>NC_064620.1:570094679-571344679 GCF_023898315.1 Schistocerca nitens
AAGTCCCATAGTGCTTAGAGGCAATTGAGTAAACAACCAGGAAATTGCATTTTAGTTTAAATAAATTATATTAGGTAAATTAATTATTTTTAGTTCTTCATTTATGCTCCAAACTACATGACGGACAACACATATCTATGGATGTTGGCAGAAGGCAACAACAGTTTCAGTGCTAATAAAACGAAGGATGCTCCAGGTAAAGGTACCGAAAACTAAACTAGCATTCAGAATTGTCTTAGACAAATTTTTAGTAACTAAATGATCATAAATAAAGAAATATAGTTTTCAGTATTATTTTACCTAATGTTATACTGATACTGACATACAACCACAAGCTCCTACGTGTTGTAGATCGCGAATAATGTTTTTGTAAAGCATGGGGTGAAAATAGTCTCTCTCTTAACGTTCCGTTCACTTACATTTATTGATGATGAGAAGCTTAATGACAATGCCAGCAGAGTGTTAACGTTGATTAAGTCGGTGTCGGTGGCGTGTAAATTACCATGGGAAGGAGCCAACGTTAACCGGAGTGGCTTTCAAATGTCTAACCGTAAAGAGGTCAGTAGAAATCTACACAATAAACTTCCCGTATGTGCATAAACTTATTACTAGTCAATGATTTCTGTTGTATGGTGAGTAACCGAAAGGAATAACAACTTCACGTAAACTACGTTAAGTAGTTTGTGGCAATACCATTACTCCTGTGCAAAAGTGAAACTTGGCTAAATAAAGATGAGAACAAAATAGGGGCAGCTGAAATGCAGTTCTTGGAAAGAGAGATGGATTGCAGAAGAAATTATAAATGAAAATATACGTAATTGCCGTGAATAGTGCTGAAGAAATGGGTGAATTCAGAAACAGGATCTATATGTAATTAGTAAGACTTCCCAAGAGAATCCTGAGTTGCAATCCTCAAGGAGGGACCGAAAGGAAGCTGTAATTGGTTTCCAACCAATTTTCTCCGTTCTTACTGAAATGGGCACTGGCCTTACTGTTTACTGTGTTCACTGTGACCCAGGCATTACGCTCCTATCATTCTTGTACGCGTAAATAGCTTGGGCTGTCGTATAAACACAGCGATTAGGGTCAAGCTACCTCTCATATGACTACAATCAAGTAACTACCAAACTGTGGTACTGCACACGGAGAAAAAAAAATCAAACTACTAATAGAAACTGAGTACAGCTGCGTAGATTACAGAGCTATATGAATAAGAGTCGTAGACAGATTCAAATAACAGATGTATTGAATTAGGCCCTTAATTACAGACACAACCGGATCACGTACTCAGTCAACGTGATAGCAGTAATACGAGACAACTGTTCAATTTTACACGTTAATTATTTGACCGACAGTTAGTGCTCGGATATACACAAGAGGAAATTGCACGTAATAACAACGAAGATACACGAGACATTGAGGAAATGTAAGAGACAGACATACAGGGAGTCCGTAACTAATGTACCAGTATCAAAATACTGTAGAAAGAGAATCACTGCATAGAATTACGTCAAACGTAGACAGCACGTTATTGGCTCAGGGGGAAGATGATGAAACAAAAAAATTAACAAAAATTTTACCAATAGACACCGAGAGCGTCTGACGTATATTGGATCGGTTGCAAGTGGCAGATGAATCCCGATACGACGGCTATGTTTTGAGTTGCCCAGTACACTATCCGTACCTATTCAATGTGCATGACAACGCAAGTTGGACAGTCAACTGCTGTGGCACTGTTAGAGAGGTACGCCCATCCACCACGGGAAGGTCGTACAACACCGGAAAACTGATTTTTAATTGCTCTGAGGCCAAAGACCACATAAAAAGAAAAATTACATTGGTTTTTATTTGTACTGGGGCCAAAAACCATTTAAAAAGCAAAATGACATCAGTTTTTAACTTTCGTGAGACTGGCGCAAGACAGTTTCAATATGATGTCCACCGTTTTATGCCGTAGTTTGAAATCACGAAGAAACATGTTACACAACAGGTAAGAGTGTCTCGGGGATCACATTCAGAATGCGTTGCGCAATACGTGCTTTCAGTTCGGCTATTGTTCATAACTGGAGCACTGAAAACAACGTCTCCCGGATAACCCCACAGCCAGAAGTCTCACGGATTAAGATCAGGTGATATGAACGGCCAGGATGCAGGGAAATGACGGCTGATAACCCTAGCATTTCCGAAAAGCCTCCAGAGCAGCCGCTTCACTGGCTGTGCAATGTGCAGAGGAGCGCCATCTTGCTATACCTACACATCTACGCTGTAGAAGGGTTGGAATAACGTTGGTGCGCAAAAGACTCTCATAGCGTTTACCAGTGACGTTACGGGTAACAGAACCCGCAGGACTCATCTCCTACGATAAACGCTGCCGTCAACCAGAACCACACATTCACCTTTGAAAAATGAAATTGTACCGGTTGATGTGCACGCCGATTTTCCATTGCCCATGTTCTGCGGTTCTGCATATTGACATATTCTTGGAGATGGAAATGGGCTTCGTTTGTCCACAGAATGTTCATGGCCGTTCATTGTCCACTTCGGCGCAAGCAGAAAATTCCAGAGCGATCGTTTGTTTTGCTGACAGGTTGAAAGGGTACAGTACCGCCCGACATTGAAAATAGGTACGACTTACTTCATTATTTTTGTCAGAACAACACTTTTTTTTGTAAAATAACTCAATTTCAATTAATACAGCGAAGCCGGATACCAGTGTGGGAGAGAATGACAATTTATTTATTTAATTGATCACATGTGCACTCCCACAAAATAAATCCCTACATCCAGTTTGGTGAGATCTGTGAAATGAATTAATGTATGGTCGTCTGCTAACCGCAGATAGTGAATGTGAATATATGATCATCTTTGAGACGATCCTTTGGCCACCTTTGGTGGGACCAAAGAGATGAAATTTACCAGAGCTTTGAGCGCCTGAAACGTGGCTGACCAATACGATAGCAAGGTGCTTCCCCCACCTCGACAGAGATGGGAGATGACCTAGAGAACGGCCATATTTCAGCACTCTGCCGCTGGATCTTGTGCTGTTAAGACCTGTTTTAGTTGTGCTCCGTAATGACGAAAGAGTGGACACATGGTATGCATGTGGAATATTTAAGAGTAGTTTGAAATAATAATTTCTCTATCTCAGGAACTTTTGTGGGGAGAATTAAATGTCAGGCAGGTAATATTAATGGGACTGTAGTAATCTTCGGAAGTGACCAACGGTCACAATGAAACCACGTGTAGCAATAAGTTGAAATACTTCCGTGTGCTTAAGTTAAGCTGAATTACTAGTGTGTGTACAATAAGTTGAAATATTTGAGAAATAGCGTGTGTACCATAAGTTGAAATATTTAAGAAATAGCGTGTGTACCATAAGTTGAAACATTTAAGAAATGGCGTGTGCAGGACTTGAAATTAGAGACGAGTACTTCCACGTGGTGAGTACTGTGTGAGTCTCAATCTGTGTATGAGACAAAAGATAAAGAGAAGTACTCGTCCATAGTATCAGTTGATGACTCGCGTGTGTGATGATTATGTTCTTAATGTTAAATTGCGTGATATGATTCCGTGTGACGCTATATTTAAACTCTGAGAGAGAATCAAGGTGAGTCGGCCGTCTATCCAGCAACGCCACTTGGCTTGCATTGCACAGGAAGACGTGCATTTATCTCCAGAGTTCACAGTAGGAAAGTAGAATTACAAAGTGGGGCAGTGTCGTGTGAAACTGGGATAAATATTAATTGAAGTGGGAAAGCTGAAAGTGATAATGTTGTAACCATTCTTTGTGTATTATTTCATATTGTTGTGTGGTGTATGTCATGTAATTTGGGTATGTGTGGTTTGCATGGGAGAGTAGCAAGGTAGTTTCAAAAGATTTGTGGGTTATGCTTGTTCCTTCGGTACCGCTCGGTCTGGAGGAAAGTTTCGTGATGATGATTGTGAGAGTCGAAGTGTGAGGCATAATAAAAGATCCACCATCCTATCCAGAAAGTGCACTGTAGCGTTAAATAATTACGAGACCATAATATAGAGATTCACTAATGTAAAGCCATGCCCACTGGGCAGAATTTCTCATGTGATATTGTTGTAGGTTATACAATTTGTGTGTTTAGGTTAGAGAATTTATCGGAATAAATAAGATAGTGAAAAGAAAAAGATTGGTGGTCTTTTCCATTGAATTGTATGTTGTCATAATGTCCCGAATTTATAATGTGTGCGCCATTCATATTCGGTGCGGTGGCCACGTGTTGACAAAAGCCGTTAAATAAAAGACAAAAAGAAAATGTGGTATTGCCAGTGCGTAGTGTACAGTCAGAGTTCTGTAAATTACTGATAGTCAGATGCGTGTTTCCGTTGCGTATTATTCATACAGGAGGATAATTTGTAACTTAATTGTGAGTACGAGAGTTCATGTTACTCGATAAATTAAGAATGAATTCACTCGCTTGGCAGACCACTCATCTTGCAGGCCTGACTGCTTGATGCCACAGTATGAGCAAGGCATGTGGGTGCCTCTCAAGGTCAGCAGAAAGCAACAGTTGAAGATAGGTGATCTTGTAAGGACAACAATGCAGGATGTTTCGTAGGATTTTATGCACTGTGCTCGCAGGTATGTCCAACGTTGGGGCCATTCCCTGTGCACTGCATGTTTGCACACCCCCGCTCGGCCCCTACAGCAATACTGTGGCTACATCTTGACAGACATCGGATCAACTCCCTCTGCCACAACGCAGGTGACAAGAACCTGTCTTTTCGAATTTTGTAATCATTTCCTTCACACTCTTAGCAGACATCAGACCCTCTGCCTTTCTTCACACCCTTGAGTGTCCGGAACATTTGCAGGGCTAATGAGGCACAGCCATCGTTCTTGCAAAAGAGCGCGCGATTATTTACGGAAACAAACTCAGGAACAGCCGTATGCTGCTCGCCTGTTTGTGTGCATATTTTGACCTTACAATGCCATGTAATGGTGAAACTTTGGTTTTTTTCCATGGTGTTTACCCATGCGTCAATAATGTTCTGTTCAAATTCGACGTCATTGTGAGCAGCGATTCTCCTTGTGCAGCGTTTTGAATCTGGAACTTTAATTATGGACACCCTGTATATTTTGCCAAATGATTTTTCGACAGCAGCACAACATTTAGAGTAACGTCACCTGTGTGGCAGCATGGATGCAGTCGTACTTTCTAGCTACATTTATTAACAGAGTTGCTGTTACTACTAAGCAACAGAGTTATCACACCTTTTGTTCGTCTAAAGCTTCAGAGGATTCAAACACCCATGTAAACTGCTAAAACATGGCGCCTGCAGTCTTGGTCCATGTGGCCCACAAGCTGACTGTACCTGTCGCGGGAGTGCGTGTTGACAATGGTCCAAAAAGTGAGGGTCAGCGATCGCTCGAGGTGCTATTTATAAACCTCCGCTCCCGAAGAAAACAGTCAACAGGCCAAAGTTACACTCCTTTTTATACCCACCCTGTGTCCCTAGTTCTAGAAGAAACCCGCTGGCACGTTATATTGCCAAGTACGGACAAGTACACCTTGCATTCTATCTGTGCGTTTAGCAATGTTTCAAGTTCATACGATCGATGGAACGTTATTGACTTAGTGTCTTCGATTTTCTTCCGATTTGTAAGATACGGTCAGGGGTCGGCGTGTGGACGTCAATTTCCGAACGCAAAACTTCTCAGTTGTCAAGAAAAACCGTTCAAAAAAATGTTCAAATGTGTGTTAAATGGGACTTAACTGCAAAGGTCATCAGTCCCTAAGCTTACACGCTACTTAACCTAAAATATCCGAAGGACAGACACACACACCCATGCCCAAGGGAGGACTCGAACCTCCGCCGGGACCAGCCGCACAGTCCATGACTGCAGCGCCTTAGACCGAGGAAAACCGTCAACTCACCTTTGAAAACGAGATTTCCGAGCACTGTCAAGAACAAAACGCTCTTGCCTTCTTAACGTTTTCGCCGGTAGGTGAAATTTTAGCGTAACAGGTTCGTAATCGTAGAATCAGTAGTTCGCATCTCGTCTAGTAGGACATTTAATTTACTTTTATAACAAAAAGAAAGTAAGTTAAATATGGTACTAGCGAGATTCGAACTACTGACTTTACGTCCTTTCATTTTTAACTACTGTTTGCATGAAAATGCGATTATTCACCATATTTTAAAAGTTCATATCAAAATACGAAAAATAAAATAAAAATAAAATATCAAAACTGGACATGCGTGTCAGATGAAGTCATCCGCGATCGTTTTATACAAAACCAGTGAATTACCGACTCTTTAAATAATCGATCTCCCATGTACAAAACAGCTTCAAAAGTGTTATTATTTTGCAAATGAGTAACTCTGTTAAATATTTGATGTTAAGCATGTAAGCGAAAAAAGTTTGGAAGAGGTTTGAAATTTTGCTTAAAGTTTATCGCGAGTCGCTAAGTGTTGTCATACTGAAGCACTGGATGAACATAGTCTGGATAATTTGCGTTCAATTTTAAGCAAAAGCTATTTTTTCAAGCATCTCACTGTTTATGACATCATATTTCCTGTATTATGTGTCGTACAATGATATAATTTTGCAGGTAAATTCAGTCATATATGTGGATACTGTCTGCAAACAGCGTTACAAATAGCGTTAGCAGTAAAGAAGTAATAAATTAAAATATTGTTCTCTCTTTATTTATGTTAATTATTGTTTTTCCGATTGAATTTGATTATGATTATTTTTCCCTGTTTATTTTTAGTTTCTTCTGTCTATGGGGCATGTCTGATGCTGAAGTTTTACAGCATGAACAACGAAAATGAAGTAAACGGTAAAGGTTTTTCTCCTTTCATCAATTCGTGGAAGGTGTCAGCGAGAAAAAGTTTCATAAGTATTTCAAGTTATGTTTCATGTTTGTTGGAACTTAAAATTTTACAAAGCATTCTTGAGCGAAGCAATGTTAATAATCAATAAAACCAGATTTTTTTATTTGTTGGCAACCAGTTTCGGCCCTTTCCACAGATCATCTTCAAGCTTACTCCGCAATTGTTGGTGGTGGCAAAGGGAGCGAGATCCGTAGAAGTACGGTTGTCACTAATTGCTTTCATTCTTAAATACTGGATGAATAAGTCCCGGCTATTTCCGCGCTATCAGTTACGCTGCACCAAGAAAGACAGATTGTAACTGGAGAACTTCTGTTATTGCGTTAAACTTTTAACATAAGGAGATACCTCTTAATGAGTATTGTATTGTATTGTATTGAACTGGGGGACATAGAAACGACGGAGAGGCTCCGTCGCCGCCGTAGCCGTCAGTGGTTCACAACCCCACGTGATGGTACAGCAGTCCACTCACCCCAGCGCCGCCCCACACTGACTCCAGGGTTATTGTGCGATTCGGCCCCCAGTGCACACCCCCGGGAACGTCTCACACCAGACGAGTGTAACCCCAAATGTTTGCGTAGTAGAGCAATTAAGGTGTACGCGTACGTGGAGGCAGTGTTTGCACACAACACGATCGCCGACTTAGTGTAACTGAGCTGGAAGAAGGGGAACCAGCCCACATTCGCCGGGGCAGATGGAAAACCGCTTTAAAAACCATCCACAGACTGACCAGCACATCGGACCTCGACACTAATCCGTAGGGCGGATTCGTGCCGGGGACCGGCACGCCTTCTCGCCCGGAAAGCAGTGCGTTAGACCCTTCTTAATGAGTAGTTTATGAAAGTATGTTAAATTTTAAAATTAGGTCAATAATTAGGTGAATTACTGAAAATGAAACTTTCGTTGCCCCCTCTAATTGTTGGATAGGCAACATGTTATTGATAATTGGTTCCGGGTTCCGGGAGAATCGTTAAGTCACACAGATACGCGTATCTTCTGTTTGTCGATCGCTCTTTTTATTTCAAAATGACGGGTTTCCGCCGATTTTTCCCATCTTCAGCTCTGTTAAACGATAAAATAAATTACCTCTGTCCTTACAGTAGTACAAAGCTAAAAATTTTCTATCTAATTGCAACACAATCGTTGTATTAGATCCAATATCTCGTAGTCACAGAGTAACAAGTTGGGGGTGGGTTGACTTAGTGGAAGAGACCAAACAGCGAGGTCATCGGTCTCATCGACTTAAGGAAGAGCGGGGAAGGAAGTCGGTGGTGCCCTTTCAAAGGAACCATCCCGGCATTTGCCTGAAGCGATTTAGAGAAATCACTGGAAACGTAAATCAGGATGGTCGGACGCTTGATTGAACCGTCGTCCTCCCGAATGCGACTCCAGTGTGCTAACCGCTGCTCCACCTCATGGCTACACTCCACACAAATACTTTCAGAAACGACTTTCTGACATTTAAATCTATACTCGATGTTAACAAATTTCTCTTCTTCAGAAACGCTTTCCTTCCCATTGCCAGTCTACATTTTGTATCCTCTCTACTTCGACCATCATCAGCTATTTTGCTCCCCAAATAGCAAAACTCATTTACTACTTTAAGTGTCTCATTCCCTAATCTAATTCCCTCAGCATCACCCGATTTAATTCGACTACATTCCATTATACTCGTTTTGCTTTTGTTGATGCTCATCTTATATCCGCCTTTCAAGACACTGTCCATTCCGTTCAACTGCTCTTCCAAGTCCTTTGCTGTCTGACAGAATTGCAATGTCCTCGGCGAAGCTCAAAGTTTTCATTTCTTTTTCATTGATTTTAATACCTACTCCGAATTTTTCTTTTGTTTCCTTTACTGCTTGCCCAGTATACATATTACATAACATCGGGGAGAGGCTACAACGCTGTCTCACTCCCTTCTCAACCACTGCTTCCCTTTCATGCCCCTCGACTCTTATAACTGCCATCTGGGTTCTGTAAAAATGGTAAATAGCCTTTCGCTCCCTGTATTTTACTCCTAACACCTTCAGAATTTGAAAGAGAGTATTCCAGTCAACATTGTCAAAAGCCTTCTCTAAGTCTACAAATGCTAGAAAGGTAGGTTTGCCTTTCCTTAATCTATCTTCTAAGGTAAGTCGTAGGGTCAGTATTGTCCCACGTGTTCCAATATTTCTACGGAATCCAAACTGATCTTCCACGAGGTCGGCTTCTGCCAATTTTTCCATTTGTCTGTAAAGAATTCGTGGTAGTATTTTTCAGCCGTGACTTATTAAACTGATAGTTCGGTAATTTTCACATCTGTCAACACCTGCTTTCTTTGGGATTGAGCCACAATTTCTCAGATGTTTCCTTCGCGATCTTTACGTGCAATGTATGTTGGAGGCAACAGATTCGTTCTGCAGTCAGTTTCTACTGCCGGCTCTCCAAATTTTCTCAATAATGATTCTAAAACAGAATGCCACCTTCCCTCCAGGGATTCCCATCTAAGTTCCCTAAGCATCTCCGTAACACTTGTGTGTTGTTCGAACCTACCGGCAACAAATTAAGCAGTGTGCCTCTGAAATTCCTCGACGTCTTCCTTTAATCCGGCCTGGTACGGATCCGAAAAACCCGAATTCAAGAACACTTCGCAGTAGCGTCCTGTACGAAGTCTCTTTTACATGTGAACCACTCTTTCCTAGTATTCTCCCAGTAGACCGAAGTCTACCATTTGTCTTCCCAAGCACGATCCTCACATCCTCGTTCCATCTGATACCGCTCTTCAACGTTACGCTCAGATATTTAATCGACGTGACTTATCAAGCAGGACCCTAATAATGCTGTATCCGAAAATTACGGGTTTGCTTTTCCTACTCATCTACATTAACTTACAAATTTCTACATTTAGAGCTAGCTGCCATTCATCACATCAACTAGAAATTTTGCCTAATTCATGTTGTATCCTCCTGCAGTCGCTCAGTTTCGACACCTTACAGTACACATCACCAGCAAACAACAGCAGATTGTTGCCCACTCTGTCCTCCAAATCATTTGTGTATATAGAGAACAATAGCGGTCGTATTACACATCTCTGGGACACACCCGACGATACCCTTGTCTCCGATGAGCACTCGCACCCGAGGACAACGTACTGCGTTCTACAACACAAAAAATCTTCGAGCCACTCACATATCTCGAACCTATTCCATAACTGCGTGCCTTCTTTAACTGCCTGCAATGGCGCACCGTGTAAAAATTGTTTATTAAAAATTGGTAGTCAGTATTTCTTAATTAAAATCTACAGTTGGAAGCAGATAGGGAATTTAAATAAAAGTAACAATAAATTATTACAAGGTAGGTTGGAACGAGCAACTTTACGATAGGAAAACTGATATGCCACGCATTGAGCTATCGATGAATACTTAACTTCACTCAGAAATCTTATAATCTTCAAATGCGAATGTTTTTTACGTTTTTTTCAGAACTGTGGCGTGTTCATTTAGAGAAATGATGTGCAGGCACTGACATTCAGATGCTGTAAGTTCTCTTGTAAGATTTGGTTCTCACGGAAATCGCCCAGTAGAGGATAATATGTCTAATTCAACATCGTTGTTTACACTGGTCAACAACACATCTGTTGCATTGCTGTCAGCAGTTGTGCTTACCTAATTTAAGGGTGCTGATTTCAGATATGATGTCGGTTTATTTGCTCAAAGGTCCAGTTTTTTGCAGTCGCAAAATGCCAATATTTTATCTTTTTATTATTAAATCGAAATGTAGGTGAATAACTATTTGATTTAAGTCTCTTGAACTTAGCTGACTTAGCTATTAATACAAATTAAATTGAATATAAATTAAATAGAAATGCAGTCTAAATCTACTCTGTGGTACGAACTGAAATGCACACTTTCAATTCGAAGATTACGGTTTGATAAAAGTGACTTATAACTAACTACTGCTTTCTGTTGAGGCAGAAATTATCGTTTCTAGCTCTTCCGTTTGTGGGCTACTTCAGGGAGATCTCGCTTACTATCACAGCAATAGTCTGCCTTTATATGTTTTCCGCAACTCCCTTGATAGCTCTCTTCGATGGTTTTGAGGTCCTCATGGAACCGTTAGCTCTACTGGTCACTCACGTCTCCTAAGCTACCAGGGAAGTTACCAAGATGGCAGTATGGGAAATAGCGTTTAACACTGATATTATATCTCAGTACATGAAACGCTGATAGAATATCGGCTATGAGACTTTCAGAATTAGCAGTTTTTTTATTGCCAAGGAAGTTTTCAGTTACCGCCCCGAAAAACGCCCATGCAGCGGTTTGCTTCATGTTCACCTTCGTGCTAAATTAGGGATATTAGGATATGATATTTTATGTTTCTCGTACCAATTCCTTTTGTATTGAAGACAAAATAACAACAGTCACTTGTGTTGTGTACTGGTTCTCGCCAGGACGTGGGGATTCTGAAAGATAAATCCCTACGCCTTCAAATGGTTGAAATGGCTCTAACCACTATGGGACTCAACATCTGAGGTCATCAGTCCCCTATACTTAGAACTACTTAAACCTAACTAACCTAAGGACATCACACACATCCATGCCTGAGGCAGGATTCGAACCTGCGACCGCAGCAGCAGCGCGGTTCCGGACTGAAGCGCCTAGAAGCGCTCGGCCACAGCGGCCGGCCCTTACGCCTTCTTTTCATTCAGTCACGCAGCATTTCCTCACAGTTGTGATAAACAGTGTGTGGTGTCTATGCTTTGTCTTGGTTGCCAACGATGTTATATTGGGTCTTCGACAACGGCGTAGTGCCCACACATATAATAGAAACTGTCTGTATAATTGACTTCTCTTCGTAGCCATAATGAAGTGACATCGGATCTGAAAGAACAGAGATCCAATATCATA
The DNA here is from genome assembly GCF_023898315.1 of Schistocerca nitens. Taxonomy (NCBI): domain Eukaryota; kingdom Metazoa; phylum Arthropoda; class Insecta; order Orthoptera; family Acrididae; genus Schistocerca; species Schistocerca nitens. The sequence goes on from NC_064620.1 coordinate 570,106,436, forward strand.
ACCTACAGATAACATTAAAACGTAAGTAATCAATCTAATTGCAAACGGCAGGAAAAATTTTGAGATTTGTGGGAAGTTTCTATGTGACCAAACTGCTGACGTTTTGGTATCCCACCTGGAAGGCGGCGCTTGGGTCTGATCCTGTAAACTGAAGGGTAGGCCGAATGCAGGAAGTGAGTAGGGGCAGGAAAAGGTGAAAATCTCTCGGTACTGCTCTTAGAAATGGTTTTACTGTATCACCAGATTAACTGAATACATAATAACGTGAATACCTAACTTTGCACTGAGGAGCATGTAGGTGTGAGGCCGGATGTATCAAGTTACACAGTTACAAGTAGTGGTTCACCCACTATGAAATAGAAACAATGTTGCTAGGTCTTTTCCTGCGCATCAAATGGGCTGAATCTGGAGCGGAGCTCGTATATCTGGACAGCGCCTGCTAGAGGGCGCTGTCGTGGGTGTCGGAGTCGTAGTGCCAACCTATGAACTTGGAGATACACCGTGGCATCGTAGCTATCGATATCACAGAGGTCATCGGTCCCTAGGCTTACACACTACTTAATCTAACTTAAACTAGCTTACGCTAAGGACAATAGCCGCGCGAATTGTGGCAAGGCGCCCAGGACCGCGCGGCTATCCCGCGCGGCGCAATCGGCAGGAAGGGAAAAGATGTAATTGCTTGAAAACCAGTGCGTGGACAGCGAAACTGACTTCAGGTTTTAAATCCGCATGAAACCGATAATAGTGGCTAACGGGCAAAAATTCTAACAAACAAGGAAGTAAGGAGCCACTAGGATCGGGCGAGGAAGCCGGGCCAAGTGCTGGTAGAAGTAACACAACACCTTACTTTTAATGCATTTATTAAAACTAGCTAAAATACAATATACAATTTGCCAAGATAATGAATATAGGGAGAATCAAACCTTAAGAAACTAGTTCATCAACAATTCAACAGTGTACCACGCAACATAGTACTGCGTATGCCTTAAGGGCTGCAATCGCAAAGAAAGCCTGAAGGGCCAAATTAACAAGATAAGAAAATCTTAAAAATGTTGTTGTTGTTGTTGTCTTCAGTCCTGAGACTGGTTTGATGCAGCTCTCCATGCTACTCTATCCTGTGCAAGCTTCTTCATCTCCCAGTACCTACTGCAACCTACATCCTTCTGAATCTGCTTAGTGTATTCATCTCTTGGTCTCCCTCTACGATTTTTACCCTCCACGCTGCCCTCCAATGCTAAATTTGTGATCCCTTGATGCCTCAAAACATGTCCTACCAACCGATCCCTTCTTTTAGTCAAGTTGTGCCACAAACTTCTCTTCTCCCCAATCCTATTCAATACCTCCTCATTAGTTACGTGATCTACCCACCTTATCTTCAGCATTCTTCTGTAGCACCACATTTCGAAAGCTTCTATTCTCTTCTTGTCCAAACTAGTTATCGTCCATGTCTCACTTCCATACATGGCTACACTCCATACAAATACTTTCAGAAACGACTTCCTGACACCTAAATCTATACGCGATGTTAACAAATTTCTCTTCTTGAGAAACGCTTTCCTTGCCATTGCCAGTCTACATTTTATATCCTCTCTACTTCGACCATCATCGGTTATTTTACTCCCTAAATAGCAAAACTCCTTTACTACTTTAAGTGTCTCATTTCCTAATCTAATTCCCTCAGCATCACCTGACTTAATTTGACTACATTCCATTATCCTCGTTTTGCTTTTGTTGATGTTCATCTTATATCCTCCTTTCAAGACATTGTCCATTCCGTTCAACTGCTCTTCCAAGTCCTTTGCTGTCTCTGACAGAATTACAATGTCATCGGCGAACCTCAAAGTTTTTATTTCTTCTCCATGGATTTTAATACCTACTCCGAATTTTTCTTTTGTTTCCTTTACTGCTTGCTCAATATACAGATTGAATAACATCGGGGAGAGGCTACAACCCTGTCTCACTCCTTTCCCAACCACTGCTTCCCTTTCATGCCCCTCGACTCTTATAACTGCCATCTGGTTTCTGTACAAATTGTAAATAGCCTTTCGCTCCCTGTATTTTACCCCTGCCACCTTCAGAATTTGAAAGAGAGTATTCCAGTCAACATTGTCAAAAGCTTTCTCTAAGTCTACAAATGCTAGAAACGTAGGTTTGCCTTTTCTTAATCTTTCTTCCAAGATAAGTCGTAAGGTCAGTATTGCCTCACGTGTTCCAACATTTCTACGGAATCCAAACTGATCTTCCCCGAGGTCCGCTTCTACCAGTTTTTCCATTCGTCTGTACAGAATTCGCGTAAGTATTTTGCAGCTGTGACTTATTAAACTGATAGTTCGGTAATTTTCACATCTGTCAACACCTGCTTTCTTTGGGATTGGAATTATTATATTCTTCTTGAAGTCTGAGGGTATTTCACCTGTCTCATACATCGTGCTCACTAGATGGTAGAGTTTTGTCATGACTGGCTCTCCCGAGGCCATCAGTAGTTCTAGTGGAATGTTGTCTACTCCCGGGGCCTTGTTTCGACTCAAGTCTTTCAGTGCTCTGTCAAACTCTTCACGCAGTATCTTATCTCCCATTTCGTCTTCATCTACATCCTCTTCCATTTCCATAATATTGTCCTCGAGTACATCTCCCTTGTATAAACCCTCTATATACTCCTTCCACCTTTCTGCCTTCCCTTCTTTGCTTAGAACTGGGTTTCCATCTGAGCTCTTGATATTCATACAAGTGGTTCTCTTCTCTCCAAAGGTCTCTTTAATTTTCCTGTAGGCAGTATCTATCTTACCCCTAGTGAGACAAGCCTCTACATCCTTACATTTGTCCTCTAGCCATCCCTGCTTAGCCATTTTGCACTTCCTGTCGATTTCATTTTTGAGACGTTTGTATTCCTTTTTGCCTGCTTCATTTACTGCATTTTTATATTTTCTCCTTTCATCAATTAAATTCAATATTTCTTCTGTTACCCAAGGATTTCTATTAGCCCTCGTCTTTTTACCTACTTGATCGTCTGCTGCCTTCACCACTTCATCCCTCAGAGCTACCCATTCTTCTTCTACTGTATTTCTTTCCCCCATTCCTGTCAATTGTCCCCTTATGCTCTCCCTGAAACTCTCTACAACCTCTGGTTCTTTCAGTTTATCCAGGTCCCATCTCCTTAAATTCCCACCTTTTTGCAGTTTCTTCAGTTTCAATCTGCAGTTCATAACCAATAGATTGTGGTCAGAATCCACATCTGCCCCAGGAAATGTCTTACAATTTAAAACTTGGTTCCTAAATCTCTGTCTTACCATTATATAATCTATCTGAAACCTGTCAGTATCTCCTGGCTTCTTCCATGTATACAGCCTCCTTTCATGATTCTTGAACCAAGTGTTAGCTATGATTAAGTTATGCTCTGTGCAAAATTCTACAAGGCGGCTTCCTCTTTCATTCCTTCCCCCCAATCCATATTCACCTACTACGTTTCCTTCTCTCCCTTTTCCTACTGACGAATTCCAGTCACCCATGACTATTAAATTTTCGTCTCCCTTCACTACCTGAATAATTTCTTTTATCTCGTCATACATTTCATCTATTTCTTCATCATCTGCAGAGCTAGTTGGCATATAAACTTGTACTACTGTAGTAGGCATGGGCTTTGTGTCTATCTTGGCCACAATAATGCGTTCACTATGCTGTTTGTAGTAGCTAACCCGCACTCCTATTTTTTTATTCATTATTAAACCTACTCCTGCATTACCCCTATTTGATTTTGTATTTATAACCCTGTAATCACCTGACCAAAAGTCTTGTTCCTCCTGCCACCGAACTTCACTAATTCCCACTATATCTAACTTTAACCTATCCATTTCCCTTTTCAAATTTTCTAACCTACCTGCCCGATTAAGTGATCTGACATTCCACGCTCCGATCCGTAGAACGCCAGTTTTCTTTCTCCTGATAACGACGTCCTCTTGAGTAGTCCCCGCCCGGAGATCCGAATGGGGGACTATTTTACCTCCGGAATATTTTACCCAAGAGGACGCCATCATCATTTAATCATACAGTAGAGCTGCATGTCCTCGGGAAAAATTACGGCTGTAGTTTCCCCTTGCTTTCAGCCGTTCGCAGTACCAGCACAGCAAGGCCGTTTTGGTTAATGTTACAAGGCCAGATCAGTCAATCATCCAGACTGTTGCCCCTGCAACTACTGAAAAGGCTGCTGCCCCTCTTCAGGAACCACATGTTTGTCTGGCCTCTCAACAGATACCCCTCCGTTGTGGTTGCACCTACGGTACGGCCATCTGTATCGCTGAGGCACGCAAGCCTCCCCACCAACGGCAAGGTCCATGGTTCATGGGGAGGAAAATAACAAGTGCTTATTAACAACTCGACCTTAAGGGCCAGGTAATAAATGAAATTAGTCAAATTCTGCAATAAGTACGTAATGGCCAGGAATTTATCAGTAAGCCGGCCTTAAGGGTCCCAGTACACTAACAAGGGAGGTTAAGTATTAAAACTGGATTTCAAAGCCTTAAGGGCTGTAGAGCTTCCAAAAAGGGGGGGGGGGTGGCTGAAGGGCCAATTCATCAAGGTACTTAAAAAACAGCTCAGCCTAAAGGGCTGGCCGATGGTTAAGGTTAGGCAAGTTCTCAAAAAATAGAAGGCAAATCAACAAATTTATCAGTAATCGAACCTTAAGGGGCCACAGTACATTTAGAATCCACATTAAGCATTAAGAACTATCTTACAGCGAAGCAATTCCCTAAAATTTAGCAACCTTAAATAAATCAATTGATTAAAACCTAGGGACAACAATACATGCATATACTTCCAAAAGGTTAACTTGCATAAAATTTAAATTTGAAATACAAACAATCGCACACCAACATGGCCAGCAAATTTACAAAAGTTTAACCACAGTTGCTGAGTATGAAATACAAGCAGCTGCAAGGATAGCAATCACTCATCGTGCCCCAAAATCATGATTTACAATCTTCAGGTAGTACGAAACAGGAAAAATACAAGGCGAGCCCCAAAGAGGAATTAATGATGCCCTTCAATTACAAATCATTAAACCGCAGCGTAAAGCTGCCACATTTCACAAACTGGCGTAAAAGCCACCAGCTCAATCGACACTTTTCATATAGGCAAACATACAAATAAAATTCTCTAATCCTGTAAAATTTTCGGTCTAAAAGGGGGCTGATAATAACATACGGTATTAAAACAATCTTTAAGATAAACACATGCACCAACAACTTTTAAGGTGTGCACAGCCACGTACTTCACAAATTTCTTTTCTTTCTCTCACATACATAGAACTGACAACCAAATTGGTCACAAGAGTCAATAGATAGCCACTAATACATCAGTACCTAATTAGACAGTCTCCTAGTGTGACATGACAGAGCAACAGTTCACATTCACAGCCCTTGATTCAACATGTTCTACTATCCTCGTTGTAGAGCATCGACCATGCCCGGAGTGCCTACTGCAAATTTTAACCAAGCAATTCACGCTCAAGTCGACGCCTAACCGAGGAACCAGCCCAGCAGTACGAGAACAACCTACACACTCGAAGTCAAATTCCGCAAACGCAGTGCAGAACTAACATTCAACCTTTTCCTTCATAGGTTCAGAACCGGCGAGCTAAACCGGTGGACGGCAAACATACAATGTCGGTGGCAGCAACATAAAGGAAGTCGCAAACACCACCCTAATACAAGGCAATAGCAAGTCAAAAGCACAACGGCAATAGCGAAATATACTCAACTTCAGTTCCGGAGGAAAACCTGCCGCCCTCAGTGCAAAACATTCCCGGAGCAACCGTCCTCGGCGACTCCCACTATTTTCCGGAACAGCAACATCACAGCTCCTTATTTCAATTCTCTTCCGAAAAGAACAAGCATAATCGGAGCTAACGGCTTCTCCAAGTCAGGCACGCTATGCCGTAGAACCTCACGGTGGAATGAGCCCGCCGACATCACACAAACCACCGCAAGTAAGACAAACAAGCACTTCCGGAGTCGATGGATTGGATTGGATTGGATTGTTTTGGGGAAGGAGACCAGACAGCGAGGTCATCGGTCTCATCGGATTAGGGAAGGACGGGGAAGGAAGTCGGCCGTGCCCTTTGAAAGGAACCATCCCGGCATTTGCCTGGAGCGATTTAGGGAAATCACGGAAAACCTAAATCAAGATGACCGGACGCGGGATTGAACCGTCGTCCTCCCGAATGCGAGTCCAGTATTTAACCACTGCGCCACCTCGCTCGGTGGAGTCGATGGCGTACCGCCTCGCATCACGACTCAGTCACTCCACCGACCTAGAGGGCGGGGCATAAGACGAGGAGAACAGACGGCGCCGCCACGCGGAAAAGCGCCGGCGGGAAGCCAAGGCGTAACTAGGGCGCGTGTTTAAACGAGACGGACAGAAGAACGTCTCACAGCAGCCCAGAAACATTAAGAATAAGTAAAGAAAAAAAAAAAGGTTCATCCAATTGAGAGTTCGAAAAATTTGTTGACCAGTGCTACCATCTCCCAGCCGTCCTCAGATCGATGGAAAACAAAATTCAAAATTTCCGTACAGATTAAGTACGGTACCAAAGATTCTGAATTGATTATCAGCCTCAGGAGACTCATTTTCTTTAATCGAATTAGTTACGAAATTTTGACGTAAACCCTTTGTGATGTGGCACCGGTAAACGGTAGACGCAAACTCTGTGAAGACTAGGCAGGCATGTGCTTCATATCTGCGCGTAAGACACGCTGACAGCGGATCCTGGCTGAGACTTTCGGAGCAGCCATACCGTACGAGATTATAGGAAATTCAGTTGAGAAACACGGTCGCGGCTGAACGCTCCGGCCGCTGGAATGCGCCGGAGCGAGACGGCGCTCGTCTTTGTAGCTGAGGGCCCCATCTATCCCAGCGGCCAATAACGTACCCTGCGGAACAACCGGTATGCGACGGGCTGGTCGCGTTCCCTTGTGCAGCGCCTGCCGACGGCCACGCCTCGCAGCGCCACCAACAACGGCGGCCGCTGCTGTTCGGGTGTGCGGACATTTGCCACGCCGGACATTTGCCACGATTTTACCTGCTCCGAAGGGTTGGGTTCCTTGTCTACCCCTCCTCCTCCTACTCCTCACCCACCGCCCGACCCGCAGTAAAGGTACTTGCTGGGCATTTCCGCTGGTTTCCTTAACGTAGGACCAGAGTCTCTATGGATTTTCCGCCACATTACTAGAGAGACTTTCGTTGTGGAAACTATTAAATGCATCTCGCATTGAAATTCGTAGCAAATTTCGAGCCTCAGAAAAACTTCGCCAATCTCGGAGATTTTGCGCTCATATAAATCATACGTGCCTTTTTCGGTGCTCCTGCAGCAGCTTTCTGTCGTGTTTTGTGTATCGTGGGAATCAGTTCCGTCTCTTATTAATTTATTTGGTATGAATATCTCGAGTGCTGTTGATACTATTTCTTTGAACTTAAGCCACATATGGTCTTCACTTACAGAATTTGGAAGGATTGGACATTGTCTCTTAGAACGACGTCAATCGAATTTTTAGTTGCTTTCATAAATAGATATACACTGCTGGCCACCGTAAATGCAACACCAAGAAAGACAAGAGGTAGCACAACAAGATTTATTTTGTAGATAACATGTTGACCAAGTATCAAATGATTACGTTTACAGACGTCTGTGATATGTGGTTCCTGCCAGAATCAGTAGCCAGAGTAGCCACCATTGTTGGAGATCACTGCTGCCACACGTCTCGGCATTGAGTCAAAGAGACGTTGGATGTGTTCCTGGGGTACAGCAGCCCAAGCAGCTTCCACACGTTGCCAAAGATCATCTGGTGTGGCAGCTGGGGATGCAATCTGGGTCACTCGTTGAGCAACCATGGACCACATGTTTTCTATCGGCGAAAGATCCGGAGAGCGAGCCGGCCAGGGAAGCAATTCAATCTGGTTATTGACGAAGAACCTTTGGACAATGCGTGCCACGTGTGGTCGCGCATTATCCTGTTGAAATATGGCTGTGGCCGAGCCCTGAAGGTAAGGAAGGACAACTGGCTCCAGCACCTCGGATATGTAGCGCCGGCTATTTAAAGTACCGGCAATGCATACTAGAGGCGTGCGAGAGTAATATCCAATACCGCCCCATACCATAATACCCGGTGCAAGACCAGTGTGGCGGTGCATAATGCAGCTGTCCAGCATCCTCTCTACACGGTGTCTCCACACTCGAATCCGACCATCGTGGTGCTGCAGACAGAAGCGTGCCTCGTCAGTAAAGACAACGTCATTCCATTCTGCCGTCCACATCCGTCTGTCATCACACCATTGGCGACGGAGACGTCTGTGGTTCTGCGTCAATGGTAGACGAAGCAATGGACGTCTTGCGGACAGACCACTCTGCTGTAAACGGCGTCGAATGGTACGCGCAGACACTGGATGATGCGTTACAGACGCAATGTGCTTTGCTATGGTTCAGGATGTCACTGAGCGATCCGTCACTGCCATGCGCACAATTTTCCTATCAGCACGTGCAGTGGTGCACCGAGGTGAATGCGATCGACCACGTCGGTCTGTCGTACCCTCCTGTATCCAACGGTCACATATCCGCATTACAGTTGTTTGGTTTCGTCCAACACAACTAGCGATTTCTCTGTATGATAATCCACAATCTCGGTAAGCCACTATCCTTCCTCTGTCGAACTCGGATTCTTGATAAAAAGATGTTCGCTGTTGTCTATGAGGCATAACTGATCGTCTTGTGAAACAACCACAAGGTAAACACACGTGCCGAACGTACACTCGTCGAAATCGCCAAGCCTTAAATGGCGCTATGAGGTGGCGCCACCGGCGCGCGTGATGTGCGTCTGCGCTGAAATTCTAATCAGTTGCATATCTCATCGCTGCAAACCCATGGTGTAAATTTCACTTGATTCTGATGCTTCCTTCAGGGTGTTGCATTTACGGTGGCCAGCAGTGTATTTGACTGCGTGTTCACTAATCCCTGTATCCGTCGTGATGCTCAGGATTATTTGTGACCAAGAGGTCAAGTGTGTTTTCGTAACCATTTACAATATGAATGGCCTCGTGAACTAATTGTTCAAAATAATTTTAAAAAAGCATTTAGAACAATTACAGAAGTTGTTTGCTATTTACAATAGGGTCTGAAAATTGCACGGGGGCTTAATTAATAAGAAAAGACTAATACTAATGAATAAATGCAATAATTTTACTAGCTGTGTGACCGGTTACGAAGTCTCTGGCTGCATAAAATAAAAGTAAAGAATGACAAGGAATTTCCATTAACACAATTGATTAATTAAGTCCCCTGCAACTATAAAAGCTACGAAACAACAAAGCACAAGTGTAACTGTTCTGTGTGTGGTAGTGTGACTGAACGTACATGTATCTGGCTTGGTCTTTTCTCAGTAAGACAATATTTTAAACACCATTTACAATGAACTAATTGAAAAACCAGAAATATTATAATTGCACATAGAAACCAGAGTTACAAGTCTAATAAATGAACACGAGCCAGATGCTTTGTTGATTGTACCTGTGAGCAAGAGGGATTGTTATTGAAGAAAAATATAATACCTTTATACCTCGTTATATATTGACGAAAATATTCCATTACACCAGCTTCATAAATCAAAAGCCCATCTCCTTTCTCAAATATATTCTGACAATTGCATCTTTTCCATCTATACATTACACCAACTGAACAGTACAACATTTCAGTCAACACTCAGATCGTCTACTCTCTCGCCCAACAGAACATCGGCTGCTCTCGACATCCTCTGGACTTATGCTGCGCCCAGTGGAGGCGGCGGAATAATAATCTTTGGCGCAATCTCTGGCGCTGTGACATCTACATCCACACTCCGCAAGCCACCTGACGGTGTGTGGCGGAGCGTACTTTGGGTACCTCTATCGGTTCTCCCCTCTATTCCAGTCTCGCATTGTTCGTGGAAAGAAAGATTGTCGGTATGGCTCTGTGTGGGCTCTAATCTCTCTGATTTCATGCTCATGGACTCTTCGCGAGATATACGTAGGGGGGAGCGATATACTGCTTGACTCCTCGGTGAAGATATGTTCTCGAAACTTCAACAAAGACCGGTAACGAGCTACTGAGCGTCTCTCCTGCAGAGTCATCCACTGGAGTTTATGTATCGTCTCTGTAACGCTTTCGCGATTACTAAATGCTCCTGTAACGAAGCGCGCTGCTCTCCATTGGATCTACGCTGTCTCTTCTATCAACTCTAACTGGTACGGATCCCACACCGGTGAACAGTATTCAAGCAGTGGGCAAATAAGTGTGCTGTAACCTACTTCCTTTGTTTTCTGACTGCATTTCCTTAGGATTCTTCCAATGAATCTCAGTCTGACATCTGCTTTACCACGATCAACTTTATATGATCTTTCCATTTTAAATCACTCCTAATGCGTACTCCCAGATAATTTATGGAATTTATTGCCTCCAGTTGCTGACCTGCTATATTGTAGCTAAATGATAATGGATCTTTCTTTCTACGTATTCGCAGCACTTTACACTTGTCTACATTGAGATTCAATTGCCATTCCCTGCACCATGCGCCAATTCCGTGCAGATCCTCCTGCATTTCAGTACAATTTTCCATTGTCACAGCCTCTCGATATACCACAGCATCATCCGCAAAAAGCCTCAGTGAACTTCCGATGTCATCCACAAGGTCATTTATATATATTGTGAATAGCAACGGTAATACGGCAATCCCCTGCGGCACACCTGAAATCACTTCGGAAGACTTCTCTCCATTGAGAATGACAAGCTGCGTTCTGTTATCTAGGAACTCTTCAATCCAATCACACAATTCGTCTGACAGTCCATATGCTCTTACTTTGTTCATTAAACGACTGCGGGGAACTGTATCGAACGCCTTTCGGAAGTCAAGAAACACGGCATCTACCTGGGAACCAGTGTCTATGGCTCTCTGAGTCTCGTGGACGAATAGCGCGAGCTGGGTTTCACACGATCGTCTTTTTCGAAACCCATGCTGATTGCTACAGAGTAGTTTTCTACTCTTCATCATGCATGAACCACACGTACCGGCGTTGGTTCAGTGGGAAATCATCATGTACATCTGGAAGGGTAGTCCGCAGAAACCGCAAGTACTGCTGTACGGTTAGTCTCTGTGATAGGAAGTGTGGTCCAATTATACGGTCTCGGAACAGTCCTGCCCAGACGTTCAACGAGTAACGCTGCTGATGTTGTGAAGCGTGTGTTGCATTAGGACTGACATCGTCCCAAATGTGATAGTTACGGTAGATAAAAATATCGTCATGCCTACAACCAGCCTCATCGGTGAACCGAATACTGCTTACAAACAGGGGAACTCAAATGAGAACCCCTCATGGGAAGGCGATATTCTTTTCGATAAGCACTATCGGGAAAATTTGGAGAAACGGCGTTTGGAGCTGACTGCAGAACGATTCTGTTGACTCCAACATACATGAAGATAAAATACGAGAAATTACATGTGTGGGTACTACGCCTTATTCATCGAAGATGCAATATAACACCCCTGGCAACCAAGATAATATATAGACATCACGTACTGCACATCACAACTGTGAGGAAATCCTGCGAGGGCGGCCGGTGTGGCCGAGCGGTTCTAGGCGCTTCAGTCTGGAACCGAGAGACCGCTACGGTCGCAGGTTCGAATCCTGCCTCGGGTATGGATGTATGTGATGTCCTTAGGTTAGTTAGGTTTAAGTAGTTCTAAGTTCTAGGGGACTGATGATCTCAGATGTTGAGTCCCATAGTGCTCAGAACCATTTTTTATATGCAGACGCCGCTGTCCTCGGTCGTTAATTGATGGTCGTCGGGCAATGCCTTGTCCGCAGTGAGAGGCAACGCCTGAAATTTGATATTCTTGGCACACTCTTGACACTTTGGATCCCGGAGTACTGATTTTCCTAACGATTTCCGAGATGGAATGTCCCATGCGTCTAGCTTACAACACTCCTTTCTGCTACTGCTATACCATAACCCCAAAGCTGGAGGCAGGTTGTGAAATAAAACTATCTTGTTAAAGCAATTAAGGCATAACGCAACAGAGCAGTGTTACCCTCTGAGAAGAATTTTGTTATATTGACCGTGTTGTACCTAACGGAGGTGGCTTATCGGAAGTGAAATTCAGAGAATTACTTAAATATTCAGACAGTAACAAATAATGTTTTACCTAGCTACACTGTTTAGAGAACAAGGATAACGGTCGCCAGCCCAATTAGGCAAGATAATGATTAGCATTGTTGTTCATGAAATTAAGTATGAGTAACCTTAACGGACAAACACAACCTATACTTTACCACAAGCGACTGCAATGAACCCTGACACCTGCATATATTCACGGTTAAGATTGGAAGCTGACAGAGCAGAACAGACTATTTGAATAAGTATAACAGATAACATTGCACACTATTACTTTTCACACATTTTCCTAGCTGACGTATAATCGTAAATGTGGTTCACTGCAAATTTATGAACTGATCACAGGCTAAGTCTCTCTCAACTAAATACTTTTCTATTAAGAATAAAAGTTAAATGGAATTCATTAACAGGTTACTTCTATAGACAAACTGTGGATCCTGTTATACTGTTAATATGCACTTCCAATACACAAGAGAGACAAACACTTAGCAGACATGAATACATGACTTTCCATAAATGCAGTTCACGGCTTTTCCTACAGTGAGCGACAATGTTGACAAATTTACAAGAAACTGACTCACCTTTTAAAATTTACTACAGGCAGCACTATGATCGTTAACTAAGCGAAACTTTATAAGCCTCAGTTTTAAGAAATTTTAATCTTTAAAAGAGACAGCAAATTGTCTTTATTTCCACAGTCTTCTATTTTCAAGTAAATGATTAAATAGGTGACTTTAAAACTTCACAAAACTACATCTGCTACCTCCCACAATTTCACTAAACCCACAGTAAATCTGAATATTCCGTTCTTACCAATGATTGAGGCTTTCAATTTTTCCACAAACTAGGACACTCGGTAATCATAGTTCAAATGGAGAGGAACCTGAGAGGTGTTGTGATAGGGAAAAAATCAAGGTAGGTACATAAATTCAGTTATAAGTTACTTTATATTTGTGCACACTAAAACATCCAATAAGCTGATCCTTCACTGTACGTTATTATAGTATTCCGTTACAGTGATTGCGCAATGTGGTGGCAACTGTACGTTGGTAGGTGGATTTGTAGGTAGAATAGCTCGACTCTGTCCCGTCTTGGTGGCGATGATAGATACCAATTCCAGAATCGTTCCAGCTATTAATTCATCCATCCGCGGCATTGGAAAGTGGCAGGAAAAAGCCTCTCTCGGAACCAGCACAATATACAACTTTTACATGGCGGTGCACAGTTTGGTAGCTCGTCCCCGACTGACTCTTGGTTCCACCTTTTCTACCTGGGCCAACCACAATTTTCGCGAGCTACACAGTTCCGTTCCCGAGGGGAACCACTACACCTTTTATATACAAACTAACTAAGAACCGTAAGTGAAGGTCAGCAGTTTACATAACAGCAAACAAACGCATTAAATAAAACAGAACATTTGCACATACTGACATTTCTACAAAAAATTATTCACATAGAAATTACAATTATATATAGTAAGTTTTGTCCCCTCCAAATGTGACAAAGAAATTTAAATGACAGATATACTACATTGCATAGAATCAAACCACAACATCAAAGTTTTAAACAAAGAAAGGAGTATACAATTTTGTGTTATCGATTCAAACACATTTACAGATACTCAATGTTATAACATTAAACCAAATCAAAAGGAAAAATAAATCCGTACAGCATTAGAGCTATAGTGTTACAAGCTCCACCTTACATTACGCTTTCAAAGTCTGCTAATTATCATCGTGTGGCCGTAACCACGTGGGAAAGCTTTGCACGTGAATCACTTGAGTACAACTGACAGCTTGGCGAGTTCACTGCCCCTTTATACCTTGTGTACGTGTTACTACCAGCAGCTGTACATGTGCATATCGATATCTAATGATGTTAGCCACTTCAGTGTACTATAGAATTTCTATGAGGTTTAATTGCTGGGATATTCATCGATAAAATTAAGAGCCTCTCAGAACTGGACACGTTTCTTTCGTCCCCACATAATAAATTTTCAGTTGGTCACTGTGGACGTAATAATTTTCTCATATACTGTTGAAAACCGGAAAACGTATTTGTGCACTGACATTTCTGAAAGCTGAAACATAAGGAATCGGAATAACGGTTTCACAGCAGCTGATATCCCAAAAGGAGACATCTATATTTTCTATAATGGTACACCACTAATATGCACGTTACACACACTAGGCTAGTAGCCATTGTCAGGTTGATATCTGTTGTTTTTCATTTTCCATAATCAGTAATTTCCACTATGTATCTCAGTGAACAACTACTAAAAAATCAGCCAGAAAACAAAAAAGTGGTCTGTAAATTGAATTTAGTAGTAGGGACTTTTTTTTTTTGAGTCGTCAGTCTTTTGACTGGTTTGATGTGGCCACCACTAATTCCTCTCCTGAGCCAACCTCTTCATCTCGGAGAGGTACTTGCAAACAAAGTCCTCAATTTTTTACTGGATGTATTCCAGTTTCTGCCTTCCTCTACAGTTTTTATCCTATACAACTTGAAAGGGTACTGTACTGCCCGACATTGAAAATAGGTACAACATACTTCATCATTTTTGTCAGAACAACACATTTTTTTTTTGTAAAATAACTCAATTTCAATTAATACAGCGAACCCGGATACCAGTGTGGGAAAGAATGACAATTTATTTATTTAATTGATCACATGTGCACTCCCACAAAATAAATCCCTACATCCAGTTTGGTGAGATCTGTGAAATGAATGAATGTATGGTCGTCTGCTAACCGCAGATAGTGAATGTGAATATATGATCATCTTTGAGACGATCCTTTGGCCACCTTTGGTGGGACCAAAGAGATGAAATTTACCTGAGCTTTGAGCGCCTAAAATGTGGCTGACCAATACGGTAGCCAGGTGCTCCCCCACTTCAGCAGAGGTGTGAGAGGACCTGAAGAACGGCCGTGTTTCAGCACTCTGCCGCTGGATCTTGTGCTGTTAAGACCTGTCTTAGTTGTGCTCCGTAAAGACAAAAGAGTGGAGACATGGTATGCATGTGGAATACTTAAGAGTAGTTTGAAATAATAATTTCTCTATTTCAGGAACTTTTGTGGGGAGAATTAAATGTCAGGCAGGTAATATTAATGGGATCGTAGTAATCTTTGGAAGTGACCAACGGTCACAATGAAACCACGTGTAGCAATAAGTTGAAATACTTCCGTGTGCTTAAGTTAAGCTGAATTACTAGCGTGTGTACTATAAGTTGAAATATTTAAGAAATAGCGTGTGCAGGACTTGAAATTAGAGGCGAGTACTTCCACGTGGTGAGTACTGTGTGAGTCTCAATCTGTGTATGAGACAAAGGATAAAGAGAAGTACTCGTCCATGGTATCAGTTGAGGACTCGTGTGTGTGATGAAATTTTCTTAATATTACTTTGCGAGATATGTTTCCGTGTGACGCTTGATTCAAACTATAATACTCTGAGAGAGAAGCAAGGTGAGTCAGCCGTCCATCCAGCAACGCCACTTGGCTTGCATTGCACAGGAAGACGTGCATATATCTCCAGGGTTCATAGTAGGAAAGTAGAATTACGAAGTGGGGCAGTGTCGTGTGAAACTGGGATAAATATTAATTGAAGTGGGAAAGCTGAAAGTGATAGTGTTGTGACTATTTATTGTGTTGTATTTCATGTTGTAGTGTGGTGTATGTCATGTAATTTGGGTATGTGTGGTTTGCATGGGAGAGTAGCTAGGTAGTTGCAGAGGTAGTGGGTTATGCCTGTTCCTTTTGTACTGCTCGATCTGGAGGAAAGTTTCATGATGATGATTGTGAGAGTCGAAGTGTGAGAAATAATAAATGATCCACCATCCTAACCAGAAAGCGCACTGTAGCGTTAAATAATTACGAGACCATAAGATAGAGTTTACCAATGTAAAGCCATGCCCACTGGGCGGAATTTCTCATGTGTTATTGTTGTAGGTTATAGAATTTGTGTGTTTAGGTTATGGAATTTATCGGAATAAATAAGATAGTGAAAAGAAAAAAAGATTGGTGGCCTTTTCCTTCGAATTGTATTTTGTCATGATATCCAGAATTTATAATGTGTGCGCCACTCATATTCAGTGCGATGGCCACGTGTTGATAAAAGACGTTAAATAAAAAAAAGAAAATGTGGTATTGCCAGTGCGTAGTGAACAGTCAGAGTTCGGTAAACTACTGATAGTCAGATGTGCGTTTCCGTTGCGTATTATTCACATAGGAGGATAATTTGTAACTTAATTGTGAGTACGAGAGTTCATGTTACTCGATAAATAAGAATGAATCCACTCGCTTGGCAGACCACTCATCTTGCAGGCCTGACTGCTTGATGCCACAGTATGAGCAAGGCATGTGGGTGCCTCTCAAACTCCCAAGGGAGTTATTCTGCGATGTCTTAACAGATGTTCTGCCATCCTGTCCTTCCTCCTTGTCAGTGTTCCCCACATATTCCTTTCCTCGTCGACTCTGAGGAGAACCTTCTCATTCCCAACCTTATCAGTCCAAGTAATCTTCAACACTCGTCTATAGATTTGATTCTCTACCATTCCGATTTTCCCACAGTCGATGTGTCAGTAGCATATAAGTCTGTACTCAAAATTACATTCAAATAGAGGTCTATGCTTTGTACTAGTAGACTTTTCTTGGCCAGAGACGCCCTTTTTGCAGTGCTGCTCTGCTTTTTATGTCCTCCATGCTCCGTTAATCATGTGTTATTTTGCTGCCTAGGTAGCACAATAACTTAATTTCGTCTACTGCCTGATCAACAATACTGATCTTAAGTTTCTTCATATTCTCATTTCTGATGCTTTTCATTTCTTTCATCTTTCTTCGATTTTCTCTCAATCCATCAATCCATATTTTGTGCTCATTAGACTGTTCATCCATTCAGGGGATCCTGTAAATTTTTCCTCACTTTTACTGAGGACAGCAATGTCATCAGCGGATCTCATCATTGATTTTCTTTCACCTTGAATTTTAATTCCACTCCCGAACTTTCTTTTATTTCCGTCATTGCTTCTTCGATGTACAGATTTTCAGTACGGGCGAAAGACAACATCCCTGTCCTACACCGTTTTTAATCTGAGTACTTCGTACTTGGTCTTCCACTTCTTATTCTTATCAGAAGCAAATCAAATTTTTCACATTAACAAATCACTACCAGCGGTGAAGAAAGCGGTAAGCAATAAAAAAAAGTAGTAACTCATTGAGGACTGATCTCGAGATCTTAGTATCGATAGTCAGCCATTGAAAAATTAACCTATTAACGAACATGGTAATGTATTACATTATTTATTGATCAGACGAAGTGTGTTAAGCACTAAATGAAAAATTTTCATGATGTTGTTAGGCTGACTACTAAAATCAGCGTATGCCAATTGGTAGTTAGTGAAAATGTGTTTTTCTCCATTCGTTCTTGTTGTAGCAACTTATAAATTGTATACTGCAACAGTGAATAGAAACAAAATAGCAGATAAAATAAAATTTAATTGCTCAGACATTACTAATGACATACCACAGCACTAAATGCATCCTGCACATATTGCAGTACCTTGTTTCGTTAGTGTATAACGCTCAAACGGTTTTGAAAACTGCGAGGGTTGGCTGATATCTGTAAATTATCCTGACCTAAAACGTGACGGACTTCACGTCTTCCGGGTTCATTTTAACTACCTACTATTTGCGTCTTCCTCCTCTTATCGGAAATACTGGCATCATGAACCAAGTTTGACTACAGTTTTTCCATTTAACAGAGGAACAACTTGGAAATGCCCAAAATTACGCAAGACATATTAGTTACACTCATAAAATTCACCATCATTCAAAAATTTAGTATACAGAAACACGAAACTCTTCTGCAAAGCCATAGCTACGGATTCCTTCTACAAATTTTTTCTTTTTACCGACATTAAATTGCATAAAATGAACCGAAAAAGGACGCGCTAATATGCACCAAGGCCTACTGTATATCCACTTGCAAGTACGAGTAATTACGTCATGGTATTCATGTTGGGAGCGTTAAAACCGATTTAAAACTGCATAACGTGCACTACTCCAGCCACCGTAAACGCAAGACAGCTAGGAACATGGCGTTCTGCTCTTTCAGCCAATTAGCGTAGCGTCGATATTACTGCTCGCCGCACTCTCAATCTCTGTGCAGGCTCTCTACTATTCCGCTGCAGCTAACACCTGAAGAAACTGCTGCGTGAGGAGGTCAACATTGTGATGCTGTTCCGATGCCTAGATAGCCTTAACACGAAAATTCGAAAGCATTTGGCGCGACGTTGCATACCTTTCTTCTTCTTTTTTGACTTTATCGATTGCGTCCAGTGTTACGATTAGTAATTATTATTTGCGCTGCTGGTCTTCACAGATACTGCCGTACATACTATGTGACACCTCTCTATATCGCGAATTAGTTTTCGCTATACAGTATCCACAGGAGCGCGGTAAATTTGTTAATTACAAAACGTTAATATTGTAAATTATTATATCAACAGAGATATTCTAATTTGCTGAAACTGAGAAGAAAGATGATGGTGGAACAATTGTCAAATTGGGCCCCAAGGCATCACTGCGGCCTAATAGGGGTCAAGCAGACATTGCTTTCATGGAAAGCAGGCAGCAGCTCTAAGTTATACTTAATCTACCTGTACTCCGTCTCTACTTTTCCTGTGATCACACGCTCCTTATTATCTTTGCGTGTTACTCTCATCCATTCCGATTGAATGGGCTTGCAGGTCCTGTTAGTCTCATTACTAACCAACCTAAATGCTACCTCACGTTTAACACTGTTACGTCTACTCTTTCCATTCCCAAAGCCAAATCTTTCCAAAATCTTTCAGGCCTCTACATTCTCTGTACATACAGCGTCCCGTTCGGCGTTAATTATTTCCTGTTTTATTATACTGCACTCTTTTTCTTTTGAACTGCCCTCTTGAGCTCGACCTACTACTCATAGCTGCTTGGATATGGTCAGAGTCTATGTGCGTACCGGCGTATGTTTTCAAGTCAGGGCCGGCCGCGGTGGTCTAGCGGTTCTGGCGCTGCAGTCCGGAACCGCGGGACTGCTACGGTCGCAGGTTCGAATCCTGTCTCGGGCATGGGTGTGTGTGATGTCCTTAGGTTAGTTAGGTTTAAGTAGTTCTAAGTTCTAGGGGACTTATGACCTAAGATGTTGAGTCCCATAGTGCTCAGAGCCATTTTTTCAAGTCAGGATTTGCTTCCTGTTGCTACAACGGCGGGGCAACAGGTGCTTTCAGGATGGAAGCTGATCAGATACACTGGTGTCCAAAATTAAAGCAACAAACGGAAATTCTGCAAGGTTGCGTTTATTTTGCCACGAAACAGTATCACAGGTGATAGTAAAGTAGAAACAATGTAAAGAATACAGAAACGTAAGCAACTGTAACACGCATGTTCTTCGTGTTTTCTAACAGCGGATTTGCACGCACGTTCTGGTGACTGGTTAATGTTCTCAGTATGGAGTGTGACCACCTCTGGCAGCAATACAGGCACGACAACGACGGGGCATGCTGTGAATGAAGTCTTCACTCTCACGTTGACGCAATAACGCCCGTTCCCCTGCAGAGCTGCTCGCAGGTCTTGGAGAGTGGTTGGAGGTTAGCTGACGTGATGCAAGCCATCTCCCCGTGCATCCCAGACATGCTTTATGAGATTCAAATCGGAAGAGCGAGCAGCCACACCATGGGTGCAATGTTTTCCGTTTCCAAGAAAATATCAACCACCCGTTCTCTACGAGGTCGACCGTTATTGGCCATCAAAACGAAGTCTGGGTCCACAGCTCCTCGCAACAACCGCTCATGAGATCCCAAGATCTCGTCACGATACCTGACAGCAGTTAAACATTGCCAATCCACAAGTACAATTTCGTGAAGAGGGGTTAATGGGTTAACATAATGCCTGCCCACAGCATTAGGGATCTTCCTCGATATCGGTCTCCCTCCACAGTGTTTTGCTACCGAAATCGAAATCCAAGTTCCATCCAGATGCGAATCCATCGAGAATTACTCTCCAGACAAAATCGGGACTCATCTGCGAAGAGAAGATTGCCTCACTGTTCTACTGACCAGGAGATATGTTGACGGATCCACTCTAGACGTTCCCTTATGTGAAGACGCGTCAGAGGTACACATACAGCAGATCTCTGAATATAAAGGCCACTCTGCCGAAACCTTCTGTTCACCGTTTGCCTCGATAGAACTCGTCCAGTGGATGCTGCGGGATCAAATGACCGCTGCTGTGCAGTACTACGGCGATACTGTTCTGCCCTTACAGCCAAATAACGGTCCTCTCTTTCTGATGTCACAAGTAGTCGGCCCTGCCCTGGTCTTCGGGCTACAGTTTCGGTCTCTATAAACTGTCGTCACATCCGAGAAACAACAGGATGATTCACATTAAACCACCGGCCAAACTCAGTTTCCGACTGTCCTGCTGCCATTCTTCCCATGGCCCTCCACCGCAGAGCGCCTGGTGGGAGTCTTCTCTGCCGCACCGTCTACATCTACATCTACATCCATACTCGGCAGGCCATCTCATGGTGTGTGGCGGAGGGTACCTTGAGTACCTCTATTGGTTCTCCCTTCTATTCTAGTCTCGTATTGTTCGTGGAAAGAAAGATTATCGGTATGCCTCTGTGTGGGCTCTAATCTATCCGATTTTATCCTCATGGTCTCTTCGCGAGATATACGTAGGAGGGGGCAATGTACTGCTTGTCTCTTCGGTGAAGGTATGTTCTCGAAACTTCAAGGAAAGCCCATACCGAGTTACTGAGCGTCTCTCCTGCAGAGTCTTCCACTGGAGTTTATCCGTAACGCTTTCGCGAATACTAAACGATCCTGTAACGAAGCGTGTTGCTCTCCGTTAGATCTTCTCTATCTCTTGTATCAATCCTATCTGGTACAGATCCCACACCGGTGAGCAGAATTCAAGCAGTGGGCGAACAAGTCTACTTCCTTTGTTTTCGGAGTGCATTTCCTTAGGATTCTTCCAATTAATCTCAGTCTGTCATCTGCTTTACCGACGATTAATTTTATATGGTCATTCCATTTGTAAGTAGGCTGTTTAGGTTTTTTTATTGATAACGCCACCTCAGTATGAAAATCACCGGCTGTGCCGTGTGCAGTCTGTGGCTGCTTTGCATTGTTGTAATACTCAACCATTGTAGTGTTAGGCAGCTGGCTGTGAACAGCGCGTAACGTTGCGCAGTTGGAGGTGAGCCGCCAGCAGTGGTGGATGTGGGGAGAGAGATGGCGGAGTTTTGTAATTTGTCATGATATCAAGATCTATTAAATAATAATTTTGTAATCCACATTCTTAAAAAAAAAGGAGCACTTGGAAAGGAAAGAACAATAAGAAGGGACTAGTAACAGTAACTGCACACATAATTTTCTTCTCAAGTATATGGTAATATTTTTTTTACAATAAGTTGTTGTGGTGCACCACTTTAATTACATAGTCATTAAGATGTGAATATACATTTCCCCTGTCTGCATTGTTGTCTTTACTGTAATATTTTTTCTGCTTGAGCGTTGTCATGTTTAGATATAATTTATTGCTTTTGCTTCTGCTGTTTGCCAGGCATAGTGTTATTGAATTTGACTTTGTATTATTCTGTTAAGCCAGTTTTACTAATGATTTCTTTTTATTGTTTGCTGCACATTGCCTTAGATTAGTTGTAGTATTACAATTGCTTTGCTAATTTCTTAATGCTGCTTGCTTCGCAAATCTGCGTTTTTTTTGTCATTGCTGTTTGTGTTAATTTGTTATGTGCTGCTGCATTGCCTCGTCCCTTAGTTTAGCATCTGAGCTCAGTAGATTTAAGTTAGCTTAAGAGGGGGTAGACTATATAAGAAACTAACTATGATGAATTGGAAGCAATGCATTGACAAGGTATATAAAAAAAGGATTTGGGCCTAAATGAGTATTGTACAATGAGCCATATTTATTTTGAAAGACTTATGGTTGGAATACAGAAAAGAGGTACAGATAGGACTTTTTGAGAATAATGATGAACACAGGGAGATCTCCAAGAACAAAAAAGGTTATGTTCACAAAATACTGCAGTACCAAAAGTTACACTGAAAACGAACCCTATCCATTCCTTTTGTGTCAGCCCTCTATGTGTTTGTGTACCCTTGTGTATTTGTGTTTTTCCTGTCTTTATGTGTTTAGCTGATTAGAGCTATGTTGTAGAATTTTTCTAATACTATGTTATTTACTTGGTAAATTCTGTTTTGTTGCTCATATGTGGAGGTGATGTTTCAAAAGTTATTCTGATCTTTATGTAAGTACTTATGTCATTATTTTTGTAACACTGATGTATATGTTTATTTCTATTCTTTTGTAAAGCCCCTATTACTACGACTGTTATCTCTACTACTATGTTTTTAATGATGTTTTCTGTACCCTTGTAATTGTATTCTTATGTTATAAAATTGTAATTGACACCAGGTCATCAAATTAAGTAACTTGTAAGTTACATTTCACTGCACACGTTTCTATTGGTCATAGTATATGGACAATATGTGAGAAGTAGGAAGTGATAGTGTTTGCACATGTTTTATGATTCAGCAAGGGACTGGATAACAGCATTGCTGGTTCTGAGGACTATTCCAAAAACTTTGTGAGTGCACAAGTGGTGGTTATGGACTTGCTACATTATCCGCAAGACTCTTCGATGGTGATTGTGCACCTGCACAGTCACAACAGATGGTTGCTGGCCATCTCTACAAGGACTACAGTGGGTCTGCACCTCTGGTGGCCCACCAGTACCGTCATTTCTACAAGGACTACAGTGGGTCTGCACCTCTGGTGGCCCACCAATACCATTATTTCTACAAGGACTACAGTGGGTCTACATCTTTGATGATCCATCAATACCATTATTTCTACAAGGACTGCAGTGGGTCTGCGCCTCTGGTGGCCCACCAATACCATAATCTCTACCAGGACTACAGTGGGTCTGCTCTGTGATGACCTACCAAACGATATTCTTCAAAACTTCGATAGACTACGCTGTGGGTTTGCTCTGTTGTGGCCCATTACGTGTCAGCATGTCAAGAGTCAGCACTGTCTTTCCGTTGGAAGGACAACGATACTTCTTCAAGACTGCATGGAAATCCACTACGTCTATGTGCATTTTCTTTTACTGCTCAGACTTTGAGAAAAACACTGCAATGTGATGAATGATCAGGACTGTCTTTATGGACTGTGAGAAAATTTTAGCTTTTGACCAACATTGTATCAATAAGTGTGTGCATTTGATTTCTTAGTTATTGTAATTATGAAAAATTTTTTCAAATCTGTATTGGGCACTGCCCAACCCAATTTGTAAAATTTTTTTGTGGGGAGCATGGGGGCTATGTAAGTAGGCTGTTTAGGTTTTTTTATTGATAACGCCACCTCAGTATGAAAATCACCGGCTGTGCCGTGTGCAGTCTGTGGCTGCTTTGCATTGTTGTAATACTCAACCATTGTAGTGTTAGGCAGCTGGCTGTGAACAGCGCGTAACGTTGCGCAGTTGGAGGTGAGCCGCCAGCAGTGGTGGATGTGGGGAGAGAGATGGCGGAGTTTTGTAATTTGTCATGATATCAAGATCTATTAAATAATAATTTTGTAATCCACATTCTTAAAAAAAAAAGGAGCACTTGGAAAGGAAAGAACAATAAGAAGGGACTAGTAACAGTAACTGCACACATAATTTTCTTCTCAAGTATATGGTAATATTTTTTTTACAATAAGTTGTTGTGGTGCACCACTTTAATTACATAGTCATTAAGATGTGAATATACATTTCCCCTGTCTGCATTGTTGTCTTTACTGTAATATTTTTTCTGCTTGAGCGTTGTCATGTTTAGATATAATTTATTGCTTTTGCTTCTGCTGTTTGCCAGGCATAGTGTTATTGAATTTGACTTTGTATTATTCTGTTAAGCCAGTTTTACTAATGATTTCTTTTTATTGTTTGCTGCACATTGCCTTAGATTAGTTGTAGTATTACAATTGCTTTGCTAATTTCTTAATGCTGCTTGCTTCGCAAATCTGCGTTTTTTTTGTCATTGCTGTTTGTGTTAATTTGTTATGTGCTGCTGCATTGCCTCGTCCCTTAGTTTAGCATCTGAGCTCAGTAGATTTAAGTTAGCTTAAGAGGGGGTAGACTATATAAGAAACTAACTATGATGAATTGGAAGCAATGCATTGACAAGGTATATAAAAAAAAGATTTGGGCCTAAATGAGTATTGTACAATGAGCCATATTTATTTTGAAAGACTTATGGTTGGAATACAGAAAAGAGGTACAGATAGGACTTTTTGGGAATAATGATGAACACAGGGAGATCTCCAAGAACAAAAAAGGTTTTGTTCGCACAATACTGCAGTAGTGGGAGTAACCAAGATTTTTGTGAGGTAAGTGATTTCTGAAAAGTACAGGTTAATGTTAGTCAGGGCCATTCTCTTATAGAGAATTTTGAAAGTCAGATTGCGTTGCGTTAACAAAATATTGTGTGTGGAAAGTCAGATTGCGTTGCGCTATAAATATTGTGTGTCAGGTTAAGGACAGTCGTGTATATTGTTCAAAAGGGGACGTTTCACATTCTAAATCACTCCTAATGCCTACTCCCAGATAATTTATGGAATTAACTGCTTCCAGTTGCTGAGATTCTATATTGTAGCTAATAGATAAAGGATCTTTCTTTCTATGTATTCGCAGCACATTACACTTGTCTACATTGAGATTCAATTGGCATTCTCTGCAGCATGCGTCAATTCGTTGCAGATCCTCGTGCAGTTCAGTACAATTTTCCATTGTTACAACCTCTCGATATACCACAGCATCATCTGCAAAAAGCCTCAAGTGAACTTCCGATGTTATCCACAAAGTCATTTATATATATATTGTTAATATGGTTCAAATGGATCTGAGCACTATGGGACTTAACATCTGAGATCATCAGTCCCCTGGACTTAGAACTACTTAAACCTAACTAACCTAAGCACATCACACACATCCAACCCCATAGCAGGATTCGAACCTGCGACTGTAGCGGTCGCGCGGTTCCAGACTGAAGCGCCTAGAACCGCTCGGCCACAACTGTCACGAATAGCAACGGTCCTACGACACTCCCCTGCGGCACACCTGAAATCACTCTTACTTCGGAAGAGTTCTGTTATCTAGGAACTCTTCAATCTAATCGCACAACTGGTCTGATAGTCCATGTGCTCTTACTTTGTTCATTAAACGACTGTGGGGAACTGTATCAAACGCCTTGCGGAAGTAAAGAAACACGGCATCTACCTGGGAACCCGTGTCTATGGCTCTCTGAGTCTCGTGGACGAATAGCGCGAGCTGGGCTTCACACGATCGTCTTTTTCGAAACCCATGTTGATTCCTACAGAGTAGATTTCTAATCTCCAGAAAAGCCATTATACTCGAACATAATAAGTATTCCAAAATTCTACAACTGACCGAGGTTAGAGATATATGTCTATAGTTCTGCACATATGTCCGACGTCCCTTCTTGAAAACGGGGATGACGTGTGCCCTTTTCTAATCTTTTGGAACGCTACGCTCTTCTAGAGACCTACGGTACACCACTGCCAGAAGGGAGGCAAGTTCCTTCGCGTACTCTGTGTAAAATCGAACTGGTATCCCATCAACTCCAGCGGCCTTTCCTCTTTTGAGCGATTTTAATTGTTTTTCTATCCCTCTGTCATCTATTTCGATGTCTACCATTTTGTCATCTGTGCGACAATCTAGAGAAGGGACTACAGTGCAGTCTTTCTCTGTGAAACAGCTTTGGAAAAAGACATTTAGCATTTCGGCCTTTAGTCTTCATCCTCTGTTTCAGTACCATTTTGGTCACAGAGTGTCTCGACATTTTGTTTTGATCCACCTACTGCTTTGACCAAAATTTCTTAGGATTTTCTGCCAAGTCAGTACATAGAACTTTACTTCCGAATTCGTTGAACGCCTCTCGCATAGCCCTCCTCACACTACATTTCGCTTCGTGTAAATTTTGTTTGTCTGCAAGGCTTTGGCTATGTTTATGTTTGCTGTCGAGTTCCCTTTGCTTCCGTAGCAGTTTTCTAACTCGGTTGTTCTACCTCAGTTTGTTGTACCACGGTGGTTCTTTTCCATCTCTTACGATCTTGCTTGGCACATAGTCATCTAATGCATATTGTACGATGGTTTAGAACTTTGTCCACTAATCCCCAACACTATCTGTATTTGAGATAAGACTTTTGTGTTGAGCCGTCAAGTACTCTGATATCTGCTTTTTGTTTCTTTTGCAAAAAAGAAAAATCTTCTTACCTTTTGTAATATTTCTATTTACGGCTGAAATCACCGATGCTGTAACCGCTTCATGATCGCTGGTTCCCAGGTTGTGCGTTAACTGTGGCTGGGTACACAGCAGTTGTAGATGAGGGACTACCCGGCAAACACTACCTCGTTTGAGAGGTGCTCTGACGTCATCATTGGCGTGGTTGTCCGTTGAACAGAATGCCACCTTCCGTGCAGAACACGATCGTATGGACATCTGTTCACATTTTGCTTAATCATATCGTGTATTAGACACATGACGAGGAAACAGCGGTTTGTTGCTTTAAATTTGGACACCAGTGAAAGTTTTTACACCACCTGGACACCAGCGAAAGCGTGTGTATATAGGGTCAAATAAAGCAAGTAATCCCGGCGGTGTCAGGGATTTTCTCAGCCTCGTGATGACTGGGTGTTGTGTGCTTTCCTTAGGTTAGTTAGGTTTAAGTAGTTCTAACAAGGGAACCTCCCCATCGCACCCCCCTCAGATTTAGTTATAAGTTGGCGCAGTGGATAGGCCTTGAAAAACTGAACACAGATCAATCGAGAAAACAGGAAGAAGTTGTGTAGAACTATGAAAAAAATAAGCAAAATATACAAACTGAGTAATCCATGAGCAAGGTAGGCAACATCAAGGATAGTCTGAGCTTAGGAGCGCCATGGTCCGGTGGTTAGCGTGAGCAGCTGCGAAACGAGAGGTTCTTGGTTCAAGTCTTCCGTGGACTGAAAAGTTTAGTTTTTTTATTTTCAGACAATTATTATCTATCCGTCCGTCCGTCCGATGCGAGGTAACTGCGCCGTTGTATGGGGACGCTACACCTAAATACACATCGAAACACACGACGTGAGTCGACTACAGCGCACGGGAGAGTATTACTGCTAACGAGGCTCCCTGGCTGACAGTTGACTGTTCGCTACTTTGGACGAGAGTGCATTAAATACGTGAGATGTATTCCGTGGGCAATATGAATCCAGCAAATATAGCTCGCGACTTCAATAACAATCGCACAGTTTTGCGGTGCGGTCGCAAAACACAGACACTAAACTTATTACAGTGAACGGAGACGTCAATGAACGAACGGACAGATCATAACTTTGCGAAAATAAACAAAGTAAACTTTTCACTCGAGGGAAGACTTGAACCATGGATCTCTCGTTCCGCAGCTGCTCACGCTAACCACGGGACCACGGCGCTCCTATTCTCTCACTCTCCTTGATATTGCCTATCTTGCGCGCGGACCACTCAGTTTGTATATTTTGCTTATTTTTTTCAAAGTTCCACACAACTTCTTCCTGTTTTCGCGATTGATCTGTGTTCAGTTTTTCAAGGCCTATCCACTGTGCCAACTTATAACTAAATCTGAGGGGGGGGGGGTGCGGTGGGGAGGTTCCCTTGTAAGTTCTAGGGATGAGCATAGATGTTAAGTCCCATAGTGCTCAGAGCCATTTTGAAAGCAAGGAATGAACGAAAAAGTCTTACGAACTAAATAAATAACAGTAGTATGAAATGAAGAAAACAAACAAAATAAAAGTAGGCATTTCGATGGAGCACATCTCTGCACAATAAGACGAAAACGAAGTATTCACCAAAATCTTGACTGCAGTTGTGGACTATTTATTGGAGTACCTTGTTCCGGAATCAGATGGCTCTAGATACAGACAGGCATCCAACATCCGCAAATTATCCTGCCCCAAAACATGACTGACTCCGTTGTTGAACTTGTGGAACTTCATGTCTGAAGTGTGCAATGACAGCTGGTTGCCTCAAAACGCTTCTTTGACGATCATCACTTGTCAGATCAATGCTGCAATCTTTGGTGAAGTGAACCTGATGCTATGATATTGGCTCCATTTCACCTGATCCGTCACCATCTTCCTTGGGTGTTTGTAATGTTGTTCATAATGGTCGCCTACAGGCCGAACTGATCGTATGAAAATGATTGCGTCCCGTCTAGGTCGACATATGCCATCCCAGATGCCATACGGAAGACCCATGGTTTCTAGATGGCAGATATCAGATGGTATTGATGACCCCAAGCAACCACTAAGTGGCAACTCTTCATTGTTTGGTGTCTACCAATAGCTGCTGACTGTTCGAATGACGTAGCTTTGGCAGGCAACTTTGCCTGCAACAATCCTTTTTGCCACATTCTCTAGGAGTGACAAACTGATATCGCCCCGACATAATTAGGTGAATAAGATATTATTAGACCTTTTAGAATCGAGTGGTATCTCTAGATCAAAAAAATAATAAATTATGACTAATTTAACTCACGTGTTTAGGTGTGTTGCGGGGGAGGACGAAAGGCATCATGTAGACAGCAACCAGTAACGTCCCAATACCTGATTTTTTAAAGAACTGAACTCATTTGCAACACATCTCAAACGCCTAATTACTCTTCAGATGTGTTAATGTGTTAAATATTTGACCTTAAGTACGTAAAAACTTCGTGTAAGAAAACACTAAGTATTAATTACGTTAGTTTTCAATTATTCACCTGTAGACTTCCGCAGAATTTGCGAAAAGGTAGGAAATTAAGAAGATGAAACCTAGATAGGCTGAAAGAATCAGAAGTTGTTGAAAATTTCAAACTGAGCGTTAGGCAGCGATACCCAAAAACAGCGGAAGTGAATACAGTAGAAGACGAATGACTAGCTCTGAAAGATGAAATAATAAACGCAGCAGGGGTCGAAGTAGGTGAAAAGACAAGGACTAGTAGGAAACATTGGCCAGGATGTATTGATTTTACGAAAGGAAAAAATATAAAAATTCAGTAGATGAATCAGGTGAATGAGAATACGAACTGCTAAAACATGAGCTTGACAGGAAGGCCAAAATGGTTAAGCAAGAATGGGTAGAGGACAAATGAAAGGATTCAGATTCCTCTATGGGAAAGATGGATCCCGCCTACAGGAAAATTAAAGAGATCCATGGAGAAAAGAGCAGCAGGTGTATGAATATCAAGAGCTCTGAAGGAAAACCAGCATTAAGCAACCAAGGGCAAGCTGAAAGGTGGACGGAGTATATAGAGAGACATGAACTTGAAGGCAATAATATAGAAAGGGAAGAGGAAACACATGAAGGTGAGACAGGAAATCTGATACAGCGACAAGAATTTGCAGCAAGAAACAAGGCTGCTGGAGTAGACAACATTCCTTCAGAACTATTGATGTCATTGGGAGAGCGAGCCTTGACGTAACTATTCCACGTGGTGTGCAAGATACACGAGACAGGGGAAATGCACTCGGACTTCAAGAAGATTGTCATAATTCCAGTTCCAAAGAAACCAGGTGCGAACAGATGTGAACATTGCCAAAGTGTCAGTTTAACATGTCATGGTTCAAAAACTCAGACACAAATTATTTACAATGAAAAAACTAGAGGAAGAAGATCAGTCTGCGTTCTGGAGAAATATTGGAACACGCCAATGCATCCAGACCCTACGCCTAATCAGACGAAAGGTTAAGGAAAGGCAAACCTACGTTTATAGCGTTTTTATATTTGGAGAAAGCTACATCGCTTCCACAGACCGAACGTGAGGAGAGGGGCTAGTGTAATTGGTTAATACAAACCATACAAAAATGCACGGAAGTATGTTTTTTAACACAAACCTAGGTTTTTTTAAATGGAACCCCGTTAGTTTTGTTAGCACATCTGAACATATAAACAAATACGCAGTCAGTGCCGTTTGTTGCATTGTAAAATGTTAATTACATCCGGAGATATTGTAACCTAAATTTGACGCTTGACTACCACTCCTCCGCTGATCGATCGTGTGTATCGGAGAGCACCGAATTACGTAGGGATCCAAAGGGAACGGTGATGGACCTTAGGTACAGAAGAGACTGGAACAGCACATCACGTCCACATGCTAACACCTTTTTATTGGTCTTTTTCACTGACGTACATGTACATTACCATGAGGGATGAGGTACACGTACACACGTGGTTTCCGTTTTCAATTACGGAGTGGAATAGAGTGTGTCCCGACATGTCAGGCCAATAGATGTTCAATGTGGTGGCCATCATTTGCTGCACACAATTGCAATCTCTGGCGTAATGAATGTCATACACGCCGCAGTACATTTGGTGTAATGTCGCCGCAGGCTGCCACAATACGTTGTTTCATATCCTCTGGGGTTGTAGGCACATCACGGTACACATTCTCCTTTAACGTACCCCACAGAAAGAAGTCCAGAGGTGTAAGATCAGGAGAACGGGCTGGCCAATTTATGCGTCCTCCACGTCCTATTAAACGCCCGTCCAACATCCCGTCAAGGGTCAGCCTAGTGTTAATTGCGGAATGTGCAGGTGCACCATCATGGTGATACCACATACGCCGACGCGTTTCCAGTGGGACATTTTCGAGCAACGTTGGCAGATCATTCTGTAGAAACGCGATGTATGTTGTAGATGTTTGGGCCCCTGCAATGTAGTGAGGACCAATGAGGTTGTCGCCACTGATTCCGCACCATACATTTACAGTCCACGGTCGCTGTCGCTCTACCTGTCTGAGCCAGCGAGGATTGTCCACGGACCAGTAATGCATGTTCCGTAGATTCACTGCCCCGTGGTTTGTGAAACCCGCTTCATCGGTAAACAGGTAGAACTGCAACGCATTCTCTGTTAATGCCCATTGACGGAATTGCACTCGATGATTAAAGTCATCACCATGTAATTGCTGATGTGGCGTCACATGAAACGGGTGAAAGCGGTGACGATGCAGTATGCGCATGACACTACTTTGACTCAGTCCACCGGCTCTCGCAATGTCCCGTGTACTCATGTGTGGGTTCATGGCAACAGCAGATAACACACCAACTGCACCCGCTTCTCCTGTGACGGGCCTGTTACGGACCCGTTTGCGTGCTACGACCATACCTGTTGCATACAGTTGGCGGTAGATGTTTTGCAATGTGCGGCACGTTGGATGCTCTCTGTCCGGGTACCGTTCTGCATACACCCTGCAGGCTTCAGCTGCATTTCGTCGACACTCGCCATAGATGAGTATCATCTCCGCCTTTACAGAGTTCAAATACACCATGGTCACAGTTCCTACAACACTACACTATCACAGACGTCTGGAAACACAGTGTACTACAGTTGGTCTGCGTGCGGAGACGAACGCAGAACAACAATAGCAGCAAGCGCTACATGCGGACACTGCGACAGCTAGACCAAACCACAACAGTGCACTACAGCCACACTCGTAAACACGGTCGTCATCGTAAACATGTCCCTGCAGATGCTGCTCGCCGACCGTGGCCCGTGTTTGTTGCAACACGCAACTGAACGTCGGAGGTTTCAAGCGTCAACTGTAGGTTACAATATCTCTGGATGTAATTAACATTTTACAATGCAACAAACGGCACTAATTACGTATTTGTTTATATGTTCAGATGTGCTAAGAAAACTAAAGTGGTTCCATTTAAAAAAAACGTAGGTTTGTGTTAGAAAACAAACTTCCGTGCATTTTTGTATGGTTTGTATTAAACAATTACACTAGCCCCTCTTCTCACGTTCGGTCTGTGGAATCGGTTCGTCAGTATTTGATGTGGTTTACGAAATATATCCAGCGGTAACGTTAGGTGACTCACCCTGTATATGCACACACACACACACACACACACACACACACACACACACGCATAAGTAACGGATGTCCCACGATCACTGAAATAAAACAAGAGGCGTACGCATCCCGCAGTATCAAAACGAACTACACGAAATGGCAAGACGGTAATAGATCATCACGCCACAAAAAATTTTGGAAATTTGTGGTAAGGTCTTATGGGACGAACTGCTGAGGTCATCGGTCCATAGACCTTTCTTTTTTTTTTTTTTGGTCATCAGTCTACTGACTCGTTTGATGCGGCCCGCCACAAATTCCTTTCCCGTGCTAACCTCTTCATCTCAGAGTAGCACTTGCAACCTACGTCCTCAATTATTTGCTTGACGTATTCCAATCTCTGTCTTCCTCTACAGTTTTTGCCCTCTACAGCTCCCTCTAGTACCATAGAAGTCATTCCCTCATGTCTTAGCAGATGTCCTATCATCCTGTCCCTTCTCTTTATCAGTGTTTTCCACATATTCCTTTCCTCTCCGATTCTGCGTAGAACCTCCTCATTCCTTACCTTATCAGTCCACCTAATTTTCAACACTCGTCTATAGCACCACATCTCAAATGCTTCGATTCTCTTCTGTTCCTGTTTTCCCACAGTCCATGTTTCACTACCATACAATGCTGTACTCCAGACGTACATCCTCAGAAATTTCTTCCTCAAATCAAGGCCGGTATTTGATATTAGTACATTTCTCTTGACCAGAAATGCCTTTTTTGCCATAGCGAGTCTGCTTTTGATGTCCTCCTTGCTCCGTCCGTCATTGGTTATTTTACTGCCTAGGTAGCAGAATTCCTTAACTTCATTGACTTCGTGACCATCAATCCTGATGTTAAGTTTCTCGGTGTTCTCATTTCTACTACTTCTCATTACCTTCGTCTTTCTCCGATTTACTCTCAAACCATACTGTGTAATCATTAGACTGTTAATTCCGTTCAGCAGATCATTTAATTCTTCTTCACTTTCACTCAGGATAGCAAAGTCATCAGCGAATCGTATCATTGATATCCTTTCACCTTGTATTTTAATTCCACTCCAGAACCTTTCTTTTATTTCCATCATTGCTTCCTCGATGTACAGATTGAAGAGTAGGGGCGAAAGGCTACAGCCTTGTCTTACACCCTTCTTAATACGAGCACTTCGTTCTTGATTGTCCACTCTTATTATTCCCTCTTGCTTGTTGTACATATTGTATATGACCCGTAGCTCCCTACTTTTTTCAGAATCTCGAACAGCTTGCACAATTTTATATTGTCGAACGCTTTTTCCAGGTCGACAAATACTATGAAAGTGTCTTGATTGTTCTTTAGCCTTGCTTCCATTATTAGCCGTAACGTCAGAATTGCCTCTCTCGTCCCTTTACTTTTCCTAAAGCCAAACTGATCGTCACCTAGCGCATTCTCAATTTTCTTTTCCATTCTTCTGTATATTATTCTTGTAAGCAGCTTCGATGCATGAGCTGTTAAGCTGATTGTGCGATAATTCTCGCACTTGTCAGCTCTTGCCGTCTTCGGAATTGTGTGGATGATGTTTTTCCGAAATTCAGATGATATGTCGCCAGACTCATATATTCTACACACCAGCGTGAATAGTCGTTTTGTTGCCACTTCCCCCAATGATTTTAGCAATTCTGATGGAATGTTATCTGTCCCTTCTGCCTTATTTGACTGTAAGTCCTCCAAAGCTCTTTTAAATTCCGATTCTAATACTGGATCCCCTATCTCTTCTAAATCGACTCCTGTTTCTTCTTCTATCACATCAGACAAATCTTCACCCTCATAGAGGCTTTCAATGTATTCTTTCCACCTATCTGCTCTCTCCTCTGTATTTAACAGTGGAATTCCCGTTGCACTCTTGTTTTGACTTTCCTGTATGCTGAGTCATTCCTTCCGACAATCATACCTTTTTCGATGTCTTCACATTTTTCTTGCAGCCATTTCGTCTTAGCTTCCCTGCACTTCCTATGTATTTCATTCCTCAGCGACTTGTATTTCTGTATTCCTGATTTTCCCGGAGCATGTTTGTACTTCCTCGTTTCATCAATCAACTGAAGTATTTCTTCTGTTACCCATGGTTTCTTCGCAGCTACCTTCTTTGTACCTATGTTTGGCTTCCCAACTTCTGTGATGGCCCTTTTTAGACATGTCCATTCTTCTTCAACTGTACTGCCTACTGCACTATTCCTTATTGCTGTATCTATAGCGTTAGAGATCTTCAAAGTATCTCGTCATTCCTTAGTACTTCCGTATCCCACTTCTTTGCGTATTGATTCTTCCTGAATAATGTCTTGAACTTCAGCCTACTATTCATCAGTACTATATTGTGATCTGAGTCTATATCTGCTCCTGGGTACGCCTTACAATCCAGTATCTGTTTTCGGAATCTCTGTCTGACCATGATGTAATCTAATTGAAATCTTCCCGAATCTCCCGGCCTTTTCCAAGTATACCTCCTGCTCTTGTGATTCTTGAACAGGGTATTCGCTATTACTAGCTGAAACTTGTTACAGAACTCAATTAATCTTTCTCCTCTTTCATTCCTTGTCCCAAGCCCATATTCTCCTGTAACCTTTTCTTCTACTCCTTCCCCTACAACTGCATTCCAGTCGCCCATGACTACTAGATTTTCGTCCCCCTTTACATACTGCATTACGCTTTCAATATCCTCATACACTTTCTCTATCTGTTCATCTTCAGCTTGCAACGTCGGCATGTATACCTGAACTATCGTTGTCGGTGTTGGTCTGCTGTCGATTCTGATTAGAACAACCCGGTGACTGAACTGTTCACAGTAACACACCCTCTGCCCTACCTTCCTATTCATAACGAATCCTACACCTGTTATACCATCTTCTGCTGCTGTTGATATTACCCGATACTCATCTGACCAGAAATCCTTGGCTTCCTTCCACTTCACTTCACTGACCCCTACTATATCTAGATTGAGCCTTTGCATTTCCCTTTTCAGATTTTCTAGTTTCCCTACCACGTTCAAGCTTCTCACATTCCACGCCCCGACTCGTAGAACGTTATCCTTTCGTAGATTATTCAATCTTTTTCTCATGGCAGTCCCCTCCCGGAGATCCGAATGGGGGACTATTCCGGAATCTTTTGCCAATGGAGAGATCATCATGACACTTCTTCAATTAGAGGCCACATGTCCTGTGGATACACGTTACGTGTCTTTGATGCAGTGGTTTCCATTGCCTTCTGCATCCTCATGTCGTTGATCATTGCTGATTCTTCAGCCTTTAGGGGCAATTTCCCACCCCTAGGACAAGAGAGTGCCCTGAACCTCTATCCGCTCCTCCGCCCTCTTTGACAAGGCCGTTGGCAGAATGAGGCTGACTTCTTATGCCGGAAGTCTTCGGCCGCCAATGCTGATTATTTATCAAAATTTAGGCAGTGGCGGGGATCGAACCCGGGACCGAAGACGTTTTGATTATGAATCAAAGACGCTACCCCCCCCCTTTTTTACGCTACCCCTTTTTTAATTTTTTTATTTTATTTTTATACAAATGGATAAAAGGAAGGCCGTTCCTCTTCGGCTGCAGAAACAGAATAATAGGAAGTCGTCCCGTTACGACAAAGGATGCTCCAACTATAGCCCGCTGCGAATTTTGCGATGACTGTCTTCTCGTTACTGTGTTGTTTTCGTTGTTTGTTCAATCTCATAAAAAAAGGAACTGGGAAGAGGTGCTACGGTTATCTTCTCATGTCATCGATAATCCAGCTGCGAGGCGGATTATGGAATGCGCTCTAAAGAAAATTAGAAAAATATTGCCTATATTTAGGGTTCTTGACGATCGCACAATGTCGTTCGTTGAGGTAATACCAAAAATCGGGTACTGTCTTTTCACCATTACCGAAGAGGTAGTGAACAGCATGGCCGCTGATCCACGTCACAGAGTTCGTTTTTACTCTTGTGAAATAAATATTATCGGGGAAAAGAAGTGATTGGGTATTTATCCTGTCGGGAGTCGTGCATGTGAGAAAAGCCAGTATCTGACCACCAAATACCAAACGTCCTTTGCCGACCCGCATTCGAAACGATGTTCATCCGTGTCAATCACTTGGCATGTGGCACACAAGGGTGAATCAGCGAGGTGGATGTAATGCAGGCGGGACTGACACAACTGTTTCCCATTAACAGTTACGTACCATGCAGATTGCACGTTAGTATCAAGGGTGGTGGCTGTCACTGCCTGCCACACAGCGCGCCACTTTGTAGTGGGGTGTTTGCTTTCAATCACATTCGACGTCCTGTTCATTTGCATGGCAGCATATATCGCCCTCGTCATCATCAAGCGTGTGGGTAGTAGTGCGGTGCGGATGTAGCTGAATTCAAGGAAGAATTGGCTGATGTAGAAGAAAGGTGCTGGGATGTCCGATATCATCACAGGGGGTGCGAGTGAGATTGGTCGTAAGGCTTACAGTAAGAGACTTGTGAGGCACGTCGGACTTCGTCGCCACAGTTGCAGGTGACAGCTGACGAACAGGGCCTTCGCTCTGTTCTGAACATGACAAAGGCCTAAACCCCCTCTGCTCCTCGGGAGGGTTAGGGACTCGTAACGAATCTTAAATAACATGCCCGTATTAACAAAGGATCCCAAAACCGCCAACATGCGGTGAGCCAGGGTAGGTGGTATAGGGAGTATCTGTGCAAAATGGGGGATACGTGACGCCAAATAGACGTTAGCATATCGTGTCCGTTGCAGGAGGTCTAGATGTCGCAAACGGTGGTCACTTATTCCTGCTCTCATCTGATTCAATAAACGCCTGTAGTTAAGGGCTGTTGAACGCTTCATGTCAGATGTGAAATCAATGCCAAGACAGCGGATTGTGTCATTGATTCTTAGCGGTGCGACACTCTCGTCGGGTAGGCCTCTGCCTATAGACAGGGCGTGTGATTTGTGGAGATTGAGATGGCTCCCCGATGCCGCGCCGTAGGTCGCCACCCACGCCAGTGCTGCACGATCATCGTCATTATTGCGAAGAAGGAGTACCAGATCATCCGCATAGGCAGTGCAGCAAAAAGTGTGTCCACCAAGGGACATCCCAGTCAGGCGTTGTCGGAGGCCGCAGAGGAGTGGTTCCAAAACGAGGGCGTACAATATCGCCGAAAGAGGGCAGCCTTGTCGCACCGATCGCTGGATCTGTATCGGCGGTGTAAGACGGCCATTATATAACACCTTGGACGTCGCGCCGCGTAGGAGACGCATCAGTACATTAACTATGACGTCCGGATACCCCATGTGTCGCAGCACCTCCATCAAAAATGTGTGGTCGACTCTGTCAAAGGCCTGGCTAAAGTCGAGTGAGGCCAAAACTCCTGGCAGTTGGCGAGCTTTGGCTAGCGCGATCATATCTCTATATCGGCACAATGCAGTGCGAATATTGTGGTCATCACCTAACGATGCCTGGTCCTGCGACACAATACATCGTGCCGCCAGAAGCCGGGTGAAAATCTTCAAGTCACTGTTGAGTAAGGTCAAGGGCCGATAGTCACTGATTCTGGATCCGCCTCGTGGTTTGTGTATAGGCACAATCAGTCCTTCTAGGAAGGCCCCAGGTATCTGCGTCGTGGGAGACATAAGATCGCGGCAAATATCAGTCCATGCTGGTGCCAGCAATTGTTGATACGTCCGGTAAAATTCCAGAGGAAGGCCATCAGGTCCCGAGGACTTACGAGCAGCCCCAGCCTGTATTGCTCCAATGATTTCCTCTTCCGTTACATCTGCAGTCAAATCCGCCGCCGCTATCGGAGAGATCGAGCCTTAAGTGAGTTGAGAGACTTCGGCGATCACCTCTGGGGGATGTCGATGTTCCGAGTACAGCCTAGTATAGTGAGCATGAAGGGCGTTTCCTATGTCGCGCTGGGTATCAAGGCGTCGTCCGTCTTCCGTCGTGATAGCTTGGATCAGTGTCCTGCGTCGGCGCCGTCGTTCTGCAATGACGTGGTACATAGACGGTTCCTCCTGGGCCACTCTGTCTTGAGTGCGCGCTCTGACGATCGCACCCTCAAGGTGGCAACGTGTTAATCTGATGATCTGTGCCTTGGCATGGTTCACCGTCCCCTGCCGTGCATGTGAGTACGGCAGTGTTGTACACTCCCTTAAGATGCTGCAGTAAAAGTCCATGGTATGTCTCTTCCATGCTGCAACATCTCGGCCGTAGCCCATCAAGGTCGTCCGGAGGGCTGGTTTGGCGCAGAGTAACCACCACGTCAGTGTAGACCGGTAGGTACCACGCCGGCGGCGACAAGAGTCCCACGTGTTCTCTATAAGGCGGCGGCATTCCTGAGAAGCGAGGTGGGCGACGTTCAACTTCCAAGGACCACGGCTGTGCCATACCTTCTGGCGGCCGAGGGTAATAGCGCAGATGTAGGCCTCGTGGTCAGAAAAAGCTGTGGGCCAAACTTCGGCAGCTCTTGTCCCCACAGCTATGGAGCGCGAGATGTAAATCCGGTCGATGAGGCTGGAGGAATGGCTGGTGTAGTGAGTAAATCCGGGCCGATCGCCACAAACGTGTTCCCACGAGTCCACCAATTGAAGATTATTTATAATTGTCGTAAGTTCTGCGCAGGGAGAATGATGTGGTAACTGATCCTTAGGTGCTTGGCTACAGTTGAAGTCCCCTCCCATTATCAAGGCGTCCTGACGGCCCATAAAGAGGGGCGTGATTGTATGAGCGAAAAAGGTGGATCGTTCGCGACGCCGACCAGATCCTGACGGTGCATAGATGTTAATAAGTTTGACTCCTTGCATAGTAAGAGCCATGCCTCTGGCGTCAGGGAGATACTCGACGTCTTCTGCGGATATACCTTCGCGGAGGAGGATCGCCACACCACTGCCATTGGCAGACGCATGTGAGACCCAAGTCTTGTAGCCATATGGTCCCTTGAAGTCTGTGACATACACCTCTTGGAGGAGCGCAATGTCGATGTCTGCTGCGTTGAGCAGGTCCTGTACCATCGCTAGTTTACGTCGGGCACGTGTGTTGTTGATGTTAATCGTCGCTAGACGGTACGTTTGGTCAGCCAGGTCGGCAACTGGGTTGTTTAGGAGGCCAGGTGTGGGCGGCAGGGGCGGCCCCACAGAGGCTGACGATACAGCTGTAGTCACTGTTGTTGGTCGGTGCTGGGTACAGCCGCGGGAGCATCTCTGCCTTCGGCATCCTCCTGGTGCTGTGGCTCATCCTCGACATCATCCGCCCAAGAATCAGATGCAGCGATTGGTAACTGTTGATGAGTGCTGTCAGTAGAGCGCTCGCGCGCATGTTCAGTAGCAGAAGTGATGTTGTCAGACTGAGGCTCAGAAATTGTATCCGCCGTAGCATCGTGACGGGAAGGGTGAGTTGTGGTGGTAGAGTCCTGATTGTCGTCCGACGCCGGAGGTTCGTCCGGGTCACACATCCGAAGCAGGCAATTATCGGATGGCGTATGGCGCCGTTTCTTGCGTTTTCGAGGGGACCGTTGTTTCCGGACATGTTGTTCTGTGTCAGAGTGCGGGCGACAATCATCTGATGCGGTCTCCATTGGTAGGAAGGCAGAGGTCGGGACAATTTCAGTTTCTACTTCCATCTTCTCTTTAGGCTCGTCTTGGTGGCACAATTGATCACCGTCTTGAGGCAAGTCTGCCGATGACGTCGTAGAGGGGGATATGCTGTCCGCCACACTGTCATCGACCACTGACTGCAATAAGGTGTTACGATCCTGGGCAGGAACAGCTGTTGCGGTTGCAGCCGCTGCATACGTGATGGGGAGTGAAGTAGGCGTCGCCGGGGATGGAACTTCACCAACCGGTGTCCGAGTCAGTCGGCGTTGAATGCAGGCCGATCGGACATGTCCTTCCTGGCCACAGCCGGCGCAGGTACGCGGTTGTCCGTCGTACATGACAATGGCTCTGCAGCCGCCAGTTACTAAATAGGATGGCACATGCTTCGTCAGTTCAATCTTAATTTGTCGCACTCCATTTAAGACGGGGTACGTTTCAAACGTTTGCCATTTTCCAGCCAAGTGGCTTAGCACGTTGCCGTACGGTTATTACAACATCTGGCGGGACTTCGAATGGCAGCTCGAAGACCCTCAGAGTGCGAAGGCCTAATCCAGCGTGGTCGATCGTGACAGTTCCTATGTGACCATCAGAATGCTTGAATTTAAGTCCATGAGCGTGTCGACACACAACATCAGTGCACGCCGTTTCATTGATCATTTTTATGTAGACGACACTTTGTGTTATAGAAAAGTGGATCCCAATGATGTCTTGAGGTGCAATATGAAGTTCTTCCCGGATGAAACGTTCAACGTCAACTGCTCGAGGTCTTGCATAGTCCGCTTGAAATGTGATCTCAATTGTGGACTTGCGATACGAGTGCGCCATGGCACTACCGAGGCACGGACGCGTGACACTCGCCGCAGCGGAAGGTAAACAGTAAACACTCGCGCGCGCGGTGCGCTAACAGGGGGACACAGGCACGACGACCTTGCCCCACCGCTGCTAACGCCCCTAGACCACGGGTACATATCCCATAGTCCTACACACTCCTTAATCTAACTTCAACTAACTTACGCGAAGGACGACACACACACATCCATGCCCGAGGTTAGGAGCGCGGTCAGTGGCAAGACGGCCTAGACCGCACGGCTGCCTCGCGTGGCCACGCTACAAAAAGATGAGTGTATATGGTGATAGTGAAAGTGGTCAGTGCTATAATCTACCATAAATGTGTAGGAGAACATGAAGAACGGCATCGGAAACAATAAAAATAAAAAAAAACTTTAATAACGACAATAATTTAATACTGTTTATGGTACAGTAAGTTAAACTGTTGTGGACTGTTAAGGCAGCCAGTCCACAGTGAAGTAGCCGAAAGGGCACGCGTCAACTCACGCCGTCTGGCGTTAAGTCTGGAACAGGATTCGTAATGAATGTGATAAAGAAAAGAACGTAGCTACTAGAACACTTAACTTTTATATTGTCCTTTGTTATACAGCATTCTGGATGATACAAGTGAGACTCTATCTTGAGGTACATGCAACGTTACAAATGGTTAATGGCGCCTTGCTAGGTCGTAGCCATTAACTTAGCTGAAGGCTATTCTAACTGTCTCTCGGCAAATGAGAGAAAGGCTTCGTCAGTGTAGTCCCTAGCAACGTCGTCGTACAACTGGGGCGAGTGCTAGTCCGTCTCACGAAACCTGCCTTGTGGTGGCGCTCGGTCTGCGATCCTGACAGTGGCGACACGCGCGTCCGACATGTACTAATGGACCGCGGCCGATTTAAGCTACCACCTAGCAAGTGTGGTGTCTAGCGGTGACACCACAAAAACCATAAGAACTATTATTATCCTAACAAACAGAGTTGTAAGAAAAGTCATATTGTTACGGGGACTGCAGCAGATGCTTTAAAATAAATCGAAAAGCGTGTGGACTTAATAAGACTTTTATTACAGTCTCAAAAGATGATATTAACCTAGATACTTTGGAGAAGGCTTTTGATAGTGTTGATTGGAACACACAGAAATCAGACGGAAGTTTTAAGAGCAGAAGGACATGAAAGGAAAACAGTGGTTGAGAAGGGAATGAGACAGGGTTGTACACTACCCCCGATGTTATTCAGTCAGAGCAAGAGGAATTTGGTGAAGGAATTAAAGTTCAGAGGGAAGTAATGAAAACTTCGCGTTTCGCAGATGACTTCTAATTCTATCAGAGACAGCAGAGGACTTGGAACAGTAGTCGAGCGGAAATGACAGTTAGCGAAGAACTTTATTAAGTCCACACGACCGGACTCCGCCTTTATATTATGCATAACTTTCAGATACGCTTGATAATGGCTTAATATGAAGGCCGTAACGTCGAGTGGACTTAATAAAGTTCTATTTAAGCAACAGGAGCAACTTTTGATTAATTGAAGAATATCTGCGGAATGGGCGTCACACAAATATGGACAAAGTGATAAAGAAATTACAGTGTATTGAATGGAGGATACAAGATAAACATTAAAAAAGCAAAACAAAGGTAATAGAATTTAATCTACATAAAACAGGCGATGCTGAGGAATCAGATTAGGAAACGAGACACTAAAAGTAGCAAATGACTGTTGTTATTTGGGCAGTAAACAACTTGTGACTGGCCAAGTAGAGGGGATGTAAAATGTAGACTGGCAAGAACAGAAATTTGTAACATCGAATATAAATTTCATTATGATGTATCATCGTGACCTTCACTTGAAGATAGCTATAGTGTAGCTGACATCGGTCTGCAATAAACAATTAAACTTTTACGACCGGTATTGCCCTTCCTCTTACCTTGGATAAATTTAAATTTTAGGAAGTCTTTCTGAAGGAATTGTCTGGAGGTAATGTTGATGAAGAGGTTAGCACAGGAAAGGAATTCGTGGCGGGCCGCATCAAATCAGTCAGTAGACTGATGACCAAAGAAAAAAAAAATGTTGTATGGAAGTGAAAGTGGAAGATAAGCAGTTCAGATAAGAGAAGAGTGGAAGCTTTTGAAATATGGTTCTATAGAAGAATGTTGAAAATTAGATGGGTAGATCGCGTAACTAAAGAGGAGGTACTGAACAGAACCTGGGGGAAAACAAATTTGCGCCGTAACTTGATGAAATGGGGGGAAGATTGGTAGGCGACATTGTGAGGCATCAAGGAATCGTCAGGTTAGTATTGGGGGGAAATGTGGTGGATAAAAACTGCAGAAGGGAAGCAAGAGATGAATACAGTACGTAGATTCAGAATAATGTAGGTTGCAGTAGTTATTCGGAGATGAAGAGTCTTGAGCAGCATAGAGTAGTATGGAGACCTCGGGCTGAAGACCACAACAGGACAGCACATAGACTAACAAAAAGTCAAAACCAAAACTGGTAAACCAAAAAGGTGATAACCCTGTTATATCTTCAGGTAGGATCTTCTTGTCAAATAGTGCATAATGTGAAACTGTTTATTTTAGGCATGATCACATCAGAATTAAGTTATAGCAGGGAAGTTCAAATGGTTCAAATGGCTCTGAGCACTATGGGACTTAACTTCTGAGGTCATCAGTAACCTAGAACTTAGAACTACTTAAACCTAACTAACCTAAGGACATCACACACATCCATGCCCGAGGCAGGATTCGAACCTGCTACCGTAGCGGTCTCGCGGTTCCAGACTGTAGCCCCTAGAACAGGGCTTCACAACATACGTGCTCGCGGAGCAAGCTGTGAGCAGCAAGGCGCGAGCGCGGAGCAGCGCGAGCACGCTACCCCCACTATCGGACCAGAGCGGAGAGTGGGGAGAGTCACGTGGGGTACACAACAGCTGCCGCCAGTCGATGTAAATCCGCGGCCACCTGCAGGGATATCACTCACGAATTATTACTGCGACAAATGAAACAAATAAAGGAGTATGTACACTTGCCTCATAATTTTATTAGCTTAGTGTATGTCTCTACCATCTGTAAACACTGAAACTAAAGAATTCCACGACAATCCTATATTTTCAACACTTTCTTCAACACTACTTAAAATATCACCTCCGGTTGTAGTGTTCGTCATGGCTACTACATCGAGGAGCTCCTTCCTCACCTGAAGATCTCTATTAACACCTCTAATAAATATGGCTAGCTGCGCTGTTCCAGTGATATCAACACTTTCGTCTAGAGCTAAAGAATACGCCATAAAATCTTTACAGATATTTGCAAACTGGCTCTGGACGTCGTCTGCCATGTCCTGTATGCGACGCATAATGGTCATGTCAGATAATGGCACAATCCGAAACTGTTCAGCTTGAGATAGACACAAATGTTCCGCTGCAACTACAAAACCATCTTTTATTAAATCGCCATCAGTGAAGGGCCGCAGGGATTTTGCTAAAAATAAAGCAATTTTGTAACTAACTCTGAGAGCTGCCTCAGTTGATTTTTCTTCGTCGTCCAGATCTTCTTCGGATAGCTTCCTTTTAAGTTTAAT
Organism: Schistocerca nitens; assembly: GCF_023898315.1. Classification (NCBI taxonomy): domain Eukaryota; kingdom Metazoa; phylum Arthropoda; class Insecta; order Orthoptera; family Acrididae; genus Schistocerca; species Schistocerca nitens. Next base: position 570,150,552 of record NC_064620.1, read on the forward strand.
AACTTCCTGTACACGATCTGGTCAATCACATTTTCCACGTCCGTAGTCTTTCGCGTGGTACGACATATAATGTCGCTGCAAATTAAATTTCGTAAAAGAATTCAGCGTTTTGTGACGTACTAATCATTTTGCAACACCATCTTTTTCAGTAAACAGATACAATTCCTCCCAATGGGGGTTGAACTGCGAAAGCATGGTTGGGGTTACACAACGGCGACTTCACATGATTCTTAACCAGCGAAGTGACTGTTACGAGCTGATCGTAGTACTTTAAACGTTACACAGTCGGCGCGAATTCAATAGGCACGCTGCGGCCCTATTCAAACGTGCGCGCGCATTTCCCCTCCCTCCCCTCCCTCCCCACTCCGCGACCTTGCATCTGCTCGCGAGCAGGTGCCTGAGCAGACGCGAGTACTCGTGCTCAAAACCGGCCAGTTGTTAAGCCCTGCCCTAGAACCACTCGGCCAACCCGGCCGGCATAGAAGGGAAGTCATTACACTGCAATTTAATAATCGAACTTCGCGCAAATATTACGATTCAAGCTTGTGGAGCTATAAGCAGGAAATAGTTCATAAACTGTTTTACATGATGTGTAAGGGTTGTTGGGGGTCGCTTACTGTTCTCCTTCCCATACACCGGATGAATGCAGTGTGGATAATGTGCGCGCTGTCGCCCTTTCTAACTTTATGCTTCACTTATTACGTTGTACATGTAAAAGCACGTTACACTTCTTAATGAGCGGATTATGACAGTATTTTAAATTTTTAATTTCGGTCAGTATTTATATGAAAACCGAAAATCAAAGTTTCGTTTCGAAGGATAGACCGACGACAGCCGCAATCTGACATCAAAATAATTCGACGGTGGAAGCTGAAAATTTGTGTCAGACCGGGACTCGATCCCGGATCTCCCTCTTAACCGAATTTTTCCTATATTTTCCGTTATTGTTCTCGTCATTTTAGTCTGGGCAGACGTCACATGACACCCCTTCATGTTCGTCGTTCAATACTGTAAGTTTGTTATTATTATTATTATTATTATTATTATTATTACAGAGGGGAACCGCCTCGCTCATCCGGAAACGCTTCCTGTGCGACTAAAATTCTCAACTTGTCACACTCTCGCACCATCCACTGTCCTATCATTTACTCATCAACTTGCTCGCCGGCCTTTTGTGGCCGAGCGGTTCTAGGCGCTTCAGTCTGGAACCGCGCGACCGCTACGATCGCAGGTTCGAATCCTGCTTCGGGCATGGATGTGTGTGATGTCCTTAGGTTGGTTAGGTTTATGTAGTTCTATTTATTTAGCGTATGGCTAATACAGACATATCATGAAATTAAATTACTTATACATGTGCACATATTGACACACAAGAAACTTATGTTTGTCTTTATAACTGAATATCCAGTTCTTCAATCCAGCGCACTGCATCTGGAGTTGCTAGCAGGAAGTCCTCTTTGGCGCCGTGATAGGCTCGAATGCTGCATTCACTGACAATGTGGTGAACAGTCTGGTGTGGAGCACCGCAGTCACAAGCTGGATCAGGCAGCTTCTTCCACTTAAAGAGAGCATCCCTGCATCGCCCATGGCTGGTACGGATTCTGTTGAGCGTAGTCCAGGTCTTGCGTGGTAAGTCGAATCCACTTGGAAGTTTAGCACCTGAGAAGAAGTTATGCAGGTGCACATCTGTCACTGCTTCCCACCGACCTTTCCATTCTTCAAGAGATATGAAATTCTTAGCAACCATGTCAGCAGCATCGCACAGAGTTGGATGGCGTGATTTCAGTCTCTAGCGATTTAAAAGTGGCAGGTCGCTATGCACGGGTAGGTTAGAATTCCTGGAGATCTTGTGGAATTCTCTCATAAGGGCAGTACATCTGCGTAGATCAGGAGGCATTATACCGGTTAACAGTGGAAGCCAAAAAACTGGAGTAGATCTGATTGCGCCAGATATTATGCGCATTGTCGTATTTAGCTGGGTATCAACAAGCCTTGTATGATGACTGTTCATCCAAACAGGTGCACAATACTCAGCACTTGAGTACACCAAGCCCAGAGCTGAAGATCGCAGGGTGGTTGCTGGAGATCCCCAGGTAGTTCCGCATAGCTTATGGAGGATGTTGTTTCGAGTCCTCAGCTTTTGAGCTAAGTTAAGAAGGTGTTGTTTGAAGCATAGTGTACGATCCAGGATGACACCAAGATATTTTGGCTTCCAATTATGACGAAGAATTCTGCCTCTGAAACTTACTTCCAGTTTTACGTTCGCCAACCGGTTATTTAGATGCAAGCAACACACTTCTGTTTTACTCACACTGGGTTGGAGTCTCCAGATTTTGAAGTAATTATCTAATGCAGACAGGTCATTCGCTAGAATCTCTTCTGTTGTCTTCATTTCCTGGTGTTTTACGGCTAGAGCCAGGTCATCGGCATAGCAGTATTTTCTGGACGAAGTGTCAGGTAGATCAGATAGATATAGGTTGAACAGTAAGGGTGAGGGAACTGATCCTTGAGGCAATCCGTTGTTCAGCTTCCTCTCCTTACTTATGTTGCTTCCACTGATTACCTGGAACTTCCGGTCACTTAGCATGCTGTTAATCAGTCGAGCCATTGTTCTGCAGGGTATGATGCGGAGAAATTTGTAGATAAGGCCTTCCCTCCACACAGTTTCGAAGGCGGCAGTTAGATCAACAAATGCCACAGATGTTTTCTGCTTCATTTGGTATCCTGATTCTATGAAGGATGTGAGAGAGAATACTTGGTCGCAGCAGCTACGCCCTGGTCTGAAACCTGCCTGATCAACTGGAACGTTCTCTAAGATAGCGCTACTTATTCTGTTACATATTAGCCTTTCAAAAAGCTTGTAGCAGCAGCTGAGTAGGGAAATGGGGCGATAGTTTTCTACCTCGTTACTGGGTTTGCCAGGTTTCAGAGCAGATATTATCTTCGCCTTTTTTAAACTCTGATGGAAGTTGACCAGTCAACAGGATGTCAGTGAAGAATTCTGCCAGAAATTTCTTAGCTTTTCCTCCCATATGGATCAGGAATTCTGGATGTATACCATCGAATCCAGGTGCCTTAAGAGGTTTGAGGTCCTTCAGTCCAGTAGTTCTACGTTCTAGGGGACTGATGACCTGAGATGTTAAGTCCCATAGTGCTCAGAGCCATTTTGAACCTACTTGCTCATAGCAAGTATTGTATTCCCTCAAGAGGTTGGACCAACAAACAACAGGGACGAATTCCTGAATGGAAATGGAGGGGGAAAGGTCCTATGAACATTTGTCCCGAAACATATAGTTGCCACGGTAGATGCCGCTGTCGAATGAGAGACCCTCTGACCATGTGCCATGTGTTCCTTGTGAGTTGCAGATTGTATGGTGCACGCAGTGTACCGTAAGCACCAGAATGGTCCGGTATTCATGTCGGAAATAAGTCGAGATGGTGTTTGCGTACAGCTAAGCAGATGGAAAGGTCGAGAGGCGGTGTGGCTATACCAAAAAAAGTACGCTCACAGACACCAACCACGTCACACAACATTTCAAGCTCTTTTTGGGGGCTGGTGTTATCATGTGTCCTTTAAGACAGACGATCATGCAGGGAAATGGCGGACTGTGAATACGCCAGATCTGGAGGACCAGTTTCTACAGGATATTGAGACGAATAATAGTACAAGCTCCAGGCGAGTGACCCGCCAACAAGGTGTAAGCCGAGGTACGATTACGTGTATCCTGCATGACAACTGCTGCTATACCCATCACCGGCAATGCCATGGAGGGCACTCTGATAGGGAGAATATACACTCCTTGAAATGGAAAAAAGAACACATTGACACCGGTGTGTCAGACCCACCATACTTGCTCCGGACACTGCGAGAGGGCTGTACAAGCAATGATCACACGCACGGCACAGCGGACACACCAGGAACCGCGGTGTTGGCCGTCGAATGGCGCTAGCTGCGCAGCATTTGTGCACCGCCGCCGTCAGTGTCAGCCAGTTTGCCGTGGCATACGGAGCTCCATCGCAGCCTTTAACACTGGTAGCATGCCGCGACAGCGTGGACGTGAACCGTATGTGCAGTTGACGGACTTTGAGCGAGGGCGTATAGTGGGCATGCGGGAGGCCGGGTGGACGTACCGCCGAATTGCTCAACACGTGGGGCGTGAGGTCTCCACAGTACATCGATGTTGTCGCCAGTGGTCGGCGGAAGGTGCACGTGCCCGTCGACCTGGGACCGGACCGCAGCGACGCACGGATGCACGCCAAGACCGTAGGATCCTACGCAGTGCCGTAGGGGACCGCACCGCCACTTCCCAGCAAATTAGGGACACTGTTGCTCCTGGGGTATCGGCGAGGACCATTCGCAACCGTCTCCATGAAGCTGGGCTACGGTCCCGCACACCGTTAGGCCGTCTTCCGCTCACGCCCCAACATCGTGCAGCCCGCCTCCAGTGGTGTCGCGACAGGCGTGAATGGAGGGACGAATGGAGACGTGTCGTCTTCAGCGATGAGAGTCGCTTCTGCCTTGGTGCCAATGATGGTCGTATGCGTGTTTGGCGCCGTGCAGGTGAGCGCCACAATCAGGACTGCATACGACCGAGGCACACAGGGCCAACACCCGGCATCATGGTGTGGGGAGCGATCTCCTACACTGGCCGTCACCACTGGTGATCGTCGAGGGGACACTGAATAGTGCACGGTACATCCAAACCGTCATCGAACCCATCGTTCTACCATTCCTAGACCGGCAAGGGAACTTGCTGTTCCAACAGGACAATGCACGTCCGCATGTATCCCGTGCCACCCAACGTGCTCTAGAAGGTGTAAGTCAACTACCCTGGCCAGCAAGATCTCCGGATCTGTCCCCCATTGAGCATGTTTGGGACTGGATGAAGCGTCGTCTCACGCGGTCTGCACGTCCAGCACGAACGCTGGTCCAACTGAGGCGCCAGGTGGAAATGGCATGGCAAGCCGTTCCACAGGACTACATCCAGCATCTCTACGATCGTCTCCATGGGAGAATAGCAGCCTGCATTGCTGCGAAAGGTGGATATACACTGTACTAGTGCCGACATTGTGCATGCTCTGTTGCCTGTGTCTATGTGCCTGTGGTTCTGTCAGTGTGATCATGTGATGTATCTGACCCCAGGAATGTGTCAATAAAGTTTCCCCTTCCTGGGACAATGAATTCACGGTGTTCTTATTTCAATTTCCAGGAGTGTATGTTACATAGGAAGCCGCCACGTTGGCAACCGAGAACAGGGATCAGATGACTGTTTTACGGTTTATTAACATAGACTATGTCTCAGTACAGAGGTACCCATGATAATTTTTGCTGCTTGTATTTCCACTTAATTCCGAAGTTATTAATTTACGTCCAAGATGGCGTTCTCCACTGTGAAAGAGCCCACTTCGTACAGCGGTCCCTTTTACATGAATACAGCGGAGAGGATTCGTAGAAGCAGTTCTGTCCTTTGGAAGAAGTCGGCTCGGCTGTGAGCACTATGCGACTTAACTTCTGAGGTCATCAGTCGCCTAGAACTTCGAACTAATTAAACCTAACTAACCTAAGGACATCACACACATCCATGCCCGAGGCAGGATTCGAACCTGCGACCGTAGCGGTCACGCGGTTCCAGACTGAAGAAGAAGTCGGCGTCTGGTTACTTAACGTAACAGGGCAGCCTACGTGGAATTCTTCGAACGACCACAGTCATGTTAGATATGAAAAGCTGAGCCTTCCGGGCAGTCGGCCGTTTTCTTCGAAACTTGAGATTTCAAAAAGCCGTTAAAGCAGCGGAAGTGCTTCTCTGGGATGCGAGTGCTTCCATCCTCAATACACGCTTTCTATGGTGGCACAGTCAGTCTATACATGACGTCACGCTACCGTTTAGGCGCCACATTGAGACAGTTTGAATGAATGCTGTAAGCTCCAGGACGACGATGAAAGATATCGTTTAGTCGGAGAAACAGGTAATGATCTTTTTTGAATGAAATAATTTTGGGTATTAGGTCGCATCATTCTAAAACACTAAAACATCTAAATTTGCGATGTTTCGACCGACTTTGCAGCAGTTCTCCTCCGGGCGGTTAACTGCTAGATGCTGGCGAATGTAGAGTTGTCTGAAGCTCGTTGAGTTCAAATTGTATGTGTTGAACGTCACTAATCCGGTGAACTCAGGCTATCAGCGTACACAGAACAGCTTTCTTTTGTGCTGGATGGTGCCGCAAATCCGCATTCACGAACGGTTTCCTGTAGGCGTTATGACCTAGTTTGCCGCTAAATGTTCTCTGCATTTCGACATCCTGACAATGTACCACACAAGCGGCTATTAGTGAAATTGCGTGCTTATGGAATGTCGTCTCAGTTATGTGACTGGATTTGTGATTTCCGGTCAGTTCGTAGTAATTGACGGAATGTCATCGAGTAAAACGGAAGTGATTTCTGGCGTTCACCAAGGTAGTGTTATAGGCCCTTTGCTGTTGCTTATCTATATAAACGATTTAGGGGACAATCTGAGCAGCTGTCTTCGGTTGTTTGCAGATGACACTGTCGTTTATCGACTAATAAAGTCATCGAAAGATCAAAACAAACTGCAAAAGGTTTTAGAAGAAATATCGGAATGGTGCAGAAAGTGGCAGTTGACCCTAAATAACGAAAAGTGTGCGGTCATCCACATGAGTGCTAAGAGGAACGCGTTAAACTTCGGTTACACGATAAATCAGTGCCGCGCGGGATTAGCCGAGCGGTCTCAGGCGCTGCAGTAATGGACTGTGCGGCTGGTCTCGGCGGAAGTTCGAGTCCTCCCTCGGGCATGGGTGTGTGTGTTAGCCCTTAGGATAATTTAGGTTAAGTAGTGTGTACGCCTAGGGATTGATGACCTTAGCAGTTAAGTCTCATAAGATTTCACACAAATGTGAATGTGATAAATCAGTCAAATCTGAAAGCCATAAATTCAACTAAATACCTAGGTATTACCATTACGAACAACTTAAATTGGAAGGAACACATAGAAAATATTGTGGGGAAGCCTAACCAAAGACTGCGTTTTATTGGCAGGATACTTAGAAAATGTAACAGACCTACTGTAAGTAGGCTGTTTATGTTTTCTTATTGGCAACGTTACGTAGCGCTCTGTATGAAAATCACTGGCTGTGCTGTGTGCAGTCTGTGGCTAGTTTGCATTGTTGTCTGCCATTGTAGTGTTGGGCAGCGGCAACTGGATGTGAACAGCGCGTAGCGTTGCGCAGTTGGAGGTGAGCCGCCAGTAGTGGTGGATGTGGGGAGAGAGATGGCGGAGTTTTGAAATTTGTAAGACTGGATGTCAATGATGACTATTAAGGTAAATACATTGTTTGTTCAAGTGTGGTGTCTAACTTCCAAAGATTTTGTTCCATTGCGTCTAACTGTTGCTGTGTTTGTCTCTGGTGTTGTTCCATTGTATCTAACTTTTGAAGATTTTGTCCCATTGTGTCTAACTTTTGTAGCTTTTGCTGTGTTTGACTCTGATGTTGTTCCATTGTGTCTAACTGTTGCTGTGTTTGTCTCTGATTTTGTTTCATTTCTTGCATTAATTGCAATAATAATGTATTAGTGTCTGGAATCTGTTCCTCTATGCTTTTCGACAGTGCTTTTGCACCGGCAACATTCACATTTTGACGAGCAGAAAATGTGTCTTGACTTATTTGAGAAAACGGTGAGGACCCAAAACCTGAATCTACAGTATTTGCGAGATTGTTTCCTGTCATTTCGGATTCCTGAGGCGAGCTGTTGCCGACCGATCGATCGATAATGCTTCCCTGTTCACTAATTGTTTCACTGTGTACACCATTATTTGAACCCGCTCCATTTCCCTATGCGCAATTACCAAATTACTACTTTGAACATTAGTTAATTCATTACTCGGTGGCGCTAACACACTGCTTTCGTCTTCACTGTCATTTCTCAGTTTACTTTGGAGCCTAGTATTACGTTTTTCACACGCCATAATTGTCACAATATTTCACACGATAACACAGAAAAGCACAATTTGAAGAGCAAAATAAAATAACATAGCAATGGAAATAATGTCTACTTATTTGCAAGCGCAGCTGCGAAATACTTGGTGCAAATCTACATGCATGCCACAACTGTTTTACTGTACAACAGTGAAAAACTACAACTACAATGGAAATTCTCTCTATAATTACGCGCTGGCAATAAACAAAAGCTACACTAATTATACAAACTACAAGAAAAAAATCAGAAGATTCCAGTGAGGTATCCTCGGCTAAGGGTCGACATATGAAACGTCCCCTTAGAAAAATTATACTTGACTGTGCTTAAACTGGCACACAATATTTCGCTACAATATTTTTAGCGCAACGCAATCTGACTTTCAATAATCCCTACAAAAGAATGGTCCTGACTAACATTAAACTATACCTTTCACAAATCACTTACCTCACAAAAATCTTCGCTACTCAAGCTACTGCAATACAGCGAGCGCCACTACTGCCAGCTAAATAAAAGATTCAAACTACTGAAGGCACTAACTACTGATAGGCATAGTTAGCAAATGAAAGATTTTAATAGAGAACAAACAATGTATTTACCTTAATAGTCATAACTGACATCCAGTCTTACAAATTTCAAAACTCCGCCATCTCTCTCCCCACATCCACCACTACTGGCGGCTCACCTCCAACTGCGCAACGCTACGCGCTGTTCACATCCAGCTGCCGCTGCCCAACACTACAATGGCAGACAACAATGCAAACTAGTCACAGACTGCACACAGCACAGCCAGTGATTTTCATACAGAGCGCTACGTAACGTTGCCAATAAGAAAACATAAACAGCCTACTTACACTACTAAGGAGACTGCCTACACTATGCTTGTCTGTCCTGTTTTAGAATACTGCTGCGCGGTATGGGATCCTTACCAGATTGGACTGACAGAGTACATCGAAAAAGTTCAAAGAAAGGCAGCACGTTTCGTATTGTCCCGAAATATGGGAGAGAGTGTCACAGAAATGATACAAGATTTGGGCTGGAAATCGTTAAAGGAAAGGCGTTTTCGTTGCGACGGGTCTTCTCACGAAATTCCAATCACCAACTTTCTCCTCAGAATGCGAAAATTTTTTGTTGACACCGACCTGCATAGGGAGGAACGATCACCACGATAAAATAAGGGAAATCAGATCTCGTACAGAAAGATATAGGTGTTCATTCTTCCTGCGCGCTATACGAGATTGGAATGGAGAATTGTGAAGGTGGTTCGATGAACCCTCTGCCAGGAATTTAAACGTGATTTGCAGAGTATCCATGTAGATGTAGATGTAGACGTAGATGTAGGAAGGCGGATGACACGTTCGCCGTATGACCGCATGGGGAAGCAGAACTACGCAGATTCCATCAGACCTGATCAACTCACCTCACAACGTACAGTGAAGGCTAGAAATAGAAAATAATTGAGCGATTTGAGGTGTACAGAGCATCTAGTGGCAAACTAGGACATAAAGTCGACTGGAAACCGGTTTGGACCACCACCCGCCTACGTACACTCACATTGCGAGTTAACCGGATTAGCGATGTGTTGTGTACCACGTAGTCAGTGCGTACGCAACTTTCCCACTAGAGCGCGCCCCGCTAAGCACAACTGCACAGGCGCAGCGCTCGCCCGTCTCCGCACTACGAGATGGCGCTGCCTTAGAGACGGACCAAATTCTGCTTCCGCCAATCCGCGTATTAATATGTAACCGCAGCCAATGAGATTGCTGCTAACGTAGACCTTTTTCTCCTCGCGGATCACATTCACGCAGTGATACATGAACGCGCGAGGTATTATAACGAGTGTACAGACATCCAATTAGTCAGTCTGCATTTGTCTGCAGCAGTCTGTAGTCAAGTTTCAGTCTGCGCCTAATAAGACTACCACATCCTGTACATAGCCATGAAGATAAATGTATAGACACTTTTGTCAAGTATCAGAGATATATGTGAGAATAAGATTAGCGTACCAATACCAAAGGAACATTCAGATTGTCAATTGCAAATAGCATCCAGAACCAAGTTAAGTAATTTTTATGCTTGTTATTATTTTAATAAATGTGTGTGAAAATTAATCAAGTTCTGTTTAAAGTTCGTCACCGTCAATCTGCTAACTTAACGGCAGAAGACAAACACGCCACGATAAGACCACGAGACATATTGCTGACACTCGCCTACTTCGTTAGAGCGACAAGTCAAATAATCTGATGGTGTGTGTACGGAAGGTCTTACAGTACGCACAGCACACGATGCTATCCACACAATATAAACTGAGTGGGCTCAAGACAACATACATTGTGAATAGATATAGCAGCAGAGACACGCAACACTGAAGCAAAACGCCGGCCACGGTGGTCTAGCGGTTCTAGGCGCTCAGTCCGGAACCGCGCGACTGCTTCGGTCGCAGGTTCGAATCCTGCCTCGGGCATGGATGTATGTGATGTCCTTAGGTTAGTTAGGTTTAACTAGTTCTAAGTTCTAGGGGACTAATGACCTCAGAAGTTGAGTCCCATAGTGCTCAGAGTCATTCACCACTGAAGCAAAACAGACAAATGTACAGAACAAAATTTTCCTGTTGTTCTTCTGTCTCCTGCGTGGGGCGTCAGCGACCGTGTAGACAAAGTTGTGCGTGGTGGAGGAATGAAATTCATATTCCAGAGTGGCCTCGAGATCCGAGATCTGTTGAGGCCCAGTAAGGATCCCGTGGATCCTCTCAACACTTCAAGTATCTACGAACTACGGTATGAATGCGGCGAAGTCTTTGTTGGGGAAACCGGGAGACTATTCAGCACTCGCGTGTTGGAGCATTAACTTTTTGTACGACTGGGATAAATAAACAAGTCAGCTGTGTAGAATACCACAAGGAATGTGGCCGTTCTACCAATTTATAAGAACTCCACTTGCTTGCTCGGCAGACATGGATGCAACAGCGGAAAATAAGAGAGGCTGTCGAAATAATTAAACGCTCGTACAACATGAACAGGGAGGTTGGTTACAAGTTACTTAGGGCCTGGCGGCCAGCGGTTTCAGACCAGCGGATCGCCTTTGTTCGCCAACGAGCAGCACAACTTCACCCCAGTTTAACTGCATAAACAGCGGCCACGAGTGAATTGCCGTGCAGCGCTTTGCTGTAGTAAAACGCTACCCCTGAGTACAAGCTGCCGACGCACTATTACCTACCAAACACCTGTGAAACTTGCCTGCCAATAAGTTACTAGCGCAGGCGTTAATCTGCCGATTCGCTACTGCTTACCAACAATCTACCATAGCAGCAGCGGTATTAGATACTGTACAGCCATCCCATTCCACAGTATCATCTCTTGAAATTGTACAATATTCCAGATATATGACGTCAGTAGCCACCGCATAACCGAAATGGGGTATAATGCACCAGCATTTAACTGATCTGAACAGGACCGCTGCAAAGTCTGTTGAAATATTGGCAGTGTAACAGTTTTAGTCTTTTAAAATACACTCCTGGAAATTGAAATAAGAACACCGTGAATTCATTGTCCCAGGAAGGGGAAACTTTATTGACACATTCCTGGGGTCAGATACATCACATGATCACACTGACAGAACCACAGGCACATAGACACAGGCAACAGAGCATGCACAACGTCGGCACTAGTACAGTGTATATCCACCTTTCGCAGCAATGCAGGCTGCTATTCTCCCATGGAGACGATCGTAGAGATGCTGGATGTAGTCCTGTGGTGGAACGGCTTGCCATGCCATTTCCACCTGGCGCCTCAGTTGGACCAGCGTTCGTGCTGGACGTGGAGACCGCGTGAGACGACGCTTCATCCAGTCCCAAACATGCTCAATGGGGGACAGATCCGGAGATCTTGCTGGCCAGGGTAGTTGACTTACGCCTTCTAGAGCACGTTGGGTGGCACGGGATACATGCGGACGTGCATTGTCCTGTTGGAACAGCAAGTTCCCTTGCCGGTCTAGGAATGGTAGAACGATGGGTTCGATGACGGTTTGGATGTACCGTGCACTATTCAGTGTCCCCTCGACGATCACCAGTGGTGTACGGCCAGTGTAGGAGATCGCTCCCCACACCATGATGCCGGGTGTTGGCCCTGTGTGCCTCGGTCGTATGCAGTCCTGATTGTGGCGCTCACCTGCACGGCGCCAAACACGCATACGACCATCATTGGCACCAAGGCAGAAGCGACTCTCATCGCTGAAGACGACACGTCTCCATTCGTCCCTCCATTCACGCCTGTCGCGACACCACTGGAGGCGGGCTGCACGATGTTGGGGCGTGAGCGGAAGACGACCTAACGGTGTGCGGGACCGTAGCCCAGCTTCATGGAGACGGTTGCGAATGGTCCTCGCCGATACCCCAGGAGCAACAGTGTCCCTCATTTGCTGGGAAGTGGCGGTGCGGTCCCCTACGGCACTGCGTAGAATCCTACGGTCTTGGCGTGCATCCGTGCGTCGCTGCGGTCCGGTCCCAGGTCGACGGGCACGTGCACCTTCCGCCGACCACTGGCGACAACATCGATGTACTGTGGAGACCTCACGCCCCACGTGTTGAGCAATTCGGCGGTACGTCCACCCGGCCTCCCGCATGCCCACTATACGCCCTCGCTCAAAGTCCGTCAACTGCACATACGGTTCACGTCCACGCTGTCGCGGCATGCTACCAGTGTTAAAGACTGCGATGGAGCTCCGTATGCCACGGCAAACTGGCTGACACTGACGGCGGCGGTGCACAAATGCTGCGCAGCTAGCGCCATTCGACGGCCAACACCGCGGTTCCTGGTGTGTCCGCTGTGCCGTGCGTGTTATCATTGCTTGTACAGCCCTCTCGCAGTGTCCGGAGCAAGTATGGTGGGTCTGACACACCGGTGTCAATGTGTTCTTTTTTCCATTTCCAGGAATGTATATACCCAAAACTACTTTGTTCAAAGTAATGCTGGCCATGAAAACTTACTAACTTACGTTAGTTAATGATCCTACTGCTCGTTAGTTGTGGCAATCAGGTCATTTGGAATTATGGTGACAAAGTGTAATTACCGTGGCATCCGGACCACCAACACCTTCATGCCTCCATACTCCGAGGAGCGTAGGGAACGATGCGGGAGACCCGCACCGCCGACTGGGCAAGGTCCTAGAGGAGGTGGTTTGCCATTGCCTTCCCCCGATCGTAATGGGGATGAATGATGATGACGAAGACGACACAACGACACCCAGTCGTCTCGAGGGAGGAAAATCACTGACCCCCGCCGGGAATCGAACCCGGGCCCCGTGCGCGGGAAGCGAGAACGCTACCGCAAGACCACGAGCTGCGGACCTCCACTAATATACTCTGCCACATTAAACTGCTACGTGAGATGGTTAGGCAATATCTCTCTCACTCATCTCCAGTTAGGTTTTTTGTAAAAGTTCAAAAAAATGGTTCAAATGGTTCTGAGCACAATGAGACTTAACAGCTGAGGTCATCAGTCTCCTAAAACATAGAACTACTTAAACCTAACTAACCTAAGGACATCACACACATCCATTCCCGAGGCAGGATTCGAACCTGTGACCGTAGCGGTCGCGTGGTTCCTGACTGTAGCGCCTAGAACCGCTCGGCCACTCCGGCCGGCTTTGTAAAACTGTCTTGTGATTATATACACAGGGAGAACATTAATAAAACCGATAAGCCGCATTGACGCATTCCTGATTGGAAATGGAGAAAAAAAGGTCCTATGAACATGTGTCCGGAAATGCATCGTTGTGAAGTTAGATGGCGCTGACGAATGACAGTTTCTCTGACCACGTGTCGCGTGTTCCTTGTGTAATTCACGCAGCGTACTGTAAGCAGCAGAAAGGTCCAGTATTCATATTGGGAACAGGCCGAGATGGTGTTTGTGTACCGCTAAACAGATGGAAAATGTCGAAAGGCAGCACGGCTACATCGAAACACCTACCCTCACAGACACCAACCACATCACACAACATTTCAAGCCCTTTTTTGGCGTTTGCGTGGAGATGGAAAACTGTAAATACACCAGATAGGAGGACCGGATTCTACAAGATATTGGAACCTGCCCTGGTGCAAGATCCAGGCAAGTGGCCCACCAGCAATGTTCAAGCCAAAATACGATTATGTGTATCCTGCATGACAATCTGCAATCCCAAGGAAGCCACCTTGAACATCTGTTGTGATGCGGATGCGATTCAGCTCTATACTGTGCCCGGAGACGATTTATCGTCGTCGTACGCGCACCGTCCATTTCCGGATGCATGTTCATAGAATCATTTTTCCTCCATTTCCAGTTGGGAATCCGTCCCTGCAGTTTGTTGGTTTTATTAATTTTCATCTTGTACAAATAACGTTGTCGCTCAGTCGAGTAGTAACTACACTCATGCTCATAAATTAGGGATAACTGCAGAATGTGGTGCCACACAACGTGGCACTACACAATACTGGCGCTTATAGCATAGGCACATAGGGAACACGGCACAGATCTGTAAGTCCACAGTATCGGTGATAAGTTGATAAAACCGTTCCGAAACACATGTGCTACAAAACACCACTGTTTCCTGCGCATGTACCGCGACATCAATATGGGATATATCATCATGCACACGTACGCAGGCCGCACAACGGGTTGGCATACTCTGGATCAGGCGGTCGAGCAGCTGCTGGGGTATAGCCTCCCATTCCTGCACCAGTGGCTGTCGGAGCTCCTGAAGTGTCCTAGGGCTTTGAAGACGTGCAACGATACGTCGACCGAGAGCATCCCAGAGGTGGTCGATGGGGTTTAGGTCTGGAGAACAGGCAGGCCACTCCATGTACCTGATATCTTCTGTTTCAAGGTACTCCTCCACAAGGGCAGCTCGGTGGGGCCGTGCGTTATCATCCATCAGGAGGACGGTGGGGCTAACTGCACCCCTGAAGAGGCGGACATACTGGTGCAAAATGACGTCCCGATGCACCTGACCTGTTATAGTTCCTCTATCAAAGACGTGCAGGGGTGTACGTGCAACAATCATAATCCCACCCCACACCATCAAACCACTACCTCCACACAGGTCCCTTTCAAGGACATTAAGGGGTTGGTATATGGTTCCTGGTTCACGCCAGATGAAAACTCGGCGAGAATCACTGTTCAGATTATATCTGGACACGTCCGTGAACATAACCTGGGACAACTGTTCCAATGACCATGTACTCTGATCCTGACACCAGGCTTTACAGGCTCTCCTCTGACCGGGGGTCAGTGGAATGCACCTTGTAGGTCTCCGGGCGAATAACCCATGTCTGTTCAGTCGTCTGTAGACTGTGTGTCTGGAAACAGCTATTCCAGTAAGGTCCCAAGCAAGGCTACCTGCAGTACTCCGTGGCCGTCTGCGGGAGCTGATGGTGAGATTTCGTGTTTTCTTGTGGTGTTGTACACTCTGGTCGTCACGTACTGTAGCGCCTGGAGACGTTTCCTGTCTGCTGGAATCGTTACCATAATCTTGAGATCACACTTTGTGGCACATAGAGGGCCCGTGCTACGATCTGCTGCATTTGACCAGCCTCCAGCCGCCCTAGAATTCTACCCCTCATAACGTCATCAGTATGTGTTCTTTGAGCCATTTTCAACACACTGTTACCATTAGCACGTCTGAAAACGTCTGCACACTTACTCGCTGCATCGTACTCTGACATGCACCAACGTACCTCTGCGTGAGTGGACTGCTGCCAGCGCCACCATGCGACGACCGCATGTCAAATGCACCGCATGGTCAAACCCCGAGGTGATTGAAACCCGCAAACCGCCCACCATAGCGTTGTTTCACCATGTATCAGCATTATTCTTAATTTATGAGCACGAGTGTATTTTCGCTGCGAATTTCAGTGCCTTCCACTTTTTTAATCATTTAAGGTTCATTACCTAATGTATTTTGGGGTATTTTTTGGCTACCTGACCTTAATTTACCGACACAACTCAACTAGCACACTGCGACTGTGAAGATCAGTTGCAATAACGCCTGCAATAGGAGACGATTTGGGTCCTTAACAGAGAGTAGGATAGTGTGTGGCCCGCATCTCGTGGTCGTGCGGTAGCGTTCTCGCTTCCCACGCCCGGGTTCCCGCGTTCGATTCCCGGCGGGGTCAGGGATTTTCTCTGCCTCGTGATGTCTGGGTGTTGTGTGCTGTCCTTAGGTTAGTTAGGTTTAAGTAGTTCTAAGTTCTAGGGGACTGATGACCATAGATGTTAAGTCCCATAGTGCTCAGAGCCATTTGAACCATTTTTTGATAGTGTGTGCTCTGTTCCAAGCCACAAAATTGGGAATGCGGTTTCATCATCTCACACCTTATTGGCATGAAGTGATACGGCGCAGCCCGCCTGTCTAACAAGGGGCTGCGCCTAGTCATCATCAACGATTTGGTCCGAGTTTATGGTAAGCGCTGTGACTGATCAGAAATGAAAGTGACACAAGTGGTAGCTCCAGATGGCCAAGACATTATAAAAGAAACAGCGGTTTGGTGCTGGTCTGGCGAGGCCCGAACCGTCTGTCGTAGCATAGCGTCAGGTAGTCGATGGCAGAGCGGAAGGAGTACACAACGGTAATCCTAGGGTCGTCGTATCCAGTCCCTAGGTTTTACGTTACTTGCACAACAAATAAACCGAAATAATGCTCATTATCTTGTATTTATTAATATTTTGATAAAGGGGTGGAAAGGAAAGGCAAAGGAAAATTTGGGATTTGAAATTAATTATCAATGAAGGATTTTACCCACAGCGTCGACGAGGGCTCTGGAAATCACTTTATAAGAAGGAATTGTAATTAAAATTTACCATCAACTGTAAAATGAAAAACGTATCCAAATTCACATAGAAAGTTCTCGTGTAAGCCTTACAATCCCTTCTTGGAAATTTATTAGCAATTGTAAATTTTCATTTCCTATTTCTTTTCGAGCGTTTTGTTAAAATAATGCCGGCCGTTGTGGCCCATCGGTTCTAGGCGCTTCAGTCCGGAACCGCGACACTGCTACGATCGCAGGTTCGAATCCTGCCTCGGGCATGGATGTGTGTGATGTCCTAGGTTAGTTAGGTTTAAGTAGTTCTAAGTTCTAGGGGACTGATGACCTCACGTGTTAAGTCCCATAGTGTTCAGAGCCATTTGAACCATTTTGTTAAAATAATAATACAGACAATGCAATGAGAATTACTTTGGTTTATTTCCAACGACAGTAACGTAAAAACTGAAAATAAAGGGTGATTTTTTCCACCGTGCACAAACTCTAGGGACTGATAGATGATAGGATACGGATCAAAAAGGTCTACTAAACTTATGTCCCGAAATGCGTGGTTCCTATGCTAGAGGTTCAATCATACTTCGTTACAGAGATTGCTGTGTAAGACGCGCTGTGCCGTGCAGGAACAGTTCCAGTATGCATGATTTCCTCCTAGAGGGTGGTATTGTTCCTCATACATTATGTGATTAAAAGTATCCGGACACCCCAAAAAAATATAGTATCGTGCTGCCACCAACTGCCACGTACTCCATATCAGCGACCTCAGTAGTCATTAGACATCTGTAGGCCCACTGTTTCTGATGTGACAGTGAAGTGGAAACGTGAAGGGACACGTACAGCACAAAAGCGTACAGGCCGACCTCGTCTGATGACTGACAGAGACAGCTGACAATTGAAGGGGGTCGTAATGTGTAATAGGCAGGCATCTACCCAGACCGTCACACAGAAGTTCCAAACTGCATCAGGATCCACTGCAAATACTATGACTGTTAGGCTGGTGGTGAGAATACTTGGAATTAATGATCGAGCGGCTGCTCATAAGTCACACAACACGCCGGTAAACGCCCAACGACGCCTCGATTGGTGCAAGGAGCGTAAACATTAGACGATTGAACAGTGGAGAAACGGTGTGAGGAGTGACGAATCACGGCACACAATGTGGCGATCCGATGGCAGGGTGTGGATATGGCGAATGCCCGGTGAACGTCATCTGCCAGCGTGTGTAGTGCCAACAGTAAAATTCGGAGGCGGTGGTGTTGCGGTGTCGTGTTTTTCATGGAAGGGGCTAGCACCCCTTGTTGTTTTGCGTGGCACTATCACAGGACAGGCCTATACTGATGTTTTAAGCACCTTCTTGCTCGCACTGTTGAAGAGCAACTCGGGGATGGCGATTGCATCTTTCAACATGATCGAGCACCTGTTCATAATGTACGGCCTGTGGCGGAGTGGTTACACGACAGTAACATCCCTGTATTGGACTGGCCTGCACAGAGTCCTGATCTGAATCCTACAGAACACCTTTGGGATGTTTTGGAACGCCGACTTCGTGCCAGGCCTCACCGACCGACATCGATACCTCCCCTCAGTGCAGCACTCCGTGAGGAATGGGCTGCCATTCCCCAAGAAACCTCCCAGGACCTGACTGAACGTATGCCTGCGAGAGTGGAAGCTGTCATCAAGGCTAAGGCTGGGCCAACACCATATTGAATTCCAGCATTACCGATGGAGGGCGCCACGAACTTGTAAGCCATTTTGAGCCAGATGTCCGTATACTTTTAATCACATAATGCCCTAGTGCCCTCTCCTGCGATACTAATTGGCAATGTTGTACCCAATTCACTTCTCTTGCTGACTATCCTTGTAGTGGATATCATATAACGTTGTACACAATTGTTCTGTATTCGAATCGAGAGCTTGCCGACATGGTGATCGCTTACGGCAAGGCAAGTGGCAACAGGCGGCAGGCAGCTAGGTTGTATCACGTGACTTACCCCCGCCGACAACACCCTTAGCATTCAATGTCTGCAACAGTCTTTCGCTGTTTGTGTGAGACAGGGTCGTTTTAGGAAGCATGAAATCGTGAAGGACATACACGAAATGTTCGGACACCGTACTTGGAGGAAACTCTGATTAACACTGTAGAAGACGATCGCCATGTGTGCACTAGGAAGTTAGTCAGCCAGTACAGGGTAAGGCAGACGAACAAGTGGAACATTCTCCATGACAGTTGTTACTACTCTCATCACTTACTGTATGTGCAGGGCTCACTAGCGACACACTTCCCACATCGGGATCAGTTTACCCTGGTTTCTTCACCAGGCAGTCACCATTCCGGGATTTGTGACGTCTATCCTATTCAAAGATGGGGCCACATCCACACGGAGGGGTATCTTCAACTTTCATGACAGACATCTGTGAGATAGTATGCAGAACCCCCACGGTATGGTGACAGCGAATCATCGGAATCAGTGCAGTTGTTGTGGTCTTCAGTCCTGAGATTGGTTTGATGCAGCTCTCCATGCTACTCTACCCTGTGCAAGCTTCTTCATCTCCCAGTACCTACTGCAACCTACATCCTTCTCAATCTGCTTAGTGTATTCATCTCTTGGTCTCCCTCTACGATTTTTAGCCTCCACGCTTCCCCTCCAATGCTAAATTTGTGATCCCTTGATGCCTCAAAACATGTCCTACCAACCGATCCCTTCTTCTAGTCAAGTTGTGTCACAAACTTCTCTTCTCTCCAATCCTATTCAATACCTCCTCATTAGTTACGTGATCTACCCACCTTATCTTCAGCATTCTTCTGTAACACCACATTTCGAAAGCTTCTATTCTCTTCTTGTCCAAACTGGTTATCGTCCATGTTTCAATTCCATACATGGCTACACTCCATACAAATACTTTCAGAAACGACTTCCTGACACTTAAATCTATACTCGATGTTAACAAATTTCTCTTCTTGAGAAACGCTTTCCTTGCCATTGCCAGTCTACATTTTATATCCTCTCTACTTCGACCATCATCAGTTATTTTACTCCCTAAATAGCAAAACTCCTTTACTACTTTAAGTGTCTCATTTCCTAATCTAATCCCCTCAGCATCACCCGATTTAATTTGACTACATTCCATTATCCTCGTTTTGCTTTTGTTGAGGTTCATCTTATATCCTCCTTTCAAGACACTGTCCATTCCGTTCAACTGCTCTTCCAAGTCCTTTGCTGTCTCTGACAGAATTACAATGTCATCGGCGAACCTCACAGTTTTTACTTCTTCTCCATGAATTTTAATACCTACTCCGAATTTTTCTTTTGTTTCCTTTACTGCTTGCTCAATATACAGATTGAATAACATCGGGGAGAGGCTACAACCCTGTCTCACTCCTTTCCCAACCACTGCTTCCCTTTCATGCCCCTCGACTCTTATAACTGCCATCTGGTTTCTGTACAAATTGTAAATAGCCTTCCGCTCCCTGTATTTTACCCCTGCCACCTTCAGAATTTGAAAGAGAGTATTCCAGTTAACGTTGTCAAAAGCTTTCTCTAAGTCTACAAATGCTAGAAACGTAGGTTTGCCTTTTCTTAATCTTTCTTCTAAGATAAGTCGTAAGGTCGGCGTTTCTTGTGGGTAACTTTGCCTCCCCTGCTGGAAGTAGTGCCACTGATGATTCGAAGGGTTATGTGGCTGCTACAAGATAGGGCTACAGCCCACTTCGCCGTTACGTCTGGACGCATCTCATTCGTGTCTTCACTGATCCATAGATCGGACGAGGGTGTTCAGCTGCATAGCTAGCTCGTTCACCGGATCTCAACCCGTGCGATTTCTGGTTATGGGGCCATCTCAAAAGTATCGTGCATGCAGAGCCCATTCCAGATGTGGAGACACTGGAGCAGCTTGTTCATGCTGCCTTTGACACTGTTCGGATGAAGCCTGGCCGATGTGAACATGTGAGACAGAACATGCTGAGGCGCGTACACGCATACGTTGAGACACGTGGAAATCATTTTCAACTCTATTGTAACTGTGGCTGCAATGTACAGCGCGTATTAGACTGTTGGCTCTGTGCCAGTGTGTAACTGAATAAATGGCCTCCATTATGGAAACCATGCATTTCCGGGCATTTAGTTCATTAGACCTGTTTTGTTCCGTATCCTGTTATCGATCAAATGGATCAAATAGCTCTGAGCACTATGGGACTTAACATCTGAGGTCTTCAGTCCCCTAGAACCTAGAACTACGTAAACCTAACTAACCTAAGGACATCACACACACCCATGCAAGAGGCAAGATTCGAACCTGCAACCATAACGGTCGCGCGGTTCCGGACTGAAGCTCCTAGAACCGCCCGGCCACACCGGCTGGCTTGTCATCGATGAGTTCCTCGAGTTTGTACAGGGTGGAAAAAATCACCCTGTATAAACGAAGTTTCCGCATAAGGCCTCGACCCCTCGACCCCTCGACCCTCGGATTTCCCTTCTCTAATCTTTCTCCTGCGCCATTCGCTGCCTGCAATGTGTGCTATCATACAGGGCTCAAGCCTCACCTGACCCACGCCAAAAATACTATTTTTCTGAACGGTTGACCAACTGCAGCTGCCAGTTCTGTCACTTTCATTTGCGACCAAACCACGCATGAATCACTAACTTGGACGAAGTCGTTGATGCCAAGTAGGCACTGTTGCCTTGCTACACTACTGGTCATTAAAATTGCTACACCACGAAGATGACGTGCTACAGACGCGAAATTTAATCGACAGGAAGAAGATGCTGTTATATGCAAATGATTAGCTCTTCAGAGCATTCACACAAGGTTGGCTCCGGTGGCGACACCTACAACGTGCTGACATGACGAAAGTTTCCAACCGATTTCACATACACAAACAGCAGTTGACCGACGTTGCCTCGTGAAACGTTGTTGTGATGCCTCGTCTAAGGAGGAGAAATGCGTACCATCACGTTTTCGACTTTGATAAAGGTCGGATTGCAGCCTATCACGATTGCGGTTTATCGTATCGCGACATTGCTGCTCGCGTTGGTCGAGATCCAATGACTGTTAGCAGAATATGGAATCGGTGGGTAATACGGTACGCCTTGCTGGATCCCAACGGCCTCGTATCACTAGCAGTCGAGAAGACTTATTATCATGGCTGTAACGATAGTGCAGGCACGTCTCGATCCCTGAGTCAAGAGATGGGGACGTTTGCTAGACAACAACCTTCTGCGCGAACAGTTCGACGACGTTTGCAGCAGGATGGACTATCAGCTCGGAGACCATGGCTGCGGTTACCCTTGACGCTGCATCACAGACAGGAGCGCCTGCGATGGTGTACTCAACGACGATCCTGGGTGCACGAATGGCAAAACGTCCTTTTTTTCGGGTGAATCCAGGTTCGTTTACAGCATCATGATGGTCGCATCCGTGTTTGGCGACATCGCGGTGAACGCACATTGGAAGCGTGTATTCGTCATCGCCATACTGGCGTATCACCCGGCAAGATGGTATGGGGTGCCAATGGTTACACGTCTCGGTCACCTCTTGTTCCCATTGACGGCACTTTGAACAATGGACGTTACATTTCAGGTGTGTTACAACCCGTGGCTCTACCCTTCATTCGATCCCTGCGAAACCCGACATTTCAGCAGCATAATGCACAATCGCATGTTGCAGGTCCTGTACGGGCCTTTCTGGATATAGAAAATGTTCGACTGCTGCCCTGGCCAGCACATTCTCCAGATCTCTCACCAACTGAAAACGTCTGGTCAATGGGGCCGAGGAACTGGCTCGTCACAATACGCCAGTCACTACTCTTGATGAACTGTGACATCGTGTTGAAGCTGCATGGGCTGGACACGCCATCCAAGCTCTGTTTGACTCAATGCCCAGGCGTATCAAGGCCGTTATTACGGCCAGAGGTGGTTGTTCTCGGTACTGATTTCTCAGGATCTATGCACCCAAATTGCGTTAAAATGTAACCACATGTCAGTTCTAGTATAATATATTTGTCCAATGAATACCCGTTTATCATCTGTATTTGTTCTTGGTGTAGGAATTTTAACGTCCAGTAGTGTAGTTTGAAATGGACTCTCTGTGGGTGCTGACTGAAGAATGTACTCAAGCAGCGTTGCCGCGCTACGAGTGCAGAAACAGCGCTTCCTCCGCTCACAGTAGGGGTTTGCAGAGGTAGTTTTCTAATGTAGCGGTTTCCTTTGGTCAGAGGAGTGCTGATGTAAAAAAAAAGGCCATAATAGGAAGTGTGGTAGTTGTGAAAGCAATGCATGCCTCTCTGAGCACTTGATGCTGTACCGTGACGCAGTGTGTGTTGTGTTGTGTTGAGCAGGGCATGCACCCGCACAGCCAGAGCGGCAGCAGCAGCAACGACGCGGGCCGCGCTCCGCCCCCGCTGCCCCCGGGACCCTCCCCCGCCGCCTCCACCTTCTCCACGTTCGGACACCACCCTCACCGACACAGGCACCAAGGTAAGCGCAGGGACCAGCCTCAAGCAACTCCCTCTCTAACCTCTGTCAGCTTACATCACTTATGCTTTCAGGTTTATTTTAAATTGTCTTTACTTTCTCTATAACGTCCCGCAATGTATGTCATGAGTTTTAAACTTGTGCTTCGTATAGCGTTCACTAAAGAATCTGTCAACTGTTGAAGTATATATGTGTGGCGACTAGTTAAGAACCAACAGGTTCATTTTCAAGTCTGGCCTGCTACTAAGGGCCGGCTGCGGTGGTCTTGCGGTTCTAGGCGCTGCAGTCCGGAACCGCGGGACTGCAACGGTCGCAGGTTCGAATCCTGCCTCGGGCATGGATGTGTGTGATGTCCTTAGGTTAGTTAGGTTTAAGTAGTTCTCAGTTCTAGGGGACTGATGACCTAAGATGTTAAGTCCCGTAGTGCTCAGAGCCATTTTAGCCTGCTACTAAGGCTGCACGAAAAGTGCCTGATCTTACTAATAAAATGGTAATACATGCTTTGAAAAATGTTCGCCGAATGATTGACAGATTCCACATGTGCCTCTTAGTTAGTGGATGTGACATTCATTCGGCGAACATTTTACAAAGCATGTATTGCTGTTTTGATATTTATTATTTGTAAGTAGGCTGTTTAGGTTTTTATATTCGTAACGCCATGTAGCGCTCTGTATGAAAATCACTGGCTGTGCTATGTGCAGTCTGTGGCTGGTGGCATTGTTGTAATATTCACTCTTGTAGTGTTGGGCAGTTGGATGTGAACAGCGCGTAGCGTTGCGCAGTTGGAGGTGAGCCGCCAGCAGTGGTGGATGTGGTGAGAGAGATGGCGGAGTTTTGAGAGTGGATGATCTGGACGTGTGTCCATCATCAGAGACAGTAAACTTGTAAGACTGGATGTCATGAACTGATTTTAATGACTTTTGAAGACTATTAAGGTAAATACATTGTTTGTTCTATATCAAAATCTTTCAGCTGCTAACTATGCCTATCAGTAGTTAGGATATTTTATTTAGTTGGCAGTACTGGCGCTCGCTGTATTGCAGTAGTTCGAGTAACGAAGATTTTTGTGAGGTAAGTGATTCATGAAAGGTATAGGTTATTGTTAGTCAGGGCCATTCTTTTGTAGGGATTATTGAAAGTGAGACTGCGTTGCGCTAAAAATATTGTGTGTCAGTTTAGTGTTGATCAGAATAAGTAAAGAGAGAAATGTTTGAGTACGTTCAGTTCTGCTCAGCTGTTTGAAAGTCAAATAACGTAAGAGGTTTATCAGCACAGTAATTCATGAATTTTCCAAAGGGGACGTTTGATATTAAGTTCGGGCAGTTTCAGTACAGTTTCACGAATGTCAGGCTTGAAAATGAACCAGCTGATTCGAAACTAACTGCCAAACATATCTACTGCAAATATTGATAGATTCGTTAGTCACCGTTTTATGAAATTTTAAAAAAGGTGCTGGCTCCCTGTTAACAAAGTGTTGAGACTGAAAAATAAACAAGTAAAATAATTATGTGGAAGCTGCATGCACTACCTTCTATGTAAAGCCTGTGTCAATCAGCTGTATGGGCACAGACTTTACGCTTATTTTAAATTGGTTTCATGCTTCTGTTATGCATTATACAGGGTGTCCGAGCAGGGAGCCTCAATATTTGGGGATATGACGGGAATGGTGATTCGAAGCAAAAATTCTTTAGAAAACATTGGCTCTAAGATGCACATGCTAAGAACC
This sequence comes from Schistocerca nitens, assembly GCF_023898315.1. NCBI lineage: Eukaryota > Metazoa > Arthropoda > Insecta > Orthoptera > Acrididae > Schistocerca > Schistocerca nitens. Next base: position 570,175,529 of record NC_064620.1, read on the forward strand.
ATGAACACTTGTTCAGTGTAAGAGATGTGTTTCACAGTAGCGAAGATTGGAAAATGTTCATAGCTCTTAAGATGTGCAATTCAGAGAACAGTTTTACCGGATCATCTTGTTACGTCCATGCTTGTTACGAAAATAGGACGAGGAATTCCAACTTATGCAGGACACTTCTTTACTGTTTTCTTTCACACAGACATGTTTCAGCACTTCTTGTGCTATCTTCAGTGGGTTATTTTTTATTTTCTAACTGTAAAATAGTTCCCAGAATGACACTTTCACTCTGCAGCGGAGTGTGCGCTGATATGAAACTTCCTGGCAGATTAAAACTGTGTGCCCGACCGAGACTCGAACTCGGGACCTTTGCCTTTCGCGGGCAAGTGCACTTGCCCGCGAAAGGCAAAGGTCCCGAGTTCGAGTCTCGGTCGGGCACACAGTTTTAATCTGTAAAATAGTTGTTACATATTAAAATTTAGCGAAACCTTTGGTACATAATATTTACAATTGTGAATGAATAATTGTTGTAAAATATTATACATCATTTGTTCATAGTTCACAGCTGAAATATGTATTAACGACCTGATGCACTGTGTGTTGTTTGTAACATTACGTCAAAGTTCTGTTTCTAACTTAATTGGCAAAAAGAGTAGATGTAGGCATTAGTTTACATACCTAACATGATGCTATTGGACATTTATTTTGGTAGCTATTCTGCTGCACAATCTACAACTTCTCATCAGCAAACATCAAAACGTAATTTTTATTTTTCCGTGTATTATCCATTTACAAACGGAAATGAGTATATACCACGTTTTTTGTGTGTAACTTACGGTTTTGATATTGTAGTGCTTTCTCATATGTTGTCGGGGAAGTGAATGGACTGATTTCGTGACCTGTGGTCGTTTGACACTGTAGTTTTCCGATTTTTCAAAACATAGGCAGAGTTTTCGTCGCCATTACATGTCACTGTGGCTGTGTAGTATTCATTTGTTTCGTAGCGTGTTTGGCTGGGTGAGGCGCGCGAGGTTGAAGTGTATTTGGTGGCAATCATTGTAAGCTTTTATTATATCTACAAATATGCACTCCCTCTTCTTATTCTTCTACACTCCTGGAAATGGAAAAAAGAACACATTGACACCGGTGTGTCAGACCCACCATACTTGCTCCGGACACTGCGAGAGGGCTGTACAAGCAATGATCACACGCACGGCACAGCGGACACACCAGGAACCGCGGTGTTGGCCGTCGAATGGCGCTAGCTGCGCAGCATTTGTGCACCGCCGCCGTCAGTGTCAGCCAGTTTGCCGTGGCATACGGAGCTCCATCGCAGTCTTTAACACTAGTAGCATGCCGCGACAGCGTGGACGTGAACCGTATGTGCAGTTGACGGACTTTGAGCGAGGACGTATAGTGGGCATGCGGGAGGCCGGGTGGACGTACCGCCGAATTGCTCAACACGTGGGGCGTGAGGTCTCCACAGTACATCGATGTTGTCGCCAGTGGTCGGCGGAAGGTGCACGTGCCCGTCGACCTGGGACCGGACCGCAGCGACGCACGGATGCACGCCAAGACCGTAGGATCCTACGCAGTGCCGTAGGGAAACGCACCGCCACTTCCCAGCAAATTAGGGACACTGTTGCTCCTGGGGTATCGGCGAGGACCATTCGCAACCGTCTCCATGAAGCTGGGCTACGGTCCCGCACACCGTTAGGCCGTCTTCCGCTCACGCCCCAACATCGTGCAGCCCGCCTGCAGTGGTGTCGCGACAGGCGTGAATGGAGGGACGAATGGAGACGTGTCGTCTTCAGCGATGAGAGTCGCTTCTGCCTTGGTGCCAATGATGGTCGTATGCGTGTTTGGCGCCGTGCAGGTGAGCGCCACAATCAGGACTGCATACGACCGAGGCACACAGGGCCAACACCCGGCATCATGGTGTGGGGAGCGATCTCCTACACTGGCCGTACACCACTGGTGATCGTCGAGGGGACACTGAATAGTGCACGGTACATCCAAACCGTCATCGAACCCATCGTTCTACCATTCCTAGACCGGCAAGGGAACTTGCTGTTCCAACAGGACAATGCACGTCCGCATGTATCCCGTGCCACCCAACGTGCTCTAGAAGGTGTAAGTCAACTACCCTGGCCAGCAAGATCTCCGGATCTGTCCCCCATTGAGCATGTTTGGGACTGGATGAAGCGTCGTCTCACGCGGTCTGCACGTCCAGCACGAACGCTGGTCCAACTGAGGCGCCAGGTGGAAATGGCATGGCAAGCCGTTCCACAGGACTACATCCAGCATCTCTACGATCGTCTCCATGGGAGAATAGCAGCCTGCATTGCTGCGAAAGGTGGATATACACTGTACTAGTGCCGACATTGTGCATGCTCTGTTGCCTGTGTCTATGTGCCTGTGGTTCTGTCAGTGTGATCATGTGATGTATCTGACCCCAGGAATGTGTCAATAAAGTTTCCCCTTCCTGGGACAATGAATTCACGGTGTTCTTATTTCAATTTCCAGGAGTGTATGTATTGATTATGCGCCTACGTGTTATGGGTAATTTCCTTTATTGGCAGAGGAAGTTAATTATTTAAACCTACTGACATTTGTCAGCTTGTTTTCTCATTCTTACATCTGATAATGACTGCTCCTGATAATGGTTGTTGGTTTTAATAAGTGACGTGTGACCGAAACAGTGATTCATATGACATAATCTGATACAGTCACAAGTCTCCTCCTCAGGTCCAAACAGCCTCATTTCGCGAAAAAACCTCAAACTTTCGTGTAAATTGGAAGGAGAGTAGACATTTACTAGAGCGTGCCCGGAAATTCCCTGTACAAAAATCTAGGACTTGTACAGAGGGGCGACTACATAATCTTTTGAATACGAACCCATGTCCGGAAACGTACCGTTTCCGTGCTACAACCGTTCGAAAACACTTTCTCCAGGTACATATGAATGTATGTATTAAACGGGAGACCTAGAAACGAGGGAGAGGCTTCGTCCCGCCGTAGCCCTCAGTGGTTCAGAACCCCACAGCAGGCCACACCAGTCCACCCACCCCAACGCCGCCCCACACCGAACCCAGGGTAATTGTGCGCGGCCCCCAGTGGACCCCCTCGAGAGCGTCTCATACCAGATGAGTGTAACCCCAAATGTGTGCGTTGTAGAATAATGATGGTGTACACGTTGGTGGAAACGATGTTTGCACAGCAATCGCCGACACAGTGTAACTGAGGCGGAATAAGGGGAACCAGCCCGCATTCGCCGAGGTAGGTGGAAAACCGCCTTAAAAACCATCCACAGGCTGGCCGGCACACCGGACCTCGACACGAATTCTCTGGGCCGATTCGTGCTGGGGACCGACACGCCTTCCCGCTCGGGAAGCAGCGCTGTGGACCTCGCGGCTAGCGGGGCGGACTTTGCTAGGTAGGTATGCAGCAGGGCAGTCATGGTGGGAGGTGGTTATGTCGATTCTACTGATGTCATTTGGCGTCTATCCAATCTCTCTGACCTCGTTAGAGCCCCATTCACGTGTCTGTGATACAGCAACATGGTTGAGTAGACGTTTGCACAATACTTCGATGTGGACCTTCCGAATGGAGACGCTCACGGTAATGGACGAGCTGCTCGTCTCCACTACCAGAATCGCCAGATGGATTCGCCACACGTCCGACACCATCGCATATCCTTTTCGCAACAGTTACGCAACGGCTTCGCGAGGAGACGCCGCACACCCAAATTGGATGAACTGTTCTGCATCATGTTGAGCAGAACCCGTCAACGACTACACGAGTGGTTTCTGTGGCTGGTAATGAGTGGAACTGTAAAACAATTGATGAACTACATCACGCCTAAAGTGGTCGCGTTTCCAAAGTGTTTTCAAATGGTTGTAGCATCGAAACGGTACGTTTCCGGACATGGTAAACAAAGTTTTACATAGTCCATGTCTGGAAACGTTAACCAACGACTCTGCAGAGTGGCAAAGCTATAGAAACCGGTTCCTTGAAATGTATGTATATAAAAGGTGATGCCGTAATGATGTTACAGACTTTCTAGGACGGTGAACAGGGGTAAATGCATCAATTTGAGGTGAGGGTTCCTGTACCGAATACGAACTAATCGAAAGTTATAACTGAAAACCGTTCTCATACCTGTGACAGTGGAACACGTGTTGTGGTACTGGTGTTGCTAAGATTATAGGGTAGGCAACATTTAGAGGTTGTAGTGTGGACCAAAGCAAGAAGAAATGTCTAGTAAACATTGCTTCTAAAATACATACTTAAGACCTATGGGCACTTGTTCAATAGAGGTGATGTGTTCCACAGTAGCAAAGACAAAGAAGTGCCCATAGCTCGTCAGCTATGAATTTTAGGCCGTTTGTTTACTTGAAATTTTTTCCTTGAGTTGGTCCACACTACCACGTCTGGATGTTGCCTACCCAACAATCTTAGCAACAGTAATTGTACATGTCGTCCACTGTCAGAAGTACCAGAACGGTTTTCATTTATAAATTTCGTGTCGTTCGTTTCCGATACTGGGACCCCTACCTCAAATTGATACATTTATTCTTGTCCATCGTCATGAAATCACCCTGTATAGTCATACATTTACAGGCGCCGACGCCTGTAACGCTACACTCTGTGGCGTAATTTGGGTGAAATTTGCAGACACGATCAACTTATCAACTAGATCCCGTCTATAACAGCCTCTGGTAGTGTTAACCATAAAAATTCTGAAACACACTATGTCACGTAAGACGTAAACCACTTTTGTTTCACCAACGGTTACGCATATCGAAACGCGATTTTAACCGAATGTTAGAGCGTCGAGGGGCACGTATTTTTTTGTTACGTTAATATTTTTAGCGCTGTTATCAACGGAGGTACTGAAGCAAGTACTTCTTTTTTTTAAATGGAACAGTATACTTGTTATACCCGCATTGTATAGCTTTTGAGAAGACAGTTACAGCGATGTAGCGATCGTTTACGTTTAAACCTGCCGTAAAAAGATTCTAGAGATGCGCTACGAGAATATAGCTTTATTTCCCTTTGAACCAATTTACAATCTAGATGCAGGTCCGCTTGCGAATGTTGTACATGGGAGTACGACACAGGCTAAAATCTAGCGTTAGGAAAACTATTTCACATAAGTGTATCCTCCCAGATATACGTGATCTCAGATAGAGAAATCAGCTGTTGTTTCTTTAAAAATAAGAAGGCCTCATATACGCTGCAAAAAGTAATTACTGTATCAAATGTCTCAATGTTAGAAGGAAGATATGACCTGTATTTTCCTATACGTTGCTCTGCGATTCTTAGAGGTAAAATACATGCTGTGGGACAGCTGTCTCTACCTACACTGCTCTATATTATAATGGATACATTTCGTTGTACTGAGCATTTCATTAAAAATACTTTGGTGACCATCTGTACACCGCAAAATAAATATTCTTGTTAAGGAAACGTCGTTCCACGCTGAACGTAAGCGCGCAATGGCAGTATTGCCGACTACGTGCAATACACGCTGTCGACTTACTCGACATTGCAATGCAATTTTGGACGCAGGTAAATGAAATAAACAAAATTTATTCATTTGGTTACCACCCAAATCAGATAATGTAAATTTTGTTTTCCAAAAAAGAAAGTTTGTCCTTTCTTTACGCATGTGTTGAAACCATTGAACATGGACTGAAACGCACATTCGCAATCGCCTTTCGAGAGAACGACGAACAGATGTAATGACAGTGGATGATATGGTAGAGAATGCACTGGTGACTCGAGAACACATATCGTCTGGCGTAGTTGGGACATCATTACAGACTGGGGCTCCCCAAAGAAAAAAAAATCAAGAGGAGACAAATCGGGGGACTTCACAGGCCATTTGACAACAGAATTTCGGCCTATGCAACGTGCTGGAAAGTACTTGCGTTGCAACATGGGTGGCCGAGCGGTTCTAGGCGCTTCAGTCTGGAACCGCGAGACTGCTACGGTCGTAGGTTCGAATCCTGCCTCGGGCATGAATGTGTTTGATGTCCTTATGTTAGTTAGGTTTAAGTAGTTCTAAGTTCTAGGGGACTGATGACCTCAGATGTTAAGTCCCAAAGTGCTCAGAGCCATTTGAACCATTTTTAGCAACATAGGGCGAGTGAGATCGACAACTATCATGTTGCAGCCAAAAACGAGTACACTATCGAATATCCAGTGGTACCACTTCTAGAAGAGCCGGCAGATTGTTCGTCAGAAAGTGTGAGTACAAATGTCCATCTAGAACGCCTGAGATGAAGTAAGGTCCCACAATGTAATTTCCTGTGATGCCGCACCATACGTTTGCGCTTCACGGACGTTGATGTTGCACCTGACAAAGCCAGTGCCGATTTTTCGGCTTCATAGTAGTGCATGTTACGAAAATTTACATTAGCGTGGTTAGTAAACGTTCATCCAGCGGTAAAGAGCACACTTTGGAAAAACTTGGGGTCTCAGTTGCTGAAGGGCTAACCGACAACCGGGCGCTGTGGCCGAGTGGTTCTAGGCGCTTCAGTCCGGAACCGCGCTGCTGCTACGGTTGCAGGTTCGAAATCTGCCTCGAGCATGGATGTGTGTGATTTCCTTCGGTTAGTTAGGTTTAAGCAGTTCTAAGTCTAGGGGACTCATGACGTCAGACGTTAAGTCCCATAGTGCGTAGAGCCATTTGAACCATTTGGCCAACCGACAAAATGCTGTACGAAGTTCGAAATCAGTGTCAAGTGCCTGATATAGTGACAGATGATAGGGACGGAAATTCTGTCGATGCAGGATGCCAATGTCACTCGTATGGCTGATTCCACTTTTCTTGCAAGGGAACCTCCCCATCGCACCCCCCTCAGATTTAGTTATAAGTTGGCACAGTGGATAGACCTTGAAAAACTGAACACAGATCAATTGAGAAAACAAGAAGAAGTTGTGTAGAACTGTGAAAAAATAAGCAAAATATACAAACTGAGTAGTTCGTGGGAAGATAGACAACATCAAGGACACTGGAAACGCAGGAGCGCTGTGGTCTCGTGGTAACGTGAGCAGCTGCGGAACGAAAGATCCTTGGTTCAAATCTTCCATCGAGTGAAAAGTTTAATTTTTTATTTTCAATTTATGTGCCAAACTCTTATGTTTTCATCACTTTTTTGGGAGTGATTATCACATCCACAAGAAAACCTAAATCGGGCAAGGTAGAAGAATCTTTTTACCCATTCGCCAAGTGTACAAGTTAGGTATATTCCTGTCATGTGACGCACATTGCGTCACCAGTGTCGTATAGAATATATCAGATGTGTTTTCCTGTGGAGGAATCGGTTGACCTATGACCTTGCGATCAAATGTTTTCGGTTCCCATTGGAGAGGCACGTCCTTTCGTCTTACTAATCGCACAGTTTTGCGATGCGGTAGCAAAACACAGACACTAAACTTATTACAGTGAACGGAGACGTCAATGAACGAACGGACAGGTAATAACTATGCAAAAATAAAGAAAGTAAAATTTCTACTGGAGGGAAGACTTGAACCAAGGACCTCTCGTTCTGCAGCTGCTCACGCTACCACGTGACCACGGCGCTCCTGTGCTCACATAGTCCATTATGTTGCCTATGTGCCTCATGAACTACTCAGTTCGTATATTTTGCTTATTTTTTCACAGTTCCACACAACTTCTTCTTGTTTTCTCAATTGATCTGTGTTCAGTTTTTCAAGGTCTATCCACTGTGGCAACTTGTAACTAAATCTGAGGGGGGTGCGATGGGGAGGTTCCCTTGTTAGCACTATGTCTCCTGCCACTGTGCGGATTCATCAGCGTCGGAGCCAGGTCAGCTTCTTCGTGTTCTCTGTCAGTTGCAATCTTCTTTCTTTTCCTCTTTTTGACGTTCAGGCAGCCTGTTCACACTAGGATCTTAATTATCCTTGGAACTGCCTGGCGCGTCGGACACTGGCGATCCGGATAGATAGACCTGCACCGCTGCACAGTTTTTAGGGCATTTCTTTCACATTCACCATATAAAAGTAGTATCTCTAACTTCTCTTCATTGGTGTACATATCGGGCACGCAACGAATGCTGAAGCAGAAATGAGTGGCCTGGAGTTCAGACGACTAAACAGACACGTGTGTTGACATCCTGACACAGCGTAACACGAGAGCTCTGCTTGGCGGTGTTAGCACCGCTAATGACGATTGTGGTCACCGTCCTCTCAAAAATGGTTCAAATGGCTCTGAGCACTGTGGGACTCAACTGCTGTGGTTATCAGTCCCCTAGAACTTAGAACTACTGAAACCTAACTAAACTAAGGACATCACACACATCCATGCCCGAGGCAGGATTCGAACCTGCGACCGTAGCAGTCGCACGGTTCCGGACTGCGTGCCTAGAACCGCGAGACCACCGCGGCCGGCCCCGTCCTCTCAAATTCTAGGGCTTTCCTCGAATTTTTTTATGACAGGTTTCAATGTCAACATTAAGAAATGCTAAATCATTGTAACTGTCTTCTCAAGAGCAGTGAAATGCAGTTATAAAAAGTATACGATTCCATTTTAAAAAAAACGTACTTGTTTCAATATCTCCATTGATTCCAGTGCTAAAAGCATTAACCAAACACCACAAAAAATACGTTCCTCTCGCCTATTCGTTGGCAGCGAATCCTCTTGTCGCGTAGTTAGTACACTGTTGAGTTGTTTCGAAGCGTTTCAGTTTTTTTTTCCTTCTTAATTTACCCATCAGCTTTTTGACTGATTCGGTGCCGCCCTTCATTAATTCTTCTTCTTTACCAACCTTTTAATCTCGGAGTATCCCTTGCAGTCAACATCCTCAATTATTTACTGGATATATTCCAGTCTCCGTCTTCCTCTAGAGTTCTACAGCTCCCTCTAGTATCATGGATATTATTCTCTGACGTCCTGTGTCCCATCATCCTGACCCTCCCTTTTGTCACTTTCCCGTACATTTATTTCCTCGGCAGTTCTGTGGAGAAGCTCGCCATTCATTACCTTATCCGTCCACCTAATTTGCAGCATTCTTCTGTACCACCACATCTCAACCTCTTCTATTCTCTTCTGTTGCAGTTTTCCCACTGTCCGTGATTCACTACAATACAATGCTGTGTTCCAGGTTACATTCCCAGAAATTACTTCCTCAAATTAAGGCCTATGTTTGATTCTAATAGACTTCTTTTGGCCAGGAACGCCCCCTTTGCCTGTGCTATGCAATTTCTTATGTACTTCTTGCTTCATCCATCTTGTGCTATTTTGCTTCTGAGGCAGCGGAATTACTTAATTTCATTGAACTCGTTGTTGTTGTTGTGGGCTTCAGTCTTGAGACTGGTTTGATGCAGCTCTCCATGCTACTCTATCCTGTGCAAGTTTCTTGATCTCCTAGTACTTACTACAACCTACATCCTTCTGAATCTGCTTAGTGTATTCATCTCTTGGTCTCCCTCTACGATTTTTATCCTCCACGCTGCCCTACAATGCTAAATTTGTGATCCCTTGATGCCTCAGAACATCTCCTATTAACCGGTCCCTTCTTCTTGTCAAGTTGTGCCACAAACTCCTCTTCTCCGCAATACTATTCAATACCTCCTCATTAGTTACGTGATCTACCCATCTAATCTTCAGCATTCTTCTGTAGCACCACATTTCGAAAGCTTCTGTTGTCTTCTTGTCCAAACTATTTATCGTCCATGTTTCACTTCCATACATGGCTACACTCCATACAAATACTTTCAGAAACGACTTCCTAACACTTAAATCTATACTCGATGTTAACAAATTACTCTTCTTCAGAAACGCTTCCTCGCCATTGCCAGTCTAAATTTTATATCCTCTGTACTTCGACCATCATCAGTTATTTTTCTCCCCAAATAGCAAAACTCCTTTACTACTCATTTCCTAATCTAATTCCGTCAGCATCACCCGACTTAATTCGAGTAATTCATCTAACTCATGATCACCGATTCTGATGTTCAGCTTCTCGCTACTCTCACTTCTGCTACTTCTCAATACAATCGTCTTCTTTGTTTTACTCGCAATCCATATTTCGTCCTCATTAGACTGTTCATTTCATTCAATAAATCCTGTAATTCTTCTTCACTTTCACTGTATATAGCAATGTCATTAACGAAATCTTGTAATTGATGTCCTTCCACTCGGAATTTCAATTCCTCTTTTGACCCTTTATTTACTTCACTCTTTGCTTCGTCGGTTGATATCCTTTGACTCTGAATTTCAATCCCACTCGCCGGCCGCGGTGGTCTAGCGGTTCTGGCGCTGCAGTCCGGAACCGCGGGACTGCTACGGTCGCAGGTTCGAATCCTGCCTCGGGCATGGGTGTGTGTGATGTCCTTAGGTTAGTTAGGTTTAAGTAGTTGTAAGTTCTAGGGGACTTATGACCTAAGATGTTGAGTCCCATAGTGCTCAGAGCCATTTGAACCATTTGAACCATCAATCCCACTCCTGGACCTTTATTTATTTCCATCTGTGCTTCTTCGATAGATAATTGAACGTTAGGTGCGAAAGACTACATCTCTGTCATACAGCCGTTTTAATATGCGCCCTTTGTTCTTGGCTTTCCAATCTCATTCTTCCCTCTTGGTACTTATAAGTACTCGTACATTACACGTCTTTCTTTATAGCTGACTGCTATTTTTCTCAGAAGGGTAAAAATTTACGTCTTTGTTTCATGCCCCGACCTTATCTAACTGACTTTTTAAGGCACAATTACCAAAGTTCGGATGTCGCAGCATTCGACTGGTTGTTGAGTATTGTTTATCATGGTGTGAGCCTTACCAATCAGGATTGGTAGAAGGTTTACCAAAGATTGAGCGGAGAGCGATTGAGCGGAGAGCGCCACATCTCGTCACGGAATCCCTGAAACGGCGCGAGAGTGTTATTGATATGCTCAACAAACCCTTGTGGCAGTTGCTACAAGAGATGCGTTGTGTTTCAATGGGAGGGTTTACGTTGAAATTCTGGGAGCATACATTCGTAGTATAGTCGGGCGACATTTCACTTCCTCGCTTATACATTTCGCGGATAACACCGGCCGGATAATCGGAGATATTAGAGTTCATACGGAAGCGTACAGAAATTCGTCCTTGCCACGCACCAATCGCGAATGTAACAGAGTAGTTGGAAAACGATATCCCCCATCACACGCCATAAGATTCCTTGCAGAGTACAAATGTACGAGGGTCCTTCCGAAAGTAATGACTGCTATTTTTTTATTCACGGAGACTACATTAGATACATAAATCACAACAGCACATCTAAATAGAGCAGTATTTCAGCTGCAGACTGTCATTTTTCCACATACTCACCACCATTCGTTACGCACGTTTGCCAAAGATGAACCAGAGCTGCATGCCGCGCTGGAAAAAACCTGAACCAACTGAGGCTATCCACTTCTTACAGCTCTGACAACAGCATCCGAGTCTTGAAAATATTCGCCACGTAGTTCACCTTTCAGAGGCCCAAAGAGATGGAAATCTGAAGGCTCTAAACCGGGACGGTAGGGTGGATGTGGTAAGGCAGTCCAGCTGCATTTTGCGGTGAGCTGCGTGGTCGTAAAACTGGAGTGGGGCATGGCGTTATCGTGTTGCAGGTGTAAGTTGGTCTTCTTCTCTGGCCTTACCCTGGCAATTCGGCCTTTCAGCTTAGTCACTGTCGTCTTGTAGCGTGCTGAACTGAGTTACCCCAGGCTTCAGGACATTCAAAAGAATCACGCACTAGCTATCCCAGAAGACCGTGCACATCACATTGCCTGCAGGCGGCTGTCTCTTGAATTTCTTCTTCGACGGAGGATTCGCCTGTCGCCATACCGTGGACTTTCTTTTGGATTCCGGCTCGTAGTGGTTGAGCCGTGAGTGGCTCGTGTTCCCGCCATCACGCACCTTGTTTTGAACGTACTTCCACCTCATTACGTTAAATTTAAATTACTACTGTCACTGAGTTGCTGCTTTGACTGAACGTGACCGGCGCTATCAGCGCGTATCGATATATCCCCTGTCGTAGTATCTTTGGTCGACTGCTATTACTTCCCAGTCGTTGTCTGTCGTAAGCCAGTTCGCGCCGCAAGTTCGGGTCTGCCAGTCAGTTGGAACGCATCTGGAGCGCAGCCCGGACCTGCCAGTCGGGGAATTGCAATGCGGCACTAGTGCAGTCGGATTGGAGCAGTGAGGTGTGCGTTGACATGGCTCGCCCGACCATTGCCGCCACGCATCACTTGAGCTGGGCCACGGTCTTGGTGGATCGTCGGTTGGTCGTCCTACCGGACGACGCGTTACGGTTCGCCGGTCGTTCATGAGCCGGCTGTGTGTGTGTGCATCGACTCCCAATTTGTCTTCGTGCGTGCTTAGTTACTGTTGGGTATCGTTCAGGTCTTCGTGCAAGTGTTTGTCAGGTTGTGTATGTAGTTTGCGTTATTTCAACTGACAACTATTTTAATGTTGTCGGCATTGTGAGAGGAGTCGATCGGTTGCTGCGGACCAGCATCTGCGGTGCAGTCGACTGGGTCCGCTGATGGTCCCTGTGCAGTGTCGGAGCGTGTGTGGAGCTGTCCGATCGCTATGAGCTTCGTTGTTCACGAACCGACGTAGAACGTCGAAGTTGAGTAGTGGTTTCAAGTACCCAAGCCACGTCCAACGATATTGTGTCGTTCGTTTCGGTTGTTCGCTGTTGGGGAGGTTTTCCTGTGAGCAACACCGAGTGTTTGTGTTGCTGAAATTTACCGGCCATGTGGTGGAATTAATTACATTGGTGATTACAATTCAAGTGCACCACCTGAATTTTCTGCCTTGTGGTCGTTAGTGTTCCGATTACCTGTCCTGGCCACTATCGTAATTTGAGGCAGTGTCCTTTCCTCACCTATTGTCGCTGTCCAACACGGTATGAAGTTTTGACAACGTATTACATATACATATTTGATTGTGCATAATCACGCCCGTAACATTTTGTGCTTGAATTTTCATCTGCCGATTGGTGGCAAGCAAGACGTTTGTCGGCCGATCCGTGGCTGTCCCTTGGTTGGGTTCCGACGGATCAAGTGTAGCTGGGCTCTCTACCTGTCTCACCTAAGTGGACGAGGGCAGACCGACCCCCTGGAGGCTTCCGAGTGCTGTTGTCTTTACTGTCTTTCTCACTGGTGTGTAGTTGTCTGTTTGTAATCTATCATAGCCGATGATAAAAGAAAAATTCTTGGTTTTACTGTGTTTTATGTAAGTAAGTTTGAATTCCGGCAAGTGGATATTTCCTGAAAGGTTATTGCCGTTGTGTTGTCTTTTCTTATAGTGCGGTTTCAGCTACTTAAAACTTAAGGCATATGGTTATTTTTTTTTTAATTTTTGAAAATTAATTGTGGGCCGTCAGCCTTACAACCTTATTCTTAAAATTACCTTTCAAGCTGAAACATTGCGGCCTGGAACATTATTCTTAAAATTATCTTTTAGGCTTAAACATTGGAGCCTTCTGCCTTTGAAAGGTTATGGTAATTTATTTGAAAATCTTGAAAATTTTATTGTGGGCCTTCAGCCGTTTGTATTGCACCTTGTTTATGTTTGTCCATCCACTTTTGCCCTGAGGCTTTCAACCTAGCTGTCATATCTATATATTTTAATTATTTTATTTGTAACTGTAACTGCCTGTTTTCAGTCACTTAAATTTTACCGTGTTGGTTTTTTCGATTTCTTGTTTGTAGGTCTTCAGCCGTGAAAGATTTGAGTGTAAAAGTTCGGCTATGTGCCGCTTTGGTTGTAAATGTGTTATTAAATTACAGTAGATTACAATTTTAAGGTGAAACTGACCCCAACCTTATTTGACCCTTTCCACAATCCTTATCACCTGTTCTGCCCAGCGGGTTTAGCGGGCGTATCAGTGGTGACACCATGTCTCATCTTCGGTGACGGCGCTATTCAGACAATTGTCACCTTCAGTTTCATATTGGTCCAGCAGGTCCGGATATATTTCCATTCTATGAGTTATTTGTTCTTCTGTGAGCATCCGTGGGACCCATTTCGCACAGACTTTGCCATAACCAAGATGTTCCAATATTTTTTCCAAGCCATCACAGCCGACCTTCAGCTTTCCACACAGTTTTCTGGTCGTTATCCGCCGATCAGCACGATGGGTTCATCAAGACACTTTTCACTGCGAGGGATGACGGCTGTGCACGGTCGACGGAGCCGTGGCTTTTCGTGCACACCCTTTTCACCATCTTGAAAGTGCTGTACTCATCGCCTCATATTGCTCACGTCTGTTGTATCGTCTCCATACACATTTGACAAGCGTCGATGGATTTCAATTGGCGCAATTTCTTCAGCAGTGAGGAATTCAGTCACACTTCTTTGTTTTATACGCGCTTTCATATCAAACTCCATTTTGGAACACTCCTCTGCTGGCGCCAACTACCACGGAACTACGGAACCACCTGACAGAGGAAGGAGGAAGGGTTAAGCTTTAGCACTACACCAACGACTTCTGGCACGGACATCCAGAGTCACTACAGAAAAATAAGAGGCATTAATTTCGGAACGAGCCTCCTAGATACAGCGGAAGGGAATCAGAAAGGACGCCCGACGCGCCGCAGACAGCGCATGCGCAGATGCTGGAGTAATCGGCAGCAAGCAACGACTGCCGCCCCTCTCCCTGGCTGCACACACCGAGTCCGCGAAGTGCGTGTTTACACGTTCTTGTTAGCGTTCTACAGGAGTCCGTGGAATTGTGGCATCTGGCGAAACCCGCCACCCTGCTACTAACAAGGGAACCTCCCCATCGCAGCCCCCTCAGATATAGATATAAGTTGGCACACTGGATAGGCCTTGAAAAACTGAACACAGATCAATCGAGAAAACAGGAAGAAGTTGTGTGGAACTATGATAAAATTAGCAAAATATACAAACTAAGTAGTCCATGCGTAAGATAGGCAACATCAAGGCTAAAGTGAGATCAGGAGCGCCGTGGTCCCGTGGTTAGCGTGAGCAGCTACGGAACGAGAGATTCTCGGTTCAATTATTACCTCCGTTGAAAATTTTAATTTCTTTATTTTCGCAAAGTTATGATCTGTCCGTTCGTTCATTGACGTCTCTGTTCACTGTAGTAAGTTTAGTGTCTGTGTTTTGCGACCGCACCGGTAAACCGTGCGATTAGTAGACGAAAGGACGTGCCTCTCCAATGGGAACCGAAAACATTTGATCGCAAGGTCATAGGTCAACCGATTCCTAGACAGGAAAACGGGTCTGATATATTCTGTACGACACTGGTGACGGCATGTGCGTCACATGACAGGAATATGTTATCGACCCACCTAACTTGTACACTTGGCGAATGGGTAAAAAAATTCTTCTACCTTACCCGATTTCGGTTTTCTTGTGGATGTGATAATAACTCCCAAAAAAGTGATGAAAACATAAGAGTTTGTCACATAAACTGAAAAAAATTAAACTTTTCTCTGGAGGGAATACTTGAACCAAGGACCTCTCGCTCCGCAGCTGCTCACACTAACCACGGGACCACAGCGCTCTTGAGCTAAGATCAGCCTTGATGTTGCCTATCTTACACATGGACTACTCAGTTTGTATATTTTGCTTATTTTTTCGTAGTTCCACACAACTTCTTCCTGTTTTCTCAATTGATCTGTGTTCAGTTTTTCAAGGCCTATCCACTGTGCCAACGTATAACTAAATCTGAGGGGGGTGCGATGGGGAGGTTCCCTTGTAAGTGCTGCGCAGAGCCGAAGGCAAGTCTAAATCGGTGCGTGGAAGCGAGTACGATGTTGCAAAGAATGCTGCCGGTAGAAGCTAAAACGACGACTCGCGTGTGCTGTCAGGGGGTGAATACAGAGTATTAAAAAAAATGTGCTGCTAACTGACGGCCCTTGCCCATGATAAGGTTTGTTTGACAAATTGGCTGTTTTCTTTCCACTGGTCTGTCAAACTGGCGCGCTGACGAACCATCGAAGTTTGTTAAAGAAAACGTCACTCTGGAAATAGCTCGTCTGAAGAGCGAGGTTCAGTGTTAAGGTTGGTACGCCACGACGGAACCACAAGCTGAAGACAGTCGCTGCCAGACGCAGCCACGGATGAGAGGCATCGGCGAAGACTCCACAAGCCGCCGCCGCTGGAAGTCTACTTACGTCAGAGCGCAGCACCGCTCGTCCCACTCAGTGACAGCCGACTATGATAGCAGCATCATCGTACTTCGGATCCAGGCTGCGAGTTAGTATTATTAGTCAGAATTGTGTACCAAAGATTTAGGGTTGTTTTTATTTATTTAATCGTATGGCTAGGGCCCCCCCTCGGGCAGACAGTTCGCCGGGTGCCAGACTTTCAATTTGACGCCACTTCGTCGACTTGCAGTCGATGAGGATGATAGGATGATGATAAGGATACCATAACACCTAGTCCCCGGGCGGAGAAAATTCCCCACCCAGACGGGAATCGAACCCGGGCCCAGAGGATTGACAATCCGTCAGGCTGACCATTCAGCTACCGAGGGCGGACAAGATTACACTTAGTTTAATGAGATAGTTGATTGTCATTCAGTATCGTCATTCATGTGAAGATGGACTGCATCCAAGTTTACTATTTTATATTAAAGAGGTTCAATAAAGTGAACTAATATTCTTCATGCATGTTGTAACTCCCTCTCGACCATCTCCAGAAGTAATACTGATCTTTGGCTCTTAGCACTATGGGACTTAACATGTGAGGTCATCAGTACCCTATAACTTAGAACTACTTAAACCTAACTAACCTAAGGACATCACGCACGTCCATGCCCGAGGCAGGATTCGAACCTGCGACCGTAGCGGTCGCGCGGATCCAGACTGAAGCGCCTAGAACCGCTCGGCCATTCCGGTCGGCTTGTCTGATCTTTAAGAAATGTCCGAAACAACAGACACCATTTTGATCCTGCAACCACTATGAATCGAGACACAGGGGAATTAAAGACATTAAGTGCCAGTGGCCACTGACTTACGTCAATGGTGCAACTTGAAAATTTGTGCCAGAGTGGGATTCGAACCCAGACCTCCTGCTTTCTAGGCAGATGTGCTCACCACTACGTCATCCAGACACAATGGTCACAACTACCATAGTACGCCTCCAGTCTCAAAGCACACACTACTGATGTAGAGCCACTGCTCGTTAGCCTCGTTACTCGCGGCAGCCGGCCGGGGTGACCGAGCAGTTCTAGGCGCTGCAGTCTGGAACCGAGCGACTGCTACGGTCGCAGGTTCGAATCCTGCCTCGGGCATGGATGTGTGTGCTGTCCTTAGCGTAGTTAGGTCTAAGTAGTTCTAAGTTCTAGGGGACTGATGACCTCTGAAGTTAAGTCCCATAGTGCTGAGAGCCATTTGAACCATTCTTTTGCTCGCTGCATCTCAACGATCCCCATAAGCGTTCGAGCTTGGTGTGCATTTGCACAGAACCCCCCTGGCAGCTAATGTATTTAATTCCTTTTTGCCTTAAAACTGTTGAACTGTCGTCTAGGCTTGCTGTGACACACAAAATTGTGTGTACTATTCGCAAAATATTTCAACACTGTTGGGAATGGCTACCAATGCAGAGAAATTGGAATTACTTTGCCCTCAGTAATATTCTAGAACATTTCTAGTGGAGAACAGCGATCTGACAAAAAGTACTTTAAAATGGACACGAACAGTCTCGCCTGCAAAAAAATTTGTTTTGATGGTAAGCGGTTTCAGTCAGTTTTTGACCATCCTCAGGCCCTCATATCGTGATGGAAGGCGGTGACGGTGAATAGACCAGATGTAGTAACTACACGAACGTAAACTGAATAACAAAACCGCCTACTATCATCTTACGAGAGTCTGAGGATGGGAAAAAAGGATCAAAAATGGTTACCATCAAACTAAATGTTTCTGTGGTCGAGACTGTTTGTGTCCATTTTCAAGTACTTTGCCATCACGTTGAAAATGACGTAAGCGAAAATCCATTCCAATTTCTCAACGATTGCTCATAGCATTGAGATATATGACAATGGCGCAGATATCGAAGATTTAAAATCTGTATCCTGCATTGCAACTTGCACACTGAGTCACACTGTTATGGAAATATGTGAAGCATTAAATGAAATATTAAGAGAAAATATTAGTTTGCTGCATTCCAGCTTGTCTGTCGTGTGTCGATTCATTTTAAAATGTCGAATCAAAACACCTTCAGCCGTCAAAATTTCCAGTTGTTTTATTTGAGCAACCAGTTTTATCGCTGCATTAGGCCGTCTTCAGGCCCCTGAGTGTCGTGTAGGAAGAATTCCACCTCTCGTCCAGTCAAAATAGGGATCACCATTCGGTGAGATCCGTTGTTTTTTGGCACAGCGATCCCTTCGATAATCACTTGCGAACTCGAGGAAACTCGAAAGGATCGTTGTTGCAAAATTTGTCGAGACCGGTCACTGAATGCTGGTCCCTATTATGACTGGACCAGAGGTGGGATTCTTTCAACATGTCGGTTAGGAGGCCTGAAGGTGGCATAATGTAGCGCCGAAACTGATTGTTCAAATAAAACAACAACTGGAAATTTAGACGGCTGAAGGTCTTTTATTCGACAATTTATACTGAACAGCAGCGGTCCCGAAACCATCTGTATAAAGATCGACCTATAGAGGACTGATTCTACTTTTTTTCGTCTTTCCGCGTAATGTTTGGTAATGTCCTATTATCTCTTGTTATTGTTGAGCAGTCCCGGTCGTACTACTGGACAAAAGCTACAGTGCGCTCACTTCTATCGTGGAAGGACCGTAGACGCAAACCCAGAGAAAGGCACATAAATTATATACATTTATTGAACAGAGAATTACCAATAAATAAAAATTTTTTAATATTAAAAAAAAATTCAAATGACAGTGACGTTGGTACGAGACGAACGCCATAGCCTGCAAGCAAACAGCGCCTATGTACTTGGTAACTGCTGCCTTCACGGAATACATTAACACATATCGGGTAGAGGCAACAACTAAACCACACATATATCAAAAAATTACAAAATGTGCACTAGCAAATAACCATTCAACGCAACTGAAATACGCCTGCTTGAAACTTATGTAGCCAGTCTTGGGGTAAAAGTCAAATTAAGTTAGGCGAGTTTAAGAACAAGTAATAAAACATAATATTCACAAAAAGGTTTCTGGCCAGGGTTGCCAAAGAAAATTTGTAACAGAAAATACACTTTGCTTTAAGATAGAATTTTAACAGTTGCAACTTGAGTAAACTCAGTTTCGTCCCAGTATAACCAGCTAACTGCGCGGCACAAGGCTTCACAAGGCTTCACAAATTGGCTGTAATCTTTCGTAACTCGCTTCAAGCATCATAACCATCAAAATTCAAAACAACTACAGAAAGATTACAGCTGTAAAATAAGTGGGCCAACACAGTCTACTGACTGGTTTGATGCGGACCGCCACGAATTCCTTTCCTGTGCTAACCTCTACATCACAGAGTAGCACTTGAAACCTACGTCCTCAATTATTTGCTTAACGTATTCCAATCTCTGTCTTCCCCTACAGTTTTTGCCCTCTACAGCTCCCTCTAGTACCATGAAAGTCATTCCCTCATGTCTTAGCAGATGTCCTATCATCCTGTCCCTTCCCCTTATCAGTGTTTTCCAAATATTCCTTTCCTCTCCGATTCTGCGTAGAACCTCCTCATTCCTTACCATATCCATCCACCTAATTTTCAACATTCGTCTGTAGCACCACATCTCAAATGCTTCGCTTCTCTTCTGTTCCGGTTTTCCCACAGTACAAGTTTCACTACCATACAATGCTGTACTCCAGACGTACATCATCAGAAATTTCTTCCTCAAATTAAGGCCGGTATTTGATATTAGTAGACTTCTCTTGGCCAGAAATGCCTTTTTTGCCATAGCGAGTCTGCTTTTGATGTCCTCCTTGCTCCGTCCGTCATTGGTTATTTTACTGCCTAGGTAGCAGAATTCCTTAACTTCATTGACTTCGTGACCATCAATCCTGATGTTAAGTTTCTCGCTGTTCTCATTTCTACTACTTCTCATTACCTTCGTCTTTATCCGGTTTACTCTCAAACCATACTGTGTACTCATTATACTGTTCATTCCGTTCAGCAGATCATTTAATTCTTCTTCACTTTCACTCAGGATAGCAATGTCATCAGCGAATCGTATCATTGATATCCTTTCACCTTGTATTTTAATTGCACTCCTGAACCTTTCTTTTATTTCCATCATTGCTTCCTCGATGTACAGATTGAAGAGTAGGGGCGAAAGGCTACAGCCTTGTCTTACACCCTTCTTAATACGAGCACTTCGTTCTTGATCGTCCACTCTTATTATTCCCTCATGGTTGTTGTGCATATTGTATATGACCCGTCTCTCCCTATAGCTTACCCCTACTTTTTCCAGAATCTCGAACAGCTTGCACCATTTTATATTATCGAACGCTTTTTCCAGGTCGACAAATCCTATGAAAGTGTCCTGATTTTTCTTTAGCCTTGCTTCCATTATTAGCCGTAACGTCAGAATTGCCTCTCTCGCCCCTTTACTTTTCCTAAAGCCAAACTGATCGTCACCTAGCGCATTCTCAATTTTCTTTTCCATTCTTCTGTATATTATTCTTGTAAGCAGCTTCGATGCATGAGCTGTTAAGCTGATTGTGCGATAATTCTCGCACTTGTCAGCTCTTGCCGTCTTCGGAATTGTGTGGATGATGCTTTTCCGAAAGTCAGATGTTATGACGCCAGACTCATATATTCTACACACCAACGTGAATAGTCGTTTTGTTGCCACTTCCCCCAATGATTTTAGAAATTCTGATGGAATGTTATCTATCACTTCTGCCTTATTTGACCGTAAGTCCTCCAACGCTCTTTTAAATTCCGATTCTAATAGTGGATCCCCTATCTCTTCTAAATCGACTCCTGTTGCTTCTTCTATCACGTCAGACAAATCTTCACCCTCATAGAGGCTTTCAATGTATTCTTTCCACCTATCTGCTCTCTCCTCTGTATTTAACATTGGAATTCCCGTTGCACTCTTAATGTTACCACCGTTGCTTTTAATGTCACCAAAGGTTGTTTCGACTTTCCTGTATGCTTAGTCTGTCCTTCCGACAATCATATCTTTTTCGATGTCTTCACATTTTTCCTGCAGCCATTTCGTCTTAGCTTCTCTACACTTCCTATTTATTTCATTCCTCAGCGACTTGTATTTCTGTATTCCTGATTTTCCCGGAACATGTTTGTACTTCCTCCTTTCATCAATGAATTGAAGTATTTCTTCTGTTACCCATGGTTTCTTCGCAGCTACCTTCTTTGTACCTATGTTTTCCTTCCCAACTTCTGTGATGGCCCTTTTTAGAGATGTCCATTCCTCTTCAACTGTACTGCCTCCTGCGCTATTCCTTATTGCTGTATCTATAGCGTTAGAGAACTTCAAACGTATCTCGTCATTCCTTAGTACTTCCGTATCCCACTTCTTTGCGTATTGATTCTTCCTGACTAATGTCTTGAACTTCAGCCTACTCTTCATCACTACTATATTGTGATCTGAGTCTATATCTGCTCCTGGGTACGCCTTACAATCCAGTATCTGATTTCGGAATCTCTGTCTGACCATGATGTAATCTAATTGAAATCTTCCCGTATCTCCCGGCCTTTTCCAAGTATACCTTCTCCTCTTGTGATTCTTGAACGGGGTATTCGCTATTACTAGCTGAAACTTGTTACAGAACTCAATTAGTCTTTCTCCTCTTTCATTCCTTGTCCGAAGCCCATATTCTCCTGTAACCTTTTCTTCTACTCCTTCCCCTACAACTGCATTCCAGTCGCCTATGACTATTAGATTTTCGTCCCCCTTTACATACTGCATTACCCTTTCAATATCCTCATACACTTTCTCTATCTGTTCATCTTCAGCTTGCGACGTCGGCATGTATACCTGAACTATCGTTGTCGGTGTTGGTCTGCTGTCGATTCTGATTAGAACAACCCGGTCACTGAACTGTTCACAGTAACACACCCTCTGCCCTACCTTCCTATTCATAACGAATCCTACATCTGTTATACCATTTTCTGCTGCTGTTGATATTACCCGATACTCATCTGACCAGAAATCCTTGTCTTCCTTCCACTTCGCTTCACTGACCACTACTATATCTAGATTGAGCCTTTGCACAGTAAGAAGGTTTAAAAGGTATTGTGTCAAAAGCCCACATAATAAAATTTAAACAGTTGAACTTCTGCTCTTAAACAACAAAAATTCAGCAACTTCAATGCTCAAACACACACCCGAACGCTCAGAGCGCAAAGGAGCCTCTTGCCCTAATGACTGTTTGCATCCGAATGTGACGGTTACCGTGCTGAAGTGTTTGTTTGTTCGCTCTCAGCAAATTTACATCTGGAATCATCCACAGTAGGCGACTACTATGGGGAGTCGCTAAAAACTCCGTCTGGTGTTTCTGGTCACCGATGTGCCGCATCCGGCAACCATTCACTATGACTGTCATGATTATTCCACTGCTATGTGGACCCCACGCACCTAACTGCGAGAGCGCCACCGTACAACCCCACAGAGTCTCCCCTTAAACCATAAAAACAACATCAAAAAACCTCGTCGGTGCAGACACTACCAGGGTAGTGCGCCTCGAGATATTTGACAAGCGATCAGGCACCGAGATAGCTATGTAAATCCTCTGAGCTTGGTTTCTACAACTGTTGATAATGACGATAAAAAGAGATCAATAGCAATAAAAAGAATTTTCGTTCAAAATCACGGCACATTAACGTTTGTAAGGTCCGTCATCTTCGAATACTAGTAAGCGATTGCAGTTGGTTTGACAGTCGCAACCGTAAACACTCAGTCTTCTGTGCCAAATAGGCCGCGATTCAAAATTTCTTTCAGACTCGTCAAATGCACTCTTTGTCTGCGAAATACGTTCAGTACGCTGCTAAATGATTCGACGAAAACGTGAAGTGTGACAAATTGTTTGACCGTGTAGCGGGACATCAGTGTATAGATCGTAGATTACAGTAGAGAAAATTAAAAATAAAATAAGTAATCTGCTTTCACAGTACTTATGAGAAAGTCATGTCACTGAGATCTCGAAGAGGTGTTGTGCTGGGAGTGAAGATGTTTACGCACAAAAAATATAGTTTTTTGACAGACATTGGTTCAACCACTGCGCTGGAATCATACTGTAACAGATAACTTCTCGGTAAAAGTAATTTCTTCTCTCATCAGGGACTCCTACGTCGTCTGTCTTCTCCGAAACGCTTCCCACATTTCATTTTCATTTAGTTGCTGTTTCTTCTGTCACCTTCAGCTAGGTTTTTAACTTTCCCTTTTTGTATATTTTGTAATTTCGTATGATATGATAAAATTAATCATCCAGCTGTGACTGCGTTTTCGCCATCTAGCAGTTCGGCGTTTGTTTCTGTCTCAAAACGTACCAGGGGATCCGTGCGAAACTTTCACACTCTTAAATAATGATAGTATTCGGAATAAGTGTAGTCACTGGGATAAGGATAGCTGTGGGAATGAAGAGAAGATATCTTTAAAAATGAAAAATAGTAACCATGAGGTTATTATACATTCTTGTATATCCATTTGCGCCCACGCAATGTTGAACAAAATTGTTTACAGAGCATTACAGTACCTCGTTGTAAACTATATTTGTCGTACAAATGTAATGTACGTGTACTTTTTGTTTTCATTTTCTTTAAGAGATACGACAAAGTTAGTTGATTCAGTTATCCTAGAAAAGCCTACAAAAAATTGTCTGAGTAAAAACGGAATTTGGTGAATGCAATAGTGCTCTTTGAAGCGTTTGTCCGTGCGACTTGTTTATAGTGATCGAAAATGCAATTTTAATAGGCGACTGTCTTCTTGTTAATTGAAAAGGCATGCTTGGCTCAGATGGTGTTAAGTTTATCCCAGTTTTCCCAGTGCCAATAACCTAAGCATTAATTGTAAACAAGGGACCAATGCAAAACTTTCACACTTTTATAGTTGTAAACAATGACAGTGTGTGGAATAAGTGTAGCTGTTGGGGTAAGGATAATTTTGGGAATGAACAGAAACTATCTTTAACAATAAACCGATCGAGTTGAATCTATGACTTGTTCTTAGATATACATCTCCATGCACATAGTTTTCAACAAGATTCAATTACAGTAAGCACGTTAAGCCGCAGTAGCAATAGGAAAATCAAAATTGAAGGCTATAATGGCAAATATGTTTGTCGTTTATTAACGTATACTATCGCGTAAGACGGAGAGAGATAAAGGACTATCGCAGTGGTCACACTTATTATCTATGACAAAGCTGTATACAAATTATATAGGTTTCAGATAATTTAAAATAAATGATATGGCATCTGTAACAAAATAATATAAAAAGGAAGTCTCCTGTTTGTGATTAATAGGTAAGAAGCTGAGCATCCATGATGCTCTTTTGCCTATGATAGAAGACCCCCTTATGTTACAATTTCCACGAATAGTAAGTTTTGAAGCAAAATCGGTATGCAGTATCAGAAGCCGGTTAAAAAACATTTCTAACGATACCTCTTTCATCCCTGTACGATTAGTATGTATTGAGGAAACGGGATCCCCACTTGAGAAACAATATATACAGGGTGTTTCAAAAATGACCGGTATATTTGAAACGGCAATAAAAACTAAACGAGCAGCGATAGAAATACACCGTTTGTTGCAATATGCTTGGGACAACAGTACATTTTCAGGCAGACAAACTTTCGAAATTACAGTAGTTACAATTTTCGACAACAGATGGCGCTGCGGTCTGGGAAACTCTATAGTACGATATTTTCCACATATCCACCATGCGTAGCAATAATATGGCGTTGTCTCTGAATGAAATTACCCGATACCTTTGACAACGTGTCTGGCGGAATGGCTTCACATGCAGATGAGATGTACTGCTTCAGCTGTTCAATTGTTTCTGGATTCTGGCGGTACACCTGGTCTTTCAAGTGTCCCCACAGAAAGACGTCACAGGGGTTCATGTATGGCGAATAGGGAGGCCAATCCACGCCGCCTCCTGTATGTTTCGGATAGCCCAAAGCAATCACACGATCATCGAAATATTCATTCAGGAAATTAAAGACGTCGGCCGTGCGATGTGGCCGGGCACCATCTTGCATAAACCACGAGGTGTTCGCAGTGTCGTCTAAGGCAGTTTGTACCGCCACAAATTCACGAAGAATGTCCAGATAGCGTGATGCAGTAATCGTTTCGGATCTGAAAAATGGGCCAATTATTCCTTTGGAAGAAATGGCGGCCCAGACCAGTACTTTTTCAGGATGCAGGGACGATGGGACTGCAACATGGGGCTTTTCGGTTCCCCATATGCGCCAGTTCTGTTTATTGACGAAGCCGTCCAGGTAAAAAAAAGCTTCGTCAGTAAACCAAATGCTGCCCACATGCATATCGCCGTCATCAATCCTGTGCACTATATCGTTAGCGAATGTCTCTCGTGCAGCAATGGTAGCGGCGCTGAGGGGTTGCCGCGTTTGAATTTTGTATGGATAGAGGTGTAAACTCTGGCGCATGAGACGATACGTGGACATTGGCGTCATTTGGACCGCAGCTGCAACACGGCGAACGGAAACCCGAGGCCGCTGTTGGATCACCTGCTGCACTAGCTGCGCGTTGCCCTCTGTGGTTGCCGTACGCGGTCGCCCTACCTTTCCAGCACGTTCATCCGTCACGTTTCCAGTCCGTTGAAATTTTTCAAACAGATCCTTTATTGTATCGCTTTTCGGTCCTTTGGTTACATTAAACCTCCGTTGAAAACTTCGTCTTGTTGCAACAACACTGTGTTCTAGGCGGTGGAATTCCAACACCAGAAAAATCCTCTGTTCTAAGGAATAAACCATGTTGTCTACAGCACACTTGCACGTTGTGAGCAGCACACGCTTACAGAAGAAAGACGACGTACAGAATGGCGCACCCACAGACTGCGTTGTCTTCTATATCTTTCACATCACTTGCAGCGCCATCTGTTGTTGAAAATTGTAACTACTGTAATTTCGAAAGTTTGTCCACCTGAAAATGTACTGTTGTCCCAAGCATATTGCAACAAACGGTGTATTTCTACCGCTGCTCGTTTAGTTTTTATTGCCGTTTCAAATATACCGGTCATTTTTGAAACACCCTGTGTGATCATAACAGAATGTGCGGCAGTTTCAGTAGAGCAGTACGCCTTTATACTATATTTGAAGACTTAGTCACTGTGACGAAGTCCGCAGCAATAAGCATCGTTGCCTCTAGATTGGGACGTGCCTTTTCGAAGTTGGAGTCTTCCCAGCTCTGTAAATCAGAACTGTCGGCGATATGCGGGAAATCTGACGACAGAGTACAAAGATGGTGCACGCACAGGTGTTCCGGAGCAGTCCGTTTGTCGCACATTGTCGAACATAGTGCTTTCCCAGCAGACGACCCCAACTTGTTCGCATGTTGACCCAACGAGATAGTCAGCTATGACTGCAGTTAGAACGGCACCGTCGAGAGTGGACCGTGGATCAACGCAGTCGTGTCGCCCGGTCGGACGAGGTCGGCTCCGGACATGAGGCCATAGTGGCGAAAAGCACACTGCGGTAAGGCCGGTGAGAGCAGTATTATCTAAATGAAACGCTCGCCTGGGCTTCCATGGGGCCTGTGGTAGAAATCGAATGCAGCATGACAGTTATGAACTATGTGTATAACAAAATTGGCTACATACTTGTTGAATGAATGGGCCCACGGCGACAAGTACTTAAAAATTTTTCCAGTGCTTTCGAATTCGTAACAAGTATCACTGTTATTAATGGACTGGAGACCGCATCTCGGTAAGCTATTTTTCAGCTCCATTTTCTATTGACTTCGGCACATTTCGAAATAGCAACCTTTAAGTAACAGAAAGAATGCAGGATCGCTCCACGTAACACTTACAGCGTGTGGTAGATAAGTAATGAGACTGGCCGCCGCGCGGCGCCCCAGTCGCTCGCAGGGCGGTCTCCACCTGTACGTCACGTGGTGGGGGATTTGAGCTAACAATAGAACCGGTTCGCAGTCGCGTCGGAGCTCTGGTGCAGTGAGGGTCGAGCTTCGCGTATTACGTTGTTTGTGTGCCCGTGACAATTGTGAAAACGCTGAAGATGGATCGCTCGATAGAACAGCGGTATGCAATCAAATTTTGCTTTCACTTGGGCAAAACTGCTTTGGAAACTTTTGCTATGATTACGGAGGCCTACAAAGAAGACTCCCTATCAAGAGCTCAAGTGTTCCGGTGGTTTAATGAATTTAAAAACGGGAGGGAATCCGTTGAAGATATGGAACGATCTGGACTCCCTTCAACAAGTCGTGTGGATGAAACGGTGGCCAAAGTGAAAGAACCCCTGGACTCCGACCGCCGTTTAAGTCTCAAAATGATCGCCGATGAGGTCTCCGTGAATAAATTTACGGTTCACCAAATTGTTACGCAAGATTTGATGATGAGGAAAGTTTGCGCAAAATTGGTTCCCCGAGTGCTCACCGCCGAACAAAAGCAACAACGAGTGGACGTTTGCCGTGAGATGTTGAATGATTTGGAAAATAATCCACACTTTTTAGACAACGTAGTAACAGGCGACGAATCGTGGACATTCCAGTACGACCCGGAGACAAAAGCCCAGAGCTCGGAGTGGCACACACCGGCATCCCCGCGGCCGAAGAAAGCAAGAATGTCAAAGTCCCGCATCAAGACAATGCTGATTGTGTTTTTCGACAAGCGGGGGTTAATTCACAAAGAGTTTGTCCCTCAGGGGAAGACTGTCAATGCCGAATTCTACAAAGAAATCCTTGAGCGATTGCACAGAGCCGTCAAACGGAAGCGACAGGACCTTGCTCAACGCTGGCGTCTCCACCACGACAACGCTCCGGCGCACACAGCGTTCCTCGTGACCTCATACTTGACCCAAATTGAAGTTTTGCCACAGCCACCATACAGCCCTGACTTGAGTCCTCCTGATTTCTTCCTATTTCCGAAGGTCAAAAGATGCCTGAAGGGTCATCGTTTCGACGATATTCCGACATCCAACGTGCTGTCACGAAGGCACTAACTGGGATAACTCAAACGGACTACAGTGGGGCCTATGAAGCTTGGAAAACGCGCTGGCAACGTTGTGTCGACGCCCAAGGCGAGTACTTTGAAGAATATTAACGTTTTGTACAAATTGGATCAATAAATTTGTTTTTCTAGACTGAGTCTCATTACTTATCTACCACACCTTGTATATCAGACAGTAAACGCTTGATAGTTTTCAGTTATAAAATATGGAAATTTAAAGAAACGCCCAAGTGAGAGACGGGTACACATCTCTCTCTTAGCTAACAGTGGCGCTGGGAGAGTGAAGTGCCATCCCATCTCTGAAAGAAATACCAAAATTATGCGGGAACATTGTGGTCATGTAGATATACCACCATGACGTTTTCTGGTATGGATTTGGTACCACCATGATTCAAAGAGCTAAAAACAAACCATGATACGTATCTTAGAATTCCTAAACAATCACCCACAATATATCAGTGAAAGAAATTTTTCATTAAATGAATTTTATCCATAGTGGATGCTGTCGAACTCTGTCTGTTCCTTCATAAGGTGTAGAAAAATATGCGCTACCAGTCACAATAAAAGTTTATTTATTTCTCACACGACCGGTTTCGGGCTTGCGCCCATCCTCAGGTGTTTGTACATTCATGTACATGTTTATACTGTTGGAGATCACTGTATGAATACAAAAAAAAATTATTTGCTGGTGACTACACAGATACAAGTGGGACAATTGTCAGTGGCAAGGCAGCATTTGACGAAAATACATCTGTACTTACATAAAGATGAAGCACCATTATTACAGTTACGCTGTGCTGACAGTTTTGCCACTTAGTTACACACTTATTATCATTTCCACGTCCATATTTCAGTTTTACCAAGTATAGCTGCATATTTCACTGTTACGATGTGCACTCGTGAAATAAACTATGTTTACATACAAACATGTGGGATGTGGTCAAGGAACTTAGACTTAGCAGATGTAAAGATGTTGCTCATAGAGAAACATGTAGATGTAGAAAAATATCCGCTACCTGTCAGAATGAAATGTTATTTACTACAAGTTTCTGTATGAGTAACATCTTTACATCTGCTACGTCTAAGTTCTTTGAC
This sequence comes from Schistocerca nitens, assembly GCF_023898315.1. Classification (NCBI taxonomy): domain Eukaryota; kingdom Metazoa; phylum Arthropoda; class Insecta; order Orthoptera; family Acrididae; genus Schistocerca; species Schistocerca nitens. The sequence continues at coordinate 570,204,725 of NC_064620.1, forward strand.
CACAGCCCACATGTTTGTATGTAAACATAGTGTATTTCACGAGTGCACATCGTAACAGTGAAATACGCAGCTGTACTTGGTAAAACTGAAATATGGACGTGAAAATGATAATACGTGCGTAACCAAGTGACAAACCTGTCGCCACAGCGTAACTGTAATAATGCTGCTTCATCTTTATGTAAGTACAGATATATTTTCGTCAAATGCTGCCTTGCCACTTACAATTGTTCCACTTGTATCTGTGTAGTCACCAGCAAATAATTTTTTTTTTGTATTTATACAGTGATCTCCAACAGTATAAACATGTACATGAATGTACAAACACCTGAGGATGGGCGCAAGCCCGAAACCGGTCGTGTGAGAAATAAATAACCTTTTATTGTGACTGGTAGCGGATATTTTTCTACACCCTAATTTTTCATTAAATTTTTAAATTTTGCGAATGGGTCACAATGCTTCCAAGAAGGCGTTCGAAGTGCTCACCGAACGCCGGTCTGCTACAGAGATCAGCTTGCCGCCGCTGAGGTAAATTGAGAAAACGCTCGAATTCACGTGGCATCGCTGGTACAGTCGTACACGGTAGTTTAATTGCGCTACTGGAGTACTTAAACATTCGCAACTGTTTCTTACGTAATGAAGTAGACACAACCCTACAGAAAGACGTGCAATGGTTTTAAAAGTCACAATTATTTGCTTCGATCACAAATACGCAGCTGGAAAAAAATTGTTCACCTGGAAAGACGACGTCGTTTTTGATCCGGTGACAGCATATGCCACCTGCTGGATAGTAGATGTGGTGACAATGATTCCGAAGTCGCTCACCAACAGTTAGCGTAATGATATACACTACTGGCCATTGAAATTGCTACACCAAGAAGAAATGCAGATGATAAACGGGTATTCATTGGACAAATATATTATACTAGAACTGACATGTGATTACATTTTCACGCAATTTGTGTGCATAGATCCTGAGAAGTCAGTACCCAAAACAACCACCCTCTGGCCGTAATAATGGCCTTGATACGCCTGAGCATTGAGTCAAACAGAGCTTGTATGGCGTATACAGGTACAGCTGCCCATGTAGCTTCAACTCGATAAGACATTTCATCAAGAGTAGTGACTGGCGTATTGTGACGAGCAAATTGCTCGGCCACCATTGACCAGACATTTTCAATTGGTGAGAGATCTGATGGATGTGCTGGCCAGGGCAGCAGTCGAACATTTTCTGTATCCAGAAAGGCCAATACAGGACCTCCAACATGCGGTCGTTTATCATCCTGCTGAAATGTAGGGTTTCGCAGGGATCGAATGACGGGTAGAGCCACGGGTCGTGACACATCTGAAATGTCACGTCCACTGTTCAAAGTGGCGTCAATGCGAACAGGAGGTGACCGAGACGTGTAACCAGTGGCACCCCATACCATCACGCCGGGTGATACGACAGTATGGCGGTGAGGAATACACGCTTCCAATGTGCGTTCACCGCGATGTCGCCAAACACGGATGCGACCATCGTGATGCTGTGAACAGGACCTGGATTCATCCGAAAAAATGGCGTTTTGCCATTCGTGCACCCAGGATCGCCGTTGAGTACACCATCGCAGGCGCTCCTGTCTGTGATGCAGCGTCAAGGGTAACCGCAGCCATGGTCTCCGAGCTGATACTCGATGCTGCTACAAACGTCGTCGAACTGTTCGTGCAGATGGTTGTTGTCTTGCAAACGTCCCCATCTGTTGAGTCAAGGATCGAGACGTGGCTGCACGATCCGTTACAGCCATGCGGATAAGATGCCTGTCATCTCGACTGCTAGTGATACGAGGCCGTTGGGATGCAGCACGACGTCCCGTATTACCCTCCTGAACCCACTGATTCCATATTCTGCTAACAGTCATTGGATCTCGGCCAACACGACCAGCAATGTCGCGATACGATAAACCGCAATCGCGATAGGCTAGAATCCGACCTTTATCAAAGTCGGAAACGTGATGGTACGCATTTCTCCTTCTTACAAGAGGCATCACAACAACATTTCACCAGGCTGTTTGTGTATGAGAAATCGGTTGGAAGCTTTCCTCATGTCAGCACGTTGTAGGTGTAGCCACCGGTGCCAACCTTGTGTTAATGCTCAATGCATTTGCATATCACAGCATCTTCTTCCTGCTGGTTAAATTTCGCGTCTGTAGCAGGTCATGTTACTGGTGTAGCAATTTTAATGGCCAGTAGTGTACTTACCAGAGCGTCATCTATGTCTACCTTTTCATAACGAATACTCACAGCCAGAAGGCTCAGTGTGGTACAGAAGTGTGAAGCAAGCAGGCAGCCATGCCACGGGGACGTCCTCGTGCTCCCTACAGCGAACTGAGCGAGTTTGAAACAGGTCAGATTGTGGCCTTCCGAGTGGCAAGATGTTTGGCTCTTTTTTTTTCCGGAGAACTTCCACACAATTTGGACGTGCTGCGTCACGTGTGTGCAACGATACTTGTATCAGCGGTCTTGTGAACATCCTCACTCCCGTATGTTCTGGATGTCCACGCAGCACAGACGCCTGCCAGCCACGTCGTGTTGCAAGGGCGGAAGTGGCAAATCGTACAGCTACCACAGCAGAGATCAGAGGACATGTGAGCTCATGTGTGTCAACAGGAATTGTTGCGAATCGGTTAGTTGCGGTGGGACTACGGGCAAGCACACCTCTAGTCCATCTTCCAATCACCAACAGCATCGACGTGCACGGCTTGACTGATGCCTCAGAGGATCACTTGGAAGATGAAATAGCGTGCCGCGGTCGTTATTGATGGAAGCAGATTCTAGCTATAGGCACGTGATGATCATTTGCGCATACCACGTAGACCTTATGAGCGCTGTCCGTAGTGTATTTTCATCCAAGACTCACTGCCCCACTCCACGCCTTATGTTCTGGGATGCGATAAACAACTCTCTTTCACCTTTAGTCTTTCTGGAGGGGACGCTAAGTAGCGCTCGGTATGTGCAGAATATTGCTAGACCCATTCTTTTGCCATTCTTGCTACATGAAAGTGATGTTGAACTTGAAATCTTTTGGGTTATTAGGCCGCGTCATGTTACTTCTAAACTGATCGACATTTCGACCCCTCTGCTGGGATGTTCCTCAGGATCATCTGGTGTCCACTACTGTTAGAACACTGTCAGAGACGAGTGTCGCGTCCTTTTATAAAGGGGAGTTTTCTCGCGTTCGTGCTGGAGAGGTGATAGTATTGGTTAATATTCATATGGCTACCATTGGTGGGCCATAGTCATAGGCTAATATTCCCGCACACCGCGGCCGCGTATTCACTTCCTTAATGGCGGGGAGCCACGATACCGGAAGCCTATAGCCGTCCTGTCTATTGAAATTACATGCATTCTTGGACATTACAACCGCTTCTCGGACTTTCCTTCTATAAATGATTGTTTCCTTAGCCAGTACACGTACGTTATTAAAATCGATGTTCCGCTACTGCCGATTTTGCGCTTTGTTTTAGCCGTATGTGCCGTTCGCGTTCCTTAATGCGCGAGCGACATAAACAACGCGCAACAAGTCACCTCGGCGGACAGTAATATTTAGGGGAAACATTCTCTCTCTCTTGCTCTTTCCGTTTCTAATCTAGCCAATGATGACGACCAGCCAACAACAGTAGCAGGAATTTCAACCAGTAACCCTTTTCCAGAGAACCACTTGTACGAATATCAAGAGCTAAGATGGAAACCCAGTTCTAAGCAAAGAAGGGAAAGCAGAACGGTGGAAAGAGTATATAGAGGGTCTATACAAGGGCGAGGTACTTGAGGGCAATATTATGGAAATGGAAGAGGATGTAGATGAAAATGAAATGGGAGATATGATACTGCGTGAAGAGTTTGACAGAGCACTGAAAGACCTAAGTCGAAACAAGGCCCCGGGAGTAGACAACATTCCATTAGAACTACCGACAGTCTTGCGAGAGCCAGACCTGACAAAACTCTACCATCTGGTGAGCAAAATGTATGAGACAGGCGAAATACCCTCAGACTTCAAGAAGAATACAACAATTCCAATCCCAAAGAAAGCAGGTGTTGAAAGATGTGAAAATTACCGAACTATCAGTTGAATAGGTCACGGCTGCAAAATACTAACGCGAATTCTTTACAGACGAATGTAAAAACTGGTAGAAGCTGACCTCGGGGAAGATCAGTTTGGATTCTGTAGAAATATTGGAACACGTGAGTCGAGTTAACTCGGGTGATGCTGCGGAAATTATATCAGGGAATGAGACACTTAAAGTAGTAAAGGAGTTTTGCTATTTGGGAAGCAAAATAACTGATGATGGTGGAAGTAGAGAGGATATAAAATTTAGACTACCAATGGCAAGGAAAGCGTTTCTAAGGAAGAGAAATTTGTTAACATCGAGTATAGATTTAAGTGTCAGGAAGTCGTTTCTGAGAGTATTTGTACGGAGTGTAGCCATGTATGGAAGCGAAACATGGACGATAAATAATTAGGACAAGAAGAAAATAGAAGCTTTCGAAATGTGGAGCTACAGAAGAATGCTGAAGATTAGATCACATAACTAATGAGGAGGTATTGAATAGAATTGGGGAGAAATTTGTGGCACTAAAAGAAGGGATCGGTTGGCAGGACATGTTCTGAGGCATCAAGGGATCACCAGTTTAGTATTGGAGGGCAGCGTGGAGGGTAAAAATCGTAGAGGGAGACCAAGAGATGAATACACTAAGCAGATTCAGAAGGATGTAGGGTGCAGTAGGTACTGGGAGATGAAGCAGATTGCACAGGATAGAGTAGCATGGAGAGCTGCATCAAACCAGTCTCATGACTGAAGACCACAACAACAACAACAACAATCCCTTTTCCAGTGTAAGTGTGGAATAGTGCCTTTCAATCCAATGACGATGGGCCGCCAGTGGTATCCACAGGAGACTAGCCAACAACGTCCCTGTTTCCGCATCAGAGCGGGAATATTAGCCTATGACTATTGCCCATTAATGCTAGCCATATGAATTGTAACCAATACTATCAATTCTGCAGCACGAATGCGGGAAAGTTCCCCTTTATAAGAGGACGCGACACTCATCTCTGACCTAACAGACGTGGACACCATAAGATCATGAGGAGCATCCCAGCAGAGGGGTCTAAACGTCGATCATTTTAGTAATAACGCAGGAGATTTTAACTTCAGTGACAACGACCACGAAAGCCTGCAGAATTTCATGACAGTGATCTGTTGTTCCTAAAGGATAATGCTCGCCCACACATTACCAGTGGCACTCAACGTGCTCTGCATGGCGTCCAGCAACTTCCGTGACCAGCACAATCTCTGGCATGTCTCCAGTCCAGCAGGTGTGAGATGTGATGGGAAGAGAAGCGACTCGTGCGACTCGTCAACCAACAGATCTTACAGAAATACATGCAGAGGTCAAGCAAGCGTTTCATAACGTGTGCCAGGACAGTATTCACCATCTGTACGATCGGCTGGATACCTGGGTCAGCTCCTGCATTGCCACCCATGCAGGCTACACCAATTACTAGTATGGGTCGGTATCTGTCACCTCAGAATCGCTTGTTCTGTTCATCTGTAAATGTAATCATTTCATGTACTTCATATGCACTGTTGTAGCGAACGAGGTGGGCAGTGGTTAGCACACTGGACACGCATTCGGGAGGACGACGGTTCAATCCCGCGTCCGGCCTCTTCCTGATTTAGGTTTTCCATGATTTCCTTAGACCGCTCCAGGCAAATGCCGGGATGGTTCCTTTGGAAGGGCACGGCCGACATCCTTCCCCGTCCTTCCCTAATCCGATGAGACCGATAACCTCGCAGTTTGGTCTCTTCCCCCAAACAACCCTACCCCACTGTTGCAACGATAAACTTTGAGTGACCTGGAAAGATCTAAAACGGTATTCCCATTTTTTTAGCAGTGTATACACAACGATAACTAGATGAGATTTATCAGGAAAACGTCTTCAGAGTTACAGCGCAAGGCCTTCTGTTTGACCCCACTTCGGTGACTTGAGCGTCGATGAAAGTAAGAGGAACTGATTAGCAGGACATAAACACTCAGCCCCGAACGAAGAAAGTCTCCTTTCGGACCGGGAATCGGACCCAGGACCCATCAAATTAGATGCTGCGACCCTTACCACTAGACTCGATATGCGGACGACATACTGTTGAAACGTCGCTGTGGTGAGTAACTTGTCGTATACTCGTAAAGCACGCACTGTACATTGTGTTACGATACTTCTTGAGACAGACGCAAACGCCGATGCGCTAGTCGACGCAAAGACGCGCCCAGTTGCATGATTATTTTATATCACACAGAATAAAACAAAATACATCAAAAGGGAATGTTAAAGACATAGCTGAATGATACGTGGGAAGCGTTTCGGAGAAGATAAACGACATAGGTCTACTTGAAATGAGCAGGCATATATTTCATAATGGAAGCATAATTAAAGGTATACATCAGTGAAACGCGGAATAACAAGCAGAAATGAGCAGACTGACATTTGTTAATGGAAGCATAATTAGAGGCGTACATCATCAAAATGCGGGATGACAATCTGTGAGTTCTATGTCACCGAAAATCAACTTCACCCTTGAATGAGAGAATGTTAACTATATTAACTAGGTTGACCTAAGTCTAACCAGAAAATTAAACATATGTGTTTGCGGAATTTACAGAAAATCGATACGTACCTGTATTTCAAACAAATATGCGTCTCAGTAACTGTCAGAGCAATAAATGAGGTTCTTTCAACGCCGTCATGTACCGCCTAGCAAGTTTTCCATTACCATGAAGTCAGTTAAATAATGAATCTGAAACACTAAATTAAATCGCCGCAGTGAACGACTACAAACTTCAGATGTCACTAACAATAAAAGAAAAATAAAAAGCGAAATAATCAGAACGAAAAACACGGAGGTAAACTGTTCAAGAATGCTAATCGAATTACATGAACTAAGTACGTTCTATTGCCATGAGAGATAATGAGCACTACGAGATCAAGCCTTAGAACATATTGTAAAGCAAAAAATATCTTGAGGGAACCGGTTAGAACATATTGTAAAGCAAAAAATATCTTGAGGGAACTTCTTAGTCACAAAACTGAACCTTACAGTGGAAATTTCTTGAAGTCAGGTGTATATAAAATTAATTGTGATGATTCTGATCAGTATTACACAGATCACACAAATTTAAAACACTTTTGAAAGAGCAGACATATTTGCAAAATAAAACTGCATTCGGTACAAACATTACTGAAAACAGAAATTGTCATACACAGATTCTGGAAGTGTTAATACTGCAACGAAGGGGCGGTTACTCGACATACTGGAGGAAGATCATCAAAGAATCGAACTCCCATGAAACAAATAAAAATAACTTTAAAATACATTTAAAGGTTGTTGGAAGTCGTTAACTGCTCTCATCATCCAGCACTGACTGCACAAAGTCTGAGCAATTTGTTTTTCGCACATATCAAAGTTTATGACGTCGTATCTCCTGATATTTGTCTCGTACAATGATGTATTTTGCAGGTACACTCAGTGGCATATGTGGGAATTATCTACAAAATGTGTTGCGAGTGAAATTACCAGTAATGAACTACTAAATTAAAACGTCATGTCTTGATGTAAAATTGTACTTCAGAATGAGAAAATTACAAAAGCATTCAAAGTTTTTAAATTGTGCCAATAGTTATATGAAAAACCGAAAATGAAATCATCTTGTGTTTGGGTGATCGAGTGACCGTTTTTGAGGTTTTAATACTTTTGAGGTGTTTCTTTAATTATTTAATATTTATACGTCATGAGTAGAAACACAGTGCACTAGAACGTAGACACAACAGCTATTCGGACGCCTACTGCCATGTACACTATGCAATTAAACGTTTCCGGACACCTGGCTGAAAATGACTTACAAGTTCGCGGTGCCCTCCATTGGTAATGTTGGAATTCAGTGTAGTGTTGGCCCACCATTACCCTTGATGACAGGCTTCCACTCTCGCAGGCATACGTTCAATCAGGTGCTGGAAGATTTCTTGGGGAATGGCAGGCTATTCTTCACAGAGTGCTGCACTGAGGACAGGTATCGATGTCCGTCGGTGAGGCCCGCCACGAAGTCGGCGTTCCAAAACATCCCAAAAGTGTTCTATGGGGTTCAGATCTGGACTCTGTGCAGGCCAGTAAATTACAGGGATGTTATTGTCGTATAACCACTCCGCCACAGGCCGTGCATTATGAATAGGTGCTCGATCCTGTTGAAAGATGCAATCGCCACCCCGAGTTGCTCTTCAACAATGGGGAGCAAGAAGGTGCTTAAAACATCAATATAGGCCTGTGCTGTGATAGTGCCACGCAAAACAACAAGGGATGCAAGCCCCCTACATGAAAAACACGACACCGTAACACCACCGCCTCCGAATTTTACTGTTGGCACGGTGGCAGATGACGTTCACCGAGCATTCGCCATAGCCACACCCTGCCATCGGATCGCCACATTGTGTACCGTGATTCGTCACTCCACACAACGTTTTTCCTCTGTTCAATCGTCCAATATTTACGTTCCTTACATCAAGTTTGGCATTTACCAGCGTGATGTGTGGCTTATGAGCTGCCGCTCGACCATGAAATCCAAGTTTTCACACCTCCCGTCTAACTGTCATAGTACTTGCAGTGGATCCTCATGCTGTTTGCAGTTCTTGTGTGATGATCTGGATAGATGTCTGCCTATTACTCAATACTGCTCTCTTCAACTGTCGTTGGTCTCTGTCAGTAGACAGACGAGGTCGGCCCATACGCTTTTGTGCTGTACGTGTCCCTTCACGTCTCCACTTCACTATCACTATCACATCGGAAACAGTGGACCTACGGATGTTTAGGAGTGTGGAAATCTCGCGTACAGACGTATGACACAAGTGACACCCAATCACCTGACCACGTTCGAAGTCCGTGAATTCCGCGGAGCGCCCCATTCTGCTCTCCCACGATGTCTAATGACTACTGAGGTCGCTGATATGGAGTACCTGGCAGTAGGTGGCAGCACAATACACCTCATATGAAAAACGTATGTTTTTTGGATGTCGGATTTTCGGATAGACTTGACACCCCTCCCCCTTGGTCTCATTGCAGCTGTCCACGTCACGTCACGCTAGCGGCTAAGAAAGGCGACGGAGAGTTGGAGCGCGCCCGAAGAAGGAAGCACCCCCTGCTCCAAAGTTTCCATTCTGTCCCTTTTATGGTTCTGTACGTCACGTGTCAGTCGGTAAAAACAGAACCAGAGAACTTTGTTGTCCGTTCGTCTGACTGTCTCTCCATCCGACTGTGTAGACACCTTTTCCTCAAGGAGTATGAAGTTGAAATTTATGTCAGGTACTGAGGTCTACGGTCCTTTGGCGATGTAATAAATTTTAGCTTCTCAGTCAGTGCAATCAAAAGACACAGCCATCTATGTCACATATTTTGATACTTGCAAACTCATTCATCAAAACGTACAGAGTACTTTCCGTTGATATACAATTACGGAAAATGGCGAAAACGTAGGTTGAACAGCTCAAGTAAAGGAAAAAATTCGAAAAATGTTAATTTGCAATTACATTATACAAAAAATACGCTTTATGCCATTTGTTTTCAGTCTTTATATTAGTCCGTCTGTTAAGACCCCATTTTGTCAGGAATGGATAGAGGTATTAAACTGAAATTTTTGTTCAAATACTATGATTTATGATCGCTGGGCAGTGTAAAAGATTTGAGCTTCTAAGTCAATTTAATCAACAGATACGGCCATTCATGTCACACCCTTTGGTATTTGCAAACTATCTTATCAAAACCTGTAGATGGTGAAAGGTGGCTACACTGAGCCACAGCGCTAGAGATCGCGCCAGAGAGTTTTGTTTAGCCGCCTCCACTAGTAGTGCTTGTTGAGAACTCGTAGTAGTCAGTGCTTGTCGAGAACTCGTAGTAGGCTGTGATTATTGAGAGGTAGCGGAGCGCAGTGCTCGCTGAGATGTCTTAGTGAAAAGTGTTTGTCGAGATGTTGTAGTGGAGCGTGTTTATTCCATGTTTTATGTAGTTGTTTGATGGATAGACAGCAGATGTTGTTCCAGTGGAGATATTGTAATGATTTGAGTGCTTTTCATCAATATATGAAGGTAACAAAACTTGATTTATTTTTCATTATTTTAATGTCGTAAATAATGCTTCATTACAGGTTCAGTCAACAAGCATCTGGCTTGTGTTCTTGTATTAGAGTGTAATCCTGGTTTTCTTGCAATTACAGTATTTCTATTTTTTTAATTACTTCAGTATAAATGGTATTTGAAATTTCTTGTCTTAATGAAGAAGAACCGTGCCAGATGTGTACGTTGAGTCATACTTCCACACACAGAACAGGGACACTTGTGTTTTGGTTTCATAGGTTTCATAGTTGCTGGGGACTTAATTAATGAATTGTGTTAACGAAAATTTTTATTTCATTCTTTGTTGTTGTTCTATGCAGTCAGATAGCGTAATAATACTAGTCAGGGCCAACCGTTTACGACACTTCGTAACCGAACAGACAGCTACCAAATCAAAAAATTAAAATTATTTGCATTTTACTATAATTAAGCCCCCATGCAATGGACTATCTATATACATAAATATACATAACTATGTTTGTACAGTCCTCTAGGCACTTGTCCGCTTTTTTCCATATATACTAGCTGAAAAACCTGTCATTGCCCGGATATTCACTTTACCAATTTACTCTTAGAAACGGAAACAAAAAATGAACTGTTTTTGTAGTGTAATATCGAAGAAAATCAGTTTACATGTATTCATGAAAATACATTTGAAATTATGAAACAGTCGTAGAAAGAAATATGCATAATGTACAAATGTATACGTACACCTGCTTCGCGTGTCTGCAACGCGGCTTTGTAAACGTCTCTATGGCAACGCCTCTTCGTAGCTCTACAGACGGCTCTTGTTCTCGCCTACAGCCCTTTGGGCTACGCAGTTGACAGCTGTCAAAAGTGATGGCAGGTGTCAGGGATTTCACTGAGTTGACTCGTCTGCATGAGGTCGTATGAGTAAAGAATAAACCTATTAATACTTTCTGCATGATGCGGCATTTTGTCACGCGTCTTAGCTTTTATGATGTCATATCTCTTGAACTATTTGTGATACAATGATGTGTTTGTATAGGATCGTTCAGCGGCAAGCGTGAATATTGTCTGTGAAATATGTAGTGAATAGAGGTAACAGCAAAGAAGCTATAAATTTAAACGTCGTGCACAGAGCTGCAGTTTTTTACGAACCTCAATGTTTATGACGTCATATCTCCTGATCTTTGTGTCATACAGTCATATAATTTTTTACGTTCATTTAGCGACATCTGTGGATACTGTGTGAGAAAGTCTTTGTGAATAAAGTTAGTAGCACAGAAGTAATAAATTTCAACATCGTATTTGATGTGGCAGTTTTTCACGCACCTCATTGTTTACGATGTCATGTTTCCTGAACTGTGATGGAGGTGGTTCCTACTCCGACAGCGACTATTACCCGACACTTATGTACCATTTTGTTGGTCCAACATTTTATATTCACTCAGTTGTTGATTTTTTAGTCAACTTCTTTGCTGCCCTCTAGCGGATCGGCGTTTGCTGCTCTCTTCAACAGGTAACAGTTTTAATACTACTGCATTACTACTTTAAAAGTTTATGGAAAAGTGATAAATGAAGTGACTGGGTTCGAAAAAGGTGCTTCATGCTAAATGACGGAAAACGAATATTCATGACGAAGACTGACGACTCACGACAAAATTTAACAGGATAGGCGTTTCACTAATGGTGGAGTAATGTCGTACTTCCTGAAACTTCACTGTCAAATTGTTCGAGGCGATCTGGACTATGGAAAAGTGCGTGTCAGGTGCGTCCCTCGACTTTTGACGAATCAACACAGAAAACAACGAATGGGAGCTGCACTGACTTTTTTCACTCGGTATGGTAAGGATGGCGAGGAGTTTCTGAACCACCTTGTTACTGGTGACGAGATATGGGTTTTGCATAAAACTGCGGGAAAAAATCTACTGTCAACGGAATGTAATCAGTCACGATACCCAACAAAAAAAGGACCAAACAAACTCTGAACACCAAAAAGGTGTTTCTGAGATCGAAACTTCATCCTGATTATCGTTTTTACCCCTAGAGGATAGACCATAGACACAGCGGCCAACTGCCAAACCCTTTACCGACTACTCCGTGCCATTCGATACAAACAGCGTAGATTGTTGTCCAGCACATTTTGATTCCTCACAGCAACATACGCAACGTTGTGCTGTGTAAGACGAAAGATTTGCTCCGGCAGTTTATGTGTGCAATTTCTGAACATCCGCCTTACAGTCCTGACTTAGCCTCGGGTAACAATCTTTTCGAAAGTTGACGGATGTTTTGGTCGGACAGAGCTATGGAAATGACAAGGAACTGGAAGACGACACTTTATTGGTTCAACAACTTGGTTTCAACTGAGTAAGCCGAAGGCATAGAAATTCTTGTGGGACACTACGACAGCTGTTTTAAATTTAAACTGTGACTACTCAGCGAAATACACTGACGGGAAAAGTATCGCAACACCAAAAAATAATTAATGTAGAGTAATGAAAGTTCGGAAATGCATTTGTCTAAGTAACATGTTTTATGTGGTTAACATTACAAGATCGCAGGTTACGTAAGCGCGAGATAAGCTGTTGTCGATGTGAAATGCTGGTACATTAATAATCGGTGTAACTGCCAGAATGTTCAGTGCAAGCATGCAAACGAGCATGTATTGTGTTGTACGGGTGTCGGATGTCAGTTTGTGGGATGGAGGTCCGTGCCTATAGTCACGGGAACGTGTCGATAATCTGTAGAGCATGTTGGGTTACGATAGCGGTATGTGGGAGAGTGTTATCCTGCTGGACAACAGCACCTGTAATGCTGTTCATAAATGGCAGCACAACAGGACGAATCACTAGGCTGACGTAATGATTTGCAGTCAGGGACAGCCACAAGAGTGATGCTGCTGCCACTCGAAGTCGCACCCCAGATCATAATTCCAGGTGTACTTCCAGCGTGTCTAGACGCCGTCAGGTTGGATGCAGGACATCAGCTCGTCTCCTTGTTATCAACAAACGGCCGTCACTGGCACCACAGTAGAAGTAACCGATTTGTAACAGTATTTTAAACATAGCTGCGCTACAGCAACGGTTCCACGTCAAAAGATTAAAAAACAGCCGACCAGTTGCAAAGGATAAAGTAATCTTTACCTAGGTTTCAATAGATATAAATCTATCTTCTTCAGAAGACGGCCTGGGGACAATGAACATCATAATTTATATTCAAGGTAAGATACATGAGTAAAGTTTTTTTTTTTTTTTTTTTTTTTTTTTTTTTACTTTATTGTTAGTTTAAAGCCCGGACAACAGGCAGGCTGTCAGCAGCACACTGCGCTGCTCTTCAGCCATAGAATATACAAGCAGTAAACAGGTGAAGACACATAAGTTACAGAATGGTGGGCAATAAAACAGGAGACACAGAGAGACAAACACGGAGCCGTTCACACTCGTCCATAAACCACACTGCTAACTGATGAGACGACGCACAAACACTGAAGATGACGATGGCACTGGTGAACGAGGGAGTGTGACGGGGAACACTGAACACTAAACACGACGGCACACACGAAACACTGATGGCGGTGATCTCCGGCGCGCGAATGTCCACTTAGCGTGTGCGAGTCCGGGGACCTGCCAAGAGGGGAACAGGGGTGAGGTGGGGGAGAGGGGGGAAAAGGATGCCAATGGCGGAGGAGACGGGGGCAGGAGGAGAGAGACAGGGGAGGGGAGGCCTGGGGGAGGAGGGGGGAGAGAAGGAGGAGGAAGGGAGAGGAGGGTGCCCAGAGGAGCAAGCACAGGAGGAGGGCGGGAGGATCAAAGTTGGTAGGAGGGGTAGATGGAGGGGAGGAGGGCATCATCAGGGAGGGGGAGCTGGCGGAAGCCACCTTGGGAGAGGGTAAGGAGGGTGGACAGATGGAGACCGGGCGGGACGTGGGAATACAGGCGCGGCAGCGGGCGGGGGTGTGAGAGGATCGGGGAGACGAGCGGGTGAGGAGGGTCGAGTTTACGGGAGGTGTACAGGATACGTATCCTTTCAAGGAAAAGGAGGAGGTGGGGGAAGGGGATGAGATCATACAGGATCCGCGTGGGGGAGGGGAGACGGATGCGATAGGCAAGGCGGAGAGCATGACGTTCAAGGATTTGGAGGGATTTATAAAAGGGAGGGGGGGCGGAGATCCAAGCCGGATGGGCATAACAAAGGATAGGGCGGATGAGGGATTTATAGGTGTGGAGGATGGTGGAGGGGTCCAGACCCCACGTACGGCCGGAGAGGAGCTTGAGGAGACTGAGTCGGGAGCGTGCCTTGGCTTGGATTGTCCGGAGGTGGGGAGTCCAGGAGAGGCGACGGTCGAGGGTGACGCCAAGGTACTTAAGGGTGGGAGTGAGGGCGATAGGACGGCCATAGATGGTCATGTAGAAATCAAGGAGGCGGAAGGAAGGGGTGGTGTTGCCTACAATGATCGCCTGGGTTTTGGAGGGATCATGAGTCAATTTTTTTTTTTTTTCTTTATTGTTATTTTCAAACCCGTACAAACAGGCAGGCTGTCAGCAGCATGGTACGCCGCTCTTCAGCCGTAGAGGAGATAAAGAAAGAACAGAAAGAATACACAAATGTGACATAATGGTGGGTAATAAAACAGTAGACACATAAAGATAAACACGGAGCCGTTCACACTCGACGATAATTCACTACAAACTGTTGTCACGACGCACTAACACTGAAGATGGCGATGGCACAGGTGAACGATGGAGTATGACGGGAACACTGAACACTAAACATGACGGCACTCACGAGACACTGATGGCGATGATCTCCGGCGCGCGAATGTCCACTCAGCGTGTACGAGTCCGGGGACCTGCCAAGAGAGGAGGTGGAGGAGGAGGAAGGGGAAATGGGAGAGGGGAGAGCAGAGATGCCATGGGCAAAGGAGAGAGGGGGAGGGAGGAAGGGGGAGGGAAGCCCGGAGGAGAGGGGAGGAGGGAGTGGGGAAAGGAAAGAGAAGGGAAGGGAAAAAGGGGGGGAGGGAGGGTGCCTGAAGTAAAGGACACAGGAGGTGGGGGGGGGGGAGGATCAAAGTTGATAGGAGGGGTAGATGCAGGGGAGGAGGACATCATCAGGGAGGGGGAGCTGGCGGAAGCCACCTTGGGAGAGGGTAAGGAGGGTGGAGAGATGGAGACCGGGTGGGACGTGGGAATACAGGCGCGGCAGCGGGCGGGGGTGGGAGAGGATCGGGGAGACGAGCGGGTGAGGAGGGTCAAGTTTACGGGAGGTGTACAGGATCCGTATCCTTTCAAGGAAAAGGAGGAGGTGGGGGAAGGGGATGAGATCATACAGGATCCGCGTGGGGGAGGGGAGACGGATGCGATAGGCGAGGCGGAGAGCATGGCGTTCAAGGATTTGGAGGGATTTATAAAAGGGAGGGGGGGCGGAGATCCAAGCCGGATGGGCATAACAAAGGATAGGGCGGATGAGGGATTTATAGGTGTGGAGGATGGTGGAGGGGTCCAGACCCCACGTACGGCCAGAGAGGAGCTTGAGGAGACTGAGTCGGGAGCGTGCCTTGGCTTGGATTGTCCGGAGGTGGGGAGTCCAGGAGAGGCGACGGTCGAGGGTGACATGAGTCAAGTTTTTTTTTTTTTTTTTTTTTTACTTTATTGTCATTTTAAAACCTATACAATAGGCAGGCTGGCAGCAGCACACTACGCTGCTCTTCAGCCAAAGAAGACATAAGCATAAAAAACAGGAGAAAAACATAAAAGTCACAAAATGGTGGGCGATAAAACAGGAGACACAGAGAGACAAACAAGGAGCCGTTCACACTCGACGATAAACCACACTGCAAACTGTTGAGACGACGCACAAACACTGAAGAAGACGACGGCACTGGTGAACAACGGAGTGTGACGGTGAACACTGAACACTAAACACGACGGCACACACAAGACACTGATGGCGGCGATCTCCGGCGCGCGAAAGTCCACGTAGCGTGTGCGAGTCCGGGGACCTGCCAAGAGGGGAACGGGGGTGAGGTGGGGGAGAAGGGAGAAAAGGACGCCAATGGCGGAGGAGACGGGGGCAGGAGGGAGAGGGACAGGGGAGGGGAGGCCCGGGGGAGGAGGGGAGAGAAAAGGAGGGGGGAGGGAAAAAGGGAGAGAAGGGAGGGAGGGTGCCCTGAGGAGCATGCACAGGAGGAGGGTGGAAGGATCAAAGTTGGTAGGAGGGGTAGATGGAGGGGAGGAGGACATCATCAGGGAGGGGGAGCTGGCGGAAGCCACCTTGGGAGAGGGTATGGAGGGTGGAGAGATGGAGACCGGGTGGGACATGGGAGTACAGGCGCGGCAGCGGGCGGGGGTGGGAGAGGATCGGGGAGACGAGCGGGTGAGGAGGATCGAGTTTACGGGAGGTGTAGAGGATGCGTATTCGTTCGAGGAAGAGGAGGAGGTGGGGGAAGGGGATAAGATCATACAGGATCCGCGTGGGGGAGGGGAGACGGATGCGATAGGCAAGGCGGAGAGCATGGCGTTCAAGGATTTGGAGGGATTTATAAAAGGAAGGGGGGGGCAGAGATCCAGGCGGGATGGGCGTAACAGAGGATAGGGCGGATGAGGGACTTATAGGTGTGGAGGATGGTGGAGGGGTCCAGACCCCACGTACGGCCGGAAAGGAGCTTGAGGAGACGGAGTCGGGAACGTGCCTTGGCTTGGATTGTTTGGAGATGGGGAGTCCAGGAGAGGCGACGGTCGAGGGTGACGCCAAGGTACTTAAGGGTGGGGGTGAGAGCGATGGGACGGCCATAAACGGTGAGATAGAAATCAAGGAGGCGGAAGGAAGGGGTGGTTTTGCCTACAATGATCGCCTGGGTTTTGGAAGGATTGACCGTGAGCAACCACTGGTCGCACCAAGCGGTGAACCGGTCAAGATGGGATTGGAGAAGGTGTTGGGAGCGTTGCAGGGTGGGGGCAAGGGCAAGGAAGGCGGTGTCATCGGCAAACTGGAGAAGGTGGACGGGGGGTGACGGCGGCGGCATGTCCGCCGTGTACAACAAGTACAGAAGGGGGGAGAGGACGGAGCCTTGGGGCACACCGGCGGAGGGGAAGAAGGTGTAGGAATCGGCGTTATGGATGGTGACATGGGAAGGACGGCGGGAGAGAAAGGAACCGATCAGACGAACGTAGTTAATGGGAAGGGCGAAGGTTTGGAGCTTGAAGAGGAGACCGGAATGCCATACGCGGTGACATGAGTCAAGAATAAAGTATCACATATATTAGGAGAATCTTGTATTACAACATGTGAGAAGGATTGCTGATACTTACAATATTACAGTAACATGGAGTGAAGTATCCTAGTCATTTTAGCAAACATTTACATAACTCAGTTGATCTAAATAAAACATAGCCCTGAGAACAGGGGTTGTCAGACATATAAAAATTAAGAACATAGTAGTTGAAGAGCGCATGGGCGACTGAGTAAAATCGGCCAGCGTAGTAGCACTGCGGCCAGGGCAGGTGGCGCTCAGGTCGCAAACTATTTGCCGATTGGCGTACTGAAGTAACATGTGAAGTATCAATATTAAATGCATCCTTAGATAGAGTTACAAAAATAAATGAAATCATTTACCACTCCCGTTGTGACATAATGATTTCATTTATTTTTGTAACTCTATCTAAGGATGCATTTAATATTGATACTTCACATGTTACTTCAGTACGCCAATCGGCAAATAGTTTGCGACCTGAGCGCCACCTGCCCTGGCCGCAGTGCTACTACGCTGGCCGATTTTACTCAGTCGCCCATGCGCTCTTCAACTACTATGTTCTTAATTTTTATATGTCTGACAAACCCTGTTCTCAGGGCTATGTTTTATTTAGATCAACTGAGTTATGTAAATGTTTGCTAAAATGACTAGGATACTTCACTCCATGTTACTGTAATATTGTAAGTATCAGCAATCCTTCTCACATGTTGTAATACAAGATTCTCCTAATATATGTTATACTTTATTCTTGACTCATGTATCTTACCTTGAATATAAATTATGATGTTCATTGTCCCCAGGCCGTCTTCTGAAGAAGATAGGTTTATATCTATTGAAACCTAGGTAAAGATTACTTTATCCTTTGCAACTGGTCGGCTGTTTTTTAATCTTTCGATTTGTAACAGTTCGTTGTGTCACTGCAGTGTCAACGTCTGCTCAAACTGTTGCTACAGACGCAGAACGATGCGTCAGAGCCATAAGCCAAACACGATGGTCTCCCTTCTTGGTCCGTGCCACGTAGCCGTCTGGAGAGCGGTCTTCTTACAACCATACATTCCCGTGACCACCGCTTCCAGCAATCATGTTCAGTGGCTCCATTCCTGCCAACTGTGCGTGTGTGTGTGTGTGTGTGTGTGTGTGTGTGTGTGCGTGTGTGTATGTATTCCTCAGGGACCAAACTGCTGAGGTCATCGGTCCCTAGACTTACACACTACTTGAAGTAACTTATGCTAAGAACAACACACACACCCATGCCCGAGGGAGGACTGGAACCTGCAGCGGGAGGGGCCGCGCAATCCGTGACACGTCGCCTCAAACCGCACGGCCACTCCGCGTGGCTCCTTCCAAGTCTTTCTGCAATATCACACTTAGAATATCTAGCTTATCGGAGCTCTGTTACACAACCTCGTTCAAACTCAATGTGGTGTTGACACTGGCGGCTTCGTCGCCTTAATGGCGTCCTTGACTAACGTCAACAATCACGTGAAATTTCAAAAGTAACTAACTGTCACGACCGTTACAGATATATTTAAAGCGAACCTGCTTGGCATCCTTATAGTGGCACAACTATCGACACCCTTACGCGACTGGCGCGAAATTCGAATAGATATCATCTTTCAGATCTACCAGCTTTCGTTTATGTCGCACAACTCCTTCTTGGTGTTGCGATATTTTTTTTCGTCAGATGTCAGAATATAGTGCAAAACAACTTTTCTTCAGATAACTTGAACAGAATGTCTGCAGAAAAAAAAACTTTCTCTTCTTAGAGTATGGACCATCTAGTTTGACGGCCAATTTTTATGTCGAGCAGATACAGCATGTAGCTAGAACAATTTACGAATAATGTTTTTTTTTTCCTCAGTATTACTAATTCGACTCTATCGCCTGAACAGTCCAAACCACTCATCCTCGTACAAATTTCTCATCAAGACAAACAAAATATTATACGAAAATTAAGACCGCATAGTCCTCAAAGTTGGCCAGGTCATGTCTTTTAAAAGTCACAGTTGAAGTCACTGCCCTCAAATAATATTTCTTCTGCAGAAAGGAGAGAAGCAATAGTCTCAAAGCATGCATCTCCTAGATATGGCTATCAAGTTGATCAACAGTTTTCATCTCTGCACTTAAATAATTTACGGTAGAAATCTACGCACATACCACTGTTCACAATGACTGTTTAAAGAAATAAACAGTTTTGTTGATCTGTTTAAGTTACATTTGAAGCCCGATATATCGCTTCCGTTAAGTCTGACAGAATATTCAAGGTATAGTACAATACATGTGTTTCATTGTAAATAGTGCTTTACTGGAAGAGTGCGTCAAAAATTGTGGAGCCTGTTGGGAGACAATAAAACTCGCATGGCATTCGACTCAATACATGTAATTTTTTTGAAGTGCTCAACTGATGACTTGTATTAGAATGTCAGGCTGCCAACCTTCAAATAGTTTTTAGAAGCTGACCGGATGATCTCCTTGTTATTCGAGAGTTACATTATATCTGTTCCTCCTCTCCTGACTTTTTCTTTTCAGGACAGCTTGCGATGAATCTTGACAGAGTTCTGTAACATTGCACAGGATCGAATGTAGCAAATTAGCAAGTTAATGAAAGTCAATGTCAGAGGCCTGCTGTGATAAAGAGTGCGATGACACGAAAAATGGGAATAATCATTGGAAACTTCTAGTAAACAGAACGCAGTTAAGGTAAGAACCACAGTTCACGAGAGAGGTACTGTCAAATAACGTGCTCATACTTTTCGCAGTAGTTTGGGCATACATAAGACACTGTTGATGCGCACACCACTGTATGCAATGATTTCCGTGTTTGAAAAACTTTCGCTGAATCTACCCCATGATCGCGTATTATGACGAAACAATTAACTACGTAACAGCAGAAGGAAACAGTAGCAAGATGACCACCCCCATAGCCGAGCCGGCTTAATATAATCGCCGGCAGCTGGCAGCGCTGTTGCCAACTTTCAGCTGCGAAGTGCAGATAACCGCAGGCGAAACCGAGACGTTTACAAAACGGCGTTGGTTGAGATGGGCGCGAGGGTCTGTAAGGTCCAGCACGCTGGACCTGGAGGGAGCTTATTGTGCCGCCTCGACCATAGGCAACGGAAAAAAGAAGTTCCGGTACAGTAGTAGAAACGACATAGAAGCGTATTCAGACTAGTCTGAAGAGACTCTACATAAGAAAATGGTTATGTGTCTGCTTACAACCGCCGACTTTACCGCAGTGGTGACACCAATCCTCTCAGATCACCAAAGTTAACCGCTGTTACGTACGTTTGGCTACCACTTGGAAAGGTGACTGTCAGGGTCTGCATTAGCAAGCGGGGTGCACTCAGAGACCTTATGACGCCAATTGAGGAGCTACTTGTTTGAGAAGTAGCGACTCTGGTCATTAACGCTGACAACGGCCAAAAGAGCGGTGTTCTGACCACATGCCCCCCCATACCCGCGTTCAATTACGCCACTCGGTATCGGTTGATGATGACACGGTGGCCGATCGATACCTTAGGACCTTTCGAGTCCTGGTCGGACGGAGTTTAGATTTGGTCTACATGATTAGGAGAAAATATGGGCCAGTAAAATATCCCTTATTTGGTCGATAGTAAATAAAAATGTGTAAAATCACGGCTGTCAAAATACGCGAGTTATATGACACTATCCGGCCGAAAGACCTAACTGTAGTGTAGAAGGAAAAACACAAGACTTTTTATTTCTAATATATTTCTCTATATTGAAGATATTGATATTATGTCTGTCACCTCAATAATGAGAACCGGTAACGTCTACCCACTATTTTATTTGTCACGGAATCAAAGACAACAACTTGCTTGGCTTCAGAAACAGCTAAGTTATTTTCCTCTTTGGTATGGTAAGATAAAAAATGCATTGAAGTAGCAGGTATTCTGTTGACTACATGATCGCTTCAATGGCTCGAGCCAGACTGGTCGCACTCGGCCAGCTGTGAACCATATCTGCAGCTTCACAAAATTTGAATCGAGTGCATTTAGAACCACAGCCTACGCGTTTATTAGGCGAAGCTCATCTTTAGCGTAGTTCCCACAAACATTTTCATTTTCAGGTTATTAGTACAGTGCAAAGCTAGTCTGGCAACATCTCGTGAATAAAATATTATAAATATGCCTCGATGTACATCATAACAAATCTAATTTTCGTAGACGCTGGTTCTTTTGCATTGTACTCAAATTGTCCGAAACGTAGTACTATTGTTACCTGTTTCGAGTAATTATTTTACCTTTAAGAATGCCATAAAGCTCTAAGTTCGACTTCACTTAATTCACCGCAGAGAAATAACAAAAAAATCCTAAGTTTATTGCATTTTACTCAGCAATTTATCATCACACCTGCAAAAAAGTTTCATCATTGTATGTTTACCCCAGAAAATTGTTACTCACAAACCAAAACGTCGACGAGGATGGTCAGGTATTATGAACCACGTGTGACTGAACGTCTGGATTAGACTAGAAGCACACACATCCACAATAACTTCAAAGCAGCAAAAGGTTTTTGAAAAGCCCCTCATCTTGTGTTATGGAGAGTACTTCTGGTACCACTGTCGACCCCTCCCCCCCTCCCCTCCCACACACGTACACACACACACACGTTCATACTTGTTACACGCGACTGTTGCGTGCGAAGAATTATTGTCGATAAGCTTCCGGATTTTCTCTTTGTGGTTATTTGTGGGAAGAAGCATTACGCTGTCTGACTCTTCCTGGAACGCATTCTCCTTGAATTTCAACTGTACATCCTCCGTGTAGCGCTCCAACGGCTGCTTATTGCT
The DNA here is from genome assembly GCF_023898315.1 of Schistocerca nitens. Taxonomy (NCBI): domain Eukaryota; kingdom Metazoa; phylum Arthropoda; class Insecta; order Orthoptera; family Acrididae; genus Schistocerca; species Schistocerca nitens. Next base: position 570,226,937 of record NC_064620.1, read on the forward strand.
AATCCGTAACGCTCTCTCGCAGACTAAACGATCCCGTGACGAAACGCCCGTCCGACGTTCTCTTTCTCTTGTAATAAAACAACCGTGTTAAACGGACCTAGGCTGATGAAGAATATTCAAGAATTCGTCGAACAAGCCACTTCTTTCCTGGGCGAATTACAGTGTGTGGATGGCTGGCTCTGAGCACTATGGGACTCAACTGCTGTGGTCATAAGTCCCCTAGAACTTAGAACTACTTAAACCTAACTAACCTAAGGACAGCACACAACACCCAGCCATCACGAGGCAGAGAAAATCCCTGACCCCGCCGGGAATCGAACCCGGGAACCCGGGCGTGGGAAGCGAGAACGCTACCGCACGACCACGAGATGCGGGCACAGTGTGTGGAGATTCATCGTATGAATCTCAGCTTGGAGTGTACGTTTCTCACAGTTTGCTTCATTTCGTCATTATAGTCGCCCTGCATGGCCACTCCTAGCTATTTTACGGCAGTCGGTGTACCTATTGATCTGTCACCGATGGTGTAATTGTGCAGTAGTGGATTTTTTCGCCGGTTTATGCGTAATTCATTTCGTTTATTTATGTCCAGGGTCATCTTTCAGTCCCTGAAACAGTCACGGATCATCTGCAGGTTTTCCTACACTATTTTGGGGTTGCTACCTTCTCCGAGACAACCCCAGCATACCCGAGCTCTCACAGGGCGCTGCTGACATTATCCACTAGCTCATTTACGTATTGCAGTCTTGAACATCACCGACGTTCAGCAGCGATCTTCAAGTTTTGCAGGATAAAACCAGCCAATTGGCTGCACAAATTTTATGGTAGTGCTCTGATTTCAATGTCAACTAAGACTTTCATGCCGGACGGTGTGGCCAAGCGGTTATAGGCGCTTCAGTCTGGAACCGCGCGACCGCTACGGTCGCAGGTTCGAATCCTGCCTCGGGCATGGATGTGTGTGCTGTCCTTAGGTTAGTTAGGTGTAAGTAGTTCTAAGTTCTAGGGGACTGATGACCTCAGATGTTAAGATTCATAGTGCTCAGAGCCATTTAAGACTATCTTCATCAGAACAAGTTGCAGTTACCTATAAATTTTTTGATCAAAATCGCAGAATAACAATGCTATCAAAAATGTTAAGTAGAGTCCGCTCAGAAGCCCGTGGTCGGTAGATGCACAATCGGCAGGGCATGCGTGTGGAGAGCGGCAGTGGTGGGGTTTACTGGCAGGCGCAGTAGGGGAAGTACCATTCCAAACTGAAGCATAGGCTCACATTTTTTTTTGTTTTTTTTTTTTTTTTTTTTTTTGTAAATGTTACGTGGGGCCCCTTCACGTCCACATTTGCATGCTGCCCATTCTGCTTTGGTTAGTACCCAAAACTGAATTCTACCGAAAATGCAGCAATTTATTTTCGCCTGGCTTGTTAGCCATTCGTAACTTTCAGAGAAGCATCGCTCGTGGCAAATTTTGAGAAAAACCAACACATTTCCCGTGTTGCCACCTTAAAATTTGCTACTTTTGCCAAAACACAACGGCGTTTACAGAGTCATACCTCACTATCATGTTATGCAGATGCAAGTGTGAGAGAAAACTGAAACAGAGATTTATTAAGTTCATTAAGCGAAGATCCGAGAAAAAGTAAGGTCATTATCCTGTGAAAAATGCGTCCTTGGTGCCAAATAAACGTGTCTTCACTTATGTTGTTCCAAGACCCGTAGAATTTCCTGTTTCACCAGCTATTGATGGCCCTTAAAAATTACTTTCTTTCAACGAAAAAGTCTGTAGTTAATGGAATGACACGGTAGATGATGAAGTTTTGCTTCGTAACCATATGGAAAAATACTCTCCTCTTTCTGTGCTATAATTTGCCAGACTCTCATTTCGATATCTAAAACCGTTTGCGAAATACGAGGAGTGATGTTAACATTTCACACTGGGTTTATCGCTGGTGGGGTGCGATCGCAAATGAGTGTGTTACTTCAGACCAGTTTTCTCGAGATCGGTGACATATAGAGATCTCCACCCAAGTCTAAAGAAAGAAACAATATGTCAGCTATATTTCATACGCAGTAACAGACACGGTAGTTCAAAATTACAGCAACAAACGGAAATTGTTTATTTTGCCACAAAACAGTGTAAACAGGTGATAGTAAAGTATAAACAACGTAATGAACACAGAACGCAGACAACTGCGACTTGCATAACGTGGACAAAAATGTTCTTCGTCTTTTCCAAATTGACCTTCTATCGGGCGTGGCGTTTTTCGCGACGAGATAGGGCGCGGTGTATCAAATTGATCATATCGCTTATACAAATATATTTATTAAATTTCATTCACAAAACACACAATAAATTAAAAATATCTTTTAAGAAAGGCAAAGAAGCACAACAGCAATAGAAATATTACTCATTCATATTTTTTTCATCAGTGTTGGATTGTGGTAACAAATGATAACATCGCCTTTTTTCCACTTGCTTCTAAATTACATTTCACTAATTAAATTCATTATAAATGATAAACATCTTCACAGAAAGGCAAAAATGACATTATAGCACAATAACAATGGTAACATTATTTATTCAGTTGTATCACCGTCACTTTCGGACTGCTCTAACGTATGGGGAATGTTACCACAGTTACAACAAAAGGTTCAATGTGCATCAAACCATCGGCTTTTGATTCATTTTTCAACAACAATTTAACAGTCTTTCCTTTACTGTGCAGGTATTACACCTTTTCCTTTTGCTTGCAGTTGTTTTTCCTCCTTTTCTGTTTTCGTCTTCTGCTTCATCTTCACATGTTGGCCTATAACGTTGTAGCCTCAGTTGAAGATCCCTGTGAACTCCTGTGGTAGCCCAACTTCTTCGAACCAAGTGAGGCGGAACTAATACGTGAGATAGTTGTTTCAGGAATCCTTTTCATCTGATACAATTCTCATTGTTGCCGCAATAGATTACTTGTGCATTGATTCCACTCATACTGATCACTGCAAAAAATATAACCGTGGACCAACGGCGCACGTTTTTGCAACACTGTACGAAGAGGTCAACTTATCCGTGGTGTCGACTCCACCTTTGGTGCTATTATAAAATGTTACAATCGATGGCTTTGGTTTATCTCCAGTGTCAGCATCTATTCAGTTATCGTCATGCAAACTTGATGCTAGGATCACACACTTCCCCTTTCTGGGAACATAGGAAACTACAGTACATCCTTCCTTGAAGCCAAAAAGTGAACTGTTGGCAACCCTTCCTTTACTGGTAGCAAACTCCGGAGGAATTTCACCCTTGTTTTTCTTCATAGTTCCAACAAAAGAAAGATTTTTCCTTCGTCACTCTTCTATCAAGCCAATACTAGTAAACCAGTTGTCTGCGGTCACATTTCGACCTGACTGACAAATAGGTTAACATAATCGCGTAACAGCATCGGAATGTTTACTGCTTACATGATATTATCATTCTGGTTGCTACTCAACGTATATTTCCAAATTATACAGGTAAAATACTTGGGAACCTACAAGAGCATATAAATTAATCCAGTATTTGTTTGGTTTACTAGCTATATGTTGGTTAAAACTGCACCTTCCTCGGAATCCTTCCAGTTGCCATCTACTGCAACATATGTTCCAAGGGTATAGGATTTCTGGCTGTTCTGTATAAGTACAGAAAATATTTCCCTAATCGCTGTTATCTTGTCTAATCGTCTCCTTTCGTCGCGAGTTGCACGACTGTCAGATCTAAGAGACCGTGTAATGAATTTGAAACGTTTTATGTTCATTACGAGGCGAAGTTTCTCATTGCCGTCCCCATCAGTTCCCCACAGATGCTCTAAGCTTTGTATGTTACTTTTGTTTACTCAGCTAAAAATAAGAGACCGACGAAGGCTTTCAATTCGACAATGTCTCTTTGTTTTACGTCTCTCTCGTGCTGGAATGAAGCTTTGACGCTCTCAATGTAATGATTGGTACACAAAACTATGATAGACAAAATTTCGTCATCCGTGAGTCAATTCCAGCATTCGAAAGGCGTTCTCGCTGCTTTTGCCACACCTGTAGTCCAGGTAACTTCCGAATAATATTGAGAGCCCTGAATTGTACTCTCTGCGATGAAGGAACTTTATCCCATTTTGTCTCTTTGCCTTTTCCTATATAGTAATGGCCGTTTTCCTCAAGTACTTCCTCGTCAACTGCACTATCGTCTTCCTCTGTTTCTGAATCTTCCGGCCGGACTTCAATTACGTCATCACCATTTGAGTCCACTTCGTCTTCAAAATCCTCTTGAAATTCATTGTCATCCTCTTCGAATAGCATCTTTTGGATTTCTGCAACATGATTTTGGTCCAAGAGGTTATATGTCTTACTGTAGACTGTCATCATGAAGTATATCCAACCTAAAGTCATAAAATTCCTATAAAAAACGCAATCCGACGCGGTGTATCAATTTGATACTTTATATTCAGACAAATTTAAAAGACGACTAAACGCTATAAAAAGAATATAAGTGAATTTTTACATTTTAAATTATCTTTCTACTACTTACTGAGTTATGGTGATAACCAAAGAAATTACCCGTTGAAACGTAAGGCGAACTGACGTGGTGTATCAGACTGAGGAATCAGCAAATATATCGACAACAGAGCAGTGGCGTTGATACTGAAGCACACAACAATGGAAAGCGTTCGCAGAATGGATACTAGCGAGATGGTGCCAGTGCTGCCAATTGCTAACAAATAATTTACAGCAAATATCGACTTGGATCAATCTGAACAGCCGCGCCCGACGGAAGGTTAATCTTGTAGACACGTTCCGGCAACTTGTTAATGTGCTCCACATGGGTTGTGACCACCTCTGGCAGCAATACAGGCATGACAACGACAGGGCATGAAGTGAGTGATGTCATCATGTTGAGGCAGTAACGCCCATTCTTCCTGTAAAGCTACTCGCAAGTCTTGGAGAGTGGTTGGTGGATGCTGACGCGATCCAAACTGTCTCCGTAGTGCTTCCCAGACATGCTCAATGGAATTCAAGTGGGGAGAGCGAGGAGGCGACGCCATGTATGCAGTACCTTCCAAGAAAACATCTTCCACCTGTGTTCTATGAGGTCGAGCATTATAGTTCATCAGCACGAATTCTAGGCCCACACCACCTCGCAACAACCGCACGATACGTGGCCAGTGAAACCATGCCGATCCATGCCACATTTTCTTGAAGAGTGTTCGAGTGATCAACATGATCCCAGCCACCACAATTAAGGATGCTCCTCCATATCGGTCTCTTTCCACCATGTTTGGGTCCCGAAATCGTGTTCCACGTTCCCTCCAGATGCGAATGCGCCGAGAATCACTCTCCAGACTAATTCGGGACTCATCTGCGAGAAGAACATTGGCCCACTGTTCGACTGTCCAGGTGGACGTTGAAGACTCCACTCTAGACGTTCCTTTCTGTGAAGAGGCAAGGAGGTACACATATAGGTCTCTCACAATAAAGGATACTCTGCCGAAGCCTTCCGCACAATGTCTGTCTCGATACAGCGTGTCCGTGGATGCTGCAAGGTCAGATGGCAGCTGCAGTGCAGTACTAACAAGGGAACATCCCCATCGCACCCCCCTCAGATTTAGTTATAAGTTGGCACAGTGGATAGGCCTTGAAAAACTGAACACAGATCAATCGAGAAAACAGGAAGAAGTTGTGTGGAACTATGAAAAAATAAGCAAAATATACAAACTGGGTCGTCCATGTGTAAGATAGGCAATATTAAGGGCAATGTGAGCCGAGGAGCGCCGTGGTCCCGTGGTTAGCGTGAACAGCTGCGGAACGAGGTCTTTAGTTCAAATCTGCCCTCGTCTGAAAATTTTGCTTTCTTTATTTTCGCAAAGTTATGATCTGTCCGTTCGTTCATTGACGTCTCTGTTCACTGTAATAAGTTTAGTGTCTGTGTTTTGCGACCGCAACGCAAAACCGTGCGATTAGTTGACGAAAGGACGTGCCTCTCCAATGGGAACCGAAAACATTTGATCGCAGGGTCATAGGTCAACCGATTCCTCCACAGGAAAACACGTCTGATATATTCTATACGACACTCGTGACAGCATGTGCGTCACATGACAGGAATATGTTGTCGACCCACCTAACTAGTACACTTGGCGAATGGGTAAAAAGATTCTTCTACCTTGCCCGATTTAGGTTTTCTTGTGGATGTAATAATCACTCCAAAAAAAGTGATGAAAACATAAGAGTTTGTCACATAAACTGAAAATAAAAAGTTAAAATTTTCGGTCGAGGGCAGATTTGAACCAAAGACCTCCCCTTCCGCAGCTGTTCACACTAACCACGGGACCACGGCGCTCTTCGTCTCACACTGCCCTTATTATTGCCTATATTACACATGGACGACGCAGTTTGTATATTTTGCTTATTATTTCATAGTTCCACACAACTTCTTCCTGTTTTCTCGATCGATGTGTGTTCAGCTTTACAAGGGCTATCCACTGTGCCAACTTATAACTAAATCTGAAGGGGGGTGCGATGGGGAGGTTCCCTTGTAAGTTGATACCGCGATGCTCTTACGGCGAAATAACGGTCGTCTCTATTTGATACCACACGTGGTCAGCCCTGCCCTGGTCTTTGGGATACTGTTTCGGTCTGTATACAGTGTCACCACATCCGAGAAACAGCAGAATAATTCACATTAAGCCTTCGGGCCACATCAGTTTGCTTTTGCCCTGCTTCCATTTGGCCCTGCAATGAAGAGACTATGGTAGGCATCTTATTTGTGCCCTACTGCACGGTCTGTGACTGTACACAGAGCTACTGTGGATGTGGGACTGTCCGGCAAACTCTACCCCGTTTGATAGGTTCCCTGAAGTCACCGTTGACGTGGTTTTCTGTTAACCGGAATGCCATCTTCCGTGCAGAACACGACTGTAAGGACATCTATTGACATTTTGTATCATTATACCGTGAATCAGACACAAGACGGGGAAATTTATGTTCGTTGCTTTAATTTTGGACCACAGTGTGTTATGTAATATGCACTAAACGCAAAATCACAGATACCACTGTTTTTCATTGCAAACTTTTCGCTCCAGTGTCTTAGTTACTCGTAAATATCAAAATAATTGTGACCATTAACGAAATGTTGGGTACATCGTCGTGAATGTGACATATAACGCTACACATAAAGCAAAAATTTCTTTACCGAATAGTTTCTACACAATCGTTTGAGAAAGACTACAAGGCGTGCTCCACGATTCTTCATCGCCAAAAGTTGGTGGACAGTGTTGGCCTCCCGTTCTGAACAAGAGAATGAAATTGACCAGCGCTTTGGACGAAGATTGGTCACTGTGCATCGACCACCGTATCCTGCGAAGACTCGAACAACAGAACTATTAAAAACAGAAAAAGTATTGCTTACATAGATTCACAGTGCATACAGAGATTATTAAAACAAATGAGCTAAAGTGCTCAAGTGAAATTGGTAAAGTCTTGTAAAGCCAGCATTAAAACCACGATTATAGCAAGCCGAATAGGCTGACATCACATTGAACGGTTTGTCCACTGAATTCGCCACTAGGTGGAAATAGCGCAGTGCGCAACTTGTATGGAGCATGAACACCGTACAGTGGCCCAAAGTAAGGAAATAGTTGTATTATAAGTGAAAATCGTCATAACAAGAGATCAAGCTTAATAACAGAAGTCTAAAGGTAGGTAATAAATTAAATACACAGGAAATGATGCAATATGAACTAGTGGATGTACAAGTCATCTGTCTAGTGCAGAGATCATTAAAGTGCTCAAAATGAACAGAATTAACACAGTACAAATAACAGCTGAGGAATACAATAAAATCAGTGAAATAAAGGGAGAACATGATTTTTGAGAACTGTATGCAAAGACCTTCAGCTCAAAATGGCAGTAAGTCAAATATTTGCGAATAGTGGTTTAATGCCGTTAAATAAATTTTGAAATTTTTATTTCGGAATTGTAGCTGCTCATTGCTAGTGGCACGACATGACGGACATATGCTTAAAAATTTTCAGTTCTTCAAGAATATGAAGCCTGTAATCTTTCTTTCTTCTCTCTCTCTCTCTCTCTCTCTCTCTCTCTCCCCCTTTTTATTTTTTTTTAGAGAAGATAGTAATTTCGTCGGCTACCTTCGGTTTATGGGCTGTTATTAGCAAATGATGCCCAAAGGACGCATGATGTATATCACTACCCTTGCTTCGTAATAAAGATAATCTTTTGCCATTTTTAGAAAAGAAACTTGTACAGACCAAACTTTACCCTCCAGCTCAACACATCACCAATCTCATGAAATATCCTTTATCCATTCAGCTGTTTCAACACCTTTATCATCATAAAAACTTAAAATTGAAATAAATTTAATAAAAACTATAGCAGGTAATAATGCTCTTGAGTCTCCCTTAATCTATAACATTTTCAAAACAAAAAAATGACAGCAGAGCTTCTACTTTAAGCGATATTGCTAATAATGGCAGCGACGAAAGCAAAAATAAAATTTCTCAGTACTGTACGTAGGGGATCATTTTTTTACGGAACTGGTCGTCTTCTAGCAAAAAGATACGAATGGAAAGTAGCCTTTTGCACTAGCAACAGTGTGTACAAAAATCCAATCCGCTATTTTAAATTTTCGATTACTCCTTTGCGTAATTGAGGAGTTTTTAAAATCACCTATGAGACTTGTTCAGTTTATTATATAGGACTGATCGGAACAGCCATCATAATGAAATATAAGAAGTGCTTATTAGGAAGAAAGTGTACTAATGTCCATACTTCGTCCTTTGGGGATCATTTGCTAATTACTGGCTACAAACCGGAGGGAGCCGATGAAGTTACTAGCTTCCTCTTTTAATTGCTTTATTTTATTCCTTAGCAGTTTTTCTACTATATTAATTCTGTTCATTTTAAGCACTATATTCCTATCTGCTCTGGACAGACCGCGCGTATAGCTTCTGTTTAATTTTATAGTATTTCCAGAACAATTCATTCCTCATCTATCATTCTACTTGTCTTATTAAGCTCTGTCTCCCATAATAACTATTTTTATTTACAATATCACTGTTTTCTTAATTTGTGCCACTCTACGCTATTCGCGCCCCATAGGTGGTACGCGCTGCGCTGCTTCCACGTAGCGGTGAAATCCATTAACAAACCTTCAGCCCCAGCGGCTTGCTATCCTTGTGGTTTTAATATTGGTTTTACAGGAAAACTATTACTTACTCAACAGCTTATTTGATGTTATTATCTACCCTTGTTTTTCATATGTTTTGTGCTACTTAAGGCCTAAGATATATTTGTTATTCTGTGTTGATAATTTTGTTTTTTATAAGTAACTGTAACCTATTCTCTTTTTTTTTTTTTTTTGGTCATCAGTCTACTGACTGGTTTGATGCGGCCCGCCACGAATTCCTTTCCTGTGCTAACCTCTTCATCTCAGAGTAGCACTTGCAACCTACGTCCTCAGTTATTTGCCTGACGTATTCCAATCTCTGTCTTCCTCTACAGTTTTTGCCCTCTACAGCTCCCTCTAGTACCATGTCTTAGCAGATGTCCTATCATCCTGTCCCTTCTCGTTATACGTGTTTTCCACATATTCCTTTCCTCTCCGATTCTGCGTAGAACCTCCTCATTCCTTACCTTATCAGTCCACCTAATTTTCAACATTCGTCTACAGCACCACATCTCAAATGCTTCGATTCTCTTCTGTTCCGGTACTCCCACAGTCCATGTTTCACTACCATACAATGCTGTACTCCAGACGTACATCATCAGAAATTTATTCCTCAAATTAAGGCCGGTATTTGATATTAGTAGACTTCTCTTGGCCAGAAATGCCGTTTTTGCCATAGCGAGTCTGCTTTTGATGTCCTCCTTGCTCCGTCCGTCATTGCTTATTTTACTGCCTAGGCAGCAGAATTCCTTAACTTCATTGACTTCGTGACCATCAATCCTGATGTCTAGTAAATTGTTGGAAAATCATTTACGTATCCTGAAAACAGACCAGCCCTATCACATTTACATAGGTTATTTCTGAAATTCTTCTTACAACTGTCGATTTTCTTCCTTTAAGAGCACATGTTTATTTATGTTGGCAAGGCAGTTGTGAATTCAGCTACAAAACTGGTTCGACACTCGGAAAGCGCTTATTTTTTCGCTCTAGGAGACGACAGCGTCTCTCTCTACGAGCCTCATAAAGTTTCTCTGTAGCGGCATTTTAAATTTCGGCTGGCAATGGGCCATAAAACTCGTCCCCGTACAAGAATCGTTCGCTCACAAGTCGCTACATTGGTGCTGTTACCGATTGCGCCTCTTCACACAGTAGCGCGCCAGTTCCCGCCTTTAAAGAGACTCCGCGCCGTCTTACGTCGTCTTTAATTACGCACCTCGGAAGCATAAAGTCAGACATCTGTCTGCGCCCCCCTCCAGGGGCGGTGCTTGGCAGCTCGCAGCAAGTATTTAATCCGCCACAAAGTTAGCCTCCGCCGCCCGCGGGCAACTTTCCAACAATCCCCCTTATAAGCCGGAGAGCTTTTCTCTCATTCCTGGACGCCTTATTTGCGCTCCGATTCTCCAAGATCATCACAAGCGCCGCCGGGCGCACAGAAGGGTAGGGTGTTTCCCTATCCTCCTCTTGCCTCGCACTGTTAGCTGCTCCGCCGAAAGGAGAAGTTCTGGCTCTTTGTGAGAGAAGAGATATTATTATGTGTCTGTTGTAGATATAAACGATCGTCTCTTCATACTCGTCCTACTCACACAGTCTGCTACAAGTGTTGTTTTCCGTTGTTTGCCTGCACAAATGTCTGCGTATGTAACTTCGACGTCATTTCAGTCATCCTGTCACTTTAATTCATCTTTGTTTTTATCTTTCATTTGCCAGTTTATCGTATTGGGTTTTAAAGATGAATCTTTATATATAAAAATTCAGCACGCGTAAGTTTGTGCTCCTAAACTTAGACAAGCAGTGGGCCGATTGACTTGAAATTATGACACAATGTTGTATCCGAATACGCGCGTGTTTTTATACACATACTTATAACACGTAAGTAGTAAATACGTAATGCATGGAAAGGAAACGTTCTTACCAAAAATTTAAGTTTTTGACCGCTTTACTTCAGATTTCTACACGATACTCCAACGAACTTTCAGATACACATAGGCTACTTATTTTAAGTATATGTATTGTATAAATCCACATGTGATATATAAAGGGTAAATATTGTTACCAAAAAACTCTGAAAGCGTTCTTGATATGTTTACTTAAAATTTTACACAGTATATCGATGAACATTCAGACGGACCATAGGCTACATATACATGTACTAAATAAAGGGGAAACATTGGTACCAAGTGTGAAAAAAATTACTTGACCGATTTACTTCAAATTTTTACGCGTTACGTTAGTGAAAGTGTGGACCAATATTGGCTATATACTTTAATATACAGGGTAGTTGCTACTCACCATAAGTCGGGATAGGCACAATAAAAAGATTCACACAGTCATAGCGTTCGGCCATTAAGGCCTTTGTCAGCAGTAGACACACATACACACACGCACACACACACTCACGCAAGCGCAACTTGCACGCACGTCTGCAGTCCAGTAGTTTCAGCTCTCGGAGTCTTCTGCTGACAAAGGCCTTAATGGCCGAAAGCTATGATTGTGTGAATCTTTTTATTGTGCCTATTGCGACTCAGCATCTCCGCTATATGGTGGGTAGCAACTTTCCTTCTCTCGTATTGTTACATTCCATTCTGGATTTTCCATTGTTTAACATACAGGGTGAATCACGTAATACTTGCACCGCAAGTATTATGGAAATGGAAAGTGTTTTTGAGGTGTGGTTTTCAGAGAATGGATGGTATTCAGGGGCTCGTGTTGATAACCAATAAACGAATTGTAATAATACTTAGAAGATTCATTTTTCTGCAAACACGCAGTTTTTAAAAAGAACGATGCCAATTAGCATTAACTGACTAGGCTATTAGGGTTGGGGGAAGAGACCAAGCCGGCCGAAGTGGCCGTGCGGTTAAAGGCGCTGCAGTCTGGAACCGCAAGACCGCTACGGTCGCAGGTTCGAATCCTGCCTCGGGCATGGATGTTTGTGATGTCCTTAGGTTAGTTAGGTTTAACTAGTTCTAAGTTCTAGGGGACTAATGACCTCAGCAGTTGAGTCCCATAGTGCTCAGAGCCATTTGAACCATTTGAATTTTGAAGAGACCAAACTACGAGGTTATCGGTCTCATCGGATTAGGGAAGGACGAGGAACGAAGTCGGCCGTGCCCTTTCCAAGGAACCATCCCGGCGTTTGCCTGGAGCGATTTAGGGAAATAAAGGAAAACCTACATCAGGATGGCCGGACGCTGGGTTGAACCCTCGTCCTCCCGAACGCCAGTCCAGTGTGCTAACCACTGCGCCACCTCGCTCGGTGACTAAAATTAGGGTAAATTAGAATGTCAGTGGTGTTCGTTGCGGAATTCTAGTGCGAGTAGTTTACGAGGTATCGTATTGCGCTAGGCTGTCACACCGACACTAGTTTGTGCCATTCATCCTGCGTAGTTGCTACGTACGATACTCTTACGTTTGTTTACAGCAGGGCTTCAAAACATACGTGCTCGCGGAGCAAGCTGTGAGCAGCAAGGCGCGAGCACGGAGCAGCGCGAGCACGCTACCCCCACTACCGGACCAGCGGACTAGAGCGGAGAGTGGGGAGAGTCACGTGGGGCACACAACAGCTGCCGCCAGTCAATGTAAATCCGCGGCCACCTGCAGGGATATCACTCACGAATTATTACTGCGACAAATGAAACAAATAAAGGAGAATGTACACATGCCACATAATTTTATTAGCTTAGTGTATGTCTCTACCATCTGTAGACACTGAAACTAAAGAATTCCACGACAATCCTATATTTTCAACACTTTCTTCAACACTACTTAAAATATCACCTCCGGTTGTAGTGTTCTTCATGGCTAATACATCGAGGAGCTCCTCCCTCACCTGAAGATCTCTATTAACACCTCTAATAAATATGGCAAGCTGCGCTGTTCCAGTGATATCAACACTTTCGTCCAGAGCTAGAGAATACGCCATAAAATCTTTACAGATATTAGCAAGCTGGCTCTGGACGTCGTCTGCCATGTCCTGTATGTGACGCATAATGGTCATGTTAGATAATGGCACAATCCGAAACAGTTCAACTTCAGATGGAGACAAATGTTCCGCTGCAACTATCAAACATTGTTTTATTAAATCGCCATCAGTTAAGGGGCGCAGGGATTTTGCTAAAAGCAAAGCAATTTTGTAACCCACTCTGAGAGCTGCATCAGTTGATATTTCTTCGTCGTCCAGATCTTCTTCGGATAGCTTCCTTTTAAGTTTAATAACTTCCTGTGCACGATCTGGTCAATCACTTTTCCCACGTCCGTAGTCTTTCGCGTGGTACGACATATAATGTCGCTGCAAATTAAATTTCGTAAAAGAATTCAGCGTTTTGTGACATAGTAAACATTTTGCAACACCATCTTTTTCAGTAAACAGATACAATTCCTCCCAATGGGGGTTGAACTGCGAAAGCATGGTTGGGGTTACACAACGGCGACTTCACATGATTCTTAACCAGCGAAGTGACTATTAAGAGCTGATCGTAGTACTTTAAACGTTACACAGTCGGCGCGAATTCAATAGGCACGCTGCGGCCCTATTCAAACGTGCGCGCGCGTTTCCCCTCCCTTCTCTCCCTCCCTACTCCGCGACCTTGCAGCTGCTCGCGAGCACGTGCCTGAGCACACGCGAGTACTCGCGCTCAAAACCGGCCAGTTGTTAAGCCCTGGTTTACAGTGTGCTTGTGTGTTTCTTGGGAGCACTGAGACTTGCTAGTCAGTTAGCGTGTGGTAATCCAAGCAGTAGGTCGTGAGAGGACGATGGGATTTACCAATGCAGAAAAAGCAGACATGGACATGGTGAATGGAGTCTGTAGGGAGAGTGCTATTCGTTCTTGTACGGTGTATGCGACAAGATATCCCAACCGATGCCCACCATCTAGGGAGTTATTCGCCAACCTCTTCAACCAGTTACGTGAAAGCGGTAGTGTAGCACCAACAAAACGTAACAGGAGGAAACACGTGACGTCAGAAGAGGGGGAAATTCTTGCTGCTGTTGCACTTAGTCCGCACGTTAGCTCCCTCGCAATCCCACGAGAAAGTGGCATTAGTTACGCAGGTGTCCTGTGCACCCTCCATCGACATGGCTTCCATCGCTATCACGTGTCCCTCCATCAGGAGCAGCATGGAAACGATTATGAGAGTCGTGTTAACTTCCGTACATGGGCATTAGGACAGGATAGCTCTGTGATACTCTGGTGATAAAGCCACATTTACCAGTCGTGGCCAGGTAAACGGCCGGAACATGCGATTTTGGCCTGCTGACAATTTTCGTTGGCTTTGTCAGGTGGAACGTCAGCGTCTATGGAGTGTAAACGTGTTGTGTAGGATGGTGAACCATCAGCTCATAGGCCCGTTTTTCATGGACGGAACACTGAACACGCACAAGTGCAGCCTCCACGGATGTTAGAAGACGTTCCTCTTGAGACTGTGAGGAACGTTTCATACGAACACGATGGCTGCCCAGCCCATAGTGCACGAACTACTACAGCATGTCGTCACGAATTGTTTCCAAATCATTGGTTTGACGCAGAGGACCTGCCACCATCGTTCGCAGACGATGAGTGGGCATAACGAATGCAGAAGAAGACACAGAAGGTTTTTTAATCCATGGCTTTTCGGCCATACTTTGGAAGCCTGTCGACAAAAATAGGACGGATCCTCAGCAACCACAAAGTGAATGCGATTTTTCGGCCTCCACTAAAGACAGCAGCACTCCTGGGTTTCCGACCGCTGTGGTTGAGCGGTTCTAGGCGCTTCAGTCCGCAACCAAGGGTCTGCTACGGTAGCAGGTTCGAATCCTGCCTCGGGCATGGATGTGTGTGCTGTCCTTAGTTTAGTCAGGTTTAACTTGTTCTAAGTCTAGGGGACTGATGACCTCAGATGTTAAGTCCCGTAGTGGTTAGAGTCACTTGGACCATTTTGAACTCCTGAGTTCCGTTAAAGATGATTCGGTGCTTCGGAAGCCTGGAGTTTACAAGATCCCCTGTGAGTGTGGCCGTTCATGCATCAGACAGACAACACGCACAGTCCATATGAGATGCACAGAGCACCGAAGGTACACCCGGCTCTTAGAACCTAATAAATCGGCGGTGGCAGAGCAGTGGCACTGAGCACTCTATGCTCGAAATTTTAGCCCCGATTTCTTCTTTCTGGGACTCAGAGTGAAAGGAGCATTTGAAATTCGCTTGGCGACGCATTTAATTAATAGAGATAGTCCGCCCCGGTAGCTGAGTGGCCAGCGTGACAGACTGTCAATCCTAAGGGCCCGGGTTCGATTCCCGGCTGGGTCGGAGATTTTCTCCACTCAGGGACTGGGTGTTGTGTTGTCCTAATCATCATCATTTCATCCCCATAGACGCGCAGGTCGCCGAAGTGGCGTCAAATCGAAAGACCTGCACCAGGCGAACGGTCTACCCGACGGGAGGCCCTAGCCACACGACATTTCCATTTCCAATAGAGATAGCGGCTTCAGCTGGGACAAATCGTGGCGGCCCGCACTTTCTGTGATAAACCCACAAAAACGTCGCGTCGATGCAGCTCGCAGTGATACATCGATATCAGTGTGGATCGACCGTGCCTCCATAGGTCTAATTTCATGCATATGTTATCTTTGCCGCCGATCAACATCTGTTGCGGCTTGTGTATCCGCGGCCGCATGCGCAGTAAGCGGTCCGCGGCTTTAAAAGGACGGAGCAAGTGCTGGAGCGCCAGTCACTCCGGCTCACTCTGAAGATGGTTGACCGATATACAGCCGAAATATTAGAAGTAGAAGTGAAATTTAAGCGGCGGCACGCCCGAAATTTTATGAACCAGTCACTGCGCCGCGGAAATATGAAGATGCACACAGCTACTGCTATCGACACATTTAAACACAGTTCCCTTGGCGATTACCCAGCATTTTAAAATATTTACATTATAATCACAATGAGTTATATATGTTCACATATAAATTCACTATTACATCCGTTTCATATTAAATATAGTTCCTGCAACAAAGATTACACATTCAGAATTAGCAGCATATTTGAAGTTATCAACTGGTATTAAGTGGCAAAAAATTTTGGACTGAGCAGAAGGTATTTTACCTGCATTTTTGGTGTTCCATGTACCCCACATTCCATTAGGTTTTTCGTGAAGAGTATCAGATTCAGGGAATATCCAAAGAAATACAAACGGAAATGCAGATGCATAAAGGCATTCGGTTTTGGCTACATAAATTTTGTTAATCATTCGTTAAACTTCTCAGCAGTTGTCATAATAATTAAGTGTGGGCATGTGATTAGCATGACAACGCTGTGTCATTGTAACTTAAAACATCGTATTGTACTATAATATACTTCAAATATACTTCAACAACATTACATTAAAAAAAAAGATTACCTTTGAAATTGCTCGTGTGTTACGAGCTACGAGCAAGCATCTAGATAAAACTTAAATGTTTACATCAAATCCTTAGACTGGTTGTGGTGAAAAGAAAAACTTGGCGTTCCTCACGCCACGCCACGCTTACTAACAAAGGATGCCGCAGCGTTGTAAGAGCCTCCGGCGGCTCAGTACTGCGGCACGCGTGACCTCTATTTGTTTATGCAGTGGCATTCCAGAACGTTCACTTGCCTCGTATTCTTTGAAAACTCGCTCCCGAATGAAAGTCCTTACATTTCTGTGACAGTGGATGACTCAACACTGTCCATATTCACACGTACGTACAGGGTGTTTCAAAAATGACCGGTATATTTGAAACGGCAATAAAAACTAAACGAGCAGCGATAGAAATACACCGTTTGTTGCAATATGCTTGGGACAACAGTACATTTTCAGGCAGACAAACTTTCGAAATTACAGTAGTTACAATTTTCAACAACAGATGGCGCTGCGGTCTGGGAAACTCTATAGTACGATATTTTCCACATATCCACCATGCGTAGCAATAATATGGCGTAGTCTCTGAATGAAATTACCCTAAACCTTTGACAACGTGTCTGGCGGAATGGCTTCACATGCAGATGAGATGCACTGCTTCAGCTGTTCAATTGTTTTTGGATTCTGGCGGTACACCTGGTCTTTCAAGTGTCCCCACAGAAAGAAGTCACAGGGGTTCATGTCTGGCGAATAGGGAGGCCAATCCACGCCGCCTCCTGTATGTTTCGGATAGCCCAAAGCAATCACACGATTATCGAAATATTCATTCAGGAAATTAAAGACGTCGGCCGTGCGATGTGGCCGGGCACCATCTTGCATAAACCACGAGGTGTTCGCAGTGTCGTCTAAGGCAGTTTGTACCGCCACAAATTCACGAAGAATGTCCAGATAGCGTGATGTAGTAATCGTTTCGGATCTGAAAAATGGGCCAATGATTCCTTTGGAAGAAATGGCGGCCCAGACCAGTACTTTTTGAGGATGCAGGGACGATGGGACTGCAACATGGGGCTTTTCGGTTCCCCATATGCGCCAGTTCTGTTTATTGACGAAGCCGTCCAGGTAAAAATAAGCTTCGTCAGTAAACCAAATGCTGCCCACATGCATATCGCCGTCATCAATCCTGTGCACTATATCGTTAGCGAATGTCTCTCGTGCAGCAATGGTAGCGGCGCTGAGGGGTTGCCGCGTTTGAATTTTGTATGGATAGAGGTGTAAACTCTGGCACATGAGACGATACGTGGACGTTGGCGTCATTTGGACCGCAGCTGCAACACGGCGAACGGAAACCCGAGGCCGCTGTCGGATCACCTGCTGCACTAGCTGCGCGTTGCCCTCTGTGGTTGCCGTACGCGGTCGCCCTACCTTTCCAGCACGTTCATCCGTCACGTTCCCCGTCCGTTGAAATTTTTCAAACAGATCCTTTATTGTATCGCTTTTCGGTCCTTTGGTTACATTAAACCTCCGTTGAAAACTTCGTCGTGTTGCAACAACACTGTGTTCTAGGCGGTGGAATTCCAACACCAGAAAAATCCTCTGTTCTAAGGAATAAACCATGTTGTCTACAGCACACTTGCACGTTGTGAACAGCACACGCTTACAGCAGAAAGACGACGTACAGAATGGCGCACCCACAGACTGCGTTGTCTTCTATATCGTTCACATCACTTGCAGCGCCATCTGTTGTTGAAAATTGTAACTACTGTAATTTCGAAAGTTTGTCCGCCTGAAAATGTACTGTTGTCCCAAGCATATTGCAACAAACGGTGTATTTCTATCGCTGCTCGTTTAGTTTTTATTGCCGTTTCAAATATACCGGTCATTTTTGAAACACCCTGTATATACGGACCTGAAACTTATACATTGAGTGCCTCGGTATACACTTATATAATATATAACATAAAAGAATTTTTACAGCATATTATTTTTAAAATTACAAATGATACATTTACCAAATTGACGTTAATGCACATTGGCCATGGCTTGTGTTCTTCTTTAATTTCTCTCTTTTTTTTTTTTTTTTCAAAACATTTACTCAGCTACATTTCTCATTATACTGGTCCAAGAAATAAATTTGGAATAAATTTTGAAAATTTCAGTAATAATTAAGTTTTTTCTATAAATCCTATGTCATATTAACCAGTTCTTGACTGATAAAATTTCAAGTCAACAATGTTACATACACCCAATAGCTTGTCAGAAAAGTAAGCGTTAGTGTGACAATCTTAAATCGTCCATTATAAATGAATTTAAATTTTGAAATCTTATTATCAATCTCGCTCGATTTGTCGTTCGCTTTAACGAGAAAGGGGTCACCAATTGCAAATTTAGCAAGCTGTCCTTTCGCGTCATGCCGCCGTATTCGCGCCCCGCTTTTCTTTCTTCACAGCAATGTCAATATTAACTGGCGGAGGGAAATCAAGTATCTCTTCCACCAAACTCTTAGACGTATGGTCTGTCACGATTTCCTCTAGAGTGAATCCTGTAGATGCCTGTGTCAAACCATTGATAACCTCTTCAAAATCGCTTACATATTTGCCCCACGCCCTGTGACTGTGGTGACAATACGTTCAACAACTCACACTCATATCGTTCTGCTGGATTTCTCGTCAGGCAGTAGGCCGAGATGCGTATCACTTCAGCCCCATTGCTGTCCATACTTTCATTCCAAAATCTGGAAGTAAACTGTGCCCCTTTTTCCCCTTAGTTTGCCGATATGCACTAAGTAATCTTTTGCAAGTCTGTTATAAACGGCTTTAGCTGTTACCTTTCTTGTTGGATATACTCGTAACTTAATCAACTTCGAAAAGGCTTCCATCACTATTAATATGTAGGCGAAATCACCTCAGGTCTTTGGCAGGGGGCCGTAAGAGGTCTGTGCACACTAACTCTAGTACATGGTCAGGTCTTATGTTCCACACAGGACACGAATTGTGCAGTTGGTCACTTTCACCCTCTGACACTTACCACAAGTCTGTATCCTGCCTGTATTATCTTTAACACATTCTTAAAATTAACAACTTCAGCCATTTTCACTGTACATTTCGTTGGCCCGCAGTGACCATAGGCTATGTAATAATAGTCTACTACTCTGCTGATGTATTTAATGAGCCAACACACCCGCCAAGTGGCGCTATACTCATCTTTGCGTATGTACAGGCCATTTTTGTGCATCCTGTAATACTTTCTCAACTTTTCTCCGTCTTTATGCTTTTCGTGATACTTGGTCTTCAATATTTTTAAACATTCGTCCTCGCTTTGAAGAACACGCATATTTTTACAAATACTCTCTATCTTCTTTCGTACTTCCACTTCTTGAAAATAGTACAATTTCAGTAAATATTAAGATTCGTTTTCCCGTAACAAGTCCTCATCCACGTCAAGGTCATCACAAAAAATTCTTCTGTGTCTGATCGCGATAGTGGTTTAACTGGTGGTTATTTAATTTTCTGTACTTGGACATACTCAATTTCTATTTGAAACTTCTGGTTAATTCTTATCTGCCTGTCGTAGGTTGTTGAAGCCGTTTTAACCCCAAAACAATTTACCAATTTCTTCGATTAGTGAACCTTGTTTTACCAACATTTCGCTGTCTGTCAAGTCAGTTAGATTTTCTTTGGAAAGATGGCTATCATGTTCCAAATTGCCTGGAGAAATGTGTTCTGTTTCTACTTCTAATTCTTCTCCAGACCTCGTGCAACCTGCACGACTCTTGTGTGACTGTATGGCGTCAGCCTTAACCTCGTAGATGTTGTAATCTATGTGTCTTTCAGTTAGTCGTACCCGGTCATCATCGGCAAACTTGTCTCGCCCCTCTTCAGAAATTTCGCCTCGATTAGCTTTAGGACCAGAATCATTGGGATTGGCTACTTCAAGTACTACAACCTTTGAACAAGCCTGCCTCCTCGGTAAAGAGTTTTTTGTTTCTTCATAAACGCTAATTTCACGCGGGTTGAGAAGTGTCAAATATTGTCTGCTTTCCCCTTTCGCATGCCTCCCATACTACCCTCTATAATTCTTCGTTGTCTATCCGACCGAACTGACCTAGCCACCCACACCTCCTCGCGTTCCACGTTACCCTGCGCGATATCGGAAATTTTATCCGATATCGGCTTCTTTAAAGCCGTCGGCGAATCACACTGTATTGGAGCCTGCGGTACCGTTGTCACCTTAACAGAGACCACCTCTTCTTTGATGACCGGTACTCTGTTTTCATCGGTTGGACTGACAATGATTGCTTTGTCGACTGCCTTTCTACTTCGATTATTGTTACCGCGGGTGCATTACTTGCTCTGTCTTCTTGCACATTCACCCATCGCCAATTTATCAATTCGTATCTGGCATAGCGACATTGCCTGGGCTTGCTTCTGGGACGTCCGACGAGGCTAATGGTTTGCCTGATTAAGTACGACAGACCCGTTTCTATCCAGTTACCGCAACTGCTGATTTTACCTCTGCCTAGTTTCATTCTGCTGATAACCACGTACTGTACTCACTTGATATTAGCCTCTTGTCATTTCTACTGTTACTGTTCCCACTGTGACTGTTATTGTTATAGTGAGTTATTACTACCTTGGTGGTGATTGCCAATTGCCATTATTGCCCAGGTAATTGGTCTTATGGTTCTTGCCGTTGTGATAATTGTTCGCTATTACCACGTCTTTTAAAATTTTCGCCGCTGTTCCGCCATTTACCTTCATCATCGACCTTTTCTAGGAATGCAATAAGTGTTCTGTAACTGCTGCCTATTTACCTCTTGGAATCATCTGGAAGCTTCTTGCACAACTCCCAGACAATCTCCTATATAGTGCGTCGATGACGTAAATATTCTATTTTGCAGATCCAATTTTCGCAAAGGATTCTGACACTACCAAAATAGCGCCATACACTCTCCTGCTTCTGCTCTGACCAGTATGTTTAGAGAACGCGTTCTTAAATTCGTGAAAGCTCAAGTCTACAACATCGAGGTTTAAGCCCCGTGCAGTCCACCCTGCCTATTGAGGGGATCGAAACGCTCCTCCTTCGCTAAGGTTTCAGTACTGTGTGCGTGGCATGACTCACAAGGCAGCTTTCGTCTAATCTCTTTTCTAGTCCAGTTACTTTTGTAACTAATTGGCAAAAGGTCGTCGATAACGTTCCCACTTCCTTCGTTTCCTCATCTACATCTACACCTACATGGACACTCTGCAAAATAAATTTAAGTGCCTGGCAGAGGGTTTATTGAACCACCTTCACATTTCTCTATTATTCCAATCTCGTATAGCGCGCAGAAAGAGTGAACACCTATATCTTTCCGTACGGGCCCTGTTTTCTCTTATTTTATCATGGTGATCGTTCCTCCCTATGTAGGTCGGTGTCAACAAAATATTTTCGCATTCGGAGGAGAAAGGTGGTGATTGGAATTTCGTGAGAAGATTCTGATGCAACGAAAAACGCCTTTCTTTTAATGATGTCCATCCCAAATCCTGTATCATTTCAGTGACACTCACTCCCGTATTTCGCGATAATACAAAACGTGCTGCACTTCTTTGAACTTTTTCGATGTACTCCTTCAGTCCTACCTGTTAAGGATTCCACCCCGCGAAGCAGTATTCTAAAAGAGGGCAGACAAGCGTAGTGTAGGCAGTCTCCTTAGTAGATCTGTTACATTTTCTAAGTGTGCTGCCAATAAAACGCAGTCTTTGGTTAGCCTTCCCCACAACATTTTCTGTGTGTTTATTCCAATTTAAGTTGTTCGTAATTATAATTCCTAGGTATTTAGTTGAATTACAGCCTTTAGATTTGACTAACTTATCGTGTAATCGAAGTTTAACGGATTCCTTTTAGCACTCATGTGGATGACCTCACACTTTTCGTTATTTAGGGTCAACTGCCAATTTTCCCATCATTCAGATATCTTTCCTAAATCGTTTTGCAATTTGTTTCGGTCATCTGATGACTTTATTAGTCGATAAACGACAGCCTTATCTGCAAACGACCTAAGACGGCTGCTCAGATTGTCTCCCAGATCGTTTATATAGATAAGGATCTGTAAAGGGCCTATAACACTACCTTGGGGAACGCCAGAAATCACTTATGTGTTAGTCGATGACTTTCTGTCAAATACTACGAACTGTGTCCTCTCTGACAGGAAGTCACAAATCCAGTCAGGTAACTGAGACGATATTCCGTAAGTACACAATTTCACTATAAGCCGCTTGTGTGGTACAGTGTCAAAAGCCTTCTGGAAATCCAGATATACAGAATCGATCTGAAATCCCTTGTCAACAGCACTCAGCACTTCATGCGAACAAAGAGCTAGGTGTGTTTCGCAAGAACGATGTTTTCTAAACCCATGTTGACTGTGTGACAACAGACCCTTGTCTTCGAGGTAATTCAAAATGTTAGAACACAATATGTGTTCCAGAATAATCGACGTTAATGATATGGGTCTGTAATTAAGTGGGTTACTCCTACTACTTTTCTTGAATATTGGTGTGTCCTGTGCAACTTTCCAGTCTTTGGGTACGGATCTTTCGTCGAGCGAACTGTTGTATATGACTGACAAGTATCGAGCTAATGCATCAGCATACTCTGAAACGAACCTAACTGGTATACAGTCTGGACCTCATCACAGTTAGTCAACTGTTTCTTCATTCTAGTATCTACGTCTGATACAAAAGTTTGCAAAGTCGTAACCTTTTCCCTATCGTCTTTTCGCGCTAATTCTACCTTTTCAATTATCTTATTTTCAATAATGGGAACAACAATCTATTCCAGTTTCCTTAGATCTGTCTGAAAACGACTATTTATGCTTCCTATTTTTGACTACCTCTCTCACGTCCTGCTTAAGGTTATTCGTGTTAACAACTCCAATATTATAAACTAAACTCCGCTGGTTAACAATATTTATTGCTTTGTTCTGACCATCCATTTTACGTAATCGTGCACCAGTTTCACTGTTAACTGATTCCGATTGAGCATTAATTTAAGCGGTAACTGATTCACATTGAGCTTCAATTGATTCAGAATGACCATTAATTTTAGCATTAATTGATTCAGATTGGCCGGTCGATGTGGCCGTGCGTTTCTAGGCGCTTCAGTCTGGAACCGTGTGGTCGCTACGGTCGGAGGTTCGAATCCTGCCTCGGGCATGGATGTGTGTGATGTCCTTAGGTTAGTTAGGTGTAAGTAGTCCTAAGTTCTAGGGGACTGATGACCACAGATGTTAAGTCCCATAGTGCTCAGAGCCATTTTAACCATTTTTTATTCAGATTGAGCTTTTATTGAATCTGAATGAGGATTAATTGATTCAGATTGAGTTTTAATTGATTCAGACAGACCATTAATTTTACTGTTCAACGTGCTCAAAAAATCGTTTATATTTTCAGATATTGCTGGTTTTCACTCTTGACTCTGGTTCTTTCTCAATAGTTTCCTGGTATTCACCATCAATGGATTCGGTTTTGATATTTACTCCGTAGCATCTGCACATGACAGCATTCCTCTTTTTGTCCGTTCCTGTAGTTTCAGCGGTAGAGGGGATTCCACTGCCAGCGTTCCCCTTTGTTGTATCGATTGTTCCCGCTTAAGTACAATCAAGTTATCAGTTTCCTTTATGTTCATCATGTTGTCTTTTATTGATTAATGCAGATTTAGAACTCTTATGGCTTATTTTCACCACTTTACTACTGTCGTGCGTGAGCGACTTTATTTGTAGCGATACGGCTTAATTCGCTACGAATCTGCACAACACAAAATTCGTGCCAAGAGCAACACCAAATTGATACTGTTCTGTCACTAGAGTCCCCACGTATAACCTTCCCTTTCATAATTGGCCTACTGGATCGCAATATAAATGACTGTGATCGCGTATGTCTAATGAAATTTTACAATGAATATGGCTATCGTTACCAAAGGAAAACAATACCGATTAGTAGGAGAAAGTGTACAACAGACACCTCTGAAGGAAGAGTCTGTTCTAAACGTGATCTAAACATGGATAGTTTTTAATTGGTGGAATATACTCCTATCGCTCACAAACCACACAGGGCGGGAAAGGGTACTATGTAATACTTAATACAAAAAGTGCTAGTTAGCGAAAAAAGGAATAATTAAACGGTCGCCAGCCCTCTATGGCAATAAATATCCAGAATTCTAAGAAAAGTAATGGCAAAGAAAATGAAGCAAATAAAAATAATCAGTGGCATGATAACAGAAGTTTGTCACGCTTTTCCACATCATGACAGTTGACGAGAAAATGAAAGAATCAGAAAGCGCTGAGTTTGCAGTTACTTAATGTGAAATACTAAATTTTGAAAGCAAAGTTAAATGAAGTTACTGGTTAAATAAATGACTGATTGTAACTGAAATTTTGTCACATAAAAAAAGGTTTTCAATAACCTTATCGTAACTTAATGCAAAATTTGTAAAATCCAAGCAATTCACTTTTAATTATTGAAAGACTGAATTGAATTTACTTCAAGCAGCTGATTTACTATAAGATAAGAACAATAAAATCCCTACAGAGCCAGCGTAAATCACTCGCTAAGCTAAATACAGAATAGATGAACTGCGCACTCTTCATTTGGCTATATATTTAGTTGTTAGTTTCGAGACTGAAATTTTACGTTACTTTAAGTGAGTGAAGTTAATACTCAAAATTTCAAATTAGTTAATCCTCTGCTATGCAATACGAGAATGAACAGGTACTGAGGCAGCAAACTTTAGAGTGACACTGGTCATTAGCAAACGAACAAAATTGACAGTAATTAGTTGATCAATTTTCGTATTTTTACGATACTCGGTGACTGCATGGGAAGGAAACGGGACCCTGCATAGTAATAATGTCTAAGGACAATGACAACACAGGAAATCTACAAGTTTTCACTATTACCGGTTATTACTCAAGAAAGTTAGTCGTTGAAGTTTCTGAAGAAATGCCACTGGGTAATGCTTGTATAGTACTAGTTATACTTCGTCAGTTAACAGTCTTTCAAAGTTATAGCTGTGCGGACGATGAAGAATGTAGAAGACGACCATGCGAACTACGAGTTCTCTCCAGAGCCACGGATAATTATGGTACAAGCAATAGTTTGCTTCCTCCGCCTGCCCACTCTGACCGTGCTCTGAATACTCGCGGGGTCAACAAAGTAGGTGCGCATACTATGACGCGGTCATAGCTGCACACCGCCTCTGCCGGAGAGCGCAACGAACACTTCCGCACTCATTAAAGACTCAACTGCCGTGTCTCCTCTCTGCTCGCAGCGCGACACTCTCTCCATACGCTACGTAAAACAAGGGCACAGCTACTGCTATTTCTTTGCTGCTACCGATACATTTAAACACAGTTCCCTTGGTGATTAACAAGCAATTTACAGTATTTAATTTATAATTACAGTCAATTATATGCGCTCACAAATAAATACACTGTTACATCCATCACATATTAAGGGGGTAGGACGTCAAACAGACGGATTTGGAGCAGGAGAGGCACCACAGGACATTTTAATTTCCACTGTCTATAATATTAAAAAATAAATTCATAAAAGTTTGTCAGCGTGATCAGGGAGGATTCAGAATTCCCGCTCACAGCAGTGGAAGTTCAAAAACATAACAAAATATATTTTTACATCTGAAATTTCATCATTTTTTCACTTACTGCATTTGTTGCTATAGGTACACTTTTTTCATAAGTAAGAGAGATTCTTCGATGAAGTTTGCACAGCGTACAAACCATGCTAACGGGTTTATAAAATTCTAGAATTTATTTAATTTACGAAAAAATGAATGAACTGTTACACTTTAAACTTCATGTTTTATAGTTACTTATCCTAATTTTTTATGGTCAGAAAACAGATGGCAGTTATAAGAGTCGAAGGATATGAAAGGGAAGCAGTGGTTGGGAAGGGAGTGAGAAAGGGTTGTAGCCTCTCCCCGATGGTATTCAATCTGTATATTGAGCAAGCTGTAAAGGAAACAAAAGAAACATTCGGAGTAGGAATTAAAATCCATGGAGAAGAAAAAAACTTTGAGATTCGCCGATGACATTGTAATTCTGCCAGAGACAGCAAAGGACTTGGAAGAGCAGTTGAACGGAATTGACAGTGTCTTGAAAGGAGGGTATAAGTCGAACATCAACAAAAGCAAAACGAGGATAATGGAATATAGTCGAATTAAGTCGGGTGATGCTGAGGGAATTAGATTAGGAAATGAGACACTTGAAGTAGTAAAGGAGTTTTGCTATTTGAGGAGCAAAATAACTGATGATGGTCGAAGTGGAGGGGATATAAAATGTAGACTGGCAATGGCAAGGAAAGCGTTTCTGAAGAAAAGAAATTTGTTAACGTTGAGTATTGATTTAAGTGTCAGGAAGTCGTTTCTGAAAGTATTTGTATGGATTGTAGCTATGTATGGAAGTGAAACATGGACGATAAATAGTTTATACAAAAAGAGAATAGAAGCTTTTGAAATGTGCTGCTACAGAAGAATGCTGAACATTAGATGGGTAGATCACATAACAAATGAGGAGGTATTGAATAGAATTGGGAAGAAGAGGAGTTTGTGGCATAACTTGACTAGAAGAAGTGATCGGTTGGTAGGACATGTTCTGAGGCATCAGGGGATCACCAATTTAGTACTGGAGGGCAGCGTGGAGGGTAAAAATCGTAGAGGGAGACCAAGAGATGAATACAATACGCAGATTCAGAAGGATGTAGGCTGCAGAAGGTACTGGAAGATGAAGAAGCTTGCACAGGATAGAGTAGCATAGAGAGCTGCATCAAACCAGTCTCAGGACTGAAGACTACAACAACAACAACATGTTAATTTTTACCACAGTTCTTAATAGCTTCGGAAAATTTTGATAGTCGTGGCACCATCGTGTTCCAGCCACGGCTTCAGGTCTCAACGAATTGCCTTCTGGATCTTCCATCGCCTATCTTGTGGTCCCATGGTTTATCATGAACAATTATAGGGCTCCACCTGCTGTAATCCTGACGATCTGCGTGTCCGACCAATTGCCACGTCAGTCTTGGAATTCTCTCTGGCATATCTGCTATTTTTTTTCGGCTTCTGATGTCCTCTGATCGAATCTATCCCTGAAGATAATTCCTAACATCTGTCGCCCCATGGCTCTTTGAGTACGCTGCAGTTAACGAGCACTTGCCAGAGTCATAGTTTCTAGTAATAACTCGTAGTATCCACATATTATAGACCTTAAGGTTCAGGTTGTTTGGGACATCTTCATGCTCAGCATAAACCTTAGTTTCTGGAAAGCTACTTAACTCAGTCCTATTCTGCGAGAAATTCCTGCTTGTTAATTGGTTTTTCGTTTTCCCCAGTTTAATTTTCTGGCCAAGACAGATGTATTCATAAACAGCTTCCAAGACTGGTTTCCGCCTGACAGTGGTTGGTTGTCTGAGCTTAGTATTTTTGTTTTATTGAGGCTCATTTCCAAGCCAGTCTTTGCAGAGGCAAGTTTTAGTTGTTGGATTGTACTGTTCAGTTCTTCCGAATCTTCACTTATGACCACAACATCATCGGAAAGCACGATGCTTCAGATATGAGCCGCAGATCTTTATTCCTCTGCTGTTCTTGTCTAGCGATTTGAACACATCTTCCAGCGTAAGGTTAACAGTTTCGGAGAGGTGCTGTCGCCATGGTGAACACTGCCGACTGGGATCTTACCGGAGATAAGTTTGTCATCCACTCCGACTGCAATAGTTGCCTGTACATAAACGTGTTTTAGGAGCTTTGGGTTACACTAAAGCAGTCGAAAGATTATCTAAGATCTAAAAAGGTCAGACGAACCGTGACGTTATACTTAGATGTATTCTCAAGAAGAAGGTGAATAGTCTGGACGTAATCCATGGTCAAAAAATCTGTTTGAAATCCAACTTGCTCAACAGGCTGGCAGGAAATCCAATTCTCTAGTGAGGCTCTTTGTCAAAGTTTTAATCCGGAATGTGTAAAGTTGTGATAAACTACCCAGATAGTAGTTCTCCAAGTTTTCCTTATCATCCTTTTTGAAGAACAGTACCACTTCAGAATATTTCCGTTTTCTGGTATTCTTCCAGATTTGATGCAGCTGTTGATTCGTATCTTGACGGCTTCCACTTAGTTTCATCATTGCATTTGTAATCACGTCCTCCCCAGGGACTTTGTTGTTTTTTTTAATTGTTTTAGTGCACTTTCTACTTCAGCAGTAGTTTACTTCCTGTGCTCCTTCCTGTGTATCTCTCAGGACTACTCTTCCTCGAGTAGCCTGCCAATGGTCGCAGTGTACACCTATTGCCCTAAAAAAGAACACCTAACACAGCACATGTGCGGAGCGTGAGATTTTTAGTATACTCTCGCCCCCTTAAGCGACCGGCTTATTTGTGTACTTAGAAACTGTAAAACTTGGATTTTTGTAAATTTTTACCCACATAATTGTGAATTTTAAAACCGTAAAATTAACAATTAAAATGTTTTTCCTGCCTTCTTACTACGAGACTACAATGGTTGTAGGGGGTAAGTTCGGATAAAATTGGAAACGTAATCTGTTTTTGGATAATCTGTTCAAAATTCTTTTCCTTTCATTACCTTCCCAAGCAAAGGATAACTTACTATTGTTAACGAAAGCTGGAGGCATGAGGGGGCGCGACGATTAAAAAATCGACGAGGAAGCAGTACGTTGGTTGACTCAGGTGAAAAGAAACTGGAATAGACCTGTAATTCACCGCTTGTTCTTTGCTATATTTTCATCAAAATGTTTCAAATCGATATAAAAATTTCATATACTTGAGACTAAAAATCAAAAAGTAATTTTTAAGTACAAATCAACTTCTTTAAAACTATCATCTTTGCAGATATGATTAAAAATGTAATAAAATTCTCATAGACCCACACAGTTTCCAAAGCTCATACAAACGGTCCTAAAATTTTTTGACTTTGAATTTTTAATAATTACGAAAATAGGATCTTTGCGCAGGTCGGTCAAATCATGGGCCAATTATGTTAGTGTTGTTCCCATGCGGGGGTTGGTGTAGTGTGAAGTCTACACAACGCTAATGAGAGGGGCGCGGGCTCAGGTCTCTGTACGGAAGCTCTTTTTAATCTTCGTTATTTACGTTACTTACACTCCAAATAAACCGAAATAATGCTCAGTATATTATGTTTATTAATATTTTCGTAAAAGGCTTGAAAAGCAAAGGCAGAGAAAAATTTCGGATTCAAATTAAATTTCCAGGTAGGGATTTTATTACACGAGCTGGGGTGATAGCCACCGTAAAAACCGGGGAAGCAATAATTTTCCCCGGCATCTTACACGCATAAACACCGCAATATCACACTTAAATGATTGTTTTACGGTTTCTGTAGAAATACAATATGACGATTGAAATGGACATCGCATGGTTACATTAGGGGAGTGAGTTTAGATGAAATCTCTTTAGTGTACAATGACAATCTTCTTCCACCCTGAAAAATCGCGTTGTATAATTGTGGATTTGTTTGCCCTCCCCACGAGTCAATTACCAGATGAAATTTGTTCTCCTGCACGTAGAAATTTCATCACATCACTCAAAAAATTGCTTTTAGATACCTTCTTTGAAAATATTGAGTATTATTTTGGTCTGTTTGCGGTGTAACTGATTTATTTATTAATATATTAAAAACTAAAAACCCGCCTCGATTGCGAAAAAAGCACCTACTGTTAAGTGTTAATCCAGGCTTCGGCGTAGATAACTACACCTTCTTCAGAATAACAATAAAACTACAAGTGCCTAAGAAGACCTTTGTCAATGATTAAAAGAACACCATAGCTAAAGATTTATAAACGAAAAAGAAAAGGAAAACACATACAGTACATATCTACAAAGTCAAAACCACTACTTAACTTAATGGTGTACGCTCCACCTCACACGGCCTATGTTCGATGGGCCATGACCCGTCATAAACTGCAGCTAAAAACGGTCGCTCACTTACAAGCCTGACCCACTATCTATGCACATGCGCAAGACAAGGGAAGTTACTTGAATGCGCATGCGCATACGAATACGAGAAAGTTTATACATGGGTCGGGGCTAAATAGCCCATATATTCCCAACCGTGGATCAACGTGTATCAAAAAATGAAATGAATAGAACAAGAGACGAGCTAAATAGGAGATGAAACCTAAAAATAACCGCATACGGTTGTTTATGCTAGTAAAGAAACTTATATATGAAGCTACCTATGACAACAGGAGGAACTCTTAAAAACTATACCTAAAGCCAGTAGGTAACACTTAACACTAGGTGCTTTTTTCGCAATCGAGGCGGGTTTTTAGTTTTTTAATATGTTAACCAACGATTGCTGACGCGCTGCGATGTTGTAGGTTATTTATTTATTAACATTACAGAGTCATTACAGAGTCATTTGCTACTACAAACTAGACAATTTTCAGAATTTTAGTACTTTTCTTGTTTCTTACGTAATTAAATTGTTAATCAAAAAAGAAAAAAAAAGAAAAAGCACAAAATACCTGAAGCACAATCGTAAAAAATTACTAATTCTTCAGAAGAAAAATATACACGAAAGGGAAGATTTACATAGCAGAAGAGACCCGCTTACCTGGCTATTTCAAGTGGGAGGGCTTCGGTAAACACTTCGAGCCTGTCTTACATGAATTGGCATACTCACCTCTACTGTAGCTACTGCTGTATGTATGTATGTATGTATCTTGTGGTATTAGCTGTACGTGATCTGTATATAAGGTATGACAAAACTATTTGTTACTACAATTGCTTCCTCCACTTAAATGCTCCGTATGCGGGAGATGACCCTCGGTAGTTGACCTCCAGCCTCGTCTGCCCAAAACGCGCTTCTTACCTACGTAGTGCGCTTGTGTTTGTGTATTTACGTCTTATTATACTGCATACGTACGTTTATGCACAATTTCATTAAGTTCCCATGTACAGTATGCATCATATACATTTCACAAATTACACATTTACATGTTTGAAAACCATGGACGAAAGAACTAAATTCCGGCCGGAGTGGCCGTGCGGTTATAGGCGCTACAGTCTGGAGCCGAGCGTCCGCTACGGTCGCAGGTTCGAATCCTGCCTCGGGCATGGATGTGTGTGATGTCCTTAGGTTAGTTAGGTTTAATTAGTTCTAAGTTCTAGGCGACTGATGACCTCAGAAGTCAAGTCGCATAGTGCTCAGAGCCATTTGAACCAAAGAACTAAATATTTACGTGTCTATTCGTACAAACTGGGAATTTTTTTGTTTTATTTATATTACTAACTTATTTCTAAATTCCATCTCTGTATTACTTGTGATATTGCTGCAGTCATGTGACATGCTAGTATGTCGTATATGTATCTGGTGATACTGCAGTGTTGATGTCATCATCTGTGTCTATACGTTCATCTGTTTCCATATAAACGTTTGAATCTCTGTTGTCCCATGCATCACGTTGTGGCTTAGGGTGGTGTTTCGGGCCGCGATCTTGTAAATGGTCGTTGCTGCTCATACGTGTAGCGCTCCTGACATTTTATCAGTGATTCGGTTAAGCATCCTCCAGTTACTTGGGTCTCTTAACGTTTGCCCTATGTCTTCGGTTTTTTAACGTCCACCTTACGTGTGTGAGTGTATCACATTTTTGTGTTACGTGCTCGGGGATCCACATTCACACATACACTTCGGCTAAGGCCAAAGTGGTCCAGGTGTGTAGGGGAAGGGCTGTGGCCCGCCAGGCAGTGCACCATAACGTTGTTGTGATGCCTCGTGTAAGGAGGAGAAATGCGTACCATCACGTTTCCGACTTTGATAAAGGTCAGATTGTAGCCTGTCGCGATTGCGGTTTATCGTATCGCGACATTGCTGCTCGCGTTGGTCGAGATCCAATGACTGTTAGCAGAATATGGAATCGGTAGGTTCAGTAGGGTAATACGGAACGCCGTGCTGGATCCCAACGGCCTCTTATCACTAGCAGTCGAGATGACAGGAATCTTATCCGCATGGCTGTAATGGATCGTGCAGCCACGTCTCGATCCCTGAGTCAACAGATGGGGACGTTTGCAAGACAACAACCATCTGCTCGAACAGTTCGACGACGTTTGCAGCAGCACGGACTTTCAGCTCGAAGACCGTAGCTGCGGTTACCCTTGACGCTGCATCACAGACAGGAGCGCCTGCGAAGGTATACTCAACGACGAACATGGGTGCACGAATGGCAAAACGTCATTATTTCGGATGAATACAGGTTCTGTTTACAGCATCATGATGGTCGCATCCGTGTTTGGCGACATAGCCGTGAACGCACATTGGAAGCGTGTATTTGTCATCGCCATACTGGCGTATCACCCGGCGTGATGGTATGGGGTGCCATTGGTTACACGTCTCGGTCACCTCTTGTTCGCACAGACGGCACTTTGAACAGTGGACGTGACATTTCAGATGTGTTAGGGAGGGGAGATTAGTGTTTAACGTCCCGTCGACAACGAGGTCATTAGAGACGGAGCGCAAGCTCGGGTGAGGGAAGGATGGGGAAGGAAATCGGCCGTGCCCTTTCAAAGGAACCATCCCGGCATTTGCCTGAAGCGATTTAGGGAAATCACGGAAAACCTAAATCAGGATGGCCGGAGACGGGATTGAACCGTCGTCCTCCCGAATGCGAGTCCAGTATGCTAACCACTGCGCCACCTCGCTCGGTTCAGATGTGTTACAACCCGTGGCTCTACCCGTCAATCGATCCCTGCGAAACCCTACCTTTCAGCAGGATAATGCACGACCGCATGTTGCAGGTCCTGTACGGGCCTTTCTGGATACAGAAAATGTTCGATTGCTGCCCTGGCCAGCACATTCTCCAGATCTCTCACCAATTGAAAACATGTGGTCAATGGTGGCTGAGCAACTGGCTAGTCACAATGCGCCAGCCACTTCCCTTGATGAACTGTGGTATTGTGTTGAAGCTGCATGGGCAGCTGTACCTGCACACGCCATCCAAGCTCTGTTTGACTCAATGGCCAGGCGTATCAAGGCCGTTATTACGGCCAGAGGTGGTTGTTCTGGGCACTGATTTTTCAGGATCTATGCACCCAAATTGCGTGAAAATGTAACCACATGTGAGTTCTAGTATAATATATTTGTCCAATGAATACCCGTTTGTCATCTGCGTTTCTTCTTGGTGTATCAATTTTAATGGCCAGTAGTGTATTTTTCCTAAAAGCTAGGCCATCTCGAGTATCCACTTCCGTTGTAACTACCATTTCTGGCCAGGCCCTGCCGTATTCCATAAATTTGGACGAAATTCGTGATGACGAGTAGCTGCGGTCCCCTTGTGAGTCAGGAAAGCAGAAGCCGGTTTCTTGTGTGTTTTCACCACGTAGCTGGTGAACATCTCACTCGGTAGAACCACAGAAACATTTACGTCACTTGCAGCATGGGAGGTTATGTGGTTTGATTGAAGGTGGACGTATTCCTTGTCTGAGTGGCGTCCACGATACACTTGCCACAATCCAGAAGCTCCCTGAGTTCTTCATGTTCTCGATTATAATGGCATCAGGAACCAGTTTACTCATCGAACGTCTTTTGTGCGAATTAATACAGCAAGGTACAGTCCGTGGAGCAGCAAGGTACTGGGCACCACCTTGGAAGCCGCGCGGAATGCGACACGCTGATTGGTTTATGTTTCCGCCTCGCGGTGCCCGCAGGTTCGACAGCGTCGCCGGGGCACCCGCCGCCGCCGGACTTCGCGACGCTGCCGCTGCACCACCAGCACCAGCCGCACCACCACCAAGCGCACCAGCACGACCACCAGCGCCACCACCGCCACCACTACCCGCAGCCGCCGCCGCCGCCCGCCGTGCCGCCCGCCCCCACGGCCGAGCAGAGGTTCCGCGCGGAGGCCGTCATCGAGGTGGAGAACGGCCGCGGCCGGGCCGCGGCGCCGCCCCCGCCGCCGCCCCCGGGCTGGGACGTGTCGCGCCCCTACAGCGTGCAGTCCACCAAGTCCGCCCCCGACGTCATCGTCACTCACTGACAGCGGTGACACGCCGGGGGCTGGGAGCCGTACCGCAGGTATCCTTGAGATCGGCCGCATGTGTCATTGGTTAGCTTAGCATAGCGGAAATCCCATCAGCAGATTCTCAAATCCACTAGGCGTACTCTTATGTAACTCTGCAGACTTCCGTTGCAACTGAATGTAATCTCTTCTGGGTCGTTAGGCCGCCTCATATCTACACTAATAGAAAACCTGTAAAACCATAGTGTCTGTCTGTCTATGAACTCGTTAATCTCTACTAACACTCGTAAATGAATTTTAACAGAGTTGCAGGTAGCTTGAGCATACGAGGGGCGTCTGAAAAGTCCGTGCAAAGTCCGAGAGATGGCACCACCGGCGGGTATCGAGGTCATGTTTAGTTAGTAGCATCTTTGGAAAGAATGCACACCAAGTTTCAGCCATATTGGTCTATTTCTTTGTGATTGGCATTTGAGTGAATCAAGGAAGTCGAGTGATTGTCAAAAAATGGACGAAGAAGAATTTCGTGTGGTGATTAAACATTACTTTGTGAAAGGCAAAACGCCTCAGGAGACTAAAGAGAAGCTTCATAAACATTATGGTGACTCTGCACCTTCGATTAGAACAGTTTATAAGTGGTTTCAAAATTTTCGGAGTGGCCATACGGGCACAAGTGATGCTGAACGTTCTGGACGCCCTGTGGAGGTAACGACTCCAGAAATCATTGATAAAATCTATGATAAGCTGATGGATGACAGAAGAGTTAAGGTGCATGAGATTGCTAGTGCTGTTAGCATCTCGAATGAACGGGTACATAATATTTTGCATAAATATTAGGACATGAGAAAGCTATCCGCAAGATGGGTTCCGTGGTTGCTCACGCTTGACCAAAATCCGAATCGTGTGAAGTGTTGCAAGGATGGTTTGCAGCTGTTCAGGAAGAATCCGCAGGACTTTAAGCGTCGTTTCGTCACTGTGGATGAAAGATGGATATATTACTACACTCCTCAGACCAAACAACAATCTAAACAATGGGTTACCAAGAGAGAATCTGCACCAAAAAAGGCGAAGACCAGTCCTTCGGCCGGAAAGGCTATGGCGACTGACTTTTCAGATTCGCAAGGGGTTATCCCCATCGAGTATCTGGAAAAGGGTAAAACTATTACAGCTGAATATTATTCATCGTTATTGGACCGTTTGAAAACCGAGCTGCAAGACAAACTACGGTGATTGGACCACAAAAAAAGTCCTTTTCCATCACGTCAATGCACCAGCACACACCTCAGCAGCTGTGGTCGCAAAACTAATGGAAATAGGATTCCAATTCGTTTCACATCCCCCTATTAACCAGACTTGGTTCCGTCGGATTACTGTTTGTTCCCCAATTTGAAGAAATGGCTGGCGGGACAAAGATTTTATTCAAAAGAGGAGGTGATTGACGGAGGACATCGAAAGGGTGCAAAAAAGGGAGGCTCGTTTTGTGTTACCGCGTAATAGGGGAGAGAGTGTGGCAGATATGATACGCGAGTTGGGATGGAAGTCATTAAAGCAAAGACGTTTTTTGTCGCTCCGAGATCTATTCACGAAATTTCAGTCACCAACTTTCTCTTCCGAATGCGAAAATATTTTGTTGGGCCCAACCTACATAGGTAGGAATGATCATAAAAATAAAATGAGAGAAATCAGAGCTCGAACAGAAAGGTTGTTTGTTCGTTTTTCCCACGCGCTGTTCGGGAGTGGAATGGTAGAGAGATGGTATGATTGTGGTTCGATGAACCCTCTGCCAAGCACTTAAATGTGAATTGCAGAGTAATCATGTAGATGTAGATGATTGCAGCAACTAATAGCTATTTTGCAGACTTGAACAATTCATATTATTCGG
Organism: Schistocerca nitens; assembly: GCF_023898315.1. Lineage (NCBI taxonomy): Eukaryota > Metazoa > Arthropoda > Insecta > Orthoptera > Acrididae > Schistocerca > Schistocerca nitens. The sequence continues at coordinate 570,263,383 of NC_064620.1, forward strand.
AACGGATCAACAAATCAGAACAGCGTTGGACGAAGTGTATAAGTCTAAAAGGAGACTATGTCGAAAAATAAAAAAGGTTTACCCCAAACACGGAAGTAGTTTTTATTTTTGCACGGACTTTTCAAACGCCCCTCGTAGTTGTAGAGTGGAAATACAATAACGGGCTAAGTGACATAAAAAAAATTTTTTTTTTGGTTAGAACTGAAAAACCCACCTAAGTGCTATTGTCAACAACCTGAAAAGCGGGCAACGCGCAGCGATCATTTCTAGTACGGCATACGACGCCCGAAAGATAACATGAGCGGTATGTGCCGGCCCACTGTTGAGGCTAAACTGCCACAAAGTTTTGTAGTTGTTTGCAGCGTGCGATAGAGATTTTGCCCAGACTGAAAAACGGAGAGGCTGGAAGAATGTCAGTGTCTCAGGTATCTAGGACCTTGTAAAACTTCTGGAGCATGCGGCACCTAAGAATCCATTTGTGGTTCCTTATGCTCCAGCCTGAGCACTGTTTTATTTTAAAAAAAACGCCGATACACATATGAACAAAGGGACAATAAATATTTCCAAATGTAGTTATATTAAAGGGAAAAAAATTACGCCTGGCGTCGTCAAGACGAGATGAATGTCAAGGTTTTCATAAAAGGGATTACCACCATAATAAATAACTTTGTTTTACCGTCACAACAATGTAAAAACAATTTGTCAGCTGAAAAGAAAAAGGATTTGCAACACATGCTGTATCTGAAAGTAGCTAAAAGAACATTTCTCAAACAGTTAATCAATTAAAATTGCTTTGTGCACTGTAAAATTAAAAGGAGGATTAAAAATAATTTGGTCAAAGGACAGTCTGTCTGTAAAGTGTTTATTATTAAAAACAATAGATACTTACCCCATTTTTGCCGATACCTGCTCTGCATTTATTTTCATTGACAAAAGGTAGGAAACTTAAAAAAATACAATAATTGTGTGACTCTTACTTTAGACAATAAATAAAGAATATTGTTGAGGTCTTTACATCAAAATATTTTTGTTGAAAGAAAAACAATTGAGTAACTGAGAATCAGTTTATTGACACTTAACCCATGACTGATTTCCATTCTACAGTTTGGGCTATCAAAATCGGATGATGAAAAAAAAAAAAAACATCTTCGTTGAAACTTGTAGTAAAACTTTCTTGTCTGTGTGTCCGTCCGTCTGCTTTTCTGAAAACGCTAATCTCCCTAACTATTAGGCACATAGTTATGGGGTTTCCACTGATAACTTCAGCATAACTAGAGGCATTGTACAGGCTATATTTCATCAAAATCGGATGACGTGAAAGAGAGATATCCGGAAGTATTATAAAAATGTATGTATGTATGTTCAGCATCTGCTCCGAAACCACTGGCCCGATATCAAGCAAACTTCTACATCTACATCTACATCCATACTCTGCAAGCCACCTGACGGTGTGTGGCGGAGGGTACCCTCAGTACCTCTATCGGTTCTCCCTTCTATTACAGTCTCGTATTGTTCGTGGAAAGAAGGATTGTCGGTATGCTTCTGTGTGGGCTCTAATCTCTCTGATTTTATCCTCATGGTCTCTTCGCGAGATATACGTAGGAGAGAGCAATATACTGCTTGACTCTTCGGTGAAGGTATGTTCTCGAAACTTTAACAAAAGCCCGTACCAAGCTACTGAGCGTCTCTCCTGCAGAGTCTTCCACTGGAGTTTATCTATCATCTCCGTAACGCTTTCGCGATTACTAAATGATCCTGTAACGAAGCGCGCTGCTCTCCGTTGGATCTTCTCTATCTCTTCAATCAACCCTATCCGGTACAGATCCCACACTGCTGAGCAGTATTCAAGCAGTGGGCGAACAAGCGTACTGTAACCTACTTCCTTTGTTTTCGGATTGCATTTCCTTAGGATTCTTCCAATGAATCTCAGTCTCGCATCTGCTTTACCGACGATCAACTTTATATGATCATTCCATTTTAAATCACTCCTAATGCGTACTCCCAGATAATTTATGGAATTAACTGCTTCCAGTTGCTGACCTGCTATAGTGTAGCTAAATGATAAGGGATCTATCTTTCTATGTATTCGCAGCATATTACACTTGCCTACATTCAGATTCAGTTGCCATTCCCTGCACCATGCGTCAATTCGCTGCAGATCCTCCTGCATTTCAGTACAATTTTCCATTGTTACTACCTCTCGATACAAAAAAATGGTTCAAATGGCTCTGAGCACTATGGGACTCAACTGCTGAGGTCAGTAGTCCCCTAGAACTTAGAACTAGTTAAACCTAACTAACCTAAGGACATCACAAACATCCATGCCCGAGGCAGGATTCGAACCTGCGACCGTAGCGGTCTTGCGGTTCCAGACTGCAGCGCCTTTAACCGCACGGCCACTTCGGCCGGCCCCTCTCGATACACCACAGCATCATCTGCAAAAAGCCTCAGTGAACTTCCGATGTCATCCATCAGGTCATTAATGTATATTGTGAATAGCAACGTTCCTATGACACTCCCCTGCGGCACACCTGAAATCACTCTTACTTCGGAAGACTTCTCTCCATTGAGAATGACATGCTGCGTTCTGTTATCTAGGAACTCCTCAATCCAATCACACAATTGGTCTGATAGTCCATATGCTCTTACTTTGTTCATTAAACGACTGTGGGGAACTGTATCGAACGCTTTGCGGAAGTCAAGAAACACGGCATCTACCTGTGAACCCGTGTCTATGGCCCTCTGAGTCTCGTGGACGAATAGCGTGAGCTGGGTTTCACACTACCGTCTTTTTCGAAACCCATGCTGATTCCTACAGAGTAGATTTCTAGTCACCAGAAAAGTCATTATACTCGAACATAATACGTGCTCCAAAGTTCTACAACTGATCGACGTTAGAGATATAGGTCTAGAGTTCTGCACATCCGTTCGACGTGCCCTTTTCGAATCCTTTGGAACGCTACGCTCTTCTAGAGACCTACGGTACACCGCTGCAAGAAGGGGGGCAAGTTCTTTCGCGTACTCTGTGTAAAACCGAACTGGTATCCCATCAGGTCCAGCGGCCTTTCCTCTTGAGCGATTTTGTTTCTCTATCCCACTGTCGTCTATTTCGATATCTACCATTTTGTCATCTGTGCGACAATCTAGAGAAGGAACTACAGTGCAGTCTTCCTTTGTGAAACAGCTTTGGAAAAAGACATTTAGTATGTCGGCCTTTAGTCTGTCATCCTCTGTTTCAGTACCATTTTGGTCACAGAGTGTCTGGACATTTTGTTTTGATCGACCTATCGCTTTGACATAAGACCAAAATTTCTTAGGATTTTCTGCCAAGTCAGTATATAGAACTTTACTTTCGAATTCATAGAACGCCTCTCGCATAGCCCTCCTCACACTACATTTCGCTTCGCGTAATTTTTGTTTGTCTGCAAGGCTTTGGCTATGTTTATGTTTGCTGTGAAGTTGCCTTTGCTTCCGCAGCAGTTTCCTAACTCGTTTGTTGTACCACGGTGGCTCTTTTCCATCTCTTACGATCTTGCTTGGCACATACTCATCTAACGCATATTGTACGATGGTTTTGAACTTTGTCCACTGATACTCAACACTATCTGTACGTGAGACAAAACTTTTGTGTTGAGCCGTCAGGTACTCTGTAATCTGCTTTTTGTCACTTTTGCTAAACAGAAAAATCTTCCTACCTTTTTTAATATTTCTATTTACGGCTGAAATCATCGATGTAGTAACCGCTTTGTGATCGCTGATTCCCTGTTCTGCGTTAACTGTTTCAAATAGTTCGAGTCTGTTTGTCACCAGGAGGTCTAATATGTATTCGCCACGAGTCGGTTCTCTGTTTAACTGCTCAAGGTAGTTTTCAGATAAAGCACTTTGAAAAATTTCACTGGATTCTTTGTCCCTGCCACCCGTTATGAACGTTTGAGTCTCCCAGTCTATACCCGGCAAATTAAAATCTCCACCCAGAACTATAACATGGTGGGGAACTCTACTCGAAATATTTTCGAAATTATCCTTCAGGTGCTCAGCCACAACAGCTGCTGAGCCTGGGGGCCTATAGAGACATCAAATTACCATGTCTGAGTCTGCTTTAACCGTGACCTTCACCCAAATCATTTCACATTTCGGATCTCCGTCAATTTCCTTCGATACTATTGCACTTCTTATCGCTATAAACACGCCTCCCCCTTCACTGTCCAGCCTGTCTCTGCGGTATACAGCCGGCCGCGGTGGCCGTGCGGTTCTAGGCGCTTCAGTCCAGAACCGCGGGACTGCTACGGTCGCAGGTTCGAATCCTGCCTGGGGCATGGATGTGTGTGATGTCCTTAGGTTAGTTAGGTTTAACTAGTTCTAAGTTCTAGGGGACTGATGACCTAAATGTTAAGTCCCATAGCGCTCAGAGCCATTTGAATCATTTTTTGCGGTGTACATTCCAATCTGAGTTTAGGATTTCATTACTGTTTACGTCTGGTTCCAGCCAACTTTGTGTCCCTAGTACTATATGGGCGTTGTGACCGTTTATTAATGAGAGCAGTTCTGGGACCTTTCTATAGACGCTCGTGCAGTTTACTGTTAGCACATTAATACTGTTATTCCCTGTTGCATTTTGCCTACTCCTACCTTGCCGCGTCTCAGGAGGCGTCTTGTCGGGCCTAGGAAGGGAATTCTCTAACCTAAAAAACCATCATGTGCACTCCACACGTACTCCGCTACCCTTGTAGCCGCTTCTACATCTACATCTACATCTATACTCCGCGAGCCACCTTACGGTGTGTGGCGGAGGGTACTTATTGTACCACTATCTGATCCCCCCTTCCCTGTTCCATTCACGAATTGTGCGTGGGAAGAACGACTGCTTGTAAGTCTCCGTATTTGCTCTAATTTCTCGGATCTTTTCGTTGTGATCATTACGCGAGATATATGTGGGCGGTAGTAATATGTTGCCCATCTCTTCCCGGAATGTGCTCTCTCGTAATTTCGATAATAAACCTCTCCGTATTGCGTAACGCCTTTCTTGAAGTGTCCGCCACTGGAGCTTGTTCAGCATGTCCGTAACGCTCTCGCGCTGACTAAATGTCCCCATGACGAATCGCGCTGCTTTTCGCTGGATCATGTCTATCTCTTCTATTAATCCAACCTGGTAAGGGTCCCATACTGATGAGCAATACTCAAGAATCGGACGAACAAGCGTTTTGTAAGCTACTTCTTTCGTCGATGAGTCACATTTTCTTAGAATTCTTCCTATGAATCTCAACCTGGCGCCTGCTTTTCCCACTATTTGTTTTATGTGATCATTCCACTTCAGATCGCTCCGGATAGTAACTCCTAAGTATTTTACGGTCGTTACCGCTTCCAATGATTTACCACCTATGGCATAATCGTACTGGAATGGATTTCTGCCCCTATGTATGCGCATTATATTACATTTATCTACGTTTAGGGAAAGCTGCCAGCTGTCGCACCATTCATTAATCCTCTGCAGGTCTTCCTGGAGTACGTACGAGTCTTCTGATGTTGCTACTTTCTTGTAGACATCCGTGTCATCTGCAAATAGCCTCACGGAGCTACCGATGTTGTCAACTAAGTCATTTATGTATATTGTAAACAATAAAGGTCCTATCACGCTTCCTTGCGGTACTCCCGAAATTACCTCTACATCTGCAAATTTTGAACCGTTAAGAATGACATGTTGTGTTCTTTCTTCTAGGAAATCCTGAATCCAATCACAAACCTGGTCCGATATTCCGTAAGCTCGTATTTTTTTCACTAAACGTAAGTGCGGAACCGTATCAAATGCCTTCCTGAAGTCCAGGAACACGGCATCAATCTGCTCGCCAGTGTCTACGGCACTGTGAATTTCTTGGACAAATAGGGCGAGCTGAGTTTCACATGATCTCTGTTTGCGGAATCCATGTTGGTTATGATGAAGGAGATTTGTATTATCTAAGAACGTCATAATACGAGAACATAAAACATGTTCCATTATTCTACAACAGATTGACGTAAGCGAAATAGGCCTATAATTATTCGCATCTGATTTATGACCCTTCTTGAAAATGGGAACGACCTGCGCTTTCTTCCAGTCGCTAGGTACTTTACGTTCTTCCAGAGATCTACGATAAATTGCTGATAGAAAGGGGGCAAGTTCTTTAGCATAATCACTGTAGAATCTTACGGGTATCTCGTCTGGTCCGGATGCTTTTCCGCTACTAAGTGATAGCAGTTGTTTTTCAATTCCGATATCGTTTATTTCAATATTTTCCATTTTGGCGTCCGTGCGACGGCTGAAGTCAGGGACCGTGTTACGATTTTCCGCAGTGAAACAGTTTCGGAACACTGAATTCAGTATTTCTGCCTTTCTTCGGTCGTCCTCTGTTTCGGTGCCATCGTGGTCAACGAGTGACTGAATAGGGGACTTAGATCCGCTTACCGATTTTACATATGACCAAAATTTTTAGGGTTCTTGTTTAGATTGTTTGCCAATGTTTTATGTTCGAATTCGTTGAATGCTTCTCTCATTGCTCTCTTTACGCTCTTTTTCGCTTCGTTCAGCTTTTCCTTATCAGCTATGATTCGACTACTCTTAAACCTATGATGAAGCTTTCTTTGTTTCCGTAGTACCTTTCGTACATGATTGTTATACCACGGTGGATCTTTCCCCTCGCTTTGGACCTTAGTCGGTACGAACTTATCTAAGGCGTACTGGACGATGTTTCTGAATTTTTTCCATTTTTGTTCCACATCCTCTTCCTCAGAAATGAACGTTTGATGGTGGTCACTCAGATATTCTGCGATTTGTGCCCTATCACTCTTGTTAAGCAAATATATTTTCCTTCCTTTCTTGGCATTTCTCATTACACTTGTAGTCATTGATGCAACCACTGACTTATGATCACTGATACCCTCTTCTACATTCACGGAGTCGAAAAGTTCCGGTCTATTTGTTGCTATGAGGTCTAAAACGTTAGCTTCACGAGTTGGTTCTCTAACTATCTGCTCGAAGTAATTCTCGGACAAGGCAGTCAGGATAATGTCACAAGAGTCTCTGTCCCTGGCTCCAGTTCTGATTGTGTGACTATCCCATTCTATACCTGGTAGATTGAAGTCTCCCCCTATTACAATAGTATGATCACGAAACTTCTTCACGACGTTCTGCAGGTTCTCTCTGAGGCGCTCAACTACTACGGTTGCTGATGCAGGTGGTCTATAGAAGCATCCGACTATCATATCTGACCCACCTTTGATACTTAACTTAACCCAGATTATTTCACATTCGCATTCGCTAATAACTTCACTGGATATTATTGAATTCTTTACTGCTATAAATACTCCTCCACCATTGGCGTTTATCCTATCCTTGCGGTATATATTCCATTCTGTGTCTAGGATTTCGTTACTGTTCACTTCCGGTTTTAACCAACTTTCCGTTCCTAATACTATATGCGCACTATTTCCTTCAATAAGCGATACTAATTCAGGAACCTTGCCCTGGATACTCCTGCAGTTTACCAATATTACGTTAACTTTTCCTGTTTTTGGTCTCTGAGGACGGACGTTCTTTATCAACGATGCTGATGTTCTCTCTGGTAAGCCGTCAGGTATTTTATCGTTTCGCCCAAGGGGGGGTCCCTCTAACCTAAAAAACCCCCGTGTGCACGCCACACGTACTCTGCTACCCTAGTAGCTGCTTCCGGTGTGTAGTGCACGCCTGACCTGTCTAGGGGGGCCCTACAGTTCTCCACCCAATAACGGAGGTCGATGAATTTGCAACCATTATAGTCGCAGAGTCGTCTGAGCCTCTGGTTTAGACCCTCCACACGGCTCCAAACCAGAGGACCGCGATCGACTCTGGGCACTATGCTGCAGATATTAAGCTCAGCTTGCACTCCGCGTGCGATGCTGGTTGTCTTCACCAAATCAGCCAGCCGCCGGAAGGAACCAAGGATGGCCTCAGAACCCAAGCGGCAGGCGTCATTCGTTCCGACATGTGCCACTATCTGCAGCCGGTCACACCCAGTGCGTTCAATAGCTGCCGGAAGGGCCTGACCTATTCAGGGGGACCCTACATTTCTCCACCCGATAGCGGAGGTCGAGAAATTCACTTGGTACACACATCACTTCCTGTCTGGAAAGAATCTCTGTGGGGATAAGAACCAGCTACCTGTCGAAGGGGTGGGGGTGGGCATGAAAAGATTGTTAAGGCCACGACACGCGAATACGCAGATTCTGTTCAACCTGTATTTGACAACAAGAGCACTTGGTGGCTTGCCACAAACTTTACACATAATTTCAAACCTGTACGAAACTTTCCCACTGATTTCCCCCCCACCCACCCATTCCTCCACCCACATAATGATGAAAGGGAAAAAGTTTATCGCTTACTACATTTATGCTGTTTACTTTCGCATCAGGCACAATGGTTTAATCTCTTACTTCTTTAATACTAACTGTGTTCGCAACACATATTGCGGGCAGTCTTCACACGTATCACTGAGTGCACTTGCAAGGTTTTGTCTACGTACAGCATACAGTTCAGTATATATGACATCAAGAACACTGAGATGAGTGGAAAGCTGCCGCTCCAAGCATGACGTTTTCATTAGTGCTAACCTGCTGAACCGATTTCGATGAAATTTGGTAACGAAGTAGCTGTAACCTTGACGAAGAAAACAGAATATTTTATAAAGCGTGCAATACAGGATAATTCTTGATCTGCAGAGGACTAAGCGAATTATGGAAAAATATTTTCTCTTTGAAAAAGCTACTTACCCTTTGACTTTTGAGCTTTATCGTATTTGTAAAAATGCTTACCCTTGTTCATATGCGTTGGGTGATGCTCGTTTCACAACAATTCCCGCAAACGTCATGTCATTTTGGCGTCAGGCGCAATATCGACAGCCGCACGACAGGCTATCGACTTTGTGACAACGAAAGATACGAATGTTATATCTCCCCGATTCACTCGCAGCAGTTTAAGCTGTCGTCTTAGGTTCCCGTCTAACAACACACTCTAAAGGTGGCACATATACGGAAATAAAACAGCCAAATATTAGTATAAAGGTAGAATATGAATTTTATTGCAGCCAGTTTTTTTCGCAGCATTTAAAACTGTACTCTTAGGTCCCAATCTAACCACATAGTCGAAATCGCTACGTATCCGTAAACAAACAGCGAAATATTTGTGACTAGGAAGAATATAAACGTTATTGTTGCTCCTTTGATTTGCAGTAATTTAAGCAGTCCTCTTAGGTTCTCGCCTAACCACACACTCAGGAAATACCACACATTCGCAAACAAACAGCGAAATGAGGAGACGAGGTACTGGCAGAAGTAAAGCTGTGAGTACCGGGTGTGAGTCGTGCTTCGGTAGCTCAGTTGGTCAAGTTCGCCGGCGGACGGCGTGGAGGTAGGACGTAGTTGGTGTGCGCTGCGCCGTCTGTGCTTCCGCGTGGTAAGTCTTGCGCTTGCTGCGGCTTAAAACTCTGTTATAGAACGCTTCGAGAAGTAATGAGTAGCATGCAGTGATGGCTCAACCAAGTCGAAAAGATACGTTGAAACTTACTTTTGATCCTCGATATGCCAGACCCAAGTCGTTTGAAGTAGAAAATTGGTTAGAAGAAGATGTGAAGCTTTCCTTTAATGATGTAATTGGGATCCACCTGTCGATTGTAGCTTGTGTCGTGTTTGGTAAAATGCGTAGTTCCGAGTTGTGCGAGAAAATAGTTGAGTCTTCCGGAGGTGTCATGAAATTTAAGCACTCAGATGGAAACGTTGGTGAAGTCACCGTTGCACATGCTGGTTTTGGCATTCGCACGATTCGAATCTTCGAGTTACCCTTTGAGATTACAACAGACCAAATTAATGCTGTAATTTCGCCCTTTGGGAAAGTGCTCAGCAACTTTGCCGAGAAATGGTCAAGCGCGCATAAATTCCCAGTGCTAAATGGCGTACGGCAGCTTCGTGTAGAGTTACAAAAGCACATCCCGTCGTACATCAATGTCTGCGGATATAGAGGGATAGTAATTTATGACGACCAACCGCGAACCTGTGCCGCCTGTAACAAGCCTGGGCACGTTCGCGCAGAATGTATACAGCGGCGCGTTGCACAGCTGCCGGCCGGCGAGGCCGCCAGGCCACCGGCGATGACAACACTGCCAGGAACCTACGCCGCCGTGGCACGCGAACGGCCGACTGTCTCCTCAGCCCCTGAATCGTGTGCAAATACAAATTCTCTAAACACTGGAATTCCGATGGACGTCAGTGCCGTCATAGCTGACGACTTACAAGAGTCCCGCAAATCTACGGAAACAGTTGAAGTTCCACCGACACAAGCGCCTGCAATTGTAAAGGCAGCAGATCCGCCGGAAGCTGAAGACCGACACACCTTGCAGGAAAGCGACACTATCTTGGATGCTGAAGAAAGTCCGTCGAGAGGCAATTCTCCGAAGAAAAATAAGAAACGCCGGCTGGCGCGCAAAGGTGCAGAGGAGACAGCTCCCATACTCCGACAAAAAGCGAAGGAAATAGGTAGTACCTTAAGCCAACAGATCTGTAGCAACACGAAAGCGACACCAGTTTCTGTGGAGCGTTCCCCTTCTGCGCTGGAAAAACGAGACGTCCAAGGAAAACCAACAACGACAGCATCCAACCACCCTCAAGAAACGAGTCACTCTCATGAAGCTTCACTCGTCCCACCCACGACGACAACCTCAACCAGTTGGGCAGACGAAAGCGACCATAACAATCCCGACGTTGAAATGACAGAAATTTCAGAAACTAAGACAGACTGTAAGCTAGCCCCACAGGTGGCTGATATCTTCAACGACGACGTCTCCGCGAACGAACATTCTAAAGAACAAGGACACACCGCTGAAACATTTGCTACCGGAGAATATTATTAAGACGCGTTTTAAAGCTGACGTTTGCGAGACAAAACGGAAGAATGTTTTTTAAAGTTAGATCAAGTAGAACGAAGAATGTCTGACCTACAAGCATACAAAATCGCGACAGTAAACCTTAATAAGATTCATAGTTCCTTTAAACTACAGAACTTAAAAGATTTTATATACGCATCTGACAGTGACATTATACTTCTACAAGAAGTGACAGACATTGAGCTTGGTAACGTACCTGGCTACAACGCCATTACAAACCCAGGGCATGGAGCGGAAATGGGCACGGCTCTGCTCACAAAGGAGGGCATAGTAGTCCAAGATGTAGTAAAACTACCAAACAGTAAAGGCATAGCGGCCACAATAAACAAAATACGACTCATTAACGTGTATGCCCCTTCAGGATCCAGTAACAGGCACCGCAGAACGGAGTTCTATAAAGAAGAAATTGTCCCACTATTTGGAACTCGATATGAACACCTTATCCTAGGAGGGGATTTTAATTGTGTTTTGCATGCCAAAGACCAAACTCCCAATTTCAACAAGTGTACTGAACTGGAACGTATAGTTAATGACTTACGACTAATAGACTCATGGGAACATATGCACGGTGCAGCCCCTGGCTTCACCCACGCCACAAGTCACTCGGCGAGCCGTCTCGACAGGATATATGTAACGCACAATTTGAAACACCTCATTTTGCAGTCCGAAGTATGGCCTACCGTTTTTTCAGATCATGCTGCATACATATGCACAATCAATCTGATAAAACAAGGGACATTCAGAGGTAGAGGCACATGGAAGCTCAATGTGTCACATCTGGAAGACCATGCTTGTCAGGAGGCATTTCACAAGGTATGGAGAGAGTGTGAAAGCAAATTTAGCTCGTACAACTCTGGCACTGACTGGTGGCTGAAACATGCCAAACCTAAAATACGGAGGTTTTTCATAAACTACTCCAAAGACAAAAACTTTTGGTACAAATCAACTATAGAATTTTACTTTCAGTGTCTAAGGGATTTGTACAAGTGCGATGCAACAGTTGTGGACAACCACGAAAGAATTAACAAAATTAAAGCAAAAATTTTAGCACTACGGCGTAAACAACTGGAAGGCTACCAAATAAGGTCGCGTGCCCAGAACATAGCCCAGCACGAGGTTACTTCCATTTATCATGTCATTCGTGAAAGCAAAAGGGCGTCTCGCAAGATATTATCTGAAATAACAACTGATGATGGAAGGAAGCTGACGAAGCAAAGAGAGATTAAAGAGGCAATCGTACAGCATTTTGAATCCTTAATGTCTAGTCAGCCGGTTGACGAACAGCTTCAAGACGAGTTAATGATCAACCTCCAGGGCAAAGTATGCCACGCGGAAGCACAGACTCTCCTCTCGGAAGTGACTGAAGAAGATGTCGAAGAAGCTATATATGGAAGCACGAAAAATAAGGGTCCAGGGGCAGATGGAATTCCAGCAGAATTTTATCGCAGATTCAGTGGCCTCGTAAAAGGCAAGTTTACTCTAATCTGCAACGAACTGCTAAACCCTGCGAATGACATCCCGAAAGAATTTCGTGAGGGACTCGTAGTGCTAGTGCCAAAAACTACGAATACGAAATCTGTAAGCGCTCTGAGGCCAATTACGCTTTTAAACAGTGATTACAAAATCTTTGGCCGCATCCTCGCTCGCAGGCTGAAAACCACAATGACCAGCGTCACTGGCCCTTATCAAACAAGTGTGGGCAAAGACAGAAGAATTCTCCAGACCCTCTGTGATTACAGGGACCTAATCTCAACGGCCGACGTCTGCAAAATAAAATGTGCCCTCATATCACTCGACTTTGACAAAGCCTTCGACAGAGTTAACCATAGTTTTCTCCTTCGCACCATGGGCGCAATGGGCTTCCCACCTCGATTAATTGCGGTAGTAAGAAATACATTAACAAACAATTCAGCTAGATTTGTCATCAATGGACACATTAGCCGTTCGATTGACGTCACCAGCTCCATTAGGCAAGGGTGTCCAATGTCAATGGCACTCTTCGCCATCGCCATCGAGCCCCTGCTTGCCTCCCTTATGAAACATCTACAAGGACTACAAATACATGGAGAAAAGATCGTGTGCAAGGCATACGCTGATGATGTTGGCTTCCTAGTCGTGAATGGCGCTGAAGTACAGAGCGCACTACGAATAGTAACAAAATATGTACAGGCATCTGGTGCAAAACTTAATGGAACAAATTCGGGGATTTTCAACATCGGCCGTGGAATTGGGACGCAAACGCAGGATCTGTTACGCGAGCTTGTAACCATGAAATGTCTCGGCATAGATTTTAAAAGAAATATCAAGCACACTATTGCTGCGAATTATCGAAAATTACTTAACAGCATACGCGCCTCTGTACAAGCACATAGTATTAGGAAACTCGATGAACTTCAAAAAGTAACAGTGGCAAATGTATACATCACATCCAAAGTTAATTATGTAGCACAAGTTCTGCCACCACCTGCGACTTTGTTGAAAAGCATCGCATCTGCACTAGGACACTTTGTGAGCCGCGGACGTATTTTCAAAGTCAAATATGACATTCTGATGCTCCCTACGAAATGTGGTGGGTTAAATCTTACCGATGTCAGCAAAAAAGCGCAAGCCTTATACCTTGCTACCACATACAAACACTGGAAAGAGCCAAGTGGTACCCTTGCTGCACATTTGTTAAACGAAATAGCTCCTGCTGACGTCAGTGCACCTATAAATGTCCAACACATACCCAACGGACTATACCACTTGAAATACTTTTTCGTAGAATACAGCTATATACAGGCAAGGATTCCTGGGAAAGACATCATGAAAGTTAAAGAACTTTATAATAACTTGATGAAAGACAAACCCAGAAACGACATAGAACAAAAGTATCCTTGTTATAACTGGGAAACAATATGGGAAAATATTCACTGCCGGAACTTGCCAACGTATGTCAAATCGACCTGGTACTTTGCTGTAAACAGAAAAGTTACGACGAACTCTAAACTTCACTCTATTCGATTGGCCGAGTCACCGCTGTGTCCATTATGTAAAATACCAGATACCGAAGAGCATAGATTGCTGTGTGACAGGGTAAAAGAAATATGGCTCTACATAAGACAAAAGATAGCGAGCATCAGCAGAACTACGCCCAACGCCGTTACGCCTGCTGAATTTTTAACCCCTGACGGTATACCTTACCCTAAAACAAAACGAAACGCAATTAACTGGTTGAAAGGCCAAACGATGCATTACGTCCTAACAAAAGAATCAAGCAATAGGGAGGACTTCTGGGTATACCTTACAACTGAGCACCACAAGTTGATGTGTACTAAAAAATACAAAGAAAATTACGCAAACTTTTTAACTAAAACAATCCTGTAACCAATAGAAATGCGTAATTTACATTGCACATCCAAGCATTTCGTATATTAGACGAATGATTTTTGGTTAAAGTTTGTACTTCAAGTAGCAGGAGGACGATTTCCAACAGAATGTAGTCAGAGAAGATCATCAGTATAGACCAATTAAGCCTATGTGTATCTATTACTTTGGTTTCGGGGAAACAGTGATGAAACTGGTATACACCATTTATTTAGTTTCTGTCTTTCTTTCTTTTTCTTTTCACAAGAAGACACATTTATGTTAATTAAGCGTAAAATCAAGCAGAAGAAGCCTATTTTACTTCATTACCTTCTGAAAAAGGAAATTATACTTATCAGGAATAATGAGTTTGCTTCTTTCCGTTTTTCCACGCACGGAAAACGAAATTTACAGATGCAGTTACATTTCCACAACAATTATGAGACTGCCTTCTCCATGGAAATTACATTTATTTTTATTCAAGCCATGTTGCAAACAAAGGCAACAGAAGGGGCATACTTCGTTCGTCGTTCAGAAGAAGCGCGTTTCCACATCATCAAGTTACATTCATTCTTAAAGGCGGAGAAGCCGGGCCGAGAAGGCAACACTTGGCGAGCGTAAAGGATGGGTTGAAGGGGAGGAAGGAGACCAAAAAAAAAAAAAGTTGGTAGAGCACTTGCCCGCGAAAGGCGAAGGTCCCGAGTTCGAGTCTCGGTCGGGCACACAGTTTTAATCTGCTAGGAAGTTTCAAACAGCGAAATATTTGTGTCAAGGAAAAATGCGAATTTTATTGTTGCTTGTTCCAGACGCAGCAGTGTAAACTTTCGTCTTAGGTTGCTGCCTAACCACACACTCCGAAATCGTTAAATATTTATTTCATCCTTCGTTCTCATATCAGACGGAACGTAAATAACATGGCAGAACACGCTTGTGTTACATTCATAAAAAAAGTCCCAGAATGTGTTAACAACGCTAACATGAAAAAAAAATATTTGCATGTGGTGGGATGCGAATCTACGCTAGCATTTATCCATGTGATGTGTGTCTCCTGTCTTGGTTATCACACTCTCTCTTGAAGGCTTATATCGTTGATGTGCTGTTAAGTGACATTTAATGATAATGGTGACGTGTTTGTGATAAATTCTCAATGCTACGTTACGTTGAAACGCGGCTTACTGCAAATTATAAAACAATTGTGTTTCATGCTTAATTTGTAAATTAATGACGATAATAACTCAGTCCCGAGAGAGAACTCTTATGTGAAGGCATTAACCGTCAGTAAGTTATTATGTGATATTTTATTGTAGCAATAATTATAATAAATCATTCCAAGAATGGCGCGTTTTTTTGTAACTCTCCGGTACACGCGCATCACGTCTTGTGAATGGCCTGTATCGATCGCTAACGAAAGTCGATAGCCGATCATGCGATTGTTGATATAGCATGTGTCGTCAAAATGACGTCACCTTTGCGGGAACTGTTGTCAAACGACCATTACCCATATGTGCTTATGCAATATTCAGTACGTTTAATCGTTACTTCCACGTAATTTGTTGCATAATGTACACGTTGGGTAATAAAGTCCATAGCTACTATCTGTGCAGCTTGCAGCAAACTTTTCACGTAATTTCAAATCTTTACGAAACTTTTTCTCTCTGAAAACCCCCAAAAAATGTTGAAAGGCTACATTTTCTCTGTTCATGCAGTAAAACTGTCGCATCAGGTATGGCGTCTACATTTATTGTTTCTTTGGCACTGACTCTATTTAGCAGACAGTATCCACATATACTGCTGAATGTGCCTACAAAATTATATCATTGTACTGCACATTGTTCAGGGGATATGAGAGGATGAGGAGATGCACAGAGAGAGGTAGAGGGGCAGAGAAATGGGAAGAGAGGGAGACGGACAGGGAGAAGGAGGAAGAGGAGATGAACGTAAAAAGTAAAGTAGAGGAAATGGACAGAGAGAGGGGAAAAAGAAATGGGCAGAGAGCAGAACGAGAGGGAGGGTAGCAGATGGGCAGAGAGAGAGAGAGAAAGAGCAGGAGTGGGGGAGGGGGGGCAGAGAGTAGGTGGGGGGAGAAGTACATTAACAGATAATGAGGCGGAGGAGACAGAGAGGCAGGTAGGAAATGGCCTAACAGAATTGAAATAAATTCCATGGCAACGCCGGATATTCAGCTAGTTACTTCTCTATGATCGGTGTTTCGAATCCTTTGCTGGGATTTTTTTTTTTTTCAAGATCTTGTGGTGTCCACTGTTGACTGAACGCTGTCAAGGAGCATATCACGTTTTCTTTTACTGGGGGATTTTCAAACTGTTGTACTGGAGAAGGGGGATTTTTGAGTAAAATTCCTGTGGCTAATATCCGTGGACCATCTTCAGTGTATAGTGGTATGAGGTGAAGTTTCGAGCGCTAACGCTGAAGAACTGGGGTTATTGGCTAAAATTCTTGCGGCTGCCGTTGGCAGGCGATTGTCGTTCTGTAGAAACTTTGCTGCATTTATACTAGAGAAGAATTACTGGTTAAAATTCTTCCTGCTGCTGTTCGCAGGCGACTGGTTTTGTATAGAAGTGGAACGGGCAGTGCCAGAGAAGGGGAATGTTTATCAAAAATATTGTTCCCAGTGAGGTGACTTCCTGGACGTTGTCTGTATTGCTCATGCTCCGTTGCCACGTATTTGTTTCCTTGATGGCGGAAGCTGGAAGACTATAGCCGTCCTTCATTCGTTCTTAGAAATTTCATTCTCTTCTCGAAGTTTTCTTCCACAAATGTCAGTTCGCTTAGCTGTCGAATACGCTTTACTAAAATCAGTGTCAAAGTCATAGTTATCGTGATGTTCCGCTACCTCAGATTTCACACTTTGCTTTAGCCGTCTGTGGTGTCCATGTTTCTTAGTACGTCCTTTCACAATCCTTTCCGTTTCCCCTATATACAGGGCTATTACAAATGATTGAAGCGATTTCATAAATTCACTGTAGCTCCATTCATTGACATATGGTCACGACACACTACAGATACGTAGAAAAACTCATAAAGTTTTGTTCGGCTGAAGCCGCACTTCAGGTTTCTGCCGCCAGAGCGCTCGAGAGCGCAGTGAGACAAAATGGCGACAGGAGCCGAGAAAGTGTATGTCGTGCTTGAAATGCACTCACACCAGTCAGTCATAACAGTGTAACGACACTTCAGGACGAAGTTCAACAAAGATCCACCAACTGCTAACTCCATTTGGCGATGGTATGCGCAGTTTAAAGCTTCTGGATGCCTCTGTAAGGGGAAATCAACGGGTCGGCCTGCAGTGAGCGAAGAAACGGTTGAACGCGTGCGGGCAAGTTTCACGCGTAGCCCGCGGAAGTCGACGAATAAAGCAAGCAGGGAGCTAAACGTACCACAGCGAACGGTTTGGAAAATCTTACGGAAAAGGCTAAAGCAGAAGCCTTACCGTTTACAATTGCTACAAGCCCTGACACCCGATGTCAAAGTCAAACGCTTTGAATTTTCGGCGCGGTTGCAACAGCTCATGGAAGAGGATGCGTTCAGTGTGAAACTTGTTTTCAGTGACGAAGCAACATTTTTTCTTAATGGTGAAGTGAACAGACACAATGTGCCAGAACTGCGAGCTCTCATCAACGATGCTTTCATACTCATTGATGGGGACATGCTGCGCCGAGTGTGGGAGGAACTTGATTATCAGCTTGATGTCTGCCGAATCACTAAAGGGGCACATATCGAACATTTGTGAATGCCTAAAAAAAACTTTTTGAGTTTTTGTATGTGTGTGCCAAGCATTGTGAAAATATCTCAATTAATAAAGTTATTGTAGAGCTGCGAAATCGCTTCAATCATTTGTAATAACCCCGTACTCTCGGCCTCGTACACACATCATTTCCAAGACGCCCCCAGTGTGGAGGTAACCAGCTGTATCCGTTTTGCGTCGGAAAAAGTCTTTTATTTTGTTTTGACTGAGGGATAAAGTGTGTATACCATATTTCCGTAGAATTCTGCTTCTGCGGTCAGTGACCCCAAAACAAACGGCAGTTTGAGAGAGCGAGAAAGTGTTCCTCAGCATACCTATTAGCTTAATTACTATTCCTTACAAATGTTTTGTTTATGGACGAACCATCATAGCCGTTGGCCTTCAGTGACTTCTTTAAGAAATTCAACTCAGGTTGGAAGCTGTTGTTATCGCTGATACGGAAGGTGCGTAAAGTGTTGAGCACATGCTTGTCAGAGGTGTACACATTCCGATTTTAACCTGATCATGCTTTCCTGTTGGCCAGGTAACGAGCTGCCTCGCGTTATTGGCACAACGGGCAGGCTGCTTCCCTCCCATCCAAGCCAAGCTATGCCCAACCCAAGCAGGCCTAGGGAGTCTTGCTTGCCTTTCCGTCTTCCCGCTGTGCTACGCTACTAACAAGGGAACCTCCCCATCGGACCCCCCTCAGATTTAGTTATAAGTTGACACAGTGGATAGGCCTTGAAAAACTGAACACAGAGCAATTGAGAAAACAGGAAGAAGTTGTGTGAAATTGTGAAAAAATAAGCAAAATATACAAACTGAGTAGTTCGTGGCAAGATAGGCTACATCATGGACGCTCGAAACGCGTGAGCGCCGTGGTCTCGTGGTAACGTGAGCAGCTGCGGAACGAAAGGTCCTTGGTTCAAATCTTCCATCGAGTGAAAAGTTCAATTTTTTATTTTCAGTTTATGTGACAAACTCTTATGTTTTCATCACTTTTTTGGGAGTGATTATCACATTCACAAGAAAACCTAAATCGGGCAAGGTAGAAGAATCTTTTTACCCATTCGCCAAGTGTACAAGTTAGGTGGGTCGACAACATATTCCTGTCATGTGACGCACATGCCGTCACCAGTGTCGTATAGAATATATCAGATGTGTTTTCCTGTGGAGGAATCGGTTGACCTATGACCTTGCGATCAAATGTTTTCGGTTCCCATTGGAGAGGCACGTCCTTTCGTCTACTAATCACACGGTTTTGCGATGCGGTCGCAAAACACAGACACTAAATTTATTACAGTGAACAGAGACGTCAATGAACGAACGGACAGATAATAACTATGCAAAAATAAAGAAAGTAAAATTTTCACTTGATGGGGAGACTTGAACCAAGGACCTCTCCTTCTGCAGCTCCTCACGCTACCACGAGACCACGGCGCTCGTGTGATAATTGTCTCCATGATATTGCTTATGTCGCCCATGGGCTACTCAGTTTGTATATTTTGCTTATTTTTTCACAGTTCCACACAACTTCTTCCTGTTTTCTCAATTGATCTGTGTTCAGTTTATCAAGGTCTATCCACTGTGCCAACTTACAACTAAATCTGAGGGGGGTGCGATGGGGAGGTTCCCTTGTAAGCAATTTATTCTGTACGCTTTCATTGCAGTGTTACGAGTCGGGCTCGGAAGATGAAGAAAATACACGAGTATCAAAAGACGATGCCCAATGAAATGTATAATTTTGGCTCATTTGAGGCCACAAACAGATGGATTGCATATGTCCTTTTCCTTCTCGGCGTATTCGCGGTTATTTATTTATTTATATCGATATGGACGCTTTTCTCTTCAACTCCACTTTCTTTCAACTAGTACTGGCTATTCTCAGAGCCATCAACAGGTACGTCTAATACATGTTTTCTGTGGTAATTAGAACCATCTCTGAAAGTCGAGATCCTTTGCACCTAGGAACCTGAAGATGTCTATTATACTGCAACGCCGACTAAAGTAAGGTTTTGCAAGTCTGGTTTCTTTAACCGTAATGTGTTTCAGCCAAAGATGACCCCAGTTACATGAATGTCAATTTTTTTTTTCAGGATGTGTATTCTGGATTCGCTGAATTCATTCAAAGTGAGCAAAATATTTCAATCTTAATCCTCCAAATGCAGTTTATCAAATGGTTCAAATGGCTCTGAGCACTATGGGACTTAACTTCTGAGGTCATCAGTCCCCTAGAACTTAGAACTACTTAAACCTAACTAACCTAAGGACATCACACACGTCCATGCCCGAGGCAGGATTCGAACCTGCGACCGTAGCGGTCACGCGGTTCCAGACTATAGCGCCTAGAAGCGCTCGGCCACTCCGGCCGGCCCGTTTATCAAATATGAAGTTCATTTTTCACATCATTTTAATTTAAAAAGTACATTTCTGAAAGAAGAACCTTTCCTTCCATACTAAAATGTATTCGCACTACGTTGCATCCCACCAGAATGTTGTTTTTAATACCCAGTGATCCATAATTTCTCTCCTATTTCGCACAATGATGATCCTAAATTTAGAAATCCTGTATACTGCTAAATGGCCTCATGTGCTTAGCACACATTTCCACACACGTGTCTGCCACTAGCCTCTGGTATCTTTCAAAATATTTATGGGGTTATGAAACACCTGGTCAAATGTACAAATATGTTGTAACATACTATAGTTTCGCGATTGAGTTTTTTTTTTCTTTTCTTTTTTTTTAATGATGGGCGTTGCGGGACACCTACCGTAAATTTTCAAAAATGGTTCAAATGGTTCTGAGCACTATGGGATTTAACAGCTGTGGTCATCAGTCCCCTAGAACTTAGAACTACTTAAACCTAACTAACCTAAGGACATCACAAACATCCATTCCCGAGGCAGGATTCGAACCTGCGACCGTAGCAGTTGCGCGGTTCCGGACTGGGCGCCTAGAACCGCTATACCACCGCGGCGTAACTTTTCAACGGCTGGATTTGGGATCTCTTTCGTGTGTAGTATATATTCGCAGATTTTTAATTTCTCTTCAATTTCCTTCAAGTTTTGTTTCTTCATTTTGCTGCTCCCACCGTTATGATACCTGAGCTGTCATGTAGCTACATACGCAAACATATTACCGGCTAGTGACACTCGATTGATGGCGCTACCTGTTGTCACGTGCATCAAGTTCCACGGGTCGCATGAGGCTTGCCGGGCGTGCAGAAACCCGAGTTGGCCTGCCTTAACCACTGTGCTTCAATTACACTCGTACTCTTGTGTATCCGTTGCGACAGGATGAGCTGCTTATATGGTTGCGGCATAGATAGGGGCAGGCAGGCTGGAAAGCGAATTTTTACAGGCCTACTGATTGCTTCAGTGCTGAGGCCTGGAGTGATGTGGTATGTAAATACGTATTTGTGTCCGTAGGCTTTTATACACCCTGTGTCCTACTGTGTTGTCAAATCTACAGGGTGACAGTAATTGAACTATATGAAGTAAAATCGTTATAGCTTCTGCAAGGTCTGCGTTAGGACGTTCAAGCAGCATAGTTGGCCGCATAGCATGATGGGAATCAATATGCGCATGCATAGTTTGGCTTAGCGACGGAGCTGACTTTCATTTGGATGGGTTCGTTGTAAGTAGCGTGAATAAAAGGACGCTATGTGCAAGAAGCATGAAGCGACCTTTGAATGTATCCTGATAGCTAAAAGAGCCACGCGAACTTTGAATAAGAAAATGCTATTTGACACTGAAATCAATATAAAAGATAGGGTCGCCACCAACTCTAGCCACACGACAAAGAAGAGGCAGCACTGAGTCGGAAAATTACTTAATTTATTAATAAGAAAAACTCACAAAAGAACATTCATTGTAAAGTCATTGATAAAGAATGGGATGTAGTTATTAATATGATCCAGACATTCTTCCCGTGAATCAAATATTGAGTAAAGTAAATAGGGCGTGAACACCATGCGTAAGTGCAGCCTGCAGCAAGATTCGTGAAAACACGATCTATTCCAGAGCATTTGTTTCAGATAAAAAAAGGGACACTAATCACTACACCTGTGCACATGGAAACGCTATAGGTGGGCCAACAAGGAAAACTACAAGGTAAAATGGCGAAGGTAACGGCGACGTAACATCGGTACACAAGATAAGATTGAAGGCAAAATTATTTATTCCTTAAAACATCGATGTAGTGCATCTATAGAATGCTGTTGCATGCTAACTATGTACAATTGCTTGTGAAATACTATACGTTTCGTAACAAACTCGCGTGCCCACTCGGTCCGCGGAGACAATTTCTATGGACCGTGGCCAAATTTTAATCACACGAGACAAAGAAAATTCATAAATACACAAAAATTACCAAGATCCGGAAAAGATTAGAAGCATACACACACAGTTGTAGGCACATAAACATTCACACTGAACCGAGGGCACTTCAACATATGCAACTCCTTTGTGCTGCGTTCCTCTCACGGATCAAAGTCAAGACTGCATTGGGAATCAAACTGAAAGTCTACAAAAGCCTTGCATTCCCTGCTGCAACCCAGCAAGTAAATCTTTATAAGACGAAATTCGAGACCAAAAGCTAAAAGCTCCCCTCTCTATGTGACAACGCGCCACGCGGTCAGTCCAACTCACCCTTCTTCGACTGGAGCACAGCTGTGTACGCTTCCCGTACCGGCGGCAGACTGCCTCCCGCTTCTCCAGCCTCTTCCACGCTCCGCGTGGACCGGAAAACCCCAGGATGCCATTTCCGCCACCAACCTAACGCAGGTGGATTTCTCACAAGTAGCGGAAACCTCTTTGCCGACTTGACCACTACGAGAGTTGGCAATGAAAGGTGGCTACAGGACCCTTTCATCGTCAATAAGCAAAATTGGCGTATTTGGGGGACTGAGAATCCTCGCCGGCCGAAGTGGCCGTGCGGTTAAAGGCGCTGTAGTCTGGAACCGCAAGACCGCTACGGTCGCAGGTTCGAATCCTGCCTCGGGCATGGATGTTTGTGATGTCCTTAGGTTAGTTAGGTTTAACTAGTTCTAAGTTCTAGGGGACTAATGACCTCAGCAGTTGAGTCCCATAGTGCTCAGAGCCACTTGAACCATTTTTTTGAGAATCCTCATTTCGCAACCGAGAACTCTTTCCACCCTACATTGGTGACTGTGTGGTGTGTAGTGTTCAGTCACAGAATAATCGGTGCGATATTTCTTGATAGCACGGTGACTACCGAACGGTACGTGAAGCTTTTGGAAGATGATTTCATTCCCATTATTGAACGTGACCGTGATTTCGACAACACGTGGTTCGTGCAAGACGGAGCTCGACTCCATCGAAGCAGGAGAGTGTTTGATGTCCTGGAAGAGCACTTCGGGTACTGCATTCTGGCTCCACGGTACCCAGAAGCCATTGGCATCGGCCTCGATTGGTCGCCACATCAACCGGATATGAACATATGCGACTCCTTCTTGTGGACAAGGTGTAAAGCAATAACTCAAAAACCATAGCTGAGCTGAAAAAAACCTATTCAGGGGGTCACCGACAGCATCGATATTCCGACACAACAGCGGGTCATGCAGAATTTCGCTATTCGCCTCCGCCACGTCATCGCCAATGATGGTAGGCATTTCGAATATGTCATAACCTAAATCTGAATATCTGTTGTCTATTCACGTTTTGAATAAGGTGTGTGCACGCCGTAGTTTGTAACTAATTTACATTTTTTTCATGTAGTTCAATAATTGTCACCCTGTACATTCCAGCATATCTAGGAACGGGAAAACTACCTCACTGTCACCTGTCAACGTAAAGCTGGTTTTCGGGTGAAACTCACTCAGGAAGTTGTGGAACCAGTGAAACTCCTCTTTGGTGTGTGGCCCTTTAAAAATGTGCCTCCCAAATAACGGAGCCTACAGGAAGTGTTTGAAGGAGCAGTACGTAGCGCCTATTGCTAAAACTATTCCATAAAGTGTCATCTCCTACCGGCGACAATGATAAGCCCATAGGCACATCATCAGACGAATCATAAGATGCCCCTCTGCATTTAAAATAGCTCGATCGAAGACATAATTCATCTAGGTCACAAACATCTGTAGCGACTTTCTGTCTTGTGTTATCCGCTGTATTTGATACTGGGATATTAGTAAATAAAAATTTCATATCGAAGCTTACAAGAATGGTAGTTGCGGATATCTCCACCATGTATAATGACTAAAAAAAATTTCGAATCTTTAACTAAATTATTTGTTTTTCCAACTATCTTTTAATTGTTGGTTGTTACAAGCCAACGGACCCATTTTTTGACTGAAGTTCAAAAAATGGTTCAAATGGCTCTGAGCACTATGCGACTCAACTTCTGAGGTCATCAGTCGCCTAGAACTTAGAACTAATTAAACCTAACTAACCTAATGACATCACACACATCCATGCCCGAGGCAGGATTCGAACCCGCGACCGTTGCGGTCACGCGGTTCCAGACTGAAGCGCCTTTAATCGCACGGCCACACCGGCCGGCTTTGACTGAAGTGATCTTGGTTTTAAAAATAAAATAATGAAGATATCTTACATCTGGTTTAATCAGTCTTGCCAACTTACAATTTAATAGAATTGAAAATTCAGGGTCACTGGTCTAACAAAAGACTCTCTGAGAGCAGCCCACACATAGCTGAAGCTTCTTCTTTTATTCTGGTACCGAGCCAGATGGCGCAGCGGTTAGCACACTGGACTCGCATTTGGGAGGACGACGGTTCAAACCAGTGTCCAGCTATCCAGATGCAAGTTTTCTGTGATTTCCGTAAGTCTCTCCAAGCAAATGCCAGGGTGGTTCCTTTGAATGGGCACGGCCAGTTTCCTTCCCCATCCTTGACAACATCCGAGCTTGTGCTCCATCTCTAGTGAAATCGGTGTCTTCCTCCTTTTTTTTAGAAAAAAAATATTCTGGTCACTTTTTTACGTCAGTCCCATGGTGGCAAACAAGCCCTACCTCAGACTTACCAGGTGTCTTATGAACCAAATAACTAAATTTAGCTGATGGCCAATTATGCGGATAATTCAGTGCATCTGAATAAAATTCTGAGTCCCTCACAAATCTTATTAACCAAATAACTAAGCTTTCCTCATGGGCAATTATGCGGACAATTCAGTGCATCTGAATAAAATTCTGAGTCCCTCACAAATCGTCGATTCTAGTTGCTCGCAAATTTAATTTACTGTACGTTGACAGGGCCTAGTTGCAAGGGACCGAGCGAGGTGGCGCAGTGGTTAGCACACTGGACTCGCATTCGGGAGGACGACGGTTCAATCCCGTCTCCGGCCATCCTGATTTAGGTTTTCCGTGATTTCCCTAAATCGCTTCAGGCAAATGCCGGGATGGTTCCTTCGAAAGGGCACGGCCGATTTCCTTCCCCATCCTTCCCTCACCCGAGCTTGCGCTCCGTCTCTAATGACCTCGTTGTCGACGGGACGTTAAACACTAATATCCTCCTCCTCCTAGTTGCAAGGGGAGGTGGAACGCCTAAAAACATGAAAAATCTTAAATCCCTCAAAATGCGAATAGGAAAGTCAACAGAATATTATTCTGATGTAAATCAAACGATTCTGTTTGGTGAGAGGATTATAAAACCGAAATTTCATTTTGTACAGCCAAAATATTATGAGATTTATCAGCGCATCATTATCGACATTTTAATGAATAATAATGAAAACATTGTCTTTTAAGCAAAACTAGTTATGAGGATCGAGGTATGTTGACCTCTTCCTTCGACTGAAATATATCAATCGCTTCAAAAAGCTTTTCTAAAGGACTGTCAAAACTAAGACAAGACGTACTGGCCTTTCAGGGTTATTCATGGATGCTCTCCCCCACAAAGCATATCGCTGTGAGTTAGGGGTGATTCTGACTTCCAATACATATTACTGAAGCTGGGGATAGCTGCTAAAAGAGACACCAGACATGATACTTTAACCATACAATGGAAGCTGGTAAAGTAAAGGCGAGTAAAAAGATCAGTATAGAAACGGACAGATAACTGCAGGTAATTTATAATACTGGATGAAAGGGTCTGTTACGTTACATTAGACCCAACTTTTGTGACATAGAATTTTATGTTATGGTTTACAAAGGAGTTTTCATCCGGCCACCTTGTGCAGGTCTTATACTACTGACCATTAAAATTGCTTCACCACGAAGATGACGTGCTACAGACGCGAAATTTAACCGACAGGAAGAAGATGCTGTGATATGCAAATGATTAGCTTTTCGGCTCATTCACACAAGGTTGGCGCCGGTGGCGACACCTACAACGTGCTGACATGCGGCAGGTTTCCAACTGATTTCTCATACACAAACAGCAGTTGACCAGCGTTGCCTGGTGAAACGCTGTTGTGATGCCTCGTGTAAGGAGGAGAAATGCATACCATCACGTTTTCGACCTTGACAAAGGTCGGATTGTAGCCTACCGCGATTGCGGTTTATCGTATCGCGACATTGCTGCTCGCGTTGGTCGAGATCCAATGACTGTTAGCAGTATATGGAATCGGTAGGTTCAGTAGGGTAATACGGAACGCCGTGCTGGATCCCAACGGCCTCGTATCACTAGCAGCCGAGATGACAGGCATCTTATCCGCATGGCTGTAAGGGATCGTGCAGCCACGTTTCGATCGCTGAGCCAACAGATGGGGACGGTTGCAAGACAACAACCATCTGCACGAACAGTTTGACGACGTTTGCAGCAGCAGGGACTATCAGCTCGGAGACCACGTCTGCGGTTACCCTTGATGCTGTATCACAGACAGCAGCGCCTGCGATGGTGTACTCAACGACGAACCTGGGTGCACGAATGGCAAAACGTCATTTCTTCGGATGAATCCAGGTTCTGTTTACAGCATCATGATGGTCGCATCCGTGTTTGGCGACATTGCGGTGAACACACATTGGAAGCGTGTATTCGTCATCGCCATTCTGGCGTATCACCCGGCGTGATGGTATGGGGTGCCATTGGTTACACGTTTCGGTAATCTCTTGTTCACATTGACGGCACTTTGAACAGTGGACGTTACATTTCAGATGTTTTACGTCCCGTGGCTATACCCTTCATTCGAACCCTGCGAAACCCTACATTTCTGGATACAGAAAATGTGCGACTGCTACCATGGCCAGCACATTCTCCAGATATCTCACCAATTGAAAACGTATGGTCAGTGGTGGCCGAGCAACTGGCCAGGTGGAGATGGATGGAAAAGGTGGGGAGGAAGGAATAGATAGTCAGAGTTGGAGATAGGCAAAGGGACAGGGGAGGAGAAGGTGGATAGAAGAAAGGGGAAACAGGAGATGAACAGTGTGAGGGGGCATAGGCAGGTAAAGAAAGGAGGGATGATTAGATGAATATAAATATGTGGTGGAGGAAACGGATAGGGGAGTGATAGAAGTTAGAGAGGCAGGAGGAGGTCATACAGAGGGGGAGAAGAAGGGCAGAAGAGAGGAGGAGAGGAGATGGAGAAATAGAGGGGGAGTAGAAAATGGACATACAGACAGGAGGAGATGGACAGAGCAATTGAGGAGAAGGAGATGGACAGAAAGAAAGAGAGGAGGAGATGGCCAGAGGGGTGGAAGGAGACGTGTGCAATATATGCGACATACGCCTATGTGGGCGAAGCTGTGGCTAAAACGCCAGTATTCCTAATAAACGTGAATCTTCTTAATGAAGAAGCTAAGGGTGTAGCCTTCATTTGCTGTATGCAGAATGTACTCAGATGAATTTTTGGACAGAGGAAACAAAGGTGTCAGATTAGACCAGGACACACTCATATAAACACTCTGCTTTATCCCCATGGCCAAATATTCACAAGACATAAAATGACCTTCAGTTTTCTATGTATCTCCTAATTTAAGTATTTCAGTAGAAGAAACTGAAAGTAGCAAAAACATCCTTCAGTGAAATTAATAAAATTACAAAAGACTGCGATATCAGAAGCTCTTGTGGCATTGATGAAATTTCAGTTCGAATTCATAAAAAATGGTTCAAATGGCTCTGAGCACTATGGGACTTAACTTCTGTGGTCATTAGTCCCCAAGAACTCAGAACTACTTAATCCTAACTAATCTAAGGACATCACGCACATCCATGCCCGAGGCAGGATTCGAACTTGCGACCGTAGCTGTCGCGCGGTTCCAGACTGTAAAGCTTAGAACCGCTCGGCCACTCCGGCCGGCCTAGAATTCATAAAAGTCGGTCTCTGTGTGTGAATTGGAAGTGATGTGATACACGGAATGCATTATTTGCACATGGAATTTTTCCAGGACGGTTAAAACGTACCATTCTGAAAGTACTTCATAAGGAAGATTACAAGAAAGACTTAAATAATTCTCGTCCTATTTCCTTACAAACGTCCCATTCCAAAATATTCGAAGAAAGTAATGTGCCTAGGATTAGTCTCACATTCAAGTTGAAACAACAGTTGGGATACACTCGCCAAATATTACAAGAGTTAAATTTCGCAACTTGGTGTTTTTTGTGTTCATTCCAAGGCGTTTGATTGTGTATATCATTTTACTTTCTTAGAAAAACTTAAGTCACATGGAAATGATGGCTTTACTATGAATCATATTAAACAAACAGAATGCAAATAAATTGTGCTAAGTAATTCAAAAGATTTTTGAACGGAAAGAACTTTTGTGACTAGGTGGTGCTAAGTAATTCAAAAGATTTTTGAAGGAGAAAAATTTTTATGGCTAGGTAGAAATCACGAAGGGAGTTCCACGGGGTTCTTCTTCATTATATGTGGTAATAACCCACCACTTAACATTCATAAACACGAATTGGCACCTTTTGCAGCTGATAGTAGTTTTATAACAAATCGCATTAAATAGTATTGACGGAAGTTTCAATAACACTTGTAAGAAGTTTCAATAACATTTTCCAAAGAATTTTTATGTGGTTCTCTGAAAATAACTGCTACATAAATTTTGAGAAATAACACCATATTCTGTTCTGTACAACAAATAGTCATACCGACAGTTAATTCAGTACATGAATAGATGCAAGTAAACAGGGTAGAATTCTGGAAGATTTTGGCTGTAAATATTAATGAGAACTTGAACCTGAAGAGACGTAATTGTGGTTGAGAATCAGTCCACAGTTTCGATTTGCTTGCATTAGCCGTATCTCCTTTTAAGTTTGGCTGCTTGGAACTACATTTAAAATCTTTGGACCCATCAGCTGAATCACTGGTGACGGTCGTACCTCGGCAGATTTCGTAATAATTAAGAGCGCCCAAATATTACTTTAGAGCAGTTTTTCAATTAAAAGTCTTCAATACAGCAATTAACGTTTATTATTTAACTGTGAAAATTTTTGTTACACAACTTATGATTTAATGAATTCCTTGTGAACATGTAGGTCACTTGATGTGACTTTATTACGTAGTTTCGGCTGCTGTCGTCATCAGAACAAAACGAAGAACTTGTGAAACAAGGATCAATGTAATAATTGGGGTGTGAAATGATGTAACAAATAAAGACATATATTAAGCGATCTAGACGGTTTTATTCTCCAAAAATTCAAAATGACTTATACAAGAAATTTATTTCCTTTATTAATTAATTTAATTAATTGATGGGACTAAAAAAATTACAAAAATTATCGTTAGAACTGCAATTAAACTGCTTGGAATTTTTATGACGGTGAATGTGTGTGTTATGGCGCCGCATAACAGGTTATACGAAAAAATAGAAAAAAAATTAACAGTGATTAGTTTCCTTTGTTTTACATTGTTGTTAACAGATTTTCAGAAATTACTGCAACCATACATCTACATAAAAGGCGACTGGTTGCAGTAATTTCTGAAAACCTGTTCACACCACAGTCGCAGTGCTCCACATCCACAATGGATAAAAGTCTTACATTGTTGTTATTCGCCTAAGATGGCGTGTGCAGCCAGAACAGCGGTTCTATGTATTGAACCGCAATGTCGTGTACAGCCCTCAAATTAATGTAATGGGGCTGTTTGCAATCGGTTACAGTGCCGTTATCACAACAAAAGTATATTTACATTTCTAAATGTCGGGGGCAAAACATCTTTCTCACAGTTGTAATTGAGGAATTTTTAGGGATCTTCTTTCCTCGTCATTTTCTGCCATTAGTTTCTAATACATGGTTAATGCTATAAACACATAGAAGCTAACTGCATAAGTATAGTAAAACCGGTTTTTACATTCACAAATTTTTCGTTTTCCCGCCATTTAGGTTATTTGCGCCTAGTCCCGTTTAAGCCCTATCCTTCATTTTCTGTATGTTGTGTTTAAAGTCCAATTATGACACAAAAATTAATTCTTTTAATGTTGACAAGAATGATCAACACACGTGCCTCTACAGAAAAGAAAACCACACAGTTGTTCAAGAATGAATTCACACATGTCGAAAATAAATCGATGGTTCATCTGCTTATTGTCACTTGCTGTTGTGAATTTGTACAAGGAATAGGGACTGAAACAAACATATTGATAATTCGTATGGATATGCTACGAATTGTAAAGTCCATTTGTGAAATATCGATATTGCTGTGTATATTATGAGACACTGTACTGCATTTTACATTAAGGGAATCATGAACATGATCGTTTGATTATGAACAGCTCTGCATGTATATGTGTGTGTATGTGTGTGTGTGTGTGTGTGTGTGTGTGTGCGTGCGTGCGTATGGACATGCGTATTAAACACTAACTCTTAGCTTCAAATGCACGTAGAGCCATATGGACTTCTTCAATATTGACCAAAAAAGCGGCTTACGGTAATTGGTTTACAGATCGGCGGAGATCACCACGTTAATTAAAGTTTTTTCACTGCTATCAGCTTCATTACTGCTATGAAAATGTTAATTAGCTGGACACACACAGCTGCAACTGCATTAATGCGGTGTGGACAAATCAGCTGACGCCAGCTGCTGTTACACAAGATCAGCGCCATAATTGCACACGTCAGCTTCTCCCCTGTCAGGACTACGGCGATGCAACAGATCAGCATTGTTTGCACGGCTCCTGTGTGTGTGGCCTTCCTGACTGACTCTTTGTTTCTATACTAAAGGTAAACATTCCCAAGAGCCGCCTAATATTCGCCTACATGGCACAAGCAGAGTCCAAATTAGGAAACAGCGATGATGTTATAGTATTACTCTCATTTGTTTCGTTAATCGACCGCCTAATAATCGACGATAACCTTACAACCATTGTCACAATGTCCTCAATTGTTGTTTCTTCCTTTGAAGAATATGTTTTCATCAGTTTATTGTGTCTGGCAGAGCAATAAGCACATCATATGACATCAGTTCTACCTTTCTTAATCCTGGAATGACCCAAACATATGGACAACGCTTCTATGGAATTTCTTACAGTACACTGTTGTTTCTACAAGGTCCAGTGGCATTAAAGTGACCAGCACCTATGTTCGATATCAGCGCGCGAGAACCACTCACCTCACGGACGCAGATGGTAGCATTAGCAGTGGATAGAATGTAAAGCATGTGAAACTTCTCAATAAAATTTTTACTTAAATTGAAGTAACTGAGAAGGTGAAACTTCTTTATAAAAAAATATTTACTTAAACTGCTGAGTGAAATTAACAGACTGTCTCTTTACTATTCTTTATCATTTCAACACTGACCTACTGCATTTGCCCTGACTAACAGAACTCAAACTTTTCCTATACATTAATTTCCCACAATATTCAACAGTAACGCGATCTGACTGCTTTAAAATTAACTCAAAAGAAAGGCCCTGAATAAGTAGAGACCCTAACAGTAACCCATACATTTCATAAGTCATTTACCTCACCAAAATCTTCATTACCCGAACTACAGCAATGCCGCAAGCACCAATACTGCCAGCTAAATAAAAGACTCTAACTACTGAAGGCTCTAACTACTGATAGGAATATGGTTAGCAAAGGAAAGATTTTGTTGCAAAGCAAACAATCTATTTTTACGTTAATAATGTGACTCCAAAGATATATATATATATATATATATATATATATATATATATATATATATATATATATATATATATATATATGTGTGTGTGTGTGTGTGTGTGTGTAAGAGAGACTGTTGCTGGTCAGTCTCCAGGTTCAGATGGTTCAATTGGCTCTGAGCACTATGGGACGTAACTTCTGATGTCATCAGTCCCTTAGAACTGCTTGAACCTAACTAACCTAAGGACACCACACAAATCCATGACCGAGGCAGGATTCGAACCTGCGACCGTAGAGATCGCGCAGGTTCCGGACTGTAGCGCCTAGAACCGCTCGGCCACTCCGTCCGGCAGTCTCCAAGTCGGACACGTAAAGATCGTCCGCTCGCGCTAATACTGCAAACCTCCAACACTGCTAATTACTCACCTCTAACCTCCATCACTGCTGGCTACTCACTCCCAACTTCAATCACTGCTGGCTGTTCACCTCCAACTTTCATCACTGCTGGCGATTCACCTCCAACTGCTGAGTCTGACCAGCAACAGAGTCTCTTGCTGAGTGCGCTCAGCGCTGTCAGAGTTATTAATGCAAACATAAAAAACAGGCTACTTACACATGTCGGGCGGGGCGGTAAGGGGGGGGGGGGAGAGGATACAGTAAACGGTGCAGTTCTTGTCGTAAAGCGGAGGCGGGGCAGTTTATCTGACATACAAAACAGTATGGTCATTCGCTTTCGGGTCAAGGGTGGAAACATTTTAGAAGCGACTACATACGTAAACTGTTTGCGTGCCGCCGTGTTTAACGTATACTCTACATGGAAAAACGGCACTACCCAAAACCGGCGCCGGGGCAACTCGGTGCACCATGGGCCATAGGTGACAATGATGAGCCACCGTTGCGGAGATGTGTACGAGAGAACAGACGTGCAAATGTTCAGCGATTGACCTCCCAGATGAACCAAGGGGCTACCGGCAGTGTCTCCTCAACAACCGTTCAGCGAGCGTTACTGCCTGTAGGTCTCTGCATATTGCCATCAGTCCATGCACCCATGCTGATTGCTCTTCGCCGGCGACGAAGGCTGGGATTTACGCGTCAGTACCAAAACTGGACGTCCACAGAGAGGCGACAGGTAGTCTTTTCAGATGAATTACGTTTTATGCTCCATCGGACAGATGGCAAACACCCTGCAACAATAGTCGGAAGGGAGGGAGCGTCATGGTCTGGGAAATGTTTTCGTGGCGTTCCCTGGGTGATATCGTCATTCTCGCAGGCACAATGCAACAACACAAGTATGCATATATCCTTTGGGACCATGTCTACCCTACTTGCAGTTCGTTTATCCTCGGCAAGGCAGTGCAACGCTTCACGCAGCTCACGGTGTACGTGTGTGGTTCGAAAAGCACTAGGACGAGCTTACCGCACCCCGCCGACCAACAAACTCCCCGTATTTAAACCCGATCGAGAATCCGTGGGACCACCTCAATTGGGCAAATGCCGGGATGGTTCCATTCAAAGGGCACGGCCGACTTCCTTCCCCGTCCTTCCCTAATCCGATGAGACCGATGACCTCGCTGTCTGGTCTCCTTCCCCGAAACAACCAACCAATCTCAATTGGGCTTTTAGCGCCCTCGATCCTCAACCGAAAAATGTAAATGTCGTGTGACTAGGGCCTCCTGTCGGGTAGACCGTTCGCCGGGTGCAAGTCTTTCAATGTGACGCCACTTCGGCGACTTGCGTGTCGATGGGGATGAAATAATGATGATTAGGACAATATAACACCCAGTCCCTGAGCGGAGAAAATCTCCGACCCAGCCGGGAATCGTACCCGGGCCCTTAGGATTGACATTCTGTCACGCTGGCCAGTCAGCTACCTGGGGCGGACGCTCAACCGAAAATCCTAGCTCAGCTGGCAATGGAACTGTGTGTCGGCATGGCTCCACATCTCTGTGGATACCACCCAGAACCCCATTGACACACTACCTGCGCGTCTCGCAGCAGTCCGTGCTGCAAAACGTGGATGTCCAGGTATCTGACAAGTGGCGACATTAAGGGGAGTAGGAACGGCAAAAAATTTTTTTTCACATTTTCGGATTTTTATCTCATTATAAAATTTGCAATTTTCATAATAAAATGATATATATATATTACTTATAAACTCACATGGGAACTATTATCTACATCTACATGGATACTCTACAAATCACATTTAAGTGCCTGGCAGAGGGTTCATCGAATCACCTTCACAATTCTCAATTATTACAATCTCGTATAGCGCTCGGAAAAAACAAACACCTATATCTTTCCGTATGAGCTTTCATTTCCTTTATTTGATCATGGTGATCGTTTCTCCCTATGTAGGTCGGTGTCAACAAAATATTTTCGTATTCGGAGGAGAAAGTTGGTGATTGGAATTTCGTGAGAAGATTCCGTCGCAACAAAAACCGCCTTTCTTTTAATGATGTCCATCCAAAATCCTGTATCATTTCTGTGACACTTTCTACCATATTTCGCGCTAATATAAAACGTGCTGCCTTTCTTTGAACTTTTTCGATGTACTCAGTCAGTCCTATCTGGTAAGGATCCCACACCGCGCAACAGTATTCTAAAAGACGACGGACAAGCGTAGTGTAGGCAGTCTCCTTAGTAGGTCTGTTACATTATCTAAGTGTCCTGCCAATAAAACGCAGTCTTTGATTAACATTTTCTATGTGTTCCAGTTTAAGTTGTTGGTCGTTGTAATTCCTAGGTATTCCGTTGAATTTACGGCCTTGAGATTTGACTGATTTATCATGTAACCGAAGTTTAACGAATAACTTTTAGCACTCATGTGGATGACCTCACACTTTTCGTTATTTCAGGTCGCACTATTCAGATATCTTTTCTAAATCGTTTTGCAATTTGATTCAATCTTTTGATGACTTTATTAGTCGATAAACGACAGCGTCATCTGCAAACAACCTAACACAGCTGCTCAGATTGTCTCCCAAGTCGATTGTATAGATACGGAACAGAAAAGGGCCTATAACACTACCTTGGGGAAATATGATCTACACCGGTTGAAAATGTTAAAATTTTTACTTGCATTACTTCAATATCTAATAAAATCGGTAATTTATATGTAGAAGGCTGTGGATAACTGTGTTATAAAGGTTATCAGTGTTGGACATGTCAAGAAGGGGGCACAGTGTTGGACATGTCAAGAAGGGGATGGGCACCAGGTTGACGAAGTTGAAACAAAGTTTGAGAGACAAAAAATTTTCTGATGGTAAAACCATAAGAGCAGGCTGACAGACAAAATGATTGATCAGCTTTATTACGGGATGGTCATTAGAAATAATACTGAGGATTTGTTGAAAATGAAGCAGGTAGTATGGGCTACCTTCTTCTAGAGACTGTCAACTGAAGAAAAACGTGTACTCCACCTTTGCCCTCCTGGACCTGCAATTACCGCAACACCCAGCACTCAAACAGTTCATACCGCCATAAACATTCCATTCCAGCAGCAGTCATGGCTATCATAAAACCTATTTACAGAAACCTAGCAAATCCTGAATTACTGAAGAAGTGTCTGCTTGGTCAGACTCAAAATCCCAATAAGTCGTTCAAAAGTGTTATATGGACTCGCTTACCAAAAAAATGTTTTTGTTGGAATAAAGACACTAAAGTGGGTGGTCAGTGATGCTGTTGTTGCTTTTAATGATGGCAGCATTGGTAGGGTGAACGTGCTACAGCATATGGGAGTTAATGCTGGAGCTAACTTCCTCAGAGAACTTGAACGGATGGACAAAGCAGATAAAGCAGAGTATGCAGCACAGTTGGCCGCTAAGGAGTCCAGAAAGACGAAAAGAAGAAAACACTTGAAAAAAGATCAAGATGATGATGTACAGTGCAGTTGGGATGCTTCTGAGTGACTAAAAACAAAATATAAAGCATATATTGAGTTACAGTCTTTTTGAAACTTTAGAAGCCGTTCCTGAAAATTTACATTTTCTGTTGCATTTTTCCCTAAATCTCCGAAGTCACTTCGATTAGAGTATTCAAATCTTCAGGGAGTAATAACATATATATATATATATATATATATATATATATATATATATATCCTGAGTCTACTGAACTAAAAGAAGAACATAATGTTATGTATGATTAAAATTATTTAGGATAACGTACAGAAAGTACACTAAATTTTAATCGTGTGATTAAAAAATTGTACTTCTAAAAGCAGGGGCTCAAATGCAATTATTGTAGTTCAGTAAAATCAGAACACACAGTTTAATGTCTTGTAAATGATTCATGTCAGTGGCTACAGTGGTTCCTGAAATATAGGGAAGCCAAGTTACAATATTTAACATTGTCGTTCTAACTCCTCTTAATGTAACTAGACAGTACAGTTTCGAGGCTAAGTTACTGAAGCGGCAGTTTGTCTACCTCGAGTCATTCAGTTCTCATATTATTGTTGTGGACTTTGTTCCAAGACTGCTTTGATGTAGTTCTCGTGTGCCAGCTTCTTCGTCTCTGACAAACTACTGCAACCATTTAAACCAGAATACTGTGACCAAGCCCTTTACAGTACCTGTACAGATTTGCTCCCTCTAAAATTTTCACTCTGCCTCCCCAAACGGACGACTCCTTGATGCCTCAGTATGTGTCCTATCAATCGATTCCTTATTTCAGGCAAGTTAACCCATGATTTTTTGTTCCGAGTTCGATTCGGCATCTACACCTTAAATACTCGATCTACCCATCTAATCGCTAACATTCAGTACTTCAGGTAAGATTTTCTGACACTTAAACTTCAGTTAAACTGTGACAAATACATCTTTATCAGTACTGCTTTACGTGCTGTAACAAGTTGGCATTTTATGTTTACTTCGGCATTCATCTCTACTTCGGCATTCGTATCTACTTCGGCCTTCATCAGCCCAAATAGCAAAACACATATAGAACTTTTACTGTCTGATTTCTTGATTTAAAACAGTCAGCATTAGCTAGTTTAACTCGGCTACATTCCCGTGTCCTTGTTTCAGTTTTGTTATAGTTCATGTTGCAACTAAGTCCTTTACCGTTTCTGGTAGAGTTACAGTATCATCGGTAAACGTCAACATTTTTCTCTCCCCTCCCAGAGTTTAATCCCCTCTCCAAAAATCTCCTTGCTTTCATTTAGTGCTTACTCATTGCATAGATCATCCCAAATCTGTGACCGTAAAACATAATTCTGGGTTTACACATATTGCCCGGAATTTCATCTACTTTAAAAGGTACTTCGTGTTTCGATTTGTAGGTAAAACTCATTTCTACAAATTGCACTCAGCATATTTCGCCTGATCTTTCTCCCTTTTCGCTTAATTTCGGCTAGCAAATATTTCTCAGGAATAGCAAAACATGGTGATATCCTTCTTAATATTATCAGATGGTATTATTACGAGGGCTATTCCGAAAGTAAGGTCCGATAGGTCGCGAAATGGAAACCACGGTAAAAATCAAAAATGTTTTATTTGCAACAGTTAGATACACCTTGCAGCTACTTATCTCCATAGTCGCCGACCCGACTTAGACGTGTATCGTAGCGTTGTACCAACTTTCCCATACCCTCGCTATAGAAGGCAGCCGCCAGTGCTCTCCGCCAATTCTCTACGCTGGCCTACGGCTCGTTGTCTTGTGCCGAAATGTTGTCTTCATAACCAGCGGTTCATGTGACCTGAGCTGAAACTCAGAGGGAGACAATTACGGGCTGTATTGTGGGTAATCTCACATTTCCATTTGAAAACGATGCAGGAGCATCTTCATTGCCCCTGCAGAATGCGGCTGAGAATTGTCTTGAAGACGAAACAGCACGACAGTTATGTAATGTTAGCTGCATAGCTTCAGGGGAAATTTCTCACCAGGCCCCCGTACTTGGCGGCAGACACTATTTTCTAGACATCTTTACGCACTCACTGCGAGCTCAGAAATGAGAAGAGCGACGTGATGCTAACTGGGGTTATACTAGAGACACTACCCAACACATCTGTGCAAAGCTTTATCGGATTTTCATAGTCGTTTCCATTTCGTGACCGATCGGACCTTACTTTCGGAATAGCCCTCGTATTATTATCTGTATTCTGGTCTTCTATGGGCCAGGTCAATAATTATTTATTATTCCTTCTTCGATCTTTAAAATAATTTTCATTTTATTACTGTTATCTCCTAATTTTCTGCGAGCCCCGGAGATCAACAGTATCTAGCTCACAGCCCTTAATAGCAAATTTTCAAACTCAGTTTAGTACTTCCCTTCGCTTGGAGTTTACTGAAGGCCCATTCTTTGCCACTGTCTGCTGCGTCCCACTAATCCACTTTTCGTTACGTTTATTATTGTGGTAGTCAACACATTTCAAAACGTTTTGTATGAATATTTCTTCTCGGCAGGAAAATAATACTTTTTCATACTAATTTACTCTTTAGGAGCACTGTCAAAGATAACGTTTACTCTCTTTTTTGCATTGGACACTCCACATGTAATATCTTTTTCGGCATTGTTGATCAATATTCCGCCAATTTTGACGATGTAGGTGTGCTGTTGCCTGATGATGAACTTGTATGGTGAAATCCGTCTCCTTATTACCATTGAACGTACACAGATTGTGTTCCTCTATGATAAATATGAAGTTGTTCTACCAAGTAGCGACGGAAGAGGCCATTAACGCGAAACCAACAAGTGTTGTATTTAGTCGTCTTCCTCACCTGAAGAGAACGGGTAAAGTGCTTAGAGCAACTGAATCTTCAGTTATTTGTGGACTGATATTTGGTGGATGCAGAAAGAACTGTTATGTGACACAGTCAGTCCTAATCAAAGGTCTGAAATCCATAAAAATATAGGAACAACACGTCACACTAGAATGAACGTTTTCAAGATTCTCTGAGGTTGTACTTAAAGTTCTTCGGAAGGGGAGGAACTCGTTAAGTGGTATCCGGTTTCGACAAATCAGTCATATGGAAAACGATGGAAGACTACTGTATCCATTAGTGAATAGTGCCCACATTACGTAAATCACAACTTTTGTAAAGAGAGGATTCATGTACCGCAGCAATGAGTTGTCTTACACAGGGCTGCTTCAACAGAGTGCTTCACTAGCAGAGATGTGGGTGCTTGTTCACTATAGGTTCTGGAATGCGGGACAGGTGTTATTAACAGACGGTAAAAATGTAACACATTCGCGGTTGGCCACACTCACCCTTGACGGGGCTCTTGGACTGCTGCTTTCAACACATTTTTCGAATACCATTGCTGTGTAACTGTAAACGCAATAAATGTGTACGCTGTCCCATTTCAAGTGATGAAATTCCATTTATCCAAGCTTAAAAATTTTATTATGAAGTATTAAAATTAACGGACATATGGCTGGTTTATTGTGTCAGGTTTTTTTTCCAAAAAAAAAAAATTGTGCACTTCGTTCATACAGAAAATATTCCTGAGTTTGGTGAGTTCTGAAACATCGGGGGGGGGGGGGGGGGGGCGCTGTTGCCAGCAGTACAATATCCCATTCTACAGCCTAGAGCTTTTAAAAAATATGAATCAAGACATTACAAGAGATATTTAGGATGCAAAACATAAAAAAGGTTTTTAAAATACAATGAAGACATGATCATAAACAGATAGTGTTGTATTCTTTGTTTAAAATTTGAAAAAAGGAAATAAAAAAAGAATGACAGGTAAAGATAAAAAGACAAAGTAGACATCTAATACGTAAAAATGACGACGCTGTTCATTTGAAATAAGCATTTTACATTCATTAAAAATCTATATGACCTGCACTAGTTGTGGGACGATTGAACCCTGGGTGTTCTGTAGGGGATGGCTGTGGGTGTAAGTTCATCATCCGCCAGGTGGTATCCGTTGAAGGAGAGTAGGTAGCAGAGTGGATATTGCGAGAAAAGAAAGGAGGGATGAGTGTGATCGGTGGGCTGTACCATGGTATCACGACAAGAAGGGATGGGGCGAAATGTTGAGGAAGGAGGGAGGGAGGAGCCCTTTTGTGGAGCGGAAATAGTTGGGGAAAGCTATAGCTGGTAGGATACATAAAAATCGGCGCGGATTTCATTGTGTAGGAAAGGAAGTTGGTTGAAGTTGCGTTGGGTTAGGATGTAGGTGTGGGAACGTTGGGATGTGTTTGTAAAGGCGCGGCAGCATACCATGTTTAGTGGTCAGAGAAGAAACAATGAGGATATTAGAATCTAGTTTGCTGATAGTGTAGGAATGTGGAGGATTCGGCGCGTTTGCTCTTCTGGCCTGTATTGACACAGGAACACGATTTGTAGATACGTGTTGGGTGCCTTTTTATGACATGTTAAACTACAAGAGTTGTTTTACTCATTTTCACGTAAGCGATGCAATATTTCACACGCATCACTATATTATTTTCTTTTACGTATTTATAATTTATGTGGACATTCAGCCACACAGTAATCTGGATCAATATCAGAATCATCGACTTCCCCTTCTGAACTGCAATCGCCGATTACGACTTCCATAACTTTGAAAACATCGGCGTCATCAAAACTGACAATTCCAAACGTATAAAGGAAGCGAGTATGGGCCAACAAAGCTGAAGGGAGTAGACATAAGCAACATGGGACTCAATGCAGCGTAGACAGATATTAAACATTTTTGTAGAGTACAGATGGTGTTGTTGTTGTTGTGGTCTTCAGTCCTGAGACTGGTTTGATGCAGCTCTCCATGCTACTCTATCCTGTGAAAGCTTCTTCATTTCCCAGTACCTACTGCAACCTACATCCT
Source organism: Schistocerca nitens (assembly GCF_023898315.1). NCBI lineage: Eukaryota > Metazoa > Arthropoda > Insecta > Orthoptera > Acrididae > Schistocerca > Schistocerca nitens. The sequence goes on from NC_064620.1 coordinate 570,304,153, forward strand.
TCTGAATCTGCTTAGTGTATTCATCTCTTGGTCTCCCTCTACGATTTTTACCCTCCACGGTGCCCTCCAATGCTAAATTTGTGATCCCTTGATGCCTCAAAACATGTCCTACCAACCGATCCCTTCTTCTAGTCAAGTTGTGCCACAAACTTCTCTTCTCCCCAATCCTATTCAATACCTCCCCCACCTTATCTTCAGCATTCTCCTGTAGCACCACATTTCGAAAGCTTCTATTCTCTTCTTGTCCAAACTAGTTATCGTCCATGTTTCACTTCCATACATGGCTACACTCCATACAAATACTTTCAGAAACGGCTTCCTGACACTTAAATCTATACTCGATGTTAACAAATTTCTCTTCTTGAGAAACGCTTTCCTTGCCATTGCCAGTCTACACTTTATATCCTCTCTACTTCGACCATCATCAGTTATTTTACTCCCTAAATAGCAAAACTTCTTTACTACTTTAAGTGTCTCATTTCCTAATCTAATTCCCTCAGCATCACCCGACCTAATTTGACTACATTCCATTATCCTCGTTTTGCTTTTGTTGATGTTCATCTTATATCCTCCTTTCAAGACACTGTCCGTTCCGTTCAACTGCTCTTCCAAGTCCTTTGCTGTCTCTGACAGAATTACAATGTCATCGGCGAACCTCAAAGTTTTTACTTCTTCTCCATGAATTTTAATACCCACTCCGAATTTTTCTTTTGTTTTCTTTACTGCTTGCTCAATATACAGATTGAATAACATCGGGGGAGGCTACAACTCTGTCTCACTCCTTTCCCAACCACTGCTTCTCTCTCATGCCCCTCGACTCTTATAACTGCCATCTGGTTTCTGTACAAATTGTAAATAGCATTTCGCTCCCTGTATTTTACCCCTGCCGCCTTCAGAATTTGAAAGAGTGTATTCCAGTTAACATTGTCAAAAGCTTTCTCTAAGTCTACAAATGCTGGAAACGTAGGTTTGCCTTTTCTTAATCTTTCTTCTAAGATAAGTCGTAAGGTCAGTATTGCCTCACGTGTTCCAACATTTCTACGGAATCCAAACTGATCTTCCCCGAGTTCGGCTTCTACCAGTTTTTCCATTCGTCTGTAAAAAATTCGCGTTAGTATTTTGCAGCTGTGACTTATTAAACTGATAGTTCGGTAATTTTCACATCTGTCAACACCTGCTTTCTTTGGGATTGGAATTATTATATTCTTTTTGAAGTCTGTGGGTATTTCGCCTGTCTCATACATCTTGCTCACCAGATGGTAGAGTTTTGTCATGACTGGCTCTCCCAAGGTCATCAGTAGTTCTAATGGAATGTTGTCTACTCCCGGGGCCTTGTTTCGACTCAGGTCTTTCAGTGCTCTGTCAAACTCTTCACGCAGTATCTTATCTCCCATTTCGTCTTCATCTACATCCTCTTCCATTTCCATAATATTGTCCTCAAGTACATCGCCCTTGTATAAACCCTCTATATACTCCTTCCACCTTTCTGCCTTCCCTTCTTTGCTTAGAACTGGGTTGCCATCTGAGCTCTTGATATTCATACAAGTGGTTCTCTTCTCTCCAAACGTCTCTTTAATTTTCCTGTAGGCAGTATCTATCTTACCCCTAGTGAGACAAGCCTCTACATCCTTACATGGTGTAGAACTCGAAAAATACGAGTGCAGAGACCCTTCTTTGTGCAGCCTACATGACTGCCATCAGAGGGCAGGAGAGACAATGTTAGCTACGAGGTTTTTCGCACAGCACGAGCACGACTCGGGCTTCGTCCGCCTGACTGACTGCCGCTGCTCGAATCCTACTCGGGCTCCGTCCGCAATGTGTTAATACAAGCGAGAAAATTTCATTTTGCCGGAGGTTCGATGGTCAACCAATAGCGGCTAAAAAGGTCAACACGGCACTTCTCAACCGCTGACTAACTATTTATCGAATTTCGTGGAATATTGATTCAAATCTTTACCCTACAACTCTGGAAATCCCACTGAAATTTGTATTCTCTGATTGTAGGTGAAATAAGAATTGTGAAATTTGTTGTGCTTTTCAGTGAAATATGTGAAGGGAGAAAATCCCCGTATGCTCGTGGGCACTTTTTTTTAATCTAATTTTGTTCTATATTGTTTGTTGACTTTGTCCGTGGCGAACGTCCGATGACACTCGTTCAGGTTGTTCGTTGATCCGTTCACTCAGTTTTTTTTTTATTACAGACGGTAGCTAAACCCTCTGACCGAACACGCTGACCTACCGTGCCGGCTAACTTAATTCTTCTCCCTTACGTTGTTAGATAGAGGCTTAATACATTGACACCCTCCAGTATGTTTAGCTAAGCTCTGTGGAAATCTCTTCACTCGTTTAAAAGGGAACTTCGCACATACGTCCATTTTGCTGGACAAGCATTGAATGCTACTTATATTCCAAAATACTGGTTTAAAATCCGTCAGCCTCTACACCCCCTCTCCCCCCCCCCCCCCCCCCCCCCAAAAAAAAAAATCTTGGAAAATGTCTGCGAAGATCAGATTTCCAATTGCGTCAAATATAAAATATTTCCAACTACGTAACATAACCGCCAGTAGGTGTCTGTGGAGCGCAGTGGTCAGGTAGCTGTAAAGCGACTAGTTCGAATCTCACGAGATTTTAAGTTGCTTTTATTAAAATTCTATGTTTATTATCACATGGACATGTTCAGCATCGAATACTGAGACAGAGTTGCTAAAGAAAATATTTTTTTTTTCAAGTACTTATTGTACGAAATTAATTTAAATTTGTTACTTTGGCGCAGTCGACAGTTTCTGGGGATTTTGTGGTCGTAATTACTTCACAAGCTTTAAAAATATTTTTTAAGATATACTCAACCAGTCAGAGAACATGAAGTCGATACACAAGTACGCAGTAACTCAATATCTATTATAATACAATACAGTAAAAATTCTCTGCCCCTCGGAATGGCTTTAACGTAATAACAGCGAGGATGGCACGAAACGTTACACAAGGATATCACAAATAGGTGTTGTGAAGAAATGACAAGAAGGAAATAAAGGAAGTAAACATTACCTCAGGACACAGTGTCCAAAAATAGATCGCAACAAGAGCCGAGACATATAGTCCCCAACTGATACTAGTGCAATCAGTTGACAAGACACATTGATTAAGGCTAACCACTGGTGATCTCAAGCCGAAAATAAACTAGGCCAACAACTCCAACAACGCCAGCAGTAATAGACAAGCTGGCCGCTGTGGCCGAGCGGTTATAGGCCCTTCAGTCCGGAACCGCGCTGCTCCTACGGTCGCAGGTTCGAATCTTGCCTCGGACATGGATGTGTGTGATGTCCTTAGGTTAGTTAGGTTTAAGTAGTTCTAAGTCTAGGGGACAGATGACCTCAGATGTTAAGTCCCATACTGCTTAGAGCCATTTGAACCATTTGAGTAAGAGACAAACAGGAAATATGGCGACCTCTCCGTTACGGCAGTATAACAACTTGCACAATCTGAACAGAAACCAGTCAGACATGAGGTCTGCACAGGCGAGGGTTTGCACTGAATAGAACTCGTACAACTGACTTCCGACAAACCGTCGTGGTGGAGCGCACACCACTCCCATTATCCAGTTTTATCTTGTTAGCTCAGCATTCCTGGACCCAAGATGCTAAGCACCTTCCAGTCACTCATTCACTGCCCAGAGTGACAGCAAGCCGTCTCAGGACCAGACCGAAAGCCGCACCAGGATGCTTCTGTTGCTTTGCCGCGCCAGCTTCCCGCTCCGCCTCGTCTCGCTGACTGCCTTGTCAGAGAGTCCTAGCTGTAATGCAGTGGCCGTCAGAAGCATTGTTCAGAATCCAATACTGACACTGTGAGGCGGCAGTTCGGCCCGTAGACGGACCGGTCTTATTACTGGGTCGGAACATAAATTCGTACCGTTTTTCCCTCTAGGTACACGTAACAGAGACTTTAGTTGTCAATAATGTGTTCTCCTTCATTTTCTACAACATTCTGACCACGCTGGGGTAACTTTTAGATTCCACGACTCTAGAAATCACGTTGTTTTGAGGTGGAGAACTCGTCGAACTTTGTTCGGACACCATTTCATCTGAAATGAGGTTCCTTGAAGGTTGTTCGACACAGAGCGGGAAGATGAAAATTTGAGGGCGAAATATCAGGTGAAGGAGGTGGGTGTGGAATGACTCCCAACCCAATGGCCGCGCGGGGGTAGCCGCGAGGCGACGTCCAGGGCGTCTTGTCGCTGTCGCCCCCCCCCCCCCCCAGTCGGAGGTTCGAGTCCTCCCTCGGGCGTGTGTGTGTGTTGTCCTTAGCGTAAGTTAGTTTAAGTTAGATTAAGTAGTGCGTAAGCTTGGGGACCGATGACCTCAGCAGTTTGGTCCCATAAGAAATTACCATTCATTCTCTGCTTCCGTATGGCATCATATTCTGGAGTAACTCATTATTGAGTAAAAGAGTGTTCATTGCACAAAAGCGTGTAATCAGAATAATTGTGGAGCTCATCCAAGATCATCCTGCAGACACTTATTTAAAGAGCTAGAAATCTTCACTGTAGCCTCACAATATATATATTCACTTATGAAATTTGTTATTAACAATCCGAACGAATTCAAAAGTAATAGCAGTGTACATGGCTACAACACTAGGAGAAAGGATGATCTTCACTACTCAAGGTTATATCTAACTTTGGCTGAGAAGGGGATAAATTATGCTGCCACAAAAGTCTTTGGTAAGTTACCTAATAGCATCCAAAGTCTGACAGATAGCCATATAGCATTTAAAAGGAAATTAAAATAATTTCTTAATGGCAACTCCTTCTATTCATTAGATGAATTTTTGGGTATAGTAAGTGGGTAATTTCCCAACCACCACAAAAAGAAAATTAAAAATATTTGAGTGTCATGTAGTATTTTGCCTCATGTAATATCTTGTATAGACACCTTTTATTAACCTGACACGTTCCACATCATTAATAAGTGTCGTATTCATGATATATGGAACAAGTACTAATCTAATCTAATCTAACCACAAATTTTCCAACCCAATCCGTGTACCGATGTGTCTGTCAGTCCAGCGGAATGCGGGCGGGCAATATCGTGGAGTAGCATCACATCACGCAGTCTCCCTGGTCGTTGTTCTTGGAAAGCGTCTGCAAGGCGTTTCAGTTGTTGACAGTAAATGTTAGCAGTGATGGTTACATCTCGCGGAAACAGTTCATAGTACACCAAACCGCCGCTGTTCCATCCCATAGATAACATTATCGTTTGTGGATGAGCGAAGGTCTTTGCATGGGGAGTTGTTGCTTTGTTTGGGCTCCGCCATTCCTTTCTTTTCCTTCTGTATGCATAAAGAAGCTCTTTTTCGGACCCAATAGAGTTGCAGGATAGGAACGGTCGATGTTCTTCCCGGGCCAGTCGATGACGACCAAAGAGAGAAGTGCACATGGCCACCCGCTGCTTTTGTGATTTTGGGTCAGAGCATGCAGTACCCACACATCTGATTATATTAAACCTTCTCAGCTGCATGTAAATGTCGCACAATGGTAGTATGATAAGTTTATCACATCTGTCAGTTCTCGAGTACAAATACGTGGATAATTGTGGATTAATGCATGTAAACGATCTTCATCAAATATCCAAGGTATCCTAAACGTGGAAAGTCACTAATGTCAAAACCATCCTCCTTAAAACGGGAAAACCATTTTCTTGCTGTTCTCTGTCCAGTGGCATTATTCCCATACAGTGTGCCTCCGTAGCGTAGCGGTAGCGTTACCGCCTACCACATAAGGGGTCTGGGTTCGATTCCCGGCAGGGGAATGGGTGTTATATGTCCTTCATGCTCATTTTCATCATTGACTCGCAAGTCATCGAAGTGGCGTCAACTAAAAACGACTTGCAATACGGCGGCTGAACTCCCCGAATGGGGCCCTCCGGCCAACAATGCCATACGATCATTTTCATTTCCATTTCCATACAGGGTGCAAAGGTTTCGGGCTGCCTCCGCTGCTGTTATCCCTCTATTGAACTCAAACAGAAGAAGTTGTCGGAAATGTTTCTATTTCTGCATTTGGCACTCCATTTTCTACATTTTCTAGTGCACACAGGTCCAAAAATCAAAATGGTTCAAATGGCTCTGAGCACTATGGGACTGCCGGCCGCGGTGGTCTCGCGGTTCTAGGCGCTCAGTCCGGAACCGCGCGACTGCTACGGTCGCAGGTTGGAATCCTGCCTCGGGCATGGATGTGTGTGATGTCCTTAGGTTAGTTAGGTTTAAGTAGTTCTAAGTTCTAGGGGACTGATGACCACAGATGTTAAGTCCCATAGTGCTCAGAGCCATTTGAACCATTTGAACCACTATGGGACTTAACGTCTTAGGTCATCAGTCCCCTAGAACTTAGAACTACTTAAACCTAACTAACCTAAGGACATCACACATCCATGCCCGAGTCAGGATTCGAACCTGCGGCCGTAGCGGTCGCGCGGTTCCAGACTGCAGCGCCTAGAACCGCACGGCCACCGCGGCCGGCTCCACAGGTCCTATCACTATCTCCAAATGACAAAATGACAATATGTAAATACAAATAGCAACAGTGAACTACAAATAAAATGTATCAATCGATAAATAAACGCATAGCAACCGGAATGCCAACATGCAAAACAAAATCTCTACGAAATTATGCACCAAACCAATATTCGTTGGTAACCTAGACAAATTAGTATGTCATGAGTGGTGTGAGATCCTTACCAAAGAGGATTAACGGAGCACATCGAGAAAGTCCAAGGAAGAGCAGCACGTTTTGTATTATCACGAAATAGGGAAGAGTGTGTCATTGACAGCATACAGAATCTGGGGTGGACATCATTAAAAGAAAGGCGTTTTCCGTTGCGGCGGAATCTTCTCACGAAATTTAAATCACCAACTTCCTCCTCCGAATTCGAAAATACCTTGTTGACGCCGACCTACATAGGGTGAAACGATCATCATAATAAAAAAGTGGCTCTGAGCACTATGGGACTTAACATCTGAGGTCATCAGTCCCCTAGAACTTAGAACTACTTAAACCTAACTAACCTAAGGACATCACACATCCATGCCCGAGTCAGAATTCGAACCTGCGGCCGTAGCGGTCGCGCGGTTCCAGACTGTAGCGCCTAGAACCGCTCGGCCACAACGGCCGACGATCATCATAACAAAATAAGGGATATCAGAGCTCAGACGGAAAGATATACGAGGTGTGGCTAGAAAAAAACCGGACTAGTACTGGTGAAACAATAAAACGAATGCAGTAAGACTGAAAGTCGCGTGGCCTGTCACGTGACTCTCGCTCCGCCTACTGCTCGAGTTTCATCTGCCTCCTGCACTCAGTCTGCCCGTGGCGTCTGTTTTAAGTAGTTGACGTTTTGTCTGTGCGTCGGAAAATGTTGAGTGTACAGAAAGAACAGCGTGTTAACATCAAATTTTGTTTCAAACTAGGAAAATCTGCAAGTGAAACGTTTGTAATGTTACAACAAGTGTACGGCGATGATTGTTTATCGCGAACACAAGTGTTTGAGTGGTTTAAACGATTTAAAGATGGCCGCGAAGACACCAGTGATGACACTCGCACTGGCAGACCATTGTCAGCAAAAACTGATGCAAACATTGAAAAAATCGGTAAACTTGTTCGACAAGATCGCCGTTTAACAATCAGAGCAGTGTCTGAGTTAACAGGAGTTGACAAGGAAAGTGTTGGGCAGATTCTTCATGAAAGTTTCAACATGAACAAAGTGTGTTCAAAAATGGTTCCAAAGTGTCTCACAATTGAACAGAAGGAACGCCGAAGAATGATTTGTTCTGACATCCTGGAAAACATTGAAAGTGGTCCCACCTTCTTACAAAATGTTATTACTTGCGATGAATCGTGGTTTTTTACTTACGATCCCGAAACTAAACGCCAATCGATGCATTGGAAAACTCCTGGTTCTCCACGACAAAAAAAAAAGCATGAATGTCAAAATCTAAATTCAAGGCAATGATGATTGTTTTTTTTTTGACATCAAAGGGATTGTGCACATTGATTGGGTACCAGAGGGACAAACAGTGAATCAGCATTACTACATTAGCGTCCTGGCTACCCTACGTGAGCGAGTACGGAGAAAACGGAACGATTTGTGGAGAAAAAAGTCATGGATCCTTCACCAAGACAATGCCCCAGCTCACAGTGCGTTGTCAGTGAAGACGTTTTTGGCAAAACACAACATTCCCATCTTAGATCATCCACCCTACTCACCTGATTTGGCCACCTGTGACTTTTTTCTTTTCCCTTAAGTCAAGTCAGCTTTGAAAGGAACTAGATTTGAGACTGTTGAAGCAGTAAAAGAAAAAGCGACGGAAGTAATGTATGGACTTACCGAAAATGATTTGCAGCATTGCTATGAACAGTGGAAAATTCATATGGAGCGGTGTAGAGACCGAGGAGGAGAGTACATTGAAGGAGATAACATGAAATTGTAAATAATTGTAAATAAATGTTTTTTCCAGCATCAGTCCGGTTTTTTTGTAGCCGCACCTCGTAGGTGTTCGTTTTTCACGTGCGCTGCTCGAGATTGGAACAATAGAAAATTATTGTGAAGGTGGCTCGATGAACCCTCTGCCACGCACTTATGTGTGATTTATAGAGTATACGTGTAAATAATACTTTTTCTTAATCTTATTTTACTTACTGGTTGGTGGTATGTAGTAGAACGGCAGTCTAACAAATAGGTTATTAAATATATTACTGACAAGCAAATAGCAAAAGTGAACTTCAAATGAAAAACGACAGTCGATAAATAAACCCATAGGAACTCGAATGCCAAAACGCTAAACTAATAGTCTAAGAATTTATGCATCAAACCAATATTAGTTGGCAACCTAAACATGTTAGTATGTTATGACCCCCCAATAGACTACCTATGGTAAGGACGCCGTACGCTGGCGACCGACCCCCAAGTAATGAGCGTTAGAAGTCTGCATCATTCAAAACACTTCGTGCCGACTGTTGTTTCAGGTTTATTACGTCCTCACCGACCCAAGAGTTGTGACACTGTAGTTTCCTGACGAAGTATTGTTGTGCTGTCTGTGTGAGTGGATATTTAATTAACTAATAACCATAATTTCACTTCTATTTCAGTGCATTATGCAATATGACACACAATCATAAGTGTTTACTAAACGCTTTCAAAGTCGTTTCTCTCCTATTCGTTGCGTCGTATTTCAACAGAATTCCTTAATTTGATTTCATACTCTTTGCTTCCAATCGGTGCCATATTCGAAGATGATCGTCGCTGTAATGCGAATTCAAAAATCCGTGTTACTTCCGTTTGAAATTTGCACCATACACACTGGTAGGTACATGTTGCGCATGGCCATTGAGTTGACCGTCCTGGAAGAAAAAAAATGAAATATGCCCCGCCTCACACCCTGTTACCCCGCAGTGCCCTCGCCAGTTACCCCTCTGGCCCTATGGTAACCGGCCAGCTTTACTTAGCTCGCGCCCAACATAAAATGAAGTGGATGTTACAGTGTTACTGTCTGGGTCAGTGTTGATGTCTGTTACTGACAACAGAAACTCCCCATCCCACCCCCTCCCCCCTAAACCCCTCAGATGTAATGGTAAGAGGGACCAGCATCAGGAACTGAACACAGATCGAGCATGAGCAAGAAGGCGTACTGAAATGTGAAAAAAAGGCAAAAAAGAAACAGTGAACGGTTCAAAAACAAGAATATCGAGCAGTCTGAGCCGTGCGGGATTAGCCGAGCGGTCTGGGGCGCGGCTGTCATGGACTGTGCGGCTGGTCCCGGAGGAGGTTCGAGTCCTCCCTCGGGCATGGGTGTCTGTGTTTGTCCTTAGGATAATTTAGGTTAAGTAGTGTGTAAGCTTAGGGACTGACGACCTTAGCAGTTAAGTCCCATAAGATTTCACACACATTTGAACATTTTTTGAACATCGAGCAGTCTGAAATAGCTATGGTGTCGTGGTCACGGTGTTGCACAGCCAAGCGGGTGAGCCGTCATCAGACCTCCATGGAGCTTTTGCTTTTCCGCTGTTCTCTGTACTCAAATTTGTGTCGTTGTGTAATGTCCGTTTGAGACAGCGATGTTTAAGGCAGGGTCCTATAGAGACAGTTGATTGTGCACAACCGCTGTACTGGTAGCCGAAAGGAAGTGGCTTTCACATGGGAACCGCAACCTTTTGATGGTAAGTCGACAAGTCAACCGAATCCTTCACCGGAAAAAACATCTTTTGTGCCATACACTGTGTTCGTGCAAGTACGGGTATCATTCGACAGGGATCTCTTGTTCAATTTAGGTGTTAGTATGAATCTGAACGTGATCGCTCCCAAGGAAATGACGAAATTACAATAGTCACATAAGCTGCAACAAATGAGCGCATCAGTTTTACAATCACGTGGTGTCCTTGTTCTCTGTCAAAACATATGTTGTTAACGTTTATGAAGTTGCATACCATTTTGGAAGTTATGACTCTTGAATTCCTTTGTTGAAACAGTTCACACCTGCTTAATTGTTGTTTTCATTTCTGTGAGAAGTATACGTAGTATCTTGCCTGCACTCACTATTCATCACGATTATTTGCAAAGGTAGCGAATTCTTGCCGCATGAATCATATATAACCAATGTATAGTATGACAACTGCCAAGACTGCAGAAAGAGAACAAACATTTTAATGACCTAACGGACAGTTCATAATGTTGTGAAAAATAAACGTGAGTAAAAATAAATGGCTCGAGGCAGTTTCGAACACCATTACCACTTAACCGCGACGCTGTGGATGTTTTTTTACGCCTAATATTGCACTTGTTAAGATGAAATGGGAGATATCATACTGCGCGAAGAGTTTGATAGAGCACTGAAAGGCCGGCCGAAGTGGCCGTGCGGTTAAAGGCGCTGCAGTCTGGAACCGCAAGACCGCTACGGTCGCAGGTTCGAATCCTGCCTCGGGCATGGATGTTTGTGATGTCCTTAGGTTAGTTAGGTTTAACTAGTTCTAAGTTCTAGGGGACTAATGACCTCAGCAGTTGAGTCCCATAGTGCTCAGAGCCATTTGAACCATTTGAACCAGCACTGAAAGACCTAAGTCGAAACAAGGCCCCGGGAGAAGACAACATTCCATTAGAACTACTGACAGCCTTGGGAGAGCCAGTCCTGACAGAACTCTACCATCTGGTGAGCAAGATGTTTGAAACAGGCGAAATACCCTCAGACTTCAAGAATAATATAATAATTCCAATCCCAAAGAAAGCAAGTGTTGACAAATGTGAAAATTACCGAACTATCAGTTTAATAAGTCACGGCTGCAAAATACTAACGCGGATTCTTTACAGACGAATGGAAAAACTAGTAGAAGCCGACCTCGGGGAAGATCAATTTGGATTCCGTAGAAATATGGAAACACGTGAGGCAATACTGACCCTACGACTTATTTTAGAAGCTAGATTAAGAAAAGGCAAACCTTCGTTTCTAGCATTTGTAGACTTAGAGAAAGCTTTTGACAATGTTGACTGGAATACTCTCTTTCAAATTCTGAAGGTGTCAGGGGTAAAATACAGGGAGCGAAAGGCTATTTACAATTTGTACAGAAACCCGATGGCAGTTATAAGAGTCGAGGGACATGAAAGGGATGCGGTGGTTGGGAAGGGGGTGAGACGGGGTTGTAGCCTCTCCCTGGTGTTGTTCAATATATTGTATATTGTATATTGTATATTGTATATTGTATATTGAGCAAGCAGTAAAGGAAACAAAAGAAAAATTCGACCTAAGTCGAACCATGGACCTTGCCGTTGGTGAGGAGGCTTGCGTGCCTCAGCGATACAGATGGCCGTACTGTAGGTGCAACCACAACGGAGGGGTATCTGTTGAGAGGCCAGACAAACGTGTGGTTCCTCAAGAGGGGCAGCAGCCTTCTCAGTAGTTGCAAGGGCAACAGTCTGGATGATTGACTGATCTGGCCTTGTAACACTAACCAAAATGGCCTTGCTGCGCTGGTACTGCGAACGGCTGAAAGCAAGGGGAAACTAAAGCCGTAATTTTTTCCCGAGGGCATGCAGCTTTACAATATGGTTAAATGTTGATGGCGTCCTCTTGGGTAAAATATTCCGGAGGTAAAATAGTCCCCCATTCGGATCTCCGGGCGGGGACTACTCAAGAGGATGTCGTTATCAGGAGAAAGAAAACTGGCGTTCTACGGATCGGAGCGTGGAATGTCAGATCCCTTAATCGGGCAGGTAGGTTAGAAAATTTAAAAATGGAAATGGATAGGTTAAAGTTAGATATAGTGGGAATTAGTGAAGTTCGCTAGCAGAAGGAACAAGACTTCTGGTCAGGTGACTACAGGGTTATAAACACAAAGTCAAATAGGGGTAATGCAGGAGTAGGTTTAATAATGAATAGGAAAATAGGAATGCGGGTAAGCTACTACAAACAGCATAGTGAACGCATTATTGTGGCCAAGATAGATACGAAGCCCACGCCTACTACAGTAGTACAAGTTTATATGCCAGCTAGCTCTGCAGATGACGAAGAAATTGAAGAAATGTATGATGAAATAAAATAAATTATTCAGATTGTGAAGGGAGACGAAAATTTAATGGTCATGGGTGACTGGATTTCGGCAGTAGGTAAAGGGAGAGAAGGAAACGTAGTAGGTGAATACAGATTGGAGGTAAGAAATGAAAGAGGAAGCCGCCTGGTAGAATTTTGTACAGAGCACAACTTATTCATAGCTAACACTTGGTTCAAGAATCATGAAAGTAGGTTGTATACATGGAAGAAGCCTGAAGATACTGACAGGTTTCAGATAGATTATACAGGGTGTTACAAAAAGGTACGGCCAAACTTTCAGGAAACATTCCTCACACACAAAGAAAGAAAATATGTTATGTGGACATGTATCCGGAAACGTTTACTTTCTATGTTACATCCCATTTTATTACTTCTCTTCAAATCACATTAATCATGGAATGGAAACACACAGCAACAGAACGTACCAGCGTGACTTCAAACACTGTGTTACAGGAAATGTTCAAAATATCCTCCGTTAGAGAGGATACATGCATCAACCCTCCGTCGCATGGAATCCCTGATGCGCTGATGCAGCCCTGGAGAATGGCGTATTGTATCACAGCCGTCCACAATGCGAGCACGAAGAGTCTCTACATTTTGTACCGGGGTTGCGTAGACAAGAGCTTTCAAATGCCCCCATAAATTAAAGTCAAGAGGGTTGAGGTCAGGAGAGCGTGGAGGCCATGGAATTGATCCGCCTCTACCAATCCATCGGTCACCGAATATGTTGTTGAGAAGCGTACGAACACTTCGACTGAAATGTGCAGGAGCTCCATCGTGCATGAACCACATGTTGTGTCGTACTTGTAAAGGCACATGTTCTAGCAGCACAGGTAGAGTTGTTGTTGTTGTCGTCTTCAGTCCTGAGACTGGTTTGATGCAGCTCTCCATGCTACTCTATCCTGTGCAAGCTTCTTCATCTCCCAGTACCTACTACAACCTACATCCTTCTGAATCTGCTTAGTGTATTGATCTCTTGGTCTCCCTCTACGATTTTTACCCTCCACGCTGCCCTCCAATGCTAAATTTGTGATCCCTTGATGCCTCAAAACATGTCCTACCAACCGATCCCTTCTTCTGGTCAAGTTGTGCCACAAACGTCTCTTCTCCCCAATCCTATTCAATACCTCCTCATTAGTTACGTGATCTACCCACCTTATCTTCAGCATTCTTCTGTAGCACCACATTTCGAAAGCTTCTATTCTCTTCTTGTCCAAACTGGTCATCGTCCATCTTTCACTTCCATACATGGCTACACTCCATACAAATACTTTCAGAAACGACTTCCTGACAGTTAAATCTATACTCGATGTTAACAAATTTCTCTTCTTCAGAAACGATTTCCTTGCCATTGCCAGTCTACATTTTATATCCTCTCTACTTCGACCATCATCAGTTATTTTGCTCCCTAAATAGCAAAACTCCTTTACTACTTTAAGTGTCTCATTTCCTAATCTAATCCCCTCAGCATCACCCGATTTAATTTGACTACATTCCATTATCCTCGTTTGGCTTTTGTTGATGTTCATCTTATATCCTCCTTTCAAGACACTGTCCATTCCGTTCAACTGCTCTTCCAAGTCCTTTGCTGTCTCTGACAGAATTACTATGTCATTGGCGAACCTCAAAGTTTTTACTTCTTCTCCATGAATTTTAATACCTACTCCGAATTTTTCTTTTGTTTCCTTTACTGCTTGCTCAATATACAGATTGAATAACATCGGGGAGAGGCTACAACCCTGTCTCACTCCATTCCCAACCACTGCTTCCCTTTCATGCCCCTCGACTCTTATAACTGCCATCTGGTTTCTGTACAAATTGTAAATAGCCTTTCGCTCCCTGTGTTTTACCCCTGCCACCTTCAGAATTTGAAAGAGAGTATTCCAGTTAACGTTGTGAAAAGCTTTCTCTAAGTCTACAAATGCTAGAAACGTAGGTTTGCCTTTTCTTAATCTTTCTTCTAAGATAAGTCGTAAGGTTAGTATTGCCTCACGTGTTCCAACATTTCTACGGAATCCAAACTGATCTTTCCCGAGGTCCGCTTTTACCAGTTTTTCCATTCGTCTGTAAAGAATTCGCGTTAGTATTTTGCAGCTGTGACTTATTAAACTGACAGTTCGGTAATTTTCACATCTGTCAACACCTGCTTTCTTTGGGATTGGAATTATTATATTCTTTTTGAAGTCTGTGGGTATTTCGCCTGTCTCATACATCTTGCTCACCAGATGGTAGAGTTTTGTCATGACTGGCTCTCCCAAGGCCATCAGTAGTTCTAATGGAATGTTGTCTACTCCCGGGGCCTTGTTTCGACTCAGGTCTTTCAGTGCTCTGTCAAACTCTTCACGGAGTATCGTATCTCCCATTTCATCTTCATCTACATCCTCTTCCATTTCTATAATATTGTCCTCAAGTACATCGCCCTTGTATAAACCCTCTATATACTCCTTCCACCTTTCTGCCTTCCCTTCTTTGCTTAGAACTGGGTTGCCATCTGAGCTCTTGATATTCGTACAAGTGGTTCTCTTCTCTCCAAAGGTCCCTTTAATTTTCCTGTAGGCAGTATCTATCTTACCCCTAGTGAGACAAGCCTCTACATCCTTGCATTTGTCCTCTAGCCATTCCTACTTAGCCATTTTGCACTTCCTGTCGATCTCATTTTTGAGATGTTTGTATTCCTTTTTGCCTGCTTCATTTACTGCATTTTTATATTTTCCCCTCCATCAATTAAATTCAATTTTTCTTCTGTTACCCAAGGATTTCTATTATCCCTCGTCTTTTTACCTACTTGATCCTCTGCTGCCTTCACTACTTCATCCCTCAGAGTTACTCATTCTTCTTCTACTGTATTTCTTTCCCCCATTCCTGTCAATTGTTCCCTTATGCTCTCCCTGAAACTCTCTACAACCTATGGTTCTTTCAGTTTATCCAGGTCCCATCTCCTTAAATTCCCACCTTTTTGCAGTTTCTTCCGTTTCAATCTGCAGTTTATAACCAATAGATTGTGGTCAGAATCCACATCTTCCCCTGGAAATGTCTTACAATTTAAAACCTGGTTCCTAAATCTCTGTCTTACCATTATACAAGGTGTTACAAAAAGGCACGGCCAAACTTTCAGGAAACATTCCTCACACACAAATAAAGAAAAGATGTTATGTGGACATGTGTCCGGAAACGCTTAATTTCCATGTTAGAGTTCATTTTAGTTTCTTCCACCTACACTCAATGGAGCCTCTGTCTCGCGACCTCTATGCTGCATGGTGTGCTGGCGCCAGCTTACGCCAGCACAATATGTCTGCCTGTTCCTGAGAAAAAAGGGTTTCCAACAATAGGACAGAGGGACAGACAGAGATACATGGACAACAGAGTGATCCCATAAGGTTTCCGTTTTTACTAACTGAGGTACGGAATGCAAAAAAGTATTTCATTTTCTATTTGCTGTCTCGTACTTTTCTGCCAAATTTTCATTTCATATCAATACTCTCTTTTTCATGTTGTTGGTAGGGGAGAGTGTTGTACCATGGGGATAATGTACCTACGAACACACAATGTTTCGTAGTCGGTGTTCTAGTTTAGTGACCGATTTTAGGAACACATGAAGGCCATGTACTAGACACCACCAAAACCAGTTTCCGATTTTAAAAAATGTTTTTGTTGTTGTCAGACATGAGATTGTGTTTTTGCAGCATGCCTAATTATTAAGAGTTCTAGATATTTATATTCTGTATAATACATTAAAGCTGTTTTGAGGATATTGTTACTTCGTCACTTGCAGAGCTTTATGCTTAATAAAATTATATGTGATTCTAAAACAAGTTATATAAGTTACATAACAGTGAAGTCATACCTCACCAGTCAGGCGCCAGCTTATGCCTTGAAACTAGAGTTCTTTTTATCATAGAATATATGATATTTGCAAATGAAGTGCCTTTATTTTATGTTTCAACAATTTTCCCTATCCTTAAAATGGAAATTTGTGTTAGTTTCCAAAAGCTCCTATTTCAAAATGATTTTAAGTTGTAATACTTCTCTTTGATTTGATTTTTCTTACTGACTGTTGGTATATAGTAGATTAACAGGCTAACAAATAGGTTATCCAATAGAGTATTGACAAGATTTTCTCGACTGCAACGCTTTTAAATTTATAGAATATTTGTTTCTAGGTACATGACCAATTTTGCGTTGAAATAGTTTCTCGCATATGGAAAAACGCGACTTTTGTGATTTTCGTAACTTCAGAAAACAGTTGCAGCAGACGTAAAGTGAATGATATCATTTCAAAATGGACTCAACAGAGGCGAAAATCTGAAACGTGTTCCAATATGACACATTCTTCCCTACTCAAGAATAAAAACAGATGTAACTTTTATCAAGGATGGATGTTCATGAAAATCACACACACTGTCTAAAAGATACACTACATCCATTGTTTTGAACATACTGCAATGAAATTTTGTACCATGCTTTACATGATATTAACGCATTTACTGTTAAGTTTCTTGGATTATATATATTCAAATTTTTAAAGGAATAAAAGTGTTTTTTTAAAAAAATATCATATGTACCTTTTTCTCAGAAACTATTCATGACATTTCTACAACATTCTCCGTGTTTAATCTCTTTGCATTCAGGAAGTTTGTCTCATGAGGTTTCTCGAATGTACCAAATAGGAGAACTTCAACTTTTTTAAAATCATAATCTTGATGGTGTAACATAAAATTCAATCAAAATTCCCAGCACGTTTTGACAATCTCATCTTACGTTCAGAATTTCAAAAATTACTCTTGAGACATCATTTGTTGGCTTTATAGAAAGAAATAGTACAAAAATTCGTAATTTTATCCATCACAGACTCTGACAAAAAGCTATATAAACTTCAAAAGCCATAATTTTCAGTTCAGCCTAACGTTTTCTCTCTTGTCACCTCTTCAGAAAGTCCAAAATTTGTACTCAGGGTCCTCTTTCCCTTCAGGGCTTCTTGTCTTCTGCCTCATTTCCTTTACCAAGTCTACAACTGACATTTTATCCGCAGAGAGGTGCTGTTTATCTATTTTCCTCAAGAAGTCATAAGTGAGATTTCCTGTCTTAAAGTTTTTTCTCTCTAATACTTTGCCTCTCCTTTTACCTACAAGTGCTGCATCATAAATTGCAAGTCTGACAACTGCAGCAGATGAAAATATGCTTTTAGGGCATAGGTGAGTGAGTTAGAATCGAAGCAGACGAATGGTGAAAATTAGGTGGCCTGATAAGATAAGGAATGTGCAGAATTGGAGAGGAAAGGAATGTGTGGAAAACACTGATAAGCAGAAGGGACAGAATGGTATGACGTCAGTTAAGGTATCAGGAAATAACTTCCGTGATACTAAAGGGAGCTGTAGATGGTAAAAACTGTAGAAGAAGACAGAGATCGCAATACACCCAGCAAATATTGGGGGCCAAGGGTTGCAACTGCAAATCTGAGATGAAAAGTTTCGCACAGGAAAATAATTTGCGGCAGGTACATCAAACGGCCAGAAGATTAATGAGTCAATTGGATTTTGGATTTTGTTTCCAGGGTACGGAACTGAGTCACATATGATCTATAAAAACAAAGGGTATATATCCCGTGCTAGTTTTCTTGAAAGTAATCCGGGGAATCCCTGCTTACCAAGCTAATGTTGAAGTTTTACTTCAAAAAGTGGCCGTGACAAGAATGTCACCTCACAATTTTAATTATTTTTCAAGCACTTCGGATGCGATTTCATCATTTAAATTTTTGGAACTTAATGTCCATGAGTTCTGTCAATAAAAATAAATTGAAAACTGGCATTTTCGGTCAATTTCATGAACTTCCACCTTTAAAAATGTATCATTCAGTACACGTTATTTCCATTTAGTATTTGTTATTTCCATTTACGTAAATAAACAAATATGGAATTGAAACAAAAGAAATTATAATGCTACTAATGAGATATGAACCACTGGTATTACAGTCACTTATCTTTCATGGTATGCACACAACTACTACTAATCATTGTTAAATGGTCAGAAAGATCTTGTTCTTAACAGCTGAGCTTCAGCTGCTGTTATTGTGGAGGAAAGATTCCCTTCTTACAAGGGAACCTCCCCATCGCACCCCCCTCAGATTTAGTTATAAGTTGGCACAGTGGATAGGCCTTGAAAAACTGAACACAGATCAATCGAGAAAACAGGAAGAAGTTGTGTGGAAGTATGAAAAAAATAAGCGAAATACACAAACTGAGTAGTCTGTGCATATGATATGCAACATCTCGGAGTATATGAGCTCATGAGCGCCGTGGTCCCGTGGCTAGGGTGAGCTACTCCAGTACGAGAGGTCTTTGGATCAAATCTTCCCTCGAGTGAAAATTTTAATTTTTTATTTTCAGACAATTATTATCTGTCCGTTCGTTCATTGACGTCTCTGTTCTCTGTAATAAGTTTAGTGTCTGTGTTTTGCGACCGCACCGCTAAACCGTGCGATTAGTAGACGAAAGGACGTGCCTATCCAATGGGAACCGAAAAAGTTTGATCGCAAGGTCATAGGTCAACCGATTTCTCCACACGAAAACACGTCTGATATATTCTATACGACACTGGTGGCGGCATATGTTGTCGACCCGCCTAACTTGCACACTTGGCGAATGGGTAAAAAAGATTCTTCTACCTTGCCCGATTTAGTTTTTCTTGTGGATGTGCTAATCACTCCCAAAAAAAGTGATCGCATCGGACGGACAGATAATAATTGTCTGAAAATAAATTAAAAATTTTCACTCGAGGGAAGACTTGAACCAAGGACCTCTCGTACTGCAGATGCTCACGCTAACCACTGGACCACGACGCTCGTGAGCTTAGACTGTACTTGATGTTGCATAGCATATGCATAGACTACTCAGTTTGTATATTTTCCTTATTTTTTTCATACTTCCACACAACTTCTTCCTGTTTTCTCGATTGATCTGTGTTCAGTTTTTCAAGGCCTATCCACTGTGCCAACTTTTAACTAAATCTGAGGTGGGTGCGATGGGGAGGTTCCCTTGTTAGCATAACTCTTTCTGCGTTGAAACAAGGAATTCATATACTCTCTTTTGTATTGATTTGACGCATGTATTGAGAAAGAAATAAATCACAGATGCCCATCTCCCCACACGCATTGCATCTCCAGTGATCTGAAAGGGATGACAAATGGGCAAAGTGGCAGGGGCAGGGTGTGGGTGTGGGGGGTCAGGGTGCGTGAAGTGGAGAACGTGGGTAGTTTCTGACACTTGCAAGGAGTGACGCTTGTGCGGAGAGGGATGTGATGACATATGGCATTCGCACGGAGCCCAGGACGCTGTAGGTAGTAGACTGGGTATTCCAGAAGTAGGATACACCAGCCTGTCCCCCGTTACCTGCGACGTATTCAGGACAAGGCCAAAGCCCATTTCCTGCACTAAGTTCCCTGCCCCGCACCAGTTCGTAGTGTATGTAGCTTTCTCGCAGAGTTCAGTACTGCAGTGGACGTGTGACTGGTAAGTGGTGTTCTGTGTTTTAGTGCTGAGATAATGGAGTTCACCGAGACCACTAAATGGAAGCCTTTACTGATTAACAGGCACCTGTATATAGTGGACTATGCAAACAAAAAAAGAAGTGATTTACTGGTGCAGTGTAAACCTTAAAAAGAATGAATTCAAAGAAAGGCTATCCACTAAAAATGACCCAGTTTTCGGGCAGGGTATCCATTCTTGTATTCCAGTGAAGCAGCAAATGAAGTGTGATAAACGATTTGTCAGCGCAAAGCAGTGGGCAAAAGAAACAGACGCTACAGTACGTTGAAGAAGTTTGCATTGAAGAAGTAGGACAGCCCTTCAATCGAGGCTACGACTTAAAACATCATTACCATCACAAAGAAGTGCGAAACAATCTTTACATGGCATCAAGCGAAAATATGTGGGAACTAAAGAAGATCCCACCTACTCTGCAGAATATTTTTCCAAGAAAATAAAAAAAAAATGGTTCAAATGGCTCTGAGCACTATGGGACTTAACTTCTGAGGTCAACAGTCACCGAGGACTTAGAACTACTTAAACCTAACTAACCTAAGGACATCACACACATCCATACCCGAGGCAGGATTCGAACCTGCGACCGTAGCGGTCGCGCGGTTCCAGACTGTAGCGCCTAGAATCGCTCGGCCACCACGGCCGGCCCAAGAAAATAATTAACTGATGAATGATAGTAGCAATTTTTTACAAGTAAGTGATGACAGGGGACCGAGTGGCAGAATACTGATACCTGCCAGCGAAAAATGAAAGGCGTGTTTATCAAACTGCGAATAATTCTTTGTGAATGGATCGTTCAAGAGTTCGAGCAAGCAGTTGAGACAGTTTTTTACACGCCACGCCGACCTTAATAATTCTTGGAAGGAAACAAACACCATTTAAGCTGTTTACGTTATATGCCGCCAAATAAAAAGCGAGAAACATATGAACTTTTTTTTGAAAGCTATTAAAACTAACGTGCCTGAATGGAACCCTTCACCCCTGATAATAGACTTCGAAACTTCCATCGTCCAAGCAGCTATAGGTTTGTTTCCTAGAACAAAGATTATTGGTTGCAATTAGCATTTAAATCAATGCCTGTGGGGACAAGTTGAGTGTTGGGGCCTCTTTACATCGTATAAGGCAAACGAGGAAATACACCGTCACATAAGAGTGCATTCTATGTAAAACATTCTCGGTTTTCCTGCCACATCAGTTCGGGATAAAATCTCGAGCTTTCGACAATAGCCCCCCTCGTCATCGTCAGGAGCAACTAACTTTCTTCACTGGTCATGTGGTGGCCTTACATAGCCTGTGGACAGCTTGTGATTGGTCGGCGATTACGTGCTGCTGTCGCAGACGGTGTCTATATCTCCGCTGGTGGCGCCACCGTTACCGTGGCAACGTTAACTCTACAAGGAGTGCCTCTGCTGCTTCTCTGCATCGAGTGCTCGTTTCCATGCACCGCTCAGATAGTATCCGCTATCTCGGTTAAAGTTCTTCTCGTTCATTCTGATTTCAACTGACTCCTTAATAACAGAAAACCAGTGTGTGGAGAAATGTTTCATCAAGCAATATCTCTTGTTTGTTAGTGAGACTGTGCTCCAAAATTGCCGATTTCTCTAGTTCTCTATTTCTAATATGCCGCTGGTGTTCTGCACACTCACAGGGGATGTTATAAATTCCAGGGACCCTGAGGCCGAGACTGTCCTTAACAGGCGCATCATCTTAATTTTCTTAGGAGGACGAAAAATCGGTCTTTACACCCCGTCTACCCAGGACTCTTCCTATTTTAATGGCACCACAGCCATTCTTTCGGAACACCTACGTTAGATGCTTAATTTCGGACTTCAAGTGGTCCTCGTCAGAAACAGTTTTTGCTCTATGTACCAACGTGTTCAAAACGGCGATCTTCTGAACAGGATGATGGTAACTCTGTCAATTGGGATATAAATCTGTACGGGTCGGCTTCTACCACTAGGTGCTACATGGTTGGACGTCCACGATTTTTCACAGAACGTGGGGTTCGGAGGCTCGTCTGCTCTGTAAGGTATGATAAACGGTGATCTGTGGCATCTCTGCCAAAAGAGCACAATGCTGGTGCACGCACAGGTGTTTCGGAGCACACTGTTCATCGTACATTAGTGAACATGAAGCTCCGCAGCAAACCACCCCTACGTGTTTACTTGTTGTTTAAACGACATCGTCCGTTACGATTGTAGTTGGCATGGGAACATCGAGATTCGACCGTCGATCGCTGGAAACGTGCTTGCTCGCTAGGTCTATGGTCGTCTCCACGAACGCCGTCATCGAAGTAAACGGCGGCTCGAAACTTCCAGCACTTCACAAGAGCATATCGGTGGGAGCAATATTATGCTATGCGAGACATTCTCCAGCGCTTGCGTAGGATCTGTGTTAGTAATCGAAGACACGCTGATCTGCGAACCACCAGCATCCCTCCATGCTTGATGTCTTCCCCGAAGGCGACGTGATCTTTCAGCATTATAATTCTCCTTGTCTCCAAGCCAGAGTAGTGCTACAGCAATTTGACGAGTATTATAGTGAACTCAAGTTGATGCCTCGGCGACCGAATTCTCCTGATGTAAATCCTATGGAACCCATCTGGGTCGTTATTGTGCGCCATCACAGCGTACCCAACTCAGCTGCCCGTTGATTACGAGAAATACATGGTTCAAATGGCTCCAAGCACTGTGGGACTTAAAATCCACTTAAGATACTGTACTCTCTGGGAGGGATGCGATGGGCTGGTTATCCATCTGTATAAAAATATCATAATTGCTAGCTGCTGAGTATTGTTTTTAATTTTTTAATTGTGTAACAGCAACTGGAGGCCTTTTATACTGTTTTTTTCTTAAGTTAATATGAGTGTTTCAGCATACGTCTCTACGTGGTACGCTACAACCGCCTGCGCTAATGTTCTGCAAATACACTCCTGGAAATGGAAAAAAGAACACATTGACACCGGTGTGTCAGAACCACCATACTTGCTCCGGACACTGCGAGAGGGCTGTACAAGCAATCACACGCACGGCACAGCTGACACACCAGGAACCGCGGTGTTGGCCGTCGAATTGCGCTAGCTGCGCAGCATTTGTGCACCGCCGCCGTCAGTGTCAGCCAGTTTGCCGTGGCATACGGAGCTCCATCGCAGTCTTTAACACTGGTAGCATGCCGCGACAGCGTGGACGTGAACCGTATGTGCAGTTGACGGACTTTGAGCGAGGGCGTATAGTGGGCATGCGGGAGGCCGGGTGGACGTACCGCCGAAATGCTCAACACGTGGGGCGTGAGGTCTCCACAGTACATCGATGTTGTCGCCAGTGGTCGGCGGAAGGTGCACGTGCCCGTCGACCTGGGACCGGACCGCAGCGACGCACGGATGCACGCCAAGACCGTAGGATCCTACGCAGTGCCGTAGGGGACCGCACCGCCACTTCCCAGCAAATTAGGGACACTGTTGCTCCTGGGGTATCGGCGAGGACCATTCGCAACCGTCTCCATGAAGCTGGGCTACGGTCCCGCACACCGTTAGGCCGTCTTCCGCTCACGCCCCAACATCGTGCAGCCCGCCTCCAGTGGTGTCGCGACAGGCGTGAATGGAGGGACGAATGGAGACGTGTCGTCTTCAGCGACGAGAGTCGCTTCTGCCTTGGTGCCAATGATAGTCGTATGCGTGTTTGGCGCCGTGCAGGTGAGCGCCACAATCAGGACTGCGTACGACCGAGGCACACAGGGCCAACACCCGGCATCATGGTGTGGGGAGCGATCTCCTACACTGGCCGTACACCACTGGTGATCGTCGAGGGGACACTGAATAGTGCACGGTACATCCAAACCGTCATCGAACCCATCGTTCTACCATTCCTAGACCGGCAAGGGAACTTGCTGTTCCAACAGGACAATGCACGTCCGCATGTATCCCGTGCCACCCAACGTGCTCTAGAAGGTGTAAGTCAACTACCCTGGCCAGCAAGATCTCCGGATCTGTCCCCCATTGAGCATGTTTGGGACTGGATGAAGCGTCGTCTCACGCGGTCTGCACGTCCAGCACGAACGCTGGTCCAACTGAGGCGCCAGGTGGAAATGGCATGGCAAGCCGTTCCACAGGACTACATCCAGCATCTCTACGATCGTCTCCATGGGAGAATAGCAGCCTGCATTGCTGCGAAAGGTGGATATACACTGTACTAGTGCCGACATTGTGCATGCTCTGTTGCCTGTGTCTATGTGCCTGTGGTTCTGTCAGTGTGATCATGTGATGTATCTGACCCCAGGAATGTGTCAATAAAGTTTCGCCTTCCTGGGACAATGAATTCACGGTGTTCTTATTTCAATTTCCAGGAGTGTATAATCATTTCATATAGTCCATACACAGTGTTTACTGAGCTTTCACCAAGGCTGTGTAGTGATTCAGGCTGATAGTTTGAGGTTTCCCACCACTTTAGAGATCCTGCTGTTGAAACCTCCCCTCCTCCTCCTCTGCCCCCCACCCCCACGCCCCTGCCACAATCGAGTGAAGAGGACTACCGTTTATCGACCAACAAGTGAAGGTCAAGCTCCAATCAACATGGACGAATTTCAAACTTTTGTTTTTGAATCTTCGTCAAATAAAAGATACGTGAAAGTGACCATGGCAAAATTGATATCCAGCCCTACAGTCTCATTGGATCATTTTCTGGTACAGTAGGTCCTATGAAACTGTGATGTTAGCGCAAAATAGTTCAAATGGCTCTGAGCACTATGGGGCTTAACATCGGAGGTCATCAGTCCCTTAGACTTAGAACTACTTAAACCTAACTAACCTAAGGACATCACAAACAGCCACGTCCGAGGCAGGATTTGAACCTGCGACCGTAGCAGCAGCATGGTTCCGGACTGAAGAGCCTAGAACCGCTCGGCTACAGCGGCCGGCACGTATTACAGGACCTGAGCATAAGACATCTAATGCCACATACCTCCACAAACCTACCAACAAACTATTGGATCCCTGAAATGCAAAATCGATTATGTATTTCGTTCCAAAGACGGATAAAGAAACTATTAAGCAGATGGTCATAATGTTTCGGGTCATCAGAGTATGGCGCAGTGCTTGAGGGGAGACTCCATGCAAAAATTTACTTTTCTTTTTCTTTGCCAAAAGCAACCAAACTATAAAATCATGTCTGTTACGTAAAGATGTACCAATTCTCAAATTTTAAGTCCATAACTTCTCTGGTTTTCGATACCGAATTTTTTATACGATTTTAATCTTATTCTTGAAAATCAAATTTTGGTACTCACAACGTAATTTCCGCATGCAGGATTTTGTAGGTGCATTCACACGACGTATTTCGATAGCTCTGTGCATTCATTTTATGAGGAATATTAATAACTTGATTTCAGTGTTTATTTCAAATTTTCTTTAATTATTGGCACACTTTTTCGATAATATGAATGTGTAGAAGTATGCAAACATCTCAAGATCACTTGCTGAAAATACTTCTTTCATCTTTGTTAATACGTACCTCGTATTTATGATAAGAAAGATGGCACAGAGTTTAGAAAAACAAACTTAAGGTAAAATAGATTTCAACATTAGATCAAAAAATGAATGTTAGTACAAAAACATGCCCATTAAAATTCATCGTCACCATAACGTTTTCTCTTCCTGCTTATGTGAGGCTTCAAGTTCAGAGTAGCATTTTCCTTGAAATTTCGGAGTAAAAATCTACTCACAGTCTTCTTGAGGAGTTGCAGTGGGAGGGATATCTGATTGTAGGCCAATGTCTATTTCCTTGGAGCTTGTTTATTGTACTGAACAGGACCTCAGTGTATTCGCTAAATTTTTATCCTCAGTCAAAGGAAAAGTAATTGACTGCCAACGACTGGTTGTCACTTGTTTCGCTTCAGTTTCCTGGATATCTTGCAACTTATTTTCGCCAGTTTGAGTTTATGCCAAGTTTGGAGTAAAGATGGTTCTGTTTGACGGTGATAGAAATCAGAAATTATCTTTGGCATCTTTCACTGTGCCACAGCGCCTTACACAGTCTGTGTTTCAAACATTTCTTAGATGTAATTCGAATACGGCTAAATCACTTCAAAGATGTGAAATAGCCATTATTAAGTTTTTGGGAGCAGTCTTCCCTTAAAACGGACCGTAGCTGTTTTCAAAGGGATGAAAAGTAACGTGATGCTCGGCTTAGGATCTTCAAAGCAGTCATACGGTCGCAGGTTCGAATCCTGCCTCGAGCATGGTTGTGTGTGATGTCCTTAGGTTAGTTAGATTTAAGTAGTTCTAAGTTCTAGGGGACTGATGACCTCAGCTGTTAAGTCCCATAGTGCTCAGAGCCATTTTTTCAAAGCAGTCAGACACATCAACATCGACATATCAGTGCAGGATGCCTGGTGAATAGGCTTTATACACTTATTGTTATGTTAATGTGGTTCAAAACTTTGAACACAACGAGAAAAATCAGTACACAGCGACATTACAATAAACTCCATGCAAACTATTATGGACACTCGGAGGGCGAACAGCGAGAAGCCGATGCGAAAAAAACAGCTTTTAAGCGATTTAACTAAAGAAAGTATTCATCATCTTGGAACAATAAACGTCTCAATAATTTTCAGGAGGAAAGCTCAACGAATGAATCTGCAATTAGATTAAATTACCATACCGCTTTTCAGCTTGCAAAGTGTTCCCCAGTTTCGCTGATTTTAGAGTTATGTTGACTGTGCGGAAACTCCGCTACAGCTAGAACTTCTACGCCTGCAGTACGACGTTTGCCTGATTCGTTTCAGAACAAAATTAGTCTCATGGACTTCTGTTTCTTAGATGTAAATTTTCACCATTTTACAAGTCTGCAGCTACAGTTATGTTGATGTTTAGGCTTACATGTATGTGCTGCTATGTTACGCAGTAAAGATAATGAAATCCACCGACAGAAGCTAGCTGGCAGTCTTCAACTTAAGAGGTTGTCTTCGCATTAGCATTACTCGATAAGTGGTACCAGATATTGGTACTTCAGTGAAAAGCAAAATAAGTACCGCAATATTAAGCCCGTCCGGCTAGCCACGCGGTCTAACGCGCTGCTTCCCGAGCGGAAAGGCGTGCCGGTCAACGGCAAGAATCCGCCAGGCGGATTAATTCTGTGGATGGTTTGTAAGGCGGTTTTACATCCACCTTGGCAAATGCGGGCTGGTTTCCATTCTTCCGCCTCACTCTACATCGGCGATTGCTGCACCAACACTGTCTCCATATATGCGTACACCATAATTACTCTGCCAGGGAAACATTTGGGGTTACACTCGTCTGGTGTGAGACGTTCCCGAGGAGGGGGGGGGGGGCGGGGGGAGTGCACTGTTCACTGGGGCCGAACCGCACAGTAACGCTGGGTTCAGTGCAGGGCGGTGGTGGGGTGGGTGGACTGCTGTGGCCTGTTGTGAAACACTCAGGGCTAAGGTGGGACGAAACCTCTCTGTTGTTTCTAAGTCCCTGCTTTAATACACAATACACTGCAATATTCGTTGACATTCTGTCTTTTTCTGTCTTATGTTTTAAAAATAAATTTGACACAAAACCCGTTAATGAGCCACCCTGAAGCGATATATGGTTGCTCACTGCTGTGGCGTGAGCGCAAGCCAGCTGGCACAAGCAGCTGGGATGAACTGCTAGACTTCTTAGTGCACCTGTAACTGTCAAAAGCCGGTTAGCCCTGCAAAAGCCACAGGTTCCGTGAAAGTGTCACTCTGTGCAAATATCACACGGAGGATGCTAAGTTCACCGGACTTCGATACGATGTGACGTCATTATGACGTATACACGCTACATCGAAAACGATGGAAACCGTATATCGACTATTCGACCTTTGTGAACTTTCGAGAGATTGTGACAGGGTAGCGCTGTGCTCTGCGCCATTCGTTTAAATGTGTTTTGCGTTCCTTGCGTTAAAATCGTGTATTGTACTGTGTTTGTGTCATGTGCGTTGTTTTTCGTTTGCTCGTCTCTAATTATGTGTTCAGCATTCGAGAGACTAATGAGAGGAAACCTTACCACCATGGAATGCTTTGACACTATCATACCACCATGAAATGCTTTGACACTGCATTCAATCATTTCATACGTCAATCAGTACTAGACACTAACGTTTGGTTAAGATTACATTGAGAAATCCACTTCTCCTCGTATTTCATCTCCGGTTGACGATTTTCCTTCAACAATGCCTCGTATTTTTCTTTTTAAGTTCGAAATTCAATCATTCTACACATCAGTCATTACTGGACACTAAGGTACCTGTCTCTGCGGTCCGAGTGTAAAATGACTTGGAATTATGGTTGACAAAAGACTATCTTGGGGTGGACATATAAATTACTTAGCTAATAAACTTGCACCAGTTCTCTTTCAGCTATATAAATTAAGAAAAAAGTTAGCAAGAGTATGCTGCTACAATCTAATATGTACTGACAAGACCAATTGTATGAAACCATACTAAAATGTTGATAATAAATAAATATTATTTTTGGCGTAAGCATTCAATACAACAATCACACTATCTAATCTGGTCGGGACATAAGAAGACTTCACTTTTTTACGTGGCGTTTTCAAGGCCACGGTCAGGAATATTTCTATTAGTATCCAGCTCTTTTATTTTGGCGAAATACATATACGCTGCCACACTGAGCTGTTTTCGGAATCGCACGTGTCAAAACAAACCACTAGCTGACGACAGTTTAGAATCTCGAACATTCGTAAAAGTCGATAGGTGTGTTAATCGACTAAAGCGTATAAACGTCATAATGACGTCACATCATATCCAGGTTGGGTGAACTTAGCATCCTCCATATCACACTGTGCAAGTGTTCCAACCCCCGCAGGGGGAGTGGGGCAGGGAGCAGGCGTCACAGGGCAGGGGGTAGGGAACAAGGAGTAAGCAGCAGGGGTCAGGTGCGCGGAGTGGGGGAGTGGTGAGGGGCAGGGGCAGGGGCAGGGGGGTGGGGACTTGGGGTAGGAGGCAGTGGATAGAGGGCTGGGGGCAGAGGGCACTGTTTCAGGAGGCTGTGGGCAGGGTGCACTGTGTTGGGGTAGGGGGATGGCATAGGGGGCAGGGGCACAGACCTAGGGGGCTGCAGGCTGGGTGTGTAACAGGCTACGTGGGGTTTCCTATCATGGGGTTTCCTACAAGGGTACAGCAGGTAGCGATGCCGTCCCGAGCAACCGGTTCCCTAACGAGGTGTTTGCGAACTGAGCCTACCCCACTGCTTGTCTACCCCAGTCGCTCACCCTCAGTGTAGGTGTTGTCACCGTTTCTCAGACAGTGTCGTCGTCGATAGCTTTCGTTCCGTGCGTTTTCCTATACGACTTCTGTTCTATGCAGTGTACACGATGGAAGTGATAACAACAACAGAAGGGAGGCTGTGTCTTATCAAGGATGGTCACGACACAAAATGAAGATGATAAGCAATGTGGGACTTACTTCCGTTTGCGTTTGAAACTCTCAGAGAACTCCCGCATGGTGAGGAGGGTCGGAGGGGGCAGCAAGGGGAGCCTCAATTTTTGTTTTGCCAGTCCAGGCCTCTGACAGGTTTAGTGCGCCACTGCTCGTAGGAAACCCCACGGTAGGAAACCCCACAGTAGGAAACCCCACGACACCGTGTAGCAGGCAGGGACCAGTGCCAGGGTATTCAAGGTGGAGTCTGTCCGTGTGGTGCCCTGCCCCATCTGTGAGGCCTGGGTAGAGTACAAGCCCAGGCTCGGTCGCTAATGAGATGGCATGTGCAGACGAAGCTGATCCAGGTGCACTGGATCCATTTTGTGTGCCCAATAAGGTGATGAGATTCCAGAAGCGTGATTAATGGCGCTACCAGCTATTTTAAATTCCTGACTTCATTTGGTTTACTATCCTGTAACCATTACCTCCCAGTGGCAAAGCCCAGTTCTTTACAGAATCGAACTTTCAAGTGTAAAACAGCTTCAGACATCTGACTATTTTACAAATTAGTTAATGGCTCAAATATTTGACGTTAAGCGTATAAAACCTTTGTTGTTGAAGGAAAAACATCATTATTATATTCAAATACTTTCTAAGCCGACGAAATAGATCGTAGGAAATGCACAACACAGTGCTGCTTCTTAATTCCGCGTTTATTCCGACCGGATTCGGCCTTAAACCATCATCCAGCGGGGGAGGGTGGGGGAATCTCCCAGTTGTCATGCATGATACAACACAAGATAACAGACCTTAGTGCAGTCACAATTACTGTGAAGTGTTCATATTATGTTGTGCACATTATTTGTGTTTGCAATAGAGATAGTAATCTTGTGTTGGATCATATATGACAAGTGGGACCATTTTTATTTTTATTTGGGCGATGGTTTAAGACAGAAAATGGTCGAATAAATAGGACGTATGTCATGGATTTTATACTATAATTATGTTGGATTTTATTAGTTTCAAATCATTCATCCATAGACTAATGGGAAAGCCACCACCACCACTATCGATAATCGGGAGGATGAACTAATCGGACATACTAAAAACAATTCTGTTACAGACAGTAAGGTATGTTAACGCTTAGCTTAATGCATCAATAGCACCTCACATTTCAGTATGAAGTATAATGTCAGTTATAATGAGACTCACGTTTGTTGTTTTAATTCGGTAATCGCAGATAGTTCGCTAATATGGTAAGAGTTATATAAGAACTAGGTTCCAACATAGATTTTTTAAATTATTGCCGGCCGGTGTGGCCGTGCGGTTAAAGGCGCTTCAGTCTGGAACAGCGTGACCGCTACGGTCGCAGGTTCGAATCCTGCCTCGGGCATGGATGTGTGTGATGTCCTTAGGTTAGTTAGGTTTAATTAGTTCTAAGTTCTAGGCGACTGATGACCTCAGAAGTTAAGTCGCATAGTGCTCAGAGCCATTTAAATTATTTAATCATTTATTCAAAATATAGTGAAAACTGTTTATCTGTTTTGTCGTACATTATGGCAGATAGTAAATAAGAAATGTCTGAAATTGTATTTGCTGGAAATCGTAAAGTGCTCTCATTTTCAAACACTGGATAAGTGGAGACTGAGCTATGTGTCGTACAATGACACAGTTTTACAGGTAAATTCATTGATATATTTACGTATTGTCCGCAAAATGTGTTGCTAATAGATGTAGTAGTGAAGAAGTGATAAATTACATCATGCCTCAACTGTAGTTTTGCTGCAAAAACAGCGAAATGTACTGATAAACTTTTGTCGTTTTGGATGAAAGTCTGGGCAAACGAGTGTCTTCAGTTACGCTAACTCAAGAAACATGCACATTATCCAACGTTAATGCTTGACATATTGTGTTAAATCGTTAACGTGGGACTATACCGCTGAACGAGTAGCTCGTGACAACTTTTTAAATTTTTAAATTCGATCAGTTATTGTGTGAAGTACTGAAAATCACACTTTCGTTGTCTCTGGAAACCGTTCTATAGGCAAGCCGTGATTGTACAGGGTGAATGTTTTAAACTTTTTCCTAAAAGGGATTAACACTGACCTTGAGATTGCCTATATTACTGCAACCTCTCGGCGGCCTCTCGTATGAAGTCGTGGGCGCCAGACCTGCGTTTAGCGTTAGATTAGGGACTCGGAGGCATTTAATAAGAAAATTCCAACTCATCTGTAAAATATATTACTTTTATTGTGTATCACATCATAAACAGTTAATTACACAAATGAGTAAGAATGCCTAGTGCTCTCTGGATCGTTCGAAATACACTGCTGGCCACCGTAAATGCAACACCAAGAAAGACAAGAGGTAGCACAACAAAATTTATTTTGTAGATAACATGTTGACCAAGTATCAAATGATTACGTTTACAGACGTCTGTGACATGTGGTTCCTGCCAGAATCAGTAGCCAGAGTAGCCGCCATTGTTGGAGATCACCGCTGCCACACGTCTCGGCATTGAGTCAAAGAGAGGTTGGATGTGTTCCTGGGGAACAGCAGCCCAAGCAGCTTCCACACGTTGCCAAAGATCATCTGGTGTGGCAGCTGGGGATGTAATCTGGGCCACTCGTTGAGCAACCATGGACCACATGTTTTCTATCGGCAAAAGATCCGGAGAGCGAGCCGGCCAGGGAAGCAATTCAATCTGTTTATTGACGAAGAACCTTTGGACAATGCGTGCCACGTGTGGTCGCGCATTATCCTGTTGAAATATGGCTGTGGCCGAGCCCTGAAGGTAAGGAAGGACAACTGGCTCCAGCACCTCGGATATGTAGCGCCGGCTATTTAAAGTACCGGCAATGCGTACTAGAGGCGTGCGAGAGTAATATCCAATACCGCCCCATACCATAATACCCGGTGCAAGACCAGTGTGGCGGTGCATAATGCAGCTGTCCAGCATCCTCTCTCCACGGTGTCTCCACACTCGAATCCGACCATCGTGGTGCTGCAGACAGAAGCGTGCCTCGTCAGTAAAGACAACGTCATTCCATTCTGCCGTCCACATCCGTCTGTCATCACACCATTGCCGACGGAGACGTCTGTGGTTCTGCGTCAATGGTAGACGAAGCAATGGACGTCTTGCGGACAGACCACTCTGCTGTATTCGGCGTCGAATGGTACGCACAGACACTGGTTGATGCGTTACAGCCGCAATGTGCTGTGCTGTGGTTCGGGATGTCACTGAGCGATCCGTCACTGCCATCCGCACAATTTGCCTACCAGCACGTGCAGTGGTGCACCGAGGTGAATGCGATCGACCACATCGGTCCGTCGTACACTCCTGCATCCAACGGTCACATATCCGCATTACAGTTGTTTGGTTTCGTCCAACAGGACTAGCGATTTCTCTGTATGATAATCCACAATCTCGGTAAGCCACTATCCTTCCTCTGTCGAACTCGGATAATTGATCAAACGATGTTCGCTGTTGTCTACGAGGCATAACTGATCGTCTTGTGAAACAACCACAAGGTAAACACACGTGCCGAACGTACACTCGTCGAAATCGGCAAGCTTTAAATGGCGCTATGAGGTGGCGCCACAGTCGCGCGTGATGTGCGTCTGCGCTGAAATTCTAATCCTTTGCATATCTCATCACTGCAAGCGCATGTTGTAAATTTCACTTGATTCGGATGCTTCCTTCAGGGCGTTGCATTTACGGTGGCCAGCAGTGTACGTCGAAGTAGGGGAAGGCATTAGGTAGCGTGGCATGCATGAGGAATCCTGCCTCGGGCATGGATGTGTGTGATGTCCTTAGGTTAGTTAGGTTTAAGTAGTTCTAAGTTCTAGGGGACTTATGACCACAGCAGTTGAATCCCATAGTGCTCAGAGCCATTTTTTCTTAAAATGTCTGCATCTCGTTCCGCGCGGAGTGGGAGCACAATAGCGCTCTGAGGCCTGTCGCACAACCGGATGTGCTTGTTTTGACTGCACACAAGTTCCAACTCGGAAAAAGTATATATTTGCCTGCCCCATGTTTCTGTTTGCATTTTGTTAGATATTTAAAATATTTTTTCTGTTCGCCCTGCGTGTATGTTGAGATGTACAGCGCACTTTTCAAACAGGAAGAATGGCTCAACAAACAAGGAGGAAAATTAAAAATGAAATTTTAAAAGCAGCTCAATCTGGACGCTACCACACAATATCTGCATGGTAGAATAATCGTTGCCAATTAGGGTCATCGTATTGTGGAACTAGACAATCGAATTAATGTAACAAACGTTTCTCGTATTATTTTGGTACGCAGCGTAAACATTAAATGCTTATGTAAGAATTACTGCGAACGGTACAGACTAAACTATTTAACTACTTCTAACGTGGGTCCCCAGGCCCCATAAGTTCTTGAAATGATGTCATTTTCTGCCTTTGACTTTAATTGGTATTACTGAGATCATAACATTCAAAGCCATACTGCGGTATATAGAGGGGGGGGGGGGGAATTCAAAAAGGCTAAGAAACTTTTATCGAGTGCTTTATTACAAGATAAATCGACACAGATGCATCTCACCAGTTCCCAATATACACTACTGGCCATTAAAATTGCTACACCAAGAAGAAGTGCAGAAGATAAACGGGTATTCATTGGACAAATATATTATACTAGAACTGACATGTCATTACATTTTAACGCAATTAGGGTGCATAAATCCTGAGAAATCAGTACCCGGAACAACCACCTCTGGCCGTAATAACGGCATTGATACGCCTGGGCATTGAGTCAAACAGAGCTTAGATGGCGTGTACAGGTACAGCTGCTCATGCAGCTTCAACACGATACCACAGTTCATCAAGAGTAGTGTTGTGACGAGCCAATTGCTCGGCCACCATTGACCAGACGTTTCAATTGGTGATAGATCTGGAGAATGTGCTAGCCAGGGCAGCAGTCGAACATTTTCTGTATCCAGAAAGGACCGTACAGGACCTGCAACATGCGGTCGTGCATTATCTTGCTGAAATGTAGGGTTTCGCAGGGATCGAATGAAGGGTAGAGCCACGAGTCGTAACACATGTGAAATGTAACGTCCACAGTTCAAAGTACCGTCAATGTGAACAAGAGGTTACCGAGACGTGTAACCAATGGCACCCCATACCATCACTCCGGGTGATACGCCAGTATGGCGATGACGAATACACGCTTCCAATGTGCGTTCACTGCAGTATCGCCACACGTGGATGCGACCATCATAATGCTGTAAACAGAACCTGGATTCATCCGAAAAAATGACGTTTTGCCATTCGTGCACCCAGGTTCGTCGTTGAGAACACAATCGCAGGCACTCCTGTATGTGAAGTAGCGCCAAGTGTAACCGCAGTCATGGTCTCCGAGCTGATAGTCCATGCTGGTGCAAACGTCGTCGAACTGTTCGTGCAGATGGTTGTTGTCTTGCAAACGTCCCCACCTGTTGACTCACGGATCGAGACGTGGCTGCAAGATGCGTTACAGCCATGCGGATAAGATGCCTGTCATCTCGACTGCTAGTGATACGAGGCCGATGCGATCCAGCACGGCGTTCCGTATTACCCTCCTGAACCCACCGATTCCATATTCTGCTAACAGTCATTGGATCTCGACCAACGCGAGCAGCAATGTCGCGATACGATAAACCGCAATCGCGATAGGCTACAATCCGACCTTTATCGAAGTCGGAAAAATGATGGTACGCATTCCTCCTCCTTAAACGAGGCATCACAACAACGTTTCACCTGGCAACGCCGGTCAACT
This sequence comes from Schistocerca nitens, assembly GCF_023898315.1. Taxonomy (NCBI): domain Eukaryota; kingdom Metazoa; phylum Arthropoda; class Insecta; order Orthoptera; family Acrididae; genus Schistocerca; species Schistocerca nitens. Next base: position 570,339,465 of record NC_064620.1, read on the forward strand.
ACCGTTTGTGTATGAGAAATCGGATAGAAACTTTCCTCATGTCAGCACGTTGTAGGTGTCGCCACCGGCGCCAACCTTATACAATGCTCTGAAAAGCTAATCTGCATATAACAACATCTTCTTCCTGTCGGTTAAATTTCGCGTCTGTAGCACGTCATCTTCGTGGTGTAGCAATTTTAATGGCCAGTAGTGTACTCACGAAGTCTCTGTAAACAGCGGTCAGATCGTTGTGGCAGTCGCCCAATTCATCGACGACGGAAATTTGCTCCTCCGTCACGGTGCTGTTCGAGAACGAATATTCTCATCATTGGAAAATCTCTTTCCACCCAGATGCCCTTCCAGCTTGCCAGAAAGATGTAAATCAATTGGTGCAAGATCAGAACCCAGGGACACCTGTGCTGTCTTGGTCAAATTTCCGCCACCTTTTCGCTGCGTCTCGACGCGGTATTGCATGTGGTCCATATACTGCCAGAATTTCAGCGATTTGTATGCAATGTACACGTTTCGCCCACAAGAATCGTACTGTCCCGCGTGCTTCAGCTAAAGGTTGCCGTTTGCCACACCATTTCACTTTGAGATTGTAGAATAGGAGTGTCAGTATTTTTAAATACACTCCTGGAAATGGAAAAAGAACACATTGACACCGGTGTGTCAGACCCACCATACTTGCTCCGGACACTGCGAGAGGGCTGTACAAGCAATGATCACACGCACGGCACAGCGGACACACCAGGAACCGCGGTGTTGGCCGTCGAATGGCGCTAGCTGCGCAGCATTTGTGCACCGCCGCCGTCAGTGTCAGCCAGTTTGCCGTGGCATACGGAGCTCCATCGCAGTCTTTAACACTGGTAGCATGCCGCGACAGCGTGGACGTGAACCGTATGTGCAGTTGACGGACTTTGAGCGAGGGCGTATAGTGGGCATGCGGGAGGCCGGGTGGACGTACCGCCGAATTGCTCAACACGTGGGGCGTGAGGTCTCCACAGTACATCGATGTTGTCGCCAGTGGTCGGCGGAAGGTGCACGTGCCCGTCCACCTGGGACCGGACCGCAGCAACGCACGGATGCACGCCAAGACCGTAGGATCCTACGCAGTGCCGTAGGGGACCGCACCGCCACTTCCCAGCAAATTAGGGACACTGTTGCTCCTGGGGTATCGGCGAGGACCATTCGCAACCGTCTCCATGAAGCTGGGCTACGGTCCCGCACACCGTTAGGTCGTCTTCCGCTCACGCCCCAACATCGTGCAGCCCGCCTCCAGTGGTGTCGCGACAGGCGTGAATGGAGGGACGAATGGAGACGTGTCGTCTTCAGCGATGAGAGTCGCTTCTGCCTTGGTGCCAATGATGGTCGTATGCGTGTTTGGCGCCGTGCAGGTGAGCGCCACAATCAGGACTACATACGACCGAGGCACACAGGGCCAACACCCGGCATCATGGTGTGGGGAGCGATCTCCTACACTGGCCGTACACCACTGGTAATCGTCGAGGGGACACTGAATAGTGCACGGTACATCCAAACCGTCATCGAACCTATCGTTCTACCATTCCTAGACCGGCAAGGGAACTTGCTGTTCCAACAGGACAATGCACGTCCGCATGTATCCCGTGCCACCCAACGTGCTCTAGAAGGTGTAAGTCAACTACCCTGGCCAGCAAGATCTCCGGATCTGTCCCCCATTGAGCATGTTTGGGACTGGATGATGCGTCGTCTCACGCGGTCTGCACGTCCAGCACGAACGCTGGTCCAACTGAGGCGCCAGGTGGAAATGGCATGGCAAGCCGTTCCACAGGACTACATCCAGCATCTCTACGATCGTCTCCATGGGAGAATAGCAGCCTGCATTGCTGCGAAAGGTGGATATACACTGTACTAGTGCCGATATAGTGCATGCTCTGTTGCCTGTGTCTATGTGCCTGTGGTTCTGTCAGTGTGATCATGTGATGTATCTGACCCCAGGAATGTGTCAATAAAGTTTCCCCTTCCTGGGACAATGAATTCACGGTGTTCTTATTTCAATTTCCAGGAGTGTACATCGGGAATCCGATATACCGATATTTAAGAATATATCGCTATCTGGCCTCAATACACCTGGAAACGTTTCAGTTACGTCGACATCTCGACGAAAAAAATATCGATGTATCGGTCAAAAGAATATCGACTGAACATTGTAAAAATACTGCCAGCTTTAGATCTGTATATTTAGATATTGATTTATTATTAGATATTCTGTACACCGACAAGCTAGCAGCCTGCTCGTACCCCTCAGAACAAGAAAAACGATGCACGTTCACGTTTGGCGATAACCACTTAGCTAACAATGGTAACTGCGGGTAAGTGGCACAATAATAGGTGTCCATTGGTTCCACCGTTCGGTTTCGTCACATATCGGATTTGTAGCTCATTACGCCATCCCTAGTTTTCCATTTGTGGAAACGCCAGCCACCTAGCAGTTTTAGTGTCAAAATTGCGTAGTGAAGTTAAACGTTGTGCAGTTTCCGTTGGCAGCGCCGAGCGTCGATTACGTCGGCGTTTCCCTTCACACGTCTCCGCCCACTAGTTGCTTTAAAAATTATTTTTTAACGCAACTGTTGTGCTATTTCTTCACATCGCATACCTTGTAATTCCATTCACACAGTCAGCGCCCAGAGCAGTCGGACAACTTCTTTATGGCACCTATACTTCCTTCACACAGTCAAAGAGAAAGACCGGACGTGATGAAAGATCAGAAAGAAGGGAGATTCCCTGACCCAGTGAATGTAAAATTATATTCCACTACAATTTCAAAAGAGCAGCATCAAATATTTCTAAAAAATTTAGAAAAAAGTATAACATAAAATAAAAATATCGGCATCGACATTGCTATTTCGATATCGATAATTGATATATCGGTGAAGAATGTGTCGCACACAAATATCGGTACCTTTTGGAAAAATATCGATGAACCGATATGTCTATAATTTAACAACAGTCTTACTGTAAAGCAGCAGAAATGCGTGTGCAGGAAACCCGTAAGATTTACTGTCCTCCAACAATATGCCAATCTTGTTGCGCAGTCGGCTTAAAAATAACGTCTTTGGAGGGCTGTGCCTTTTTCGATGGTAATAAAATCAGCGAGTGTTATTAGTGATATGGGGGCACAATGGCTTCAACTAGCATGTAAACAACACACATCTAATAAAAATGGTTCAAATGGCTCTGAGCACTATGGGACTTAACATCTGAGATCATCAGTCCCCTAGAACGTAGAAGTACTTAAAGCTAACTAACCTAAGGACATCACACTCTTCTATGCCCGAGGCAGGATTCGAACCTGCGACCGTAGCGGTTGCGCGGTTCCAGACTGAAGCGCCTAGAACCGCTCTGCCACACCGGCCGGCGTCCCGCGGAAGCCTATTTATAATTTGTTGTATATATTTCAGCCCCACTTCAAGCAAATGGTAACGCTGCCGGTTTCTATTATCAGACAATGTTATTAAAGATCAAGAAAAAGAGTGATAGTAAAATACTTGGAAAGACAATTATAACTAACACAAAATTATTTTCCAATGAGACAGTCGACGAATTCATCTCCTCGGAGGGATAAAGGAATATTGACCGCTTAAAATACTGTCGACGACGACGTCATTAGAGACGGAGAAGAAGCTAGGACTAAAGGGGAATGGGGAAGCAAATCTGCCACGCTCTTACAAAGGAAGTATCCCAGCATTTGCGTCAAGCGTTTTGGGAAAAACACGCAAAACCTGAATCCGGTTGGCTGGAGGGGATTTGAACCGCATTCTCACAGAATGACAGTCCAGTGTCCCAACAGTGTTTCACGACGCTCGGTAATTCATCTCTGGATTTTAAACTTACGCTATAAAGTATATTCGAAAAGAGTGACCCATATGCTCACTTCAGCCAGAATTAGACAAAACTGCAAAAAATCCGGGTAAGCCAAAGTGGGTCTCGCGCACCGAGGGTTCCGTGCAAATTTATTTATGTATATAGATACCTCATCCATTCCGGGAATCGAGAATTTGGACAATTTTTGCCTGTTAATGTATCAATACAGGCACGTCATCAAGATATTTGACGTAAATGGCCACATCTTTTAAATGCATTAGCGTGGAATGTAGAATTTAGTATGTGGCACAAATTTCAACTCGATACGTATACCCGTTCCTGAAAAAAGACGGACAGACGGTCGTATAATATGACGAAACAAATATTTTTGTCCGTGTTATATACTTACAAACTAACAATTTTCGGATTTTTTCCTATACTTCTATTCTAAAACACTGCGTCTGGCCAAGTTTTATAATGATACGTCAGCGAGAAGTATGCAATAGAGTTCGATGAATGAGTTTGTGAGCGTCAAAATATGTCACATACATGGTCATATCTTTCGATTGCGTTACCTTAGAAGCTTAGCTTTTTCACACCAACAAGGGACAACAGAGCTTAGTACGTGACATAAATTCAACTTTATACGTCGACCCGTTCCTCAGAAAAAAGGGGTCATAACAGACGGACGGACAGAAGGCCGGATAACAAATCACAAAAGAATATTTATTCGTGTGACGTAATTGCAACTCCACAATTTTTGAGTTTTTCCTTTACTTGTACTGCAAAACTTTGCTTCTTACCAAATTTCATGATTCTACGTCAACGGAAACTGCACTGTATGGTTTGATGAGTGTTTTTTTGCGAGTATTAAAATATGTAATATAAATGGCCGTATCTTTTGACTGGATTGCCGTACAAGTTTAAATTTTGTACATCGCCAAGAAACAGTAGACCTTAGTAACTAACATAAATTTGAACTTGCTTCTGTGTGTTCCTTTGAAAGAGTCGGACAGACAGACTAACAACAGAGTGATCCTATATGGGATCGGTTTTCACTGATTTTTGAGATATGGAACACTAAAAGAAGAGCTCCTACTAAAACGTTCCTTTCGTCGTCTTCCCCCCCCCCCTCCCCCCCGTCGGAGCTTCCGTGGTGTCGCACGAAATGTGACTCGCAGCCGTGGCGTGAATGCACTTATTGTTGGCGATGTGTCGCGCGTGAGACAAATTACGAGAGGCACCGGTCCAGAAATTTATGTGGAAACGCTTGCAGATGGATCTGAATTAATTATCCGCTCAATTACACTGTCGAATAAGACAAAATTAGGGCTGTCATCCTCGCTTTGACCATCGAGGCAATGTTAATCTTCTGAAAGCGTGTATACACGCTGAGATAACCGGGAAATCCGGGGAAAACGCGAGATTTTTTTTAGAGCTCCCGGAGTATTTCAATGTTTTAGTTTTTGATTACATTTTTGTAATTTTGACTGATAAGAACCAATAGCCTAACAAATAATTTTACTGTAGTCCACTAATGCAGAATAATAATGCAGCAATAAAACATAAACGAGACAATAATGCCAAAATAAGACTTTGGTTGCAAAGAAAAAGCACCGTCTTCAACAACAAAACACAGTGCAAGCATTTGTGAACAGAAAAATGAGCCAGATGATTCATGACGAACACTATACAACATTTCGTAACAACAAACTGCTTTCGACGAGCGTGAGGTCACAACTGTTTACATTTCTAGAAGGTCGCCCGAAAAGATTGCTGAAGGTGGTTTGAGAACCGTTACCTCCAAAGTAAATTTCCTTTTATACAAAACGTGGGGAATGAGCGATAAATTTCTTAAGTCGCAGACCGTTTGATTCTCATTCAAAACTTAAAACGTTTTAAGGATCATTCAGTTAGAAAGATTTCGGGCACAGAAAAAGAGCCGTTTATGACATTATTTAAAATCACTGGAAAATTTGTGTCCGATACATCGTATCAAAACCCAACACACGCTAAAAAGAAGAACGAGCTTCAAGTTAGTTTTTCATATTTTTTTAGTTCCTTTATAGATAACAAATTCCACAATAACGGAGGCAAAAACTATACCTTTCAAAAAAAATGTGCGAGAAGAGTTCTTGAACAATTTCACAAACAGTTTGTTTTTCTTTGAAAGGGTCGAGGTGCACGACAGAACTTGTATTCAGCCAGGTAATCCACGAAATGTTCGGTGAATTTTATAATGGCTAGTGTAATTTAAGCTGTGCTCTTAGAATCATACCCGACCACACCCCCGGAAAGAACATCAAAAAATTCTGGACTACCAATATAATACGATAAAGCTTAGCTTTTCTTTTAGCGCTACTGTATGTGCATTAATTTAAACCATTAACTTTTCCTATTTGTATGTTCCTGCTATTCAACACTGATTTTGTTGGTGGCTCACTACATCACGTGTCCAATTCTCTGAATACGCAATCATTGGCTGGTAAGATCACTTGACATGAGCTATGCCCGCCTGACAAAAACACATCGCGAAGCACAATTTCGACGTCAGTGTTTCGGAAGTTACCGTGATATATTTTGCCGGCCGCTGTGGCCGAGCGGTTCTAGGCGCTTCAGTCTGGAACCGTGCTGCTGCTACGGTCGCAGGTTCGAATCCTGCCTCGGGCATGAATGTGTGTGATGTCCTTAGGTTAGTTAGGTTTAAGTAGTTCTAACTCTAGGGGACTCATGACCTCAGATGTTAAGTTCCATAGTGATTAGAGCCATTTGAAACATTTTTAATATATTTAATGGAATTCGTATTTATGCTTTTGTAATACGAAATTATGCACAGTACATTTTGCTACGCTTCAAAAATCTTACCGAAACTCCTGGTTCTTGCTGGGTTTCATTTCCTAAAGTTTTGGGAAGTTATGCTACGGGGTATAAAATCTTTACCTTTAAAATGACTGATAAGTTTTAGAGTTCAGAGGAAACATATTGTCGCATAACGCGAAAAAATCGAGCGAGGTGGTGGAGTGGTTCGCACACTGCACTTGCATTCGGGAGGACGACGGTTCAAACCTGGCCATCCTGATTTAAGTTTTCTGTGATTTTCCTAAATCGCTTCAGGCAAACGCCGGGATGGTTCCTAGGCACGGCCGACATCCTTCCTCATCCTTGCCTAATCCGATGGGACCGATGACCTCGCTCTTGGTCCTCTCCCGCGAATCAACTAACCAACCATCACGGAAAAAAAACTTTCGCCCTGGGTATAGTGTATTTTCAAAAAATGGTTCAATTGACTCTGAGCACTATGGGACTTAACATCGGAGGTCATCAGTCCCCTAGAACTTAGAACTACTTAAACCTAACTAACCTAAGGACATCACACACATCCATGCCCGAGGCAGGATTCGAACCGGCGACCGTAGTGGTCGGGCGGTTCCAGACTGAAGCGCCTAGAACCGCTGGGCCACTCCGGCCGGCAGTGTATTTTCACCCGGAAAAAATTGCATCTTTAACCGGGAATTTTTTGTTTCTGGCCCCCGTGCACAGCCTGCCTGACAACTCCAGAGTAAAAACTCCAGAGTGTAAAATTTTTAGCAAAGATCCGAGATACGACAGTTGCAATGTAGTGCGTTCACCGCTAACAGATTCATACACTGCCTCCAACTGGCTACTAGCTCATCATGCCGATAATCACCACAACAACAAATTAGGAATACAAGTCAGAGTCAGTTAGGAAAGGTCCGAACAAAAACGTCGGTCATAATTTTCAAGTGAACAAATGTAATTTATTTACATAAAGTAAACATAGCCGTCACACGTAGCATACACCACTTCCGGCAAGGTAATATCTCCACGACCTCCTCTGAGATCTCCCATTTTACTGAACAGCTCTGCAGTCGCTAAGCCGCAATAATCGCCCATAAAATGACGAAAATGCCTAAGAAGATGCCCCTGGGAACGCAATACACATTCTCTTAGCCTTCCGCATTGCTCTAAGTAAGTTGATCATGCAGGTCACCATCTCCCGACCTCTGAAATCTTCCGCACTCCTCGAAGTACCTTTATAACTTAGGGTCACCAACACCTACCTTCTGAAATCTACCGCACTGTTCTGTGTAACTTGATCACTCTGGGTGACCATCTCCTGAATTCTGAAATCTTCTGCACTGCTCTCTGTAACTTGAACACTCACGTCCACCATCTGCCGATCTCTGAAATCTTCCACACTGCTTGAAGTAACTTAATCATTCAGGGTCACCATCTCCGACCTCTGAAATCTTCTGCACTGTTGTAGTTAATTGGATCGCTCGGGGTCAGTATCCCCCGGCCTTTGTAATCTTCTGCACTGTTCTCAGTAACTGGTCAGGGACACCAACTCCGGACTTAAGAATTCTACCACACTGTTCTAGACAGCATGATCATTCAGGGTCACCATCTCCGACCTCTGAAATCTTCTGCACTGTTGTAGTTAATTGGATCGCTCGGGGTCAGTATCTCCCGGCCTTTGTAATCTTCTGCACTGTTCTCAGTAACTGGTCAGGGACACCACCTCCGGACTTAAGAATTCTACCACGCTGTTCTAGACAGCATGGTCATTCAGGGTCACCATCTCCCGACTTCCGAAACCTTCTGCACTGCTCCAAGTAACTTGATCACTCGGGGTCGCCATCTACCGACTTCTGAAACCTAACGCACACACCCTCATTCCTGGAGAGCACATGGTTTCTACACCCCATATGGGCTGCTGGTCGACTCGTGGATTTCGCGACGTCCAAACGACTACACGAAATTATTTAACATTTAGTCCAAACAGCCAATAAGAATCATGACTAAAATGCAGGCAGTTTTATTGCCCGTTTCGTGCTCTCACTTACAGCTCTTTTGTATGGTACTGCTTTATAAAGTGTGTCCAGGGAAAATACATGCCCTGAAAGTCCGCCTAGTAGGCCTCGACGACCAGCCATATGCGAGGATTACCTAATGTCAGACCATCATATTCAGTGTGAACAAAAACTTGCTTCCCTGCTGCAGCCGTAAATGGCTGAGGCGTCTGCAGCAGTGTACTTGGTTAGAGCGGCTATAAAATGATATGTTACACTCAGAATAAACGCTCGGAAAGAATTACTTCTTAAGACGCGAATCATTTCGCTTGCGCCAAGCACAGAAAGATATCAGTAGTGTTGGTTGTCTTTGTTTTGACGCTCCGTGCACATACTGCTCTTCAGTGCTATGCTCTTCTCAGACATCGTCAACCGAACACACCTGAAGAGGAACACACAACATAAACGCATTTTCAATTTCATATTGACCACTTAATATTTATCAACATCATTCTTCACTGGTGTGCAAAACTTACGGATGAAAGTAACTTTTGCATGATGCGTCCCTGTTAAGTAACATAACCTGCACCACACGCAGAAACAATTGCAACATTAAAGTACAGAAGATAACTGAAAGAAATGAGACGAACTGAAATTCAAAGACAACAAATAATCTGAAGTCGTCGTCCTTCCTGATGGTCTACTGGACAAAACAAAAGGCGGGATGTGGTTCTCAATAAAGTATGTTATTACCAAAGGAGGTAAAGCATGCTCTGCAGTATGGTCCCATACTCGCCGCAAGATTCGCAAGGAATTCTTGCGGTAAGTCGTTCCATTCGCCCGCGAGTGCAGCTGCCCACTGCTTCATGGTCGTTAGGGCATGTGGGCGCCCTGCAATCCGTCTCCCCAGCTCATCCCAAGTTGGGTGAACGGCAGGCCAGTCCATTCTCCAGGTACCAGTTCAAGAGCACCTCCCCCTGGGTGTTCCACGCAGTTGCGCATTGTCATCCATAAAAATGTAGTTATTTCCCAGTGCTCCACTGAAAAGACGAGCGAGAGAATACGAAAATTTCGCGCGTGGTTTTTGAAGGCGATGCACCCACAGATAAGAGCAACTGAATCACCCTGTGTATAATATTCTATTGACACATTCCGGGGCAGGCCGCGGTGGTCGAGCAGTTCTAGGCGCTGCAGTCCGGAACCGTGCGACTGCTACAGTCGCAGGTTCGAATCCTGCCTCGGGTATGGATGTGTGTGATGTCCTTAGGTTAGTTAGGTTTAAGTAGTACTAAGTTCTAGGGGACTGATGACCTCAGATGTTAAGTCCTATAGTGCTCAGAGCCATTTTTTTTTTTTTTTGACACATTTCACATCGCAACGTCTGCAGTAAATGTGTTAAATGGAACAAATAACTAACTACCTAACTGACTATAACCTGTGTAACGCGGCCCGATGACCGAGAGGCGGTCATCTGGAGCGCAGACGCACCTTGTGACGTCACGTGACGTAACGTGTCGCGCTGTCCTGTTGCAGACGGCACCCCCGGCAGAGGCTGCGGCTGGTGAAGACGCCGCCGCAGCAGCGGGCCACCTCCAAGGCGGTGCAGTGCGACGACGCAGACATCGACGCGGCCGCGGCAGCCGCCACCACCTGACACGCCATCAACCGCAGGGGGCGGCCCTCGCCGACCTCCGCGTCCACCCCCGAGCCGCAACGGCCGACAACCTACCCTCGGACGTACGCTCGCCTTCGCCACACGATCGGAGGACACGTCGCCCGCACAGATGTGCCACCAGCTACTCCACCAAGTGCTTTTGTTTTCGTGCAACTGTGGACCGAACTCGTCCTGGCTTGTTCGATTACATGTTGAGATTATTCTGCTTGTAATTACACACATTTGATAATTGCCAGAAATCAGACGGGTGTTCACTGAAAGTGACATTACCATTCAAACATTTTGTACCGTTACTTTCACTTGCTGCCCGGAAGAATACTCGTTCCAGAAATTTTCGCAAATATGATGTAAATGGAACACTCACCTCTGCAACTCCCAGAAAATATTCAGGATATTTCCCGTTCTACTTCCCTTATTCCAGTTCTGTGGAACGAATTTAGCAATAATTGAAATCTACCTACTGAAATTTAGGATATGTATGATATTATCTTTTCTCAGCATTATCTCGCAAATGCGAAGCCTTTAGTAACCATTGTACAAAACGTCAATCAGCATACAATAATGCACTACACATTACTGATGTGTGGAGAGAAGCAGCACGCAAATCGTCTCTCGAACCTCGGGAAAGGAACCAAAGTGTGGTCTGACATCTTTCACCGAGAAGATGGGTCTTTATGAACTGTAAATAATTATTGATCTTAGCTTATGTAAACGAGAAGATGTCGAGACCATCCACCTGAATTCCGTCATAGGTCATAGTTCTGCGCACGTGACAGAAGTAGATTTTATTCAGAACCACTGAGGACATAGACCCGTGAAGTTAAGCTTTCGAGGCAGTGGCTTCACGTTTCGTGCTCCCAGGCTCAAGTATCTGCGTACCCGACAATTTTGTGACATTCTGCCCTGAAAACGTTTACAGGCATTCAGGTCGACCTTCCAACACTTCTTCGATATGACAAATTTTCATTTGTCGTGGAATGGTTACCAGTGATTAACTCAGTCCATCTGCGCTCTATAAAAAGCTTTAACACACTTGGCACACGTTCGCTTCTATGCGTGGTTCGCTCCTTCTACCACCTTCTGTACTTCCCCTGTCCGGTTATATCAGTTTCTATTCAAGAACAATGTCCTAATCATATTGTACACAACCTCCAATTTGTCAATACTTACGCAGTGTTGTTGTTGTGGTGTTCAGTGTCTCTATCCTTTGCAAGCCTCTTCATCTCTGCATAACTACTGATAATAAACTCCACTTGAAACAACTCACTGTACTCAAGTCTTGGTCTCCCTCCATAATTGTCTACCGTACCACACTTACTTCCACTAAAAAAATTCCTCAATCTTTCAAGGTGCGTCCTGCAGACCGACACCTTCTTTCAGTCGAGTTGTACCACAAATTATTTTTTCCCCAGTTCGACTGCATACCTTCCCATTAGTTATTCAATCTAGTTATCTAATTTTGAATCCTTCCTGTAGCACTACATTGCAAAACTTCTGTTCTCTTTTTGTCCGGGATGCTTAACGTCCACGTTTGACTCTCATTGAAATAACTTCAGAAGAGACTTCCTGATCCGTAACAAATTTCTCTTTTTCAGAAGCAGTTTCCTTGATATTGCCAAACTGCACATTATGTCCTCTCAGACGCCTCATGTAGCTTGACTGCATTCCATTACACTTGATTTACTTTTGATGATAATCTTTTCAAGACAGTATACATTCCTTTGAACTAATCCTCCAAGTTATCTTGCATCTCTGCAATATTATCGGCAGACCTCATAGTTTTTGTTTCTTCTCCCTGACCGTCAATTCCCTTCCCAAACTCCTTCTTGCTCAATGTACTGATTGATAAAATCGGAGAGAGACTACAACACCGCCGTACTCGATTCTAAACTACTACTTCCCCTTCAAGTCTTTCGACTCTGTTTTCACGCTTTTGTACAAACATTGCATCTTGTTCTGATTTCGAGCCACTGCAGCGGAACGTGGAAAGAGTTTGTTAGCAATCACAGCCAATAAAAGCAATACATCATACCGATTATCAATAAACTCTATTGGGAAACAAACTGCCTTAATTCTAGATACTTATAAAAATGTGCTAGAAAAACGAATCAAACGCAAAATTTAGATATTTTTGGCAAATAACAGTGCATAGACTCGTATATGGTACCTACCACATTTCTGCGCTAAGCACAAATGCAAACAGATCTTGTCCTCTGTAGTATTTACTGCGTCTTATTTCACTCGCTAGTCGACGCATTCTACGTACACAAGAGGTGTGTCTACGCCTCGCAGTTACACAGATGAACTGAGGTGCATGGAGAATTTCGATACATGTCTATACGAAAATATTCACAGCTGTGGCGACTTACGACGGATGTAGTGACCTCACGTCATTCACTAGTGCTGCAGCTCTCCACGTGGCCTTCACGCGGCAGGCACCAACGGGATACAGTGAAATCCGACGCGAGTTCAGCCCCAGGGGCAACAACAGACTGTGGAGAGATCGTTGTCTTCCAGTTGGAAGCATTTTTTAATTTTTACTTTATATCAACTCGCAGGTCAAAGCGACGCCACTTTTGCTGCTGTGGAAAATAATTCACATGTTGTTATCACGTGTTTTTATAATTGACGCATCGTATGTTGTTATACTTCAAAAGAGAAATGTTATTCCAATGTCGATATTTAGGATGTTAGTAAAAACAGAAACACAGATATACGACTGTTCTGAGTTTTAATTAACGATTATAATGATAATGAAATGTTTGAAGATTGGAATAATACAACTGTTTCCTGTTAAATGTTGTGTTTTTATTACTTGTATAAAACCTTTACCGACTAGTTGTAACGACCCCGTTTACTTAATTTTGTCTTATTTGTTTTTGACTGAGATCTTCTGAGTATCAAGTCCCGTCTCGTAACTTAAGTGACCTCGCTATAACCTTAAGTCGCTACAGAAGTGTAAGCTATGCGCATGAAAATTGCAGCAAGCAGACCCTTCGACATTATTGATGATTACTTTTGATGAAACTATTACTGATTTAAGAGTTATATCAGTGATTTTAATTCTAGAAATGATAAATCATGTTCTAACACCTGTCAAACAACTGGAAGGCCTACACTGATTTTCCGAAGCGTCTAATGCCTGTCATTGAGGCTGTTGTCAAAACATGGTTCATTAATACTTTCCTTCTCGCCTGAGCTATTTCTTAGAAAACTTTATGTTAGCAGCTAAACAGTAAGGCCAATATTCATTTTCGGAACTGCTACAAAGAGAACCTTACATCACAAAAATCCTTCTGCGAAACATAATATAATGAAGAAAATGAAATATATTTTGATCTCGACTAAATAGTCATTGGCTGAACTTGGCATTAGACTTTTGATGTTTACTGTAGTGGAAATGGAGTTTATTCACGTAAGTACAATTTCAACGCTGTTTCAATCAGAATTACTGCACCTATTCTTAAAAAAAGTACAACTTAATGTAAATCTTTAAATGTTTTAAGTTACTGTTCGAAGACATTAGAAGTCAGTTAAACCTAGCGCATTAACTTCACTACTATTCTTTGTAAGTAAGCAAATCTAGGAGCTACCTCATTCTTTCTCACCATTTCAGCTGCTTTACTGCATTAATACATTAGTGACAGCATTGTATATGAAGAAAGGGAACAAGCCGTATTTTGCTTTAGACAGAATGCTTTCATTATGATAGGAAAAACACACGATACTGGGGTAATATTCTACATTATTTACTATTTTACACATCGGTTTTCAGCTAGTGAATAAAACATTCTATCAAGAACTGGAAGAACAGCCAATTAATGTAAGAATGTATTCACTTAGTAATTACGGTGCACATCATTTACTTTACTACTAAACTACGCATCACAGAAAATTATTTACCAAGGAACACAAGACTACAGGAAATGAAAAAGGTTAAAGGAAATTCAGGCTGACGCTGTGCTAACTTTTATACAAAACTAAATAATTAGAAACAACAACTGCAGCTGATCCTCATGTTGCAGTTCCACAAGAATAAAAATGTTGTTTGAGTGATGCACTGACTTGTAATCAGCAATCAGCCACCAGATTTCGCTCTCTTCACGACTATTAGCAGAAAAATAGCTCCAGCTTGCCATATTGCTTCATCATAACCTTCAAGCTTGGTGAACTTGTGGAGTGAGCAACATTAACTACTTATAACCTCAAATATCGTAAACCTGAGGCAATGATATAGGGGAGACGGCTTTCCAGTTAATAAGATACATTTGGAATATTGAGAGCAATTCATCGCATATGAGTGCTGCTCTTTACGGACGCTTGCTTGTGACTTGACTCCATAGGCCACAACTGACTCACGACTGACCCCCAAACATGGCGCGCCAAGGTAAAGAAAGGGTGCAAAGTAAAAGGCGTTGTACCTCTCCTGCTTGAATGAAGCGCCAATGAAACTAGTATAGGCATGCGTATTCAAATACAGAGATACGTAAACATACAGAATACGGCCCTGCGGTTGGCAACGCCTATATAAGGCAAAAAGTGTCTGGCACAATTGTTAGATCGGTTACCGCTGATACAATGGCAGGTTATCAAGATTTAAGTCGTGTTATAGTCGGGCACGAGCTATGGGACACAGCATCTCCGAGATATCGATGAATTTGGGATTTTACCGTACGACCATTTTAGGAGTCTACCGTGAATATCATTAGTCGGATAAAACATCAGATCTACGACATCGCTATCGCCGAAAAAAGAGCCTGTAAGAACGGGACCAGCGACGATTGAAGAGAATCGTTCAACGTGACAGAAGTGCAACTCTTTCACAGATTGCTGCAATTTTCAGTGCCGAGCCATCAACAAGTGACATTGTGCGAACCATCTAACGAAACATCATCGATTTGGGCTTTCGGAGCCGAAGGCCCCCTCGTGTATCGTTGATGGCGGCACGACACAAAGCTTTAGGCTTCACCTGGGCCCCTCAGCACTGTCATTGTGCTGTTGATGAGTGGAAACTTGATGGCTGTTCAGACGAGTCTCGTTTCAAATTGTGTCGAGCAGATGGACGTGTACGCGTATGGAGATAACCTCATGAATCCATGAACCTTGCATGTCTGCAGAGGACTGTTCAAGCTGCTGGATGCTCTGTAATGGTGTGGGGCATGTGCAGTTGGAGTCGTATGGGGCTCCTGATACATCTAGGTTGGACTCTGACAGGTCACGCCTACGAAAGCGTCTGTATGATCACTTACATATGTTCATATCCATTGTGCTATCCGACAGACTTCAGCAATTCCAGCAGCATAATGCGACACTCCACACGTCCTGAATTGCTACACCGTGGTTCCAGGAACGCTCTTCTAAGTTTAAACACTTCCGCTGGCCACCAAACTCAGCAGACATGAACATTATTGAGCATATCTGGGATGCCTTGCAAGGTGCTGTTCAGAAGACATCCCCACACCCTCGTACTCTTGCGGATTTATGGACTGCCCTGCTGGATTCGTAGTGTCAGCTCCCTCCAGCGCTACTTCAGACATTATTCGAGTCCATGCCACGTTCTGTCACGGCACTTCTACATGCTCGCGGGAGCCCAACACGATATTAGGCAGGTACACCAGTTCCTTTGGCTCTTCAGTGTAAGATCATGTTGAGAATCAGTTTTATGTTCCCT
Source organism: Schistocerca nitens (assembly GCF_023898315.1). NCBI lineage: Eukaryota > Metazoa > Arthropoda > Insecta > Orthoptera > Acrididae > Schistocerca > Schistocerca nitens. The sequence continues at coordinate 570,355,450 of NC_064620.1, forward strand.
CAAGGGCGATCGTTAATTTTTACTTACATTTTCAAGTATTGGTAATGTATTCTTTATAGTGTGTGTGTGTGTGTGTGTGTGTGTGTGTGTGTGTTATTTTTTAATATATATAGAAAAAAATGGATGCAGAGAAAGTCTTTGCGGAAGGTGTAATCGATATGATAATACAGTGACAAAGGCATGTGTCGCACCGCACACAGATTGCTTTGCCACACCGAAGTTGCTAAAGCAGATCGATACCATTGGCAATAGCGAGCACTCGCTGCAACGCTCAGCGACGTATCGGACGCGCACCCGAAGATCACGCCCCCCCCCCCCCCCCCCTAACCGGTCTGCAGTGACTTCAAGGTGGATATAGTATCGAACATGACAAAGCTCGCACAGTTCATGACCTCATCTGAAGGAGTCAACAACATAGTTCAGGACTAACGTCATAGTTAAAGTTTCTGACGGAGTTCTTCATGTAAGTGTGGAACTTTGTACTGCAAGAAAACTTTTCGTTAATCTGCGCGTCAGGTGACTCTTTGATATGCAGTAACAATTGTAACTTATCGAGCAATCCTGTGCAAAGAAGTTTGACAAACTTAAGTAAATCTTTTATTTATTTATACCGGGTGATCAAAAAGTATAAATTTGAAAACTGAATAAATCACGGAATAATGTACATAGAGAGGTACAAATTGACACACATGCTTGGAATGACATGGGGTTTTATTAGAACTAAAAAAATACAAACGTTCAAAAAATGTCCGACAGATGGCGCTTCATCTGATCAGAATAGCAATAATTAGCATAACAAAGTAAGACAAAGCAAAGATGATGTTCTTTATAGGAAATGCTCATTATGTCCGCCATCATTTCTCAACAATAGCTGTAGTCGAGGAATAATGTTGTGAACAGCAATGTAAAGCATGTCCGGAGTTATGGTGAGGCATTGGCGTCGGTTGTTATCTTACAGCATCCCTAGAGATGTCGGTCGATCACGATACTCTTGCGACTTCAGGTAACCCCAAAGCCAATAATCGCATGGACTGAGGTCTGGGGACCTGGGAGGCCAAGCATGACGAAAGTGGCTGCTGAGCACATGATCATCACCAAACGACGCGCGCAAGAAATCCTTCACGCGTCTATCAATATGGGGTGTTTTTTTTTTGGTTCTAATAAAACCCCATGTCATTCTAAGCATGTATGTCAATTTTTACCTCTCTATCTACACTCCTGGAAATGGAAAAAAGAACACATTGACACCGGTGTGTCAGACCCACCATACTTGCTCCGGACACTGCGAGAGGGCTGTACAAGCAATGATCACACGCACGGCACAGCGGACACACCAGGAACCGCGGTGTTGGCCGTCGAATGGCGCTAGCTGCGCAGCATTTGTGCACCGCCGCCGTCAGTGTCAGCCAGTTTGCCGTGGCATACGGAGCTCCATCGCAGTCTTTAACACTGGTAGCATGCCGCGACAGCGTGGACTTGAACCGTAGGTGCAGTTGACGGACTTTGAGCGAGGGCGTATAGTGGGCATGCGGGAGGCCGGGTGGACGTACCGCCGAATTGCTCAACAGGTGGGGCGTGAGGTCTCCACAGTACATCGATGTTGTCGCCAGTGGTCGGCGGAAGGTGCACGTGCCCGTCGACCTGGGACCGGACCGCAGCGACGCACGGATGCACGCCAAGACCGTAGGATCCTACGCAGTGCCGTAGGGGACCGCACCGCCACTTCCCAGCAAATTAGGGACACTGTTGCTCCTGGGGTATCGGCGAGGACCATTCGCAACCGTCTCCATGAAGCTGGGCTACGGTCCCGCACACCGTTAGGCCGTCTTCCGCTCACGCCCCAACATCGTGCAGCCCGCCTCCAGTGGTGTCGCGACAGGCGTGAATGGAGGGACGAATGGAGACGTGTCGTCTTCAACGATGAGAGTCGCTTCTGCCTTGCTGCCAATGATAGTCGTATGCGTGTTTGGCGCCGTGCAGGTGAGCGCCACAATCAGGACTGCATACGACCGAGGCACACAGGGCCAACACCCGGCATCATGGTGTGGGGAGCGATCTCCTACACTGGCCGTACACCACTGGTGATCGTCGAGGGGACACTGAATAGTGCACGGTACATCCAAACCGTCATCGAACCCATCGTTCTACCATTCCTAGACCGGCAAGGGAACTTGCTGTTCCAACAGGACAATGCACGTCCGCATGTATCCCGTGCCAGCCAACGTGCTCTAGAAGGTGTAAGTCAACTACCCTGGCCAGCAAGATCTCCGGATCTGTCCCCCATTGAGCATGTTTGGGACTGGATGAAGCGTCGTCTCACGCGGTCTGCACGTCCAGCACGAACGCTGGTCCAACTGAGGCGCCAGGTGGAAATGGCATGGCAAGCCGTTCCACAGGACTACATCCAGCATCTCTACGATCGTCTCCATGGGAGAATAGCAGCCTGCATTGCTGCGAAAGGTGGATATACACTGTACTAGTGCCGACATTGTGCATGCTCTGTTGCCTGTGTCTATGTGCCTGTGGTTCTGTCAGTGTGATCATGTGATGTATCTGACCCCAGGAATGTGTCAATAAAGTTTCCCCTTCCTGGGACAATGAATTCACGGTGTTCTTATTTCAATTTCCAGGAGTGTAGTTTATGAATCTTTAATCATGGGTCACCTGTGTATAAGTTTTAATAGTGCTTCAGAGGGGTTAAGTGTTACTTAAAATCTCTTTCCAACAAAAAATTAAACACATTCACATCACGATATTTGGCACGCTAGCTGTGCAAAAACTACTAGAAAAAGTTTTAGTCCTGTTTATATTATAGATACTGACTGGTCGTCAAAGTACATCTAGCTAGAATCACAGTATTCATATGTGTGACGAATACTTCCACTCAGTACAATATAGCACTGCTTGCCAGTTATGCAGTGAGGAAAATTTAGCTTTGATTTGGGTGCGCGTCTTCGGCTGTGTCCAGAACAGCACGTCAGACATTAGTGGCAGCTGTGCTCAGAAGCCATGTCTTATCAGGGCTGCACTCGACGTCTCTGCTCTGACGTCTCCAAGTGAAGTCTCTCGCCAGGAAGTGTGTTCTTCGCAAAGTCTCCCTCACTGCAGGATGATCTCTTAGAGTTCTCCAGAGCGCTTTCTCTCTGAGCTTGGCTGCACACCCGACTGGCCAGCTCATCTTCTTCTTCCGGCCAACCAAATTAGTTTTCTCTATCCCTGATAGTTTTCTTGTACTCCAAGAAAATTATTCCTAAAGGTGAGTGTTTGCGTCCTCTGATATGTGGACGTGTCCATCAACAATTTTTGGCACTGTACTTGCAAACATCAGCTACATCTGTAAAATATCTATTTGGGTTTTTAAGCGCTCTCATGATGCTCATAGCAGACACCTACACATAACTTGCAAGTAAGTTATTCATAGAAGACACTCTCTTGCTAGCCAGACTGCGTGTTATACGCTGAGATTTGACCTCCCATGTCCTGTTGACACATCCAGGTGTCATCTTTGCTTTCATGTTTGCAAACGTTCACTTTCGTTCAAGCTTGATAATGTTTGTATGCGTTCACCAGCAGTGTGATACCTGTCGAACACACTATAGCAGTTGGGTGAACTACCTTGGGGGCCTCTGCTAAGGTTGCTGCTGGCCCGATTATCAGGTGACTACAGTATCTGGGTGGCAGGATGAGCATCTCTTATGGCCAATGCATTAAACAACCCCCAAAATAAATGATGAAAACTAACAGCGCCACAAAATTTCCTTTCAATTGAACTGCACTGGTCTGAAAGTAAAATATTACATTGTATTCCCACTATCCACTTAAAGTTAAGTACGTCCTACGTCTCAAAGCATCAATGGTCGCATTTAACATAAACAGATTGTCCATATTTAGCTAACCATCGGCATCGCTTAGTCTATTTGTACCCTTGTAGTAACGTAACTGACAGTAGCCTGCAACACATGTGTTAGAATGGGAATGGCATTTTATCTCGTCGCTTACACGCTTTCCCCTGTACTGAATTTTTCTGACTGCTGGAATGTGAGCTGTCAATAACTTCAAAACAAACCAAATCTGCATGAATTTTCATAACACAAAAAATTAATCTGATGCAACACTACTGGTATAAATTTGTCCTGGTAATAAAACAAAACTTGATCAATTTGAAAACAATGGTCCCGACGCTTAATGAATGATATCCCTGAAATAATAAAATTTCTTACCTTTATCTGCGCAAGGGTAACGCTCTTCGCACTGCTCTCTGTTCTACTCTAAACTATATAGCTATCTTACAGCTATTGTGCAAGGTTGTGGCTTAGAATACATTTTATTTAAATCTAATATGACTGAGACAATAACGTCTTGAGCAAAATAGTTAGTTAAAAACTGGTATTGACTTGTGGTAAGTAACAATATGGCGCTAACTTCAAAATTTTGTATTATGAATCTTTGAAAATTAATAACGCTCACAATATTAACACACAATAAACTGACTATACATTAACAATTACCTTTACAAAATCATTGGATGTGAATTCTATACATTGTCTCACTCATTACTTATGAATACGCACATGTCATAGGTAACAAAACAACTTTATTAACTTAATTATTTCCAGTACGGTATCTTACAAATAAAAAATCTTTACTGCCCGCAGCGAGTAAGTATCTATTCAGCACACATCAGATACAACACGTCTTTAAACTTGAGATCCCTCCATGCATCTCTCAGTCTTAAGTTACTCTGACACATTACCCATAACACCTTGAACAACGGTCGCTGTTCAGCCGCGACGCTACTACAACAACGATACTACATTTGACCATCTCTAGTTCAATATCAAATGTTCTTACGAAATTTTTAATCTGTGTATTCATAACCCTGGTGCCTCATTCTGAAGAATTTGGCGGGGTTGTTATGGCAATTGACCATAATAACACAAGATATTCTTAACATTACATAAGTATAGGCTGATAAAAGTCCAGATTCGTAGCACAAAAGAGATAATTAATAAAGAAATACAAATCTTCGTGAGCATCTGGCTCTTTGAATAACATGAAAGTGTCATGGCTAACTTCTGAAGCATTTTCTTTATCCATTTAACATCTGTGGTTAGGAATCATGAATACAAGTAGTCAGGTATGACACTGCTCATGCGCACGATGAAACTTTGAAAATGTAGCCTATCTAAGAAAAATATAACAGTATGAGTAACTCGTTCTTTACAAGGTATGTGGGAATTACAACAAACTGAGTTATACAATAGAGAGTTACAGAAAAAACATTACTAAGTATTCGAAAATTTATTAAGAAATGTAGTGTTTTTGGGCACTAGTAAGTGATATCAAGTGTCCATTTAGAACGCTGATTTCCGTAGTTATGCATAATCACGAGCACTGGTACACAAAGCATAGTGTAGCTATATCATGAATATAATATATAAAGTTAAGAGTCAAAAATGCAAGGATAAAGTTATATTTGATGTAAAGTTACAGCTTGGATGGTCGGAAGATCAAGGGTCCATAGACATTGGTTCATATTTCTTCTTCAGAGAATAATATTTTTAAGTCATGTTATCTTCAATACGTTTTGAAGATCACTAGGTATGTCAATGTAGTGAGATTTGACAATGAGCAGACTTACTGGTGGTAGCGGTAGATCTGGTACCCAATGACAACTCTGCCAATATATATTAAGTGCTGCCTAGTACAGTCGTGAGTGCAATCAATGGTATCATTACAGCTCTCTCATTTGTAGTGTATTATCGTCGACATCAGTAAGGTTGGGTATGTTTATATTGTTGCAGGCAAGTAAACAAGTATATGTTTCATTACCATCTCAGCGGATAATAGAATAAGCAGAAAATGAGGCATCAAATGCTTTTAAGATTGCAAAATATGACAGTGGTGGATATAAAAACAAAATCCTAACCTTATGCAGATAACAACTGCTTTATGGCAGCATCATCAACATATATAAGCGAGAAATTGTGTTCATAGTTCACTATCTAATAATATGGTACACAGAGTGTGTTGTGGACTCATAGTTGAGCTATTTTAATAGTGAGCTACATTTACATGTTGCGACTGTCCGCAGAACAGTAGTGGTTGCGTATAGAAAGTGGCTGTGTCAGTAAGTAGACTTGAAAATTTAATGTATACAGGCTATAATTCTAGAAAATAGTACATGAAGATCGACAGTAATAAATGACAGAACGCATAGTTCATAATTAACCAGTCTATATGCTGTCAGAGTTCAAGAGAATGATCAGTATACTAGAGTATCTGTGCAGTCCACAAGATGTGAAAATGGTATTTGTTGTGAATATTGACTGTACATGAGTAACGTATACCGTACAGAGAAGTGAAAATAAAATAATAATAGGAGATGGAAGGAATACGCATAACTTCTGGGAAAGGAGGAATAAGGCAAAGAAAAACGAACTTTTGCTGAAAAAGAAAAAGAAAAGCAATATAGTCCATAGTCATCAAATTGATCAGTGAAAATGAAGCAAGATAAAAACGTATTATGACAAGATTATTCTAAGCATAGAAATAAAAATGTTAAAGAAATCAGAATTAACAACTAGATGCATATACTATGAGCATAAATTGCAAAGCACACAAAACGAAAAAATGAGTGATGGGAAATGGCTCGTTGTATGAAGAAATTATTATTCTGGAATTGTTAATGGCATAGTTAATGCAAACAAAAGTAATATCAACACGTGCTAAATGTTAGTGTGCATACTATGTAAAAGCATTAGTTCAGAAAAATGCAGTGTATCAAGAGGAACATGCATGACTACCATTCAGAAGCAGATCCTTTCTTTGTACCACAAGGAGTAAAATATCTCTGTATCAAGTAATGTCATGCTCTTCTACAATAGTCTAAAAATAGAATCTGTATCTCCATTAACACATTATTGTGCTTTCATTAACTTCAAATTATCATAAAACATATCTAATTTTAACAGGGAGACTTCTGTGTCGTCACTTTTCTTTGCCTTATCATTGACATATAATCATTATTATTATTAACAGAACATCATTGTGTCTTCATTATTATCACTTCATAAAATATTACCATAATCAAATTGAAACTTATATCTAGCATACATAGAAACATCGTTAGTACATGTCATTCTTGATATTGCTATAAAGAATTGATTAGTGAAAGCATATAAATGAGTTTGTAGTATACGGATGTTACCTTTAAGTTTATACCTGAAAGAAAAAAATTAGTTGGTATACAACGAAGGATAACCTGTGTTACACTTGTTTGGTTCATTTTCCATATATCCCCGATACCTCAAAATGTGCATTTGTTTACTTGGTTTTATTTTATTTTACATGGTAACAACTTGTTGTGAAACAGTGAATGAGCGCGATGAGTAAATAGTAATGACGACATAGAGTAAGCATGTGAAAACTTGTTCCTATCTAAAAGATGCTATCTGTAAAAACGTAGTAGTGCATAAAATGGTACTAAGTTACATGCCAAATAATAAATACATAGTGCATTGTGGATATGAAAGTGTTAAAACTAGAGAAAAATGAAATAGAAATTATTATGTTACGCTGTGAGAGAGTGGTATCAAATACCATCTCAATCAGGGAAAAAAAGGTTTCATTCAGTAAACGTTTTACATTACTGATATGATGGTTCGCTCGTGACTTTTTCGTGCGCAAGGTTTCTGTATGAACAACATTTGGATGCGAAATATGTCTTATTCTGTACGGACTACTCCACAGCAACTCGAGCTTGTTGTACCTATTTTTGGCTTTGTTGTGGATATGATGAGTACGTACTAATACTTTCTGACCGATTTTAAATTCGCAGAGATGACTTACCTTTTTCTGTTATTTCTTTCTTCGTTCAGCTGCACGCTTAATATTGTTGATTGCAATGTCGATGACATCATGTGACGTAGTCGTCGTGAACAGGGAAATGCTACTAATTCCTTAACTTTGTTCGGCGGTTCAACATTCTTTAATACAGCGTACGGAGACAACAATGTAGAATCATTTTGAATGAAGTTATTAATTTCTTGAAATGTGTAGATATGTTTATTCCAATCAGTGTGTTTCATATGACAGTATAGACGACAAAGCTTACCAGTTTCTTTCATAATGCGTACAGATGGGTTTGATGAAGCTCGGTAACTGGATATGTACAAAGGTGTAATCTTCCTAGACTTCAGAGTAGGTGTCCATATAACTGATCTAAATTGTGGCCCGTTATCAGAAATAGCTTCTTATGCATGACCACCAATCGATAAGAAATTTTTTGTAAAAGCTGCTGAAACAGTTTTGGCTGTAGCTTTACGTAACGCTGCGGATGTTACTATAATGAAATAAATAAATAAATATATATATATATATATATATATATATATATATATATATATAAAATGAATGGATGAAAATGGGGAAGAAATGGCTTTAAATATTTTTGTTATTTACTCTTACAGTACGAACTTTGTTGTAGAAGCCTTTTTCTTTACGTGTGCTAATAAAAATTCATTTAGACAGAACTAAGCACATTTAAAATTACGTGAACTTTAGCAACCCTCTCATGCTGATAAATTCAAACTAACTGATTAATAACATTTATGACTTTGAAAATTATTTAAATTAAATTTTTTTACGTGTTTCGGCCTTGGCACACATTTTATAAATGCAGTGGGTTTTTTAAATATGTACCGAATTCTTTCCCGGCGTTAGCTATGGAACAAAAGACTGTCTCTGTTAGCATAAAATGGTTAAATATTGCCAAGCCGACCTGAACGTTTAATTATAATTGACAAAACACACTTCACTATACGTTTAATTTATTTGCTTTAGAAATTGAAAGAACCAACAGATTAACAACTTCAACGTTAATTATCCGCCTATGAATGCACAAATGTAAAACCTGTAATAAATTCAGTCAGCCTCAGGATCGCTGTAAAAGAAAAATATTTCGTAATTCACTGCTAATTTTACCTGCTCCCTATCTACGGGTTTGGTTAATTTTATAGCTGAACAACTTTTTTAAATGTGCCGCCGCTGCAAATCGTTCGGACGCGACACAGCCCAGCAACACCAACGATAATCGCTAAAAATTCTTTAAAGAAATATTATAGATGACATGGCAAGCTAATTTACATTAGTAATACACAATTTTGATAAATTATAATGTATTTAGACCACAACAATAATTAAAATTACACACCTTTATAATTTCTCCTCTATGGCGGCTAAAGACAGATACAGACAAAAGAAGTCTACTCATGCATATAATGCTACGTCACAGGTTCCTCTCTCTCTCAGCTCTCGAGGAAGACGACAAAGAATGCACATTATGTAGAGCTATTTATACTATTGCTGATTATTAATATCTCTTTGTAATCTTACAACATTATTTTCCTCTGTGGCTATATTTTACATTTTTTCATCGCAGATATTAACATATTTCGTAATTAAATTATGAGTATAAAAATATTACAATCATAAATACATCGAGAATATTATTACAGAAAATATTACAATAATAACCAACGTCCTTTATACAAAATTAAATAATATTTTTGTTAAACAATTACAGTACATAAGAATTGCTTCATACCGGCGTACATGGCACAATTAAACGTCATTTCAGTTTATTAACAGTGTGTGTGCTGCCAGGGAACGTTACACTACAAATTCAGAAGTTAGTTCTGCTGCTACTATGATGTAAGAAAAGCCTGTCTTGCTTCTGCGATATGGTCCATAGGTATCTAAGGCGGCTAATTGACGTAATTTAATTGGTATAATGGGATGTAATGGAGCGAGATAAGAAGTCGTCGATGAATTCGCTTGCTGACAAAGTTTGTATGTTGTCGTATACGTTTTTTCATATTTGCAAAGTAACAATTCTGTCTGAGAATGAGGAAACAATTTCATAAACAATAATGTGCGTAACTTAAGTGCGTGCACCAAATTAATTTGTTGACCATATCTTCAGATATACCTGAGAGCCATTTGTCGCCGTGTGGATGTGTACGTCTAAAGAGAATACTGTTACGTACTAAGTAGTGAAGTCTGATTGTTGAAGTGGTCTTGTCAGGCCAAAGCTGCTTAATATTTTTCCAGATACCTTCCTTGTCCTGTTCTTTGGAAATGCCTGTAAGAGGTGAAGAAATAAATTTTTCAAACGCCACTTTCTGGGTGAACAAAATACTGTAATTAGTTTGGCAAAAATTTGTAGCATTGTCTTCTTGTCTGGCAGTAAGAGGACGAGATAAAGCATCAGCTACCACGGTTTGAGAACCAGGAATATGGATCACAATAAAATCAAATTCTTGTGAATATAACTCCATCGTCCAAGGTGGTCGCGAGAAAATTTTGCGGGAATCGGAAATTGAATAGGATGGTGGTCAGTATAAACAGTGGTATGTCTTCCATAAAAAAGTGTCTAAATTTAATAAATGCCGAAAGGACAGATGAGTTTCCAACTCTGTAATCGAATAATTGCGTTCTGCAGTAGACAGAATGATGCCCGCAAATGCAATGCTTTTATAACAATGATGCAGTCTTCTTCTGTATCTTGGAAAATGTACACGCCGAGGGCTGTTTTGGAACTGTCAGTAGCGATCTAAATGTTCTTAGTGGGATCAGGGTGTGATAATATCGGTGCATTTAAGAATGCACGTTTAAGGTTCTAGAATTCGGAAAGAGCTTGTTCATCCCATGTCCAGGTAGCATTTTTGCCTGTTAACTGACATAATCTCGGAGTATCCAATGCAGAATAATGACTGAAGCGACGAAAAAATTTGATCAGTCCTAGGAATGTACGAAAATGCTTTTTTGAAGTAGGAATGGTAATATCTAGAATTGCTTGAAGTTTTTCCCGTTCGGGCGCTATGTCGACGGCAGAAATGACATGGCCTAGAAATTTAATAGAAGCTTTACCAAAGTGAGATTTACTCAGATTAACTGTGAGGCCTTGCTGGAGAAATGTCTGAAGTAAAGATTGAAGAGTATTGTTATAGTCAGACCAAGTGGGTTCCGCAATTAAAGAGTCATCAACATACGTGGTTATTGTGCCTTTCAGTTCAGCCGGTATTACTTTGTTCATACCTTGTGTGAATCCGGGAGAAGATACTGTCAAACCAAACAGTAGTTTACAAAGCTGATAGCGATTGCCGAAACAGAGAATTTTCGTGTATTTCTACAGTTGGGGTGAAGTTCAGTGCGCCAACCGATTTTGGATCTAGTGTTGAATTAAAAAAAATGTACTATGAAATTTCTGTAAAAGTTCGTCTGAAGTCTGTGGTCGATCAGTTTCCGTTACTATAATGTCGTTGATCTGACGTGAATCGAAAACAAGGTGTAATGATCCATCGTTTTTAATAACAATGTGTAGTGGACTTACATACAGACTAATAGCTCGTTCTATAATTCCTTGGCCAAGCATATCTTGAAGTTCCTGTTTGACCTGTTCTGTTTAAATAAATGGTACGGAAAAACGTTTGGATTTGAAAGAATCGTGAGGTTTGACCAGATATTCATATAAAAACCTGTCCTAGTACCTGAAATGTTATCAAATATTTGTGAATGCTGTAGTAAAATGTCGTGTAATTGTCGCCTTTCGTCATCAGTCGATGCTTTGCTTTCGCTGACCTTGTTGGTAATAGTTTGTTCAAGTTCGTATTCAATATCGTCTGGTACATTAGTGCGATGAAAAAAAATGTCCGTATAAAAGGATGCACGCAAATGCGTATTTTTGGTAACAGAAATAAGTTCAATTTTAATGACGTTTTGTTCCTCAGGTGATAAAATTTGGTGAAATTCCAAACCATCCTGATGGTCTTTTTCTTTTAATATGAGTTACGAGTTTTTGAAATCCGAAATAGCTTTATGTTCGATCAAAAAGTCCATACCTAGCACTACGTCTGTGGTGAGTAAGGGGACAATCCAAAACTTAGAATAAAATATGTGACGATATATAGAGAAAGTGTAACGTAACCTTCCAGTACTGGTGGTGGTAAAGCTCTACCTAAATAGGAAGATTACCGTCACTTTGTCATGTCCTACCGCTCATGCAAGCTACCGTCTGTAGTAAATGGTTTCTTAAACTCGTGTGGTCCACGTAATTACTGGACCCCTGCGAGTTATTGCCGGGCGTTAATAATTCCTAGCGGAAGGTTTTACCCAACCGGTAAAAATTTGAACGCAACGGATAACGCAATATTTTTGAACCACTACAGAAGGCACCTATACAGGGCTTAATAGGCAGTATATACCTTTTATTTGCTTCCATGACCTAGGATTCAACTTTGGTACTGACTGTCACCTATTCTTTATTATGGAGGGAGCAAATAATCAGTCGAGGGTAGAGATTAATTGTTATTTATTCAATACCAATGGTATTTCAACAACTAGTCGTGTTTCTCTTGCAATATACATAATCAAAACTGGTCTCTCTAGTTAACATGGATCAGTTTCGCCACGTAATTATGGAATGGGACAGGAGAGCGCAGACCTGGCTTCAATGTAATTTTATACAAACGCACCATTAGACCTAAACCAATGCTTATTACATTCAGTTGCTGTAGGTGACTCAGAAGAAGTTCAGCAAAGACACTACCAACAAAGATATGTCAGGGTCGAAGAGTATTTCGCAAGTCCTTGTCAAATCAATGGTTATTAAAATGTGATACTTTTCCTAGTGGCACGAGTTTACACCATTCTTAACGCACAACATAGCCAGCAAATCAAATATTTATGGGGGAGCACAAGAAACATCATCACTTCAATACTATTCAACCCACGTGGACAAGTTTCGATAGCCACCAGAAATCCAGAAAAATACGAACACAGAAGATTTTTCTTTCCCTATTTTACACTCGCCCACTATTGTATGATTATTCATCGTGTGCAATACATTTTCAGACCGAAACTACAATTTATCAATGTGGCGTTTGCTCCAACCGACCACGTGGTGCGAAAGCAAGTTCACAAAGAAAACATATGGAATATAAATAAAAATCCCCCAAAATATTACTATAAATGAAAGAGCAGATTAAAATACATTGAATGAGTGAATTTGGGTTAAGCACAGAGCAATAACATGACCGTGAGCTTCAGGCCAGTGGTCCGTGGTCTGACCAAGGCACAAACGCAAAGTTCTTCTGAAATTCGAATAAATTATGAAAATTAATTCCCTTATGGGGTTTATTGGTAATCTCGCACCTTATTTCAACATCTGGACTTCATTACCGAGCAGATTTTCGACAATCTAATACCTTTGTTAACATTACCAAAACGATAGCTGCGTGTCCATGTCCGTCCAGCGCCGCGTCCCAGGAACAAGTGCTCGACCGGAAACCTCGCCTAACCGTTCTTCGTTCAAAAGGTGGTGGAGGGGATGGTTCGCCAACCTAACAGAGCCAATACTCGGGCCTGCGCGATCTCTCTGACCTGACTTGCCCACCATCTTTGCTAAACTTGTTCACGTTTAGGGGATTGGTACAATCCTACCACAAAAAGACTGTACACATGCAATGCTACGACCTCTGACAAGAGCTTTCTGCTCCGTCACATACTATCTCATACATACAGTCCAATGTCGCGTACGTGAAGGGATACAAGGAAACGTGGCACACATGAAATAAAATGAATAAATAAGTAAATAAACATCGCTTGGTTCATTCTCTCCTGTTTGTTATACGCGGAATTCACTTCTGCAGAGACAAAACACTCCAGCTATAGTTCTCCTGTAGAGGAATTTATTGGAAAAAATATGGAACGGGACAACAAGTTCCGTTTCAAAAGGTAAATGTGTTTGAAATTTTACGTCGACGCCTGTGCTAGAAACAGTGCCACGTACTTTTGTTTTGCTCAGTGGGAGAGTCGGATAGGAATGATCGTGACAGTAATAAATTTATGTATACCTATTTGTACTTCAATGATGGAGTGGGAAGCTGTCTTCTTACTCCGATTCTTTTCTTGTAAAAGCGTTTCTCTAACGTCGTCGAAAGACATTACATTTTCAGATACTGTTTCGTGAGTTTCTAATTACTGACAGTCGTTGCATGCTAAAGCAACGGAGTTGTCCTCTAGTCATGTACTACTCAGAATTTGATTACTTGTGGCAGCTTGTTGTGGCTTATTAATAATTTGTACAAGTCTGCTGTTGTGGTCATGATACCTTCTAGACGGGTGTAAACATACGCCAGGCTCATTAAGGATAAGTGGAGATTGTTGCTGAAATTGAACGTGATTCTGTAAAAAATTGTTATTGCTATAATTATGTTGAAAATTCTGGTTATGACCTCTCCGTTTGTTGCTGTAATTAGTCTGATATGGAAAATTTTGGTTGAAATGCGATGTCTGGTTTTTACATACGAATTTATTGCCTTGCGGTGTAGTATTATTGCTATGCTGTTGCGTGTTCACGAAAGTTTGCGCCGAACCATTGAAGTTGGAATGACTTTGTGGAGAATACTGTTGTCCGGGATTTCCAACTTGCTGGTTTTTTTGTACAAAATTGCTGTTGTCGCTACCTCACTGTTGGTTCTGTTGTTGGTTTTGTGAATATTGATTATTAAAATTTCAACGTCTATGAAAACTATTATGAAAGTTGTTGCCATTCCTAAAACTCTTATTACGTCTGTCAATAAAATTTCTTGATGAGTTTTGATATCCATACGTGTTATTACTGTTGCTGTTTTGGAAGAAATTTTTATTGACAAAGAAATAGTCAGAACGTTGTACTTTCAAAAGTTGTAAAAGATCACGAAATGTTGCCCCGTTAACAGGGAGACTCGTAATAAACGAAGTAATTTAGAAATGCATAGCTGTATTAATGCCGATTGACTACATCGCTCGGCAAGATGCTGATTTTGTTGAACCATGTGTTCAAAAAAATTGCATAATGGTTTTCAAAGGACTTTAAACTGGTTAACTGATCTTTAATTCCTCGTTGTGTTGTTTTCGACCAATAAGCTGACAAAAAGGTATTTTGAAATTCTTGTAATGAGCAGCGTTGTCTTGCAATGGGGCGCATCCTGGTGGCGGGCTCGCCCTCCAAAACGCTGCAAGTGAATTGTATTTTATGTGTAATAGGCCATTTAGGTGGTTGAACCGTGAATTTACTTTTAAAATCTTTCTTCAAGAATTTACTTTATTTACTGCCGATTCATCAAGAACATTGGCACATTTAATCACACTAGGTGAGCGTGGAAGTAGTTGCCGGGAAGTGACTGATTGAAAATTACCTTTAACAAATGTGAATTTATTCCTAAAAGCTTTTTCAAAGCAGATTTAAAATTATAAGCAGAAAAGTGCACTCGAAATATCAAGTCACAATTGAACAAATGTGAATTTCATTCCTAAAAGCCTTTTTAAAACAGACTTAAAATTATAATAAGAAAAGGACCCTCGAAAAATCAAGTTACAGTTTTATTTAGAGGCAAGAACAATATTAACAGTAGGAGCCTTCGGACCGAGAAGCTTGCCTGCTCCCTCTCAACACGGCCGTAGTCATCGTAGTCATCACCGCTCACAACAACCTCTGAAAGAGTACACTGGTGCAAATCTGCAACACACCAGATTACTTTAAACAAAAATTTTAACAACTCATACAACATGTAAACTATGCACCCCGTGAGAGGAATGGAAATGGTACAACCCTCAAATTATTTGCCACCGAAGGTGCACTGTTCTTTTTTTTTTTTTTTTTTTTTGTTAAGGACTCTTACGGTGGAAGGGTGGCAAGCTTATAACCTAAAATGACTATTTAAATAAAACCCATAAAATGCAGAGTTACATGAAATGTGCAACATGCTCTACATTACACATATACCACCTCGCAAGATGATAAGCAAGATAGAAACATATTTCAAGAATTCTGCCTTTAAGCAATAAATTCGTTAACACCGAAGCCGACAAACATGACAGAGGCAGCTACTGTATTAACGTATGGCAGATCGACAGGATGGAGGGGAGGAGGGGGGTTACTAAACAACCCGAACCGCAGATTGCTCTAAACCTCCCCAATTCCACAAGGGAAAAACGGAGCACCCAATTCACAGTAACCACCTTCCCGCGGGTGGGCAAACTGAGAATAATGGTGGGACGACCCCAAAACAAAGCGACTTGTGACCTCACCAAGAAGACAAGTAGAATTTAACAAGTAAATGAAACAACATATCTCCAATCGCTTAACTTCTAATAAACTGCGATTTCTGGCGAAGACCTGGCGCAGCACCCCCAAAACGCTCCCCCGAACCGTCCGCTGCCAGCCGCTTCAACGGACGCAGCAAGGCGCGCCGATCTCCCGTCTCATGGCGTCGCAGCTTGCACCGGCCAGCCCGATGTCATTGTTTCGCTCCTGTTGCTCTCTTGTGAACCCCGAAGCCACTAACCCTTTCTATACGGCGCTGCCCACTGGACTCACGTGGGAATCTCACAGGCGGCGACGCTCAAGGCGGACAAGTCATTTCGTGTCTCAGTGAGCAACCAACCAACCGACCAGTCCAACTGCCAATGACCGTTGCCCGAGCAACTCGAGCAGACTAGCGGCCTAACGCGCAGACTCAGGTGCAGGAAATCAACCCCGACCGGGCGACCACTAGCTGAGTTCTGTTACTGGCGTAGTGGCAAGACTCTCATTTTCTGGCCTAAGGTTTGATCCAAACGACAGACATACTCGCACTCCGACGACAGACAGACACTGACTGCTCCACACTGAGCCGGCTGACCAACTGACTAGACTCGCCTCGGCTGACCCCCCTACCGCGCCCCTTACATGCATGTGAACAGGCAACCTTTCCGCTTTCACACCAGAGGGAGATTCCAAAGCTGCGATTACCACATCGGCGCAACCGCCAGAAACGGAGGGCGACTGCTTCACACAACGCGCTGCGGCGCGCTCTTCAAAACAGCATTTTTTTATTTTTTTATTTTTTTGTTTTGTTTTTTCCCACGGCTCGGTGGTAATCAGAATGAAAACTGTCGTACCCAGTGTAAGGGACGGAGATCTGTTTTGTTATTCCGGAATACTTTGAGCTTACGTACTGACAAGAAATGCTTGTAATCGAAACCATCGTGTCGGAAACTTTTTGTCGGTTCATTAATGTTAAAAAATGTGTATTGCGGACGTTGTTGTGCGTGCAATTCTCTCACATGCCGTAATCTGCCAAGATTGTGTTCCAGTTGTTGTCGTGTCAAATTGATCTTCCTGATTATGTTGTGGGTTACTATGTACTTGATTGTGTGGTGATTGATCTTTTAACGTGGCAATTTCATGGTGCAAACTGTTTACTTTACGATTCACTGCCCTGCTATGTGTTTTAAGGTCAGTAACAGCACGGTTCATAGATTGAAATTGTTCAGACTGATTGAAAGGAGAAGGCAATGTGTCTTCAGATTTAATATCGGTATAACTTTCTAAAATTTCAACTCATTTCGAAAATTCATCAAGTTTTTTTCTTTAAGTGATGACATTTGAGCAGTATTGTTGGTGTCATTTTTGTCGCTCTGATTCTACTGTTTCTTTGTACACTTATTAAAATTGCGTATGTCAGATTTGACTACGGAAGAATCTGTATCAAGTTGTAATTCTTCAAGTCTACTGGTGACAGTTTGTATGTTTTTGGTGTTTTTTGTGTTGTTGACTCAAACGAGTTTCTACTTGTGTTTTATGCTCTGCAAAATCTCTTTGAAGCTGTGTGTTCGTGTCTTGCACGGTTTTTAAGACCACCGAAACCTTTACTGTAGCCATTGTCTATGTATGTTTCTACGCGAGCTATTACATTTTTGCTGATTTCATGTTACTCGTGAACGAGAGTTTCGTGCGTCTGTTCAATCTCTTTGTTTTGTCCGTTAATGATCTCATTTTGCGCTTGGATTGTAAGTGTAACTTGCTCTTGAAATTTATTACATGCCTCTAATGTGCTAATTAAGGCGTCATTAAGTCGCGTTCCTTGTTGTTCAAAACATTCGTTAATTTTCGTCAGTTTCTCCTGTTTATGTGAGAACATAACATCGTCACTACTTTTTGTGTCTGTTGGTTCATAGCGTCAATATTTTAAGTGAAATGTTCTTGTTGTTTCTGCTGTGACTTTTTATCGCTAACCGTTATTTGTAGAAACATCATCATAATGGCATTATTTGATAAATGACCATCAGTGTTTAAAGTATTTTGAGTAAACCGTTCAACAGTGTCAGCATTTGACATGTATGCTGAGGTTTGGGTATCGTCATTTTGATTCGATTCTAAACGTAAATGATCAGAGTGCATATTTTGTATATGGAAAGTATGTGTAACAGCGGCTTTCGATTTTATGGAATGTGCAGTCTGGGTAAAGCAAAATTCAATGTAGTGTGACTGTTTGGCATTGAAGATGCACTTTCATGCGCTGTCGTCAATGCAGTATTGTTAGAATTGGGCAAAGCGTACTAGTATTAATAGTTTTACGCGGCATTATGCATAGATGCAATCAAAGAACAAACAAAGAAACAAGAAATAAAGAACAATTTGCTGTTGACTTGTTAGAAATAATTCACACAGATTAGTAAATGCGCAGCGCAAAATTGATAACTACACTGACTAAGTAACAAAGAGCAGAGCGTATACCTGACTGTATTATTTCATTTCGATCTGCACAGTATTCGCCAAGTGAAACTTATACGTTTGTAATAACTTAACTGACAGTAGCCCGCAACACATCTGTTAGAATGAGAATGGCGACCTCATCGCTTATGCGCTTTGCCCTGTAGTGAACTTTTCCGACTGCGAGAATGTAAACTGTCAATAACTTTAAATCAAACCAAAACTGCATGAATCTGTTGCAACACGACTGGTTTTAAATCGGCCCTGGTAATAAAACAAAACTTGATCAATCTGAAAACAATGGTCCCTGTGCTTAATGAATGATATCCCTGAAATAATAAAATTTCTTACCTTTATCTGCGCAAAGGTAACGCTCTTCGCACTGCTCCCCGTTAATACTCTAAACTATATAGCTATCTTACAGCTGTTGTCCAAGGCTGTTGCTTAGCATACATTTTAATTAAATCGAATATGATTGAGACAATAACTTGTTGAGCGAAGTAGTTAATCATAAACAACATGGACTGGGAACTGGAATTGACTTGTGGTATGTAACAATATGGCACTAACTTTAAAACATGTATTCCGATTCTGAAAATTAATAATGCTCACAATATTAACACACCATAAACTGATCATACATTGAAAATTAGCTTTACAAAATCATTGGAGGATGATGTTTGGTTTGAAAAAATCATTGGGTGTGTGTGTTATATATTGTTTCGGTCGTCACTTATGAACACGCGCATTGAACTAGTAACAAAACAACTTTCTTTACCTTAATTATTTCCAGTATGGTATCTTGCAAATAAATAGTCATTAATGCTGGTAGGAAGTAAGTGTGTATCCAGCACACATCATATACAATACGTCTTTACAGCTGAGAGTCCTCCAGATATCTCTCTATCTAAAATTACTCTGACACATTGCTGATAACTCCTTGAACATGCGATCGTTATTGAGCAGCGACGCTACTGTACAATCGATACTATATTTGTCCATCTCTGGTTCAATATAAAAATAAAAATAAAATATAAAAATAAATATAAATTTTACGCTGTGTATATACCTTTCATAGTTATTAAAAAAATAAGCTTTTAGCTACACAATGAAATGAAGATAGAACATTGAGATGAATTTTGAAACAGTACTTATATTACAGAGTGCCAAGCAGAGACACCTCTGCGTGAAGTCAAGATAATTTTTAATAATCGACAACGATGCTATAGTTGAATTCTTTTATCTTGGCGGCTCGCGCATGCCCGTCCAGACGCGGGAGATTGCTGCGTTGCCAGTTGCACACGACGCACGCGCAAAGAGAAGCAGCGCCATAGTATAGTATAGTTCGCAAGCTTACGTTTAGGGGGGGAGCGCGCAGTTTATGAAGTAAAGCCACCACGGCCGCATTAACCCTTTCGCTGCTACAGAGACGTGCTCCCCGCATAACGCGCTGTGCGCGATTTTGTCACTGCACTGCTCGCCTGTGCTGACACATGGTGTTTCCGACTGCTTTGACACACTTATCATTCAATTCCACAAAAACTATTTGGCCCAAAAATTAGATTTTTACACATCTTCTTGACTGATACCTTCCCCCCACTTCCTTTGACTGATTAAAGTGCTTTAAAATAAAGCCAAACGCGCCCGGTGTAAATAAAACTTTTATTACAGTCGCGAAAGACGGAATATTTCTCAATATTACATACGACACCTATGTGGTACCTAAATTAAATGAGATATTGTTATACAGTAAATTTTATATGAAATTTAGGTACCTTGTCCACATTTCATTCTCAACATTGTGGCAACTAAAATCGACCATACGGAAAGTATACTCTAAGGACTTTTACCTCTGCAAACTCTTCAAAATTTCGTGCAATGGTTTTCTACATTTAATGCTGCACAATAACTGGGTTGAACATCGAAACAAAATTAAGTCATTTATGGGGGGAAAGTATCAGTCAAGAAGATGTGTAAAAATCTAATTTTTGGGCCAAATAGTTTTTGTGAAATCGAATGATAAGTGTTTCAAAGCAGTGGGAACACCATGTGTCTGCACAGGCGAGCAGTGCAGTGATGACAAAATCGCGCACAGCGCGGAATGCGGGGAGCACGTGACTGCAGCAGCGAAAGGGTTAATGAAGAGACAAAGCACTAGAAATTTCAAAAAATTGCATTCAAACGAATAAAATTCGTGAAGTAAGACACTTCGATATTGTTTTTAAATAAAGAAAATATTCGCACAAGGTTTGAACTCGTTACCTTCCGCCTACTAACCCAACGCCTTAACCGTTCCGCTAGCGCAGCTCATCGTGCTATTTCGCTCCATAAGGACTCTAACAGGTCACGCAAAATTCTGACAAACACTGTTGGTATGCCTATGAATTACTCGCACTTCGTCGAAGTACAATAGGAAATAAACAATTACCGCTGTTCTTTATTGCGAAAAAGCGATTCGTGAAATTGATACAAACACCTTTCCTTGCTATCGCCTGAATTAGGAGTCTTATTGCTTGTTTGGTTTAATTAATTAATAGAAAATGAAGCAATTGGTATAAAGAATGGTTTTTCCAAACTTTCTATAAAACAAAGTCTGCTATCAAGACATTGCTTTTGTTCTATTACTTTATTTATGACTGAACGTTTCTAAAACTGAAGACACTGCTCCCTGCTCTGCTCTGCAGTCGAGATCTGGCAACGTCGTTCTCTGTTCATTGGCTGACTGTATTTTTTGACGTCAGATGCGCAGAACGAACCTAAACTCGGCCGCCAACATAAATGATGCGCACTTTAGTAAAACATTATTAGAGTCTAATTGTTCTTTCGCACCAGCCTCAGCTGCTACTGATTCAGCTGTGTGCTGGATTCTAGTTGACATCCATCAGGTCAGCTCAGAACTGGGCGTCCAGGCGAGGATGTCGGTGACCTAAGCGCCGCGGTACTCTGCTGGCAGGCAGGTATGGCCTTTGCGCAGTAGAAAGTGATTCTCACGCTGGCTGCTGGAGTCCCACTGCGAATTCTGTGACGGTCCTTGAACAATCTACAATCTGTTGCCGGTAATCGTGCGGTTGGTTGATTTTCTCATTACCCATACACCTGGAGGTGCCTGAGTGTTGAACAGGAGTATGGATCCAAAGTGGCCCTGTTTCTGGCTTCTGAACTGACGTTATGTGCTGGTAGCATTCTGTGACGTGGTGTTGTCAGAGAGTCAGTTCCTCCATCACTAGATGGTATGTAGCGTTAAGCGTGAGGGTTATCAGGTGGAGGCCATCAACTTGAGTAAATCTTCAGCTTATTCATGAACTGTGCTGGAAATCTAAGACATAGTTTGACTGAAGTATCATAATCATGGAATCGAGTGATATTATTGTGAAACCCATCGATCCCAATGGTCAGCTCATGACAACAGGTGGAGAGCTGGGATATTTAAAGGAGGGTAGTGTGAGGCTACGACATGAGTCTCAGTTCATAATTACGCCATGAGTCCTCCTTAATCTGATCTATTCTCCCAAAAGGCTGTTAACGGTTTTGTTGGTTCTCCACTATGCCCTCTTGTGAAAGAGAGGTTTTTGGAACCCGTTTTACAAGGTAATGAATATGTTTGTCTCGCTTCCTTTGGTTTTTCCTTTCCAGTCTCCTTTCTGGGGAATGTGTATCCTCACTCGACAGATGGTATCGTATTGTATCAACAATGTGAGTCATTTGTAATATATGGCTTGCTTCCTACTTCTGCCTCTACCTCTGTCATGACTTGAGTTTGCCTGTGGCAGTGTGAATGAGTTTGAACTATTTTTTTTAATTGCAACCCCTAATTACTCTGTGCCATAACACATCTTACCCTTTAAAAACTTCGTCTCGAATTTTCTCTTTCTTTCACTTAGTCGCCTTGTATTTTAAAAAAGTTTTCTGGGTTGCTTCTCAACCTACCTTTTGAATATTAGTTAGCTTAATTGATTTACTTTGTCTTTTTGTTCAAAATGGCTCTGAGCACTATGGGACTCAACTGCTGAGGTCATTAGTCCCCTAGAACTTAGAACTAGTTAAACCTAACTAACCTAAGGACATCACAAACATCCATGCCCGAGGCAGGATTCGAACCTGCGACCGTAGCGGTCTTGCGGTTCCAGACTGCAGCGCCTTTAACCGCACGGCCACTTCGGCCGGCTGTCTTTTTGTTGTTTGCACTATTCCCACTTTCCACATACCTTACTTATTACTTTATCCATTCTGTAGGTATCAGAAGGTAGTTGACTCAGTTTAATGAGATATCTTATGCTTTGTACAAAAGTAAGTTGCACAAATGAACTCTAGAACCAAGATTATGCTTGTTGTTGATACACTTAAATTAACTGTATTTTGTCTAAGTTTCTCCTGATATTATAACTCATGTTTGATTATTGGCGTAAATGAAGTTAATAAACCGTCTAGGGATTGTAGCAAAGTGATATCTAAGACATCTTTAATCTGCCACAGACATAATGATATAAACATCTCGCCATCTGAAAACTACTAATACTTAATGAGTTTGTATCTGTTTTCATAACCCAACTATATTCCATTTAACAGAATATGGATGTACCATGTAACACTGGCGTTGCGCGTTTATTCCTACTATTGGAAACTGTAACTTAATAAGCAATCTAGCTTGTCGGTATCCACTCTTACATCAGACATGCAATAAAATAAATCTATATTGTTACTAGTTGTAGGCACCAAATGTTGTAGTGCCTCTGGAAAGTCTCTTTGTGGTTTCTGTAATGCCTTCAAAATTTGCCCATCAGCAGCATGGTGGGCTGCTCCATACAAAGTTTCGACTTCAAACCATGCATCATCTAGTATATCTGCTGAGGCTCAGCCGTCCGCTGTGGCCGAGCGGTTCTAGGCGCTTCAGTCCGGCACCGCGCTGCTGCTACGGTCCCAGGCTCGAATCCTGCCTGGGGCATGGATGTGTGTGATGTCCTTAGGTTGGTTAGGTTTAAGTAGTTCTAAGTCTAGATGACTGATGACCTCAGATGTTAAGTCCCATAGTGCTCAGAGCCATTTTTTGCTGAGGCTCATAACAGTGTAGATGTCACCACTTTCTCATCTAATTGGCTTAAGAGGGTTCGTGTTTTCTCTCGATCACTATTTAAGATATTCCTGGTGTTCAGCGCACATTGTTCTAATCCCGTTGTTAAGTTACATTGTTCTTCAATAACATTCAGCATTTCTACACCATGTTTTCTATGTATGTTGTGTGCCAATCTACTTTTGCTATGGTATCTTCCACTAACTCTTGTACATTTCCGAATGCGCTGTCAAAATTTCACTATCTTATGTTCCGAATAAAGCTTTTAGGAATTTCCCACCTGCATTTAACAACCTCGTTTCTTATGTATTAGCGTTAGTGGTACTATTTCTGTTAACTGTTACACTGAGTTCTAAGTTTCTCATACAGAGATTTAATTCGTGAGAGAAAAGGACATACTATCAATTCCCTCCTTTCTTTGTAAAAGTATACGCAGGACATGACAAGATATGAAACATGAGATTAACCTAAGTTGTTAACAAGTACCACAAGAACATATTAGATGAAGTTTACGCTGTTTTTTACATCTAAGTGTATAAGATAGGTTTCTCTGATATTCCATTTTCCTCGTTAATTCTTCTTTCTTCGCAATAGTTGAATAAATTTGTAACAATGAATCCCTCTCACCTGTAAACGGTCTGCCTGTACTTACATGGGCTGTAGAAGCTCCACTTGACTACTGTGATTTTACGTTGACTTGTGAAGTGATTCCAATAACTTGGTAAGGTCTCTGATATTTCGTAAATAGTATTTTCGTTTTGCCCTTTTAGGTTTACAGACCCACTGTCCTATTCTGTATTTTGGCAGTTTACTCATCCGTTGCCCAATGCGCCTTTCTTTCTCTAAAGCTTTTGTCATGGAACGCTTTACCTTTACAAAATTTCTCTCACTTTCTTCGAAATTTTTCACTGGTCCCCCCTTCTGGACCAAGATTAGGTTGAACTACACCAAAAGGTGACAAGATTTTTCGCCCATATATCATCTCGTATGGCAAGAGGCCAGTTTCGGTATGAACTTTTGAATTATATGCACTGACGACAAAACTTAAATATACGTCCCAGTCTGAATGCTGCGAATTTAAAAAATGGTTTAGAATTTTGGATGAAGTACAGTGAACCTGTCCTGTCTCTCCATTCGTCGGAGGATGGAACAGGCTTATACGTAACAACTTAATTTTCAGTAAGCAACATAACTGTTTCATTTGTTTGGGTACAAAGTTAGTTCCCTGGTCCACAATAATGGCTTCTGGCATGCCAAATTTCAGTAACCAGATGTTGTGCTGCCGTACTCGCCTTCTGATCTAGGATGGCTATCATAAGAAAGACTGTAAAATACGGTCTAACATCGTAAAGATTTATTTATTGACCACTTGTGTTCTATTAAGAGGTCCCAAAAAGTGCAGTCCTAGTGCAGAAAATTGTTTGTCAGCTTCTGGTAGTCTCTGTAACTGAATTTCCTGATGACTCCAATCTTCTCTTTATGAACACAGGATGAAGTTTCTTAAATATTGTTCTACATCACTCTGACATGTTTTCCACGAAAATCTTCCAGCTTCACATCTATCAGTTTATTTTTTCCCTCCCTGATCTGATAAGATGTGGTCATGTGACTGATGTATAACTTCCATTTTCAATGTTACAGGAACAGCACTGCGAGATCTACACTATGTAGATGTACATAGCACGCTTTCTTGTGTTTCAGACTGAGGTTGTGTTCGAAACAACTGACACTCACATACAGCTTTTGTGTCTTGATCCAATCTTTCTGGCTTCCACCCACTACTTGTAAAACTGCTGCCTTCCTGCTTGAGGTACTACTATTCATATGTTTGACTCCTCGTTTATAAATTACTTTATAGCAGAACTCATTGAATTTTAACAACAGTCTCGCTAATTGACTTGATCAAGCTTTCAACCCTCATAACCATTTTAAAGATACGTGGTGTGTAACCACTTTGAAGTTACGATCGTACAAATAGCAATAAAAAAATAAGATCTTTTGTAAATAATTCCTAACATTTCAGTTGTCAAATTCTTAGTTTCAGCTTTCTTTCATTGTCTGGAGACATATGCCACTGGGTGTTCTTTCCCGCCAACATTGTTACTAAAAATACAATCCACAGTATTGTTTGAGGCATCACAAGGAACTATAAATTCCTATTAAAAGTTAGAGAATAATAACATACCACCTGATATTAATATGTCTTCGAGTTTCTCTAATACTTCTAGACACTGAGTTGTCTGCTGAAAACTGACACCTTTTAGTAGTAACGTAGTTAGTGGCTGAGCAATTTCAGCGATCCCTTTCGTGAACTTCTGATAATAATTGCATAATCGAATAAACGACTGTATATGTTTATTAGTTTGTGGTGTTGGGAAATCACATAGAGCGGAAGTAAGTCAAGGATACTTTCTCGCACGTTCTTCATTGATAATACACCCAAAATAAGTTATTTGTGTGTGAGTAAAATGGCATTTCTCCAAGTTAAGTGTAGGTGTGTTGCCCTCAATCTACTAAATACTTCCTCCAGGCGTTTAACATGATCTTTTTCTTTTTTTTCTGTTCTTTTTGAGTCATCATGTTCTACAGTTTCCAAATACACAATTTTATTGTCAAGATATACCATACAGATTTTCATTCTAATCCAGGAATTACAGTGGCTGCCAGCCTGGAGGCAATTATCTCTAAGGGGTAAAACGAAATTTTCTAAGCGGTAAAAAAAGGTGTTCAGTAATTTTTGGGCCTCAAAACTGAACTATTTTCAAAAGATCATTAATGTTATCATCATCACTATTTCGTAAAACTGTAATACTAATGACATAAGTTACCAATAATTACATTTCTCATTTCAAATACTTGCAGTAAAGCGTAAGACAGTGTCGTCGAGGTTACATCTCGTGAAACGAATTTATGAACAGTATCTTCCTTGTTCCTCACATAGTCCACATACTGCACGTATATTTTTTGGATCACAATATCTTCCTTATTCCTCACATAGTCCACATACTGCACGTATACTTTTTTGTATCGTCCATCTGCAACAGCAAAATTGAACCATATATGCTCAAATACATAATGAAAATACCTTCTCCGATTAGTATGTAGTTCCCAAAATGGACCAGAAACTGCTTCATTATTCACTTTGCTACAATGAACGATATAATTGAGATCACAGCACAACTATAATTATGTAATGGCTTCTGTATTGCTGTGGGCAATGGTCAGAGGCAAAGCATTGGCAGCCTAAAGTCTTCCAACTTCTACCATTTCAGAGGTACAGAGACCAGGAATCTAGCGGTACAGAAGTAGTAGTACAGTGACCTGGCTGATATTAAAATATTAAAATATTAAATATTAAATTAAATTAAAATATTAAAATATTAAAATATAATATTAAAATGTGGTTGCAGGGAGTGAGTGAATCATATGTGGTGCAGAGGAAACACGTTTCGTAATAAATATCTATCATCAATGTGGATATTTAACTTTATTTTCTGAGGAGGAGCTGTAGGTAACACTGGCAATGCACTGAGAGTTATTCAGCTTTCTGTAAATATAAATAAAAAGTTGCTAGAATCAAGCGGCACCAATTGTCCATTGACTTATCATTTTGGGGTTTGTTGAGACACCTACGAAAACTAATTACCATTTATTTCCACCATTTAAAAAATAAAAGCGTTCAAAGGAAATTCTATTTCATTCTAGTTTTAGTTAGGCGCTAATATTGTTGATGGTGGTGGGAGGGGGGTGGCTACTAGCCAGTACCTCATTGCACTCAGTAAGGTTGAGAGCCATTGCTTTAGAATGTGGCTGGAGCATTTGTCAATCTAAACGGCACTTTTCGATATTGGTAATGACCTGAAGGTGTTCTGAAAGTTGTTTTGGGTCTGTCTTGGAGAAATTCATTCAGTTGGTGATAATCAATTCTAAGATCAGTTGTTGAAAGATATTTAAATCTTGCTAGGTTTTCTGACGTATCCGTCATGTTGTGTGTTCAAACAACGGTAGCCACAGCAAAATCGATACTTTTGAGTGCCGTCAGCTGTCTTCTTGTGTACAATAACAATATCTGCCGACGTCGGGATATCGCTATACTAGATAATACCAAAAAATGGCTCTGAGCACTATGGGACTCAACTTCTCAGGTCATTAGTCCCCTAGAACGTAGAACTAGTTAAACCTAACTAACCTAAGGACAACACACACCTCCATGCCCGAGGCAGGATTCGAACCTGCGACAGTAGCGGTGTCGCGTTTCCAGATTGCAGCGCCTAGAACCGCACGGCCACTTCGGCCGGCCTAGATAATACTCCTATGTAATTTTTGATCTGTAAATTGATCTACTAGTGGCTGTAGACGTTTCGCTACTCTGCATGGTTTCCTATAGAATGATGGATTATCGCCTGCTGGTATGCAGTGTTGTGTGGCAGGAGTCGCTGGTAGTGGAATACCTGAAATTCTGAATATCGTATCCCGTTCACACTGTCTTTCATGTGACGAACCTAGGCAAGTAGTGCAGATGCATTGACAGTTTGTTAGTTGCTTCTATCACCTCGTGATCCATCGATATCCTCATCCTCGAGTATCTCTAAACACGCTATAATAATTTTTTTTTTTTATTTTTTTTTTTTTACTGAGGAGAGCATGGAGGGGAAGCAAGGAGAGCAGAGTAGGCAGGAGTCGTAATAACCCGAGGCCTGGTCAAAAATCAATAGTGAACAATCCTTTTTATGTTTTTTTTTAATTTTTTATTTATAATTTTTATTTGTATTTCCTTTATACACCACATAAAATTCGTGTAACTAGCACCACATCGTGCACTAAGCCAACAAACCAATCTCGGGTCTTTCCTACACAGAGGTAATACATATGGGGAAACGGATAATGAGCTTAGCACACGATGCACAAGGCTGCGCCACTATTCTTCTTACGCTCCGTCATCCAGGCTATTCCACTGGTAATCGGTCGTGTTCTCGTCAGCTCAGTCAATGGGTATCTTCTCCTACCTGTTGATGACCCAGCTGCAACGAGTGTCGCCTAGGGCACTACCTAAGTAATTACGAAAATATTTCCTATATTTTGGTTTCCGTACAATCGTACAATGACGTTCTTGTAGGCAGTCCCAAAAGGCAAACACATTTTAAGGTACATTGTGAATAAATATTGTACCGCGTGCCCACGGACCCACGTGAGGGGGTTGGTCTTGGTGCACAGAAAATATAGCTCATCCGGGAAAAGTAGAAGCCGAGTTGAGATATATTCAGCGGTCATCCGCAGAAAGTACAAGAAAATTTGTCACACCAAGTGCCTTAAGTCTTCTGTCGCGCCCCATCTGAGACGGTGCTCGTCCTTGTTTGGTACTCCGCAGTCTGCACATAGGGGTGATTCCGCCATCCTTTCGGAGGCGCGATCTGGTGATTTGTTTACCGTTGACTGTGATTTACCACGTTGATGGTGTAACGGAACATATTAAAGGCTTTACTTTACCGAAGTATGCGATGCCCTCCAAATTCAACCAGTTTAACGAGTATTTATGATTATAGAAAAGTTATTGTGTATGTTAACAATGATTGCACAACATGTCTCCATAAACAGTCAACCCATTAAATTATACTGAATAACTGACCCACACAAAAGTTAATATCACTTGATCACTGATACAGCAAATGTCATCATGTAAAAAACACTAAGTTTATCTTAAATAATTAATATGAAGTACAAAAAATTGTGGCCAACTTAGGTATTTAAATAAAAATCACCCAGTGAAACCTATTTGTTCACTAGGAGCGTTTTCACTCAGTATTCACGTAATCAATCCTATTTTAGACGAAAACCAACGTAATTCTTAATAATTGATGTTACTTACTTATTTATGCAAATTAGAGAAGTCAATTGACAAACTTCTAAAACACGGCCTTTTTGTAACAAAGAATTATTCTGTCAAGTCAACAAATCTGTCTGTCATTTTAATAACATGTTAAATTATGTCACTCGATGCAAATTAATAACTTTTCTGCACAAATTATGATAACAGATGTACATGTGACTTATAAACTATATCTCTTTTTAGTAGTTCTTTGACAATGTTATAAATACAAGCAGCAAGAAGGGTCGGGAAGCACTCGGAATGTCACTTTGGTAAAGTGTGTTTCTGTGTTATTGTTTGAGATGGATAAACAATGCAGAGAACATGTAAAGGAAGTACTACTTTGTGTTGTGTCATGGTCTGTGGAATTAAGATGGCCACCAAAGTAATAAATATTTGATGTTTACATATGTGTTGGTTTCGTTCGTTCTTTATCATCAAAAGCACATAAAAAACACGGGACCTCATGTTTTTAACCCTAGACAACCAGATTTAGAGCCAGCATCAGCATCGAGACACAGCAGCGATCCAGCAAGCAGCAGCGATTACTACAATGCATTTTAATGGCGCCAACCTAACATCAAGTGCTAACAAGCTCCGTAAATGGGAGTGAAATATTGCGATTACAGCAATTAGCAATATCAACGACTAGGCGACCATTACAATGGGACGTCTGTATCCAATGTAACCGCATGTATCGTCCGCCATACCACCTTCCAGCTAACATGAGGGTTCTTGGCGTTTGGCGGACGCCTCTGATGTAGGACGCGATATATCTCCCAAGCCGTCGAGTGTTTCGTCGGTGCTGTGTTAAATGAAAAATTGACCGAAGTAGTGGGGGCATAAAGGAGGGCGGAGTTAACGAATCCAGCAGCAAACCCGTCAAACTTTCCGGGCGGTGGCGAGTGACAAACAGGTCCACGGCTCTGTCATGGACGTGGGCCTGCCCAAGACCTCCCTTGTCTGGCGCAAGGGTCAACGACTCATAACTGACTTTGAAAAGCACGCCTGCACTGAAGTAGGCTCCGAAAGCCGCTAATAAAGGTCGAGCCATCGCTAACGGTATTGGGAGGACACGCGCTATGTGTGGAAGGCGCGATGCTAGATACACATTGATGAAGTGTGTCGTTTGAAGAAGGTCCAGGTTCCGCAAATGGAGGTCGGACGTCTGGACCCGCATTTTTTGTAATACGTGGCGGTAATTAAAGGCTGCAGTGCGCTATATATCGTCTTGAAACTCTACTCCGAGACATTTGATAGTACCACTAAGTTGTTGGTGGTCGACACACTGTGGGATCAAACCGTCTCTTATGGCCATGGTGACCAATTTGGTGACGTTTAGACAGCTTCCTGAAGCCATAGCGTATGTGGCAATCCACTGTAGTGCGCTGGCGACGTCGTTGCGAATGGGGAGCACGAGAAGCAGGTCGTCTACATATGCTGTACAGCGAAAAGTGTAACCGTGCCACAAAACAATCGTGAGACTCCTTTCACCGCCGTCGGGTCGGAACATTGAGCAGAATGAAGTCGTGCGTAATGGTCGAAGAAGGTTGCACCAATACCGTGTTGTGTACCAACGCGACAGCCATCCTCAGTGGTGATGGCCTGTACCGTCGCTGTCATCTGTCACAGTGTCATCTGTCATTCTAGTGTGGACGGCAAGGAGTCGGTCTCACAACCAAACACAATCAAGGTTTTCCGTAGGGCCGCTTGGCACATTTAAACAACCAACTGATAAATGTATGATACGTCGGGAGGCGGCGGACGCACGAACTCCACGTGTCCTCGATGTGGCGCCGACAATACAAAGAGGCGAGATCTACGGGGTTTAACTTCCACGGATGTCCACTGCGCCACACTCGTTGGCGACGAAGGATGGCGGCATATACACTCCTGGAAATGGAAAAAAGAACACATTGACACCGGTGTGTCAGACCCACCATACTTGCTCCGGACACTGCGAGAGGGCTGTACAAGCAATGATCACACGCACGGCACAGCGGACACACCAGGAACCGCGGTGTTGGCCGTCGAATGGCGCTAGCTGCGCAGCATTTGTGCACCGCCGCCGTCAGTGTCAGCCAGTTTGCCGTGGCATACGGAGCTCCATCGCAGTCTTTAACACTGGTAGCATGCCGCGACAGCGTGGACGTGAACCGTATGTGCAGTTGACGGACTTTGAGCGAGGGCGTATAGTGGGCATGCGGGAGGCCGGGTGGACGTACCGCCGACTTGCTCAACACGTGGGGCGTGAGGTCTCCACAGTACATCGATGTTGTCGCCAGTGGTCGGCGGAAGGTGCACGTGCCCGTCGACCTGGGACCGGACCGCAGCGACGCACGGATGCACGCCAAGACCGTAGGATCCTACGCAGTGCCGTAGGGGACCGCACCGCCACTTCCCAGCGAATTAGGGACACTGTTGCTCCTGGGGTATCGGCGAGGACCATTCGCAACCGTCTCCATGAAGCTGGGCTACGGTCCCGCACACCGTTAGGCCGTCTTCCGCTCACGCCCCAACATCGTGCAGCCCGCCTCCAGTGGTGTCGCGACAGGCGTGAATGGAGGGACGAATGGAGACGTGTCGTCTTCAGCGATGAGAGTCGCTTCTGCCTTGGTGCCAATGATGGTCGTATGCGTGTTTGGCGCCGTGCAGGTGAGCGCCACAATCAGGACTGCATACGACCGAGGCACACAGGGCCAACACCCGGCATCATGGTGTGGGGAGCGATCTCCTACACTGGCCGTACACCACTGGTGATCGTCGAGGGGACACTGAATAGTGCACGGTACATCCAAACCGTCATCGAACCCATCGTTCTACCATTCCTAGACCGGCAAGGGAACTTGCTGTTCCAACAGGACAATGCACGTCCGCATGTATCCCGTGCCACCCAACGTGCTCTAGAAGGTGTAAGTCAACTACCCTGGCCAGCAAGATCTCCGGATCTGTCCCCCATTGAGCATGTTTGGGACTGGATGAAGCGTCGTCTCACGCGGTCTGCACGTCCAGCACGAACGCTGGTCCAACTGAGGCGCCAGGTGGAAATGGCATGGCAAGCCGTTCCACAGGACTACATCCAGCATCTCTACGATCGTCTCCATGGGAGAATAGCAGCCTGCATTGCTGCGAAAGGTGGATATAGACTGTACTAGTGCCGACATTGTGCATGCTCTGTTGCCTGTGTCTATGTGCCTGTGGTTCTGTCAGTGTGATCATGTGATGTATCTGACCCCAGGAATGTGTCAATAAAGTTTCCCCTTCCTGGGACAATGAATTCACGGTCTAGCAGCTGGACATCGCTGATGAGTGTCCCAAGTTCGGGGCACGGTGACTGGCGTGGCAGCTGATCTTTAGGTGCTAGGGTGCTATTGAAATCGCCCTAAAAAGGCGGTGCTACTCCTTCCGCGAAGAAGAGCGATCGGTCGCGACGGCGATTCGTTCCGGAAGGGTCGTACACATTGATAAACCAGACGCCTAGCACCGTTACGGCCATTCCTCCAGCGTCGGGGAGGTGTCTTATTTCGTCCGCCTCGAGGCCCTCCCTAAAGAGAACTGCGACTCCATTGTTAGCTGGCGAGACGCGGGACAAATGAGCCATATAACCATACATACCCGGGAAATCGTCGATTAAGACCTCTTAGAGAAAGACAGTGTCGATGTTTGCTGCAGTGAACATGTCTTGGAGCAGCGGCAACATCGGAAGTGTCCAAATGGTGTTAAAGTAGATGGTCGCTGATAGATATGTCTGTACATCGTCGGCCTGTCCACTATGCCACCTGATGCTCCACTGTAGGGGCCGAGGTGTGTCAGGAGACACCCCTGTCCTTATTCACAATCGTCTTCAATGACGTCCGCCCAAGGTCCTTAACTTACGGGCGGCTGCGGTAGGACGCTTGCGAGCTGAGTGACAAAGGGTTAATCAGCAGTTGTTTCTGCCGGTGTACCGAAGGCTGGAGCTGTGCTTGTGATATGTTTGCTAGAGAGAGCGGAAACGGCTGTGTCGAAGTCAGGGAAAGCAACTGGCGAGAGCGGCCCTGTATCATGAATGTTTCCTGTCTCGTCGCCAGTCTGTCGGCAACCAGAGAAGACGTCGGCAGGAGGAAATCGTCTGAGGGTGTTCGACGTCGCTTTTTATGTTTCCACGGTGACCTCTTTCTTCGGACTTGTCCGAAAGACTGCTTGGTTCCCGCACCGCATCCCTGTCTGAGAGAAAAGCAGAGGTCGTTACAACCCTGGTATTGAGTTCCATTCTTTCGTTCGAATTTCCCTGTAGAGACGATGGGCGACCTCCTTCCATCTCTATCAACTCTGTAATGGTTTCGGTCAACTTTGACGTACTACGGGTGTTCAGTCTAACGTTCCCTGTCGTCCACGTGGTCTTCCGTCGGTCATGAAGGTCGACCGTGTCACCCCTGTGTAATTGAGGGGGAGGGCCGTTACCGTAGGGGTGCCGCCGTGTCACCTAACGGGATATGTGTAACCCGACGTTGAATACACGCCGAACGTACATGATACCCTCGGCCGCAACCAGAACGAGTCTGTCCATCGTACATCACGACTTCTCGACTTACCTATAACTAGGTAGGACGGCACTGTTTTGTTAATTTGATTTTGATTTGTCGGACGCCGTCGAGGACCGGGTACATCTCGAAGGTGCTCCATTTTTCGGCCACGTGGCTGACTACCGTCCCACGCGGTTGGAAAGCCGCAATGACTACGTCCGGTGGCACTTCGAACGGGAGTTCGAAGCCTCGTAGTATACGTAACCCTCGTCCTGATTGGTCAACGGTAACCGTCCAGTTGTGACCATCGGAGTGCTTGACTTGAGGGTGGTCACACATCTGCTCACAACAGCGTGACACAGCTCATCATCGATCATCTTGTCGTAGACGACGCTACTTGTGATGGATAGGTGGATATCGACTACGTGCCGTGGCGCTATTTGAACTTCGTCACGGATAAGGCGTACGATTTCAAAGGCTTGTGTTCTTGCGTGGTCAGGCTGGAAACTGATCTTGATGGTAGCTTTTCTGTAGGAATGAGCCATAGCGACGCTGTGTCAATAGACGCGAGTACTGGCTCAGAATGTTCAAATATGTGTGACTTGCTAAGGGACCCAACTGCTGGGGTCATATTTCACAAAATATACTTTTGACATACAATCGCCGTCAAAAACCCTAAACGCTGCCACATCACAACCAAAGAAAGGGCAGAATGCCTTTTGTGCATACTGCATTGTAGTCACTGCTGCGGTGTGTCAACGTCATAGATGAAGATCACAGCCTCAGTATTCCAGGTGCTGGAGTAGAACACTTCTTCTGATGATGGCGTCACAGTGTAGGCTTAAGGGCACCAGTTGACAGAGCGGTGAGCAGGACAGCTTCTGCGAGAATTCAGGATCGCTGTGAGGACCTCTGAAACGTCGACAACGCTAGTAAAATATTATTTGATTCCGAATGTTGACAAGTCGTTGTTCTTCTGCACCAGCCTCGACTGTTGTTCATTCAGCTGTGTGCTGGATTCTAACTTACGTCTGTCGAACCAGCTTAGTAGTTGCACGACCTGGCGAGAATGTCAGTCACCCACGCGCTGCAATGGGTTGCCGACATGCAGGCACGGCCATTGCTCAGTACGAAATTATTCTTGTGCTGGCTGCTGGAGTATCCTCAGTCGCACTCCGAATTCTACGACGATCCTTAATGACCCATCGACGATGTACCTGGTATCCGTAGTCGTGTGGTCGGCTGATCCCCTCCCTACCCCTGGTAAGTTTCAGCACCCAAAGGCTCTGAGTGTTGAACAGGGATATGGACCCCAAGAGGCTCTGTTGCTGCCTTCCACAATGAAGTTCCGTGTTGACAGCACTCTGAGGTGTTGTCAGAGACAGCCAGTTCTTTCAACACTAGCACAATGAAGTTCATCAGGTGGAGGCCCTGATCCCCAATACATCTTTGACTAGTTCATAAACTGTGCTGGCGCATCTAGGACATACATTCACTTCAATATCTAAACCATGGAATCGAGTGCTATTACTGAAAATACTTCCAAATGATCAGCTCATGATGAGAGATGGAGATCTGGGGTATTTAAGGGGAGCTAGCGTGAGGCTATGATGGGAGGCTCGGCTGGTAATGACTGCATGAGTCCCGATTATTCTGCTCTGTTGATTTAACAGGCCGTTAACTGCTTTGACGGTTCCTTTCTATGTGCTCCAGTGAAAGAGATAAAGTTTCTTGTAGCACGTTTTACGAGATAAAGAATATGATTGTCTCATTTCCTTTGGTTTTTCGTCGTAGTCTCCTTTCTACTGAATGCATATCCTCACTCAACACTCGATGTTCTGATGGTATCTTTGACCAAACCCCTTTCCATATACTGGATCACTTCCTGTCTCTGTCTCCAACCCATGCATGACATGAATTCGCCTGTTGCAATGTGCATGATCTTTAATAATTTTTTCTTAATTTCTACCCCTTACGATTCCATGCCATATGTTCAATTACAAATCATATAGTAGGGCAGCCTTACTTGAGTATTTGGCAAATATGTACAGGAATAGATGACAACTATTACAGTTGTATGCACAGTATGAAAAACGTACTTCGAATTCCCACAGCTCAAAGTCTACATACAGTTTACATACAAATGAAGAACATTTTACACGTGTTTGGCCAAAATTTTTACCTCAGAAGCTGACGCACACACAAAAAATTTCATCGTATTATGTATGGAAAACAAGAGATATACAATAATAAATATAAAATCAGATAAAGTAACGCAAATGGTTATAAATACTGTAATGAATATAAATTCAGCTATGCAAAGTAATTATTTACTCTCATCAGTCAACATAAGTGACATGGATATTGCAGTCCTTCCGCTGTTATTAGTGTATAAAAATTTTCCTTTCACTCACAATATTCCTTGGACTGTTTTCTCAATTCAATTGCTTATTATCCCATATTGTGTTTTACAAAGACTTGCCTTTTTCACTATAAGTTTTTTGCTGCAGTCTCCTCACAAATCTTTCCTTATGAGTCTCATTCATCCATCACATTCATACAGCATAATGTACCGCATTTGTATCATTGATGTATAAATTATCATTAACTACAAGACTGCTTTGTTCCTATATGAAACTCATCTTTCTTTGCAAACTGCCTATTGGCTTCTGTCTCGGGTTCTTCGGCCGACGTTAATCTAATGATTTTACTGACGTTTCGCCAGCACGAGTGACTGGTATTGTCAAAGCTTCACCCTCCACTGCCGGCGGCGAACTGGAGTCGAACTCGCGGCCGCAGACTGTATGTACCTGGCACGCCAACGTCCGTGGGCTTCTCCGCGGTCATTTCTCGTGCAGTTCCCCTCTTGCTACCTGCGACGGTCGTTCGCTGCAGTACGGGAAGCCAGGATCCGTTTAACTTAGGGCTTTCCTCTTTCTTGTTGAAGCTGTTCGCGTGTTTCTTTTTTTCTACAGCTTCTCTGAACAATCGCGTGTGATAGTGCTTCTCTACAGCCAGAACTTCCGTGTCGGTGAATTTTATTACGTGGTCGGTCTCACTCAGTGCGTGCTCTGCCCCAACCTGCAGTGTCAGTTAAGTTCTTTGATCCTGATGTTGATTGATCGTCCAGTCATTCCGACATAAACTTTTCCGCATGTGCATGGTGTACGGCATATTCCCGACATTGCAAGTGGCCACGAAAGCCTTAACAATTTTTATGTTTCTTTCATAATTAAAACGCACACTTGGAAAGAATTCCTTGTATTAATGTCATTCAACCTTCCACTTTTGTAACGGTCTCTATTCACAGATATAAAAACTTGGCACATGTACCAACTAATAACTAATAATGGAATAACTAATAATGGAACAACTACAGTACTTTTTCCTCTTTGTATCGGCTAGTTTGTGGCTGTTCTCTGAACACTAACATTAGCCTACATTTTTGCACCCCTTGTTTTATAGGGTTTCCCAACAAACTGCTCAAGAGCCTTGTGTAATTAGTTCCGTGAAGTTTCCACAAACATTCGTTTACAGTATAGTCATCAATAAACACTTCTATTGCGGCACATGATATTATTTTATTTGTCTGTTTATTTTTTTTTCAGACTCAGATCTGTCCCACGACTCACATGGATGTACGCGGCTCTCATCAGAGTTCTCCCCTGATGCGTTGTGACTGACTGGCACATGCACGATTAATAAAATAAACAAGTGTGATAAGAGATTGTATCCTTTCGTATAAATTATTGTAGACTACATGAAAGATTTTACATTAACGAACTGATGATTTATTGATCTGCTTAAACACACAGATAATCGAATGGTGGTCTTACAAAGTATTAAGAAACATAGTATGAAACTAATTAAACACAATTATCTGAGTCTTTTAGGCTGTGACGCTCATTTTAAATGTTAGTTTCTGCTTTAGTTGTGGTTATCAAGTTTGGGATACAACAACATTATCAAATAATCTTATATATTGCCCTCAGTTAATTTAGTTTGTTGTATTCACTTAATTCATCATGTTTCGTAGCATATGGACACGCTTTTCTCTAGCCTAATGCAGTGTTACGGGGTTTCGTTCCAAGTACCGATTGTCCTCGAGATACTGCCCTCGATTT
Organism: Schistocerca nitens; assembly: GCF_023898315.1. Taxonomy (NCBI): domain Eukaryota; kingdom Metazoa; phylum Arthropoda; class Insecta; order Orthoptera; family Acrididae; genus Schistocerca; species Schistocerca nitens. Next base: position 570,393,593 of record NC_064620.1, read on the forward strand.
TATGGTACAACGGTCACATATGATCCCAAATACACGCAGATTCGCTGCTCACCCTCACGATGGGTTTATGCTGACAAAATAGGAGTGTTGTACAACACTTCGCCATAATGATTTAACATTGCGAATCCTAATGACTCAGGCTCTGAAGGCCAATTCCAGAGGAATCAATAAATGTGAGATCAATAATAACGCAAATAAAAGTCAAAGCTTTGGCAAATTACACTCAATTTGAATTTCATATTTGCCTGATATTTCATCTATAATTCCATAAGAAAGCATGGTTTTTGTGATGGCAAAATCCGTTCAAATCAACGAGTAATTAGTATTTATCAGTATTTTTCATGACTGCATATAATCAGAAATTTTAATTAAAGTCCTTGCTCTTTCTGTCCATTAAATTCACTCACATCATTTAATAATTATAAGACACTAATATTCTTAAACACACACCATATTTATAATCAACTTTCACCCAAACTGTAGTAAAACTTGAAGCACAGTACACTTAACCCATTAATGACCGAATAAATTCCTCAACACAAAATTATATTTATAACAAAATACATGTTCCATCCAAAATAACACATAATAGACTTATCCTAATCCTATTAATCACAAAATTATCCTCCTATTAAAATATATAGTACTTGTGTTTCAGTAGGTCATGCCACTGTCTACAGACACACCAAAATTGTGCTGCGTTTTCTCTCTACCTTCGCGAACCAAAAATTCTGCTTTTGTATTCTGTTAATGTATTATGGTACTGACTGCACACACAAATTACAAAGCACGAACATAAGACAGAATCCTTTGTAGTAGATATAAACTACAAATGAAATTTTTCATACACTTAAATCTACACATGACACAGTTCTCGTTTTCCTATACACAACCACGCTGCCGTTGCATTACGTAACATATTGTCCACGAGTGTGAATACCATTTCATCTATACTTTTCGCCTCTTTCTTTCCTGCTCGAATTCGAGGCATTTCTCTCGATAAACCAGGGGAGTGTTATTTTGGAGGACAGATTTCTCATTCAATGTAGAAACATTACTTCCTGCACCGCCAAACTCATTCACTTTCTCATTACATACGTTATTGTTGACAAAAGAGTGCACATTCTTAATCTCTTTCCCCTTCAAATATTTCTTCATTAACACATCATTACAATAAACCCGTCTTTCTCTTCTGTCTGTAAGGCACACATTTTAACTACCGACAAAACATTCAGTGACGCAATTGAGCGTAAATAACTCATTAAATGTGGATTGTTTTTGGGGAAGGAGACCAGACAGCGAGGTCATCGGTCTCATCGGATTAGGGAAGGAAGGGGAAGGAATTCGGCCGTGCCTTTTCAGAAGAACCATCCCAGCATTTGCCTGGAGTGATTTAGGGAAATCACGGAAAACCTAGATCAGGATGGCCGGACGCGGGATTGAACGGCCGTCCTCCCGAATGCGAGTCCAGTGTAACTCATTAAATACTTCTCTCACACCTGTTTCTAGTTATCTCCTCTGAAGCTGCCTTTATGTTTATTATCTTCTAGCCAAAAAGGAATAACGTCTTTCTGCGTTAAAGAACATGACCTCTAATCTTTCACCTTATCTTCACATTCGTCTTTCACTTACCGTCAACAGCCGTCAGTTTACCTCACAGAACAGCAGCAAATTCTTAGATTACAGTCTCTAAAATATCTATTACAGTTGCTTCAACCTACTCACATATAACAGCATCACCTAAAACATCATATTCACCTCCCCTTAATAACAAATTGCTTACTTCTGTCGATAGTCAGAAAATTCATCTTCAGCTGACGAGTTCACTGCTACACCACCTTCACAGATATCTCTCACTAAAATATTCTCACCTACATCACTAAAACTGTTGCTGTTGAGCAGTATCACATTTGAATTCACCATACATTCAACCTCCACCAAGTTCGCATTCACTCCAGCTTCTCTTTTGCGGGCAGAATTTTCCCCTCTAATTCCACTTATACCACCTTCTTCTTTTCCTAAATCGAATAAAACGTAAGTCAACAGTCCTCATTATCGAATTCGCAATTACAGTATTCTACGTTCCGTACAGTCTCTCTCAATAGAGAGGCCATGGTATTACAGACACTCTTTCGTCTAAATTTCTACATGGCGTCAAATCACTCGTTTGCGTGTCCGAACGTTTCATGTCGCCTGATACGCGCTAATTTAATTTTACCGCTGTAGTTTCTGGAGTGAGTGTCTCTCTTGCTCCTACCAGGTTGGCAGCCCTGCAGCCAGGCGGATGCGCGTGTACGAAGCTCTCACTAAGTTCAGCGATTATTATTGAAATAAGAGCTAATTTAGCTAATATTACATTTTAGACTAGTACATTTACTTCTCATCTAATCTATTTATTGAAGCTTTCGCTTTTCTAAACGCAATTACATCTAAAAGGAAGTATTTCTTAAAGGCCGGCAATCACGAGTTTGTTTACATACTTAGGCGTAAATTTTGTACGAGCGTAGATATTCGTTTTTGACTAGACTTAGCGCTTCAAAGTTGAATTAATTCGTGTCTCTCATCCAGAATTTGTGTGGTTGAATAAAAGTTTCTGAAGCAAGTTTATAGGTTTCTTTACATTAGTATTTAGTTACGTATTAGTACAGATTACTAACCGATTGTGTTTTTGAAGTTATTTTCTGCTTTTGTGTTATGTTTTACTATCAAACCGTGTGTGACAAGTGTGGTGGTTTCCGCAGAAATTTGAAAGAGGCGGTGTTCTGTGTAGACTGTAGGTTGTGATTTCATTGGGGCGAGTGCAGCAGAGAGGACACGAGGGTAGATAATGAGGATCTTCCATGGCAGTGTAGGTTACGTAGAAAGGACGGAAAAATCGCGGAACAGGAGGCAAAGATTTGTGCCCTTAAGGCTGAAATAGAAATAGCGAATTTGGAATTATGTAAGCTAAGGGAGGAAAAGGACTCTGAGAAAAGGTAGCAAGCAAAGGGCGCAAAAGGGAAACAATTGATAAAACTTCTTAAATTTAGTTAGCAAATAAGTTTGGCATGCTATCAGAAGTAGTGGAGGAAGGGCCTCATTCAGATGTAGTTGAATGTAGGTTGAAGCAGAATACTAGCTTAAAGAAAAAAGACAGGTCAGGATCAAATCACAATTGGAAAAGAAAAATTCTGCATATAGGTAGCAGTCATGGGAGGGATGTGGGCCAACAGCTTCAGGAGAAATTAGGGACAGAGTACGAGGTCACAAGTTTTGTGAGACCAAGTGCTAGCCTTATCCAGGTGACAGAAAACTTAGGTCAGCTATGCAAGGACTTTGACAAGGAAGATCAGGTAATTATAGTTGGGGGGGGGGCTGCAGGAAACAGCCTGGCTATGACTCCAAGATATAGTATGAGAAGTGACCTGGATAAAATAGGAGCAGAAACTGGGCACACGAATGTGGGATTTGTGGAGTTCTTTCAGCGCTCTGATCAGCCCTGGGTAGACACTGCTGTAAGGCGTGTTAACACTGAGCTGAACGGTATTCTCCAGACACCGGCAAAGTCTCACATGAGTGTTGTTGCAGTTGATGCTATTGGTAGGTGTGGTTACATGGCCTGCACCTTAATAGGAAGGGGAAAGATAAGTTAGCTTCTCTACTAGCAGATACTGCATGAGGGCCACATTCACACAAGGGGTGATCCCTGTGGTTATTGGGACCAGGCAGACAGGTTTTTTAGGCTAAAGCCAAATTCCAGACAGAGAACAACCAAGGAAAATAGAAGAAACTTCCTGCACAGCAAATAGGGGTAAAGCTAAGGGCAGTATCAACTTACTTATCCAAAATATCAGGGGAATAAAAAATAAAGTAGATGAGCTCATAATGTGTTCAGATGATCTCAAAAATATGAGTGAGATTGATATACTTCGTCAGTCTGAGCACCATGTAACTGTAGGGATGGAAAATGTCAGTATAAATGGGGATAATTTAGCATCCCTCACTTGTAGATCTAGTATGGATAAAGGAGATGTTGCCATTTTCGTAAAACAGGGGTATAAATACAGAACTGTTGAAGTAAGCAAATGTTGTGTTGATCTTCACTTTGAGGTTTGTGCATGTGAACTTCAGCTAGATAATGTTGTGTTGATATTAGCAACAGTGTACAGGTCTCTACTAGCTGATTGGGAGCTTTTCATAAAAAAAGTTTGACTCCCTATTATGCTGTCTGTCAGACAAAAAGAAGTTATTAATCTGTGGTGATTTCAGTGTTAACTTTCTAAGCAGTTCTGATAGGAAAAGAGAAATAGAAGTGTTGTTAACAACGTGTAACTTAGAACCAGTGATCAATTTCCCTACATGCATAGCTCAGGACAGCAGAAGTCTAATAGATAATATATCTGTACAGCAAGCAGATGTAGAACAAACACATGCTTTCCCTGTGGTAAATGGATTATCTGACCATGATGCATAACTGATTAACTTACACAACCTAACAGGGTGTACACTTCAGAAACCATTAAGTAAAAGTGTGAGGGTGCTCAACCCAGTATCTATAGATCACTTCAGAGAAGGTTTAGGAAATGTAAACAGGGAAGATGTATATAATGAGCCAAATGCTAATGATAAATGTAGCACATTTCTGGATATATTTATATCCCTTTTTGAATATTCCTTTCCAAAGAAAATTACTAAATGTAACACCACGAACTTTACAAAGAAACCTTGGATTACTACAGGTATTAAAGTGTCTTCAGAGAGAAAAAAACTGTGTGAGACATCAAGAACTAGTAAAGATGCAGAAGTAGTTTTACACCATAAAAATGACTGTAGCATACTGAGAAAAGTTGTAAGGAAATCAAGAAATATGTATGTTAGAGAAGAAATTCAATAAAGTCAAATCAATACGAAATGTTGTTAGAAGGCAGACAGGAAATGTAACCACTGGGGTAGGTAGTATTACTGTTAAAGAGAATGAGACCATCTTAACCAACAGTGTATTTAACAATCACTTCTTAAGTGTAGGAGAAAAAATTGGTGAGAATAGTTCAAAAGAAAAGCCAGCAGTACAAGGAAGAGTTAGTTTTGAAACATTTTAGTCATATTAAATTTCATCTAACAACCTCTTGTGAAATAAGGAAAGTTATTAAATCTTTGAAAAATAAATGTTTGTTGGAGTAAATGACATCTCTAACAACTTATTAAAACAATGCAGAACAATTACAGCTGATGTTTTGAGTCACATATGTAATACATCACTGACTCAGGGTATTTTTCCTGACAGGTTAAAATATGCCATTGTCAGGCCTCTCTACAAAAAGGGGGAAACCACAGATGTCAATAATTACCAGCCAGTGTCCTTGTTTTAGAAAGTAATGTACTCAAGAGTCGTTAGCGATCTCAACAGTAATGGGATACTTAGGAAATCCCAGTTCGGATTTCAGAAATGCTGTTCCACTGAGACAGCAATATACAATTTCACTGACCACATAACAGACTCTTTAAATAGTAAAATGTCACCAGTAGAAATATTCTGTGACTTATCCAAAGCATTTGATTGTGTGAATCATGACATTATGTTAGAGAAATTACAATTCTGTGGTATAAATGGAACAGCATACGAGTGGTTTAAGTCATATCTACAGAACAGGAAGCAAAAAGTCTCTTTACATGCTTCAAGTGATTCAAAGGAGTTTGACACTTCATCTAACTGGGGTGAAATTACATTAGGTGTTCCACAAGGTTCGATCATGGGTCTCCTCCTGTTCTTGGTATAAGTGAATGACCTCCCTACTTATGTCAAAACAAGATACTGAACTGACACTGTTTGCTGATGATACAAACATAATTATTAATCCAGTAAAAGAAATTCCAATAGAAAATTATACAAATAAGGTCACTGGAAAAGTTAGTAATTGTTTTTCTGGGAATGGGCTTGATTTGAAATTTGAAAAACTACAGTACATCCAATTTTCTGCAGCAAAAAGCATAATTCCATCAATAAACATAAGACATCAAAAGAAGTCAGTAGCCAGGGTAGAGCATACTAAGTTTTTGGGCGTCCACGTAAATGAGAATCTTCATTGAAAAATTAATGTTTTGGATCTCCTAAAGCGACTAGGTTCAGAAATTTTTGCAATCAGAATAATTGCCAATTTTAAGGATGTAGAAAGTAGTAAGCTGACATACTTTGCATACTTCCACTCTCTGGTGTCATGCAGAGTAATATTCTGGGGCAACTCAACACATAGGCAAAAGGTATTCACTGCTCAAAAGAAAGTAGTTAGAATAATGTGTGGGGTTCATATTCGCACATCTTGTAGGCATCTGTTTAAAAGGTTAGGAATTCTTACAACTGCTTCACAGTACATTTACTCAATAATGAAATTTTTTCTCAACAACGTGGACCAGTTTAAAACCAACAGCGACATTCATGATTACAATACCAGAAAAAAGAAAGACCTACACTATCCTTTACTTAACTTATCTCTGGCACAGAAAGGGGTAAACTACGCTGCTGTAAAACTTTTTGATAAATTACCAGATGAAATAAAATGTCTGAAAGACAGCAGTAATAGTTTCAAAAACAAATTGAAATCATACCTCCTTGACAACTCCTTATATACCATAGATGAATTCTTGAATATGAGTAAATAAATCTGGAGATATAATATATGCAAAAAAAAATGTTTCCTTTGCGCTTTTGTTGTGCATTTCACACGTTCCAATTCATAACGGTTTTTCCGTGCTGTTGATGAATGGAACACTTAACTAACTAACTATCTCTTTTCTGTGATCTCATGTTTCTCGTATTCTGTGGGTCATTCAGCGGTCTACAAATCACGACAAATGAATTCTTTGTCACTGTGTCAACTAATACGTCCAATAACTGCTTCGAAATGTGAGACAATGTGACGCCACACCGTGCCGTATCAGGCAACTCACTATTGTCAGTTGTTGGCAGGTCTGGGTTGTTTTAGTTACTGATGGCGTTGCTGCCAATAATGTACACAGCTTCTCCATGCACGATTACGATTCCTTCTCACATCATACTGGTCTCTTGGTGGCGTGCGACATACATTTGAGCAGAGTGCTTCTCAACTTCACCTGCCCTATTAACGAGAAGCTCGTGCGTGTTGCACATTAGTTGTCCTTTTGAATCGACTTTCACTACCATCCTCCTCCACAGGGTAGCAATAACGCGTACAAATGCAGAAATAAATGACAGAGAGATAGAGAGATTGGCTCGCCAGTGTTCCACTTTGTAGTAGTCTGTTAGTGTGTAGTGCTACGCTGATTCGTCCTTGGTGGTGAAGGCACATGAGCAAAATTGCAATGAGGTAGCTCTCTACACATTATTCTTGCTATTAAAGGTAAGGTAAAGCCTAGCGCCCTATCGGAAGTCCCTTGACCTTGGGGGAAGGGAGGTAAGTTTCCTTGCATATGTATAGGCTGTCCCATTACCACTGTGTCATGTCCAGGCGTGCGCTAATCGGATAATATAGTTTATGTTATTTTAAAGTTGAAGAAACCAGCGACTATCAAGTGTGCTGCCCTAAATAAAGTGCCAACTGTTTGCTCAAAACTGTTTACTGACGCAGTGATCTCTAACATCAAACTGTTTAATATGCACCACACACTATATGTGTCAAGAATTAAACACGACAGTGCAATTTTGCTACTAAACGTAACGTCACTATACCCTCAGAGAAGGGGTCTGTCCATGTGCCTGCATATGGTGTTAGAGACAGTTGCCTGCAATAACTGCACTCAAATGGGCATGCGACTGCTGGAAGTCACAACTGATGGCTGTCAGGGGGGCAAGGTCCACTGTAATAGTAATAGCACGACCACAATTTGCACGACTGAAATTGCCTGTACCTGACATGGACATGTGCTTGAGATGACTAGGACCAGTGTGCTTTAGGGGTGCGATTGTCGCCAAGGGGTGGCAAGCACCCATAAACACATCATGAGACGAAGCTGCATGCTGCTAACAGTGTTATTATTATTATAAACTTTGCTGCCGCGATCCCATGCTCGCTGAAGTGACTCAGAATGCGGGTTCGCAGTTGCTGGTTAGTATCGCCACGCTCTCCCAGACTGGACTGCTGGAGCCACGCTCATGTCCCAGAGCACAGAGGCCTGCCCGCATCTCGTGGTCGTGCGGTAGCGGTCTCGCTTCCCACGCCCGGGTTCCCGGGTTCGATTCCCGGCGGGGTCAGGGATTTTCTCTGCCTCGTGATGGCTGGGTGTTGTGTGCTGTCCTTAGGTTAGTTAGGTTTAAGTAGTTCTAAGTTCTAGAGGACTTATGACCACAGCAGTTGAGTCCCATAGTGCTCAGAGCCATTTGAACCATTTGAACCACAGAGGCCTGAACGGTGAGACCTGGCGTTCCTTTCTGTGACCACAGTGGGAATCAAGCTGTCATCCTATAACCCATAACTTTACAGAGGCCACCGTCTTGAATCGCCATCTTGCCTGGATGGACCTGTGATGTCAACACCACTCGAGGAGTACAGGTGAGAAATTTCCACCATCTCTGCCCAGTTAATAGTCATGTTGCATCCCAAGGCGTAAATCATTCTTATTCCCAAACAACACCACAATTGCCCGACCAGAGGAAGGGGGAGAGGAAGTCACAAATCATTCTGATTGCTCTAGTATCAACAGTCTCCCTCGTACTGATGTGTTTGAAGAAGTAGGTCAGTTTAAATATCTGTTGGTGGAAGCACACAACAGAAAATATGAGAAACAAGAAAACGAAGATGGGACAAAGCAGCAACCACAGCGTCATAGTCGCTAAACAAGTTACTGTCATCCAAAAATTTTTCAGAGAAACCAAGATAAGGATACACAACACTATAATCAGACAAGTGTTACCGAATGGGACAAATATGGAGACTAGTATACGGTAAGACTGACAAAGGTTTTTGGAAAAAAAGTTGCTGAAGATTTTGGAACAACTTTTGATGGAAAAGAATGGCGAAGAAGAAAGAACAGAGTGATCAGCCAGGTATATAATGAACAATGCGTTGTTGCAGAAGTCAAGACAGACTGAGGTGGTTCGGCAGGTCTAGAGAATGGAGAAATATCAGAGATGAAACCAAAAGAAGAAAGACCTTCTGGCAGACCGAAAACAAGATGGAGAGACCAAATGACGAAAGAACTTCAGATACTTTGGGCAAGTGAATAAAATGCCAAGGACAGAACGCTATGGCGGAGGCTGGTTGAGAAGAACAAAAACAGACTACGTTTTGTGGGACCAAGTAAGTAAAGAAGTAAGTACTCCACAGACAGAGAACAGATTCATGAAGAAATAGGATGTTTTGTGGAAAATATGGGTTCTATTACATTTCCCATTGTAATAGAAAATACAGTCTTCAAACCTTGCAAGACGAAGAGATATACTTTGAAACGTCCCCTTAGAAAAACTGTACAAGCCTGTGCTTAAATTGACACACAATATTTTTGGCGCAACGCAATCTGACATTCAGTAATCCCTACAAAAGAATGGCCCTGACTAACATTAACCTATACGTTTCACAAATCACTTAGCTCACAAAAATCTTCGTTACTCGAACTACTGCAAAACAGCGAGCGCCACTACTGCCAGCTAAATAAAAGATTCAAACTACAGGAGGCACTAACTACTGATAGGCATAGTTAGCAAATGAGAGATGTTAATAGAGAACAAAAAATGTATTTACCTTAATAGTCATAATATATATAGCAGTTCATGACATCCATTCTTACAAATCTACTGTTTCTGATGGACACACCTCCAGATTACCCATTCTCAAAAATCCGCCATCTAACTTCCCCACATCCACCACTGCTGGCGGCTCACCTCCAACTGCGCAACGCTACGCTTTGTTAACATCCAGCTGCCCAACACTACAATGGCAGACAACAATGCAAACTAGCCACAGACTGCACACAGTACAGCCAGTGATTTTCATACAGAGCGCTACGTGGCGTTACCAATAAGAAAACCTAAACAGCCTACTTACAACTTGAAAGAAGTCCTAGGAAATAGTAGAGTCCAGATGGAGTACGGCATACCCAGAGACAGATTCTAAACTCAGACATTGGATTTTTTTGTATACATAGGAGAGGACATATGCTCGCATCGCAGTTTAGTAATGATGATGACTAGACTGAAATAGAAGAATCATCCGGAAGAATCAGTGTGGAAAGTAGTTTGATGCTGAAGCACTGAGGAATGATGAAATGTGTTTGGAGCGCTCTAAGGATGTAGTCACTGCGATAGTGAATTCCACAACAGTCAGTTCCACTGAGGAGAAATGGGCGTGACTGAAAAGTACCGTCACAGAAGTTGGACAGACATTAATAACTACAATAGAATGTTCAAATGTGTGTGAATACCTAAGGGACCAAACTACTGAGGTCATCATTCCCTAGACTTGCACACTACTTAAACTAACTTAACCTACACACACACACACACACACACACACACACACACACACACACACACACACACACATGCCTGAAGGAGGACTCGAACATCCGGCGGGAAGTACAACAGAGGGAACTGCGAAGATACCTTGGGTAACACAAGTAATACCTCATCTGGTGGACAAAAGATGGAAGTGCGGGAATACACCATACAGGTCACTTAGATATAAAATAAAATTAATAGGAACTGCAGGGAAGCCAAGAGGAAAATGTCAAGAAATCTAAATATAATTGGTCATCAGAAGGACTGATTAATTATATGGAAAAGTTAAAACAATCTTTGGTGAAATTAAGAGCAAAGTCGTCGGAATTAAGACTGAAGTTGCACTGTCTGGTAAAGTGTTAAAGAATAAATGGGAATCGCTATGGAGGACATAAGGGATCCAGTATTAGCTTAACAAAGCTCTCGTAGACTTACTATGAATTAAGACAGGAATGGCAGATAAAGATACTTCAGACTTTCTAAAATCACTAGAGAAGTCGACAACCAAACGGCTGTTATTACATTACATGGGTAAATTGCTACAGGTATTAAACAGTTGAAGAAAAGAATTTTTACATCAATCATCTGTGCACATTCCACTTCATTCATTAACGTTTTTGGTTTTTATAATCAGCATCAGTGGAAGAAAAGCAGTATATCAGAAGAATAAAAAATTTATGAATAGTATATATTTTTGATCCACATGATGTGCTGCTTTGCTGCCACTGATGATGGTTATAAATACTTACATGGGTAAAGAATTAAGTTGAATGTTTAGTTAATAGCTATTCAAGCTGGTGTGCAAATTCTTTGAGTATGGAGATATACATACAGACATATAGAAAATAATATCCGCACAACCCTGAAGACAGCAAGAGCAGAAAAAAAACTAGAAGAATCCCTTAATTAGCTTAACAGTGTTTAAGGTGTGCATTGTACTAAAAAATGCTAGTTACTTCCATAAGGTGTGATAGTTAAGTCCTGAAACTTCAGGCTGCGTAATAAGTACCGCCCTTGTTCCCCAAAAAACAATGTGGGAACCCAATCTGACCCCATGTTTAATGTAAATAGTCACACACACACACACACACACACACACACACACACATTTGAATTACTAGAAATGTTCTTAGGATAGCTGTAATCTGGATACTAAGCAACACACACACACACACATTTGAATTACTGGAAATGTTCTTAGCATACCTATCATCTGGATATTAAGCAGTAATTAATGAGTCATCAAGAATTTGATCTAGAACTGATTAAGTGTTACTATTCTGCTTACAGAGTGCATTAGTGCGAATGAAGATGTTTCCTCGCTTTCATAATCAACGATTTTAAATACAAAACATAATTAAGCCATCAGAAAGAATCCATGACACTGAATATCATTTCCACCTAACATCACAGCAATATGCAAAATCACCAAGCATTATTTTTAGGAAGCAGCAATCATGGAAACAGCACCCTTCAAGCTACATTCATTGCATCTATAATCTGATAGCACGCAAAGAGAACCTAAGTTTTTTACTAATGGTTTAGGATCGCAACTCAATATGTGGTTTCTGATGCTCCACAATAGTCATGGATCATGAGTCGAATTCACTGAAAATATATATATATATATATATATATATATATATATATATATATGGTGTTTCACTAAATGTCTTTGCCTCTATGAGTTACGAAGTAATAGGCAATGGAAACATTTACTGCAGTAGGTCACCATAAGAAACGTTACACCGTCTGCGGAGCAATGAACATAGTTTATTTTGTTATTATCCAAAGAGTTACAGTGAAAAGATACAATTTTTTTAATGTGCCAGATATGACAGTCGCTATATGTGAAACACTTCTCGATATGTGCAAGGCAATGCATGTGAAACAATTTTTAATATGTGTCAGGCACTGGAGGCTTGCTGAAGTTTTATGGAGGAAAACAGGACCTCGTCCTCCGTAATCAATGCCGATAATGCAGCTATCACCTTACAGGGCAACCAAGATCTTGTTACTTGATGAGCTCCATTCCTCTTAGCAGACTAATTGTCCTCCCTACTCTTCAATAGGGTCAGTCACTGCTAGTCAGTCAGCTCACACATTGTGCAGTAGCGTCTTTGCTTCAGTCACGCCATCGACCCCATAGCATGGTACATGAAGATACCCAAAGCGAATTAATTTATCAGTTTCTGTATAGCTTATTAACATTCACATATATATGCACGAAGTTTACACATCATCTTCTGAGTGGGATATGCTGTGTTACACACATGTAGTTACTTAGTTCATTTACAACTTTTAAAATGCTTTACTTTGATAATAATATACGTAAGGTTTGCAATACATAGCGGTCACTAGTAACCTCTGTACACAATATCATAAGATAATCCACAGATCAAAACGAAAGAGAAAGGAAAAAAGTTTCATCATTGGTACATAGGTATCATGTTGTACTAAACAAGAAATACGGTTTATGTCGCAAATGAGACAATGAACTATCCTGTATCACACTACATATGGCTGATTACCGAGACACCGTATAAATGAATCTTAACAAGTTCAGTACTAGATAAAAACTAACTCCACTACTCTATTCTTTTGTAACTCTAACTAAAAGGCTTTTGTTCTAATTCGTTGGGCACCGCTTCTTATGACTCCATCTTTGTACATTACAAAAATTAATAAGATCTGGCCAGAATTTCAGACCCTCCTTCAATCTCCAATTAACAAATTCCTTTCGTCAGTACAGCGTCTATAAGTGCAAAATGGATTGGACAACATTCTACATTTATAACTGTTCTGGTCCTGCAATTCTCCTCTGCTTCTGGAAATCACAATTAGTATATGCTTTTTCTTCCCTAATATATTAATCATAAAGACAAATGTCACAGCACAGCATTCTATCACAAAGAAACATCAAGTTTACACACAAAATGACGTAACATGACATAAGATGACAAATGCACACACACACACACACACACACACACACACACACACACATATATATATATATATATATATATATATATATATATATATATATATATATATATATATATATGAGAAAATCATACAATTTAGTATCTTAAGTGTGGTAAAATTAATCTCTCTTTCCCTCCCATTTGCTAATATTTGTAATTATACTTTAATACATATTCTGCTCATGCTTTCAGCGAAGTTTCTCTTCTTACAATCTTTAGTTTACACGTTTTTCATACTTCCTCAATCCTTCTTTCCTTTCAGCCTATTTTCATCTCCCACACTTCTTCAAAAACTCTCTTTCGCCTATAAAAACATGGCAGTCACAATATTTACAGGGGTTTACTAATCTGGAAATATCAAAATGTGCATGGCAATAAATGTAATTCAAAACTTCTCATTTAAGACAAATTATCATCTCCACAACATTTTACTCTCTGAATCTTTTGATGTTACCTATATAATTCACTACTCAAGACATTATACTTTTAAAAGTCTTTAGCTGAGTTTCATTTGTGTGCACTGCTTATTTCACACAATTAGGTCCTAAGTTCCCAGGAAGAATCTCATATATGAGTGAATGCCATTTGTTGGACCTTTTATGTGCACTTATTAACACTTCCTCTTTCACCCTGAATGATTCCATAAACTTCTTTTGTTTGTCTCTTTTTGTACTTCTTTTAGCAGCCTAATTACATTTTTCAATACTAACATCACTACACCATTATGTTTCAACCTAGCAGAAGCTGGTAGTGGTACATAGTCCCATATTTAATTTAGTGGAAGCTAATTGTTCAGTACTAAAACTTGTGATAAAAATGTCCAATCATCTGGCACTTCGTTTATGACTCCTTCAAACAAATGTATGTATGAATCTTACAATCTGTGACCTCATTGGCAATAATTTCTACATTATTTACCAAGCCCTTAGCTGACACACCCAGATGAGTTAGGAGCTGGGTGGTAGATGAAATGTAAAATATTCTTACCATCTATTAGTCATAGTACATTCCAAACTACCAACCTGAATTATGGACCATTACCTGGTATTGTTCTGTCAACATCTATTTGACATAGAAGCTGATCCAAGAATACTTGTAAAAGTGAATGACTAGTAGCTTCGTCAATGGCATGAATGATACAAACTTGTAAGTCTACTCATCAGCAACAAAAACATATCAATGACCTTCACAGGTTATTGAAAGGAAACCAAATTAGTCAACTGCAGCAAGTTCTTCAATCAATTGGCGTTTTCCACTTTCGACAAAGCTTACATGAAACCAAGATCTTGTGAATGTGTTTCTCGATATTAAGAAAGTAAGACACAGCACAAAGTTTGTGGAAGCATTTTCTTGCCTCAAATTGTGCATAACTCAAATGAGTGTGCCAGATCGATTTCTTGGCTAATTTATCACGGGTACAAACAACCAAGGGAAAATGATCTCCATTTCTTTTCATAAAAAATGTCATCTTTAACTACACAAAACTGCATACTTGCAGTTTTCTCTTGTTCTCTCCACTTCGCCTTAACCTCTCTACATGATCCTTATCCTGTTCGTTAGGAACTTTGTAATCTCCCCACGGAAAATTACCCTCTACCAAGCAATAATTAATAATTATCAATTAAATCATCCACATTTATTCACTTTTGGAAAGTATTTGATCGGATTTTCTAGTAATATAGGCGCCGACAGCTCGTCGACGCCAAGGTATTTTTCTAGTACGTTTATTCTTTGGAAGAATAGAGATACGAATATGTATTCTCCATGGTTGTTAGGGAGGAATAAGGAGGACAGCTTCGGAAGTATCGGTTGGAAGATTGTCGGGCTGCTAAAAGAGACATATTTGCTCTCCTTCTCGCTAAAGCGAGTTATTAACGTTTGTGCCACTAGCGGGTTATTTGGAGAGAGAGAAAAACTGTAAACGCAAATTAAGTAAGGCTTGGAATCAACCGAAAACGGAACATGTACTGGAGATGGATTGAATGTACAATTTTTCCTCAGAAATAAGGTTTGTGACCCTTTTATTCTAGAGTGAATGACGAATGAGTTCTCTGTCTGAATCATTGATGATTGTCTTGGCCCTGTAATTAGTGGGGAAGTTTCAGTTGTGACGAAGAGAACCTGCAATCACCGCTATTTTATAAAATCGTCCAAAAAGGCTTCGGACACATCTGAAATTCTAAATCTGTCGTAAAATGAACGCATTGTTCAAACGATCGATTTTCCCAACTGAATGCAGCGCTTAACAATAATAATAGATATAAAGATCTTTTACAGCAAGCCAGCCGCTGAATATTAAGACGAAGGGCTCCACCAGAGATTCTAATGGGCTGAGTTCACGTAATTAAATAATATATTTAAAACTGTATATAGATAAAGGACAGAGAGGGGGACAGAGAGAGAGAGTGAGAGCGAATGAAATTAGAGAAAATACGCAAAATCCTCCATTAGTATAATTGTTTGTCAGTCTTATCACGGATCAGCCCAAAGATAAAACACGAGGCCCTTACTTTACTGTACAGGTTCATGTGTGAGAGACATTACACCGAGTTAGCGGCAACCTGCATTTACATACTTTCATCATTTACATTATAAGCCAATTATAATGGCCAATCCGTGACAGGACACGTTTTTGGACGTTGTTAAAATAATTTTGTTCTCTGTTTCATGTGAATTACGACGAGCCAACTTAACTGATACTTGAAAAAAAGAAGAAATACTCGCAGTCACATTAAGTGGATCTACAAATAATAACATAAAACAACACGCTGGGCGCAGAGAAAAGGTCAAATCTATAATTTTATTATTAAAGCTTGCTAGTATAGATGAAGTTGCATTTATCTGTATAAGTACAGTAAGAAACTAGCCACAGAAGTACTCCTGCGTGAACGGAGTTACATATAGTGACAGTAGAAGGGATATATATATATATATATATATATATATATATATATATATATATATATATATATATATATATATATATATATATATATATATATACTTCTGTGGCTAGGTTTAAGATGAGTCAAGCAGAGCAGAGCAGCACGCAACAGCCTTCAGCTGTTAGCACTGATAATGATGATGTAGTAAGAAGTGTTGTAGAACCGATCGCTACAGATAGCGCAATAGAACGCCCGGTAGACACGGCTGGAGATGTAACAGCAAGTACGCAACATGGATTAGATCCATTGGTAATTATCATGAGACAGATGCAGATGATAACCGAGAGCATGAATAATATGAAAACCGATATTAACGCGAAATTAGCCTCAGTTACGGAAGGGCAAAATGATTTGAATACAAAATTAGCCTCAGTTACTGAAGGGCAAAATGATTTGAACGCGAAATTAGCCTCAGTTACGGAAGGGCAGGAAAATTTGAAAACGGAGATTAAGCAGCAGTTACAAGACAGTTTTTCCGAATTAGAGCAGCGGATAGAGGCGAAGACAAAGGAACTTAAAGATCAGGCCGAAGAGACGGAACGAAAATTAACTGCACAAATAGAATTGGTGAAAGCTCAATGTGAGGAATCTACTCACCGCGTACGTGTAGAAATGAAGGAGTATGTGGCTATTAAGATAGATACCGTACGGGAACAGGTGGAAATGGTTCCGCAATTAGTACAAAAGCAAGATGCCATGTCATGTGCAATTGCGCAACTTCCTGAATTGGCACGTACGCAGACTAACCTAAAGGAAAGTGCTGAACATCTGACAGAGCGTCAAGATGTTATAGACCACCAAATTAATGTATTAACGGGTAAATTATCCGGAATTACATTAGAAAACAAAAGGCTAATGTGTGAAAACGTTGAGCAAAATGTTAAGGCAGCATTCCAGAGTCTATCTGGCAAACAGGAAGAGAATTTGTTTGCGAAAGGATTTGAGGAAGTGCGACAGCAGTTAGGTGCTGATTTCGAGCATTGGAAACAAACGATAGAAGAGTCGATACGCGTTTCACAACAAGGCTCAGAACAAATGAATACAGGCCAGCAGCAGAAGTTGGCAGCGACTATAGAGCCAGTTACTGCACATTCGCACACGATACCGACTTGTGCAAGTAACTCAAACATGAAATTGCCTCGAGATAGTTGTTCGCGTGAAGTCTTATCTAATGGAGATTACGAAAGCCTTTTCCATGCCGAAGAAAAAATGATAAAGCATCGGCAATTCCAGATTTTTAACAATGACAAAAGGGGGGTCCATGCAATTGTTTTTATTCGAAGTTTCAGAGGAGTGCTACCCAGAACTTGGTCGGAGTGGCAGAAGATCAGTTTCGTTACAGGATATATACAAGGTTCGGGGGCGATTTGGGCCTCGGACATGACTTCTGTTTGCTCGACATATGACGATTTTGAGAAGGCGTTTTTAGCAAAGTTCTGGTCAGAAGGGGTACAGGAACGCCTAAGGCAGGAGGTGCTCTACCCAGAGCCTTTCTCCTTTTCAAAAGGAAGCCTTAGGAAGTATTTTGAAAAATATATAAATAAAACTAGATACTGGGACAGACCTATGCCATTGCCAGACATAATAAACATACTTAAGGCAAGACTACCAATTAGCATCCGGAATCAATTGATTTACGGCAATGATAAAGACTTGGAGTCGTTCCTCACGACGTTAGACCATATAGATATTATTGAAGAGACCAACCAGAAAGCCCGTAATAACAGATTCCAATATAGGGAGATAGAACCTCCGCCAAACGGTAGGCAAGGGAATGGACAGAGATCGTTAAATAGTGGAGAAACCCCTCAAAATCTCAATAGTAATACCGGCAATAGTCTTGCGAGGGGCTATCCAAGGAACAACAGGAATGGGAACAGATACAATCCTGTGTGGGGGAACGAAAGGAATTTCAGACCTCAAGCCTGGAATAATAACAGTAATAGAAAGTGGAATCAACCGGGGGGAATGAACTCAAATAACCAACATCAGTGGGGACGGACATCTGCGAATCAACCGGTAATTACCGAAGTGACGGATGATGTCAACCAGCAGGCAAATCAAAATCCAACAAACTTGTAAGGTCCCACTCGTGCCCCGGAGGAGCGGTCAACAATTGGTTGAGGGGCAACAGGATATGTGTACCCACGCTAACGTATAATGATGAACGATTACTGGCAGATGAACTGACCGAGGACTTAGAACCACAGGATGAGGATAAGGAACAGGTGGCAGTAGCCGAAGTGCAAGTCATTTTGGAGACTGTACCTATAGTGGCGGTTTTAGACACAGCTGCAACCACAAACGTTATTTCGGAGGCACTATTCAACAATATCAGAAATATAAGACGAGTACCAATTTTTCCAGTTCAAAATTGCAGAATAATAGGCGCCGTTGGGGCTAGATCGGCTAATGTAAAGGTGCAGTCACTACTTAGTGTAGAAGTCGGAAATGTAGCAATATTAAGCACATTCCTTGTTGTGAAAAATTTGGTGGTAGATTGCATTATCGGAGTCGACAGCCTACGTCAATACGGATGCAGAATAGATTTTAAAACAGGAAAAATTTGGTTGAATGTTAATAAACAAGAAATTGAGTTGGAGTTGTTGAAAAAAGAAAGCCTTACGAGAAAATATAATTGTGGGATCAGTGTGTAAGTAATCAGGATGGCACAAAATTCTAAACAGCATGTAATTAGTGAGTTCCAAGTCAAAGGAGATTTCGGTCAATTAGTGTACGAGAAGTTAAATGAATCCGACTGCATTACTGAAGATCAGAAGAAGCAGCTAAAAGAATTATTATTAGCGTATAAAAACGTGTTTGATGAAAGGCCAGGAGTTATTAAGGGATATATATGCCATCTCTACGTTAAGCCGCACGAAACGTATTGTAGAACTTTCTATCCTGTTCCCTGGAGGTTAAAGGCTCAAGTTCAGAAAGAAATAGATCGCATGTTGAAATGGGGTTTGATCGAACCCTCTACAAGCCCATACTGCTCCCCATTGTTGGTCGTGCCAAAAACCATAACAATAAACTGTGTGTGTAGTGTTAGAAAACTTTAAATTGAAATAATTAATCAGTGACATAGACTATAGAAATAGTGACTAACTATTACTATCGAGTGTTGCAAAGAAGATAGTGAAGACAGGCTTCACCTGTGTTTGGGTGAACATGGAACTTTAGCATTGCTAATGTCATCAAGATTTATAAAGGATCTAACTGACCTTCAAGAACAATGAAATCTTTCCCGTAAATGACGCTGAATAATCAAAAGAAGTTCCGAGTGAAGGTTCATACATAATTTCAAGTGCACACTTAGATGTGTAAACGTGTGAAGGGATGTGTTAAGGCAGTGAATCATGAGTGACGGTTAACGCCGCAAAGATAATTTCCCGCGCAAAACAGTTGACGTCGGCGCGAGAATTAGAATCGAGATAGACGACACAGATATGCTTTGTAAGAGACTCGCACCAAACGCGAGGGTAAACTGATTCATGTTGAACTTTAAAAGGAAAAGGTGTTATAATTAGAAGTTAAGAGTTTTTAATTTATTATTGAATGTTTAAAGAAAGTAATATTCATAGAATTAGTAGTTATTTAATGGATCGTGTTCGTTTGGAATTTTTGTTTGAAAGAGAAAAATCCATTTCCATATATGTGCATGTGTGAACGCCGTATGAATCAGAGAATAAATGAAAGAAGTGAATCCGCATTCCTCAATGCCAATAACTTTTACATTTCAACTGTCAATTGAAGAAATATGTGTATTTAGGATAAAAAGTTTTTGAGTATAGATAAATTATATGACTTTCAAGGAAATGAGGGATTATGTCTTTGTATAAAATGAACCACACTTTCCATTATTCGATGATTTGAATCCAAAATCTACTGTAAGTTGCATGAATCCTTTAAATTACGAAGAACAAATCACTGACAGAAATGTGTCAGAACTTTCGGACTTATAAGCACAAGTGGGGATGCAAAGTCCGAAAGAGTATTCAAACTAAAATAAATATGAGGATGTTTTGGCAACAGCATTAGTTAATGGTGAAATTCCTTGAAGTACGTCGTAAGAAAAAGGATGCATGAAGCCATAAGGATTTTGGTTTCAAAAAGGAGAATCTTGGACGGTGCAACCTAAACAGTTCTCTTACAGGAAGAGTTTCCCCTTTGGTCATTGCTAATTCTTTCGGAATGAATGTTGCATGTGAAATCGGGTATCCCTGTTCCTTCTACTCTTCCCATTGGGGGCCACGGAGAAGACCGACTACAAAGTGGGCCGCGTAGAAGACCGACTACAAAGTGGGCCGCGTAGAAGACCGACTACAAATGTGGACGTCGGGAACATGCAAGACCCGGGGGAGTTTTAGCACCGCAAGAGATTGTCCTAGGAACAAGATTGTAAAACGAAAACTTACGTTATTTATTGTAAAACTTTTTTTTTTTTTTTTTTTTTTTTTTGCTAGAGGCACAAATCACTCTTCTCCAAAGCCTTATATAAATCGATCCCTACCTTTCCTTTAGAGATCTATTTCCAAAATTATTTTTTTTTCCTCCTATAGGCTTTCCTATCTTCTATGTACCGTAAGCTGGGGGTCTAGGCTTAAGAGGTTTTCCAAGGTTTCCCTGCTTAAGAAAGTTCCCGAATGGGTAGACCCTGATAACAGTTTCATGAAAGATCATCTTCCTTGGTTGTGCACAGCAGACATAACACCTTGATGCACGTAAAAGCAATACAGCCGCGGTACCTATCTCTTCATTTCTTCTGTTTTCAATATTTCTTTTCTTCGTCTGTCTTAAACATAATACTCTTTTTCAGTCGGAGGACTGACAATTATCACTTCCGGGTTATCCACACTAATAGATAGCTCGCGAAGTGTGTTCGGCAAATAAAAATTGAGCTCACAAACTTCGCTCGCTGCGAGGGGCATTGTTATCTCCCCATGGAAAATTACCCTCTACCAAGCAATAATTAATAATTATCAATTAAATCATCCACATTTATTCACTTTTGGAAAGTATCTGATCGGATTTTCTAGTAATATAGGCGCCGACAGCTCGTCGACGCCAAGGTATTTTTCTAGTACGTTTATTCTTTGGAAGAACAGAGATACGTATTGAAACGTCCCCTTTAAACAATTATACACGACTGTGCTTAAACTGACACACAATATTTTGTTAGCGCAACGCAATCTGACTTTCAAAAAATCCCTACAAAAGAATGGCCCTGAATAACATTAAACTATACCTTTCACAAATCACTTACCTCACAAAAATCTTCGCTACTCAAGCTACTGCAATACAGCGAGCGCCACTACTGCCAGCTCAATAGTCATAATATATATATTGCAGTTCATGACAAATTTCAAAACTCCGCCATCTCTCTCCCCACATCCACCACTGCTGGCGGCTCACCTCCAACTGCGCAACGCTACGCGCTGTTCACAGCCAGCTGCCTAACACTACAATGGCGAGTATTACAACAATGCAAAGCAGCCACAGACTGCACACAGCACAGCCAGTGATTTTCATACAGAGGTGACGTTACCAATAAAAAAAACCTAAACAGCCTCCTTACATAGCCCCCATGCTCCCCACAAAAAATTTTACAAATTGGTTTGGGCAGTGGCCAATACAGATTTGAAAAAAAATTTCATAATTACAATAACAAAGAAATCAAATGCACACACTTATTGATACAATGTTGGTCAAAAGCTAAACTTTCTCACAGTCCATAAAGACAGTCCTAATCGTTCATCACAGTAAAATATCAGTGTTTTCCTCAAAGTCTGAGCAGTAAAAGGAAATGCACACGGAAGTAGTGGATTTCCATGCAGTCTTGAAGAAGTAGTGTTGTCCTTCCAACGGAAAGACGGTGCTGACTCTTGACATGCAGATAGGTAATGGGCCACAACAGAGCAAACCCACAGCAGAGTCAGTCGAAGTTGAAGAATATTGGTACGTAGGTCATCACAGAGCAGACCCACAGTAGTCCTGGTAGAGATTATGGGATTGGTAGGCCATCAAAGATGCAGACCCACTATAGTCCTTGTAGAGACGGCATTGGTGGGCCACCAGAGGCGCAGACCCACTGCAGTCCTTGTAGAAATAATGGTATTGGTGGGTCATCAAAGGTGCAGACCCACTGTAGTCCTTGTAGAGACGGCCAGCAGCCATCTGTTGCAACTGTGCAGGTGCACAATCACCATCGAAGAGTCTTGCGGACAATATAGCAAGTCCATAAACCACCACTTGTGCACTCACAAAGTTTTTTTAATTGTCCTTAGAACCAGCAATGCTGTTATCCAGTCCCTTGCTGAATTATTAACACACGTGCAAACACTAACAGTCCCTACTTGTCACATATTGTCCATATACTATGACCAACAGAAACGTGTGCAGTGAGATGTAACTTACAAGTTACTTAATTTGATGAACTGGTGTCAATTGCAATTTCATAACATGAGAATACAATAACAAAGATACAGAAAACATCATTAAAGAACATAACAATACAGATAACATTTGTAGTACAGGCTTTACAAAAGAATAGAAATAACATATACAACAGTTTTACAGGAATTATGACATAAGTAAACAAATTAAATTATGAGAATAGTTTTCGAAACATTAATTTCACACATGAGCATTGAAACAAAACAGAATTAATAATGTCTATAAACATCTTTACAATGAAAATAACATATTATTAATGCAAATTATATTTGAGGATAACAGTATTCCTCATCATAGTGAATGTTGCTTAGTACTAGAAAAATTCTACAACATAAGTCTTATCAGATAAACATATAAATACAGGAAAAACATAAATACCCAAGGGTACACAAACATATAGCGGAATAATACAAGGAAAGGACAGGGTTTGTTTTACTGCAGTATTTTGTAAACAAAACTTTCTTTACTTCTCAGAGATCTCCCATCGTTCTTCATTATTTCCAAAAGTCCTATCTATACCTATTTTCTGTACTTTTCTCGTATAGCCTCTCAGTGCATTTCTTCAAATTCATCGCAACTCATTCTCTTATAGGCTACCCCCTCTTAAGCTAACTTAAATCTACTGAGCTCAGATGCTAAACTAAGGGACGAGGCAATGCAGCAGCACAAAACAATTAACACAAACAGCAATGACCAAAATAAAAAATGGAAAATTGCAAAGCAAGCTACAGTAAATCTAAATTACCAAGCAATGCAACATTACAACTAATATGAGCCAATGTGCAGCAACAAGAAAAATAAATCAGTAGTAAAACTAGCTTAACAGAGTAATACAAAGTGAAATTTAGTAGCACTATGCCTGGCAAACAGCAGAAGCAAAGGTAATAAATTATATCTAAACATGACAAAGCTCAAGCAGAAAAATATTACAGTAAAGACAACAATGCAGACAAGGGAAATGTATATTCACGTCTTAATGTCTATGTAATTAAAGTGGTGCACCACAACTTACTCTACCATAAAAATTACCAAGTACTTGAAAAGAAAATTATATATGCAGTTACTGTTATTAGTCCCTTCTTATTGTTCTTTCCATTCCAAGAGCTCCTTTTTCGAAGAATGTGGATCATAAAGTAATTATTTAATAGATCTGTTGACAGAAAGTGTTCACATTAGCAAATGCATTTAATTTTATTTTATGAAACGAATGCTGCAAGACAGCTGGAAACCAGATATCAAATGAAATAAGCAATTACGCAAACCAAAGCATAAAAATATCATTCAATAGTCATGTGACATTTCATAAGTTAGTAGAAATTCTCTCAACTCTCGTAGAAAGACGCTTGTCATAATCAGGTGTGCAGATATAAAAAATGTTTCTCGTCATTTCATTAGGCATTTCTGTAAATATCATAAATTAAGAGCTCCACAGTGTAATCATATGTTTTCAAGTTCGACCGTGTCGTTTTTGCGATGCTATCTACAAAGGAATGTCAGAAGCGAGGTTAATGGCCTCTTTTTTTCTCCACCTAATGGCTTTTTCTCTGGGCGGCTGGCCCAGCTGGGTGCCACAACGCATTACATCAAGGTCACTTAGCTTTCTTACCGAAATATTTACGACAGCAGTTTCCGCTACAGTGACAGTCTCATATAAAAATATTTCACAGGTCAAGAATTTGCGTTACAAATCTGTAGAAACAAAATCCTATTGATATAACAGAGTCCAAAAAATTTTCATCGGCATTGTAATACATTCACGCATATACTCACATTTCATAACTCTTAAAGTACGATTCTTGGTTTCCAACATCCTTTTTCACAAGTCAGAATCCCTAACCACTACTCATTATTCCTTACCTTATTATACATATACATATTCGTCGACACTTCTTCAATATTTCTCATATGAAATACGTAGCATAATCAAATTCCTCATATACGGTGGCATCATCTTATTGATCATAAACATACCTCAACAGCATAATACACATCGTCGTCGTAATAATAACATCATAACACCTCAGTCAAATCTTGAAAACGTCATAGCTTTCTGCAATAATTAAAAAACCTAAAAAAAATTCTCTGCTCATTTCAATAGTGTCATCTACCTCAAACGTACTTTAAACATCGTGATCCCATACCAAATACATCATTCAAAGGTCTCATAGTATCACAATGTTTCTGAAAAAATATGAACAGTTCACAAAGTACAAACAACATACAATTTCGTAAGTGTGAAGTTATCCAATGGTGTAATTACGTAAACGTCTGTCACTGATGTAGTAAAATAAATGTTTGTCTCTCTCAGTTAAATGATCAGATAGCAGTGTAATTCTGTGTTAGAGAAATATGGTACCGATGAGTAAAGTTGTATAAGCAAATACCATATTAGCTAGGGTTCCTTGTGCTTGCCAAACACATGGTACACAAAGTAAGCGTGTAACCCCCTGAGGATTAATGTAATTATACCCTCAGGTGTTACAGATTACAGCAATGGAATGAAATGTATCACGGAAAACCCTTGTATCATTGCACTTCAAATATCTTAAAAAAAATAAATGTTTTAAGTGCGAAGTTAATCACTCAAATACGTGTACTGTAGCGCTAAACTGTGTGTCATGTTGTAAGATAATCTCTGTGGAAGTCTCATAGTTATCGTCCTCCGAAAGCTAAGTTCTGCAGAAGTCAATGTACTTACCTCATGATAAACAAAAGTGAAATGCTTTGTGTATAGATATCTTTAGTTATTACGCTTATTGCCATGGAGAAGAAACTACCGTGCTGTAACGTATTGTTGTACTACGGAAAAGGCTGTCTCATTGTTGCTATACCACAAAAGTTGCTACTAAAACATGTTTTACTCTCCAGAAGAATTCAGAAAAACTGTGCAGATATAAAACAGAAACACCGCAATAGCAACATTGTAAATTGTCACTAATTAGTAGCGTCGTGATATAATCGTGTAGCTGTCAAAGAAATCAAATGCTAAGTCATCTTTAATCCCACAGAAAGAACTTCAAATAAAGGATGTATTTTCAAGCAAACGAAAATGTTGCATTAAAATCTCATTAGCAGTACCTGTATATGCTCGAAGTATGGGAGCCTTATAGTCTTTACGTAATCGTGCAACTAACAAGCAAGAATGCACACACACAATAACTTTGTGTCGTCTGTTCACAATAACAATGCATTCGTAATTTCTGTTTAAATAAGTTCTCTTGGTTCTTTACTGGATATTTAACTTCAAACATTGTTGCATGTTAACAGTTTCTTAAGTCTTACAAAGCATACTAGAAATGTGAAGTGAAAAATTTTATGGCAAAGACAAAGTTAAAAAGCAGATTATCTTTCAATAAACGGTTTTACATGTGAAGCGTGGTGCAATCCTTTACTCTTCATAGTACTCAGAGTTTGACTTGAATGCAATTATCATGCGGTATACGTCGGTAAAGAATACTGGAATTTTTCTCAAGGTTATCGTCTATGTTATTTTTCTCTGAGCCAGCTGGCGCACGCAGCTGCCTGCTGTGCGAGTCATTGTCTGTCTCTTTGTTGGCGCGCGTCGTTATTGGGGTTTGGGGACCTAACTTCTACACATTCACTCTGACGAGAAGGCCCTGCCCTGTTTAAATCCCGCCAGTTCTGATGCAATTCAGGTCTGTCGTTACGAATATATCGTCTGTCGTCATGTCGGTAGGTTCCGTAGTTTCTTCCTTGTCCATCACGTGGTGGAGAATTTCTCCCTGAATCGTAACTGTGCGCCGAACTGTTGCGTCTGAAGTTATTCTGTCTCCCTTGATAATAATTGTTTTGGTTCCCATATTGTCTGTTTCTATGGTAATCTCTATCATGTTCATTACTATGGAAGTGCGATCTTTCTCTGTACCTATTATTCTGCCAACGGTTGTCATATGGCTGGTGTCTTTTTTGGTCACGATTTGTGTTGTGAGAATAGCCTTGTCGCGTCCAGTTATTATCGCGGAATTGTGACGGATGTGACCTGTAATTGTTGTGTTCCTGTTTCCGCATTCCGCGATTGTCGGTGTCAATTTCCAATTCTTGTAACAGTCCCTGAAAAGCTTCAACGTCGTCTTTGCAACGTCCTGCCAAAATAGTATGTCGTAAATGTTCAGGCAGTTTGATTAAGCAAATGCGGATGAGTTCTGAGGGTTTGACAGGTACTGATTCTTGTGCAACATGTCTTCAAAATATTTCACAAGACTGGAAAATTCAGATTGTTCGAAATGTTTCATCATTATGATGCTATGTTTTACTCGGTCTTGTGTAGCTTGAGACCAATATGCTGAGAGGAAGGCATGATAAAAATCTCCTTCACTGTGACAATCGTGAATGACCGATCGCATTCTTACAGCTGGTTCATTCTCTACATAGCCACACATAAATTCTAACCTGTGCTCCAATGACCAGTTGGGAGGAAAACAATGAGAGAATTGATGGAGCCACGCTTGTGGATGAATGTCGTTGGCAGAATTCTTAAATGTTTTGAATTTACGTGTAGTAATAAACAGATTATAGTCAAAATCATCGTGTCGGCGAGTAGCATATCTGTCATTGTTACGTCGTGTCGGCGGTTCCATCTCAAAATTCGGTGCACCTTGCCAATTTCTTTCATAATTTCCGAAGTGTCCGGTGTTATTATTTTGTGGTTGTTCCGTATTTCTAAGTCCCTCTTCCCGTATTCGAGCGCGAGTGGCCTCTGAAATACGTAATTCTTGTATTACCTGAGTCAGCTGATCTTGTACTTCCCGGATTTCTCTTTGGTGTTGCGTATTAATTTGATTCTGATTTAGTTTGAATTTCCTAATTTGTTCGCACTCTTCTGTGTCATTAAAGACTACCGGTTTTGTGTCGTTCAGATTATCATCTACCTTCGTAGATAAGTTAGTGAACTGATCCGAAAGTTCGGCTACTTTCTCCGATAGTGAACACATTTCCTCAGTGTGTTTTTCTGAACCAAGTTTCAGAGTGTCCATTTGTGTTGAAATCGAATCTACTGTGTCCTTTATGTTTTCTTGAGTTTTTGCAAGTTGCGTAACCGAATCGGTAGATGCAACTGAGTCAAATTTAGCCGACAAGGTCTCATGATTTTCATGAACAATGGTTTGCAGTTCTTTTATGGCTGCTTCGTGATTCTGTAATGCATTTTCATGCCGCGAAAAAATAGGTTGAAAATGCTCACAAATTTGTGTTTTTAGGGCATTGCAGACTTTTTGACATTTCGATTCAATGTTATGTAACTCAGTAGTTAAATCTTCACGTGTTTGTTCAAGCATGGTGTCTAACATTTGAAGCATTTGCTGTGTTTGTCTCTGATTTTGTTCCATTGTGTCTAACTTTTGAAGCTTTTGCTGTGTTTGTCTCTGATTTTGTTCCATTGTGTCTAACTTTTGAAGATTTTGTCCCATTTGTTTCTGATTTTGTTCAACTGTTGTGTCTAACTTTTGTAGCTTTTGTCCCATTTGTTGCATTAACTGTAATAACAATGCACTGGTGTCTGAAACATGTTCCTCAGTGCTTTTCGGCAGTGAATTTGCACCGGCAACATTGACATTTTGACAAGCAGAAAATGTGTCTTGACTTATTTGCGAAAACGGTGAGGACCCAAAACCTGAGTCTACAATATTTGCAAAATTGTGTCCTGTCATTCCCGATTCCTGAGGCGAGCTGTTGCCGACCGATCGATCGATTATGCTTCCCTCTTCACTAATTGTTTCACTGTCCACGCCATTGTTTGCCGCCCGCTCCATTTCCCTATGCACAATTACCAAATTACTACTTTGAACATCAGTTAATTGATTACTCGGTGGCGCTAACACACTGCTTTCGTTTTCACTGTCATTTCTCAGTTTACTTTGGAGCCTAGTATTACGTTTTTCACACGCCATTATTGTCACAGTATTTCACACGAGAACACAGAAAAGCACAATTTGAAGAGCGAAAACAAGATAACACATTAACATAGCACTGAAAATAATATCTAGTTAATTGCAGCTGCGAAATACTTGGTGTAAATGTACATGCATGCCACAACTGTTTTACTGTACAACAATGAAAAACTACAACTACAAAGGAAATTCTCTCTATGATTACGCGCTAGCAATAAACAATAGCTACACTAACTACACAAACTACAAGAAAAAAAATCAGAAGATTCCAGTGAGGTATCCTAGGATAAGGGTCGACATATGAAACGTCCCCTTTAAACAATTATACACGACTGTGCTTAAACTGACACACAATATTTTGTTAGCGCAACGCAATCTGACTTTCAAAAAATCCCTACAAAAGAATGGCCCTGACTAACATTAAACTATACCTTTCACAAATCACTTACCTCACAAAAATCTTCGCTACTCAAGCTACTGCAATACAGTGAGCGCCACTACTGCCAGCTCAATAGTCATAATATATATATAGCAGTTCATGACAAATTTCAAAACTCCGCCATCTCTCTCCCCACATCCACCACTGCTGGCGGCTCACCTCCAACTGCGCAACGCTACGCGCTGTTCACAGCCAGCTGCCTAACACTACAATGGCGAGTATTACAACAATGCAAAGCAGCCACAGACTGCACACAGCACAGCCAGTGATTTTCATACAGAGGTGACGTTACCAATAAAAAAACCTAAACAGCCTCCTTACAGTATATGTATTCTCCATGGTTGTTAGGGAGGAATAAGGAGGACAGCTTCGGAAGTATCGGTTGGAAGATTGTCGGGCTGCTAAAAGAGACATATTTGCTCTCCTTCTCGCTAAAGCGAGTTATTAACGTTTGTGCCACTAGCGGGTTATTTGGAGAGAGAGAAAAACTGTAAACGCAAATTAAGTAAGGCTTGGAATCAACCGAAAACGGAACATGTACTGGAGATGGATTGAATATACAATTTTTCCTCAGAAATAAGGTTTGTGACCCTTTTATTCTAGAGTGAATGACGAATGAGTTCTCTGTCTGAATCATTGATGATTGTCTTGGCCCTGTAATTAGTGGGGAAGTTTCAGTTGTGACGAAGAGAACCTGCAATCACCGCTATTTTATAAAATCGTCCAAAAAGGCTTCGGACACATCTGAAATTCTAAATCTGTCGTAAAATGAACGCATTGTTCAAACGATCGATTTTCCCAACTGAATGCAGCGCTTAACAATAATAATAGATATAAAGATCTTTTACAGCAAGCCAGCCGCTGAATATTAAGACGAAGGGCTCCACCAGAGATTCTATTGGACTGAGTTCACGTAATTAAATAATATATTTAAAACTGTATATAGATAAAGGACAGAGAGAGAGAGAGAGAGCGAATGAAATTAGAGAAAATACGCAGAATCCTCCATTAGTATAATTGTTTGTCTGTCTTATCACGGATCAGCCCAAAGATAAAACACGGGGCCCTTACTTTACTGTACAGGTTCATGTGTGAGAGACATTACACCGAGTTAGCGGCAAGCTGCATTCACATACTTTCATCATTTACAGTATAAATCGAATTATAACTTCTGAAATGAAA
The DNA here is from genome assembly GCF_023898315.1 of Schistocerca nitens. Classification (NCBI taxonomy): domain Eukaryota; kingdom Metazoa; phylum Arthropoda; class Insecta; order Orthoptera; family Acrididae; genus Schistocerca; species Schistocerca nitens. The sequence goes on from NC_064620.1 coordinate 570,423,952, forward strand.
CGATTGACTGTTACATTTCAGAAATACCTGACACTGAAACAGCTTTCGTTAAGATCGTCCTTGATTCCATGATTTAACCACAGAGGAGGTCTCATAGGAGCACTCGCAAGATCTCAACAAGCTTTGACTCAAGAAACAGCTCAGATCTGGTTTGAGCTCTTCTCTGCAGTCACATATTTACCAAAACTCAACATCAGCGTAGCATCATTACTCTTAAAAAGCACTTTGCCATGCAAAAGTACGTCACTGCTTGGTGCATAGATAAAAGATAGATAAAATTGCGTCAATCGCCAACATTGTCACGATTACAAAATTCGCAAAAAATGAGTTAGCCTAACAAAAAAATTCAATACATACTTGTCTCTTCATTTCTACACATTTTCAAGCAAACACCCCTTAATCTCCTGTAAAGGAAGAATTTGCCATGAAACTACACATGAAACTGAAATGTTGGCTCAGTCAACACTGACACCTAGCTACCCATATCCAGGACACGTTACAAAGTACTCATAATTTCATTATTTGAAGTACTGGTCTCACCAAAGAACTTCTATTCTCCTGGCTCCCATTCCTAACATTCCTGCCCATCCTAAAATTGTTACTTTCAGTGAGAAACTCCCTGCCTCGTCCTGGTGCCTCCATCCACCATTTAGGTATCTGTCCCAAAGCAAAACAAATAACACACAACAATAACAAGGGTACTCTGTGAACTCAGATCAGGATAAGCAAACCGATTATCATTCCTACCACATCTGTTCTCCTCCCTGCTACCATATTACCATGCTTGTGGTACACTTTGAAAACCTTCTAAATCGTCTTTAACACAAAGAGCACGAATAATTTGACATAATGTGTTTCCCGACACAAATGGGAATCAGCTTAGCAGGACTTTAGGGATTCTACAGAAACTGATGTTTAAACATATGTTCAAATAAATGAGCAGGAATGCCAGAACTAGAAAGATTAGAACTTTTCATCATCAATCTACCATGTTAGGATCTGTCTTGTGCTGGCTCAGACCACTGTAAACAATGTCAAGAGCCAAAACTCCTCATCAGATTCACAGTCCGTAACAAAAGCATCCGTAACGAAAGCAAACATGCACCTTTCAAATAACCACCAATATATTCAATCTTATGACTAATAGGCCCTATTGCTGGGCGTGGAAAATGCGGTTTCTCCAGCCAAGCATGAGGATAAACACTATTCGATATATTTATGAACACTTCGAATTTTCCAACAGATAAAATATTATTGTAGTCGAAATCACACATGCCTTAACAATTTATATTTTCATGAATGCATTGACCACAGTAGCAACTGAGATCTCCTTTCGCAATGAGACACAGCATCTGTCTCATCTGTGGGACCTGTGTCCAAATCATCATCACCAGCTGTATGACCAACAATATCAGTGACATACAGTAATATCTTCATCTAACTTTTCCTCAGTTTTGGACAACCTCTCGTTTCTTGATCTAATTCCATTCTTCTCATATTAACTTCCATCTGACACTGCTCAAGGATTAATAATGATCTGGACTCTTCACAGTCACCAACGAGGACAAATACAGTGGTAATAGGTCACTGTTCAGCACTGACAACCTATTACGCAACAGAAGATGCCAGGTCATCATCCCTATTAACTGTCTGCTTAATTTCTTTCCGATTTTCTGATATTTCCTCTGCACTAAAGTTCAACTCCTCGGAATTCTTTTATAGACTTTGTAGTGATACTGTATGATTTGAAACTTTTTCTTCAACCCAACTCTCTGACTAGGTACCAACACAGATCTCTCTGATAAATCATTTTTATACTGCGATTCTTTTCCTGGTGTACTGAATATTCCATGAGGTTTCGGGACTGAAGCTGGATCATGTTGACGTTTTGCCACAATATTTCGGATGGCAACCGTTCAGCCACCTTCAGGTGTCCGCCACTGGAAACTGCAGGTTCACGGTGTTGGCTTTAGTGGAGCGGCAACGCACACGCATAGGCGGCTATCACAGGAGCTCTCTCTGTCAAAATCTGCGCCCTCTGCAAATATTGGTACGTCTGTGGCGCGCAGGCGCATACGTAAAGGTGAAACTACATGACCGCCCTCTGCCAGAAAGCTTTCTTGCTACGCTAAAAACAAGCGTCAGATGTCGGCAGACGTGTCAGTATGAATAAAATGTTTTCCCTCATAAGAAATTAGAGAGACCAAAGGATCCCAAGCCTTGCTGAGTTGAAAGCAGCCGTCACGGTTTATAAGATCCCGCGCTATACGTATTTCCACAGATTCCTTAATTACTGAAGCCAAAAAGTATTTCGCCAGGGCCAAGACTTTTGTGACAGAATAAGCCATAGAGTGGCCTGTGGTGTCCATTTTTATCCTTCTCACACGCTTTCCTTAAAGTCTGAAATTTTATTCTGTTTATTAACATCCTCTTGAAAATTAATCTTCCCTTCCTCAACGGTAGCAAGTTGTTTTTCCAACAGTAAAAACGCTCTCGTCAAAATGTCAATGAAACCCTTTCATTAACAGTACGCTAAGCAGATTAATTTTCCTGCAGCATATTTACTAATGGATTCAAATTTTTGCTCTAAACTATATCTGCCCCTGTATTGTAAAACACTAGTTCGTTGTTCCCTTGCATTTGCTAATAAGCACTCATATAACTCTATGGTCTGTCCTGTATCGTCTCTCCTATTGCCTTACTCAGACCTCTGCCGTAATTTGCTCAGTCAACATAATACAATTATAATGAACCAACATCCATGTTTGAAAATACAGACTCTTTACAGAAAAGTACATTAATAAAAAATAAGAATCAATATTACAAGGAAATTCTTACCTTCAAAGTACAAAGTTATTATTGCCATATACTGCTAAATATTTGTCACAAAAGCATGAATACATTCAGTAATATCATCCTAAATAAACACTACTTCTCTAGGTATTTTCAAATAAAAATCTAGTTTCCTTCGTACATATAGATCTCAACGAAAATCTTAATTAGATCTACGCTCATGCCAAAATAGTCAACCAATTCTGTTCACTATATTGCCTCGATACTCGGTATAGTATCAGTTAATGATCACAAATAGCCTACATTCTTCTTCTAAACAACACACGCAAATTATTTCTGCGTCACATTACACTGTCAACACAACACATCCTAATCACAGAAATTCAGTATCCCAAAGAATAAATAAAAGTGTAAAGTTGTTAGCTTCCCTCTAACGTAGCTTAGTGTTCTTTCCTCAATATTATTTAAGCTGACACAAAGCACTTATCACTAGAATACAGAAAATCTAACTTCCCAAAATCTCATCACCGTAAGTTGCTTGCAAGGCATGTCATTCAATACTACTTACAAGGGGAGGCGACGACGTCGCGACGCTGGAACCAGGGATTTATTTTAAATTTTGTACACCTGTAGTGGGCCATTAAAACAACATAATTCACAAGTAGTAAGGTGTACTACTCTGGCACATTCCTAGAAAACAGCAAGAGAAGTCTTACGCTTCTATTAGGTAAGTAATGTACCTGTGTGAAGAGGCAGGCAGTAAGAAGTGCTGGTGAGCAAGCTTTCAGCGTACGCGCGTTGTAAAATGGTCATAGACGGTGCGATCAGTCACATCTTTTAATTTATATTACATTTAAGAGGTAATATAACGAAAAAACCAACATGCATTTTCATGAACTTGTACTGACTTTCATATGTTATTTGACTATTTAATATTTGTTATGAAGTTCTCAAGGACGAGGGACAGGCTTGGAAAGCCCCTGTTAAACCTCGACAAATAATGACGCGAATGACGTTATTCACAATCAGTAATACAGTAAGTCACAATGTGCCAGGTCACAACAGTACTACACAATTATTCGTCGGATGTTGTCTCGATATCATACATCGCGGGATGGTATAGCCTTAGAGACATGGAAAATATAAATTGAAATTTCATACAAATACACGCGGTTCTTTTTCATTACATTACCTCTAATATGTCCGCCCCGACAGCTGAGTAGTCAGCGTGACGGATTGTCGTCCTACGGGCCCGGGTTCGATTCCCTGTTGGGTCGGAGATTTTCTCCGCTCAGGGACTGGGTGTTGGCCTGTCTCCATCATCATTTCATTCCCATCCGGCGCGCAGGTCGCCCAATGTGACGTCAAGTGTAATACACTACTGGCCAAAAAAATGGCTACAACAAGCAAAAATGCAGATGATAAACGGGTATTCATTCGACAAATATATTATACTAGAATTGACATGTGATTACATTTTCACGCAATTTAGGTGCATAGATCCTGAGAAATCACTACCCAGAGCAACCAAAAAAAAAAAAAAGGTTCAAATGGTTCTGAGCACCATGGGACTTAACTGCTATGGTCATCAGTTCCCTAGAACTTAGAACTACTTAAACCAAAGGACATCACACACATCAATACCCGAGGCACGATTCGAACCTGCGACCGCAGCGGTCGCGCGGTTCCAGACCGTAGCGCCTAGAGCCGCTCGCCCACTCTGGCTGGCCGAGAACAATCACCATTGGCCGTAATAACGGCATTGATACGCCTGGGCGTTGAGTCAAACAGAGCTTGGATGGCGTGTAAGGGTACAGCTGCCCATGCAGCTTCAACACGAACCCATAGTTCATCAAGAGTAGTGACTGGCGTATTGTGACGAACGAGTTGCTCGGCCACCATTAACTAGACGTTTTCAATTGGTGAGAGATCTGGAGAATGTGCTGGTCAGGGCAGCAGTCGAACATTTTCTGTATCCACAAAGGCCCGTACAGGACCTGCAACATGCGGTCGTGCATTATCCTGCTGAAATGTAGGGTTTCGCAGGGATCGAATGAAGGGTAGAGCCTAGGGTCGTAACACATCTGAAATGTAACATCCACTGTTCAGAGTGCCGTTAATGCGAACAAGAGGTGACCGAGACGTGTAACCACGCCGGGTGATAAGCCAGTATGGCGATGACGAATACACGCTTCCAATGTGCGTTCACCGCGATGTCGCCAAACACGGACGCGACCGTCATGATGCTGTAAACAGAACCTGGATTCATCCGAAAAAACGACGTTTTGCCATTCGTGCACCCAGGTTCGTCGTTGAGTAAGCCATCGCAGGCGCTCCTGTGTGTGACGCAACGTCAAGGGTAACCGCAGCCATGGCCTCCGAGCTGATAGTCCATGCTCCTGCAAACGTCGTCGAACTGTTCGTGAAGATGGTTGTTGTCTTGCAAACGTCCCCATCTGTTGACTCAGGGATCGAGACGTGGCTGTACGATCCGTACCAGCCATACGGATAAGATGCCTGTCATCTCAACTGCTAGTGATACGAGGCCGTTGGGATCCAGCACGGCGTTCCGGATTACCCTCCTGAACCCACAGACTCCATATTCTGCTAACAGTCATTATATCTCGACCAACGCGAGCAGCAGTGTCGCGATACGATAAACCGCAATCACAATAGGCTACAATCCGACCTTTATCAAAGTCGTAAACGTGATGGTACGCGTTTCTCCTCCTTACAGGAGGCATCACAACAACGTTTCACCAGGTAACGCCGGTCAACTGCTCTTTGTGTATGAGAAATCGGTTGGAAACTTTCCTCATGTCAGCACGTTGTAAGTGTCTCCACCGACGCCAACCGTGTGTGAATGCTCTGAAAAGCCAATCATTTGCATATCACAGCATCTCATTCCTGTCGGTTACATTTCGCGTCTGTAGCACGTCATCTTCGTGGTGTAGCAATTTTAATGGTCAGTAGTGTAAGACCTGCACAAGGTGGCCGGACCTACCTCGCAGGGGCCTCCCGGCCAATGACGCCAAAATATCATTTCCATTTCACCTCTAATATGATTTATAATTAAATATGAGCAGCAATCGAACCGTCTCCTCATACACGTTCATCGTACGAAGCCCGATCGCTAATAACTTGGCCACCATGAACTCTAATGTCGGGCACCTATGCACAGATGCATAACCCACATGAAAGACGAGTAAAGCTTCTCTTGTGATTTTCTCGGAGTTTACAGAGTAGTGAACCACTTGCATATTATGTTGTGTTAATGGTCTACAAAGCTCGACGTAAATCTGTGATCCCAACATCGTGGTCTCCCCTTGTTATTATTAATAGGTAATCATTGGTCAGCAAGCAGCTTGCAAGACATTAACGTAAATGTAATGTTAAGTGTTTCCATCAGAAGTAGCGATAGCACAAAGTGAAAAACTTTATAAACATTGTATTTAAATGAAGCAATTGTCGCGGAAAACTAATCAGAAACCAACAAGGAAGATAAAATGTATGAGGTCAATACAAAACTTATGTTTTACCCTAACAACAATCGACATGAAACGATCAATGTCTCCAGTAACCAGGCTATTATCAGAAGAGTTAAGTAAATATCTAGCAGTGTCGACAAATTTGTATCGTGTGTTTTGTTAAAGAATAGTGAACTTCTACCGTTAGTAGCGAATTAAGAACAGAAACCCTAAGGTATTGTATTAAGCACAGCTCTATGCTCCAGAAAAAAATATAAACACAATCTGACTAGCAATTTAACAGAAATTGTCACACACACACACACACACACACACACACAAACTTATAGAATGTGGTACAACTGAAAATGGACTAAGCGTAGCGATGACTTGAATATTAATTAGTAACTAATGATTCAGCATGTAAGTGGTCTAGAACCGAACAACGTATTGCGGCCAATTGTGTGAAAGAGGACGTTTGCTCAGTGTGGAAATAATTGACTTCGCTTCCAATTAAAAGTCAGGTTATCAGAATGATGGGTGTTTTATGAAACTCATTTCCGCTAACATCACAGTTACGTACGAGATCACTCGTCACAATTTTTAGCAAGCAGCCATCGCCGAAAGAGCACGCTGAGGCTACTTTGCATCTGTGACCCGAGAGCAAGCAAATGAAGCTACTTATTACTAGTGTTTACTGACAGCAACTCAAAATCTGGTTTCGGGTTCGCCATAATATTCATGGACCGTGAATCGAATCAAATATATGCTCCCAAGATGGAGGCAATGTAACGTGGCGCTATATAATGAATAAATAACGAAGAATGATTTCAGTAGGTGGTGCTCCACAGCACAGTCGTCATGCTTACACTTGTTGTAGTTAGTAGTTTCTGTATGACACGTAATATTGGTCCATGATATTTGACTGTAATTTATACTATCGCACTGTATGCAGGTTTCTTATCCTTCTGAAGAAGAAGGGTTTAATCCGTTGAAACCGTGGTTAAGGTTAATTGAAAACCACCAATTATTGCAGCTGGTTGGCTGTCTTATTCATCTGCTATTCTGTTGTTGTTGTTGTTGTTGTTGTCTTCAGTCCAGAGACTGGTTTGATGCAGTTCTCCATGCTACTCTATCCTGTGCTAGCTTCTTCATTTCCCAGTACTTACTGCAACCTACATCCTCCTGAATCTGTTTAGTGCATTCATCTCTTGGTCTCCCTCTACGATTTTTACCCTCCACGCTGCGCTCCAATACTAAACTGGTGATACCCTCTTGCCTCAGAATATGTCCTACCAAGCGATCCCTTCTTGTAGTGAAGTTGTGCCACAAATTTCTCTTCTCCCCAATTCTATTCAGTACCTCCTCATTAGTTATGTGATCTAGCCACCTAATCTTCAGCATTCTTCTGTAGCACCACATTTCGAAAGCTTCTATTCTCTTCTTGTCTAAACTATTTATCGTCCACGTTTCACTTCCATACATGGCTACACTACATACAAATACTTTCAGAAAATACTTCCTGACACTTAAATCTATACTCGATGTTAACAAATTTCTCTTCTCCAGAAACGCTTTCCTTGTCATTGCCAGTCTACATTTTATATCTTCTCTACTTCGACCATCATCAGTTATTTTGCTCCCCAAATAGCAAAACTCATTTACTAGTTTAAGCATCTTATCTAATTCCCTCAGAATCACCAGATTTAATTCGATTACATTCCACTATCCACGTTTTGCTTTCTGGAACCGTTGCTAAAGTTCAGCCAAGTTCAAAAATATTATGGCATTTAAGAATAAAAATTGGAGCACGCTGGTGTCACAAAGTAATACTTCAGTCAAGAAGTGCCCAATTTTACGGTATACGTTTCTGCTCGCAGTGGCACTCTTCAGAACCTTGCTGCACTGACAGCAACTTCACCAGACGAACGGCACAAACATCCTACGATTTCTCATTCCGATCACATATCTGTCTTTGCACCAGAATGACTTTACCTGTAAAATACCAAACTAACGTATTTAAATTTTACGCTGGAAACATGTTACAGTTTGCCACCATAAATAACACTTGACAAGTACGGTTGGGAAATGTTTCTTCTAGCTAACTGCAATGTTCGCTGGCGTCCACCAGATTCGATTCCCTCCCAAAGCTGACAGAGTGCGGACGTAACTCGACTTCGGCGGGACAGCGTTACGCCGATCTTGTCCAGGCCGCTGGGAGGATGAAGAGGACGAGGTCTCGGATGCCACTACGTATCTGGGATGTCGAAACTCGGACACAGGGAATAACTGATCTACTGAGAAAATCATGCAGCCCCTAACCGCAAACTTCAAGCAGAAGTGAGTCATCTGTTTAATCAACACCGTACGCTATTTCTAAGTAGCACAAACTGAAAATGATGATTTCGCGTACCTCAGATATTACGTTGTTGGGAGTCAGACGCCTTACACCAACATCAAAGTTTTCGTGGCTGGAACACGACAGGAAAACGCAATGGCTCCGGCTGGTCCCGGCGGAGGTTCGAGTCCTCCCTCGGGCATGGGTGTATGTGTTTGTCCTTAGTTTTGTGTTAGCAGAAGAGCCAACACCGTGTTACGAGTGGAGGCCGAAATGCACGCGTTTTAGCTCACGCAGGCTGGCGTGAGGAGGGAAGAACTATACTGACGTGAGGTCTGGAACATGACAAGGAATGAGAATTCAGAAAGCGGACGTAATTAGTTTGATACTTGACTTTAATCCAGTAATGATGAACGTCGCTCTTGACGGTACATGAGTCACAATATTATCTGTTCAGAATACAATCTTGAAGATATTACTTATAGTAACTGAATATGGCGCCTTGCTAGGTCGTAGCAAATGACGTAGCTGAAGGCTATGCTAAACTGTCGTCTCTACAAATGAGAGCGTCTGTAGTCAGTGAACCATCGCTAGCAAAGTCGGCTGTACAACTAGGGCGAGTGCTAGGGAGTCTCTCTAGACTAGACCTGCGCGGCGCTCGGTCTGCAATCACTGATAGTGGCGACACGCGGGTCCGACGTATACTAACGGACCGCGGCCGATTTAAAGGCTACCACCTAGCAAGTGTGGTGTCTGGCGGTGACACCACACTTATGATAATTTAGGTTAGGGTATATTTATTTATTAAATTATTACATCGTAGCGTATTACCTGTAACTGAAAGACAAGCAGCAGTCATTTGTTTTCAAATTATTACAACCAACAGTATTTTTTCTATAAATTGGCGTGTAATTCAAAGACATAAGAATTAATAATGTCCTGTCATCCTTATTCTGGTTACATTTTTCCACATATTCCTCTCTAAAGGACGCCTTTATTTTTTAGCAGTCCACTTAATTCGTAACACCCTCCATATCACCACATCTCAAAAGCTTCAGTTCTCGTTTCTTTGGAGTACTCCCAGTCTGTGCTTCAATCAGGTACAGTGCCGTCCCACTGACGCACATTCTAAGACAGTTTGATATTATGTATCACGCAAATGACGACTTGGCTAACGTACTACTGTTTTTCCTTATGATCCCTGAAACCGTAGGATCTATGCGTGGAATAAGAATCGCATACTTATAATCTTGAGTTCATATAAAAATTGGGCTGAAAAGACACGTAAACCGATCTTAGATAATCTAAGCTTGTTATTCATCTTCCTGAGCATTCTGACACCTATATAAGAACTATTCGACAGATAAACGGAGACCGCTGTGATTGAAATAGTAAAACCTTCCTCGACGTCGAAACTTTGTCACCGAGTAGTGAAGAGACCGTACTGAAGGACTGTAAAGAGGTACTGTGCAATACTTAAGTACGCAGCACAAAAACTTGTATGCTCTATTTACGACAGGACTTTTAAACATTTATTATCATCTTGATGATTATGGTTGCCTTACAGTTTCACCTACAATGTGACTATACACTAGTTCCTCACAGTTTAAACGCGGATAAAACTTAACACACACACCTTAACGTTTGTTACTCAGAATACATCACTAATTTTTATAGTAGGGGCAGCTCCCAATGGAAAACATGTGGAAGAGAAATTATAGTGGTACGTAACTCTGAAGTTTCTCAAGGACTACTAGGGGCATAACCGCTGTGTTCCTACCCACATATTAAAACTGCCTCCATTACCACAAGAAACACAGTCATGGTGGCAACGCTGCAGAAATACGCACCATGGAGAACTGTGATGTTAAACACAAAGATGACGCTATAGTCACACATGGTTTGGCATCTGCGGAAGGCGTAACTTCATGCGCACTTGTAGTCGTGTTCCACTTCGAGTAGTTTGATTGAACGCTTCCAGCTTTTTATTCAGTTAAACTTTCGAATAATTTGTTGTTTTGCAGGGCGGGCAACCACAGCCAAACTTCCGAAATTTTTTCAAAGAAAAATCCGCACTGGCTGTATGAATGTTTTTATTAAATCTGCGACCGGTTTCGCACCACTTATCGGTGCATCCTCAGGCAATATACGCTATTGATAACATAGTAACGTTGAACATTGCCCTCTAGCCACTCCCCACCAATCACGTCCAATATTCCGTCATTTGGTGAAAGCGGTAGTTAAAATTTAAAAATAAAAAAAAAATTTTTTAATAAATGATTGGAGCGGAAATGACCGTGCAAGCTGAAAAGAGCCGCGCGGCAGCGGACACGGCCTTACTGACCTTTGTTTTAAAAAATTTTTAAATTTTAACTACCGCTTTCACCAAATAACGGTATATTGGACGTGAATGGTGGGGAGTGGCTACAGGGCAAGGATGCACCGGTAAGTGGTGCGAAACCGGTCGCAGATTTAATAAAAATCATTCATACAGCCAGTGCGGAATTTTCTTTGAAAAAATTTCGAATAATTTCTCGGTTCAAAATGCGTTTATACATTACAATGCTTGTCCAGTTTCTGTTAAGTATTTATGTGGCTTTATCCTAAAACAGAAGATTCCATTGCATTAAACGGTAGTGTTACGTCGGGACACATTAATCATACGAACTATTGCACAAACATGGAAATGTTTCCTCATGAGAAAAATCGACTCTGCTATATGTTTTCCCTCTGACGGATTGACAGTTGAATGCTACTGTGGATCACGGTGACGCTGACAAACGATTACGAATGATTATTCTGAATCTCATTAAATTTCCTTTAATACTGTCGTGAGCTCCTGTAGTATGTTACAGGATTATAATTTAGCTGTGCATATAATTGTAGCTGTTGTTGTCTCGTAGAAAAAACTGAGTAACCGCTTTCTTTTGTGTCACCTGTGAAGGGACTAGTCACATGGAGATTATTAATGTGTACTGCTTTAAAGTACTGGACGTCCTGTGAGACTATCTTTTCGTGTGTCGGTTTGCAGTGTACAGTCTAGATTTGCTCATTGAGACCTGGTAGTCAAGGGAAGGCAGGATTCGGTTACGATTGTGGACGGGGCCGTAATCAGTTCCTATTGGTTGCCTTTCGCAGTTACACACATTTTATCTTAAACTGGTAATTCCAGACTCAACAATAAATAAAATACCACACGTTATTAATGAATGAATAAACGACTGTGTAAAAGAATAGTGTTTTCAGTGAGCTACAATTTAGCAAATCACCATTACATACAGATACAACAGATAATGTTTTAAAAACAAGCCACTGTGATCTGGGCAGAGGGCCGTACACGTCACGAATGGCAGTAAATAAGATTTTAAAGGCTTACTGCGTAAATACAAATACCAAATTAGAATTTTAAGGGAAGTGGCCACAGTCACGCCTGAAGGCCTTACTCACCGGGAACGGAAATAATTAAGGGGCTCCGGAACGCCCTATACTTGCAATGTTAAAATAACGCTTATAAATTACATCTTTCCTCACAAAGTATTTGAGGTAGGAAGTTGAACTTTTTACAGATTATTTATTGGAATATGGGCTACAACTTAACACAGGGATTTTACAAAATTTTAGTTCAGTTATTCAAGATGATTTTTTTTCAATTGTAATGAAAATTCACAACATTTTTTTGCAATTTTTTATTTATATATTCAAAAATATACTGTTTTTTGGAAAAAGGCTGTGTTAAATTATGCTGAAGGTACTGTGTAACATTTACTGAAAGTTTGAAACAAATATGTTTGGAAGATCCTTAGAAAACATGTAATTAGTATGAGAAAATAAAACTTTTGGGAATGGAGCGACAAAGATTGGATTAACTTTTTAGTGCATTCCAGGTCCATAGGATGGATTATCTTCATCCTCTGCAAACTCCTCCTCCAGCTTCCTCTTGTTCCTCCTCCTGTTTACTCTTGCTTGTATTTCTAGACTCTTTACAGCCCTGTCTGCAGCCCGAAGGCGTTCCTTGTCTAAAGCAAGCATCGCTCGTACCATGTTAGAACCTATCTTCATTCCCATATTTCTAAATACCTTGCACCTTACAATGTTGCCATCATTGAAACTCGCAACAGCATCATACACACCAAAGTGAACTGTTTCTATTCCAACAAATACAGTCTTGGGGATTCTCGACCATATAACACTATTTACACTTTCATTGGGGTTTTGAGTTTTTCCGTGAATACACTTTTTCAATAGTTCAGGTGCTGCTAAGTCTCTGAAAATAGGTTTTATCACCTCCATTATTGCATGAGGCAGACTATGCTTATGAGTGTACACTTCACCAGTTAGCAATCCTTTGTTATATTTACACCAACTGTCTTCTTCTTTGGGACACAAGCTATGTTGGGGATTTTTCATCGTCTTTATTGTTTACAGTAATAACACATACCTTTGGCTTTCCAACATTTCTCCTTTTCTTAAAAGCCTTCAGAGGATTTCTAATAACTTTACTTTTACTCATTATTATACTTCAACAAAACAGAGACTCAAGAAACAGAATTAATTACGAATACTTTCGAGATAACGACAGAGTAAATAAACATGAAACAATCGACAATCACACCAGCGATATATATTGAACCATCACAGGTTAGCCACAACACATACTTTATCTCACATCACTAAAATGTACCTGATGAACACGGACGTTAATAATAACACCATTTGACAGCAGTTTAACAGCGCCACAGTGGGTCACGCCCATGTAGAACACATTTAAAAAAAAAATTTAAAAATAGTTGTAGTCTTCGGAATTGAATAAATTATATATCTATTAAAAGGTAATAGTCTGCAGATTCAGAAAACGCAAAAAAGTAAAAATTGAACTTTTCATGATTTTGAGCCTTTCCGGAGCCCCTTAAGAATTGTTTAAGAACTCGCTGCATTTTACAACTTACAGGTACTGACATATTAAAGGTAAGTCACCACAAGCACAGCAGAAGGCATCAGACGCCTGGAATGGCAGTAAATAAGGTTTTGAGGCTTACTGCTAAAATACAAATTAGAATTTTAAGGCAAATGACCATAATCACGACTGAAGGCCTTACACACCAGGAACGGCAATAATATAAAAAAATCAGAAATCTGCTGTAAAACAGCAAATACAATAGAAAAGATTAATTAAAAAAAGAAGCAACTGATCACCAAATGGGTGAAATAAAATGCTGGTAAACTAGGGGCCACAGACGGTGCTCCAGGAATCGACCTCTGAGAAGGTCCGGCAACAAACACTTTCGCGAGTGATGAGATAGGCAGCCAAGAGTTGCATTTACTTCACAAGATGGTAACTCAGACTACTGGCAATCTACAGAATGAGTAATGATAATTTTGCTGAAGCTACCTGACGTGCGATAAACCAAATGCACCGATGAAGCAATACGCCGAGGCCAGAACCGGCGGTCTGCACTGCGTCCCCAGAATACTGCGTTTAGAGTTCCCGGAACGAGAAAGGAACCACTACCACCAGAGTAAAAAGCACTCAACTCGCTGCTCTTCGCCTCGGCGACAGTACAAGCAGCAAGCAAAACGAACCCAAGTCACTCGAGAATAGCGAGATATCACAATGGTGGTGGATTCTCTACTTGGACTGAAATGCACTCATCTTAAGGCTTGCTGGATCCGGTTTACGACGAAGTCGTGCAGTCTCGTGACCTCTTGCACTGCGCAGACCTGGCTCCTCTTGAGTCCCCAACAGAACTGACCCACTCACACGACCCGGAGAAACGACGACGTCGCCCCAAAGATTGGGCAACAGACACTATATATCGATAACCACCGCTGAAGCCACTAACGTACCACACAACGCTTGCGAAACCGAGTGGCACCAGTCAACACGAGAAGAAGACAAACAACCGCAATAATGCCAACCAAACGATACCGTCTGGCCTCCAACAGAGGACGGAAACCTACAAATAGCACCAACGCGAGCCGCAGCACGGCTCACTCATATAATGAAGCAGCTAATTAACTACAGTGCATGTTTCAAGTTTATTCACGCCGTTACCTGACATATTAATTTTACTTAAGTCCAAAGCTCTTTATGCTGTAATTGCTGTTACAGACCTCACAAGAGAGAGAAATTCAGAATGGCAGATACTGGGAGCTATACAATTAATACTGTTTCCATTACCGTAATGAGTCCGTCTGTTTGCTAATCGCTCCAATTACTTCGACGCTGCTAATTAGCACAAGATCAGTGAGGTCATAAAATATTCTTCCGGATTGCCATTTACTGCGTAGCCTTAATCCTTTATGTAATTTAAACGATAGCGCACTATGTAAATCTTTCTACAGCATACATCTATGTAGCGAGACGAAACCTGGATCAGTATGCTCACGAGAACTGCCTGTGGAAGCAACTACCAAGAATCAGGTGGTATTTGAATGCAGTGCAACTGGGTTTGTCAGGCAATTCACTGGCGAGACTGGAGTATCCAAACAAAAAACTGGTATGGGCCATACGCTGTTGATAATCTATACAAAGATTTAGGAGACAATCCGAGGAGACCTCTAAGATTGTTTGCAGATGATGCTGTCGTTTACCGTGTAGTAAAGACTTCTAAAAATCGGAACTATTTTCAAAATGATTTATAGCCGATCGCACAAGGTGCGAGAAGTGTCTGTGAGTGATAGACAATAAAAATTGTGAGGTCCTCCACATAACCATACAGGGAGGAATGTAGAGCGAAATGTTGTGTGAAATGTTGCTGCGTCACAGGAAACGACATTTGCTAGTTATTTGGGTTTTGTACGATCCGGTGCAACATCTCAACAGCAAATCTGTGGCAAAGCTGCAAGTCGCTTCGCCGTTTCAGTGCTTGCGCAATTTGAACTCTGTAAGCGTACATGCAAAGTCCTTTTTTCAGCACATTGTGAACGGTTGGGCGAACGATATTTACCTCTCGTGATGCTCCATGAACTTATTTTGACGGCCTTGTTTGAAGGTTTCTCTGATCCCATCTACCATTTCATCAGATATGTGTTTTCTACTGGAGCCTTACTTCCTGTTTACACCACCAGTGGCAGGATATTAGTCATACCATTCCTTAATCGTCTTCACTTGATAATCACGTCGGGAGTTTCTTTAGTCAAAAATGGGTGTTTTCGTGTCGAGATCACGGATTGGGCTCTCTCGTGAGGTGGAGTGATATCTCGCAATTTTATGTCACTCGAAACAAAACAAAAGGACTTGCGTAGAAAAAACTACACTAAGATTTTTGAGTTGCTTTTCATGATGTCGCTAATGAGAAGTATCTATTTTTCACAGTTTCCTTTAACTGCCATTGCAAATCAGGGAGGATTGATGTAAACTCCCTGTAAGTAGGACTTACAATTACGAACAAATGAAACTGCAACCACTATTTCAAAATTGCGCTGTGGAAGGGAACTAAAGACCGCATTTTATTGACAGAACACTTACAGTCAGAAGATGCAACATAGCGCCCACACAAACTACCCGAAACACTATTTTCGGTCCTGTTCTGGAGTACTGTTGTGCCCAATGGGAACCTTACCAAAGTCAACCCGTTTTGTATTACCACGAAACATGGGATAGAGTAACGCATATGGTAAGCACGTCTAGGTGACAGTCATTAAAATAAAGGCATTTTTCCATTGAACGAGTCCTTTTCACGCAATTTCAATTATCAACTTATCCCTTCGAATGCGAAAAGATATTGCTGACACCCACTTACACAAGGAAAAGTGACCACAGAAATAAAATAAGAGGATTCTGATCTCGTTCGAAAAATTTAGGTATTTATTTCTCGCACGTTCTACTCGAGAGTGGAGTAGTCGAGAAATATGATTCTGAAAGTGGTTCAGTGACTATGTGACAAGCACTTAGTGTGGACCGTAGAGAAGTGATGTAGATGTAGTTGTAGTTGTAAATGTATGATCACGCTCTGCCGAGTGGACAGTACAATAGTGATGGTTATTTCGATACTTATATAACACGCTGTGGATATTACTCAGAAAGAAGTAAATTTAAAAGAATGTGTGGTACTATTTGACGAAACACAAAATGCACATGTGGTTAAAATACACTTTATTACAGGAACCAATTGAGTACTCAACTTCAGTGATGTCCGATCTGAAGTTCTGTGGTTAAAAGCTACAAGTGTACTACACTCCTGGAAATTGAAATAAGAACGCCGTGAATTCATTGTCCCAGGAAGGGGAAACTTTATTGACACATTCTTGGGGTCAGATACATCACATGATCACACTGACA
This sequence comes from Schistocerca nitens, assembly GCF_023898315.1. Lineage (NCBI taxonomy): Eukaryota > Metazoa > Arthropoda > Insecta > Orthoptera > Acrididae > Schistocerca > Schistocerca nitens. The sequence continues at coordinate 570,440,831 of NC_064620.1, forward strand.
GAACCACAGGCACATAGACACAGGCAACAGAGCATGCACAATGTCGGCACTAGTACAGTGTATATCCACCTTTCGCAGCAATGCAGGCTGCTATTCTCCCATGGAGACGATCGTAGAGATGCTGGATGTAGTCCTGTGGAACGGCTTGCCATGCCATTTCCACCTGGCGCCTCAGTTGGACCAGCGTTCGTGCTGGACGTGCAGACCGCGTGAGACGACGCTTCATCCAGTCCCAAACATGCTCAATGGGGGACAGATCCGGAGATCTTGCTGGCCAGGGTAGTTGACTTACACCTTCTAGAGCACGTTGGGTGGCACGGGATACATGCGGACGTGCATTGTCCTGTTGGAACAGCAAGTTCCCTTGCCGGTCTAGGAATGGTAGAACGATGGGTTCGATGACGGTTTGGATGTACCGTGCACTATTGAGTGTCCCCTCGACGATCACCAGTGGTGTACGGCCAGTGTAGGAGATCGCTCCCCACACCATGATGCCGGGTGTTGGCCCTGTGTGCCTCGGTCGTATGCAGTCCTGATTGTGGCGCTCACCTGCACGGCGCCAAACACGTATACGACCATCATTGGCACCAAGGCAGAAGCGACTCTCATCGCTGAAGACGACACGTCTCCATTCGTCCCTCCATTCACGCCTGTCGCGACACCACTGGAGGCGGGCTGCACGATGTTGGGGCGTGAGCGGAAGACGGCCTAACGGTGTGCGGGACCGTAGCCCAGCTTCATGGAGACGGTTGCGAATGGTCCTCGCCGATACCCCAGGAGCAACAGTGTCCCTAATTTGCTGGGAAGTGGCGGTGCGGTCCCCTACGGCACTGCGTAGGATCCTACGGTCTTGGCGTGCATCCGTTCGTCGCTGCGGTCCGGTCCCAGGTCGACGGGCACGTGCACCTTCCGCCGACCACTGGCGACAACATCGATGTACTGTGGAGACCTCACGCCCCACGTGTTGAGCAATTCGGCGGTACGTCCACCCGGCCTCCCGCATGCCCACTATACGCCCTCGCTCAAAGTCCGTCAACTGCACATACGGTTCACGTCCACGCTGTCGCGGCATGCTACCACTATTAAAGACTGCGATGGAGCTCCGTATGCCACGGCAAACTGGCTGACACTGACGGCGGCGGGGCACAAATGCTGCGCAGCTAGCGCCATTCGACGACCAACACCGCGGTTCCTGGTGTGTCCGCTGTGCCGTGCGTGTGATCATTGCTTGTACAGCCCTCTCGCAGTGTCCGGAGCAAGTATGGTGGGTCTGACACACCGGTGTCAATGTGTTCTTTTTTCCATTTCCAGGAGTGTAGTTCTTGAATCCTGTCCATGTCCATATCACAACTATGTACGATGACTAACGTTCCCTCACAGATAGCTAAGGTGCGAGGCGACGACTATCAGTTAGAACACAGTGCGACGTACTGAGGTCGCAGTGCGAACTGAGTTCTTGCTGAGATTGACAGATTGAGGCAGCTCGGACGGCTGAGGCGGCCTATATGCACGCTGTCCAGGGGGCGTTGTCGGCAAGTAGCGTGGGAGCGTGTTTTGGTCGTCTCTTGTCATAGGCACGCTTAGTTCAGCGCCTGCTATACAATATTTCCTAGTCCCGACCGGTGCGCTGGCGAAGGCGTACGCTAGCACAAAAGTAACCAGAATTTAAGTCGTGTAAGGTGATTTTGTAGTGTCCTTGCTTCCATATGGCAGCGGAAATTGGACAGTCAACATCTACCTTTACATCTACACTTATACGCTGCAGCCTACCTTGCGGTGTGTGGAGAAGGGTATTTTAAGTACCACTGTCACTCGCGAATGGTTGGCGGGAGATAAATGTTCCTGGTCAGCCTGCCTGTGGGTTCGAATCTCTCTAGGTTCTTTGCGCTGGATACCCGTATCAGGAAGCAATACATTAGCTAGTTCATTAAGGATCACGCACTCTAGGAACTTAAACGGTAAAAAACGCCGTGATACGGAATGCCTCTCTTGAAAGGTCTGCCACTAGAGTTCGCTGTACATCTCCGTGACGCTTTCGCGCTTACTGCACTGAAGACTCAAAGAAACTGGTACACCTACCTAATACTGTGTATCGCTCCCGCGAGCACGCACAAGTGCCGCACCACAACGTGGCATGGACTCGACTAATGTCTAGAGTAGTGGTGGAGGGAATAGACACCATGAATCCTGCAGGGCTGTACCCAAATCCGTAAGAGTACGAGGGGTGGAGATCTCTTCTGAACAGCACGTTGCAAGGCATGACATGTATGATCAATAATGTTCTAGTCTGGGGAGATTGGTGGCCACCGGAAGTATTTAAACTCAGAAGAATATTACTATAAACACTCTGTAGCAATTCTGGACGTGTGGGGTGTCGTATTCTTCTGCTGCAATTGCCCAAGTCCGTCAGCACGCACAATGGACATGAGTGGCTGCAGGTAATCAGATAGGAAGATTACGTACGTGTCACCTGTCAGTGTCGTATCCAAGCATATCAGAGCTCCCATATCACTCCAACTGCACACGCCTCACACCATCACAGAGCCTCACCAGCTTGAATAGTCCGCTGCTGACGTTGAGGTTGTCTCCATACCCGTACACGTCCATCAGCTCGATACAATTTGAAACGAGACTCGTCCGACCAGGCAACATGTTTCCAGTCATCAGCAGTACAGTGTCGGTGTTGACGGTCCCAGGCGAGGCGTAAAGCTTTGTATCGTGCAGTCATCAAGGGTACACGAGTGCGCCTTCGACACCAAAAGCCCATATCGATGATGTTTCGTTGAATAGTTCGCACGGTGACACTTGTTGATGGCCGAGCATTGAAATCTGAAGCAATTTGCGAAAGGGTTGCTTTTCTGTCACGTTGAACGATTCTCTTCAGACGTCGTTGATCCCGTTCTTGCTGGATCTTTCTCCGGCTGCAACTATGTCGGAGATTTGATGTTTTACCGGATTCCTGATATTCACGGTACGCTCGTGAAATGCTAGTACGAGAAAATCCCCACTTTAACGGTGAGATGCTGTGTCCCATCGCTCGCGCGCCGACTGTAACACCACGCTCAAACTCACTTGAATCTCGATAATCTGCCATTGTAGCAGTAGTAACCGATCCAACAAGTGCGCCAGACACATATTGTCTTATATAGGCGTTGCCGACAGCAGCGCCGTATTCTGGTTACATACCTCTGTATTTGAATACGCGTGCCTATACCAGTTTCTTGGGCGCTTCGGTATATATGCACTTATAGCGAAACGCTCTGCTTTTCTTCCGGTCTTCTCTGTTTACTCTATCCTGTCTAATACGGATCCGAAGCTGACGAGCAGTGTTCAGTTATCGATTGAACGAGGGTTTTGCAAGCTGCCTCCTCTGTTGGTGGGCTACGTTTCCTGAGAATTCTCCCAATGAGTCTCAGTCTGGCATCTGCCTTATCTGCAGTATGTTTTATGTGGTCGTTCCAGTTTAAATCGGCCTGGACTCATAGTCCTAGATACAGGGTGATTCAAAAGGAATACCACAACTTTAGGAATTTAAAACTCTGCAACGACAAAAGGCAGAGCTAAGCACTATCTGTCGGCGAATTAAGGGAGCTATAAAGTTTCATTTAGTTGTACATTTGTTCGCTTGAGGCGCTGTTGACTAGGCGTCAGCGTCAGTTGATGCTAAGATGGCGACCGCTCAACAGAAAGCTTTTTGTGTTATTGAGTACGGCAGAAGTGAATCGACGACAGTTGTTCAGCGTGCATTTCGAACGAAGTATGGTGTTAAACCTCCTGATAAGTGGTGTATTAAACGTTGGTATAAACAGTTTACAGAGAATGGGTGTTTGTGCAAAGGGAAAAGTTCTGGACGGCCGAGAACGAGTGATGAAAATGTAGCACGCATCCAGCAAGCATTTGTTCGCAGCCCAGGAAAATCGACTCGCAGAGCTAGCAGAGAGCTGCAAATTCCACAATCAACTGTATGGAGAGTCCTACGAAAAAGGTTAGTTATGAAACCTGAACGTCAACTACCCGAAGCGATGGATCGGCCGCCAGGCAGCCCCTGACAGAGCACTTCATCACTGGCCTCCAAGAAGCCCTGATCTTACCCCCTGCGATTTTTTCTTATGGGGGTATGTTAAGGATATGGTGTTTCAGCCACCTCTCCCAGCCACCAGTGATGATTTGAAACGAGAAATAACAGCAGCTATCCAAACGGTTACGCCTGATATGCTACAGAGAGTGTGGAACGAGTTGGAGTATCGGGTTGATATTGCTCGTGTGTCTGGAGGGGGCCATATTGAACATCTCTGAACTTGTTTTTGAGTGAGAAAAAACATTTTTAAATACTCTTTGTAATGATGTATAACACAAGGTTATATTATGTTTCTTTCATTAAATACACATTTTTAAAGTTGTGGTATTCTTTTTGAATCACCCTGTATTTTGTGGACGTAATGGCTTCCAGTGATCGTCTTGCATTGGCACAATCGTACAAAAATGGTTCCTCCTGCGTATTTATGCGGAATACGTTACACTTGCTTACGGAGAGGGTCTATTGCCACTCCCTGCACCAAGCCTCGCTCCTCTACTGGTCTTTCCGCTACAGTTTTCTAGTATTGTTACTTCTCAGTATATAACAGCATCATCAGCGTAAAGCCTCTTGCAACTTCCGACGTAATTCATTAGTTTATTTACACAGAGTGTTTGCGAAAGGGCTTGCAAAAATTTAACATGGCATAGAGGATGCTTCACTGAAAAATTTGAGGCAGGGAATCTGATGCCGGAGAAGCCAGCTTAAGGAGATAATAGCAATAAAATCACATTACTGTGTGCTTTTTTATTTACATTACTTACAGGTAACTGCAAATACCATCATTGGCAATGAATGTACAATTTGTACTGTATCTCCAACACGTGCAGAAACTGACAGCCGTCAACCTCAATGCAAACATGACATCGGTGAACGAGATTCTGACGCACACTGACAAATATCCCTGGTGTTTTTCGAATCACATCACAGGCAGCTACCATTCTGGCAACTAATTCCGTCCTTGTAGCCACTGGGGTATCATACACGAGTGAGTCTGGGTATCCCCATTGAAATAATCAATGGCATTCAGGTCAGGTGTCCCCGCAGGCCATGGAATAGGACCTCCCCTTCCAGTCCTGCGACCAGGAATTACAGCACTGAGATGGTTGCGGACATCCACACTGAAGTGAGGCGGTGCACCGTGTAACCTCCCCACAAAATTTCAAATGACAATATTTAAATGTTAATGGGAATAGACCCAAGTGTAACTTTCTAGCAAAAATTAAAGATAATTTTTAAATGAGAATAGACATCTAGCTAAGTGTAAACTCCCAGCAATAAAAATTATTTATGGACAAAGACAATTAAATGATAAATAGCAATCTGAGCCAAGTGTAAGCTGCCCACAAAAATGTAAGTCAATTCAGTGATAATGAAATCTCAGTGACAATGAAAACGCAAATAGACCGAAATGTCGATCTTAGGCCCTGTGCAATTTTGAATTTAAGTAAAACTTTTCTTTAAGGAAATGCATGGGAAACTTTCTTTCAATTCAAATGATTGTTTTCTTAAAAAATTGCTTTGAAAACAAAATTATTATTGGGGCGATTCTTGGACAAATTAATTACAATAAATATACATTACATTATCGCATGTGCGCAATGCTGCTTCATTACCTTATTAAAAAAATATACCTCGTCCTGAATCTTGACCAGAGGGCCATGTCGACGCCCGCCGACTCCTCACACACAACTCCGACTGTCTCTCGCGCGCTACTAGCACTGACAGAGTGCAACTAGCATTTGCCACTACTGACTCCCTACATGCAACTCAACTCTCGCGCGGTCAAGCGCAGACTAGCAACGATAAATAACTCTCTGGTCAGAGATTCTGTCATGCCTCGCCATCGCTGTACTAAATACATACGCGTTTCAACCGTCATGTTGTATCCACATCCTCTCACAGCCGAGGCTACGTTCCCAATAACTCAGGTAGAACACTTTGCACGAATAAATAATCTTGCAGGAAATGAAGAATGAACATGTAAATAAGCAGCACAGTACGTGTAAACTTGTACTCACGTTAGATGAAAATAAGCCGGAAAACAGTAATGCTGGACAAAGCGGTAGACTAGTTTACTTCCATATCTCCTTAAGCTGGCTTCTACGACCCCAAGTTCCTTGCCTCAAATTGTTGAGTAGAGCATTCTCTATGTACTGTTATATTTCTGCACGCTCTTACGTAAACACCCTGTATGTATTACGAAAAGTTGTGGTCCTATAATGTTCCATTTGGGTGTGCATGAAGTGACTTACGTCTGAAGAATCTTTATTTTGAGAACCACATGCTGTTTCTACCAAAATATTTTCAGAAAGTGGTGCTGCGCAGCTCTTAGTTCTTCGAACCTCACGACTACCGCCAATACCTGCTGATAAAGATTTCTTTACTGAAGGACTGGTATCTCTCTGCTGACCAATGTCATGTTCATAAATTCATTTACAACATCGTACCAGGCTATATAAAAACAATGGTGCCAGCTAATAGAATCCATGAATTCGTGATTGGAGAGTAAAGTACGACGCACAGAAGAAAGCAACTAAGTATAAACAAAGCATATCACAAATACATAGATACACCGCAGTCATACAGAGTTACCCGTTGGCAGATGGTAATACAAGATATATCGGCAATCATAAGGTGTGCTAGACAGTGCACACCTCCCTGATGTATCAACATACTATCACATGCTTGACTGCTTAAACAGATTGTTTTGGCTAATTGAAGCTGACTATAGCAGAGACGTACGAAGTATGGCAAAGATAATGCCGTGGTTTAAGAAAAGCAAAAGAGTGATGAGAAACAAATGAAACTGGAAATGAATAGGTGACTTTCAGTGCAGAGACATAAAGAAGTCAATCACTATTGTCAACCATGTACATATTGACGGCCTTGTTCACGAAATGCCTTCACGACTGAAACTTGCTGCAGTCCTCATGACTTGTTAGTTCTTAGTGTCTCCAGCTGCAATACGTTTGGTGTGCCTCTCAGTTTATCCGATACAGACAAACGTACAGTGACAAATATTTTTGAATCAGTGAGAGTCATTTACACGACAGTTTTTGTTACCGTAGTAACACGTTCAGCTTTCCGTAGCGGTTCTGTCCACTCTCGCGAAATTTTCTCTCCTCTGTCACCTCTCCGTGACGTGCATTATCTTACACTTCACCAGCTTTATCACGTTACTCTGCTATGCACCAGAACTGGAGGAAAAGATACAAACTCCTGGATCCCATCCACAGTGTGCACAGTGTATTTATAAGATCGAGTGACATGAATGTGGCCACCGCCTATGTTCTACGTCAACAAGCCACAACCAACAGTGACCGTTGCTGCCTATTGGCCTCTGCAGAGAACGTCTGGTTCATGCTCCAGTACTGATTGCTGTTCGTCGGCGACGAAGACAGGTGGCAGCACTAGCAGTGGAGGATATACACTCCTGGAAATGGAAAAAAGAACACATTGACACCGGTGTGTCAGACCCACCATACTTGCTCCGGACACTGCGAGACGGCTGTACAAGCAATGATCACACGCACGGCACAGCGGACACACCAGGAACCGCGGTGTTGGCCGTCGAATGGCGCTAGCTGCGCAGCATTTGTGCACCGCCGCCGTCAGTGTCAGCCAGTTTTCCGTGGCATACGGAGCACCATCGCAGTCTTTAACACTGGTAGCATGCCGCGACAGCGTGGACGTGAACCGTATGTGCAGTTGACGGACTTTGAGCGAGGGCTTATAGTGGGCATGCGGGAGGCCGGGTGGACGTACCGCCGAATTGCTCAACACGTGGGGCGTGAGGTCTCCACAGTACATCGATGTTGTCGCCAGTGGTCGGCGGAAGGTGCACGTGCCCGTCGACCTGGGACCGGACCGCAGCGACGCACGGATGCACGCCAAGACCGTAGGATCCTACGCAGTGCCGTAGGGGACCGCACCGCCACTTCCCAGCAAATTAGGGACACTGTTGCTCATGGGGTATCGGCGAGGACCATTCGCAACCGTCTCCATGAAGCTGGGCTACGGTCCCGCACACCGTTAGACCGTCTTCCGCTCACGCCCCAACATCGTGCAGCCCGCCTCCAGTGGTGTCGCGACAGGCGTGAATGGAGGGACGAATGGAGACGTATCGTCTTCAGCGATGAGAGTCGCTTCTGCCTTGGTGCCAATGATGGTCGTATGCGTGTTTGGCGCCGTGCAGGTGAGCGCCACAATCAGGACTGCATACGACCGAGGCACACAGGGCCAACACCCGGCATCATGGTGTGGGGAGCGATCTCCTACACTGGCCGTACACCACTGGTGATCGTCGAGGGGACACTGAATAGTGCACGGTACATCCAAACCGTCATCGAACCCATCGTTCTACCATTCCTAGACCGGCAAGGGAACTTGCTGTTCCAACAGGACAATGCACGTCCGCATGTATCCCGTGCCACCCAACGTGCTCTAGAAGGTGTAAGTCAAGTACCCTGGCCAGCAAGATCTCCGGATCTGTCCCCCATTGAGCATGTTTGGTACTGGATGAAGCGTCGTCTCACGCGGTCTGCACGTCCAGCACGAACGCTGGTCCAACTGAGGCGCCAGGTGGAAATGGCATGGCAAGCCGTTCCACAGGACTACATCCAGCATCTCTACGATCGTCTCCATGGGAGAATAGCAGCCTGCATTGCTGCGAAAGGTGGATATACACTGTACTAGTGCCGACATTGTGCATGCTCTGTTGCCTGTGTCTATGTGCCTGTGGTTCTGTCAGTGTGATCATGTGATGTATCTGACCCCAGGAATGTGTCAATAAAGTTTCCCCTTCCTGGGACAATGAATTCACGGTGTTCTTATTTCAATTTCCAGGAGTGTATTTACTTTCAGACCAGTGCAGTTCAATTGAAAGGAAATTTTGTGGCGCTGTAAATTTTCATCATTTATTTTGGGAGTTGTTTAATGCATTGGCCATAAGAGATGCTCATCCTGCCACCCAGATACTGTAGTCACCTGATAATGGGGCCAGCAGCAACCTTCGCAGAGGCCCCCAAGGTAGTTCACCCAACTGCTATAGTTTGTTCGACAGGTATCACACTGCTGGTGAACGCATACAAACATTATCAAGCTTGAACGAAAGTGAACGTTTGCAAACATAAAAGCAAAGATGACACCTAGATGTGTCAACAGGACATGGGAGGTCAAATCTCAGCGTATAACACGCAGTCTGGCTAGCAAGAGAGTGTCTTCTATGAATAACTTACTTGCAAGTTATGTGTAGGTGTCTGCTATGAGCATCATGAGGGCGCTTAAAACCCAAACAGATATTTTACAGCTGTAGCTGATGTTTGCAAGTACAGTGCCAAAAATTGTTGATGGACACGTCCACATATCAGAGGACGGAAACACTCGCCTTTAGGAATAATTTTCTTGGAGTACAAGAAAACTATCAAGGATAGAGAAAACTAATTTGGTTGGCCAAAAGAAGAAGATGAGCTGGCCAGTCGGGTGTGCAGCCAAGCTCAGAGAGAAAGCGCTCTGGAGAACTCTAAGAGATCATCCTGCAGTGAGGGAGACTTTGCGAAGAACACACTTCCTGGCGAGAGACTTCACTTGGAGACGTCAGAGCAGAGACGTCGAGTGCAGCCCTGATAAGACATGGCTTCTGAGCACAGCTGCCACTAATGTCTGACGTGCTGTTCTGGCCACAGCCGAAGATGCGCACCCAAATCAAAGCAAAATTTTCCTCACTGCATAACTGGCAAGCAGTGCTGTATTGTACTGAGTGGAAATATTCGTCACACATATGAATACTGTGATTCTAGCTAGATGTACTTTGACGACCAGTCAGTATCTGTAATATAAACAGGACTAAAACTTTTTCTAGTAGTTTTTGCACAGCTAGAATGCCAAATATCGTGAATGTGTTTAATTTTTTGTTGGAAAGAGATTTTAAGTAACACTTAACCCCTCTGAAGCACTATTAAAACTTATACACAGGTGACCCATGATTAAAGATTCATAAACTATAAGTGTGGGGTACTGATGAACTTTGCCGGCATGTGACGTCAGAGCTATTACCACCTCCAGCACCACTGTGGCCATGACCACCGTCCATCCTCGATCGAGCAGTTGACTTGTAAGGGCTGCCATTCCTCGGACGAGTTACAGTTGCTCGTGCAGTATCAGTGCGGTATTTTATATATTGCCGGTACGTTATGTTGTTGTGACCAGGCGAAACTTCACTCCTGGAAATGGAAAAAAGAACACATTGACACCGGTGCGTCAGACCCACCATACTTGCTCCGGACACTGCGAGAGGCCTGTACAAGCAATGATCACACGCACGGCACAGCGGACACACCGGAAACCGCGGTGTTGGCCGTCGAATGGCGCTAGCTGCGCAGCATTTGTGCACCGCCGCCGTCAGTGTCAGCCAGTTTGCCGTGGCATACGGAGCTCCATCGCAGTCTTTAACACTGGTAGCATGCCGCGACAGCGTGGACGTGACCGTATGTGCAGTTGACGGACTTTGAGCGAGGGCGTATAGTGGGCATGCGGGAGGCCGGGTGGACGTACCGCCGAATTGCTCAACACGTGGGGCGTGAGGTCTCCACAGTACATCGATGTTGTCGCCAGTGGTCGGCGGAAGGTGCACGTGCCCGTCGACCTGGGACCGGACCGCAGCGACGCACGGATGCACGCCAAGACCGTAGGATCCTACGCAGTGCCGTAGGGGACCGCACCGCCACTTCCCAGCAAATTAGGGACACTGTTGCTCCTGGGGTATCGGCGAGGACCATTCGCAACCGTCTCCATGAAGCTGGGCTACGGTCCCGCACACCGTTAGGCCGTCTTCCGCTCACGCCCCAACATCGTGCAGCCCGCCTCCAGTGGTGTCGCGACAGGCGTGAATGAAGGGACGAATGGAGACGTGGCGTCTTCAGCGATGAGAGTCGCTTCTGCCTTGGTGCCAATGATGGTCGTATGCGTGTTTGGCGCCGTGCAGGTGAGCGCCACAATCAGGACTGCGTACGACCGAGGCACACAGGGCCAACACCCGGAATCATGGTGTGGGGAGCGATCTCCTACACTGGCCGTACACCACTGGTGATCGTCGAGGGGACACTGAACAGTGCACGGTACATCCAGACCGTCATCGAACCCATCGTTCTACCATTCCTAGACCGGCAAGGGAACTTGCTGATCCAACAGGACAATGCACGTCCGCATGTATCCCGTGCCACCCAACGTGCTCTAGAAGGTGTAAGTCAACTACCCTGGCCAGCAAGATCTCCGGATCTGTCCCCCATTGAGCATGTTTGGGACTGGATGAAGCGTCGTCTCACGCGGTCTGCACGTCCAGCACGAACGCTGGTCCAACTGAGGCGCCAGGTGGAAATGGCATGGCAAGCCGTTCCACAGGACTACATCCAGCATCTCTACGATCGTCTCCATGGGAGAATAGCAGCCTGCATTGCTGCGAAAGGTGGATATACACTGTACTAGTGCCGACATTGTGCATGCTCTGTTGCCTGTGTCTATGTGCCTGTGGTTCTGTCAGTGTGATCATGTGATGTATCTGACCCCAGGAATGTGTCAATAAAGTTTCCCCTTCCTGTGACAATGAATTCACGGTCTTCTTATTTCAATTTCCAGGAGTGTACAAATCGTGTCGATGGGACGCAGATAACAGTGCAGTCGTTATCTTGGTGCGATAACAGAGCGTTGTATCCGACGTCCAAAAGGCCATGATCATTGGCTTTGGGGATAAGGGTGGAAGCATTTCTGAAACAGCTGTTTGTAATCCGTTTGTGTGCCGCCTTGGTTAATGTATGCTGGTCATGCCCAAATGGCGGGTAAGGCAACTGTGGTACATCACGAGCCACGGATGACCGGATGACAAGAGTGAATGTCGGCTGGAGAAAGGTGTACTCTGAACAGACGTGCAACTGTGAAGCAGCTGACCGCTCACATGGACCAAGAGGCTACGAACAGTGTATCTTCAACGATCTTTCAGCGAAGGCTGCTGCATCTTGGCCTCTACAGTGAGCACCTGGTTCATGCACCCATGCTGCCTGCCGCTCCTCACCAACGAAGACTGGAACCCGCTCACCAATACTGACTCTGGATTTCCACTGAGTGGTGACAGGTGATTTTTTCAGATGAATCACGTTTACTGCTCCGTCGGGCAGATGGGCCTTTGAACCTCAGAAGGGTTCAGGAGGCGGCGTTATGGTCAGGGAAAGGTTTTCGTGTCGTTTGCTGGGTCATCTCTTCATTATGCAAGGCACAATGGATCAACACAAGTACGGATCTATCCTTGGGGAACATGTCCATACCTGCACGCCGTCTATTTATTCTCGGCACGATAGTGTCTACCAGCAGGACAACGCTACGTATCACGTAACACTTAATGTACATGCGTGGTTCGAAGTATACCAGGATGGGTTTACTGCCCTCCACTGCTCTTCAAACTCCCCACACGCAAACCCAATCGAAATCAATGGGAACCCTCGATTGTGCTGTTCGCGCCATGGGTTCTCGAACGAGAAACCTACAACAAGTGGCTCTGAGCACTATGGGACTTAACATCCGAGGCCATCAGTTCCCTAGAACTTAGCACTACTTAAACCTAACTAACTTAAGGACATCACACATATCCATGCCCGAGGCAGGATTCGAACCTGCAACCGTAGCGGTCGTGCGTTTCCAGACTGAAGCGCCTAATACCGCTCGGCTACATCGGCCGGCCAAACCTAGAACAGCTAGCCGCTGCATTAGAGACGGCGTTGTTCCATATCCCTGTCGGTAGCTTCCAGAACCATACCGATTCTCTTCCTGCGCGTCTCGCAGCGGTCCTCTCAGCGAAAGGTGGTCGTTCAGGACTTTGACAGGTGGTCACATCAGTATGACTGAACAGTGTATTCGTCAGTACAGGTAGTGGTGACAACGAAGTAAAAATCATGAGAAATATTATTAATAACGGGCTGCAATCTGTTAGTATGCATCTCCTAGGACCTTCGATGATGATGACAGTAAAGACGACCCAGCTTCTTTACATCCTCTGAGGGGTTTGATACAATATTGAATGTGAAATGGCCGGCCGGAGTGGCCGAGCAGTTGTAGGCGCTACAGTCTGGAAACGCTCAACCTCTACGGTCGCAGGTTCGAATCCCGCCTCGGGCATGGATGTGTGTGATGTCCTTAGGTTAGTTAGGTTTAACTGGTTCTACGTTCTAGGGGAATGATGACCTCAGAAGTTAAGTCCCATAGTGCTCAGAGCCATTTTTTGAATGTGAAATGAAAATACTCCGTTACCGAAGAATTCTCCTCAAAAATTAAGATACGTAATTCGAGCAGGTGTTATGTAATGAAGATTGTTTTCACATAATACTTCAAATACACTCCTGGAAATTGAAATAAGAACACCGTGAATTCATTGTCCCAGGAAGGGGAAACTTTATTGACACATTCCTGGGGTCAGATACATCACATGATCACACTGACAGAACCACAGGCACATAGACACAGGCAACAGAGCATGCACAATGTTGGCACTAGTACAGTGTATATCCACCTTTCGCAGCAATGCAGGCTGCTATTCTCCCATGGAGACGATCGTAGAGATGCTGGATGTAGTCCTGTGGAACGGCTTGCCATGCCATTTCCACCTGGCGCCTCAGTTGGACCAGCGTTCGTGCTGGACGTGCAGACCGCGTGAGACGACGCTTCATCCAGTCCCAAACATGCTCAATGGGGGACAGATCCGGAGATCTTGCTGGCCAGGGTAGTTGACTTACACCTTCTAGAGCACGTTGGGTGGCACGGGATACATGCGGACGTGCATTGTCCTGTTGGAACAGCAAGTTCCCTTGCCGGTCTAGGAATGGTAGAACGATGGGTTCGATGACGGTTTGGATGTACCGTGCTCTATTCAGTGTCCCCTCGACGATCACCAGTGGTGTACGGCCAGCGTAGGAGATCGCTCCCCACACCATGATGCCGGGTGTTGGCCCTGTGTGCCTCGGTCGTATGCAGTCCTGATTGTGGCGCTCACCTGCACGGCGCCAAACACGCATACGACCATCATTGGCACCAAGGCAGAAGCGACTCTCATCGCTGAAGACGACACGTCTCCATTCGTCCCTCCATTCACGCCTGTCGCGACACCACTGGAGGCGGGCTGCACGATGTTGGGGCGTGAGCGGAAGACGGCCTAACGGTGTGCGGGACCGTAGCCCAGCTTCATGGAGACGGTTGCGAATGGTCCTCGCCGATACCCCAGGAGCAACAGTGTCCCTAATTTGCTGGGAAGTGGCGGTGCGGTCCCCTACGGCACTGCGTAGGATCCTACGGTCTTGGCGTGCATCCGTGCGTCGCTGCGGTCCGGTCCCAGGTCGACGGGCACGTGCACCTTCCGCCGACCACTGGTGACAACATCGATGTACTGTGGAGACCTCACGCCCCACGTGTTGAGGAATTCGGCGGTACGTCCACCCAGCCTCCCGCATGCCCACTATACGCCCTCGCTCAAAGTCCGTCAACTGCACATACGGTTCACGTCCACGCTGTCGCGGCATGCTACCAGTGTTAAAGACTGCGATGGAGCTCCGTATGCCACGGCAAACTGGCTGACACTGACGGCGGCGGTGCACAAATGCTGCGCAGCTAGCGCCATTCGACGGCCAACACCGCGGTTCCTGGTGTGTCCGCTGTGCCGTGCGTGTGATCATTGCTTGTACAGCCCTCTCGCAGTGTCCGGAGCAAGTATGGTGGGTCTGACACACCGGTGTCAATGTGTTCTTTTTTCCATTTCCAGGAGTGTACTTTAAAAACGTAATTGATCCTATCTGATTTTAGTAACATTCTATATAGTCAGTTCCGCAAGAAAGTTTACGTTATAACGTCAAACGTAATGCGCGCAGCGATACCTCTGGTAGTGGTCTCGAATCTATACTCAATCCACGTTTTGATCAGTGTATAGATAAACAGTGTGAGAGCTGAATGCTTTGTTTTGTTGGTTGCAGTTTTGGCTGTTTGCTCTTATTTACATGCAGTTTTCACGCTGAAAAAATGTGCAGTATTTATCAAATATGCCTTCTGAGATCCGTTAAGAAGCTATTTGGTTCGAACGGGACAAACTGGGTGCTTCAAGACGATAGTGGCACGGAACGTCGCAACCGACTCTGAACAGCGTGAAAACAAAGCAACGGGCTGTCCACGTTGTATTGGTCTGCAATATCTCCGGATGCAAATCCGATCGACAATATTTGGTCGTATATTAAGACGAAGGTCAAAGGAAAGCCAATATATACACATATCAAAAAAAGTTTTGCATCACTTCCGTTCCGAGGGTTCCGAAACCTGTACAGAAAACTGGAATAGAGATCAACATAAATATCACTTCCACCCTATTTATTGCCCATGAAAACCACACTTCGCATATTGTATTACCATACTGACAGACCTTCAGAGGTTGTGGTCCAGATTGCTGTACACACCGGTACCTCTAATACCAAGTACCACGTCTCTTGCATTGATGCATGCCTGTATTCGTTGTGGCATACTATCCATAATTTCACCAAGGCACCGTTGTTCCAGATTGTCCCACGCCTCAACCGCGATTCGGTGTAGATCCCTCAGAGTGGTTGGTGGGTCAGGTCCATAAACATCCCTTTTCAATCTATCCCAGACATGTGCGATAGGATTCATGTCTGAAGAACATGCTGGCCACTCTAGTCGAGCGATGTTGTTATCCTGAAGGAAGTAATTCACTAGATGTGCCACACGATTGGGGGCGCGAATAGTCGTCCATGAAGACGAATGCCTCGCCAATATGCTGCCGATATGGTTGCACTATCGGTCGGAGGATGACATTCACGTATCGTACACCAGTTACGGAGCCTTACATGACCATCACGGCGTACGTCGGCCCCACATAATGCTACCCCAAAACATCAGGGAACCTCCACCTTGCTGCACTCGCTGGACAGTGTGTCTAAGGCGTTCAGGCTGACTGGGTTGCCTCCAAACACGTCTCTGACGATTGTCTGGTTAAAGGCAAATATGACACTCATCTGTGAAGAGAACTTAATGAAAATCCTGAGCGGTCCATTCGGCATTTTGTCGGGCCCATCTGTACCGCGCTGCATGGTGTCGTGTTTGCAAAGATGGACATCAGTATGGACGTCTGGAGTGAAGTTGTGCATCATGCAGATTATTGCACACAGTTTGAGTCGTAACACGACGTCCTATGGCTACACGAAAAGCATTATTAACGTGGTGGCATTGCTGTCGAGGTTCGTCAGTGCCATAATCTGTAGGTAGTGGTCATCCACTGCAGTAGCTGCCCATGGACTGCCTGAGCGAGGAATGTCGTTGAAAGTTCCTGTCTCTCTGTATGTCCTCCATGTCCGAGCAACATTGCTTTGGTCATCCACTGCAGTAGCTGCCCATGGACTGCCTGAGCGAGGAATGTCGTTGAAAGTTCCTGTCTCTCTGTATGTCCTCCATGTCCGAGCAACATTGCTTTGGTTCACTCCGAGACGCCTGCACACTTCCCTTGTGGAGAGCCCTTCCTGGCTCAAAGTAATAATGCGGACGCGATCGAACCGCGGTATCGACCTACAGACAACACGAGCCGTGTACGTCCTTCCTGGTGGAATGACTGATCGGCTGCCTGACGCCCTCCGTCTAATAGGCGCTGCTCTTGCATGGTTGCTTACTTCTTTGGGCGGGTTTAGTGGCATCTCTGAACCGTGAAAGGGACTGTGTCTGTGATGCTATATTCACAGTCAATGAATATCTTCAGGAGTTCTGGGAACCGGGGTGATGCAAAACTTTTTTTGATAGGTGTAATTTGAAGCAGCTGTCATATATAATCAGGACGATATAGAGATCGTTACTGAGAGAATATGCAGAAATCCTCATGAAAAGCATGCCAAAAAGGAGCCAAGCTATAATCGACAATGGCGGCGATTGGATTAACCATTAGGTAATTGTAAACACAAATTTACGCTGAAGGAACTGGTAAAGGTATGCGTACTGAAATATAGAGATAAGTAAGCATGCAGAAGACGGCACTGCGGTTGCTGACGCCTCTATAAGACAACAAGTGTGTGGCGCAGTTGCCAGATTGGTTACTGCTGCTACAATCGCTGGTTATCTAGATTTAAGTGTGTTTGAATGTGGTGCTCTAGCCGTCGCAGAAGCGATGGGACACATTCTCTCCGAGGTAGCGATTTAGTGGGTATTTTCACGTACGATCATTTCAGGAGTGTACCGTGAATATTAGGAATTCGGTAAACGTCAAATCTCCGACAACGATGCAGCCGGAAGAAGATCCTGCAGGAACGGGACCAGCGACGACTGCAGAGAGTCATTCAGCGTGACAGAAGTGCAACCCTTCCCCAAATTAATGCAGATTACAGTGCTCTACCGTCAACAAGTGTCAGTGCCTTTGGAGCCGAATGCCTACTCGTGTACCTCTGATGACTGCACGACACAAAACTTCACGCTTTGACTGAGATCGTGAACCCCGACAATGGACTGTTGACGACTGGAAACATGTTGCCTGGTCGGACGAGTCTCGTTTCAAAATGTATTGAGCGGATAGACCAGTACAGGTATGGAGACAACTACATGCGTCTATGGGCCCTGAATGTCAGCAGGGGACTATTCAAGCTGGCGAAGACTCTGTAACGATGTGCGGCGTGTGCATTTGGAGTGATATGGGATCCCTGATATCTCTAGAGACGACTCTGACACGTGACACGTACGTAAGCATCCTGTCTGATCACCTGGATCCAATCACGTTCATTGTGCATTCCGACGGACAATGCGACTCCTCACACGTTCAGAATTGCTACAGAGTGGCTCTAGGAACACTCTTCTGAGTTTAAACACTTCCGCTGGCCACTAAACTTCACAGACATGAACATTATTGAACATATCTGGGTTGCCTTGCAACGTGCTGTTCAGAAGAGATCTCCACCCGCTCGTACTCTTACTGATTTATTGACAGCCCTGAAGGATGACATGGTGCCAGTTCACCCCAGCAATTCTTCAGACATTAGTCGAGTCCTTGCTACGTAGTGTTTCGGCAGTTCTGCTTGCTCGAGTGGGCCCTAAATGATATTAGGCAGGTGTACCATTTTCTTTGGCTCTTCTATGTTTATAATGTGTTTTATTTCATACAGATAGCGACGTACACTTTCTTGTCAACCTGAGTGTATATGAAATGATTAAAACTACACTCCTGGAAATGGAAAAAAGAACACATTGACACCGGTGTGTCAGACCCACCATACTTGCTGCGGACACTGCGAGAGGGCTGTACAAGCAATGATCACACGCACGGCACAGCGGACACACCAGGAACCGCGGTGCTGGCCGTCGAATGGCGCTAGCTGCGCAGCATTTGTGCACCGCCGCCGTCAGTGTCAGCCAGTTTGCCGTGGCATACGGAGCTCCATCGCAGTCTTTAACACTGGTAGCATGCCGCGACTGCGTGGACGTGAACCGTATGTGCAGTTGACGGACTTTGAGCGAGGGCGTATAGTGGGCATGCGGGAGGCCGGGTGGACGTACCGCCGAATTGCTCAACACGTGGGGCGTGAGGTCTCCACAGTACATCGATGTTGTCGCCAGTGGTCGGCGTAAGGTGCACGTGCACGTCGACCTGGGACCGGACCGCAGCGACGCACGGATGCACGCCAAGACCGTAGGATCCTACGCAGTGCCGTAGGGGACCGCACCGCCACTTCCCAGCAAATTAAGGACACTGTTGCTCCTGGGGTATCGGCGAGGACCATTCGCAACCGTCTCCATGAAGCTGGGCTACGGTCCCGCACACCGTTAGGCCGTCTTCCGCTCACGCCCCAACATCGTGCAGCCCGCCTCCAGTGGTGTCGCGACAGGCGTGAATGGAGGGACGAATGGAGACGTGTCGTCTTCAGCGATGAGAGTCGCTTCTGTCTGGGTGCCAATGATGGTCGTATGCGTGTTTGGCGCCGTGCAGGTGAGCGCCACAATCAGGACTCCATACGACCGAGGCACACAGGGCCAACACCCGGCATCATGGTGTGGGGAGCGATCTCCTACACTGGCCGTACACCACTGGTGATCGTCGAGGGGACACTGAATAGTGCACGGTACATCCAAACCGTCATCGAACCCATCGTTCTACCATTCCTAGACCGGCAAGGGAACTTGCTGTTCCAACAGGACAATGCACGTCCGCATGTATCCCGTGCCACTCAACGTGCTCTAGAAGGTGTAAGTCAACTACCCTGGCCAGCAAGATCTCCGGATCTGTCCCCCATTGAGCATGTTTGGGACTGGATGAAGCGTCGTCTCACGCGGTCTGCACGTCCAGCACGAACGCTGGTCCAACTGAGGCGCCAGGTGGAAATGGCATGGCAAGCCGTTCCACAGGACTACATCCAGCATCTCTACGATCGTCTCCATGGGAGAATAGCAGCCTGCATTGCTGCGAAAGGTGGATATACACTGTACTAGTGCCGACATTGTGCATGCTCTGTTGCCTGTGTCTATGTGCCTGTGGTTCTGTCAGTGTGATCATGTGATGTATCTGACCCCAGGAATGTGTCAATAAAGTTTCCCCTTCCTGGGACAATGAATTCACGGTGTTCTTATTTCAATTTCCAGGAGTGTAATTTAGGGGTTAATAATGGATTGAAATTGGTTTACAATCAAACGAAAGAAATCCGTTTTAATTCATGTAATCATACAATTGTCTATGAAGGATGTTTCAAAATGTTTGGTAAGATCTCTAAAAGAGGAATGTTAGCCACGTTACACATCTGTAAAATGATGAAAGAAATGTGCGAGCCCTCATGCGTTGTACTCCCAGACTCTGAACGTGAGGACAGCACGGCTTAGGGCTATGTCCGCCGTGCCCCTTCGTGGACTCGCGCTGCTGGCGGAGAACAAAGCGGGAGGCCGTTTTATCCGCCGTCAGAGTCATGGCAGCCAGCGGGATGAACTGGCCGATCCGTCCGTCACAGCTACCATCGCTGACAGACTACCCCCACCCTTCACCCTTCCCCGACGGCCACAGGTTTTGAGCTCAGGGATCCCACACCTACAATACTCCATCATGGCGCATAGGACTTCCAGATATTTGAGATCTCTAGTATGATTAGTTTAGCTAATGTGATTACGCGACCTATCAAAACCTCGAACAAATTTTTCAGATGTTGACGCCTTAAGCCTTTCTCGCATCCGTCGGCCGCCGTAATTTAATATATTATTATTATTATTTTGATTGTTGCCGACTTACGTGGTGGGCCTTAATGAAAATGATATTTCATTCAATTTTTACTATTAAATGCTTTTGTGAAGTTCTCCTTTTTAACAATATTAATCTTAGATTATTTGTTACGTTAATGAATGTTAGACTCGCAGAATCTTAAAACATGAGCATATAAGTTGAACAATGGAATAAGCTTTTCATATTAATTTCCTAGGCTACTCAGCTCACTTTAAATCAAAAAATCTTTAGTTATTAATTACAATTGCGGCCCACACACGCGCGAGAGTATTTTTTCTTACCTCCGTTAACCATTGCCTCGTAGTCGGAGTCCTGGCTCTGGCTCTCGGCTGTTGTACTGAAAATAAGATTCTTAAGCTACGTATTTTTTGCAACGTCGGGCGGCTGTGGAGAAAAATGTATGTTATGTTAATAGCGGGCGAGTTTATCGCTTCCGCTAAATTTTATAAGTGAATATCGCGACGTAATGGCGTCGTTGGCTGCATCGGCCGCTGCGATTGTTGAACTGTAAATTACTCGAATGCAGGTTAATTCAAGAAAAGCACACATGAAATCGGGATCACCTCTTACAAATTAAAAGTGAACAATGATATTAAATCAATATATTATCTGCTTAATTAGTACAAATATGCTTACATTTGCCAGCACTCGCGAAATGTACGTCTACACGCAACCAAGACAAGAGAAGAAGTGAAGACGATTAAAAAATTAACAAAAGAACCTATCTTGTCGTCTCTTTACATCATTTTGTTATATTTCTTTGCCCTCGAAACTTACACAGAGAAATTATTATAATACGGATAAATGCGAAAATGTATATTATCCAATTTTTAAATGTCTCTTCTTTATAAATACTGTCTTTTAAGCCTTTTATTATTATTATTTCGCTGGGGACGCTATACCTTGCCCACAACACTGAAATGTAGTAAGAGATGATCATGCTATCTCATTATTTTTACTTTTCGTCGGTCTCCCGACTGGTTTGATGCGACTCGCCAGGTATTCACCTCCTTTCCCAATGTGTTCATCTCACAAGGAATACCTTGACTGCCGGCCGCGGTGGTCTCGCGGTTCTAGGCGCGCAGTCCGGAACCGTGCGACTGCTACGGTCGCAGGTTCGAATCCTGCTTCGGGCATGGATGTGTGTGATGTCCTTAGGTTAGTTAGGTTTAAGTAGTTCTAAGTTCTAGGGGACTGATGACCACAGCAGTTGAGTCCCACAGTGCTCAGAGCCAATACCTTGACTGCAAGGTTCCAATAGGCCAATGATGTTTACGGCATTCGACACCCCACATATTGCTTTCCACGCAACCACCATATTGGCTGGTAATGGCAACAGGGGGCGGGGCTAGAGGTGTCCAATAGTGAGCACAGCATGAGGCTACGGAGAGTAGTCCAACCGCTTAGTCGACGAGTAACTCACAACTGCGCTACACTACTAGTGGTGTTGATACAAAGCATGATGATCATTAGGACAACGCAACACCCAGTCTCTGAGCGGAGAAAATCTCCGACCCAGCCGGGAATCGAACCCGGGCCCTTAGGATTGACATTCTGTCGCGCTGACCACTCAGCTACCGGGGGCGGACATGGCAACGATAAACAAAACAAACATTGCATTACATCTACAACAGCAGTTGCCGAAGTAAATATTTCTTGAGAAAGGAACCCAAGCAATTTCATAGAGTGAGAAAGAAGTGGTAGATGAAACATTGACGTTTCTGCACAATGAGTCACTGGAACGTGTCGTGTCGTATACGCTCGACTGTGCGGACAATGCATATGAGGAGTACAGTCATGACCATACCTGTTTAAAAAGTGAAAGTGATACTGAAGCAGATCATCTTCCTTGTCGGGCAGGGAGCCACAAATCGCGCCTACAGTGAAATGTGGCGGGTACTCAACATAATTGCGTACATGGAGGATCCTTCGCAGCTTAGTAAAAAAACAATTATGAATAAATTTCGAATAAGTACGCACCAGTATGACCGTACAATGCATAAGAAAAACTACGCGTAAATCATGGGAGGACAAAAACATGGCTCTGAGCACTATGGGACTTAACTTCTGAGGTCATCAGTTCCATAGAACTTAGAACTACTTAAACCTAACTAACCTAAGGACATCAACACATCCATGCCCAAGGCAGGATTCGAACCTGCGACCGTAGCGGTCACGCAGTTCCAGAGTTCAGCGCCTAGAAAAGCTCTGACACACACCGGCCGGCATGGGAGGACAAGGCGCACTTGTTACAAAAACAGATGTTTTCGCATTTCAAGGGTGCTCGATACAATTTACAGAATGTACTGAAACCTCCCCTTAGAAAAATTAATCAATTACTGTGCTGATAAACCTCTTACATTATTTGATTTTCAAACAGCTGAGCAGAACTGAACGTACTCAGACATTTCGCTCTCTACCTATTCTGATCAACACTAAACTGACACACAATATTTTTAGCGCAACGCAATCTGACTTTCAAAATTCCCTACAAAAGAATGGCCCTGACTAACAATAATCTATACCTTTCATGAATCACTTACCTCACAAAAATACTGCAATACAGCGAGCGCCACTACGGCCATCTAAATAAAAGATTCTAACTACTGAAGCCACTAACTACTGATAGGCATAGTTAGCAAATGAAAGATTTTGATAGAGAACAAACAATGTATTTACCTTAATACCGTTCAAAAGTCATAATATATATAGGAGCTCATGACATCCAGTCTTACAAATTTACTGTCTCTGACGGACACACGTCCAGATCATCCGCTCTCAAAACTCCACTATCTCTCTCCCCATATTCACCACTGCTGGCGGCTCACCTCCAACTGTGCAACGCTACGCGCTGTTCAACAGCCAACTGCCCAACACTACAATAGCATATACTCCGACAATGCAAACCAGCCACAGCCTTCACACAGCACAGTCAGTGATTTTCATATAGAGCGCTACGTGGCGTTACCAACATGAAAACCTAAACAGCCTACTTACAGTACTTGACACCGACCTACTACTTTATGCACATTGCACTGCGCGCAAAGTAGATTATAATGACTTCAAGGGAAGCACTGGATGGCTGCCTAACATCAGACAGTGCTATAGCACTGGAAGACATACGACAATGTGATTTCAATCAAAGCGTCAAACTGACGATTCACAGCAAATTGCAAAACCTCCAAAGAAATTGGTAGAGGTATGTGTATTGAAATACAGAGAAGTCGGCAGATCATCCAATAGTTTTTTTAACGTGTATCACATTACTCGACATATAAGAATTTTTCGTATGAGCCCATATTCAAGAAAAATGATTCTCATTTTAGGACTCCTTCTCTCTGTGCATCGACATCACATTATTATCCTTCATAGTAAGAGAAGGCAATTTTTTGCATATCCAAAGCGAATATTCCATATGGGAAATGCTTCCAACGAAGACTATAAATCACCTTGCCTTCTCCCCACTTCTATGCTTTCATCACACATTTCTCGCTTAAACTCCTATGCCTTCTCAATTTCTTTTCCGGCCACTTCCGAATCTTAATTCATTTTAGAGCAGATAGATAAATTAATTCCTTTTACATTCATGAGCATTTGAAATCAAATAAATCACACAAACACATATAAAGGATTTAATCCTCTTGAAATCAAAATTCATTAAGGTCAAGAATCATCAAACCAGTCCCAGAGTACACCTTATATTCCAACCATCTTGTAACCACACTAAGTGGCAATAATACAGCAAAATTTAACTGTTGACCATCGATGATTCCTGAAAGTCCCTAAAGTGTCACCAACACTATAAATCAGAGTACCTCCTTCGGGTAAGTTCAATCAATTAAGGTATATTTCGTCACACACAAAAGGCTAACCTACGATGCATGAACGTGACTGGATAGAACACATAGACACATCCTAAATCAAAGCTATTAAGACTGAAGACCACAAAGCAATACAAACATACAGGGTGGTCCATTGAAAGTGACCGGGCCAAATATCTCACGAAATGTGCACCAAACGAAAAAAACTACAAAGAACGAAACTTGTCTAGCTTGAAGGGGGAAACCAAATAGCGCTATGGTTGGCCCGCTAGATGACGCTGCCATAGGTCAAACGGATGTCAATTGCGTTTTTTTTAAAATAGGAACCCCCATTTTTTTACATATTCGTGTAGTGTGTAAAGAAATATTAATGTTTTAGTTGGACTACTTTTTTCGCTTTGTGATAGATGGCGCTGTAATCGTCACAAACATATGGCTCACAATTTTAGACGAACAGTTGGTAACAGGTAGGTTATTTAAATTAAAATACAGAACGTAGGTACGTTTGAACATTTTATTTTGGTTGTTCCAATGTGATACATGTACCTTTGTGAACTTATCATTTCTGAGAACGCATGCCGTTACATCATGATTACCTATAAATATCACATTAATGCAATAAATGCTCAAAATGATGTCCGTCAACCTCAATGCATTTGGCAATACGTGTAACGACATTCCTCTCAACAGCAGGTAGTTCGCCTTCCGTAATGTTCGCATATGCATTGATAATGCGCTGACGCATGTTGTCACACGTTGTCGGTGGATCACTATAGCAAATATCCTTCAACTTTCCCCGCAGAAAGAAACCCGGGGGCGTCAGATCCGGTGATCGTGCGGGCCATGGTATGGTGCTTCCCGGACCAATCCACCTGTCATTAAATATGCTATTCAATACCGCTTCAACCGCACGCGAGCTATGTGCCGGACATCCATCACACTGGAAGAACTTCGCCATTCTGTCATGAAGTGAAAAATCTTGTAGTGACATCGGTAGAACATTACGTAGGAAATCAGAATACATTGCACCATTTAGATTGGCATCGATAAAATGGGGGCCAGTTGTCCTTCCTCCCATAATGCTGCATCATGCATTAACCAGTCAAGGTTGCTGATGTTCCACTTGTCGCAGCCATCGTGGATTTTCCGTTGCCCAATAGTGCATATTATGCCGGTTTACGTTACCGCTATTGGTGAATGACGCTTCGTCGCTAAATAGAACGCGTGCAAAAAATCTGTCATCGTCCCGTAATTTCTCTTGTGCCCAGTGGCAGAACTGTACACGACGTTCAAAATCGTCACCATACAATTCCTGGTGCATAGAAATATGGTACGGGTGCAATCGATGTTGATGTAGCTTTCTCAACACCGACGTTTTTGAGATTCCCGATCTTCGCGCAATTTGTCTGCTACAGATGTGTGGAATAGCCGCGACAGCCGCTAAAACACCTACTTGGGCATCATCATTTGTTGCAGGTCGTGATTGACGTTTCACATGAGGCTGAACACTTCCTGTTTCCTTAAATAAAGCATCTATCTGGCGAACGGTCCGGATACTTGGATGATGATGTGCAGGATATCGAGCAGCATACATAGCACACGCCCGTTGGGAATTTTGATCACAATAGCCATATATCAACAGAATATCGACCTTTTCCGCAATTGGTAAACGGTCCATTTTAACACGGGAAATGTATCACGAAGCAAATACCGTCCGCACTGGTGGAATGTTACGTGATACCACGTACTTATACGTATGTGACTATTACAGCGCCATCTATCACAAAGCGAAAAAAGTGGTCCTACTAAAACATTCATATTTATTTACGTACTACACGAATATGTAATAAAAAATGGGGGCTCCTATTTAAAAAAACACAGTTGATATCCGTTTGACCTATGGCAGCGCCATCTACCGGGCCTACCATAGCGCCATCTTGTTTCCCCCTCCAAGCTAGACGAGTTTCGTTCTTTGTAGTATTTTCGTTTGATGCTTACTTCGTCAGATATTTGGCCTGGTCACTATCAATGGACCAATCTGTATATACATTCTTCCTAAAAATAAAGAATTAACTTGGTCATCAATAAAAGGAATTAATTAGTTAATTGCATGATAAACGCTATCACTATTTGTCTAGAGTGTTCACTATGTGGTGCATAGTCTCTTATTAGTGACTTTCATCTTTCTATGAGTTCATGGCCCCCCCCAAATTCTATAAGTCCCTCCAGATCCTTGAGCGTCATGCACTCCGCCTCGCCTTCCGTATACGCCTCCCGTCCCCCACGCGGATCCTCTATGATCTCATTCCTTTCCCCCATCTGCTCCTATTCCTCGAACATATCCGCATCCTCTACACCTCCCGCCGTCTTGAACCCCCTCACCCCCTGGTTGCTCCTCTCCTCTCCGATCCCCGCCCCCTGCCATGTCTTCACCGTTGTGTCCCCCCTACCCTCCATCTCTACACCCTACATCTCCTTTCCCAAGGTGGCTTCCATCAACTCCCCCTCCCGGATGATGCCCTCTCTCCCTCCATTTATCCCTCCTATCAACTCTGATCCTCACTCCCCCTCCTTTCCTCTGTCCTTTTCCCGGGCTCCCTCTCCCCCCTTCCATCCTCTTTCTTCCCCACCTCCCCTCTCTTTGCCCCCTTCTCTCCCCCACGTCCTTTTACATTTCCCTCCTCTCATTCCCTCTCGCGTCTGCCCTTCTCCCCCTTTATTAGTCCTCTCCCTCCTTGGTTCCCCCCCCTTTTCGTTTTTTTTTCCTCTCCCCCCTCCTTGTTTTTCCCCCTCCTGCTGGTGCCCCCGCCCCATCTGCCTTTGGCTCGGGAGTGTCATCTTTGTGCTGCCACTTTCGTGCAGTGTTCTCCAGTGAGTGTTCTACAGTGCGTGTTTTACAGTGAGTGTTCCGTGTTTTGTTTTTTGGGACTTGTTGCGAATAGTCCTCATACTGTCGCTGGGTGTGCCTTTTACCTCTTGCGAACAGAAACCAGACTGTCGCCGCGTTTTTTAATTGTGTGTCTACTATGTTACTTGTCTGATTCCTGTGTATTTTATCTACATTGCCAACCCCTTTTGCTTTCTGTTTTAACTTTCCGCATTTTTACGCCATTTTACACTTTAAATCACCATTTTATCGTCTGTTTTACCTTGTTTCTTTCTTCTTCCTTTATTTAAAAAAAATCTGTAGGCTGTAGAGCAGCGTAGTAAGCTGCTGCCAGCCCGCCCCCTTCGGGGGGAATTGAAAATCAATAAAGAAAAAAAAAATGAGTTCATCATAGTCCAACATAAAACGCAATTACTATAAATTTAATCATAGTCCATCACACTTCATTATGTAATTCCTAATCAATACGAATTTAATCATGATAGTCTTTTTCACACAGTTAATCACTTCGCATGTTGTTTCTTAATATCCTGATGGGGATAGAGTCCTCTGGTTCGTATACTTTTTGGATACGCCAATAAATACGCACCATGGTTAGGATTCTTCACAATTACGGAGAGTACTGAGTATAACGATTGCCACTTCCTATTCTTTTTGGAAAGTAATGAGGATCGTGGATGCGCTCGGAGCAATACTTTTTCGCCGATCCCGAATCTCTGCATCCGCTTGAGTTTGCTGTCAGAATCCTTTTTTCCGATCGTGGCGTTCTCGGTAAGATTAACCATAGGTTGTCTAATTTTCTGTTCTTCTGCCTTCGGAATTTTATCTAAACATTCATTTCTTTTCTTTGTTCAAAAATGGCTCTGAGCACTATGGGACTCAACTGCTGTGGTCATTAGTCCCCTAGAACTTAGAACTATTTAAACCTAACTAAGGACATCACACACATCCATGCCCGAGGCAGGATTCGAACCTGCGACCGTAGCAGTCGCACGGTTCCGGACTGCGCGCCTAGAACCGCGAGACCACCGCGGCCGGCTCTTTTCTTTGTTCTTCACATCAATACAGCAGGAGTGAATTTGGTTGAGGCATGATGCAAGTTTTTCATAATTTCCTTCAATTTCTTAAGACACCAGGGAACCTTTTAGAAGCTATGACAGTATGTCCTATGTGGCATAACGTCAAAATGACACACATATCGTTTGATAATTCCGGGTTTTCCTTCTGAAACCGAATGAGATAGTAGGAGGCTTGATAATTGCTGCTTCTATTCAGCAGCGAGGTGCATAGGTTATATTAGTTTCTAGATTACTTAAACTGAAAATATAGATACTTTCTTTGTGTTCAGGATAAACATTGTCCGGCGTTTATTATTTGTGATGGTGAAGCTTATGCGGGCCGCACTGCGGTGCCGCTCATGTACTCCTCCTTTCGGTATTAAATCAACCTCGACTAAACCACCATCGATACAAAATTTCGCTTTCCCCGCTGACAAGTCGATACTATCCCTCTCTCGTATGCTACTAATGCCCAGGATACAATTCACGATCAGTTTTTTGAACAGCAGGAAAGCGCATATAATTGTTGCATTTCCCCATTTCAATTTCAATTCTGTCTGCATGCTGACACTTGTGGATCTTGTGCTTAAGACTTCTATACTTCTACAGTTCTCCACTGGCGAAATTGGTAGTTCTGCTTTTCGCAATAGCTTTTGCAATAAAGCGCTCGATATCACTTTAGCCGAATCTCTCGTGTCTAATGTCACAGTGACTGGAGTTCCTTCGATTGTAGCAAGGATTTACGACACAGAAAATCACACTGTTAATTATCCTTACACAATTCCTCCGACACTTCCTTTCCATCATTATACCGTAGCATTTGCAGTTGCTGGTCGTAGCCCCTAATCGAATCCCTGACCGCGTCTCTGGGTCTCTGGCGGACAGGATTAGTTTGTTGGACGGGTATCTGCCACTAATGGCGTCGTCTGCTACCTCCGTAATTATCGGTGTCAGCATGCGCCAACCTCTTGGCACAGACTGCAGCTGATTCTGTTGTTTCTGTTGCGGAAAGTTATTGTACGAAGACTGACTAGTTGACTGATGCTGGTTATTATGTTGGACTGGATTGCACCTCCGATCGCCTCTGTTAAATTTTTTTCTGGCCGGTCGGAAGCCACTACCATTTCCACTGTTGTTCTTCCAATTGTTGTTTGGATTACGATTTGGTACATTGCTTGGACTTGCTTTGTCCATTTGGTTGCTTCTTTGTTCATTATTACCATTTTCAGGGCCACTTGGTGCGTGATAGACACCAGTGTCCACATTCTTATACCCGTTATTCGGTCCTGACGTCGACTTCATGTCGTCTTGAATCAGATCAATGTCAATGGAAATGATCGTATGGCATTGTTGGCTGGGAGGCCCATTCGGGGGGAGTTCGGCCGCCGTATTGCAAGTTCTTTTTAGATCACGCCACATCGGCGACTTGCGAGCCAGTGATGACGAAAATGATGAGGAAGGACACACAACACCCAGTGCCCTGCCGGGAATCGAACCCTGGCCCTCTGCGTGGTAGGCGGTAACGCTACCCCTACGTTACTGAGGCGGATAGATCGATGTAATTTAACACAGATAAAAATTTCTCCAAATTTTCGTCTGACACATTAACTAGATGATTTCTGACACTGACACGTAATTTGTTTTTAATATTCTCAATGTATCATGTTATATTGACGGATTGTCCCAGAAGCGATATTTATTAAGATATTTTTCGAAGTTCTTTCTTGACGTTCTTTACTTGAATGAAAATTATTCAGGGTAAAATACTTATTGGCGCAACGTTGTTGAATTCCGGGCGACCGGTGCTTTGCGAGGAACGCCTGCTCACATTCATCGTAAGTCCGAGAAGATTCGCATGTGTCGTTTGCCCAAACTGCATCTTCTTGTACATAACCTGATACATAGCTATCTTATGTGCTTCGCCCAGTTCCTTGGCAAACCCCCGAAGCTTCGCACGAACACTATGGGATTTACCGTCCTCTTATCGGAGTTAAATATCTGAAATTGCCGATTCTTGAGCAATTTCTCTTCGATATCAGGTGTAGAATACTAGTACTCTGTAGCGGCTTCTTGTGAACTGTTTGGGGGACTACAGTGTAGCGAATACAGAGTAGCTGTTCACCGCCGCTCGAAACTTTCCTAGTTTTCCTTTGGTTATCTTAATAGATTCCTCGACTTTCTCCTTCCACTTCACAAAATCGGAACCTAGCTTAGCCTTAACCTCTTATAATCCTTTCTTAAATAAGTTCTCTTCTGGCAGTTCATTCTGAGACTGGGATGAGACTGCAGATTTTATACCATCTGTTATCGCCTGAATCAGCTGGTGTTCCTTCGCCTTTGCCCAGTTATCGTTCTCTTCCGAAAAGTAACGCTTATGTACCTCAAAATTTTCTTTGATTTTATCTTCCTGTCCTGAGGAAATGTCTTGCACTATTTCGCTGAGGCTAGCAACCGTGTCTTCTGCCTGATTCTGTCGATTCATAATTTCATTGACAGTTTCACCTACCTACCGGTGTCTATCGGAAATTTGTCTTGAGCCTGTCACAATTCTTGTAACTCATTCGACATGGCCTCGTGCTTTCTGATAATATCAGCCACAGTCTCTAGCATTTCGTTTTGATTTTGCACGGTCAACGTGTGTCTGGATTTCGGACTGCGCTTGTGTCGTGGTTGACTGCGATTGTGCCATCTCATCGACTTGAATTATTATACGAGGCCTGTTCAGAAAGTAAGCTCCGATTGATTGCCAAATTGAAACCACAGTGAACATCAGAAATGTTTTACTTGTAACAATTAGCTACACCTTTCAGCTACTTCTCTACGTAGTCGCCGTTCTGACTTAGACTTTTGTCATAGCGTTGTACCAACTTTTCAATAGCCTCATTATAGAAGGCAGCCGCCAGTGCTTTCCGCCAATTCTCCACGCTGGCCTACACCTCGTTGTCTGTGTCAAAATGTTGTCTTCAAAGACAGCGGTTCATGTGACCAGAGATGAAACTCAGGGGGAGACAATTGCGGACTGTATTGTGGGTAATCTCACATTTCCATTTGAAAACGATGCAGGAGCATCTTCATTGCCCCTGCAGAATGCGGCTGAGAATTGTCTTGAAGAAGAAAGAGCACGGCAGTTATGTAATGTTAGCTGCATAGCTTCAGGCGAAATTTCTCACCAGGCCCTCGTACTTGGCGGCAGACACTATTTTCTAGACATCTTTACGCACTCACTGCGAGCTCAGAAATGAGAAGAGCGACGTGATGCTAACTGGGGTTATACTAGAGACACTACCCAACACATCTGTGCAAAGCTTTATCGGATTTTCATAGTCGTTTCCATTTCGCGACCGATCGGACCTTACTTTCTGAACGCCCCTCGTATCTTTTTGTGCTTGTTCCATTTTCGACGGTGCTTATGCTATGGTTGACCGCGCATGAACAATATGAGACATATCAGATAGAAAACTAAGTTTGTGGGTAACTGCGGCGAGGGGATCAATGGCGAGTATTGAGGATCCAGTTAGATCCTGCTCCGCAGTTGTGGGGTCGTCTATAGCGTCTGTTCCGTGAGCTGACGGCATTTAGCTTTCTTGCTCCGCTTGCATTTTAAAGTGCCCGCGAGTTGAAACAATGAAGTGCTGCCAACATTTTAGTAAACTCTACTTTTATGATTAACACACACGACAAACCGAATCACTATTTCGCATGCAATTAAAATCTCGTAGCACTTTACAAACTACGACTACAGAAGTTTATCTGCCGAATGACAAAGTCCTTGTCACTTCTATTCACTACAAGAACCAAGTTAACTGGTTAGAAGTCCTGCCTTTATATGCTGTCTCCCGTCGAGTTTCTGGTCTGAAATTCGCATGCGACAGACGTGCATAGTCTGCACCCAATGTCGTAGCGGATTTACGCGTTCCATTGCGGCATGAAACAGATACAAACATTATACACACATTCCTGGCCTAAGTGATAGCTAAAGTTAAATTATTATGACCGAATAATATGTATTTACTTGAATGGAAAGTTTTGGGCGAGAGAAATCGCTTCCCCAATATTTTTAACACCAATATCTCCCACACTCCCACATATACATTTAATTCCTGTTTGAATTCTCAAGTCTATAACACAAAATGATTAGGCAGTTACAGTTGGTAATCATATTATGTCTGTCTGTCTGCCTCTCGATGTCTAAGTCAGCACCTGGAATAAAATCTCTGTGGCTCTGCAGAATTTCGGCGATCGTCAACTCTGAAAATTCTTAAGTCAGAGGCACAATCGTAAATCGTGAGGAAACCGCCTTGGGTGCTATGACGTACTCACTCTGCGCTATGGGAATCGGTGTCCAAGTTGTATATTAATTTCGACAAAAGTCCGGAAATTAATCTCTCAAAATAGAGCATAAATGAACGTGGTGCAGGCCTTACTAAATTCCGAGAATACGAAGTTCCCTACAAGTTACAGCACACTAAATAATGTTCCGAGCCACAGAAAAGAGAGAAGTTGAAATAACCAAAGAATTAAAAGTACTTTTTCCATTCATGAAATCATATTTTCCCCTAATTGATGTTCATAG
This sequence comes from Schistocerca nitens, assembly GCF_023898315.1. Taxonomy (NCBI): domain Eukaryota; kingdom Metazoa; phylum Arthropoda; class Insecta; order Orthoptera; family Acrididae; genus Schistocerca; species Schistocerca nitens. The sequence continues at coordinate 570,473,518 of NC_064620.1, forward strand.
CGACATTTCAAAATACATCATCCTCTTGTGTGAGATGAAATGTTAACATAATTAATCAAATTACATTTCATATTCAAAATGGCAGTTTCCAAGTTTTTATATCGGGGCACGAGGCAGGGATAATCTCTCTCTCTCTCTCTCTCTCTCTCTCTCTCTCTCTCTCTCTCTCGCAGTCGTAATGAGTCTGTGATTCATACAGCTCACTCTGCACAGTTATTCATAACATTTGTGCTCGTAGAGAAAACGAAAGAGAAAGAGAGTGGTATCACTAGAAGTAGCCTATCACTAATAGTTTTTACATACAAGAATGTGAAGTTGACCGTGTCGCTAATATGGGCAATCATAGGAAGTGGTAAATTTGACGTTAACTCGTCTTGGAAGTAGTACACACACGAAACAGACCGTGTCACTAATATTGTTAATCATAGGAAGTGGAAAATTTGATGTAGACCCGTCTTGGAAGCAGACTAAGTGGTTTACAAAGTACGCTTATGAGCAACGAAACTTCAGCACGCGGAGGGCCTGAAGTACACAAATTAGGCAAAATCTGGAAACGCTCGATTTCGGCCAACCTCCCAGACAGTTCCTCGGTAAATTCTAAAACATATACAATAAGTGTACAGTACATACTAAATTTACTCGGCAACTGAATACAACAGAAACAAGAGCGCTTACAGTTGAGTCCGTGTGATCCCCTTCTATCAAAAGAGTTAAATATAAAGAGGCACTTAAACACAGGAAACAATAGACACCACATTTTTAATGGAAACACGTCTTCTGAAGCTCACAGCCTTTCACAGTTAAACGAGCATTCGTCTTAGGCAGATTCTCTATCGCCAGGATGCTTTTCCACAGAAAGGCATCGGCCAAACACGGCCAGTACTTAGTTTACTGCCAAAGCAACAAGCAACACTCAGAGTAAATCTCGACCAACACCCAAAAACAGTATTGCTGAAACAAATGATGGGCAGTGAGCGAGACGACGTCCACCAGCCAAGGCACCAGAAACATGCCCGAAATCCAACTCCAGAATATGGCTCGTCACTGCGCAGGCAGGGTAGAGCTGCAGCTCCCCAGCACGTCACGGTTTGGCCTGAGCAATAAATATCAACCATTGCGAGCACGATGGCTCATAGCCACAAAACCCTATACTACGTTCCACCAAAACAGGCAAAGAACAGTCCATCTTGTCTGAACTGCGCACATACTCAAATCCCTTGTGGAACCATACCAGACGTCATCACTTGGGACGCGAAGAAAGCCATAGTTATGCAATGCTAGGCAAAGAGTTTACTCAAGCAAGCAATCGATATCACCACGTGCGACTCAGTATGACGCACAAAAAATAATGCTGATTAATAGACATATGAAACTGACACATAACAAGCAGCAACAACCGAATGTTCAGGGCCAATTTTCCAGTGAGATACGAAGAGACAATTTTAGCATAAAGTTCTCACTTAATAATTTTCTTTATGATCATAGTGAAGTAACAATTCTGTAGTCGTTCTCCTCTGGCATGTTTGGAATCGCCTCGTACGTTTTGGACATCCATAGGTCCTGCATCCTCCGTCACCAAGAAAGTGGAACCGACAGTCCCTGATACGTGAATTTCGCTTTTGTGGTATCGATGGGCTATGGCAGCACATATAAGACGTGATGAAGCGGAAGTGTGAAACACCTACATGAGTGAAGCGTGAAGAAGAACTGATAGAACTGAGTGGGTTAGCAGAAAGACGCGTTTCTCCAACACGAGTAAATGACTATCCGCAGTTCACAAATTTCGACAGCGAGAGTCGATTATCAGATTAAATGACAGGCGAATAAGCCGGCTCGGCCCGAAGTTCACATGGCAATGTAATCAGGTGGAACCTGGCGTACACATTTCATTTCACATGGAACCAGATTTTAAGCTCTCCATCGCATTTAGATCGATAGCATAATATAGGCTTATTCAAACAATACACTTGAACAGATTACCCTGATGGAGCTGATTTTTAATACCACTAACCCTCTGATCCTCAGCTTGGTCCTCCATAAAATTTTGGGAGAAATGTCCTACATCAATATTAATCTGTTTAGTGTGTTTAAGCCTTGGTTCCCCACTAGAGCTTTTTCTCTTCCTCCACTTATTTCTCCATTGCTAATTTTTTTCCTTGACGCTTCATAATACACACATCAAAAAAAGGTTTGCATCACCTCGGTTCCGATAGTTTCCGAACCTGTACAGATAATTGGTATAGAGACCAACATAAACATCATTTCTGCCCATTTTATTGCTCACAAAAACCAAACTTTGCATGTTGTACCACCATACAGCGAGACCTTTAGAGGTGGTGGTCAAAATTGCTGTGCACACCGGTACCTCTAATACCCAGTAGCACGTCTCTTGTATTGATGAATGCTTGTATTTGTGTCACGTCACGTCGTCCATAAACAGCCCTTTTCAATTTATCCCTGGTCTGTTTGATAGGATTCATGTCTGGAGAACATGCTGGCCACTCTTGTTGAACGATGTCGGTATCCTGAAGGAAGTCATTCACAAGATGTGCACGATTGGGGGCGCGAATTGTCGTCCATGAAGGCGAATGTCTCGCCAGTGTGCTGCCGATACGGTTGCACTATCGGTCGGAGAATGATATTCACGCATCGGAACATGTGTTAGTTTTCTGTTTATAGCATCCAGCGACACGACGAGTATGATTCCTCGGTTACGTAGAATCTGTAAAGCATCTGAATCAAAGTTTAATTTATGGATGTTACTTCCAGGCAGCATCATAATAATGTGCGAAATATACGCTCGTCAAAAAAAGTTTTGCATCACCCTTGTTCCCAGAACTCCTGAAAATAGACGTTGACTGTGGACATTGTATCACAGACACAGTCTCTTTCACTGTTCAGAGATGTCACCAAACCCGCTCAAAGATGTAAACAACCATGCATGAGCAGCACCTATTAGACGGAGGGGGTCCGACAGCCGATCAGTTCCAGTCATTCCACCAGGAAGGAGGTACATGGCTCGTGTTGTCTGTAGTTCAACCGTGCCTAGACGATCATTACCGCGGTTCGATCGCGTCTGCATTGTTACTTTGTGCAAGGATGGCTTCTCAACAAAGGGAAGTGTCCAGGCGACCCGGAGTGAACCAAAGCCATGTTGTTCGGATATGGAGGAGATACAGAGAGGCAGGAACTGTTGTTGACATGCCTCGCTCAGGCCGCCCAAATACAACTACTGCAGTGGATGACCGCTACCTACGGATTATGGCTCGGAGGAACCCTGACAGCAACGCCACCATGTTGAATAATGCTTTTCGTGCAGCCACAGGACGTCATGTTACGACTCAAACTGTGCGCAATAGGCTGCATGATGCGCAACTTCATTCCCGACGTCCATGGCGAGATCCATCTTTGCAATCACGACACCATGCAGCGCGGTACAGATGCGCCCAACAACATGCCGAATGGACCGCTCAGGACTGGCATCACGTTCTCTTCACCGATGAATGATGTCGCATATGCCTTGAACCAGACAATCGTCGGAGACGTGTTTGAAGGCAATCCAGTCAGGCTGAACGCCTTAGACACACTGCCCAGCGAGTGCTACAAGGTGGATGTTCCATGCTGTTTTGGGGTGGCGCCGTAACGGCTGTACGATACGTGAATGTCATCCTCCGACCGATAGTGCAATCGTATCGGCAGCATATTGGCGAGGTATTCGTCTTAATGGACGACAATTCGCGCTCCCAATCATGCACATCTTGTGCTTGACTTCCTTCAGAATAGCAACATTGCTCGACCAGAGCGGCCAGCATGTTCTCCCGATATGAATCCTACCGAACATATCTGGGATAAATTGAAAAGGGCTGTTTATGAACGACGTGACCCACCAACCACTCTTAGGGATCTACGCCGAACCGCCGTTGAGGAATGGGACAATCTGGACCAACAGTGCGTTGATGAACTTATGGATAGTGCTACTGGGTACCGGTTTGTACAGCAAAGTGGACCACCTCTCGCTATATGGTGGTACAACATGCAATGTGTGTTTTTCATGAGCAATAAAAAGGGCGGGCATGATGTTTCTGTTGATCTCTATTCCAATTTTCTGTACAGTTCCCGGAACTCTCGGAACAGAGGTGATGCAAAACATTTTTTTTATGTGTATTTGCACGCCACATAACCAATAGCAATTGGCATAACACCTCCCGTTCACCTACTTTGACTGAACTAGGAACCAAGTACGTGCAAAGAACAGTCTCTTGTTACCAGTGTCTTCTGAGAGAGAAATTCCCTGACTGATTTCCGATACGCCTTGAGGAATTGTGGACAATAAAGCGATTATACTGTGTTCAGCAAGATGGAGCTCATGCAATATTGCACCTTCTTTTGCCTTAATACAAACAATGATATTCATGTGTTTAAATCGAAAGAAGTGGTTTCATAAGCAATTATTCTGTAACTGAACAGAAGAGACTGATTTTACAATGCCGCATGTGTGCCCAAACCAAGAAGTAAAAGATTCAGATTCATGACAAGCAGCAGGTACATCATATTTCCATCCCGCTATTTTTGAATAAGTAGCATTATTTTATAGCTCAGGACCAAGTAATATCTTTGAATTTACAGCACGACGAAGTTAAAATAGAGTTTACGGCACTATAATCAGCTTCCATTCAACTAACAAGGGAATGGTCCAATCCGTCATTTCGAAACCTCGAACCTGCGAACAAGCAGACGTAACCGTGACAAGAGGACGTAGGGCACCCACTTGAATTTTAAGCTCTTAAACCATACCAAAAATGTCTCGCTTCATCAATTTTTTGAATAACTTTCAGTTCATATTGATAGCTAAACTGTCGCAGATATAATTGTTACACACGTGACTAGCAGAGGAAAGAAAATTAACGCAGTGTATGACATTACATTACACGCGACTTCCATCAGTCGGGACTTCAATTTGTTGATTTTAAATATTTTATAACAATTCCTCTAGCACAGTTCTTTTGATAATTTTTGAATAATGTATGTTTTGCTACCAATGGAATAGTTCCTTGTTTATTCTCCGTAGTCGCCACGTAAATGCGAAGTGTCTGTTGGATGAAGAAAACAAACATTATCTTTACTCCAGACACACCTTATAAGAGAAAAATTAATGCTCACTTTACAGTGAACGTCACAAGATCCTGAAGAAGTTCCCAGCAGAGGGATCGAAACGTCGATAGTGTGAAGTAATATGAAGCAGGCTAACAAACCAGAAGGTTTTAATTTCAATAATTAAGGCACTTCATAGTAATCTCTTGTTTTATTTAGACAGAGCTGGAATGGAGTGAAAATGGTCGTGGCCTTTGCTGTGCATATTTGCGCTGCATACCAAGCATACTTGTCCAATTTGTTTAAAATGTGGTGATGTAATCGGACAATGCAGAAATGACTAAAGATTATCAACATGCTGATGAACCTGAAATCGGAAATTATATTGTCCTACAGTTATCTGAAAAATGTTTTAAACTTCTCAAAAAAAAAAAAATGTCGAGAGACTGATTCACACTATTAATTCCCTGTTGGAACCTGAATTATACTAACCGTATTTTCGTCGTCATCCAAAAGACAGCAGCGTCGTTATGTTCAGGCCAAGAATCCAGCAAAAGCGAAGACTTATTCTCTGACAGTGGCAAGAAGACGTTTCGAATGTAACATCGAAAATTATTCTCCTCTATTTTTCCACACTTTGCTACGTCGATTACAATACATCCGAAAGCAAATTTTTTTTTTAATTTTTGGCCTTAATTTGGCTTGATGCTCCTGAAGGCAGAGGTAAAGCCGAGGAAACAGTAATCCACAGATAAGAATCAATGTCACTATTGTATGCGAGTGTGTCATGGCATTCATCGGTAGCGCAAGCGACTCTGTCATTCTTTCGATCAAGACGATAAAATGTGGTTTGCACGAAGTTGGCTGATTGGCTTTACCTTCAGCTTTTCAATGATAACAGGAAGCTTCACGTCAGATATGGATTTCTCTATGGTATTACCTATTAATGACATCTCCTCTACACGTTTACCTGATGTAAACTTCGTAATTTTGTGGCTTCCTCTTCCGTATAATTTTCTGAATCATGGAAATCAGTAAAGTTCATCTCACTTGCAATTGAGAGCACCCAGTGGCATAAATCAACACTACTGGCCATTAAAATTGCTACACCAAGAAGAAATGCAGACGATAAACAGGTATTCATTGGACAAATATATTATACTAGAACTGACATGTGATTACATTTTCACGTCATTTGGGTCCATAGATCCTGAGAAACCAGTACCCAGAACAACCACCTGTGGCAGTAATAACGGCCTTGATAGGCTGGGCATTGAGTCAAACAGAGCTTGGATGGCGTGTACAAGTACAGCTGCCTATGCAGCTTCAATACGATACCATAGTTCATCAAGAGTAGTGACTGGCATATTGTGACGAGCCAGTTGCTCGGCCACCACTGACCAGGCGTTTTCAATTGGTGATAGATCTGGAGAATGTGCTGGCCAGGGCAGCAGTCCAACATTTTCTGTATCCAGAAAGGCCCGCACAGGACCTGCAACATGCGGTCGTGCATTATACTGCTCAAATGTAGTGTTTCGCAGGGATCGAATGAAGGGTAGAGCCACGGGTCGTAACACATCTGAAATGTAACGTCCACTGTTCAAAGTGCCGTCAATGCGAACAAGAGGTGACCGAGACGTGTAACCAATGGTACCCCATACCATCACGCCGGGTGATATGCCAGTATGGCGATGATGAATACACGCTTCCCATGTGCGTTCACCTCGATGTCGCCGAACACGGATGCGACCATTCATGATGCTGTAAACAGAACCTGACGTTTTGCTATTCGTGCACCCAGGTTCGTCGTTGAGTACTCCATCGCAGGCGCTCCTGTCTGTGATGCAGCGTCAAGGGTAACCGCAGCCATGGTCTCCGAGCTGATAGTCCATGCTGCTGCAAACGTCGTCGAACTGTTCGTGCAGATGATTGTTGTCTTGCAAACGTCCCCATCTGTTGACTCAGGGATCGAAACGTGGCCGCACGATCCGCTACAGCCATACGGATAAGATGCCTGTCATCTCGACTGCTAGTGACACGAGGCCGTTGGGATCCAGCATGGCGTTCCATATTACCCTCCTGAACCCACCGATTCCATATTCTGTTATCAGTCATTGGATCTCGACCAACGCGAGCAGCAGTATCGCGATACGATAAACTGCAATCGCGATAGGCTGCAATCCGACCTTTATCAAAGTCGGAAACGTGATGGTACGCATTTCTCCTCCTTACACAAATCATCACAACAACGATTCCCCAGGCAACGCCGGTCAACTGGTGTTTGTGTATGAGAAATCGGTTAGAAACTTTCCTCATGTCAGCACGTTGTAGGTGTCGCCACCGGCGCCAACCTTGCGTGAATGCTCTGAAAAGCTAATCATTTGCATATCCTAGCATCTTCTTCCTGTCGGTTAAATTTCGCGTCTGTAGCTCGTCATCGTCGTGGTGTAGCAATTTTAATGGCCAGTAGTGTAATTCGGTAATGGTGCACTGACTTTCACACGCAGTTCCAAATCTTTCGAAGAATTTTCATTTCACAATGAAGGAGTGTTTCCTCTTAATTCTAACCTCAGTATTAATATTATTACCCCAAAAAGGTGTTTTTGAATGTTACTTAAACAAGAAAATTCCTGCATAAATCCTTTTCTAATTTTACATATGCAAGAAATAAATAGACTTTCCATGAGTTTGTGATATTATATAACTATACTAAGTTTCTTTACAAAAGGTTTAATGGTATCTATAAATTATGGACTTTACATACATAATAAAATAATTACTTTTACAAAATAAGATAAAAAAATATTTTTACAAATATATCGTTTTCTTAACTCTACATTTGTGTTGTATCAGTCTTTTCCTTTTTTGCTGCGTCAGTTTCTGTGCTCGACGATCCCCACTGAAATACTGGAAGGCGTCGACTCATTTGTATGGCTGTCACAATTCATGAGAGAAGCACTCTAGCATGTGATGTCGGATCTTACTTGTTGACATTGTCATGATGGAGTGGTACTTTTAACCGATGATGATGGCTGTGATTTACTGCATAAACAGTGATGTCTTGGTACTCCTTTGCTGTCACACCTGGGACGGTATGGCAGTTCTATGATTGTAGTTGACTACCGACGATCGTCACCCAGTATTATGCTGTGACGTCTTGGTACTTCACACCTCGTTCGGTATGGTGATTTGATTATGTGGTAGGGAGAATACTGTTCATTTTCCTGAATCTATTTCTAGATAATGTTGGTTGGTAGTACTTAATATTCCGTTTGCCGTTCGCTTGTATTTGTTTAATGTTACTTAAAATCCGTCTTGATTGCAATTTTTTTTATTCATATGACCGGTTTCGGTTCATTCAGAACCATCTTCAGATCTGATATTTCAGTTACAGGAGTAACCCGTCCAAATCCAGCAACTTTCACATGCTGGATTTGGACGGGTTACTCCTGTAACTGAAATATCAGATCTGAAGATGGTTCTGAATTAAGCGAAACCGATCATATGCAATCAAGACGGATTTTAAGTAACATTATAAAGTCACTGATTGGTTTTATCCCATAAGACATTATGTCTGTTTTTGCATTGTATTTGTTTGACGATTCAAGGTTTATTTTTGGAGAGGTGGTTGTAATAGTTGCCACGCCTCAAAGTTCATGGAAAGACGTTTGTAGCAATTTGCTTTATAGGATAGGAGAGAAAGGTTTCTTGGTGTCTTCTGCCCTTCTTCATCTTGCATCTTCTGTTCTTCTGCTTTTCTTGCATTCTTCTGTTCTTCTTGGGCTGGGAATATGTGAATTTTAGTGTAGGATGATATAGAATTTGTAGGATCGGACTGCCTTTCCACTTGTTACTTGATGACTTTGTAGATCTTAGTAATTTTTTTGTACCTTCATTGTCGTCTCGTCGTATTATGATTCTCCCCACGCTCTTCCGTTGTGTAGCAGTGTCGTGACATATGAAATGTCCGTGCTGCGCGTTGTCCTCCCGAAGTCCAACCTGGTTGCAACCTGCATTTCCAGTGTGGCGTTAGTCTTCATGTTGTTGTTATTGCCCTAAGTGCTTTCTCAACATGTCTGTACCCTCTCCGTCGCTATCTCGAAGCATCTGGTGTTAAGGGAGCTGGTGATTGATGTTGGTGGCGATGTCCCTCTGATGCGTAAAAATATTTACAGTTTTTGTTTTACATGTATTTGTTATTTACAAAAAACTCTGATTTTATATAATGCATAAATTTTCTGGTAGTGGCAAAAATTATTGTGATTTCTTTTCTTTATTCTAATTATGTCCTACCACTTCTTCATTCTTTTAATTGTTGTGTACTATTCATTGTTTGTGTGCATATTGCAGTGTACTTGATACTACAAGAGATTGTTAGTGTGTATTTTGTCTCTTTTTCTTTTAATTAATGTGTTATTTTGTTGATCTATTAATTTAGACAGTGCGGTTCTAGGCGCTGCAGTCCGGAACCGCGGGGTTGCTACGGCCGCAGGTTCGAATCCTGCCTCGGGCATGCATGTGTGTGGTGTCTTTAGGTTAGTTAGGTTTAAGTAGTTCTAAGTTCTAGGGGACTGATGACCTAAGATGTTAAGTCCCATAGTGCTTAGAGCCACTGGAACCATTTTTTTTATTAATTTAGCTTTTATTTAGTGGTTAGTATAAGACAGGGTGGACGTTAGTTTTCCTAACCTCTTCCGCATTTGTTAATTCAATCTCTACGTTTTGCAGTATTAGGTGGCCTCATTTCTACTTCTACTTTGCTGTGTTGTTCTTGTCTCTGTGGACCATAATTTCCTCGGTAATTATTCGCGCCCTGGTCTCGCCAGTTGCTGTTTCTAACATCGTGAGCACTTTCAAAGTACCCTTCACCGTTGCCATTTTTATTCCTAAACTCATATTCGCCACTGTATGTGTGTCCATTACCGTTCCTATTTCGGTACCAATTATTCTGGTTATCTTTTCTATGCCAGTTGCCTCCATTGTGCCACTGTCCTTGTCTTTTAAATTGCCTGAAATTATTGGCGTTAGGATTACGATTATTGTTATAGGAAGATACGTTCCTAGTCCTCTCCTTTTGCTATTCCCTTTCCTTTCATTTTCTTTCATCTCGTCTTCTTTAAACACAAATTCAAGTTCCCTTAAAACCTCTTTGAATTCTTCAGTATTTTCATTTCATCCTACTGTCACCTGTTGATACTTTACCGATAATTTCATTCTACACAGACGTATCATCTCTCCGTTACTGTATGGTTTGTCTAGGCATTGACTCTTTCTGTCCATTGTATCAAAGACTTTTACCACGCATTTCACGCCTGAGTTTGCATATGGTGTCATCTGAGGTAAGTCGTATTTAATTTTGTTTTGCGCCTCCCTGGACCAATATCGTTCGAGAAATGCTGTTCTGAACTGTAGGTAAGACGTACAGGTAGCCGCGATCTTTTGCATCACCTCTGCTACTGTCCCTGACAAGTCAAGTTTGTGAGCTACGATCCAATGGTTTGTAAGTCTACTTGAAACTGGTCGATGAGTGTGCGTGCATGCAAGCTACCGCTTTCTTCCTTAAAATGTTGACATTTTCTAACTGTAAGGAAGTTGTCTGTATCATACCTACTCATACATCCGGTTTGTGGCTGATACATGGACTCAAATAATCTGCCACTGCTTGCGTCGTTGTATTTATTCTCTGGTAATCTACTGCCTGTCTACCTATTCTCAATTTCCTGACTCATATCCGCGTCATATCGCATCATTTGTGAACAAAAGTGTTGTTCGCGTGTTTCGTCGTTCATGGTATAGTACCTGTGCTGCTATTATGTTGTGTCATTGGATTTACTGGTTCACTTGCCTGTCTTTCGATTGGTATCGGCTGAATGTATGTGTTCGGTTTCTCTAGATACTGTGCTTGGTCCTGTGGCATGTCATGTATTACTTTAATCGGGGTTTTCTGTTTCGATTTCTGCGCGAGTGTTGCGCCCAGCCTTGATTCTACTTGAACTTTCTTATACGGCGCGTGTTCGTGTATTGAATTAACGCTTGACGCGTCAGTTGTTTCGGTACAGGTGTAATCGGTCTCAATCTTTTCTTCGATGGTTTGTACCAACTCTGTTCGAAGCTTTTCAAACTGATCTTTGTTTTTAAGTTCTATTTTATTGATCCGCTGATCATATTTTTTTCAGTGCAACCTTTGCGACCTTGCTTTGAATTGCTTGTTCTTCCGAAATTTGTATTGCTGTTCGAGTGGCTTTTTTCGTAAAACGTTCCACCTTTTTGTCAACGTTTACGATGTCCAATTGGACCTTGTCCACGTCAGTGCGTAATTGCAGTTGACCTTGTGTTAGTACCTGAATTCTTTTTCTAGATTCTTTCGCGTATTTGTTTATCTGAGTGATCTAACTATCAATGCTGGCGATCCCTTCTTCCATCTGGATTTTAACCTGTTGGATCTGTGTCTTAATCTCTTGTCTCAAGTTCTGATTATCCTGTTGGATCTGTGTCTTAATAGCCTGATTCTGTTTCGTCACACTAGCATTCATTTTTTGTAGCATCTCCATGATCGCGTCCTGTCCTGTACACTACCTTCTGCTGAACTATGTATTCTCGATCTATTGTTTTCCACTCGGCCAGTTACGTCGTTTACTGGGCTATGCTGTGGCGTTTCTAAGTTTGATAACTGCTGTCTGTGTTGAGGACTAGTTGCGTTTGTCATTGAACAATTACGTGGCGCAAACAACTCCGCATTCTGCCCTCTCTGTTGTGTATGTCTTTTGTTTTCGGGTACAGTTGCGTCTGTTACGGAACCTTTTCGTGGCGCTCTTAACTCCGCAAAATTCTGTGTCTGCTGTTGGGGCATATTTAGAATGTGTACGATGGGTTCGACGTATTCTAAATGTTCCCCCTCTTCCTCACTGTCTACTTCTCTTTGAACGTTAGCTAACTGCCGGTTCATTGACTGTATTGACGCGTATTCTGTCCCTGAATATGCGGCAAACAAACGCGTTTCCTGTGCTCGTTTCCCACCTGTCTGATCCGTCTCAATTTTATCCCAGTCTAACTGAGCCTGCTGATTCCGCAGCTCTCCGAGTGTCCTATTCTCTGATTCACCGTCTGTCCTATTTTCAGGTTCACCTTCTATCCTACTCTCAATAAGCTCGTTTACTTGCTGTCTATCTGGTTGATTCTCACCCATCTTGTCTACTTGTTGTCTCTCACGTAACCTTTTGGCTTGTGCTCTCGTTAACATGGAAATACACTCCTGGAAATTGAAATAAGAACACCGTGAATTCATTGTCCCAGGAAGGGGAAACTTTATTGACACACTCCTGGGGTCAGATACATCAAATGATCACACTGACAGAACCACAGGCACATAGACACAGGCAACAGAGCATGCACAATGTCGGCACTAGTACAGTGTATATCCACCTTTCGCAGCAATGCAGGCTGCTATTCTCCCATGGAGACGATCGTAGAGATGCTGGATGTAGTCCTGTGGAACGGCTTGCCATGCCATTTCCACCTGGCGCCTTAGTTGGACCAGCGTTCGTGCTGGACGTGCAGACCGCGTGAGACGACGCTTCATCCAGTCCCAAACATGCTCAATGGGGGACAGATCCGGAGATCTTGCTGGCCAGGGTAGTTGACTTACACCTTCTAGAGCACGTTGGGTGGCATGGGATGCATGCGGACGTGCATTGTCCTGTTGGAACAGGAAGTTCCCTTGCCGGTCTAGGAGTGGTAGAACGATGGGTTCGATGACGGTTTGGATGTACCGTGCACTATTCAGTGTCCCCTCGACGATCACCAGTGGTGTACGGCCAGTGTAGGAGATCGCTCCCCACACCATGATGCCGGGTGTTGGCCCTGTGTGCCTCGGTCGTATGCAGTCCTGATTGTGGCGCTCACCTGCACGGCGCTAAACACGCATACGACCATCATTGGCACCAAGGCAGAAGCGACTCTCATCGCTGAAGACGACACGTCTCCATTCGTCCCTCCATTCACGCCTGTCGCGACACCACTGGAGGCGGGCTGCACGATGTTGGGGCGTGAGCGGAAGACGGCCTAACGGTGTGCGGGACCGTAGCCCAGCTTCATGGAGACGGTTGCGAATGGTCCTCGCCGATACCCCAGGAGCAACAGTGTCCCTAATTTGCTGGGAAGTGGTGGTGCGGTCCCCTACGGCACTGCGTAGGATCCTACGGTCTTGGCGTGCATCCGTGCGTCGCTGCGGTCCGGTCCCAGGTCGACGGGCACGTGCACCTTCCGCCGACCACTGGCGACAACATCGATGTACTGTGGAGACCTCACGCCCCACGTGTTGAGCAATTCGGCGGTACGTCCAGCCGGCCTCTCGCATGCCCACTATACGCCCTCGCTCAAAGTCCGTCAACTGCACATACGGTTCACGTCCACGCTGTCGCGGCATGCTACCAGTGTTAAAGACTGCGATGGAGCTCCGTATGCCACGGCAAACTGGCTGACACTGACGGCGGCGGTGCACAAATGCTGCGCAGCTAGCGCCATTCGACGGCCAACACCGCGGTTCCTGGTGTGTCCGCTGTGCCGTGCGTGTGATCATTGCTTGTACAGCCGTCTCGCAGTGTCCGGAGCAAGTATGGTGGGTCTGACACACCGGTGCCAATGTGTTCTTTTCTCCATTTCCAGGAGTGTACTTTCAACACACGACAACCCTATCTACAAAACTGTACGACCTCTTACCAGATGGTTGAACCAACAACAACAACAACGTCGTGACTTCTCTGCTAATGTTCTGTCTGCTCTGCTACAGTCTCCAATCTCTACCTGTGCGCTTGCAAAGGGAGAAAAATGTTATTTCTTAATTCTAACTTATATGATGCTGCGTCGCACTGCGTCTCTGCGTCGCTCTGCGTCTGTGCCTATCATCTAAAAATCTTATGCCCTAACAGCTACACAAAAATAGTAAAAAAATGCAAAATTTTGCAACACAATAACACATGCCCTTTTCCCTACAATTATGCTTTATTCACTACCTGTATCTATTCTGATCCCAATCTTTGCAAATAGCTATTTAATACATGAAAGAAAGTTGTTCAAAGTGCTACTGCTGTGACCCGCCATACCTAATTATCCTGACACTTTCCTATCCTGGTAGCTTACCTATTTTACCTATCCTGGCAGGGTCGCCATTTTCTGTGCGTGAAGGATTAATCTGAGATGTACCCTTTACCCTTTGGCTCCTGCAACATGCAATTTCCACCCCCACACTACTACAGAAGTCAGACAGACGCTCCTAACGTTCTGAAGAGAAATGCCTGAAAAACTTTCAGCAATAAATAACCTCTGGTAGTTGGATACTTGGGTACTGGAGTAGTGCTAGTTAGTGTAAGAAAAACATCAAACTAACGAAAGTTATTATTTATTTTGCAAAAATTCTGATAAATCACAATGGCACTTTTAGTTATGAGTAGTACAAGTTATATCCTGGTTCTTTTCGGAATTTGAAGTTACTTCTCAAGGATAGGCTTCGCTAATGAAATTTCTATACAAAGTTTAAGATTGTTGTTGACTTGAATAATTATCCTTTAGAAAGTTGGTAGTTGCGGTCTAGGCTGTCGCGTGTGAAATGCAGTTAAGTGTACTGTTGTGGAGGATATATGGGGCTCGCAATAGCTGTAGCGCACAATACCGTAAGCTGCGATGACTGCGCCACTCGCTGCTGACAAATAAGATAACTGTCGTTGTATCTGGATTGACCTTCGCCAATCTAACTCTCCCTACTCCTTGATGAAGTCAAGGATTCCTATTCGCCCCTAGTCTAACTATTGGCGTGGTACACCGGTCAGATAACCAGTCCACCGCGATGGGATTCAAAAATTCGCTCACAGGCGTTTAACTATAACTCTGTCCATTCACACCGCAGAATAAGTGTGTCGGCCAACACAGTGAACAACACTTAATCGCAAGGACTCAATATAGAGAGTTGCACTTCGATTCTCTCTCGACAGAGGTTCTCTCCCAGTGAAGTACCGAGGAGAGACTTGTTCCTCGCTCCAAGAGCGACAACGGAACGGCGCCTCTCCACGCCAGACGTGAAGGGGTATATCTTTCGGTCTCTTCCATTACTCCTTCAGCTCAAGGCTTCAGATATATCAGCTGCCAATCAGCATTGCGTTTCTAAAACGGGAGAATCACGTTTCGTTTAAGGCGACCAGTCCGGAAATTTTTAGTATCGGCGTTTGGCGTTTGCTGTCTCCCTGTGGAAATCTCTGAAACTGCATGCTATGTGTAAAGAATGCGTAGGCTGGCCGCTCCCACACAATGTAGTGGAATTTGCTTTGAAGCCGAACACGGGGTCGTTCCTCCTTTCCCTCGGGCGAACGCTGTCCGCTCCATGGGTGCCCACCGGCCGACGTACATGGGTTGGGACTGGCCTCCTGGCGTGTGGTTGCCTCTCTCGAACTGAAAGCTCCTGTGACCGTCGTGTCTGGAATGTATGTGTGTACGCCGGCCTCGAGTATTTCAACCACGGTGCGCACTTGCGATTTATTAGTTATTTGCATATCGTTTACATGAATTCATACAACATTGACTTTATCTTATCGAGTTTGGGTTTGAATGAAGCATCTTGATGTGCGGAATGTGATTGTGAGGGCGGAATATGTAAGCAATCAAGGTCAGGAGACCACGACGTCTTACACATGCACTATGCAGTTTAGGTTGGAACTCAGCGCCGGTTATTCCATTACTTCATATCCAGGCTTCGAAAGACATCCCTGCTGACGCCTGCCACAAAGGGCCTGGCATTAGAAGGAACTCAGGACCTCCACCGTATGTAGCAGCCACCAAATGGTCCAACAGGATCCGTTCGATGTACTCACGGTAAGGCGACCGTGGACGACGTCAAGATCCATCTGGCTGCTGACACTAGTCTCCCCGCAACATCACAGAACGTTCGAAATCTGTCTATTTCCTGGACAACATTTGGCGAGGGTCTCCAAACACGAGCACAACCATCACCTTGCGGCAGAGGATATCTGGACTCGTATGCGAGCAACACATTTCGCCAGTGGCGTAGTTGCCACTTGGCATGGGAACGGTAGAACTGAATAAGAGCTGCAAAATTCTGTCATTTCGAGAGGGATACTTGAACAAGTCGTCTAGGTCCTAAGGTCCTTTCTCGTAACCTGTTCATTACAATCTGTTCACAACAGCATCTCCAGTGGCCCTTCTACGATCGTCTTGCATGCTTTCTCTGGTGGTGACCGTAAGATGCAGCAACGCAGACATGGCCAGATATCAGTCTTCACGTGGGGCTGCTATGCGCTGGCAACTTTGTTCAACTCGCCTTGTCTACTGACCTACCTCTCTGTGGCGTGTCCACAACCTTTGGATGAGACATGGAACGGCACTAACATCTGCAGCAATACGATCGAAAGTCAATCCTTCTTGCATCAAACAAACAGCCCTTTCGACTTGCACTGCATTAAAATTTCGTATTCGTGTGCTTGGCTGGATACAACGTCCATAAGACAAATTCCAACAGTGTACTTCACTAGAAAACAATGGGGCACCGGCACTCATTTCCTCCTAACACTGTAGTTGAGTAACACTGCCAATAGATGGCGAATGGTTTTAATTGTTGCCCACATTGAAAGCGAAGATCTCAAGCCATGCAATAAAACTACAGGTACCGCTTCTATCACAATAGTTTCCGACGCTGATAGGTGTTTCCGTTATCGTTTTGGACACTGTGTAACTGACGGATCCGGCCAGCGGATCTGAGGCCGATCATACCCCACTGACGTGCATGCCCCGGCAGCCGAATCTTGTCTCTCCGATCTGCCTGAAGCTTGGCTCTTTCGTCTGAAGGGTAAATCTGCCGATTTTCGTTACTAATCAGCGGACCGAGGACTGCGGTGCGTGGTCGAGAGACCAGGGCACACAGGCGATGGGTTTCAGTAGTTGCGACCTTGTCTCGCGGAAAGTACACTACGACGTTTTTAGGCATTTTTTATCGCAATACATTTTTTTTTAAATTTTGAAACTCTTTCATATCGTCGACAGAAGGACAGTATGGAGGGTATTAGGATAGGATCGTGGCAGTCACCGACTATTCGTACGCTTTGTACTCATGCTTTTCGAAAGAAAAATCGCTCAAAATGGGTCAAAAACGGATTGCCGAGAGGCAACTGAGTCGCACTGCGCCTCGCGTTGGTGCTATTTTTAGGTTTCCGTCCTCTGTTGGAGGCCAGACCGTATCGTTTAGTTGACATTGTTGCGGTTGTTTGTCTTCTTCTCGTGTTGACTGGCGCCACTTGGTTCCGCAACTGTTGCGTGTCCACTAGTGGCAGTAGTGGCGGTTATCGACATGCAGTAACTGTGGCCCAATCTTTGGGGCGACGTCGTGGTTCTTCCGGGTCGTGTCAGTCTGCAGGTCGGTTGGGGACTCAGGAGGATCCAGGTCCGCTCAGTGCCAGAAAACGACGGGACCGCTGGCGGAGCGCATGGACTGCCGGATCGAAGACCTGTGGTCACGAGGGTGTATGACCTCGCCCTAAACCGGATCCTGCAAGCTTTAAGTTGAGTGCATTTGAATTTAAGTAGAGAAACCTCCACCATTGTGATATCTCGCGATTCTCCGGTGACTTGGGTTCGCGTTGCTGCTCATAGTATTACCGAGGCGAAGAGCAGCGAGTGGAGTGCTTGGGGAAGGCGGATCTGATTAGCTTTCCTCGACTTCTAATTACTGTTTATCGCGTTCGGTATGTTACTGTTTGTTAAGTTCAACCAGCAGTATTTTTCCTGCCTCATGGCTGCTGACGCCCCAGTTATCTGCCCTGGGGGTTACTGTGTGTAACGGCAGTGCACGTTTCCACACCTCGCCACTGCTGTCCGGTGAGGCATGTAGTTTTGACAGCTTTCGTGATTGTAGATTGGTTGGCGATTCTTCTACTCTGGTGGTAGTGATTCCTTTCTCCTTCCAGGCGCTCTAAGCACAATATTCTGTGGACGGAGTCCAGACCGCCAGATTCAGCTTTGGCGTATTTTGACATCTTTGCATTTGGTTAATTGGACTTCAGGTAGCCTCAGGAAGATTATCATTAGTCATTCGTTAGACTACCACTAGTCTGAGTCACCATCTTGTGAGATGAATGCAAGAAGGAATGCAACTCTTGGCTGCCTATCTCATCGCTCACGAAAGTGGTTTTTGCTGGACCTACTCTGAGGTCGATTCCTGATGCACCGTCTGTGACTGGCACTTGTGTTTTATTATTGTATTAGTTGTTTTATTGTATGTTTCTAAAATTCTTTTATATAATTACCATTCTTGGTGTTACACTAGGTTTAAATGATTGTGCTACCAAGTTTATCATCATTTTGTCTCACCTGTTTGGTGATCAGGTGCTTGTCCTTTTAAATTAATCTTTGCTGTTGTATTTGCTGTTTTACTGTGTGTTTTTTCAAAAACGTTCTTTATGTAATCGCCATTCTTGGCGTTACAGCAAGTTTAAATGGTTGTGCTACCAAGTATACCATTATTTGTCTCAACTGTTTGGTGATCAGTTGCCTGTCTTTTTAAATTAACCTTATGCTAATGGATTGCTGTTTCACAGTGTGTTTGTTAATTTTGTTATAATTGCCGTTCTTGGCGTTAAAGTCCTTCAGCCGTGACTGTGTTTACTTGCTTTAAAATTCTAACTGGGATCACATTGGCTTGTTTTAAAACATTATTATTATTTTCGATTATTCCTAATTAAGAGAGCGTTTGAACTTGAATTCCTTTATGATGATTGTTTATGTTTTAAAACATAATGAATGCAACTCTTGGCTGCCTATCTCATCGCTCGCGAAAGTGGTTTTTGCTGGACCTACTCAGAGGTCGATTCCTGATGCACCGTCTGTGACTGGCACTTGTGTTTTATTATTGTATTAGTTGTTTTATTGTATGTTTCTAAAATCCTTTTATATAATTACCATTCTTGGTGTTACACTACGTATGTTTTAAAACATAATTTACTGAGTCTGTATTTAATGCTCATTTGGTAAATTGTAACGCAATGAAAGCACTGTAAATTACACAGTTGTTTATTCTTTCATTAATAACGTGTGATATCTTTATTTATTGCTGAGTCTGGAATTACCGTGTTAAAATAAGTGTGTGTAATTGCAAAAGGGAACCAATGGTAACTGATTACGGTCCCGTCCACAATCGTAACCGAATCCTGCGCTCCTTGACTACCAGGTTTCAGCAACATTCCAGCTATATGGACCCGATTCAGAATCGTAGGCATCCCTTTGAAAATCGTGAAAGTTCGATAGCCTGAAGCGAGGACACTCTTAGTCTTTTGAAAGAACAGTAATTAGTAAGACCTGCAAAACAACGGTCGTAACACAGTTATGGGTAATAGAATAATGAAAATAATTCAACGAACTTGTTTTTAGCACTCATCATAGAATTGGTTTATGTAATTTATTCCGCTCTTGTCTACTTCTTTCAAGAAGCCTGCAGTGTTGTGGGCTTTTTTTCTGAAATTATTGAAGGTGTTTAAATCCGTCTTTGGAACTACAAGAAAACGCGCATTTTTGTCACCAAAGACGTTTCGTTTTATTTAAATAAAACATAATCAGTGAGTGTTCCGCAACGACATGTATTTCCAGTTTGGCTTGATTTATAGGCCTACAAACAATTCGATACATAAGATCATTTTACTTGCTGTACTTTACGTCTGACTTTCACTCACATCCGGAAGCGCCGTATAGTAACTGATGTGAAACACATGTTTCATATTATGAAATGTATAATTCTGAAAAGTGTATGTGGGATCAGGCGTAAACCAACTGTGCCAAACGAGGGAACACCTCAAAAAAGTGGAAGCAGACGGCGTTTCCTAGCGTGTGCAAAAAGTCTGACACATATCGTAAGTAAAATCAACATATTCGATAACGATCTGTTTTTAAATCTAGAAAGCAAGCCACTTTTGTAAATATGTTTTATTACACACCAATGATCGTGTTTTATTTCAATAATACGAAACACATTCGGCGACAAAAACACGCATTTTTTCTAGTTGCAAAGACGGTATCAAAGTACGTTCAATAATTATAAAACATCTACGGACAGTATGGCCAAATAAACACAGAATTTCTATTTCTGAAACCATGTTCCAAATTTTGTAGGTTATATTCTAGTAGTCTTTGATTCACAGTTCACATACCATTCCGAAAATAATGTTTCAACCAGCCCTTTGTACGCCCTTCTGTTTTATAATCTTGTTCATGTAATGTTCATGTGTCAGATTCCGCAGACAAGGTATTTCGCGGTACATTGTATAAGTTTTCCGATATCACCGTTGCCCCACTCCTTCCTATGCTTGTAGCAACTAAAACCTGCTGTCACCTGAAAACGACAGGAAAACTCACGGACTTTTTTAACTTGCCCCGTTGTAGAAATTCTCACGTGTGTACCAAACTGCGGTGCTGCAATCACGGGTTCCGAGAGCTGCAGGCAATGGCCGAACGGTCGTATATCGACTAACAAGTAGGCAGGGCTTGGGGGTTTTGCAGAATCCGTCGGAAATATCCGCGGCCCGCCGATAAAATTCGTTCGTGTGTGGTCAGCTTTTGCCAGAAGCAGCAGGCTCGCGCTCCCCACAGTACCACAAACATGAAAGCGACTGCCGGCGTCAGCGTTTATTATGGAGCAACGGCCGTCGCTTGGGCTGTAAAAGCAGCAGTTCGTTCTCCACCGCGACAACCTTAGATCTCCGAGGCTATAAGTATAACTTCTTTCATCCTACTACTTAGTGTTGCTTTTCAGTTAACATGTGACAACTATTCATTATACAGGGTGTCCGCACCGATAATGCCGGCACGGTAGCTCAGCGTGTTCGGTCAGAAGGTTAGCTGCCCTCTGTGACAAAAAACTAAGTTAATCGATCACCAACGAACTTAAACGGATGTCTTACGACGTCCGACCCGAGCAGATTCAACGAACAAAAGCGAACATAATGAGATTAAAAAAAAAAAAAAAGCTGAGTGGTCAGCGGGACGGATTGCCGTCCTACGCGCCCGGGTTCGATTCCCGGCTGGGTCGGAGATTTTCTCCACTCAGGGACTGGGTGTTGTGCTGTATTCATCATCATTTCATCCCCGCCCGCAGCGTAGGTCGCCCAATGTGGAATAGAATATAATAAGACCTGCACCGAGGCGGCCAGACCTGCCCCCCAAGAAGCCTCCCGTCGAATGACGCCAAACGCTCAACAAAAGGCAAACCTACGTTTCTAGCATTTGTAGACTTAGAGAAAGCTTTTGACAACGTTAACTGGAATACTCTCTTTCAAATTCTGAAGGTGGCAGGGGTAAAATACAGGGAGCGAAAGGCTATTTACAATTTGTACAGAAACCAGATGGCAGTTATAAGAGTCGAGGGGCGTGAAAGGGAAGCAGTGGTTGGGAAAGGAGTGAGACAGGGTTGTAGCCTCTCCCCGATGTTATTCAATCTGTATATTGAGCAAGCAGTAAAGGAAACAAAAGAAAAATTCGGAGTAGGTATTAAAATTCATGGAGAAGAAGTAAAAACTTTGAGGTTCGCCGATGACATTGTAATTCTGTCAGAGACAGCAAAGGACTTGGAAGAGCAGTTGAACGGAATGGACAGTGTCTTGAAAGGAGGATATAAGATGAACATCAACAAAAGCAAAACGAGGATAATGGAATGTAGTCAAATTAAAGCGGGTGATGCTGAGGGGATTAGATTAGGAAATGAGACACTTAAAGTAGTAAAGGAGTTTTGCTATTTAGGGAGTAAAATAATTGATGATGGTCGAAGTAGAGAGGATATAAAATGTAGACTGGCAATGGCAAGGACATCGTTTCTCAAGAAGAGAAATTTGTTAACATCGAGTATAGATTTAAGTGTCAGGAAGTCGTTTCTGAAAGTATTTGTATGGAGTGTAGCCATGTATGGAAGTGAAACATGGACGATAACCAGTTTGGACAAGAAGAGAATAGAAGCTTTCGAAATGTGGTGCTACAGAAGAATGCTGAAGATAAGGTGGGTAGATCATGTAACTAATGAGGAGGTATTGAATAGGATTGGGGAGAAGAGAAGATTGTGGCACAACTTGACTAGAAGAAGGGATCGGTTGGTAGGACATGTTTTGAAGCATCAAGGGATCACAAATTTAGCATTGGACGGCAGCGTGAAGGGTAAAAATCGTAGAGGGAGACCAAGAGATCAATACACTAAGCAGATTCAGAAGGATGTAGGTTGCAGTAGGTACTGGGAGATGAAGAAGCTTGCACAGGATAGAGTAGCGTGGAGAGCTGCATCAAACCAGTCTCAGGACTGAAGACCACAACAACAACATACAGAGTGATCCGTTTGAGATGTCAGGAAAGTAAACCACTATATACGACAACTATGCAAATTTACTGTTTAACGGTACATACGTGTATAAGAGAGTCAAGTATCTTAAATACACTTCTGCCCATTAAAATTGATACACCAAGAAGAAATGCAGATGATAAACGGGTATTCATTGGACGAATATATTATACTAGAACTGACTGGTGATTACATTTTCACGCGATTTGGGTGCATAGCTCCCGAGAAATCAGTACCCAGAACAGCCATCTCTGGCCGTAATTCGGCCCTGATACTCGTGGGTATTGAGTCAAACAGACCTTGGATGGCGTGTACAGGTACAGCTGCTCATGCAGCTTCAACACGATACCACAGTTCATCAAGAGTAGTGACTGGCGTATTGTGACGAGCCAGTTGCTCGGCCACCATTGACCAGACGGTTTCAATTGGTGAGAGATCTGGAGAATGTGCTGGCCAGGGCAGCAGTCAAATATTATCTGTATGCAGAAAGTCCCACACAGGACCCGCAACATGTGGTCGTGCATTATCATGCTGAAATGTAGGGTTTCGCAGGGATCATATGAAGGGTAGAGCCACGAGTCGTGACACATGTGAAATGCAACGTCCACTGTTCAAAGTGCCGTCAGTGCGAACAAGAGGTGACCGGGACGTGTAACCAATGGCACCCCATACCATCACGCCGGATGATACGCCAGTATGGAGATGACGAATACACGCTTCCAATGTGCGTTCACCGCGATTTTTGCCATTCGTGCACCCAGGTTCGTTGTTGACTACACCATCGCAGGCGCTCCTGTCTGTGATGCAGCGTCAAGAGTAACCGCAGTCATGGTCTCCGAGCTGATAGTCCATGCTGCTGCAAACGTCGTCGAACTCTTCGTGCAGATGGTTGTTGTCTTGCAGACGTCCCCATCTGTTGACTCAGGGATCGAGACGTGGCTGCAGGACCCGTTACAGCCATGCGGATGAGATGCCTATCATCTCGACTGCTAGTGATACGAGGCCGTTAGGATCCAGCACGGCGTTCCGTATTACCCTCCTGAATCCACCGACTCCATATTCTGCTAACAGTCATTGGATCTCAACCAACGCGAGCAGCAATGTCGCGATACGATAAACTGCAATCGCGATAGGCTACAATCAGACCTTTATCAAAGTCATAAACGTCATGGTATGCATTTCTCCTCTTTACACGAGACATCAAAACAACGTTTCACCAGGCAACGCCGGGCAATTGCAGTTTGTGTATGAGAAATCGGTTGCAAACTTTCCTCATGTCAGCACGTTGTTGGTGTCGCCACCGGCGTCAACCTTGTGTGAATACTCTGAAAACCTAATCATTTGCACATCACAGCATCTTCTTCCTGTCGGTTAAATTTCGCGTCTGTAGCACGTCATCTTCGTGGTGTAGCAATTTTAATGACCAGTAGTGTATATAGTTCTGGCAATACCGGCCATGACCTTCTTCTTCTGTGCGGATGCACACATATTCCCCAAACTCTTACAAGACTTGGAAGAATGTCATCCACGAGTAATGAGTGTGTTGGGGTGGGACACTACGAATGTAAATATATAAATATATAATACGAAACTCAGCTGATTTTATCAATAGACTGAGGGCTCTTCGTCTTAGCAGTGTAGACCTTCTAGTAAGTTTTGATGTGGTCTCACTTTTTACGAAAGTTCCTCTTGCAGATTCTTTGACACTGATTGGTAACATGTTGCCTGTTGCTTTTTTCTGGCACGCACTTTCCTCAACTTATTTTATGTTTAATCAAGAATATTTTGAACAGACTGACGGTGTCGCCATGGGTAGACCCCTCTCTCCTTTGGTCGCCAACCTTTTTATGGAGGACTTTGAAGAGAGAGCGCTTGAATCAGCTGCCCTGAAGCCAACAGTTTTTTGGCGGTATGTGGATGAGACTTTCATAGTGTGGCCTCATGGAGAAGATAAATTAATGGAGTTTCTACATCACCTCAACTCCATTCATAGCAACATCCTGTTCACCTTGGAAATAGAGAAAGATGGTTGTTTGCCTTTCTTGGATGTCCTGGTTCGAAGGAAGAATGATGGTTCTCTAGGGTATTCAGTTTACCTGAAACCCACATTGATTTGTACCTGCAAGCATCGAGTTGCCATCACCCATCGCAAACCATGAGTTTGCTTAAAACGCTTGTTCATAGAGCTCATACTGTCTCAGATCTAGATAGCTTATCTCAAGAACTCACCCATCTAAAGACAGTATTCAGCGAAAATGGGTATTCCATCCGGCATATTAACAGGGCACTAACAGTTAAAACTAAGAAGCAGGAAGTGAATGAAGAGGAGAACATGCCGGAACAATCTTTAGCTTTTCTTCCTTTCGTTGGCAACACTTCGTTTAAAATAGCAAGAATCCTCCGAAAATTTCAGGTAAAAGTGGTTTTCCGCCCACCATCGAAGATTGCGGACCTTGTGGGATCAGTTAAGGACAATCTGTTACTACGAAAGGCCGGAATTTACAAGATACCGTGCCAATGTGGTATGGCTTACATAGGTCAAACCACACGCACCGTGAAAGAACGCTGCACTGAACATCAACGTTACACCCGCCTTTTGCAGCCAAGGAAGTCCGCTATTGCTGAACATTGTATCTGTTAAACCGTGACAGCGGCTACCAGCTGGACAGTGCATGGAATCCCATCATCTCCACGATTTGCTCAAATCGAAGACGACAGAGTGCGTCGACGGCCGTGGCAAACAGCAACGCAGAGGGCGCCTGAGTTCCGCTATTCCACCAGCGAGGGCGCTGCCGGTGGGCAGTGTTGGTTCAACTACCAAGTTTTCGACGCATGCGCAGAATAGTTACAGTACGCTATATATTGCGGAGCGGAGAACTTTATAGCCAGTATTCGAGGGTTGGATTCCCTCTCTTCTTCATCGAAGACTTTCACTGCCTGGGCTACTCTCAGGGTGCATCTTCGACGTGGAAGATCCCCGCCATTTCCTTGCCGTGTCGTCTGCTCGCCGTCACTACTGCTCGCCGTCCGGTCCTCCTCGCCGCCACGGCCGACTGCCGGTGCTCGCCGCCGCCGCCGCCTGGTAGCCGCCTGAAGTGCTCGCCGCCGCCGTTCGGTCGCCGCCTGCTGCAGCCGCCTGGTCACCGCCGCCGCCGCCGCCGCCTGGTCATCGCCGTCGCCGCCGCCGCCGCCGCCGCCACCCTTCTCGCGCGCCGCCACCATGTCCCAGCCCACCACCACTATCATTTTCACCTCTCCCTCCGCTGCTCCAACCACCATCACATGGAGCTCATCCTCCACCCCCCTTCACGTCCTTCCTTCTCTCCCTGTCCACCCCACCCCTGCGCCACTTTCGGTTGTAACCACCCCCAACTCCTCCTCCCCTATCACTGTCGCTCCATCGACAGCTACTGACTTTCCGCCGCTCCCTGCACCGCCTCCGATGGGCTTCAAGCCAGCACGGATTTCGGCTCGACGTTCCACGGTCTCTGTGACACCCACGCCCCCTCAGTCTGCGTCATCCACTGCTCAGGGTGGTCCTGCCCCCTGACATCTCCCCCTGCAACCCGTCCCCCTGCCCCCTCTACACCCGGTCGTGACCACAAAACCCTCAAAGCGCCCGAATGTTGACCCTCCCCCGAAATCTCCTCCAAAAAAACCCCCACTCCCCGTGACCCACCCACCCCCATGGACGCGCCTCCGACCCCACCACGCCTGCCACTCACACCTTTGTCCTCTCCAATCCTCACCCTCAATTCCTTGATGCCCGCTCCCTCACCCTCGCCATCCGGAAATACTACCTCAGTGCCCCCATCTCCCTTCTGATTCCTCGCAAGGACTCGGCCCTCATTAAATCCCACAATGCTTCCTTCCACACCGATCTCCTCTCCCGCATCCCCCGTGTCCAATTTGGCCAACGGGCAACCCTCACCCCCTACCACACCCCGTCCTCTCTCCGTCAACCTCCACCTCCCCGACGACCGCCAACCTCCACCGCTGTGATCACGAAGCTTAGCCCCGTGATCACGGAGGCTGAGGTGTTGGCGGAACTCAACTCCCGGCCCGACATTGAAATCCGCTCGGCCCATCGCATCTTCAATGATGCCGGGCCGACTTTTCTCATGCGGATATTCACCGAATCCTCCTCCTCACCAAGGGAGCCCTCATCTACAATCGCCGTCATAAGGTGGACCCCTCCCGTTCCCCCGTCCAATCCTACCGCTGCCAACACTGTCTCACCTACAACGACCACGTTACCTCTGCCTGCAAGAACCATCCTACTTGTCCCCACTGCAAAGCTTCACACTTCCTCAAGAATTGCCCCAACCTCACCCCCCTCCTGCAACACTTGCAACGAACCACATCCTACCTACTCCTCAAAGTGTAAAGCGAAACCTCCACCAGTCACCCCTGAGCTCACTGTCCCTGTCCGTCCTGTTGATGACCCCATCCACCCCAACAACTCGCTCTGCCCTCCCCCTACTGCTGAGGACATCATCCGTTTCACCACCATTGTGCTCCAAAACATCCATCCCTTCCAGCGCTCGCACACTCTTTCCCAAATCGCCCTCACTGCCTGTTCCATCTTACCACCTATGCCACATACTCCCACAACCAGGCCCACTTCACCTTCACCCCCCTCACCACCCTCGTCTAACTCTCCCCTCCCATGGTACACGAACCCTACCGTCTCCTGTACCACAATATTTGCTCCCTGCCCACCCACAAACTCCTCTTCCTCCACATCCTCCATCAGCACCGCATGGATGCCTTCGTCCTAAATGAAACCTTCCTTCAACCACGTATCTCCATCTCCACGGCTCCTTACACCCTACACCGCACCGATAACCCGTACCCTCTGGCGCGTGGCGGAGATGCTATAGGCCACCTCAAGCACCTCCCTGTCCGGCCCCAACCTCTCCTTAACAATCCTGCCGAGCATCTCACCCTCAGCCTCTTCTTCCCCACCCTTACCATCACCTGTGCCATCATTTATGTCTGCCCTCGCACCCCCATCCCATACGATTTCCTGGCCCAAATTGACCGCACCTTCTCCACCTACGTGCTTGCCGCCGACCTCAATATCCACAGCCGTGATCCTGCTGACCTCCTGCGGTGGCATCAGTTTCTCACATTCTCCAGGGCGACCTGGTTCCCCTGCCTCAGCACACCCGACCTGAATCCAACACCACTCCTGATGTTGTCCTTGCCTCTCCCAACCTCCTTGGGCGCATCACCGCAGATGTCCTTGACCTCATTGGCAGTGACCATGCTTCCCCCCACCCCGATGAACCATGGACCTTGCCGTTGGTGGGGAGGCTTGCGGGCCTCAGCGATACAGATGGCCGTACCATAGGTACAACCACAACAGAGGGGTATCTGTTGAGAGGCCAGACAAACGTGTGGTTCCTGAAGAGGGGCAGCAGCCTTTTCAGTAGTTGCAAGGGCAACAGTCTGGATGATTGACTGATCTGGCCTTGCAACAATAACCAAAACGGCCTTGCTGTGCTGGTACTGCGAACGGCTGAAAGCAAAGGGAAACTACGGCCGTAATTTTTCCCGAGGGCATGCAGCTTTACTGTATGATTAAATGATGATGGCGTCCTCTTGGGTAAAATATTCCGGAGGTAAAATAGTCCCCCATTCGGATCTCCGGGCGGGGACTACCCAAGAGGATGTCGTTATCAGGAGAAAGAAAACTGGCGTTCTACGGATCGGAGCGTGGAATGTCAGGTCCCTTAATCGGGCAGGTAGGTTAGAAAATTTGGAAAGGGAAATGGATAGGTTAAAGTTAGATATAGTGGGAATTAGTGAAGTTTGGTGGCAGGAGGAACAAGACTTCTGGTCAGGGTTATAAACACAAAGTCAAATAGGGGTAATGCAGGAGTAGGTTTAATAATGAATAGGAAAATAGGAATGCGGGTAAGCTACTACAAACAGCATAGTGAACGCATTATTGTGGCCAAGATAGATACGAAGCAGACACCTACTACAGTAGTACAAGTTTATATGCCAACTAGCTCTGCAGATGACGAAGAAATTGAAGAAATGTATGAGGAAATAAAAGAAATTATTCAGATAGTGAAGGGAGACGAAAATTTAATAGTCACGGGTGACTGGAATTCGAGTGTAGGAAAAGGGAGAGAAGGAAACATAGTAGGTGAATACGGATTGGGGCTAAGAAATGAAAGAGGAAGCCGCCTGGTAGAATTTTGCACAGAGCACAACTTAATCATAGCTAACACTTGGTTTAAGAATAATGATAGAAGTTTGTATACATGGAAGAAACCTGGAGATACTAAAAGGTATCAGATAGATTATATAATGCTAAGACAGAGATTTAGGAACCAGGTTTTAAATTGTAAGACATTTCCAGGGGCAGATGTGGACTCTGACCACAATCTATTGGTTATGACCTGTAGATTAAAACTGAAGAAACTGCAAAAAGGTGGGAATTTAAGGAGGTGGGACCTGGATAAACTGAAAGAACCAGAGGTTGTACAGAGTTTCAGGGAGAGCATAAGGGAACAATTGACAGGAATGGGGGAAAGAAATACAGTAGAAGAAGAATGGGTAGCTTTGAGGGATGAAGTATTGAAGGCAGCAGAGGATCAAGTAGGTAAAAAGACGAGGGCTAGTAGAAATCCTTGGGTAACAGAAGAAATATTGAATTTAATTGATCAAAGGAGAAAATATAAAAATGCAGCAAATGAAGCAGGCAAAAAGGAATACAAATGTCTCAAAAATGAGGTCAACAGGAAGTGCAAAATGGCTAAGCGGGGATGGCTAGAGGACAAATGTAAGGATGTAGAGGCTTATCTCACTAGTGGTAAGATAGATACTGCCTACAGGAAAATTAAAGAGACCTTTGGAGATAAGAGAACCACTTGTATGAACATCAAGAGTTCAGATGGAAACCCAGTTCTAAGCAAAGAAGGGAAAGCAGAAAGGTGGAAGGAGTATATAGAGGGTCTATACAAGGGCGATGTACTTGAGGACAATATTATGGAAATGGAAGAGGATGTAGAAGAAGATGAAATGGGAGATACGATACTGCGTGAAGAGTTTAACAGAGCACTGAAAGACCTGAGTCGAAACAAGGCCCCCGGAGTAGACAACATTCCATTGGATCTACTGACGGCCTTGGGAGAGCCAGTCCTGACAAAACTCTACCATCTGGTGAGCAAGATGTATGAAACAGGCGAAATACCCTCAGACTTCAAGAAGAATATAATAATTCCAATCCCAAAGAAAGCAGGTGTTGACAGATGTGAGAATTACCGAACGATCAGTTTAATAAGCCACAGCTGCAAAATACTAACACGAATTCTTTACAGACGAATGGAAAAACTAGTAGAAGCCGACCTCGGGGAAGATCAGTTTGGATTCCGTAGAAATACTGGAACACGTGAGGCAATACTGACCTTACGACTTATCTTAGAAGAAAGATTAAGGAAAGGCAAACCTACGTTTCTAGCATTTGTGGACTTAGAGAAAGCTTTTGACAATGTTGACTGGAATACTCTCTTTCAAATTCTAAACGTGGCAGGGGTAAAATACAGGGAGCGAAAGGCTATTTACAATTTGTACAGAATCCAGATGGTAGTTATAAGAGTCGAGGGACATGAAAGGGAAGCAGTGGTTGGGAAGGGAGTAAGACAGGGTTGTAGCCTCTCCCCGATGTTATTCAATCTGTATATTGAGCAAGCAGTAAAGGAAACAAAAGAAAAATTTGGAGTACATATTAAAATCCATGGAGAAGAAATAAAAACTTTGAGGTTCGCCGATGATATTGTAATTCTGTCAGAGACAGCAAAGGACTTGGAAGAGCAGTTGAACGGAATGGATGGTGTCTTGAAGGGAGGATAAAAGATGAACATCAACAAAAGCAAAACGAGGATAATGGAATGTAGTCGAATTAAGTCGGGTGATGTTGAGGGTATTAGATTAGGAAATGAGACACTTGAAGTAGTAAAGGAGTTTTGCTATTTGGGGAGCAAAATAATTGATGATGGTCGAAGTAGAGAGGATATAAAATGTAGACTGGCAATGGCAAGGAAAGCGTTTCTGAAGAAGAGAAATTTGTTAACATCGAGTATAGATTTAAGTGTCAGGAAGTCATTTCTGAAAGTATTTGTATGGAGTGTAGCCATGTATGGAAGTGAAACATGGACGGTAAATAGTTTGGACAAGAAGAGAATAGAAGCTTTCGAAATGTGGTGCTACAGAAGAATGCTGAAGATTAGATGGGTAGATCACACAACTAATGAGGAAGTATTGAATAGGATTGGGGAGAAGAGAAGTTTGTGGCACAACTTGACCAGAAGAAGGGATCGGTTGGTAGGACATGTTCTGAGGCATCAAGGGATCACCAATTTAGTATTGGAGGGCAGTGTCGAGGGTAAAAATCGTAGGGGGAGACCAAGAGATGAATACACTAAGCAGATTCAGAAGGATGTAGGTTGCAGTAGGTACTGGGAGATGAAGAAGCTTGCACACGATAGAGTAGCGTGTAGAGCTGCATCAAACCAGTCTCAGGACTGAAGACCACAACAACAACAACATGCTCCTGTTCTCCTCACTATCTCTACTGGTCGCCATCCCCGCAACGCTCCTCGCCTTGACGTCCCTCCTAAACTTGTCCATGGTTACTCCCGTGCCAACTGTGATGCCTACTGGGACTCCATTCACACCCAGGTTGACGGCCACGACCTTACCCTCCAATCTCCTGATGACATCTCTCATGCTGCTGCCTTCCTGCACCAGACCTTGTCTGACGCCGTCGCCACCCATATCCCCACCAAAGCCATCCACCTTCACCCCCCCGCCCTGCCTCCACAGGCCGTCCTTCTCCTTCGAGAGTCCCGTCACCTCTACCGCTCTTTTCTTCGCACTCGTGACCGGGATACACTTACCCGCCACCGGCAATTACAACGTCACATCCACAACCTGCTTACTGCGAAGAAACGCCGTGCCTGGCGCCAGACATGTACACAACTCAACACCACGCTCCCCATAAACTCTTCCAAGTATTGGTCTGCTTTCCACCGCCTTACTGGGAACCGCCCCACCCCCAGTACCCTCTCCTCCTTAATGACCGTCCCTTTCCTGACAACCTCAGTAAGGCCAACCACTTTGCCTCCCACCTCTCTGATGTTTTTTCCATCCCAGATGATCCCCAGTTTAATTATTCCCTCTTCCCTGATGTCATGGACCGTACAAATACCTCTGT
The DNA here is from genome assembly GCF_023898315.1 of Schistocerca nitens. NCBI lineage: Eukaryota > Metazoa > Arthropoda > Insecta > Orthoptera > Acrididae > Schistocerca > Schistocerca nitens. The sequence continues at coordinate 570,505,209 of NC_064620.1, forward strand.
TCCTCCCCTTGCTCCTAGCTTCCAGTACTTGGGCCACACCCCACCATCTGAACTTAACACTCCCATCACTACCCAGGACATCAGCCTCACACTCCGCACCAAACGCAACACTGCTCCCGGCCACGACTGCGTTACCTACCGCCACCTCAAACACTGCCCTCCCTCGTTCCTTTCAATCCTTGCCACCCTCTACACTGTCATCCTTGCCACTGGCTTCTATCTCGACCTGTGGAAAACCTCCCGCATCCTCATGTTCTCCAAACCCAACAAGCCTCCATCTGATGCCTCTTCCTATCGTCCTATCTGTCTCACATCAGTGTTCAGCAAGCTCTTGGAATCCATCCTTCCCGGCGCATCCATCACCACTTCCGCCAACACCACCTCCTCCCAAACACCCAATGTGGCTTTCGACCTTCCTTCTCTGCTGATGACAAACTCCTCCACCTCACTCATCTCCTCTCCCTCCAGCTTAACTCCCGTCGCTCCGCCATTTTTGTCTCCCTTGACCTCGAAAAGGCCTACGACCGTGTCTAACATCCCGGTCTCCTGTTTAAACTCCAAACCTACGCCCTTCCTATGAGCTACATCCGTCTGGTGGCCTCCTTCCTCTCCCACCGCCCCTCCTATGTTACCATCCATAATGCCACTTCCTACACCTTCTACCCCTCTGCAGGTGTGCCCCAGGGCTCTGTCCTCTCCCCTCTCCTCTACCTCCTGTACACGGCAGATATGCCCGAAACCCCCCTCCAGTACACCTCTTGCAATATGCTGATGACACCGCATTCCTCGCCCTCGCTCCTACCCTCCAACGGTCCCAACGCCTTCTTCAGAATCACCTTGACCTTTTTGCTGCATGGTGTAACCAGTGGCTCCTGAATCTCGACCCTTCCAAGACCCAGGCAATCATTGTAGGTCGTACAGCTCGCTCCTTCCGGCTCCTGGATTTCTCCCTTACTGTCTGCGCCTGTCCTGTCCGCCTCACCCCCACCCTCACCTACCTTGGCCTCACCATTGACCGTCACCTCACCTGGATCCCTCATCTCCGCTCCATCCAATCCAAAGCCCACAACCGCCTCCGACTTCTCAAACTCCTCTCCGGCCGGACTTGGGGGTTGCACCCCTCTACCATCCTCCACACCTACAAATCCTTAATCCGCCCCATCCTCTGTTATGCCAGTCCTGCCTGGATATCTGCCCCCCCCCCCCCCCCAAATTCTATAAGTCCCTCCAGATCCTTGAGCGTCACGCTCTCCGCCTCGCCTTCCGTATATGCCTCCCGTCCCCCACGCGGATCCTCTATGATCTCATTCCTTTCCCCCATCTGCTCCTATTCCTCGAACATATCCACATCCTCTACACCTCCCGCCGTCTTGAACCCCCTCATCCCCTGGTTGCTCCTCTCCTCTCCGATCCCCGCCCCCTGCCACGTCTTCACCATTGTGTCCCCCCTACCCTCCATCTCTACACCCTACATCTCCTTTCCCAAGGTGGCTTCCATCAACTCCCCCTCCCGAATGATGCCCTCTCTCCCTCCATTTATCCCTCCTATCAACTCTGATCCTCACTCCCCCTCCTTTCCTCTGTCCTTTTCCCGGGCTCCCTCTCCCCCCCTTCCATCCTCTTTCTTCCCCACCTCCTCTCTCTTTGCCCCCTTCTCTCCCCCGCGTCCTTTTACATTTCCCTCCTCTCATTCCCTCTCGCGTCTGCCCTTCTCCCCCTTTATTAGTCCTCTGCCTCCTTGGTCCCCCCCCCCTTTTCGTTTTTTTCCACTCCTCCCTCCTTGTTTTTCCCCCTCCTGCAGGTCCCCCCCCCCCCCCATATGCCTTTGGCATCTTTGTGCTGCCACTATCGTGCAGTGTTCTGCAGTGAGTGTTCTACAGTGCGTGTTTTACAGTGAGTGTTCCGTGTTGTGTTTTTTGGGACTTGTTGCGAACGGCCATCATACTGTCGCTGGGTGTGCCTTTTATCTCTTGCGAACATAATCCAGACTGTCGCTGTGTTTTTTAATTGTGTGTCTACTATGTTACTTTTCTGATTCCTGTGTATTTTATCTACATTGGCAACCTGTTTTGCTTTCTGTTTTAACTTCCGCATTTTTACGCCATTTTACACTATAACTCACCATTTTATCGCCTGTTTTACCTTGTTTCTTTCTTCTTCCTTTATTTAAGAAAAAAGTCTGTAGGCTGTAGAGCAGCGTAGTAGGCTGCTGCCAGCCCGCCCCCTTCGGGTGAATTGAAAATCAATAAAGAAAATAAAAATTTACGCCAGTCTGCGACGGCTCACCTGAAGATGACTGGCAGGTGCCCAGTTGAAATATCGTGCGAAGTATTGAACGACGACCGGATGCAAGCCCGAAATTTCTTTGAACACTACGAATGTAGTGTGTGGAAATACAAGGTGAGAATGAGTGTCTCGCGGGAGGCGTGTGTGAGATAGCTCCTGCAGTCGCAGTATCATCTGTGCCCTCGGTGGCTCAGATGGGTAGAGCGTCTGCCATGTAAGCTGGAGATCTCGGATTCAAGTCCCGGTCGAGGCACACATTTTCACCTCTCCCCGTTGATCTATATCAACGCCCGTGCGCAGCTGACGGTATTAATATAATTCTAATTTAGTAATATTATCTTATATTTTTCTGACATATCAAACACGTCACTCTGTACTATTATTGCACCTTTTGTTGTTTTGGACTCTTGTTGTAGTTTGGTAAATTTGTTAGTATTTAAAATTGTGAAATTATAATCAACATGCCGTTCTGATGGGGGCGTTAGCGCGCATCCAACGGTCTTTCTATCATATTTCTAGCTTACTTTCATTAAAGAATGGAAAATCCAAGATGCAATGAAATAATATTATGAAATGTGTAGTCGCTACTCAGCATATAGCAGAGATGCTGAGTCGCAGATAGGCACAACAAAAAGACTGTCACAAATTGAGCTCTCGGCTAACAAGGCCTTTGTCGAAAGAAGACAACACACACACACTCACACACACACACACACACACACACACACACACACACACACAACTGGAGCTCACACACACATGACGACAGTCTCTGGCAGCTGAAGCCGGACTACGAGCAGCAGTGAAAGATGGGAGAGGCAACAGGGTGGGAGTAAGGAAGAGGCTGGGGTGCGGAGAGGGAGGAATAGCAGGATGGGGATGGGGGATGACGAAGTGCTGCTAGTGGAAGTGTGCAGGGATGAGGTAGAGAGAGGGTTGGGCAGCTAGGTGCAGTTGGGAGGCTGCGAATGTGGCACATACCATACTTCTCATCTGTGAGTGATCTCCTGAAGGGTGCGATTTTGTATTTTCACACCGCCACATCTCGTCACATAAGACACTGATCTGAGTAATGAAAGCGGCCAAGAGCCATTTATTTGCCAATGTATAATATTTAATTATGCATTGTAAAGATGTACTGGGTGATCAAAAAGTCAGCATTAATTTGAAAACTTAATAAACTACGGAGTAATGTAGATAGAGATGTAAAAATTGACACACATGCTTGGAATGACATGGGGTTTTATTAGAACCAAACAAAAACAAAGTTCACAAAATGTTCCATAGATGGCGCTGGACAGCAAAACGTCACTGACTGCGCATGACAATCGTGTATAAATGGAGCTGTAATGAGAGAGAGAATCAGATGCGCCAGCAGTCGCAGCATGTTGACATTACTTGAAAAGGGGCTTTTAGTGAAACTGTATTATCAGAATGGGGAATGTGCTAGTTCAGCGTTACGATCCTATCGCCATAGGAAGGAGATTCGAACGGGTGAAGGTCGGTTGACAAATGCAGCTGTGGCGAGAATGATTTCGAAGTTCTAAGCCACGGGTTGTTTAGACGATAGACCCCGTAGTGGCTGACCGATCACAAGGCGTAATGCTGCTGAGACAGTTCAGGAAGAAATGGTGGCTGTAGCGGGTTCGTCTATGCACGAGGAAGTCAGTGTTCGTGCAGTCGCGCGTCACACCGGCATTCCATACACTACTGTTTGGTTGGCACTTAGGCGTACCCTCCGATGCTATCCGTACAAAATCCATCGGCATCATGAACTGTTACCTGACGATTTAGTAAAGCGGAGGGCATTTGCAGTGTGGGCGTGAAGATGACGATTCGTTGAGTAACGTGTTGTGAACCGACGAAGCTCTTTTCAGGCTCCGATGGTCTGTGAACGCCCACAACTGCAGAATTTGGGCTACCGATAATCCTAGAACTGTCGTGGAAACTCCATTGCACAACGAGAAAGTCACGGTATGGGTTGGATTTACCATATCTACCGTTATCGGGCCTTTTTTCTTCGAGGAAATGCGTGATTCTGGTTTTGTAACTGCTACTGTGACGGGTGAGAGGTACGCCGATATGTTACAGAATCGCATCATCCCCAGCCTGGCCGATAAACACCTGCTGGAACGTACGATGTTTATGCAGGACAGCGCTCCACCCCATATTGCTAGACGCGTGAAAGACCTCTTGCGCGCGTCGTTTGGTGATGATCGTGTGCTCAGCCGCCACTTTGGTCATGCTTGGCCTCCCAGGTCCCCAGACCTCAGTCCGTGCGATTATTGGCTTTGGAGTTACCTGAAGTCGCAAGTGTATCGTGATCGACCGACATCTCTAGGCATGCTGAAAGACAACATCCGACGCCAATGCCTCACCATAACTCCGGACATGCTTTACAGTGCTGTTCACAACATTATTCCTCGACTACAGCTATTGTTGAGGAACGATGGTGGGCATATTGAGCATTTCCTGTAAATAACATCATCTTTGCTTTGTCATACTTTGTTATGCTAATTATTGCTATTCTGATCAGATGAAGCGCCATCTGTCGGACATTTTTTGAACTTTTGTATTTTTTTGGTTCTAATAAAACCCCATGTCATTACAAGCATGTGTGTCAATTTGTACCTCTCTATCTGCATTATTTCGTGATTTATTCAGTTTTCAAATTTATACTGACTTTTTGATCACCTGGTATTTTGACGATTTACAAGGAGAAATGAATCCAGCGCCACTGACGTGCCTAAGAAGCTATAGACTAATTCATCGTGCATGTAAAGACGTCGATATTAAAGGCAGACTCTGAAGACATTTGAATATTACAAAAAACAAGCGCGCAACCAATCGTCCACTGCCGAACGATATCACTCCCTTTTTACCTCCTGTATAATATGGACGCACCATTACACAGGCGTCATTATTAGACTTGTAATTTGTTAATCCTACAAAAAAAATACTGGCATTTTGTTGCATTTGGGACTAGTATGTGTGAAAAACGCAGAGTGGTTCATGAATGGGCGTTTCTACGTGATTTCTAAACTTTTCAAACTACTCATGCTCTGTCATTGTTACTGAAGTAAGTGTTAACATGTTATATGTACGTTAAGTCCAAGTTCGTAAATATAGTGTTTGCTTAATCATTTACTTTCTATGCGCAAAGTTTTTTTCAGAGCCAACCATGTCCGACGTATCATTCTGTGGACAGAACAGTCGAGGCCGATGTTAACATACAACTTATATTCCCCCCTTGTAATATTCTTCGAACTCAGTTTTAAACTGACCCTTAGGCACATTTTCAGTGCGAGTGACGTCCGCGAATTTCTTAGCAAACTTTACTTCTCTAACCGCACATCGCTCGCACAAAGCCTCACTGTTCCATAATGGTACATGGCACTTTCTAAACGGGAGAGGGAGCCATGCAAGTACACTACTGGCCATTAAAATTGCTACACCACGAAGATGACGTGCAACAGACGAGAAATTTAACCGACAGGAAGAAGATGCTGTGATATGCAAATGATTAGCTTTTCAGAGCATTCACACGAGGTTGGCGCTGGTGGCGACACCTACAACTTGCTGACACGAGGAAAGTTTCCAGCCGGTTTCTCATACACAAACAGCAGTTGACCAGCGTTTCCTGGTGAAACGTTGTTGTGATGCCTCGTGTAAGGAGGAGAAATGCCTACCATCACGTTTCAGACTTTCATAAAGGTCGGATTATAGCCTATTATCGTATCGCCTCATTGCTGCTCGCGTTGGTCGAGATCTAATTACTGATAGCAGAATATGGAATCGGTGGGTTCAGGAGGATAATTCGGAACGCCGTGCTGGATCCCAACGGCCTCGCATCATTAGCAGTCGAGATGACAGGCATCTTATCCGCACGGCTGTAACGGATCGTGCAGCCACGTCTCGATCCCTGAGTTAATAGATGGGGACGTTTGCAAGACAACAGTCATCTGCACGAACAGTTCGACGACGTTTACAGCAGCGTGGACTATCAGCTCGGAGACCATGGCTGCGGTTACTCTTGACGCTGCATCACAGACAGGAGCGCCTGCGATGGTGTACTCAACGACGAACCTGGGTGCACGAATGGCAAAACGTCATTTTTTCCGTTGAATCCATGTTCTGTTTAAAGCATCATGATGGTCGCATCCGTGTTTGGTGACATCGAGGTGAACGCACATTGGAAGCGTGTATTCGTCATCGCCATACAGGCATATCAGCCGGCGTGATGGTATGGGGTGCCATTGGTTACACGTCTCGGTCACCTCTTGTTCGCATTGACGGCACTTTGAACAGTGGACGTTACATTTCAGATGTGTTACGACCCGTGTCTCTACCCTTCATTCGATCTCTGCGAAACCCTACATTTCAGCAGGATAATGCACGACCGCATGTTGCAGGTCCTGTATGGGCGTTTCTGGATACAGAAAATGTTCTGCCTGTATAGATCGGCCACATTCTGTGGTTTTTGTGCAGACACTGTTGACATGACATATTGAGTGCAGCCCCCGCCTCGCTCTAACCTCCCAACTGCACCTAATAGCCCTACGCTCTCCCCTCCTTGTTCCTGCATGCTCCCACTGGCATCAGTCCACTAACACTCAGCCCTACCCTGCTACACATCCCCACCTCAGCTGCCTCCTTTCTGGCTGTCTCTCCCATTATGTGCTGCTGCTCGTAGTCTGGCTTCAGCTACCACCAGAGGCTGTGGTCATGTGTGTGTAAGCTGTGCTTGTGTGAGTCTGTTGCCTTTGTTCGATAAAGAGCTTGTTGGCCAAAAACTCATTTTGCGACAGTCTTTTTTTTTTGTGCCTATTTGCGACTCAGCATCTCTGCTGTGTGGTGAGAAGCAACGATTCATTTCATAATATTATTATTGTCAGTAAATAATTATTCATATGCTGAGGCGCAGTGAAAGTCTCCCATTAGCATGTGAAGTAGTGAAGACAGGTTTCAAACAGACTATGAGAGGACAGTGTCATCAGGGCAGCATCGCTGTGTGAGTCAGACCTAATGAGGTAAGAGAGGCGATAAGGCCACTACTTTCACAAGCAGATTATTCTACCGTAACAGTTGTCATTAAATTTATTTAAATCATGGTGAATGTATAATGTAACAGTGGCACTTTCATATCGTAGGTGCCAGTTGATTACTGTTAATGCAGTGTAAAGCTGTATAGTATTATGAAAATGAGGAAATTTACTCGAAATTTTGCCAGTGAAATTAATACCTACACATAACTTGCGCCATAGGCTTTGTAGGTTGTTAGACGCTTCAGAACTTAATAGTTAACACTATATGCATGTTATTGTCTCTTGTAACACAAGTTAGATGGAAAAAAAGATGATTTACTCGGAAAAGATTCTGCAAACAGCAACTGCAGTCAGTTGACACGTCTTCTAGAACAATATATATATATATATATATATATATATATATATATATATATATATATAGAAGACGTCTAAACGGACTTCACTGCAGTTGCTGTTTACAGAATCTTCTCCGAGTACATCAAATTCATCTAACTTGTGTTACAAAGGACAATAACATGCATATAGTGTTAATTATTAAGTTCTGAAGCGTCTAACAATGTACAAAGCCTATGGTGCAATACATATAAATTAAAGCTATTTAAATGTACCCTAGCTTCTTCCCTCAGCTATTTAAAAAGGTATCAGCTTCATACTATTACGTAGTCAACTGTTGACCTCGGTTACAACAGTAGAGCGTAACTTGTCTGGTCTGATTATCTGATTAGTTACACCTTGACAAGTCATTGTGTAACATTTTAAAGTGAATATACGAAAAAAATATTCTGGGATCAATTAGTGAACATCGGTATGGGGTATGTCCATGCTTCACCTTTATGATGGATGGAACTCTGTCAGGAACACATTAAATTAGACGTTTGACTGTCTTTCGAGGTAAATTCTTCCTCAAGAGCGGAAACCACAGAAGGTAGCGATGTTGGACATAGGGGTCTGGATAGAAGTCGGCGTTCTAACTCATCCTAAATGGCACCGGGGATACCAGACCATATCAGTAATGATACCACTCACAAATGATTGCCTCACAGAAATTGCTTTGTGACAGGGCGGATTGTCAATACCGTAATATCAACACCTGTATACTTCCTTGTTCTCAGTACATATTATGGCAGGTAATGTTGTCCAGGCATTTGCCAAACCCTAACTCCTCTACCGGACTGCGACAGGGCATAGCGTGATTCATCACTCCAAAATACTCGTTTCCATTCATCCGCTGGGCAGAACCAGTGATCTAGGACTTCCATGTTTTTCAGTATACAGCCTGCAATATAATCTCACCTAGTGATCTTCCAGAGTCATTCATGTCATCTGAGTGAGAACTGAGAATCAGCTGAGGCATACCAGTCTCATTACAGTCATTCAAGTAAATTTCACAGTATGGTCATTATTAGTAATACTTCCCAAAAAGTAACACAAACTCTTCAGTAGAGTGTAATCATCCTTATCACAAGGTAAAATTCATACTTCCACGATGCAAGTATTCAGAGATAGTACAAACCGAAAAGAAATTGTATTTGCATTAGCAATACCATGTTGCCTTTAACAAGAAAAAAAATTCTTCAGAGCATATTCCTTGAAGGCCTTTGAATTTAAGTATTTAAAAGCAACCTCTTTTGAGACCTTATACAAGAAAATAACAGATTTAATATAACCTTCCAAACTTTTATAAAACTAAACACATTAGTCTTTTTTCTACCATTCGTCACTTGCCTGTTTCCTATATTCCAGATTACGGATTAAGAGAATTCTAGTTTGTTGAATCCTGATCGCATGCAGTATAAATAGTATAAATTGTCTTGAATTCAGTATTCTAAAGCTCCCTTACGATGTTGACAATGAATGCTTTCAAACAGACACAATGGAAAGTACTATGCAAGAACTTTTACTACCTTCTCTGTCAAATGGTATGTGGGGAAGCTCTGGCATGAGGAGTGAGAGAGGTGGAAGGGCCAAGTCTCTATACAACTGGGGAGTACACATATAAGTACAGAAAGCAAATGCATTACCTTGTATGGACGACCACATTGCTATGGATGGTTTATTTGTACTCCATAACTGACTGTAGAACGTCGAATGACTAAAGCGATTAAGTTAGTTAAAGGCAGGAGTTTGACAGTAATCTATTTCGTTAAAATGTGAAGGAATGTTGGGAGCCAGAAGTCGTATATGTGTCACATTCTGTTACATCCTGTTGCACAGTTCAGTGGTATGATACTGTGATGTAAAAGGGTCCGCGGAGTGCTGCGATAAGCAACACGATGGAGAAAGCTGTTGAAACTTATTTATTTAAATGTGTGAGTCTGTACTTAAATTGCTGACTGACTGAGAAGATGAAACTTCCACGTTATTTGATTCTGAAACAGCTGATTAAAACTGAACGTACTGAGCCTACTTTCTCTTTAATTTTTCTTATCATGTCAACACTGACCACAATATTCTAGCTCAATGCAATCTGACTGTTGAAAAAAATTACAACCTGACATTAAATAATTAATTCAAAAGAATGTCCCTGACTGAAAAGAAATCTTAACAATAACTTATACATTTAAGTACTAACCTCACAAATATCTTCATTACGCGAGCTACTGCAATACAGTGAGCTTCAATACTGCCAGCTAAATAAAAGATTCTAACTACTAAAGCCACTAACTACTAATATGCATGTGGTTAGCAAAGAAAAGATTTTTTTTGCAAACCAAATAATGTACTTTTTACCTTAATAATTTGACATCCAGTTCAGACAAGAATATAAATCGTCATTGACGTCTAGTACAAATGTATATAATCATGAATAATATTCAATCTCCAAGTCGAACATGTACAGATTGTTAGACTACGCTAACACTTCAGACCTCTACCCTCCATCAATGCTAACTTCTCACATCTAACATCCATCACTGCTGGCTGTTCACCTCCAACTGCCCAACACTACTTCCATCACTGCTGACGACTAACTTCCAGCTGCCCAACACTACTGGCGATTAACTTCCAACGAGACCAACCAGCCACAGAGTCTTTTACAAAGATAGCGCAGTCAGAGATCTAATTCAAAGCGCTACACAGCGCTGCTAACACAGAAGCAGCCCACTTACACTGTCTCAATGGCCAGCAGAGGACGTGACAAGAAGCAGTCCACCGCACGCCAGCGTGTCAACGCCGAGGACGATAATCGGGTCAGTTACGCCAGCCGAGCAAAACCAGAATATTTCACCGACCCACTGGGGAAGCAGAACCGCAGACATCAGTGGCAGAAAACGCTATTTAAGGGCCGGCAGCCAGTTCGTCATCATCTTCTGTTGTGAGGCGCTGGAGTGACACAGAGCCTGTGTGACAGCGTCGCCATCAGCTTGCATTCGTCACTGTCATCGCAGTCGTCGTAATAGTCACCGTCGTAATGCAGGTCGTCGAGTAGGAGGCATCAGTTACACCCCCACTGTAACTATCATCGGACGCTATGAACAGGCAGCCGCCTGTAATGGGAGTTATCGTTTGGAGAGCATTGTGGTAACACCATCCTGGGACGCTGCTTTCACAGATGCTGTGACTGTAGTCGGGGCTAGGGACCCCGGACAGCCGACGCCAGACAGCCACATCTGGAGACAGTTGCTGTGACATGGCACCGATCTGTCCTACTGCCAAGGCTACGCCCCCCCCCCCCCCCCCCCCCCGCCACCACGCCAAGATCACAGCAGAGGCCTACGGTGCTTGGCTCCATCCGCCGCAGTACGATGCCAGCAAGGCCCTAGCGCCGCTGGCGAAGCAGCAGATTCCAGTTACGCCAGCGCACCTACAGTCGCGCGTGTGGGCGTCCGTCAGCCACCTTCGTCAGAGTGTCACGAGCAGAAAGAAACCTCGTCCAGAGGGACCAAAACCAATGCATTGCTGTTCATCAATAAATTGTGTTATTCTGTCATCAGGAGCCATCCGTGGACACACACCCACCATCCTCTTTCTCACGCCCAATAGAGAACCTACGTTCCAATCTAGTGATGGGCGGTGGAGTCCAATGCCTGTTAATACGGTCCATTTACATGACTATTAATAAATGTTCTAGTCACATCATTTACGTCTTTTTCAGTTAACTGAAATTTCCTTTCATCACATACTTCTCTTACAATTTTCAACAGATTCTTCTCATTCTGAATTTTCAACAGATTCTTCTCATTCTGTAGGCCTTTTTTGTCAGAAACAGAACAAAAACCTTTATCCTTTAACTGCCAATTTTTTTAAAACTTCCTGAGAAATTCTGTTTATTTGTGTAAGAAATTTGAATCTGACATACCACTTTTACTACAGAATACGTTTCTCAGAAGTATAGCAGTTTCTTTTCAGAAATCCCCAAATGAGGATCGTGGCAGATGACATGAAAAAAGGAATAATTGGAGATAAATTTTATTTGCGATAATATTTTACAGTTCTGTTTACTTTTAATTATTTGGACATACATTACATTACATTGCGAATGAACTCATATTTTACATTTGTGTAAGTAAAAAACTTATTGATGCCAGTGTTCTATACATTCCACATTTAAGCCAACATTACATTTTTTACATTGTTTTCTTACGTTACTCTTGCATATCACACATTTTCTTTGTTTTACTTCGCAGGTTCTTTCTAGATAATGTCCCAATGGATTTTTTCTCACTGCTTCTGGAACACGTTTCTGGATCTTTTTCTGCAGTGATGGTGTACCAAGACTTTTAGGATTAGAAATAGACTGTGTTTGTAGGTAGTCTCTAGTTATTTGCCTCCTAAACTCTAAAAGGGGTATATTGTTGCTACCATACAATACTTAAGCATTCACTACTGCAGTACCAATTATGTTTGTGAATATGGGAAAATACCATTTCTTTCCACGTATCTTATTCTATATTTATTTATATACCAGTCAAATTTGTGCACTCCACCCATGAATTTATTGTAGAGATGTATACAGAGAGGCTGGGGTATTTGCATATCTTTTTTGTCCAATCGGGGCCATCTACTTCCTTCCTTCTCTGGATACGTTCCTTCGTGGTTTGACAAGAGTCGTACACATTTTTTATCCTACCATGCAGCACATCAAATCTATAATCCATAGCTCCACGAAGTTCCTCTCTGAATTCATTATCTGACTTGAGAGGGAATCTATTTATCCGGTTTGATCGGACTGTTCCTGTTGCTGCTACATTTCGGTCTGTTAAAGTTTTCATTAGATCAAAACTAGTGAAAAAATTATCAAAAAAGAAAATGTGGTGAGAGGTATTGTTCACCACAGATATTTTTCTCATTATAACTGATGCGTCCAAACCTTGACCCTCATTGGCATCGTTCCTTTTCCTGGTGTAAAACTCTGTACGAAATCAGTATCATGTTTCTGCACAGCACATTGTCCACTGTTTGAACCTAAACCGTATGGGTTTACCCCAAATTAATTGTTTGAAATAATGATGCCCGTAACATAAGACCATCGGCTCATCAATTCTTATCTTTTTCGAAAAAAAAAACAAACTTCATATAATTTTGATCCACATTGTCAGCGGGAACTTCTACAATATCTATCACATCATCATCGTTTTTTTCGGTGAGAACGTTAGGACCAAAAAAAATGGCTCTGAGCACTATGGGACTTAACATCCGAGGTCATGAGTCACCTAGAACCTAGAACTACTTTAACCTAACTAACCTAAGGACATCACACACATCCATCACTGAGGCAGGATTAGAACCTGCGACCGTATCGGTCACGCGGTTCCAGACTGAAGCGCCTAGAACCGCTCGGCCACACCGACCGGCTGTTAGGATCACTTATCATTACTTCTACTTCGGTTAGTGTGAGGTTCTTTCTGGTTCCCATATGTAAAAAAAAATTAAAAAAAAGATAAAGTGATTGTATGAAAGTACTTCGTATCAGCCACGATCCCCAAATGGGTATCGCTTTAAAACATGTTGTAAAACAATATTTATTGGTAATAAATGAAGAAATATTTGTGAGCTACTGTAACCTAAAAATTTACAATATGATCGCATCATTTGACGGAATAATAATAATAATGCAAAAATAACACAATTGAAAAATCTATGATATTCGTATTACATGACTTACCATGCGATTTATGGTTTATTCAACTTTACACAAGAAACGAAAGGCAACATTTTGATTCTGCTCTGTCACACACTTCAGTTAGACTGTTGTCAAATACCATAAGCTATTCAGCATTAAAACAAAGACACTGCTGCCAACTGATGGGACAAAAACTATCCAGTCCCCATATGGGGATTGTGGTAGTTAAGCGGTTAAGACATTACAATTACAAAAAATGGTTCAAATGGCTGTGAGCACTATGGGACTTAACTTCTGAGGTCATCAGTCCCCTAGAACTTAGAACTACTTAAACCTAACTAACCTAAGGACATCACACACATCAATGCCCGAGGCAGGATTCCAACCTGCGACCGTAGCTGTCGCGCGGTTCCAGACTGTAGCGCCTAGAACGGCTCGGCCACCCCGGCCGGCATTACAATTACAGATCAAATCAAAGACAACATGTATCTACATGGAGAAGAGTCCAGTTCAACTTCCACAGTACAATATAATGTCAAATAGAGCATTCTTCCTTACGAACACTAAGAAATGTGACAGTAGTTACGCAAATGTGTTCACATGTTATTAATAGATGCAACAAATTTGAACAGAAATCAGCACTCTAGAATAGTCCTCCCACTCTAATGACAATTTCGAAGCAAATAATACACCAGTCCCATGCTTTCATCACCGAATGTCTACTTTATAAACCGCGCGACTGCTACGGTCGCAGGTTCGAATCCTGCCTCGGGCATGGATGTGTGTGATGTCCTTAGGTTAGTTAGGTTTAAGTAGTTCTAAGTTCTAGGGGACTGATGACCTCAGATGTTAAGTCCCATAGTGCTCAGAGCCATTTGAACCATTTATTTCTACTTTATACAAACAGAGTTTACTAAATACGGTAGCACTCAGTGCTGTGGCAATACGTTCATACTATACCATGCAATCCCGTGCACAATTGTTAACTTCTGTGTAGAGTACTGGAGTGAACAAAAACAAAATCGAATGCGAGGAATAACTTAAAACACAAGTAAATCGAGCAGTTTATCGCGTGGATACGTAGCACGAACTAATATGCATGGGTCCACAGAACACCATGCGATGCGATCACCTTATGTTCTATATGAACCAAAAAATAAATAATTATGGAATCATTTAGATCACCTGTATTATGGATTTAAAGAAAAATCAAACAGAATACGAGCAACATTCTTACATCGTTCGTTAAACAGTACAGTACATGCACGAGATCATAACTGGTACGCATTGCTATGACACCAGCATGTGTTTTGAAATAAAACAAAGCAAATACGGAAGACTAAATCACCCAATAAGGAAAAGAGATGATTGAGGTTGCAGCGCTCCAAGTGGGGTGGCAGCGAACCAAGGCTCTGTCACCACAAATCCCTATACATGTTTCACGACACTGCCACCCTGGTGGCTGCTTCTCTATCCGCAACACGGTACTCCTCGATTTCTCTTATACCAGTGGGTCCGCCTCCTGTGACATGAAGTGGTCAGTTCAGCACTGTACAGAGCTTTCCACATACTTTTCATCAAAAGGTGGAATCTTTTATGGAAGCTGCTTTGATTTAGTAATGTTGTTTCATCGTATTTTCATATCAACGCTTTGTTTTTGAAAACATCGTCTGGTGATGACTTGCAAAACGGCGACACCGGTTGTGAAACGATGTGTGTGATAAGGTCTATACTTAAATTTCGTTTTTATGATGTCTTTCACAGTGTCGCGGATCTCACTACTGGTCTATCAAGTAAGCAGTGTGTCTAATCTAATCAAATTTAATCTAACTTTTGTCGTTTATGTACACTCCATTGCTCTGAACCTGTCATCACTCATGACTGCTACTCTGTTAGCGTTCTGAGTTAGTACAAAATTCATTGGCATGCTAAAAGGTAGTGCAATTTTTTAACCTTATTTATTTTTATCTTTATTTCCGTTTATTCTATTTTATTTTATTTTTTTGCTTTTTGTGTTGGTGTACTTTTACTTCAACACTTTCTTATGGCTTTTTTTTTTTTGGGGGGGGGGGGGTTCTAAATGAAATTAGTAATATTTTTGCTAGAAAGAGCAGATAAGCAAAGGTCGGCATCCCACTTAGACAGTGAATGAACACCATTTAGATCCAGTATGATGGACGTAGACTAACTATGAGCAAACTTTAAGCAAGTTGTAAGGTGCTCTCTCGAGAAGTATGTGTCGAGTAAATGCATTAAGGACGGAAAGAGCCACTTTGATTTAGTAACAAAATTCGGAAAATGCTAAAGAAGCACACTAGATTCAAAAAAGAACCGCTAATGACGGCATCCAAAAGTTAGTAGAAATTCGTACGTCGGTAAAAAGGTCGATGCTGGAAGCATACAGCAACTACCACCGCCATAGCTTAGCAAAAGATCTTTCCGAGAACCGTTGAAAATTTTGGTCCTTCGTGAAAGCACTAAGCAGATGAAAGGCTTCTCTATCCAGTCACTTTTTTACCAGACCGGTATGGCAACAGGACCCTGCAGAAGGAAAGCTGAAGTTTTAAATTTCGTATTTGGGAAACAATTAACGCAGGGGGATCGTACAGACATACGATCGCTTGACCGTCAAAGAGATTCCCGCATTGAGGACACAGTAATGGGCATCACCGGCGTAGAGAAGCAGTTGAAAGAGTTAAAAATAAAGAAGTCGCCAGGTCCGGACGGAATCTCAGTTTGATTTTATAGAGAGTACTCTACAGCATTAGCCACTTACTTACCTTGCGTAAATCTAGAATCTGTCAGCCAGCACAAAGTCCCAAGCGGCTGGAAAAAAGCGCAGGTGACATAGTTAAGAAGGATAAAAGAATGGACCCGCAAAATTATATACCAGTATTATTAACATCGATTTGCTGCAGAATTCTGGAACGTATTCTCAGTTCCAATGCAATAAATGTCTTTGAGAACGATAAGCTTCTATACACGAATCAGCGCGGTTTTAGAAGACATCGCTCGTGTAAAACTCAGCTTGCACTTTTCTCGCATGCTCAGACTGTTAACGAAGGTACGAGCGTATGGAATAGGTTCACAGGTATGTGAGTGGCTCCAAGAAGTACGTTGTCCTCGACGACGATTGTTCATCAGAGACAAGGCCATAGTCAGCAGTGACCCAGGGACGTATAATAGGACTGCTCTTATTTTCTACACAGAGGAATAACCCAAAATTTCCACCGCACATACTGCGGATATGGAAAGTGCTATTGATATGCGGTTTTCACAGAATGGAAGGGTG
Organism: Schistocerca nitens; assembly: GCF_023898315.1. Classification (NCBI taxonomy): domain Eukaryota; kingdom Metazoa; phylum Arthropoda; class Insecta; order Orthoptera; family Acrididae; genus Schistocerca; species Schistocerca nitens. The sequence continues at coordinate 570,521,896 of NC_064620.1, forward strand.
GTCAGGGAATCGTACTGTTGGCCAATAATCAGTTTGTATTAACCCTTATAAAGTGCAGTTTTTATGCAAACATACACTTTTTTAAATGAACCAGCGCCTATTGACGTAAACAAACTAAAAATAAATTCCAATTTCAGTGGTATTTCTTGGGGGACTCAAGTGCAAGACATTTACTAGATAACGTATTTTAAAAAGTTTCCAGACCAACACTTGTTTGGGCCGCTCAACCTGCGTAATTGCTAGGAACGACGTTGTTATGATTGCTTACTCTGTGCTTGTCTGTTCCTTGAGCGCACTGCAACTTGATTTCAGTTACTGTGCGACAGTCCAAGCACTAGGTCGTGAGTGCACGATGCGATTTACCAGTGCAGAAAAAGCCGACACGCTCATGGTGTATAGAGAGTGTAGGGAGAATACAGTTCGTTCTTGTACGGAATATGCGGCGGAATATCCCAATAGTCGTCAACCATCTCGGCAATTATTTATCAAACTCTTCAACCATTTTTGTGAACGTGGTAATGTAACACCTAGATATTGTAACAGAAGGAAACAAGTGACGACAGAGGAGGCGGAAATGAATGTTATTGCTGCTGCTACATTTAATCCGCACGTTAGCTCCCGCACAATCGCAAGAGGAAGAGTCATGAATCAGGCAAGTGTCCTACGTATTCTCCATCCCTATCACATTTCTCTCCATCAAAAGCTGCATGGAAAAAATTATGAGACTTGTGTGTAGGGGAGATAGAACGAAACAAAAAATGTTTTCACACACACACATATATATATATAATATATATATATATATACTCCTGGAAATGGAAAAAAGAACACATTGACACCGGTGTGTCAGACCCACCATACTTGCTCCGGACACTGCGAGAGGGCTGTACAAGCAATGATCACACGCACGGCACAGCGGACACACCAGGAACCGCGGTGTTGGCCGTCGAATGGCGCTAGCTGCGCAGCATTTGTGCACCGCCGCCGTCAGTGTCAGCCAGTTTGCCGTGGCATACGGAGCTCCATCGCAGTCTTTAACACTGGTAGCATGCCGCGACAGCGTGGACGTGAACCGTATGTGCAGTTGACGGACTTTGAGCGAGGGCGTATAGTGGGCATGCGGGAGGCCGGGTGGACGTACCGCCGAATTGCTCGACACGTGGGGCGTGAGGTTTCCACAGTACATCGATGTTGTCGCCAGTGGTCGGCGGAGGGTGCACGTGCCCGTCGACCTGGGACCGGACCGCAGCGACGCACGGATGCACGCCAAGACCGTAGGATCCTACGCAGTGCCGTAGGGGACCGCACCGCCACTTCCCAGCAAATTAGGGACACTGTTGCTCCTGGGGTATCGGCGAGGACCATTCGCAACCGTCTCCATGAAGCTGGGCTACGGTCCCGCACACCGTTAGGCCGTGTTCCGCTCACGCCCCAACATCGTGCAGCCCGCCTCCAGTGGTGTCGCGACAGGCGTGAATGGAGCGACGAATGGAGACGTGTCGTCTTCAGCGATGAGAGTCGCTTCTGCCTTGGTGCCAATGATGGTCGTATGCGTGTTTGGCGCCGTGCAGGTGTGCGCCACAATCAGGACTGCATACGACCGAGGCACACAGGGCCAACACCCGGCATCATGGTGTGGGGAGCGATCTCCTACGCTGGCCGTACACCACTGGTGATCGTCGAGGGGACACTGAATAGTGCACGGTACATCCAAACCGTCATCGAACCCGTGGTTCTACCATTCCTAGACCGGCAAGGGAACTTGCTGTTCCAACAGGACAATGCACATCCGCATGTATCCCGTGCCACCCAACGTGCTCTAGAAGGTGTAAGTCAACTACCCTGGCCAGCAAGATCTCCGGATCTGTCCCCCATTGAGCATGTTTGGGACTGGATGAAGCGTCGTCTCACGCGGTCTGCACGTCCGGCACGAACGCTGGTCCAACTGAGGCGCCAGGTGGAAATGGCATGGCAAGCCGTTCCACAGGACTACATCCAGCATCTCTACGATCGTCTCCATGGGAGAATAGCAGCCTGCATTGCTGCGAAAGGTGGATATACACTGTACTAGTGCCGACAATGTGCATGCTCTGTTGCCTGTGTCTATGTGCCTGTGGTTCTGTCAGTGTGATCATGTGATGTATCTGACCCCAGGAATGTGTCAATAAAGTTTCCCCTTCCTGGGACAATGAAATATATAACTTACAAACGCACGTGGAAGTATTTTATTTTATTTTTCAAATACAATCTACACTGGTTGCAAATGCTAAAATTTTTACGAGCATTACTTCAATAAAATCGGTAATTTTTGTATACAGGGTGTAAATGTTAAGTTGAGAAACCAGAATAACTCGAAAAAAAAGCTTCACACCAAAAAATGTGAAGAATCCAAAGTTGATTATTTTCGAGGGGGACGTCTGCTGGTGCTAAAACTAACCCACCACCCCAGCCACCTGGCGGTGGGACGGGAGGCAACTTTAAAATTTCAAATGGGAACACCAATTTTTTATTGCAGAATCAGATTCTACATAAACGACTACGTGGCTTTTGTCTTAAACATTTCTTTTGATTCTTTGTAGTTGGCGCTGTAATTCAAGAAAATCCATGTTCTCATTTTTTCGTGGAAAATGTTTACGGATAAATAAAAAATACTTATTTACTTGCTAAATTTTGATTTGCTAAAACTAAAACTCTCCCTCTCTCCCCATAGGGTGGGGTTTGAGAGAGAGGAATTAGAGTTTTACAAATGTTGACCCAAATATTAATTTTTTCCGCAGATTCAGATTAGTTTTGTTTTTTTCGTGGTCTTGAGGCCAGACAACTTACAGTTATCAACAAGCTAACTAACTAACCAAATATCCAACGAAATAAATAAGTAATTTTTTGTTTATCCGTAACCATTTTCCATGCAAAAATTCCCTGCAATAATGAGAACATGGATTTTCTTGAATTACAGCGCCAACTACGAAGAATCAAAACAAATGTTTTTATGTAGAATCTGATTCTGCAATAAAAAATTGGGGTTCCCATTTGAAATTTTAAAGTTGCCTCCGGCCGCACCCCCGGGGGCCTGTGGTGGCGGGCTAATTTTAGCGCCAACAGATGCTCACCCCCCCAGGGTGCTGGGGTGGAGGGCTAATTTTAGCGCCAGCAGATATCCCCCTCGAAAATAATAAACTTTGGATTCTACACTTTTTTTCGTGTGAAGTTCAATTAACGAGTTATTCTGATATGTCAGCTTGAAATTTACACCCTGTTTAAGGATGTGGATAGCTATGTTATAAAGGTCATTTCCAGAAGAGGATGGGTACCATGTCGAGGAAGTTGAAATAAAGTTTGAGAGACAAGAAACTTTCTGATGGTAAAACCATAATTGGCAGGCTGACAGACAAAATGACCGATGAACTACAGCAGTATTATGGGATTGCTATTGGAAATAATACTGAGGTTTTGTTGAAAATGAAGCAAGCAGTATGGGCTACCCTGTTCCAAGGATTGTCAGCTGATGAAAAACCAGTAGACCACCTTTGCCCTCCTGGACCTGATTCATGGTGCAATTACCGCAATGCCCAGTACTGAGCTGGCCGTGGTGGCCGAGCGGTTCTAGGCGCTACAGTCCGGAACCACGCGACCGCTACGGTCGCAGGTTAGAATCCTGCCTCGGGCATGGATGTGTGTGATGTCCTTAGGTTAGTTAGGTTTATGTAGTTCTAAGTTCTAGGAGACTGATGACTTCAGCAGTAAGTCCCATAGTGCTCAGAGCCATTTCACCCATTTTTTGAACCCAGTAGTCAAACAATTTATACAGCCATCAACGTTCCATACCGGCAGCAGTCATGGATTTCATAAAAACTATTTACAGAGGCCTGGCAAATCCTGAGTTACTGAAGAAGTGTCTGCATGGTCAGACGTAAAATGCCAATGAGCAGTTCAACAATCTCATATGGACTCGCTTATCAAAAAAGGTTTTTTTTGGAATGAAGACACTAAAGTGGGGTTCAGTGATGCTGCTATTGCTTTTAATGATGGCAACATTGGTAGGGTGAAAGAGCTACAGCATATGGGAATTAATCCTGGAGCCAACTGCATCAGAGAACTTGAACGGAAGGACAAAGTTCACACTGATAAAGCAGAGTATGCAGCACAGTTGGCCACTAAGGAGTCCAGAAAGAGGAAGAAAAAACTTGGAAAAAGATCAGGAGGATGATATACCGTATGTTGCAGGGTGCTTCTGAGTAACTAAAAATAAAAACTAAGCATATACTAAGTGAGTTACAGTCTTTTGAAATTTTAGAAGCTGTTCCTGAAATTTACATTTTCTGTTGCATTTTTCCCAAAATCTGAGAAACCACTCAGAGTAGTGTATTCAAATTATCAGGGAGTAATAGCGTACATAACCTGCGTCTACTGAACTAAAAGAAGAACGTAATGGGCGCGCGGGATTAGCCGAGCGGTCTCAGGCGCTGCAGTCATGGACTGTGCGGCTGGTCCCGGCGGAGGTTCGAGTCCTCCCTCGGGCATGGGTCTGTGTGTTTGTCCTTAGGATAATTTAGGTTAAGTAGTGTGCAAGCTTAGGGACTGATGAACTTAGCAGTTAAGTCCCATAAGATTTCACACACATTTGAACATTTTTGAAGCACGTAATGTTACGTATAATTAACATTATTTAGGATAACATGCAAAAAATATACAAAATTTTAACCGAGTAGTTAAAAAATGGTATTTCCGAAAGCAGTGGCTGAAATGCAATTATTGTAGTTCAATAGACTCAGAACATACAGTTTAATGTCCTGTGAACGTTACATGTCAATGAGTACAGTATTCCCTGAAATACAGGGAGGCCAAGTGACTAAATTTAACACTGTCGGGATAGGGCGTTCCAACTCCACTTAACTTCCGTATATGGGCATTAAGACAGGGTACTCCAAAAGTATCATGTATCATGTTTCGTTACGAAGCCACATTTACCAGTCATGGCCAGGTAAACCGCCGAGACATGTACTGTTGGTCTGTTGAAAATCACTCTGTCTTCGTCTGGTGTATATTGTGTAAACGTGTGGTGCCGGATAGACGTGTTTTTGATAGACGGAACACTGAACCCGTACAAGTATCGCAGCCTCCTAACAGACCATCTCCCACGGTTTATAGAGGATCTCTGCACCCCTGGAGGAACCTGTGGTACCAACATGACGGCTGTCCAGCCTATAGCGCACGGAGTGTTAGAGTATGTTCACACGAATTGTTTCGAAATCGTTCTATTAGACGCGGAGGACCTGTACCTTGGGGCCTCTTCTCCGGACTTGACGCCTGTAGACTTTTTTTGTGTGGAAAGCTGAAAGACGCTGCGTGCAAAGACATACCAACTACACCCGATGATAATGCGCCGCCGTACTACTGCAAACTGCTCTGACATCTCCGCTGAAATGTTAGCAAGGGTGAAGCAGTTGTTCCATACCGGAATGGAAATGTTTATTGCCGCTGCTGATGGTCGTTTTGAACACAGCTTCTGATGGTCAGTTGTCTCGTTACTGGTCAGAATCCACATACCTAGTGTACGCACTTGGGATGTTCTTTAGTGAGTGCTAACACAGGTATTGTACAAGAGTCGTTGTTGAAACTTTTTGAAATACGATGGCTCGTATACGACTCTCACTGGAATCGTGCAACGAACACCACTGACATTTACCCTAATTTTAGTTTGTTATTGTCAATAGGTATTATTCTATTTAAAAAAAGTGTATCTTTGCACAGAAATCACACACTCGAAGTATTTTTACAGTCTGTTGACTGGCTGATGGTTCAAATGGCTCTGAGCACTATGGAACTTAACTGCTGTGGTCATCAGTCAACTAGAACTTAGAACTACTTAAACCTAACTAACCTAAGGACATCACACACATCCATGCCCGAGGCAGGATTCGAACCTGCGACTGCAGCGGTCGCGCGGTTCCAGACTGTAGCGCCTAGAACCGCTCGGCTACTTAAGCCGGTATTTTCTCTTCCTCTTGATGATTGGGTGTTGTGTGCTGTCCTTAGGTTAGTTAGGTTTAAGTAGTTCTAAGTTCTAGGGGACTGATGACCATAGATGTTAAGTCCCATAGTGCTCAGAGCCATTTGAACCATTTTTGAATTTCGGCCGGTGACTGGCTAATGTTACGAGCCCTTGAGTACCAGTCCACTGTCTGAAAACCGCACATCAACAGCAAAATCCATTTCCGAAATACTTGCGGTGCAAGTTTTAGGTGCTTCACCTTGTACAGGTAAATTATCCGACGGACAGGGTGAGCCGTAAGCTGCGGTTCTTTGCTGATGACACTGTGGTGCACGGAAAGGCGGCGCCGTTAAGTTCCAAGATGCTGCTCCAGGCGGGTGTGAAATGAATGTGCGCAACGAAAAATAATAAACGCTGCCATGATGGTTTGGCCCTCTCTGACTACCCCCTCAAGCAGATCTCTTAATTCTGTAAATTACAATCTAAACACAAATGAATGATTAATGCAACTAATACTAATAAATGATAAACGATGTTCCTGCTTATATATTCATCGTAGATTAAAAAAAAAAACTTTAGATTACAATGGGAGGCCACGACTTTTGGAACGCGGATTTACTGCAAATTTCGTACACTCGTAGTACTCCATAAGGACACGAAAATGCAGTAGCGCATACTTCTCAAGCGTTATTGAGAAAATCGCAAGATAATTTCGGTCGTCAAATACGTATATACCTGCGCATGGTAGTTTTTACCATGAAGCGTCGGTAGCCGAGCGGTCAAGCCCCGTAGTCACTGGATCGAGTCCCATTTGGAAGTTTCTTATTTTATTTTCAACACAGGCTTTTTCTTTACTATTTGTTTTACAATTGATATAATGGGAAAAATACCTGTAATCGGATGAACTTTTATTAAGTTTACAGTGTTATTTGGCTGTCTACAAATTTTTATTATCACAAATAATATAATATTCATAACTATTGACTAGTAAACGACCAAAAGCATAAAGTGATACTGAAAATGTATGATTGTCCGTGATTTGAGAAATCCCATATACCTGAAAGGATCCCGAAACTACCTGTTACCTGCAAGTTTTGGCCGGCACACACGGCTTTCAAAAGATGTTCAATTAATCGTCAATTTCGACATTACGAGTACAAGTTTCAGGATGGTATTTTTCGTCAAAACATAGAAAACATAAAGTTATGAGTATTATATTATTTTTGATACTAAAAGATTAATAGACTGCCAATTAACATTGTCAATTTAATAAAAGTTCATCTGATTACACGTATTTTCCCCATTATATTTTTCCCCCTAATATAAATAGTAAAGAAAATGACTGTGTTGAAAGTAAAAAAAAACTGACGATCGGGACTCGATCCAGCGATTATAGTGCTTGAACGCTAACCACTTCATGATAAAAATGGCCACGCGCAGATATATATTTGACGACCGAAATTATCTTGCAATTTTCTCAATAACGCTTGAGAAGTACGCGCTACTGCATTTTCTTGTCCTCATGGAGTACTACAAGTGTACGATGTTTACAGTAAATCAGCGTTCCAAACGTCGTGCCCCCCCTCCCCCCCCCCACCCCCACCCCCTTGTAAGTAAAATTACTAATCAATTGCCCAACTCTGCCCTTTATTATGGCTCCGCGATCTAATACCAGTGACGCGAAATGGCTGACATCATCTACGTACCAAACAATAGAAGACACTACTTTCAAAGATGATCTGCGGTGGTGTAGAGAATCTCAGTGGAAATAAAGTAACGTGATCACAGCTGTTTAGCTTTTATAGTCCTGATAAGCCGAAGCAATTTGCGATATCACCGTATGTACTGCGTGCGGTGCGTCGAAGTGATGGTTCTCATACTCGTCTGCGACGATGGAAGAACCCCAGCCACAAATAAACTCTTTCAAACACTAGGACGGCAGAAGGCGTCCCTCTGACTAATATACTCTAATACCGTCTTCTCCTCTCTGTGCTCTACAGACGAGAAACGCGAATTCCCAACCACAAGAACGGAGTTCAGATAACGTCTCAACGTAATGATAGGCGGAGGAAGTGCTCTCAATTACTGAACGTTGCGTACTCCACGACGACTTCCAACCCGGAGGTGAAATCCAGAATCGTATAGGTTCGCAACAGTACAGTGCCTAACCGTTCTAACTATAAACTCTCCTGAGAGCAAAGACAGCAAGTCCGTCTGTACCAACAAAGCTGATACTGGGCGACTCTCACACACGGGCGCTCACAGCGGAAGGCCTCGTCTCTCCACCGCTGGCCTCCCAGCAAGGCTCGTCTCCCCACCATCGTAACTCCGAAAACGAATCATATTCCTAAACCACGGAATTTTCTCCCTCTCTGCAGTTTCTTCCGAATGCCGACCAACTATATTTTAGTCTTTTGTCGTTCAGCGGGGAGAGTTTGGGAGGAAAAACCTATACTCGTACAATAATATGCTTCTGAGTAAAAGTCCTTGGAAATAACAAAGCCTGCGTGGTTTCTCAGGTGCCGCTTCTTCGTTCCTCAAACCTGCATCCAAAATTTGCATAGCTTGGAAGTATTATCCGGTTATCCTTCTGGCCCTTCTACAATAGCGGCCGGCCGTCTCCCAATTGGCCGGCCGGAGTGGCCGAGCGGTTCTAGGCGCTACGGCCTGGAACCGCGCGACCGCTACGGTCGCAGGTTCGAATCCTGCCTCGGGGATGTATGTGTGTAATGTCCTTAGGTTAGTTAGGTTTAAGTAGTTCTAAGTTCTAGGGGACTGATGACCACAGCAGTTAAGTCCCATAGTGCTCAGAGCCATTTGAACCATTTATTCACCCTATTGTGCTCCAGAGCTCATGTGCCACGACGTCCGTCTAGCTACGTCCTGTGTTTAAGTAGGACCAACGCCTGTGCAGGCCTTCCACATAGAGCTTGAGTTCTGCCTGACGGTTCATTTCCACTGGCGTTCCAACCTCTATTAGTATAGGCAATCATTCATTACGCCGTTCTGATAATAAAGACACTCCGTCACCTTTCATGCAATATGCTTTAACAGTTATGTGCAAAGCGTACGTGACAAAGTCAGTCTCCTTTATACACTACTGGCAATTAAAATTGCCACACATCGACGATGACGTGCTAGAGACGCGAAATTTAACCGACAGAAGAAGATGCTGTGATATGCAAATGATTACCTTTCCAGAGCATTCACACAAGGTTGGCGTCGGTGGCGATACCTACAACGTGCTGACATGAGGAAAATTTCCAACCGATTTCTCATATACAAACAGCAGTTGACCGGCGTTGCCTGGTGAAACGTTGTTGTGATGCCTCGTGTAAGGAGGAGAAATGCGTACCATCAGGTTTCAGACTTTGATAAAGGTCGATTTTAGCCTACCGCGATTGCGGTTTGTCGTGTCGCGACATAGCTGCTCGAGTTGGTCGAGATGCAATGACTGTTAGCAGAACACGGAATTGGTGAGTTCAGGAGGGTAATACGGAATGCCGTGCTGGATCCCAACGGCCTCGTATCACTAGCAGTCAAGATGACGTGCACCTTATCCGTATGGCTGTAACCAATCGTGCAGCCACGTCTCGATCCCTGAGTCAACAGATGGGGACGTTTTCAAGACAACAACCATCTGCACGAACAGTTCGACGACGTTTGCAGCAGCATGGGCTATCAGCTCGGAGATCATGGCTGCATTTACCCTTGACGCTGACGAGCGCCTGCGATAGTGTACTCAACGACGAACCTGGGTGCACGAATGGGGCCGGCCGGTGTGGCCGTGCGGTTAAAGGCGCTTCAGTCTGGAACCGCGTGACCGCTACGGTCGCAGGTTCGAATCCTGCCTCGGGCATGGATGTGTGTTATGTCCTTAGGTTAGTTAGGTTTAATTAGTTCTAAGTTCTAGGCGACTGATGACCTCAGAAGTTAAGTCGCATAGTGCTCAGAGCCATTTTTTTGCACGAATGGCAAAACGTCATTTTTTCGGATGAATCCAGGTTCTGTTTACAGCAACATGATGATGGCATCCGTGTTTGGCGACATCGCGGTGAACGCACATTGGAAGCGTGTATTCGTCATCGCCATAGTGGTGTATAACCCGGCGTGATGGTATGGGGTGCCATTGGTTACACGTTTCGGTCACCTCTTGTTCGCATTGACGGCACCTTGAACAGTGGACGTTACATTTCAGATGTGTTACGACCAGTGGCTCTACCCTTCATTCAATCCCAGCGAAACCCTACATTTCAGCATGATAATGCACGACCGCATGTTGCAGGTCCTGTACATGCCTTTCTGGATGCAGAAAATGTTCGACTGCTGCCCTGGCCAGCACATTCTTCAGATCTCTCACTCATTGAAAACGTCTGGTCAATGGTGGCCGAGCAACTGGCTCGTCACAATACGCCAGTCACTACTCTTGATGTACTGTGGTATCGTGTTGAAGCTGAGTGGGCAGCTGTACCTGTACACGCCATCCAAGCTCTGACTCAATTCCCAGGCGTATCAAGGCCGTTATTACGGCCAGAGGTACTGACGTCTCATAATCTATGCACCCAAACTGCGTGAAAATGTTATCACATTCAGTTGTAGTATAATATATTTGCCCAATGAATACCCGTTTATCATCTGCATATATTCTTGGTGTAGCAGTTTCAATGGCCAGTAGTGTATATTCATATATACGATGTACAACCTATCACAGGATACCTAATTGTGTGTGTAGATCACGGCAAAATATGTGGATGAGCTCTTGTAAGGTGCGAAATTATAGCCACCTTACAAAGTGACCTTAGGGGGATACAAGATAACTTGGATGAAATTTCTTTTTGTTGTGATGTCTGACATCTTGCTCTAAATGTCGAAAAATGTGAGTTAGTACAGGTGAGTAAGAAAAACGATTCTGTGCTATTTGAATACTTTCATTTCTAATGTGCTACTTGACATAGTCACGATTCAGGCGTAACGATGCGTAGCGATATCAGATGAAAGGTACGTAACGACGGTAGTAGGGTGGGGGGGGGGGGGGTGAATGGTCGACCTTGGTTTACTGGGAGAATTTGAAGAATATGCTCTTCATCTGCAGGGGAGACCATGCGTAGAACAACAGTGCGACTCGTTCTTGATTACCGCTCGAATGTTTACGATTATCGCCAGGTCGAATTGAAGGAAGTAAGTCTGAGGCAGGCTGCTAGATTCGCTACCGGTAGGCTCTAACAACACGCAGATGCGGTAGGAACTCAAATGGGAATCCCTGGAGGGAGTAGTATGTTCTTTTCACGGGGCACTATTGAGAAGAAAAGCGGCATTCGAAGATGACTGCAGGATTCCACTGCCGTCAACGTACATTTCGTGTGAGGACCACGAATATACACTCCTGGAAATGGAAAAACGAACACATTGACACCGGTGTGTCAGACCCACCATACTTGCTCCGGACACTGCGAGAGGGCTGTACAAGCAATGATCACACGCACGGCACAGCGGACACACCAGGAACCGCGGTGTTGGCCGTCGAATGGCGCTAGCTGCGCAGCATTTGTGCACCGCCGCCGTCAGTGTCAGCCAGTTTGCCGTGGCGTACGGAGCTCCATCGCAGTCTTTAACACTGGTAGCATGCCGCGACAGCGTGGACGTGAACCGTATGTGCAGTTGACGGACTTTGAGCGAGGGCGTATAGTGGGCATGCGGGAGGCCGGGTGGACGTACCGCCGAATTGCTCAACACGTGGGGCGTGAGGTCTCCACCGTACATCGATGTTGTCGCCAGTGGTCGGCGGAAGGTGCACGTGCCCGTCGACCTGGGACCGGACCGCAGCGACGCACGGATGAACGCCAAGACCGTAGGATCCTACGCAGTGCCGTAGGGGACCGCACCGCCACTTCCCAGCAAATTAGGGACACTGTTGCTCCTGGGGTATCGGCGAGGACCATTCGCAACCGTCTCCATGAAGCTAGGCTACGGTCCCGCACACCGTTAGGCCGTCTTCCGCTCACGCCCCAACATCGTGCAGCCCGCCTCCAGTGGTGTCGCGACAGGCGTGAATGGAGGGACGAATGGAGACGTGTCGTCTTCAGCGATGAGAGTCACTTCTGCCTTGGTGCCAATGATGGACGTATGCGTGTTTGGCGCCGTGCAGGTGAGCGCCACAATCAGGACTGCATACGACCGAGGCACACAGGGCCAACACCCGGCATCATGGTGTGGGGAGCGATCTCCTGCACTGGCCGTACACCACTGGTGATCGTCGAGGGGACACTGAATAGTGCACGGTACATCCAAACCGTCATCGAACCCATCGTTCTACCATTCCTAGACCGGCAAGGGAACTTGCTGTTCCAACAGGACAATGCACGTCCGCATGTATCCCGTGCCACCCAACGTGCTCTAGAAGGTGTAAGTCAACTACCCTGGCCAGCAAGATCTCCGGATCTGTCCCCCATTGAGCATGTTTGGGACTGGATGAAGCGTCGTCTCACGCGGTCTGCACGTCCAGCACGAACGCTGGTCCAACTGAGGCGCCAGGTGGAAATGGCATGGCAAGCCGTTCCACAGGACTACATCCAGCATCTCTACGATCGTCTCCATGGGAGAATAGCAGCCTGCATTGCTGCGAAAGGTGGATATACACTGTACTAGTGCCGACATTGAGCATGCTCTGTTGCCTTTGTCTATGTGCCTGTGGTTCTGTCAGTGTGATCATGTGATGTATCTGACCCCAGGAATGTGTCATTAAAGTTTCCCCTTCCTGGGACAATGAATTCACGCTGTTCTTATTTCAATTTCCAGGAGTGTAAGAGAACTTAAGGTTCATATGGAGACATACATACAGTCGTTTTTCCTTAGTTCATGTATTATACTGTGGTCTGCGCAGCATATATGTAGAAGTAGGTATAGATCTGGACAAATCGGATACGACAGAAGACGATTCGGTGGTTGGCCTAAGGAGTCATAGGTAAAATATTCTCTTAATTCCGCCTTTTAATTCAGATCCGCTTACAGTATCATGCTAAGAAATAATCTGCATTTCTTCTGATGAAACTTTTTTACGAAAGTGACAAATTTTATAATTTGGTAGCAGTCACTTTCTGTACTTTCTCTGCTGCATCCACATCTACTGCAGTCACAATTTCACGAACAAGAGCGTCTTTAAAAGAACAAAGAGCTGGAAATATTCGAGGAAGCGCGAATCCCTTTTGTCAGAGAACAGGAACTTACCGGCACTACGATAAATGTGCCACGTACGTGCGAAGTACTGCACATTACCTTTACGTTCTCCTGCATGTCTAACCTGAGGTTCACTGCAACTTGTATCACGAGGGTATTTAGAAACAAGTGTCACATTTCCGTACAGGAGGTAGCATTGGCCAAAACTAGAAGTTACTTCAGTAATATGTCTGGATATCAACATCGGTTGAGGTACAGGACGATAAGTACTCTCATTACCTCTGTCTGTTACTCAGTTCACACTATAGGCAGTGCTGTAGGTGCTTATTACGCACCATCATACATCTTTCAGCCGCCCTGCTCAGCGAATCACGCAGTCTTTCAAGAACACCTATCGATCAAGGTGGCGCAATGGTTAGCACACTGGACTCGCATTGATGAGGAAGATGGTTCCAATTAGCTTCCGGCCAGCCTGATTTAGGTTTTGTTGTGATCTCTCCAAATCGCTGCGTGTAAATATCGGGCGGGTTCCATCGGAATGAACACGGTCGATTTCCTTTCGCTTCCTTACGTAATCAAAGTTTGTGCTGCGCCTCTAATGACCTCGCATTTAACGGGTCGTTAAACTCTAAGCTTCCTCCCTTCCTTTCAAATACACCTGACACCAATAGAATTGCGTCACATGTTTTGGACAGACGCTCCAATAACGCCCGCACATTTTCGATAAATTTAGCATAGACAAAATCCCTTTAAATGTTCCCGTACTTACCTATCGAATAGAATCAGCTCCAATGAATGGACAGCACATGCTACCGGACATCCTTGGTCAATCCATCGTCCATGAAACGCTGTGGGGAGGTACAGTCGCACAGAATAAATTGGAGTGGTCCACTCTCATGCATAAACCATAGGCATTGTCTTTCGGCTAGGATAACGTAGTGCTGGTAATTCATGGCGCATTCTCGGCACCTATCAACACTATTGTTCAAAATGAATAGAAAACGGAACCCATAAACAAGCTCAACAACATGATAAAAATCACAGGTAGTGGCCACCCACTCAAGATCACAACCAAACGGTCTGAAAACACAAAAGCAGTTCACACAGACAACACAACAGACCACACCATGTCAGGAGGAAGAAACAGATGGTACACACTATCATACAATGATAAAATAGCACACAGAAATGGAAAATATTACAAAATCAAAGGGTCCCAGTAATATTCTGAACACATCAAAGGCTAAGAGCAGACAAAAGAACCTCACATAGATTCAGCAATGCGCGAATGTACAGACTCACACGTAGCCCCCGTCAAGTCCAGTAAATAGTATAAACAAGCAGAAAGTTACGAGCAAGGTACACAGAGCACATGAGAGCTCTGAAGAGTGACAGCACACATTTAACTTTCGCACAACACCTAATAAATAAAAACCTCCATCCCAGAAACCGATCTACACATCTTGAAACGCAGCAGTAGTTAACGCCGAAAATTAGCATCAGATGAAAATTATTACATACAAAAGGCTATAGTTGAAGGGAGTAACGTAATTAATGAAAACGAAATCGGGCGGTGTGGCCGCGTGGTATGAGGCGCCATGATACGGATTGTGCGGCCCCTCCCGCTGGAGATTAGTCCTCCCTCGGGCATTGGTGTGTATGTATTGTTCTTAGCATAAGTTAGTTTAAGTAGTGTGTAAGTCTAGGGACCGATGACCTCAGCAATTTGGTCCCTTAGGATTTTACACATATTTGGAAACGCAGCACTTTGCAGCGACACACTCTCTTCGGTTTTAAGAGAACTGATACAGGTCACAGAAATACAACACCACACACACACACACACACACACACACACACACAAAATCACTCTCCCATCACACACAGAGACAAAATAGAAGTCGTCAGAGCTCCCGCTACAGTTTTCAAAACATTCTCGTGATACACGTGAAAAACAAGATGACGTAATGTTTTGTATTACGACCAGGATGTGGAAGTTCTGTTTTTCTCTGTTTAAAGAAACTACAAGCCGTCCAACAAACGTGAGAACATGACAAATAACATAACAACCTACTGCACGCCAAAACCGTATCTACAATAGTACTGCAGTTCTCAGCAGTAGAGCGCTGACGTATATAAGTTCGTTTTCCCGTATTTGTTAGTAACAGTCGCTTACACAGCTGGAGATGACAGGCCGTATGCCGAAGAAACGGCAACAACTTCACATAAAATATGCAGAAAATAACGGCAGCAAACGTAGAAAGGGTGCTGTGACATGAAGTAAATATGGTACTATAAAACTATCCACAGAATACAATATTTGCAACCAAACAGTACCCATCATGTAATGATGTTTTGTAATGTTCATAACGATATCAATTTTGCAGAACTGCGTGCTGGACAGAGACTCGAACTCGGGACCTTTGCCTTTCGCGGGCAAGTGCTATACCAACTGAGCTACCCAAGCACGACTCACGCCCCGTCCTCACAGCTTTACTTCCGCCAGTACCTCGTTTCCTACCTTCCAAACTTTACAGAAGCTCTCCTGCGAACCTTGCAGGACTACCACTCCTGAAAGAAAGGATATTGCGGAGACATGGCTTAGCCACAGCCTGGGGGATGTTTCCAGAATGAGATTTTCACTCTGCAGCGGAGTGTGCGCTGATATATAACAGCGCACACTCCGCTGCAGAGTGAAAATCTTATCCTGGATTGGGGAGATTGTCACTGAAACTAGTTTGGGAAAGAAAATAAATAAAGCGAAAGTGTTTTGCATCAAGACGTACCAAAATCCCACATTGTTGTTACCTGTTAATATTTGGTGAAGTTTATGCTCCTGTTAGTCTGTCACCAATTCCTGTCAAAACTATGATACTGAGGGGAGCGTGTTGACTGACCGCGATGACTGCTGGAGGATTTACATCTGCCTACACGTGCGTGTTACCTTTACCATTCCTTGTGAACCCTGGCTCATTTGCCGAAAGCGAAACCGACCCTATCTCTATAGTTTTCTGGAGTTTTGACCCATACTACCTCTTGTAGGAGCACGTGACTATTTTTAAACACGCTGTACGAAGAAAGAGGTAATTCTCACTCCCTGTTAACGATTATCTCTCCTTCACCCCCAATATCGCCTGTAAGACGCTTCCGAGTACCAAAGGCATCGCCAGCGTTCAGCCTGCCTTCTTTGTACTACCCAAACAAGCGTGGAAGGGTCACGAAGAGCGAAAGAAAGGAAGGTTACAGTTCAACGTCCCGTCGACAGCGCAGTCGTTAGAGTACAAGCTGACATTACGAAAGAATGTGGAAGGAAATCGGCTGTGTCCTTTTCGAAGGAAACACCCGGCATTTGCCTGGAGCACGTTAGGGAAATCACGGTAGGTTTAAATCAGAACCGCCGAAGACAGATTTGAACCGTAATTCTCCCGAATGCACTCCAGTATGTTAACCATTGCGGCACCTCGCTCGGTGATACTCCGAGCGGTCAGAGGCGCTGCAGTCATAGACTGTGCGGCTGGTCCTGTCTAGAGAGCCTGTATACGGAGAGAGTGGCCACAGGTGAAGTTGCCCGTGATTGGTTGATTAGCTTTGGCAGAGAAATGGCGGCAAACGCCTCTCGCGCTTCCTATGTTCGGCGTGCTTTTGAGTTGAATTGAAGTTTAGTGGACTTTTGGAAACAATTAAAAGGTATTTGAATTATTGAGAGACTTGTTATGCGTTGTGCATGCATGTTCGATTTAGTTGTACATCGGTTTTAGAACGTAATTAGCGCTTGCGATCTTAAATACGAGTTGAAATAATGAAGCGTTTTGTGATGAAGTCGGTAGGCCTACATGTTTAAAGTAAACACGTTAATAATTACATAGTATTGTCAAATTTTTTGTCATCTGTAATTGGTTCTGCAGACATTCGTAAACGATGCCAGGTTGTGCTGCATTTGGTTGTTCCAATGGAGGCGAAGGTGGATTTCGCATGTTAGCATTTCCACGCAATGAAGAAAGACGAAAGCAGTGGGCAGTCGCAGTCAACAGGGCTGACATAAATCAAACAGGAGCCTTGTGGAAACCAACCAAATACTCTTATCTATGCGAAGTAAGTCGTTTTTGCTTTTTACTGCATATAATACAACTTGCAATATACATAGTTAAATTTTAAAACAGATCTGTAAATTGGCTGTGTGAAAATTATTATAACACATTATTCTTATAAACAAAGGCATTTAACGAATGATTTCGCCATATTTTCTTGTGCTTTTGATTCGGTGAGTGTGTACTCCACTACTCCACTACTGGCCATTCAAAAGTCCCGCCCGCAGTTTGGCAGAAAAATGGCCGCCGTATCGTCCAGTTGTCCACTCTCTCTCTATACAGGCTCGCTAGTCCTGGCGGAGGTACGAGTCCTCCGTCGGGCATGGGTGTGTGTGTTTGTCCTTAGGATAATTTAGGTTAAGTAGTGTGTAAGCTTAGGGACTGATGTCCTTAGCAGTTAAGTCCCTTAAGATTCCACACACATTTGAACATCGGTGATACTGCTGCCCTCTATGCTCGTAACCTAGTGTTACGTTGAGCGGCCAGCTTGGCACTATCTGACGGTCTGAGCGTGGCAACAGTCAAGCAGAAATCCTCAGAGCTCTTTCGAATGACAGCACCGTATAAGTGCTCTGCAAACGTCAACCTCACGCGAATCGTTCATTCTGTGCTTCGCACGTCGTCGTGACTAAAAGTGCGGTGCGACGCACGCGGCCCTGCGGACGGGACGTGACGTGGACAGCGCAGGGGTGGAAGCCGCGCGGGTGAGCGGACGTGACGTCAGAGACGCGGCGCACCTGTGTGCCATCTCCATCGCGGTGATTGGAACGGACGGCTCAGCTCGCCCGCAGGCCTTTGGCGGGGGAGGCAGCGCCTGAATGCCGGCCGGGGGTGCGCTGTGGTGTGAGGCGCGGGGGCTGTGAATCCTCAAAGGGCAAACCGCCACCTGGCAGCTGGCGAGTGGAGCAGGTGCGGCGCCTGCCGGAACTACCTCTACGTACAGGGTTAGGGCGTGTCTCACACATAGCTACATTCACCGGGAGTAACTTGTTTAAGAATAACTAGCAGGCTAGTGTGTATCATATCAACGTGTTACTAACAAAACATGTTTGAGACCAAAGCCTTTAAAAATCGAGGTACGTTTTTCTTAAGGGGGGTAGGTCGTCAAACGGGCCGACTTGGAGCAGGAGACGCACCACAGGACATTTTTATTTCCACTGTCTACAATTTTATAATTTTTTTTGTTTTTTACTTTGGGCTTTTCCACATTACAGAGGCTTATCTCCAAAATAATAATTTACTTGGAAATTACAATACAAAGAATAAACGTTCTTAAACTATATTTTCAAAATATTCCTCCAGGTGTTTCCATCTTGTGCGTCCTCTTCCTCTGCGCCCATCCTCCTCATTGTGTGCTGTACATTTTGGAGCCAGGTGGTCATAGGTCGTCCTCTTCTTCTTCTCCCCTCCCGTTCCCACTCCAGTATCAGTTTTGGTATTCTGGTTTTCTCCATTCGTCGTACATGCCCGTACCACTGTAATTTCTTCCTATCCATTACGTCCTATATTCTTTCTTTTATTTCCATTCCCCTTACTATTTCGGTGTTCCTTATCTTTACTTTCCTGGAGATTCTTGCCGATCTTCTCCAGAAGTCCATCTCCAGAGCTTGTAATTTTTTAATGTGCTTCATGTTAATTGTCCACGTCTCCGTTCCATACAGAGCCACACTCTCTAATATGGATTTGTATATTAATTTTTTAGTTCTGCTCATACCATTCCTGCTCCATAAGATTGAGTTAAGCATCCCAATGACCCTCCGTCCGCTACTAATTCTTTTATTGATTTCTGACTCGGATTTTTCCTCGATTTTTAAAATGGATCCCAAATAACAGAAAGTGTTTATCTTTTTGATTTTCTTTCCTTCAATGTATAGCTCATCTGAATCATTAGTCAAGTATTCTGTTTTTTTTGTAATTAATCTTCAAACCCCAAGTTTTGTATGCTACTGCTAGTTGATTGCACATATAGTTAGCATCCTCCCCATCTTGTGCTACGACTACTTGATCATCAGCAAACAATAAACGATGTAGGTAAACTCCATCTCTTATTTCTAATCCCACACTATTACATTTACGAGACCATGTTCTAAGGCTAATATCTATATAGATTTTAAATAATGATTGTGACATGGGACAGCCCTGTAAAAGGCCTTTGCTTGTTCTAAATTTCTGTGAATGTTTATTACCAACTTTCACTTGGGAAATGTTATCTTGATACATCTGTTGTATTATTTTAATCAAGGAAGGGTTTATGTTTGCCATATGTAGTGCTCTCCAAAGTAATTTTCTTGAAACAGTATCACACGCTTTTCCTACATCTATGAAAATTAATCCTATATTTTTTGATTTTTCCCTGTGTTTCTCCAAAATCTGTCGTAATGTGAAAATATGGTCTACACATGATCTCCCAGCCGTGAATCCAAATCGTTCTTCCTGGGTTCTAAAATTTTTTTCCAGTTTCTTTTTAATTACTTTCGCAAAAATTCTCATTAATGTGTTTGTAACACAAATTCCTCGATAGTTTGAACAAATTCTGCGATCCCCTTCTTAAATATAGTATTAATGTAACCTACCTTCATCTCGTTGGGTATTGAATCTCCATGTATCATTTTGTTGAAGAGCTGTGTTATCAGTTTCACAATTTTGTCACTTTTATAAATAATTTCATAAAACTTTGTCAGTATGACCAGGAAGGATTCAGGATTGACTCTCATAGCAGTGGAAGTTCAGAAACACAACAAAATAATTTTTTTTTACATGTGAAAATTCATCATTTTTTTCACTTTCTATTGGCTGCATTCGCTGCTGTAGGTACACTTTTTTTCATAAGTAAGAGAGATTCTTCGATGAATTTTGCACAGCATTCAAGGCATACTTACAAGTGTCTGAAACTCTAGAATAAATTTAATTTATGAAAAAATGAATGAGGTGTTACATTTTACACTTCACGTTTAGAAAAAAATCCAATTTTATAGTCAATTATCTCAACTTTTACCACAGTTTTTAATAGATCTGGAAAATTCTAGATTTTCATACACCTGTAAATATGGTTTGGATGCTGTGCAAAATTCATCGGAGAATCTCTCTTTCTTACGAAGAAGAGTGTACCTACAGCAACAAATGCAACCAGTAGTAAGTGAAAAAATGATTAAATATCACGTGTAAAAAAAAATTATTTTGCTATGTTTTTGAACTTCCTCTGCTATGAGAGTGAATCCTGAATCATTCCTGGTCATGTCGACAAAGTTTTATGAATTTATTTGTAAAAGTATAGACAGTGGAAATTAAAATGTCCTGTGGTGCCTCTCCTGCTCCAAGTCGGTCCGTTTGACGTCCTACACCCCCTTAATATATAGCATGCGAGTACAAAAAAATAAATACGCCCTAAGACAAAAAAAGCGAACCACGATGGAATTATCCTTAATAGGTAAATATCAATTACATGTAGAGACAAACAAATAACTGCAATTTCAGAAAAAAAATTTATGATTTATTGAAGTGCAAGAGTTTCACAAATTGATCAGTCAATAACGCGTTGATCCACCTCTCGCCTTTAAGCAAGCAGTTACTCGGCTTGCCATTGACTGGTAGAGTAGTTGCATGTTCTTCTGAGGAATATTGTGCCAAATTCTATCCAAATGGCGCGTTAGATTGCCAACACTCGAGCTGGTTGGAGGGCTCTGCTAGACACTCTCGAGGTGCGCGGGCGGGCATTATCTTGCTGAAATGTAGTCCGCAGCTCGTGGTCGTGCGGTAGCATTCTCCCTTCCCACGCCCGGGTTCCCGTGTTCGATTCCCGGCGGGGTCAGGGATTTTCTATGCCTCGTGATGACTGGGTGTTGTGTGTTGTCCTTAGGTTAGTTAGGTTAAGTAGTTCTAAGTTCTAGGGGACTGATGACCTCAGATGTTAAGCCCCATAGTGCTCAGAGCCACTTGAACCATTTTGTACTTCGCCTTCATTAAAATATTCATAAAAACAGTTAGAACTTTAGTGCGCATCCATGCCCGACGCAGGATACGAACCTGCGACCGTAGAGCTTGCGCGGTTCCAGTCTGAAGCGCCTAGAACCGCTCGGCCATACCGGCCGGCTGCCCATCTCCAGCTGCTAAAACAATACAAAAGAAACTTTATATTAAAACCTAAAAATAATTGCAATATTTATCAACGCTTATTTGTGACCTACTGAATTTATGCGAAATACATATAGTTCATACCCAAAGCGGCATACACTGAACACGGGTTCATGAGTTGTCAAACTAGCTATAAAATGTAAAACATGGATCTTACATAGATATAAAAATTTGTTAGATTTTGTTCATCCTCTTTGCGCTGGATGCGGTCGTCCTCTACAAGATAGTCTTACTTTTTCAAAGGCCTAAAATATACTAATTTACTATTAATATTTAGGTCAAACGTACATAAAATTTAAGATTACAGAACAGATCGTTTAATCAGTAAAATAACATTTCAGAACAAGGACAAACCATTGCCATAGACGAAATTAGCAGTAGCACTTGTAGAGTGTATTTCTGACGCCCGATGGCGCTGTATTGCCGGCTATTGCCTGTTTATGCCGTTGTCCATCGGTACGACAGGGACGACACGGGCAGGACGACGAGTGCAGTGCTCTGCTGCAGGTGGGTGGCTCGCTCCTCCGCCTTAGAGGTTGTTGACATCTGCCGCGGCCCGCACTGCACATTGCAACACTCGACCGCCGGTAGGCTTCATCCTCAGCTGAAGCACGTATGTAGCAAAAACGATTTTCTCAGGTGAACACATCGTCGTAAATGTTGAAGTATGCGTCTGTTGCAAATTCATTCTGTTCATTGAGGAGTTTGTTAGGTTCTCTGCGTCTCGTAACATAAATCTCCAATTGTTCTATAATGTCTAATCGTTTACTTTTTTGTTACCAATATTATGACCCTGTTCTTGCATATGTAAGCCTAGCGCTGTCTTATTACTGGGATACGTGTGTTCTTTAAACCTTATAACAAAGGACCTACCTGTCTGTCCGATATAGCGTTTTTCGCATTCATGACATGATATTTTGTAGACCCCGATTTACTATATTTACTACTTTTCCGTGGCAAGTTATGACGCACTAGTCTTTTTAAATTACAGGAAGTCCTGAATGCAATTTTAACCCCGTTTCTTCGGAATATATGTTCGATTTTATCTGATGTTTTTCCTATATATTTTATAGTGGCGTACTTATCCTTTTCGGATGTCGGTTTCACCTGCCGTTTCTCGCTCCTTTTCATCTTCCTTTTAATTTTGCTATGTATGGAGTTAACTATATCTGGGTCATAATCATTTGCAACGGCGACCTGTCTTAATATGTCAAGTTCTTTTTTCACTTGAATTTGACATAATTGAAGTTTTAGTATTCTGTGTAACACTGAATAAAAATATGCATCTTTCTGACGTAGTGGGTGATTGGTGTGGGCATTGATAATCACGTCCGTACATGTTGGTTTCCTAAATATTTGGAACGCATCTCTACCATTTTTGCTATGAATCGTCAGATCTAGGAAGTTTATCTTTTTGGCTACTTCAGTTTCTGTCGTGAATTTTATCTAGGAATGCATACTGCTTAACTTCTGTGCCACATCTTCTATTTGCGTTTTACTAAAGAATAATTGAGTCATCGACATATCTTCTGTAATATACTATATTCGTCAGAATCTCTGGGTTCGTCTCGAAGAAATTCTTTTGTAGCCGGTTAATAAAATGTTTGCTATTGTTCCTGCTAGGCAGTTTCCCTTTGCGAGTCCATCGCCTTCTCTGTAACATCTATTATTTAATAGAAAGTAGTTGTATGACAGAACAAACTGCAGTATTTCTATCAGTTCTACAACTTCAGCTTGGCCTAGACGCCCGTTACGTAGTAGATTAGTTTTTATTATCTCCGAAGATGGTCATTGAATGGCTGGAACCGGTTATGACTGTGTCATAAACATGTTCCCTTACTTTTCACGGCAGGACCCCTTTGGTTGTCATCTGAAGTACCCTTACAGCACAGCTGTACGTCAAAATACTGTACGCCCCACCGTTCTATTTTCCATCATGGAAACCTATCCTGGGCTTATATTTCAGAAAAATAACGCCTTCCTGCACACGGCGAGAGTTTCTACTGCTTGCCTTCGAGCTTAGGAAACCCTATTTCTTGAAAGGTCTTTGGCCTATGAAGGTCACTGCATCCAAACTGCTAAGAAAGTAAGCAACGAGGAAGAACATTTTGAAGATTCTTACTTACAGTAAATACGATGAAAATCCTACTGTCTCCAAGAACTGGTGCTTCTACGTTGCCCAGCTGGCTTAGATCTGTCCACACGGGAAAAGCAGATGTCGTCCTGAATAAAACATGCCGTTTAACATCTGGCCTAGCTTTATAGAGCCAACGGTCTCTCTGTTCCGTAAGCTAGACTATCGCCAATAGAGAACCCAGAAAGTGTAGTCTTTAGATGAGAAACATGTGTAAAGACACGGGGCTAGGGACATGGGCTCGGCACTTTAAAGCGTTGCGCAATGGCGTTCACTAAACATAACCATCACGGCGATTGAAAGGGGGAATGCTCTATGTAGACTTTCCCGACGTGTTAGTATATCAAATTCTTGTTTCCAGCCGGATCAAACCGTCATCTGAGCATAAAATTTCCGCGGTCCACCTGACCGCCATCAGCAGGTGAGAAAAGTTACGCTGCTATCGCCGATAACTGATTCCACTCGCAAATGACTACACCTTTATACACATCGGAAGTACAACAGCGCATGCGCTACATAGAGTGCACACGCGGTCTATCATTCCTGCCGCCCCCTGGCGCAAAGACAGTTACAGCGCCTCCGGTGGTGAATACTGTTGAAAACGATATATCGTTACAAATGGTTATTCAAGGCCGGCCGATTCAGATGCCGTTGTTTCTTCATGTCTGATAAAACAGGATTCCACTTCTACTTAGCGGGTATCCATTACCACGATTAATGATATTATCCGTTGGTCTGATTTCAACAGATTATTTTAAAACATAATCCCAGTACCGAGAATCATTTGCAATTACTTGCGTCTCATTGTATAACATCCTGTGTCTCTCTGTAAGGTAATGCTCAGCCACCCCAGATTTATATGGTTGTAATAATCGCGTATGGCGATGATGTTCAAAACACCTGCTTGGCAAATGTAAATTTTCCCGCACTCACACGGTATTTTGTAAACTCTCTTTGCGCAAGGGGGAAGCAGGAATGATTGAGCGCGTGCGCACTGTATCTAGAGCATGCGCTGGTGTACTTCCGATGCATATAAAGGTGCAGTCGTTTTCGAGTGGAATTAGTTATCGGCGAAAGCAGCATAGGTTTTCCTCACGTGATGATGGAGGCCAGGTGGACCTCTGAAATATTGCGCCCAGATGACAGTTTGATCCGTCTGGAAACCCGACAAGAATGTGAGGGGGACTGCAGTTTATCATATCCCTTAACATCCTCTTTGTTCCACAGATGATTTGTTAAAGATCCCATCTGTTCTAGCAATGCACATTACACGGGTACCGAGCGGGGTGGCGCAGTGGTTAGCACCCTGGACCCTCATTCGGGAGGACGACGGTTCAAACTCGTGTCCGGCGATCCTGATTTAGGTTTTCCGTGATTTCCTTGAATCGCTTCAGGCAAATTCCGCCATGGTTTCTTTGAAAGGACACGGACTATTTCCTTCCCCATCCTTCCCTAATCCAAGCTTGTGCTCCGTCTCTAATTACCTTGTTGCCAACGGGACGTTAAACACTAATCTCCTACACCACGTGAGTTGCCTATTTGCTTTCACCGCCCTGAATGAAATTCATAGACTTCTAATGATTTCTCTAACCAGCTGTCTTCTGATCATGTCCCCTATGCAAACAACAGCACATAGGTCTCAGATTCGTTGTCCTAACTCTGTAGTAAGCAGTTACCGAGGAACTCATCTTATGAAATTAATTAATTAGTTCGTTCATTCTCAGCGGTGCCACTCGAATTTGTTTTACTTTATAATATTAGAAATCAAGATCGGTTAATGTGAAACAGTGTACTTCATGAGCAGTTTCAACATTCACTAGCTGTTGAACTTCAGATTCTCAAATCTCCCAGAGGTATGGTCACACATCAGTCTTGCCGACATACCGAGAACAGGCTCCAATCGTAATATTACAGCCGAACACGAGAAACTGCAAGTTACAAACGTTATTCATTGATTTTAGCAAGTCACATGTTATGAATATATTTACAAACTTTATCTTCCGACATTAGTAACTGATTACACGATACGGATTCTTACATTGCTCGGAACTCGTTATTCCAGCACAAAATTAAGATTTGACGATCATGCCAGACAACGTATCTGCACCCCGTGATTGCCTTTTTGACCTAAAACTTTGATGAATTTACATAAGTGTTCTCGCGCTACAGCACGTCTGTCAGTCACGACAGCCCCTTCCGATCTGGTTAGACAGTGCCGCTACTTCGGTTCAGAGTCCGCTCTAGCTGGAGCTCTGACGACACTAAGAGTTTCTTCTGCCTTTCCGTTTATCCTTTTTTTATTTTTTATTTTTTTTATATTATTTATTTATTTTTTTGTGGGTTGCGAATGTTAATGTGATCTTCGAAGCAATTAAACGACAGCTTGTTATTTAGAGATGCTTATTCGAGAATGTTAAGTAAGTGTAGTGCAGCGCTGGCCGGAGTGGCCGAGCGGTTCTAGGCGCTTCAGTCTGGAACCGCGCGACCGCTACGGTCGCAGGTTCGAATCCTGCCCCGGGCATGGAGGTGTGTGATGTCCTTAGGTTAGTTAGGTTTAAGTAGTTCTAAGTTCTAGGGGACTGATGACCTCAGATATCAATTTCCGTAGTGCTCAGAGACATTTGAACCAGAGACAGACAGACAGACAGACAGACAGAAGAAGGAAGTCAGCCGGTATGTCACAGGTGGATCCGGTCATCGACACATTACGTCACCATCTGCCGAGCGAGAATACGCATTCAGCAGAAAGGAGACTTCGACCGGAAACCAAAGGAAGCGAAACACGCACATTCGTTAGCTCTTAAGACATGTTGGAAGAAACTCTCTCTTTCACAAGAGTACATCGTGAGAAACCGACCCACTTAATAAAAGCCTCGTAACTGAACAGAGGAGAATAGGGAGGACTCATGTGGTCATTAAGAACAGAGCCTCGCGTCATAGCTTCACGCTAGCTCCCTGTAAATATCTTAACTCTTCAGCTCCTGTCACGAGTTCATCATTGGAATTAATGACATTCACAGTAATAGCACTCGATCCCATAATAACGATACTGCAGTGAATCTATGTCCTGCTTATGAACTAGCTGAAGACGTTCTCGAGATCGTGGCCTCCGCTTGATGAACTTCATGCTACTCGATGCCTACAGTCAGCTGATGGAGGAACTGACTTATCTGACGTCATCACCTCGCAGAGATCTGCCAGCATGGAACTTCAGTGTGGCAGCAGGGCCTCTTTGGGTCCACACTCCTGTTCAACACTCAGGCACCTCCAGTTGCTGAATGCTACCAAATGTAGGAAAGAGATCAACCGACCACACGACTACCGACACTAGGTATATCACGGATGGGTCATCGAGGGTCATTGCAGAATTTGGAGTGTCCCTGAGAACGCTCCAGCAGCCAGTGCATGATCACTTCGTGCTAGGCAACAGCCGTTCCTGCTCGCCGTCAATCTTCGGCGGCGCCACGGTCGCTAACACTGTCTTCTGGACGTGGAACCGCTGAACTAACTGGATAGACTTCAGCTAGAATCCAACACACTGCTTAATGAGCAACAGGTGATATTGGTGCGGAAGAACGACGGCTTATTAACATTATGAACAAACAATTGAACTCTTCTAACGTTTTATTAGCGTCGAAGACGTTTCACAGTTTCTCAATAGCTAGCCTGACTTCACGCAATCCCTTCTCCACTAATAAAGCCAGAAATATCACACCGTTCACCTGCTGACTGGTTCCCAGGCGATTACCGAAACCGGAAGGCATTTCTGCATTCGATGTACGTGACTTCAGACCTGGTCTGATTCGTATTAATATTGGTTGGCTGATCAAACTGCTTACCGATTTTTCGGCAAGTCAGCGAGTCGTCAACTTTTGTTGTGTCTGCCTTCGCTGTGAGGTCATCACGACTTTACCTTCATCCTGACAGCACCACCTGCCAGCGAGTCCATACAGAGTTCTGCACCCGGGTCGCGAGACTGATGCCCATTCCGCTATCACTCGCTTCGCACTCGTTGTGGAAGCACGTGGCCGGTTTTTCCCGCACGCTCCACCACGTGATGATGATGATTTTTTGTTAGTGGGGCGCTCAACTACGCGGTTATCAGCGCCCGTACAAAGTCCCAATTTTTGCGCAGTCCATTTTCTTTTCACAATCCTATCTAGTCACTCTCACAAATGATGATGATGATGATGATGATGATGATGATGATGATGATGATGATGATGATGATGATGATGATGATGATGAAATGATTGGGACAACACAAACACCCAGTCCCCGGGCAGAGAAAATCCTCAAACCGGCCGGGAATCGAACCCGGGACCACGTGATCCAGGCCACCACGTGGACGAGCCGTAACTGAGTGGTCCTAGCACGTGTCTAAGGAAACATGGACTGTATACGGCCTCGTCGCAACGTAGCAGCACTAATGGGCGCACAGAGGGTTGCAATGCTTCTAGCAGAGTTAGATTGTTTTTTTTTTTTCTTTCTTCGTCTTCCATGTTTTCTATGGGGAAAGTTTGTGCTCTATATCTGAGAATCGTCAGATAGTGTCACAGCGACTAACTATGATTATGTATGAAGAAAATTGAACAGGTAATCGAATAAATCGAATACTGAATGTTGTTGTAGGTCACCGGATTACCACTGGAACTGTAAATTCGCGTGAATGAATAACTGAAGAAATAATGTTGCATTCAGTCTACAGCTATTTTAGAAAGACCAAATCAAAAAGATTTACGCTCCGGAGCCTGATAACTTACTGTAGTAGACAACTATGTTTGTAACCAATAAAAAGAACTTCAATCCATCCAAACCTTAGTCTGGCTCTCGTGAGTAAATACAGCAAATGAACTAACAGGGATCGTTGTTACCTGCACTAACCAGAAAGAGGAAGGAAGAAGCTAAACATTTAGTGGTAAGCGGAGACGATCATTACCGGAATTAATTTCCATCTAGATAATTATTCGAATAAGTAAATCTAAAAAACAAATTTCTTCGCCTAACTATCCAAATAAGTATATCAATCACAAATTTCTTCGCGAATAAATTATTAGTAGTTTAAACAAAACATACAGCAGAAATTCACTGTACTTTCTTTTTCTTACCTATTGTACAGAATTATGTGACTAGTATTTGTATCCCTTTTTTCAGTGTAGTTTCTGTTTGATAAATAACTTATTAATGGTTTGTTCAGAAACATGCTTCATGGCTCAGTGGTCGTACAATCTAAAGGAAAAGAAAACAGAATAGAACGTGGTTAAGTTCCAGACTACACAGCTGAAGGTCAGAGTGTAAGGTGTCCACATTTTCGGGCCTTATATAAGCTGCATAACGACGATACCGAAAAACTCCCTACCAAATAACGATAATATTGACAACTGGAAATAATTAGAGCCATCTCATTTACCAAATAACAAACGATTTACCCATTTAACGATAGGGGCATGACTGAAATAAGAAAGTGAACTCAGCTTGGAGACGGACAGGGCAGGTGGTTAATGACATTGGAACGACTCAATTAGCTTTAAGAAAAGAAATCCCAGGTGCACTGCAGAAAGAAATAAGGGCCGGCCGCGGTGGTCTAGCGGTTCTAGGCGCTCAGTCCGGAACCGCGCGACTGCTACGGTCGCAGGTTCGAATCCTGCCTCGGGCATGGATGTGTGTGATGTCCTTACGTTGGTTAGGTTTAAGTAGTTCTAAGTTCTAGGGGACTGATGACCACAGATGTTACGTCCCATAGTGCTCAGAGCCATTTGAACCATTTGAAAGAAATAAGGAAAAATCAATGTAGTAGCTATCAGAATAAACACGCCTGAGACGCAAGTAAGTGGCCAGAGTACATTAATGAGTGGAGACCCGGGCAAGAAAAATAAGAATTTACCCTTAACGTGGGAGCGGTCTGCTGAAGCCAGACCTGTGACGTAGGTGG
Organism: Schistocerca nitens; assembly: GCF_023898315.1. NCBI lineage: Eukaryota > Metazoa > Arthropoda > Insecta > Orthoptera > Acrididae > Schistocerca > Schistocerca nitens. The sequence continues at coordinate 570,551,346 of NC_064620.1, forward strand.
GGATGATAACGTTATATAAAAGCACTTTTAGAACTCAATTAAGACACAGAGACAGAGAGAGCGGGCGCTCACGTCTAGCTTCGGGCCACACACCTGCGTTTGGTAAAGGCGCGACTCTGACTCTACTCTACATTTGCGAAGTGAGGACGATATGCTTCACTTATCGTGGCGGCAAAAGTAAAGCGATAGTTAAATGTTCCTGTGGGAATCTTTTCTGGCTGAATTTTGCACACGTCGCTTCAACCCAGAGTGAGTGTGCAATTGCCATTAACTTCGACTAGGGAAATTTGAACGTTCTATGGAACACATAGCATTTGAGACTGATTACTTTCAGTCAAGGCCAGAGTGAGGAATTAGCCATTTCAAATCCAGCACGGAGACCAAGCCGCCCCAGTTGCCATTTGGTAATGTACGAAGCGCTTTTGGCGAAATTAAATGTTGCGTCCAATTCTGCGAGAGTTGCATACTCCAACATGCGTACGCTTTGAATAGAGAAATTCAAGAGCTAATTACTAACCTACCCTCCAGTGACTACATGAGAATAGATGAAGTCATCCTCCCTCAACTTACTTCATTGTACAGCTACGACGTAGGTGTAATTTTCAGTGCTAAAGATTTACTTGTTTCAGTTGATAGCATTTTCACATATAGAGATATAGTTTGATTAATTACATATTCAATGTTTAAATATTAATTGATTTATTGAGAGAAGAAGTAATTAAACTAACTTAGTGATTATAACTTGATTCTTGAGAGCTTTGGTAAATTAAATGTATTATGGGAAAGGGAGAGATTGTGCTATCATTTTAGGTTAAATCCCAAATTAATATCAATTTATCTATTTCTGGAATGTCACAGTAGCTTTTTTGATTACATTGAGATAGGTCCAGAATTAGTAGCTATGTGGAATGTCTGTTTACCACCCTGGGCTTGAGAAGACAGTCAGAACGTTATACTTTTCCGCATTCAAAATTAACAGATCCAGCGACACGTTACAAGTGGTTAGATCGCCCGTGGATTTTTCGATTTTTATCTGTTATTTATTGTATTTGTTATTTATTTATTTGTAACAATGAGAAAAGCGCCAAGCCAAGTTGCACCATGTGTCAAAGTAGACGTTGAACTGTAGGGCCTCTCTGACTGGCTGTGCAAGTCCAGTCACTGGTGGGAAGCAGTAAAGGGCACACCACCATGCCTAGAAATAAATGCAGTGTTCAAGCCAACTTACGGGCGTAGCACAGATTTACAGTGTAACAAATGTTACATAAAAATACTCCACTAGCGGACGGAACTAGCAGTTACATTACCGACGTGGTCCAACATAGCTAATTGTACACTTTCCGATTCTTTCTCCTCACCTAAGATGCGGAAGTACGCTGCGTAAGCAGCCACAGATGAGAATGAAATCAACAGAAACTCTTAATATGTAGCACCTTCCTACACTGTACCAAGATTGCTAACACTATGGGATATGATGTCTCGATGTTATAATTAGGCAATTCGTTTGTGTTTGTAGTGCTAAAAAATGAGTGAAAGAAGCAAAAACTCAGTGGCTGCTAACGGCTAATATCATCGCCAAATGTTCGTGGAATGCTGCTAGACTTCCAAAGTCGTCTGAACGTGTTTAGGACTAACTCTGAGTAATCTTTCCGTTAGAAGATGGAATAGTTACACAGAGTTTTGAGATTGAACAGTTTTGTATAAACACTGGGTTTGAAGAACGAACTGACAATGATGATGCTCACTGGAAACCTTTTATCTAGAAACTATCAAGAAGCGACTGTAACACATTTTTCGCCTTTCTGTGCCAGCTGCAATTACTGCAGTAGCGTTGTACCAACGATTTAAAAACAAAAAGTTCACCTGTGTGTCCATGAAGAAGGCAGGCTTACAGCAAATTATAGACATGTAAAATCCAAAGAAATGTCGAAGAAAACGTAATTTTTTTTTATTTTGATCGCTACTTGGGCTTTAAGACTAAAGTGGACTACCACAACCAAGGTATCTGCCAAAACTACAGCGTAAATGCTGATTTCCTAGTGTTTACCAGAGGAGATTGTGATTTTAAAGCCTTCTATCGTTATCCTGAAATATAGATGATTTCTTTACGAAGACGTAGAACATACCGGTACGCATTCGACAGTATGTGCTTCAGGTAAGTTCCAAAATGCCACTCAAAGAAACGGGATTTTTATGGGACTCATACCTGGAGTTCTATTGATGACAGAAAGGTAGGGTCAAGCGTTTTGGATATCCCATGGGCTATGAACCATTTGCATACCCAACAGAGGGATCGTCTTAGTGTCACTACCCTACGGTAATGGGTCAAAGTATGAATATTACACAGTCTCTCAAGTTTAGGCAAACGGAGCAAATTGGTTGGGTCTTTTTGCATTAGATGTAGTCTCCGGTGTGCCTTAAGGCGATTATGTAGGCACCGTTGAGTTCGTGTGTGGTTCCTGAGAAGACACGAAAGAACCGTTTTTCACCATTGTTTCCGCCTGATACATGAAGAACTACACGCAGCATTTGATCGAGTTTTAAAAGTGTATTTTCAACGATCTATAAATTCCATCTTCCTGTTTTCAAAAATCTTTATTCGTTATCGATGAACACTTCAAAAATCTAGTTCTTGGGTACCAATGCCGAGCAGCGAATTCCAAGACGGCTATGGACAGAAAGCACCTGAAATTTTTGTGACACGTTCCTAAGATCACGATTTCAGATAATCGAACATTTTCTTGACACCTTCATCTCTTTCCGAGATGCATAGGTTCAAAGTCATCCTACTTGTACAAGTAAAATACGCATGTAAAATCCGGTGTGAGGTGAAAACGTTGCTTATGAAGTGACATAGCGCGGTGGCATATGCCGTAAAGTGCCTCCATTATAATCAGAACGGTTCTGGGAACCCCTCTGTTGTAGTGCTGAAGCATATGCAAACATTTTATTCACGTAAAATCCTGTCGGAGGTGTAAGATTCGTTTTGCGTTATTTCAAACTCACGTAAGTAAACTATCAAAAGTTTTACTGACTCGTAAAGTTCTTTTCAAACGAGTGACATGCCATGATGTAGCAGGGATAACAATGGAACCAACGGAAATATGCAACTGTCGGAGCTCGAAGATGGGTAATCTGCTCCTCTTTAAAGGACTCAGGATAGAAAGTGGGGTACCAGCTATCTCAGTACATTTAAAAATTTGCCCAAAAATTTGGGTATGCGAAAATATTAACGCTTTTTTATCATGAGAGACGGGACATTGGCAGCGGAAATGAGAAAGAAAAGTAATAAATACTATATGATAGTAGACTGTGGATGGATTATAGAAAGGGTGAAGGAGGTGATGAAAGAAAGAGAGGGACACGCTGGCAGTGGAACATAGTTGACAGTGAGAGAACAGTGCTAGGAAAAGAGTGAAGGAGACAGTGCCAGTGGGAGAGGAATAAAGAGAAGGAGAAAGTGGAAGTGAGTGAGAACTAGTGATAATTATAGACAGAATCTATTAGAATGATAAGGGGGAAGAGAGAGATAATGACAGTGAGAACAGAGAGCAGCGTGGGAAGGGATGAACGAGATGGTGACAGTAAGAGAGAGCAAGAGGGAGACAGTCACAGTGAGAGGCGACTGCAGTAGTCAGAGGCCGCAATCGCACCACACCTCAGCACACAACTCATTGGTACTCGAAGGAAAAAAACCTAAAACACACTAAAGTCATAATATCAGAAAAAAAGATTTGCCATATTGTGGATGATGGTTTGTTTCCGCCTTCGCCTTTGTCAATGATTTACTTCTTGGCTAGCTGGATGGCTGGAAACAAGTGTTTCGTACTGCGAAGTTGGCGGATTATATGTTGGTAATCTCACTTCATACTTTACAATTGCCTCAGCTTTTACTTGTGATGCTGTTCATTGCGTGATCTAGAAAATGCCTTTTAAGCTATTATTAGATTAGATTAGATTTACTTTCATTCCAATTGATCCGTAGCGAGGAGGTCTTCCAGGATGTAGAACATGTCAGAAAAACAATAATACATGACAAACATACAACTGAAACAAATTAGCTAATGTACGTTCCCCAGGGACAAGTGGAATGATCGTCATTTTTTAAAATAAACACTATATGAAAGAATCATTTTACAAATACTAATGCACTGAATTTAAAAAAAAAAGTTTTTTTTATTTGTAAGGTAATAAACATGTAATAGAACTACTATATTACTTATTTAAAATGAACAAATTACTGCACTGAAATGGTGTTAGGCTTCTCTTACACTGAATTTCATTGGTTTTAAGGTTTTTATGGCTGCTGGCAAGTTATTGAAAATGTGTGTTCCTGAATAATGCACACCTTTTTATGCAAGAGTAAGTGACTTTAAATCCTTCTGAAGATTATTCTTATTCATAGTATTGATTCCAGTGATATATTTTTAATGACAAATTTCATTAAGGAATAAATATATTGGGAAGCAGTAGTTAGTATCCCTAGTTCCCTAAACAGGCTTCTGCAGGATGTTCTTGAGTTTAAACCACATATAACTGTTACTTCACGTTTTTGTGGCCGGAAAACTTCAGCTTGGCTTCATGAATTACCCCAAAAAATAATTCCATATGACATTATGGAATGGAAGTAAGCATAGTATGCCAGTTTTTTCATTTTTATGTCCCCTATGTCTGACACAATTCGCATTGAAAATAGAGATTTGTTAAGACGCTTCAGCAGTTCTGTGGTGTGTTCCTCCCAGTTGAATTTATTATCAAGCTGTAGTCCCAAGAATTTAACACTGTCCGCTTCTGTCTGCTTGTCATTGTATGTTAGGCATATACCCTTGGGACACCCCTTACAAGTTCTGAATTGCATGTAGTGTGTTTTTTCAAAGTTTAGTGACAAAGAATTGGCTAGTAACCAGTGATTAATGTCCAAAATATTTTATTAGCCGATCTTCCTAAGACTACACTTGATTTGCTATTTATTCCAATTTTTGTATCACCGGCAAACAAAACGAATTTGGCATCTGGTAATGTTACTGATGAAAGGTCATGAGGTTAGAGTTGCAATGCATTGTATATTAACTCCTTTTTTTAAAAAAAAAGAAAGGGGGGGGGGGAATGAAAAGAACATTTCAGCTGATTTCGTTGTGAGTGTCATTTAATTTAAGCTGTCTGTCGAGCTGCTGCAAAGATGATCTTGATAGGAACACACCTGGTTCATCATATGACGCTGTTCAGTGCGTGATCTAGAAACTGCCTTTTAAGTTGTTATATGACGTTCGAGTTGTGATGCATTGTATGTTACCTCCTTTTTTTGAAAAAAAAAATGCAGCTGATTTCTTTGTGAATGTTATTTAAGCTTCCTGCCAAACTGGGGCAAACATGATCTTGATAACTCTGGTTCATCATACAAAGAAAGTAACACGAAACTGAATAACTGATACAGTAACCTACATCGGAGTAACGAGTAAAATTCATCTGTAGCGTTTTAAAGAGAACAGGGGACACAATGGGAACACCTATGGAACTCATACATCTAAATGGTTCACAACACATTGTGCACAGCACACAAGTGTCATAAAAGTGAAAGACTAAAGCAGAATTATATTTGAATAACAAGCAAAACACATACTGGCTCACATGAGACAACAGAAAAATGATAATTCATTGAAACCCTCAGCTGCCGACAGGTGTTGTTGATATACCTCGATGGGAACAGCTGAAAATGTGTGCCCCGACCGTGACTCGAACCCCGGGATGTCCAGCTTACATGGCAGACGCTCTATCCATCTGAGCCACCGAGGACACAGGTGAACAGCGCGACTGCAGGGACTTACCCCTTGCACGCCTCCCGTAAGACCCACATTCCCAACTGTCCACAATCTACATATGTGTTGTTCCTAATAGATATAAGTCACTGCATTCGCGCTATTCATCTGTGTCCTCGGTGGCTCAGATGGATAGAGCGTCTGCCATGTAAGCAGGAGGTCCCGGGGTTCGAGTCCCAGTCGGGTTACACACTTTCAGCTGTCCCCATCGAGGTATATCAACAACACCTGTCAGCAGCTGAGGGCTTCAATTATCATTTATTCTATAGAAGCTGCAGAGTCATCAATGGTATCTGTTATTTTGAGAACAGTTACTATCTTCATTTATAGACAACAGAAAATACTTTTGACCACTTAGGGATACCCACAGAAGATGTTAACAGGTTGTAACAGTTCCTCAGAAAATGTATACCTTCACTAGTAGTGTGGTCACACCCAAGGGCCCTTGTGGTCGCTCACTCTACCTGTGTCTTATGTAACAGCACAGAGAGCTTTCCCGGTTATGGTAATTGCAACAGTTGGCTGAATTATTCCTCTAAACTTCTCTGGAAAGCGACTGTATGTGCAAAACACGGAACCAGAGCCACACTACTGAGTCGCCTTACAACTACTAACACGTCCATTGCAGGTACCTAAGAGAGGATCCCAACTGCCATTACTGCCGTTTAACAATCAGAGCAGTGTCTGAGTTAACAGGGGTTGACAAGGAAAGTGTCGAACAAGTTTACCGATTTTTTTCAATGTTTGCATCAGTTTTTGCTGACAATGGTCTGCCAGTGCGAGTGTCATCACTGGTGTCTTCGCGGCCATCTTTAAATCGTTTAAACCACTCAAACACTTGTGTTCGCGATAAACAATCATCGCCGTACACTTGTTGTAACATTACAAACGTTTCACTTGCAGATTTTCCTAGTTTGAAACAAAATTTGATGTTAACACGCTGTTCTTTCTGTACACTCAACATTTTCCGACGCACAGACAAAACGTCAACTACTTGAAACAGACGCCACGGGCAGACTGAGTGCAGGAGGCAGATGAAACTCGAGCAGTAGGCGGAGCGAGAGTCACGTGACAGGCCACGCGACTTTCAGCCTTATTGCATTCGTTTTATTGTTTCACCAGTACTAGTCCGGTTTTTTTCTAGCCACACCTCGTATGTTAATAAACGAGGGCGACGGGAAAATATACATTGAGCTATGTAAGGAATTTACCGCCCCTTACGTATGGAGAACAATATAGCTTTGCATCACGCAGGTCGCAGTAGATACTATCGATAGTCAGGCGCCCAGTGCGCCAGAGAGTAAGTAGTCAGTGTTGAGACGCCGAGCAAGTAAGCGGTTGGCTGCTAAGCGAGCAGGGCTTATTTCGGCAGGACGGCCGACCGCGTTTACGGTTGTTTAACGGCTGTGTGTGTCACCCAAAGCCGTGGGCCAGACCTCCAGCAAATACGTAAATGGCGTTAATTGAGTGATTTGTTTGGTGTTTTAAGTGTTCATTCGCGCACCGTGATTAAGCGACAACCGCGCCGGACTCCCACGATTTGGACTGCAGTGATGATTGTGCATTCAGTGCCACGTGAAGAATATTTTCGTGTGATGACGTTAACAGGCGATCTGTGATGAGTTAACCGTTATTACTTTCTCAGAAGAAGGGAGTAACTGCCTCATTTGTGCTGTTTAGACAAAAGAATAGAACATTAGCAACAAAATATGTGCCGATTGTTGCTACCTCACATCGTAATCAGCTTTTTTGGGTTTGATACGAAACAACTCCCGTGCAAATATTAACCGATCAGCGTTTATCAGTTGCACACGGTCAAACTATTTTAAACTCTTAGGCTACAATCCACTAGTCAATAGCGGTGAGTTTAATAGGGAGTGTTTCAGCTACACAAAATCATAATTATATTTCTGATTGTCTTAATCTCTTTCGTAGCCGTGACATAAGGTCACGAAGGAGGTATGCCACCCTGTTGAAAAATACTTCTGTTTACAAAATAATGTGTAAGCTGTTGAGTGAAAAGACATTGAATGAATGCAAAATTACTTTATTGATGCAATAGTGTGAGTCTTGGCGTTTGGTGTCATCAGATACCTTGGAACTTCAAGTATCAAAGTTCCATGTTGCGGTGATAATAAACATGAGTACACTCGTTGTCTGTAGGAGTGCAATTTGATTTTGTTAAATATGAGCAATGCTACCGTGTTTACTTGTGTATGATAATTGTATTTTTCGGTGATAGGAATGATTAGTAACTTAAGGTGGAAATCTTGTAGCCGAACATCTTTAGCACCGCTTTCTGTGATGAGTTTTCGATGTTGTTGTTGTTGTGGTCTTCAGTCTAGAGACTGGTTTGTTGCAGCTCTCCGTGCTACTCTATCCTGTGCAAGCTTCTTCATCTCCCAGTACCTACTACAACCTACATCCTTCTGAATCTGCCAAGTGTATTCATCTCTTGGTCTCCTACGATTTTTACCCTCCGCGCTGCCCTCCTATATTAAATTAGTGATTCCTTGATGCCTCAGAACATGTCCTACCAACCGGTCCCTTCTTCTAGTCAAGTAGTGCCACAAATTTCTCGTCTCCCCAATTCTGTTTAATACTTCCTCATTAAGTATGTGATCTATCCATCTAATCTTCAACATTATTCTGTAGCACCACATTTGGAAAGCTTCTATTCTCCTCTTGTCCAAACTATTTATCGTCCACGTTTCACTTCCATACATGGCTACACTCCATACAAATACTTTCAGAAATGACTTCCTGACACTTAAATCTATACTTGATGTTAACAAATTTCTCTTCTTCAGAAACGCTTTCCTTGTCGTTGCCAGTCTACATTTTATATCCTCTCTATTTCGACCATCATCAGTTATTTTGCTCCCCAGATAGCAAAACTCCTTTACTACTTTAAGTGTCTTATTTCCTAATCTAATTCCCTCAGCATCACCCGACTCATTTCGACTACATTCCATTATCCTTGTTTTGCTTTTGTTGACGTTCATCTTATATCACCCTTCCAAGACACTGTACATTCTGTTCAGATGCTCTTCCAAGCCCTTTGCCGTCTCTGACGGAATTACAATGTCGTCCGCGAACCTCAAATTTTTATTTCTTCTCCATGGATTTTAATACCTACTCCGAATTTTTCTTTTGTTTCCTTTACTGATTGCTCAATATACAGATTGAATAACATCGGGGATAGGCTACAACCCTGTCTCAATCCCTTCCCAACCACTGCTTCCCTTTAATGCCCCTCGAATCTTATAACTGCCATCTGGTTTCTGCACAAATTGTAAATAGCCTATCGTTCCCTGTATTTTACCCCTGCCACCTTCAGAATTCGAAAGAGAGTATTCCAGTCAACATTGTCAAAAGCTTTCTCCAAGTCTACATATCCTAGAAACGTAGGTTTGCCTTTCCTTAATCTTCCAAGATAAGTCTTAGGGTCAGTATTGCCTCACGTGTTCCAATATTTCTACGGAATACAAACTGATCTTCCCCGAGGTCGGCTCCTACCAGTTTTTCCATTCGTCTGTAAGGAATTGGCACTAGTATTTTGCAGGCGTGACTTATTAAACTGATAGTTCGGTAATTTTCACATCTGTAAACATCTGCTTTCTTTGGGATTGGAATTATTATATTCTTCTTGAAGTCTGAGGGTATTTCGCGTGTCTCATACACCCTTCTGACCAGATGGTAGAGTTTTGTCAGGACTGACTCTCCCAAGGCCGTCAGCAGTTCTAATGGAATGTTGTCTACTCCCGGGGCCTTGTTTCGATCAGGTCTTTCAGTGCTCTGTCAGACTCTTCACGCAGTATCATATCTCCCATTTTATCTTTATCTACACCCTCTTCCATTTCCATAATATTGTCCTCAAGTACATCGCCCTGGTATAGACCCTCTATATATTCCTTTCACCTTTCTGCTTTCCCTTCTTTGCTTAGAACTGGGTTTTCATCTGAGCTCTTGATATTCATACAAGTGGTTCTCTTTTCTCCAAAGGTCTCTTTAATTTTCCTGTTGGCTCTATGTATCTTAACCCTAGTGATATATGCCTCTACATCCTTACATTTGTACTCCAGCCATCCTTGCCTAGCCGTTTTGCACTTCCTGTCGATCTCATTTTTGAGACGTTTGTATTCCTTTTTGCGTGCTTCATTTACTGCATTTTTATATTTTCTCCTTTCGTCAATTAAATTCAATATTTCTTCTGTTACCGAAGGATTTCTACTAGCTCTCGTCTTTTTACCCACTTGAACCTCTGTTGCCTTCACTATTTCATTCCTCAAAGCTACTGTATTTCTTTCCCCCTTTCTTGTCAACCGTTCCCTAATGCTCTCCGTGAAACTCTCTACAATCTCTGGTTCTGTCAGTTTATCCAGGTCCCATCTCCTTAAATTTCCACCTTTTTGCAGTTTCTTCAGTTTTAATCTACAGTTCATAACCAATGTATTGTTGTCAGTATCCACATCTGTCCCTGGAAATGTGTTACAATTTAAAACCTGGTTCCTAAATCTCTGTCTTACCATTATATAATCTTTCTGAAACTTTCCAGTATCTTCAGCCCTCTTCTAGGTATACAGCTTTCTCTCATGATTCTTGAACCAAATGTTAGCTATTATTATGTTCTGTGCAAAATTCTACCAGGCGGCTTCCTCTTTCATTTCTACTCCCATTCCATTTTCACCTACTACGTTTCCTTCTCTTCCTTTTCCTACTATCGAATTCCAGTCAGGCTATTAAATTATCGTCTCCCTTCACTATCTGAATAATTTCTTTTATCTCATCATACATTTCATCAATTTGTTCATCATCTGCAGAGCTAGTTGACATATAAACTTGTACTACTGTGGTACGCGTGGGCTTCGTGTCTATCTTGACCGAAATAATGCGTTCACTATGCTGTTTGTAGTAGCTTACGTACACTCCTATTTTTTTATTCATTATTAAACCTACTCCACCATTGCCCCTATTTGATTTTGTATTGATAACCCTGTATTCACCTGACCAGAAGTCTTGTTCCTCCTGCCACCAAACTCCACTAATTCCCATTGTATCTAACTTTAACCTATCCATTACCTTTTTTAAATTTTCTAATCTACGTGCCCGATTAAGGGATCTGACATTCCACGCTCCGATCCGTAGAACGCCAGTTTTCTTTCTACTGATAACGACGTCCTCCTGACTAGTCCCCGCCAGGAGATCCGACTGGGGGAGTATTTTACCTCCGGAATATTTTACCCAAGAGGACGCCATCATCATTTAACCATATAGTAAATCTGTATGCCCTCTGGAAAAATTACGGCCTTAGTTTCCCCTTGCTTTCAGTCGTTCGCAGTACCAGCACAGCAAGGCCGTTTTGGTTAGTGTTACAAGGCCAGATCAGTCAATCATCCAGACTGTTGCCCCTGCAACTACGGAAAAGGCTGTTGCCCCTCTTCAGGAATCACACGTTTATCTGGCCTCTCAACAGATACCCCTCCGTTGTGGTTGCACCTACGGTACGGCTATCTGTGTCGCTGAGGCACGCAAGCCTCCCCACCACCGTCAAGGTCCATGGTTCATGGGGGTCCTTTATCTAATGGAATTTGAAAAACAGAAAGTCAGTGGCAGCCCAACAAACTTTCCGATTTTACGTTTGGCAACAATGAGTCTTACACAGCTATTGGGTAGTTCCATTACAACTTCACAACAAGAGCAAGGCACTCAAGATGTACAGGTTGGTTGTAGTTAAACTTTACTTCAGACGGCCTCCATGAAAAACGATTGATCGTAGGGCAAGGAAACTTAGTGGAAACATTTGTAAGTACATGTGGAAGAGATATAACGAATAGGTAGTTGAAAACAACACATTTTCAGTGGCACATGAGAAGGTAACGTTTGTTTATTGATTATCATATTTACGTTCCAGGTTACAAACGTCGCTCCAACTGCATCCACACCAGACCGGAACCGCACTAGAGATATATGGCTCTGAGCACTATGGGACTTAACATCTATGGTCATCAGTCCCCTAAAACTTACAACTACTTAAACCTAACTAACCTGAGGACATCACACAACACCGAGTCATCACGAGGCAGAGAAAATCCCTGACCCCGCCGGGAATCGAACACGCGAACCCGGGCGTGGGAAGCGAGAACGCTACCGCACGACCACGAGCTGCGGACACTAGAGATATGACTTCGCAGTTGTTCTCAGCATATTTTGAACGGCAGAACGTGGTGTGTTCAGCTGTCGTGACACAGCTTGAGCACGAATTGAAGATCACACATTGTGTCCAGTACTCTCAGCCGTGGCGACAGTTACTTTTTCAGCGATGTGTGACGCATCTGGGCGTTGGTCTCCCACAGGATCACTTCCCAAATCGCCCATTAATTCGAACTTCCGAATCATGTGCTTCAACCTCGGCACAGATAGAGAACACTCTACATCCATCTAACGCGTCGATACTCGCTAAGAGCAACAGTACTGTTGCTGTTTTCATAAAACAGCTTTACGAGTAAAGCTCTGTTCAAGTTTTCCCGACCCATATTGACTGCCTGTAAATGTAATTCACAATTATGCTTGAAACTTTCTGGCAGATTAAAACTGTGTGCCCGACCGAGACTCGAACTCGGGACCTTTGCCTTTCGCGGGAAAGTGCTCTACCATCTGAGCTTCTGTAAAGTTTGGAAGGTAGGAGACGAGATACTGGCAGAAGTAAGGCTGTGAGTACCGGGCGTGAGTCGTGCGTGGGTAGCTCAGATGGTAGAGCACTTGCCCGCGAAAGGCAAAGGTCCCGAGTTCGAGTTTCGGTCGGGCACACAGTTTTAATCTGCCAGGAAGTTTCATATCAGCGCACACTCCGCTGCAGAGTGAGAATCTCAAAAAAATGGCTCTGAGCACTATGGGACTTAACATCTATGGTCATCAGTCCCCTAGAACTTAGAACTACTTAAACCTAACTAACCTAAGGACAGCACACAACACCCAGTCATCACGAGGCAGAGAAAATCCCTGACCCCGCCGGGAATCGAACCCGGGAACCCGGGCGTGGGAAGCGAGAACGCTACCGCACGACCACGAGATGCGGGCGTGATAATTTCATTCTGGACACAATTATGCTTCTCTTTCAACCCTACGTCGTAGTACCAACGGCAAGTCATGAAACTAACACTACTAACAACACAAATCCTGCAGCGCACAGATCCAGACTTCATTCCTATAAATACGGTAAATACTTTTTCGCCTGCACCGGCTCAAGTTTAATTATAACCACGCTCTAAGTAATTGCCTCAGCGTTGGGACGAGAATATCATCTGAAGAAGCCAGGTTGATGAATATTTGTAGAATTTCTACGATTTTCTACGATGCTGTAGATACAACTAGGTCTCTCACACGTCCTGCTACTCAAGTACAAATGAATTTACGTATTGTCTGTCGTGAAACACAAAAAAAAATGCGTATTGTCTGTGGTAAAACACAGAAAAAGTAATTATGAGCGCACTCGCTCTTATGACTAAAATATCGCATTCAGTAGTGACGATAATGTAAACCAACTACACATGTTTTTATAGTGGAAGATCGCCATATATAAATACTGCATCCACGCCTGGAAAACCTTTGCAGTTGTGAGGCATGGAACTACCAGTTAGAAAAGCGGGCACTAGTAATGATAGTAGCAAACTGTGGAACTTTGTGACAGACTTCCATTCTTGAAATGACGTGAGTGTCATATTAATGTTCTGAGTTGAGAGAAATTTGTGTCTCTTACCTTAATATAGCACTTCTGTGTAGTACTTATATCATCTTTGTTAGAGTCAAAGTTAAGAATATTCACATGGTTTAAAAGTTGGTAATTAAAACTGTATGCAGAAAAACATAATTTATATGCTTCTCTCGGTCTTGAGTATCAGGAAGTTTTATTTCTAAACCACTCAATTTACGGGTATTCTTATTACCTCAGTAGACAAACTCCAGAACGTTGTCACAATGTTGAAATGTGTGTGAATTCCTAGGGGATTTAACTGCTAAGGTCATCGGTCCCTAGACGTACACACTACTGAAACTATCGTAACGCTAAGGACAACACTCACAAACATGCCCGAGGGAGGACTCGAACCTCCGTCGGGAGGGACCGCACGATTAGCGACGTGGCGCCTCTAACCGCTCGGGATGGTTGTCAAACACCAGACAGCATTTGTTTTGTAATGTATTCGTTACCTGACACCACAAATGTGTGATTGGCACTAGTACAGATGGCTCAAATGGCTCTGAGCACTATGGGACTTAATATCTATGGTCATCAGTCCCCTAGAACTTAGAACTACTTAAACCTAACTAACCTAAGGACAGCACACACATCCATGCCCGAGGCATTATTCGAACCTGCGACCGTAGCAGTCGCGCGGCCTCGGAATGAGCGCCTAGAACCGCTAGACCACCGCGGCCGGCGGCCCATAGTACATCGATGGTTTGTGTAAATACTGTCTTTCAGAGTTTCAGACACTTGAACAGTCTCGCACAACGTCAAACATACATTCCAGTCGGTAGTTGTATACTGCACTCTACAACTTGGTAATACTTCATTCATACAGAGGTCGTAAAAGTTCCACATAGTCGCTTGCCAGGACACTATAAAATATATTGGAACGACAATGTGACAGCGACAGGAATAGTGAAATAATCGGCAAGAAAGCACTGGAAACATTTCCAGGAAATATGAAATTTCTGTGGCTTTACCATATTAAGTGGAATTTGCCGAAGTTGGATATTCTAATTGAAAAGCTGTTTGGAATATTGCAACAGCTTTGTGTACAGGACTACTACCTTTTGGATTTACACGTAACACAAGATGCTGCCGGAATTTTTGACAAACTGGAAATGTGCGACTATCTAATATCAAACCACGACTTCTGCATGGAAGTAGACCGTCAGGTAACCAGCAATTTGATTGTGGACAGCAATAAGACAGTTGGAATACGTTGTTTAACCTGGATTATCTCCAATTGTAGAGTAAATATAAATGTATTTATCAAATCAGAAGTCTAGGTGTGAACAATGACATCGGTAACTACATCACATATTTTATAAAGTGAACAGATATGCGAGTACATGAAACTTTTACATCCTTCTTGACTAAAGAACATAGTAATACCAAGTTGGTGCCTATAATATACAACTACAGATTGGCTCGTGTTTCACTATGCGCAAGACCGTTTAAGTGTTTCAAACTAACAAACAGTATTTACACCAAGCTCCACTGTACTCAGTGTCAATTACAAACAAGTGGTGTCAGCTAACGAATATCTTAAAAAAACATATGCTGTGTGATGTTTGACAATGTTTTGCAGCTTTTCCGCAGGAGTAATAAGAATATCCGAAATTGGGCTGGTGTACAGATGAAATTTCCAGACACTCAAGACCTAGAAAAGTTTATAAATTATGTCCTGTCACAAACAGTTTTCATTATATAGTTGTTAACTACATGGTGATTCTTACACTAACAAAGATGATATAGGTGTTATACAGAAGTGCTATATTAAAGCAGGGGAAACAACAAACTTCTCTCAGTCCAGGATATTTTTCTCCACAATCCCGTCAGGTGAGGATGTCGCCGAATTAGGATTGGTTCTCACAAACGAAGTTATTCCACAAGTCCTAAGATATAAAAAATATTTGACGGAGACTTAAACCATTCCCCATTAAAGAAATTAGGACATTAAGCGCAGTTAATGTGTTGTGTGTACGAAAAAGGAAACCGTAAATGGAAGAGACTGAAATTAAAAAACGAAAACTAGAGTGTATGTCGAAGACGATTGCCACAAAGGATGTATACAATCTGCAATTGAAAAAAGAAGCTATTGCAGATATGGAAGCGACGTTTATGTATCGTTTTAAACACACTGTGCGGAAAAATCTTGCTATGTCGCGGAGTCTAATATACCTGCATTTACAGTAAATAACAAAGTAAATTCGTCATGTGCTGGAATAGTGGCCGAAATCAAAAGGATCGAAAATATTTATTACATGAAAGATACACAAAAAATATATTTTTTAATCCATTCCCATTTGGATACGCATAAGAAGAATGGTTACATTCTTTTTAATTGTAGCGGACTGTATGTTGTGCACCTAGCAAAGGAACAGCCATTTGCAGAGTATAAAACTGGTAGGATACCCACATTTAATTGATACTAGTTCGCAAAAATTGCAACCTTTAGTTTCTGTAGAGAAATTGTGCAAGAGTGTGGAGCACAAAAGTGGCCAACGTACATGCCAGAAGGAGTGGAGTGTTTTAATAGCAAGCTACGCAGGACATAATAGGAAAAATGAAAATCTCCAAACGCTCACTCCTATGAGAACTGTAGGGAGGAACAGAGCTAATTGTTAAAACCACGAAACATATTTCACAGGAACAAAATTACACTCCTGGAAATGGAAAAAAGAACACATTGACACCTGTGTGTCAGACCCACCATACTTGCTCCGGACACTGCGAGAGGGCTGTACAAGCGATGATCACACGCACGGCACAGCGGACACACCAGGAACCGCGGTGTTCGACGTCGAATGGCGCTAGCTGCGCAGCATTTGTGCACCGCCGCCGTCAGTGTCAGCCAGTTTGCCGTGGCATACGGAGCTCCATCGCAGTCTTCAACACTGGTAGCATGCCGCGACAGCGTGGACGTGAACCGTATGTGCAGTTGACGGACTTTGAGCGAGGGCGTATAGTGGGCATGCGGGAGGCCGGGTGGACGTACCGCCGAATTGCTCAACACGTGGGGCGTGAGGTCTCCACAGTACATCGATGTTGTCGCCAGTGGTCGGCGGAAGGTGCACGTGCCCGTCGACCTGGGACCGGACCGCAGCGACGCACGGATGCACGCCAAGACCGTAGGATCCTACGCAGTGCCGTAGGGGACCGCACCGCCACTTCCCAGCAAATTAGGGACACTGTTGCTCCTGGTGTATCCGCGAAGACCATTCGCAACCGTCTCCATGAAGCTGGGCTACGCTCCCGCACACCGTTAGGCCGTCTTCCGCTCACGCCCCAACATCGTGCAGCCCGCCTCCAGTGGTGTCGCGACAGGCGTGAATGGAGGGACGAATAGAGACGTGTCGTCTTCAGCGATGAGAGTCGCTTCTGCCTTGGTGCCAATAATGGTCGTATGCGTGTTTGGCGCCGTGCAGGTGAGCGCCACAATCAGGACTGCATACGACCGAGGCACACAGGGCCAACACCCGGCATCATGGTGTGGGGAGCGATCTCCTACACTGGCGTCCGGCACGAACGCTGGTCCAACTGAGGCGCCAGGTGGAAATGGCATGGCAAGCCGTTCCACAGGACTACATCCAGCATCTCTACAATCGTCTCCATGGGAGAATAGCAGCTTGCATTGCTGCGAAAGGTGGATATACACTGTACTAGTGCCGACATTGTGCATGCTCTGTTGCCTGTGTCTATGTGCCTGTGGTTCTGTCAGTGTGATCCTGTGATGTATCTGACCCCAGGAATGTGTCAATAAAGTTTCCCCTTCCTGGGACAATGAATTCACGGTGTTCTTATTTCAATTTCCAGGAGTGTAGATATGTGTTAGAATTCGAGAATATACCTTCTTTTTATCTGTTAAATGACTGGTTAGAGAAAGAAATAACTGATTCAGATGAAAATTTAAGTCATAAATTAAGCTGAATGTTATTAAAATCACACCAAGTAAAAATAAAGGAAGTGTGTGTAAACATACATGCAAAAATTAATCAAGTTTTGTGTACGAGAATGCATTTTGGTTTTTTATTCCTGTTGTGTCAAAATAGTAGAAAGTCTTCTATTATGATGGGCAATGTGTATGGGATGTCAATAGTTGTATGATCTTTAAAAGTAGTTGAAACTAGGTAGTAGGAAGTGTTAACGACCCCTTCTCGAACCAGTATAACTGAAAGTGTTGCGATCTTGCCACCGCTACAAACGATTGTCATCCAGTGTTTGCCACGCACGTACAAAAAAGATGTATGAGAGAATTGATGTACACAGATATTAAGAAGGGAAGTTGTGGGGACTAAATCAAGACTTAAAGAATATATGGATGACCTGTGAAGACATACGCATATTCTTGACAATAAGGTGGATAATCGGTTACAGAATTATGCTTTATATCCCTATAGTTTCATTTAATTCTTGTGTAAGTACACATTCCAGCGGCTGTCGTGCGTATTAATAGAGAACTGACAGATGTGTACAACAACTACAACAGATTGGTATGGCATCGAAGCGACAGCAATAAGGCTGACTTGTGTGGCTGTACTTATACTCCAGGCAATCATGACCGATAATGTGTTACGCAAAATACCAAACCGGGATACTGACAGTGGTATTATGGACTATCGGTTGGTATGGTATGCATGTGCATTACAACAATGTTGTTTGAGTGGAACGTTTCTTAATGGCGGAAGAGAGTAGATAACTGTCTATCCATCTACTCATTTCGTCAATCAAGTTACTGGTGTCGCATATGTGCTATAGGTTAAAGACTGTGAAACATTATTTTTTTATTTGCGATTACTATGGGTGTCAAACGCACCAACTTCCTCATAGGAGTTTTGCTAGTTTTAAAAATATAAATACATGTAGCGACTGT
This sequence comes from Schistocerca nitens, assembly GCF_023898315.1. Lineage (NCBI taxonomy): Eukaryota > Metazoa > Arthropoda > Insecta > Orthoptera > Acrididae > Schistocerca > Schistocerca nitens. The sequence goes on from NC_064620.1 coordinate 570,569,785, forward strand.
AATTCTTAAAATGGAAAGGAGAAGTCTCACTGCCTTCCTGCCAAAGACACAGAAAAAATTCCACTTTCCTGCTACGTGAACGAGGCAATGGGTTGAGAAGATTTAGACCATTACCTATTAAAGTTTTCGCATTTGTAGTCCTAATGTCGTTCTGCAATTTCGCTAATAGGAAGCATAACAGCTTGTGTGTTGATCAGTTGAACACGTCGTCCTTTCCGGTTATGATTCCACAACCCGGGTAATTAAGTGCTATACTTTAACTGTGTATGTACAACCTGTGGAAGCATATTCGGGAACGGCAGGGTGCAATACCATATATCGATACCATCAGGACCGATAATCGATTATAATACTATGTAGTGTAGACCTATAGTTTTAATTACGTAGCATGACAACTGATTATGCAACAGTGATTCTAACAGTTGTTTTGTGGACTGTCTAATGGCATAATTCTGTGATAACTCTGCTGAATGACTGATTAATCGCCTAATCAATTCATCAGCCATGTTACTGACGTCGAATACTTTCTTCAGAACTAGAAGTGGGAAACGTGTTTTGTTATGCACTTGCCACTGTGGCTGGTAAAAACAAACGCTTTGCTAATCTAATATTCCGACACTGCAATAGGTAGCTGCATATGTGAAAATGTGTTCATTTTGACGACGCTGCGCTAATATCATCATGGTGTCGTAAATAAATACCTACGACTACCCATTGAAACTATAATTATTTAACAACTGCATAACGTGTCTAGTATTTTCGTCATGTTTTACGAATAAATACCGAATTTGCTCGTCAGTCAGACACTTAACAGATTGAATTAGTACATGTGGGCTATAACTATAGCGGGAACTCTGTTGTTCCCTTCCATAGAATGCTTACCTGACACTGTCAACAGGAGAGCGATCTCTGAAACTGAAAATTTGGTCATCTTACCGGAGAAGTTTTAATTGCCAGTTAACAACAAGTAATTGCATATACAACTAGTTTCACCAATTTAATCTGCCGTCTTCATATCATCAACATACATCAGCCATTGTGCGACTCAATGTAATGTACGGTCATCTAGTGGTACACATGTCTGGGAGCAATTCGTTGAAGACGACGCTACAGTGTAACGTCATATACCATATCAGACAACCATACTTCTGGTACACACTCGCAAAGGTTTCTGATAAAAAATATTTGGTTCTCAGGGTATTGCTTCTTGTGTCTGTCTTGACAGCTGACAGCGCGGTCTGTGGCATACTTGTGACAAATATTCATAAAAGTTTCTGAATGAACAGGTTTTTGATTACTTTGGGAGCCAAAGTACAGATTAAATAATTCGAGAATTTGAAGTAAAGTCTAAATTAGCAAATCCAATTTGTGAAACACTTAAAGATACAGTATCGAATTAAAATTTATGAAGAAGTAACTCCATCCATCGAAATAAACAGAGGCATGAGGGTAGTTAATTGTGGTCTGGAAAACAATGAGAATTTGAAGTGAAAAACTGGATGACTATAATATTTTACCAAGAAGGTTTGGAAGAGGAAACAAAATATTTCAATAAACTGTATGGTATTTGCGAATGATTTTGCTATACTTCTGGAAAACATGGCATATGCTGTAGGACCGGCTTAAGAATTCCTGCAGAAAAGACCAATGTCTTCACAAACATTAAAAATGCTCTGAAATTTCTGAAGTCATATATTGCCCAAACTGCAAAGCTAAAAAAACTGAAATATCTGGGGAAATAATCCATGAGAATGGTTTGGAAAAAGGTGCTGAAGAGGAAAGGATACATAAAATAGAAACGGTATACGGGATAACTAAAGACTATTGCAACAAAAAAATTCCCACCTAAAAATGCAAAAATAAGTCACTACAATACAGTAGTCATACCAGAAGTCTATATGTAAGTGAATATCTAGTTTTCAATTACAATTTAGATAAATTAGAAATATTAGAAAGGAGTATCATTAGGAAAACATTAGACCCACGGTAGACTTGGGAAGGTTGGAAATTACGTAGTAATGACGAAATTTAACGAAACATGGGAAACATATCAGGAGTAATGAGAAAAAAAAATGGTTCAAATGGCTCTGAGCACTATGGGACTCAACATCTTAGGTCATAAGTCCCCTAGAACTTAGAACTACTTAAACCTAACTAACCTAAGGGCATCACACACACCCATACCCGAGGCAGGATTTGAACCTGCGACCGTAGCAGTCCCGCGGTTCCGGACTGCAGCGCCAGTAATGAGAAAGATGGGAGGTTAACAAAAAAGACCTACAAGTATATGTGGTATAAGAAGTCAACAAGGAGTTGTATACATGAAATACAAATGGATTTAGACAAAATAATATAGAAGTCGAAGAACCAGCTGACAGAGATGTGATTCGGGAAAAAGGATTGAATACGGAGGGGTTTAAAGGCACGAAACTGACTAATCTGTATGAAGTGATCAGAAGACAGTTAGAAACAGATAATGATCGAATGGAAGAATACTCGAAGAGGGAATGACGAATTGAGCAAGCAAGAGATGGAGCCCCTCCACGTCCACATGATGGCCAACTCAAAACGTCTGCTGCCATCTCTGTATAAGGGTTAGTTTTCACTAAAGTGAGGTGTCGCAGGATGTGGATACTGCGATATTTGCGTAAATCTGGTTAAGGTTAACTATTGCGATCATCTGGAGATAGATTGGGTCAAAAGTCGAACGAAGGGTAGCGGTTTGAAGGGCAGAGGAAAAACAGTGCCAAGGCAAGAGCCAAGGGAATAAAAACCTCTTCGATAGTTAGGTCGGTTGGTAAGAGCAGCAGCGCATGTCTTGCTGCCTGCGGTAGGTCGTGCAAGGGTAGGCTTTGTTAGTAGTGGGTATCACGCTTGTCGATACCTTTGAAGTTGTGCGATGCTGATGTTCGGTGGCTGCCGGTGGGTGCCGGTGTTGAACTCTCGGTCAGTGTCAGCAAACCTGTAACAGTTACGTTCATCATCGTATTGTGTCCGATAGGTCATATATCAGATGCACAGTGTAGGGTGATGTTGGCGATTTGTCTGTACGTCAGTGGGCGAGCTCGTCGGTTTCCCTGCTGTAGCCTGTTGGTCGGCTTTAATAGTAGCTGGTATTTCCAGCGGAACGAATTGAAATTAGAGCGTGAAATTAGTTGGCCAATCCTATCTTCTTAAAAAATTAGGTTTCAGTTATAATGGTCTCCTGGGGACATTCTGCCGCAGGCTTCTCGGAGCGATACAGATTACACTCGCATGACTCATGTACGATGTGTCTTCGCATTGTGTAACATACTGTGATTTGCCCAGCCACAGCACTGCAGAACCCCCACAGTGTAACGTATCCTTCCAAAAATCCCTTGACACCTTAAATAACAGAAATGACCTAGAAAACATCCATTATAAAGAAACTTCAACATTAAAGTTATACGCTAAAGTGTCACACATATACTCACTCATTCTCAATTACTACCAACTTACTTCCTGCCTGCTTTACACCTATACTAGCTATATATAAAAGGAAACAACTGATATAATTTAGACACACTAATACTCTGTTAATAGTTTTATAACCTATTACCTGTATGCAAATGTTCCCCGTGAACGTTTCTCGTAGAAATAACACGTAACACAACGTAGACATAAGCCAATAACTTATAAGCAAAGACAACCATTCACCTCTAATACCACGAGGGATCTGCTGGAACAATCTCAGATACACTCTGCACCTCTGGTTTATTTCTGCCTTTGTTCTGTTTTGCCTACCCAGTTGCCAATCCCCTTCGGAAGGAGCTTCCGGCCATTGAGACAGTGGTTACGGTTCACCTTGAAGGGCGAAATCCACTCTTATACAAATCGTGGTTCTCATCGGGATATGAATTTCAACGTTAACTCTGGATGTCGTTTCCCTTCGGTACGTGAGCGTTAGATAACATAACCCACTGCCGGACGTGATACTTACGTAATTCGCTTTTTTATTGTGTTTTCCTGCCTTCCTAGAGTCTTTGTGTTAAGTTCTTCACCTGACGTCGTATTTCTTTCAGCCTTTTAGTAAAGTCCCAGACAGTCCTGGAGTAAGTTGACGTGATTCGAAAAGTAAGGCATTGTCCGACCAAACAAAAGTTTGTAGGGCGAAAGACCCATGTTTTGGTGGATTTTTGCACTGTTTGTGCTTGTGACGTACTATAATAGGATGTGTTAATTATCGTGGTTACTATTCAGATAATTTAGCACTTTACTCAATTTCCAAAGGACTCTCTCTGTTCTACTGCTCACTTACTGGTGAAGGGCACAAATTCGTAACTTCTTAATGCGCAGTTAGTCGACAGCGCTGATTAAATAATTCAGACACAAGCTTCGTGTCTTGATCTTTTATTATTGCTTCCGGTGTGCGGAATTTCAGCAGCCAAGGGTTAACGAAAGCCACTGTGTCTCCTTGTTGGTCTGGTACGGCGATTACGGCCAAGTAACATGAGAAATGATCAGTTATAGTTAACACATATCGATTTCTCACTGGAGTTTGTGCGAAGGCCCAAGGACGTCAAGGCCGATCGATTGGGATTCGCAGTCGACTCCGCTTGGCACTTTGCGTGCAGGCGTGCAGTTCTTTACGTTTCCTCTGAGGCCACCAGTAATTTTCTGCAAACGCCATATTCCATGGGTCGTCGTCCGCTGTGTCCCGCTAGGATGGTATCATGGATTGATTGAGTAATTCGTCGGTAAACACGCTGGCATGACGAGGCGACTACATCGCCCTCAGAATGGCGTTGTACGTGTCTCGCGTACTGTCGACAGTAACGGTCGGAGTGCAGAGCTCTGTGCCACTCTTCTGTGCTCATTCCAGTGCATCCTACAGCACGTTCTTCACGACGTACCCCGTCAGCGTTACCATGAGACTTCCCTGAAGAAAGATGCACTGTCTCAAAATCGAATTCGCTAAACCTAAAGGCCCAGCTGTTTAGCCTAAAGACTGGATTATTTAACCCCAAAAGGCATTTTAGTGCTTCTTTATCCGTTATGACCTTAAAACAAACGCTTTCCATGGAGATAGTAACCAAAACAGGAGATACCAAAAATTAGCCCCAGCATCATTCTTTCCATTTTTCAACAGTTCTTTCTGCTTTATTCACATGCCGCTAGAAGGACTGGTAGAGCCGTGATGAGCTGTCAGCGGGTCTTGCTCCTCCCTGAAATAATTTTTGTTTTATTCAAACAAATTCGGAATATTTACTTTCTCTTAATAAATAGCACAGTTTCGAAACTTAAAAGGCAATTACATTTTCCAGACCAAAACTGTTACAGTATGAGCAAACAAATCAGCTTTATAGCGACTCAATAAGAAGAATTTACTCAACAACAAAACGCTCAAACAACAATATGAAACTTCACTATAGTGATAATACATTAAGTATGACTGCTTCTTCGTAATAAAAAGAATTGATTTAAAATGCATACCTGTTATAAGTTACATACAAAATCATTAAGCAAGGATCAAATTCTACAAGATAATTACTTTATACCAAAGAAATGGTTCAAATGGCGATCAGCACTATGTGACTTAACATCGGAGGTCATTAGTCCCCTAGAACTTAGATCTACTTAAACCTAACTAACCTAAGAACATCACACACATCCACGCCCGAGGCAGGATTCGAACCTGCGACCGTAGCAGATGCCCGGTTCCCGAATGAAGCGCTTAGAACCGCTCGGCATACTTTATGCAGACCAAAACTGTTACAATATGGGCAACCAAGTGAGCTCTGTAGCCACTCTACAAGAAGAATTTACTCAACACCAAAATTCTCATGTAACACTATGAAATTCCATTATAGTGAAAACACATGAAGTATCAGTGCTCCTTCGCAGTAAAAAATTGATTTAAAAAACATAAATATTGAAAGTGATATACAAAACCATTAGGCAAGGAGCAAATCTACTCAAAGCTTCAAGAGAACCTTTATAACAAAGATACAATGCAAATAAGCGTCACCTGCAACGTGACAATTAAATAAGGAGCCGGTGACTGCTTAGCACATAACGAAAAATCGAATGACATCAAATTCAGGGACCAAAAGAATATGCATCTGAAAAACGTAGGGATTCGACAATTGGCAGATATGAAGCACAGTTAGAAGGCAAGTACTGATTTTATAAGCTGTGCTTATCAAACTGAATTCACCCAATACATCAAGCAGCGCACACTACTTCATAACATCTGGAGACCAACACAAGAGAACAACCCTGTCTAGTAACCCACACACAAATAGTTCCGCTATCGGCAGGTTCCGCTTCGGTAACAGCCAGCCACATAGGCCTTCAGCAAACTGCGCCCAGTCTCTCCGTACCACAAGTCTCTGGCCAACACCCTCTTCCTTGTCGTTGCCGTCCACCACGGCAGCCACGGTGTGCCGTTACATCCAACGGCCGGTTCCACTACAGAACTCTGGCCCTGGCAGACACTCGCCCGCCGTTCAAAACCAGACGCGTCGTACCGCCAGCTGTCCTGCGAACTTTCGCTGCGTGGCGCTTGTGTCGTGATACATGCACTCTTCACAGCGCCGCCACCGAGCCGCTCAACCATGTATGCAGCACAATGGCACGAACTTTCACGTGTGGCGGCTGCGTGAAGTCTAGTGACAGCACAATTCAGTTGCCTGGAAGCATAGGCTGCTGGATGTTCCTTCCTTTCCGCCTCTTGGCGCAGAACGCAGCCGAGGGCACGGTTTCTCTAATTCCAAGACAAGATAAACTATAGTAAATTAAAAGGAAGGTCAGCGTTGGCCGAAATATTGATGGTTTATTGATACCAAAATAGATTTTCAATCACATAGTGTTCATCTTCAGTGCTGGAAGTTAAAAATTTCACATAGCGGTCAGTGAATAAAAAACAAAAACCACAAATACACCTGAGTATAAACCAACTCAGACTTCAAGACGAATATAATAATTCCAATCCCAAGGAAAGCAGGTGTTGACAGATGTGAAAATTACCGAACTATCAGTTTAATAAGTCACAGTTGTAAAATACTAACACGAATTCTTTACAGACGAATGGAAAAACTGGTAGATGCCTACCTCGGGGAAGATCAGTTTGGATTCCGTAGAAATGTTGGAACACGTGAGGCAATACTCACCTTACGATTTATCTTAGAAGAAAGATTAAGGAAAGGCCAACCTACGTTTCTAGCATTTGTAGACTTAGAGAAAGCTTTTGACAATGTTGACTGGAATATTCACTTTCAAATTCTGAAGCAGGCAGGGGTAAAATACAGGGAGCGAAAGGCTATTTACAATTGGTACAGAAAACAGATGACAGTTATAAGAGTAGAGGGACATGAAAGGGAAGCAGTGGTTGGGAAGGGAGTGAGACAGGGTTGTAGCCTCTCCACGATGTTATTCAATCTTTATATTGAGCAAGCAATGAAGGAAACAAAAGAAAAATTCAGAGTAGGTATTGTAGGTATTAAAATCCATGGAGAAGAAATAAAAACTTTCAGGTTCACGTATGACATTGTAATTCTGTCAGAGACAGCAAAGGACTTGGAAGAGCCGTTGAACGGGATGGGCAGTGTATTGAAAGGAGGATATAAGATGAACATCAACAAAAGCAAAATGAGGATAATGAAATGTAGTCGAATTGAGCCGGGTGATGCTGAGGGAATTGGATTAGGAAATGAGACACTTAAAGTAGTAAAGGAGTTTTGCTATTTGGAGAGCAAAATAACTGATGATGGTCGAAGTAAAGAGGATATAAAATGTAGACTGGCAATGGCAAGGAAAGCTTTTCTGAAGAAGAGAAGTTTTTTAACAACGAGTATAGATTTAAGTGTCAGGAAGTCGTTTCTGGAAGTATTTGTACGGAAGTGAAACATTGACGATAAATAGTTTGGACAAGAAGATAATAGAAGCTTTCGAAATGTGGTGCTACAGAATAATGCTGAAGATTAGATGGGTACATCACATAACTAATGAGAAGGTGTTGAATAGAATTGGGGAGAAGGGGAGTTTGTGGCACAACTTGACTAGAAGGAGGGATCGGTTGGTGGGAGATGTTCTGAGGCATCACGTTATCACGTATTGGAGGGCAGCGTGGAGGGTAAAAATCGTAGAGGGAGACCAAGAGATGAATACGCTAAGCAGATTCAGAAGGATATAGGCTGCAGTAGGTACTGGGAGATGAAGAAGCTTGCACAGGATAGAGCAGCATGGAGAGCTGCATCAAACCAGTCTCAGGACTGAAGACCACGACAACAACAAGATATGGAGCTAACCTTTTTCCCGCATTAGGCCGAAGTCAATCATAGACGATGTAGGTTGCCTCGTCCACCAATCAAGACAATAGGGAACTCCACAAGACTAACAGCAGCATGTGACGTGTTCACTCACAGACCGAGTAAGGCCTCATCTCTTTGATACGCCTTGATGGGCCATAAATCTACAACCACCAGTGCAGATGCAAATTTACGGTCGACCTACTGCGGGAGCGCCGCCGGAGTGGCCGAGCGGTTCTAGGCGCTACAGTCTGGAACCGCGCGACCGCTGCGGTCGCAGGTTCGAATCCTGCCTCGGGCATGGATGTGTGTGATGTCCTTAGGTTAGTTAGGTTTAAGTAGTTCTAAGTTCTAGGGTACTGATGACCTCAGAAGTTGAGTCCCATAGTGCTCAGAGCCATTTGAACCATATTTTACTGCGGGAGCCTAAATTAGCGAGCACTGTGAGCATGGAGGGGGACTGCGACTAAGTGATGGCGCTAGGTGGGAGTACTAGATAGGGGACCGATAAAATCATCGTATTTACGATTAACAATGTGTAAGGGTGGCACAGTGGTTCGCGCACCTGCCTGGTAAGCAAGAGTTCCCAGGTTCGTGTACTGTTCGAGCACACAGTTTCACTCGTCGCCGCTGATTCCGCATAAAGGCCCGATGCAGCTGATATCATCAGTTCCTCCTCTTTCCTTGTCTTTCTGCCCCTCCACTTTCAATTTACATACCAAGCCACGATTCCAAGCACGGCTCCATTCTCGTCGACCTCCAGCCAACAGCCCTCTTAGTGGATTACCTCCAGGGTGATAATTATTGAACTACATGAAATAAAATCGTCATAAATTTTGAACGGTTTGCTTTAGCACGTTCAGACTGCACGGTTGGCCGCGGGGCATGATGGGAATTAGCATGCGCTGTACGGCTTGGTTTAACGACGAAGCCCACTTTCATTTGAATGCATTCATCAATAAGCAAAATTGGCGCTTTTGTACACTGATAATCCGCATTTCGCGATCGAGAAGTCCCTTCACAGTCAAAAGTGACTGTGGTGCGTAATGTCCAGTCACGGAATAATCGTTGTGATATTCCTTGACGGCACTGTGACTACCGAAAGGTACATGAAGATTTTGGAAGATGATTCCATCCCCATTATCCAAAGTGACCCTGATTTCGACGCTATGTGGTTCACGCAAAACGAAGCCCGACCCCATCGAAGCAGTAGACTGTCTGATGTTCCAGAGGAGCATTTAGGGGACCATATTCTGGTTCTGGGGTATCCACAGGCTACTGGCATGGGCCTTGATTAGCCGTCATAATCTCCAGATCTGAATACAAGTGACTCTTTTTTGTGGGGCTACATTAAAGGCAAGGTGTTCAGCAATAACCCCAAAAACACTGATTAGCTGGAAACAGCCACTGGAAAGGTCATCGACAGCATCGATGTTCCGACACTTCAGTTTCGCTATTCGTCCGCGCCCCATCATTTCCAATGATGGCAGGCATGTTGAACATGTCATAATCTAAATCCGGATATCTATAGTGACGTTTACATTGTGAATAAAGTGTGAGCATGCCGTAGTTTGTAACTGATTTACCTATTTCTTTCATATAGTTCAATAATGTCGCCCTGTATCTGCGAGCTATGCGCGCGCTAAAATTGTCCTCACTTTATTGTTACTATTAAAATGAGTCTTGATCACAAATTTATTTATTCTGGTAATAGGTTTCGACCACGTCTGTGCTCATCTTCAGACCAAAATACTGTATGAGCAGGAGCCTCCTTCTGGTGGTAAGGAGATTCCTGCTCATACAGTATTATGGTCTGAAGATCACCACAGGCGTGGTCGAAACCTGTTACCAGAATAAATAAATTTGTGATAAAGACTGATTTTAATAGTAACTATTGGTAATAACGTTGATCACTGCTTGCTCTCACGATGTATTCAAAAGTAATGTCCTCGCTTTGCTGTAAAAGCGCCACCACAGGGGATGCCCGACAAGCCGTAAGTTAGCAAAGAAACCAAAGACGTCAACCAGTACCAGAATCGATATCACGTCGCCCCCACGGCTCAAAAGGCTAGTTTTCTTGCCCATATAATACTAATTAGGTTCCTTTGTCGATACAATAGCCCAATACTTAGCAATGATATACAATGGCTAGAGTGATGAAAGATCCGTACGTAAAGACTGGAAAGCAGCTCTCATCACACCTCCGCTTAAGAAATAAAATAGGAGTAAAGTGCTGAAATATACATCCATATCAGAGACGTGAACCTGGGTTTTGGAACATAAGGTGTGTTGGAACATTATCAGTTACCTCAAAGACAACAACTCATTGACACACAGCTGGCACGGATTTACAAAATGTCATCATACTCGTGACTCACAACAGGCTCTTTGTTCATATGAATTAATGAGTGCTATCGACAGGGGATCTCAAACTGATTCCGTATTTCTAGATTTCCAGAAGGCACGGTTCCTCCCAAGCGACTTCTAATCAAATTGTGTGTTATGGAGTATCGTCCCAACTGCGCTACTGGACTGGTGATTTCCTGTCAGAAATGTCGCAGTTCGTAGTAACTGACGGAAAGTCATCGAGTAGCTGGGAAGTGATATCTGGGGTTCCCCTAGGGAGTGTCAAAGGCACCTTTCAGTTCGTAATCTATGTAAACGATTCAGGAGAAAACCTGAGCGATTTTCTTAGATTACCTGCAGATGATGCTATAATTTATCGTCTAGTACAATCATCAGAAGAGCAAAACCAGTTGCAAAAATATTTACTAAGGTATCTGCATTGTGCTGAAAGTGGCAATTTACTCTAAATAATGAAAAGTGTAAAGTCTTGCCGGCCGGAGTGGCCGAGCGGTTATAGGCGCTACAGTCTGGAGCCGCGAAGCGGCTACGGTCGCAGGTTCGAATCCTGCCTCGGGCATGGGGGTGTGTGATGTCCTTAGGTTAGTTAGGTTTAAGTAGTTCTAAGTTCTAGGGGACTGATGACCTCAGCATTTAAGTCCCATAGTGATCAGGGCCTTTTGAACCATTTGTAAAGTCTTCCTCATAAGTACTAAAATGAATGCATTAATTTCGGTTACGCGATAAATCACACAAATATGAAAGCTGTCAAATCAGCTAAATGCGTAGAGTTGCAATTACACACAACTTAAAGTGCAACGGCGTCATCGATAATGCTTTGGGCAACGCGCACCAACGACTGCACTTTATTATCAAAACTCTTACAAGATGTAACAGTTCTACTAATGTGAATGTCGACATGTGCTTGTCTGTCCTCTTGTGGAATACGTCTGCATGGTCTGCGATCCGCACCAAATAGGCCTGACGGAGAACCTAGAAAAAACTGTAAGAAGGGCAGCTCTTTTAGTATTAACGCGAATTAGGCGTGACATATGATACGAGGTATGCCCACAAAGTAAGTTCCGTTTGGTTTTATAAAACAAACGTGCATAGATACAGAAAAACTATTTATTTTACAAAACTCTACAACTATTGAACAACTTTTCTACATAGTTTCCGAAATTTTGTAGGCACTTGTCATAGCGTGGCACAAGTTTTGTATGCCTTCTTCATGGAAGGTTGCCACCTGTGTATTCAACCATGTGGTAACATGTTCTTTTAGCTCGTCATCATAGTTGAAGAGTTGACCACCAAGGACACATTTTAGGTGTAAGAAGAAATGAAGGTCGCTAGGACTGAGGTCAGGGCTGTACGGAAGGTGATCAGACGCGTCCCAGTGGAATTCCCGTAAGAGCTATTTGCTCACATTCGCCGTGTGAGGTCGGGCATTATCGTGAAAATAAAACAATACCTTTTGACAGTAATCCTCGGCGCTTGTCCTGTATTGCGTGGCGCAATTTCTTAATGGTCTCGCAGTAACCATGTGCATTGATTGTTTGGCCTCGTGGTAAAAAATCAATCAGCGAAATGCCTTTCCTGTCCCAAAAAAAAAGGTGCACATGTCGTTCCGAGGTGTCAAGATTTTCTTAGGCTTAACCTTCGTTGGGGATGAAGTGTGCCTCCATTCCTTAGATTGCCGTTTTATTTCAGGGGTGTCGTACGATACCCAAGTTTCATCCCCCGTGAATATCCGAGAAAGAAAACCATCGCCATCTTCATTATAGCGTGTCAAAAACTGAAGTGCACTCCCGATCCGTTGTTTTTTGTGTTGTTCAGTAAGAATTTTGTGTACCCAGTGTGAGTAAACTTTTCGAAATTTCAGTTTTTCAGTAACAATTTCATGAATTAGTGATCATGGGATTGGCGAAACTTCCATAGCAAGGGCACTAAGTGTAAATTTACAGTTATGCTTAATCTTCTCTTCAGTTGTGTGAACCACTTCACCAGTAACCACAGACGGGCGTCCACTACGTTTTTCATCGTGCACTCGATCACGTCCTTCATTGAACAGTCTGACCGATCTTCTAACCATTGAATAACTCATAGCATTTTGTCCGTAAAGCTCGCAGATTTGCCGATGAATTTCCTTTGGTTTAACTTTCTGTGCATTTAGAAAACGAATCACAGATCTGATTTCACACGCCGCGGCATTTTCAATTACGGCTGACATTATAAAGAAGCACACATCGACAGCAGCGATCTGAAAATGGCGTACATGTCTTCTCCTTGAGTCAAGAGTAACCCTGCCGCGCATGCTCGGAACTGCGATCGTAGCGCTGCTGCGGATAGAAATAGAAACGGAACATACTTTGTGGACGACCCTCGTACATCAGTTGGGATATAAATCATTAAAATAAACGTGGTTTCCTTTGCGGTAAGATCTTTTTACGAAAGTTCGATCACCAACTTTCTCCTCTGAACGCAAAAACATTTTGTAGACTCCCATCTATATCGGGAGAAATTAGAGCCCATACGGAAAGATTTAAGTGTTAGTTTTCCCTGCACGCTATTCGCGGGAGGAATGGTGGAGAGATCGTCTGAAAGTGGTTCGGTACCCTCTGTGAGGCACTTGGGTGAATCGCAGAGAAGACTTGTACACTGCACAAGACAATTGAAGGGTCACTTCTTTGAAACCCTGTAATTCTCTTTCACTGCAAAGCAGAAGTTTTAAATTTGCTCAAAGGTGCGAACCAGCTTCCTCTGTAATGATGCAAAAGCGTGGAGTGCTGGGGGGTTAGCCTCGGGCTCGGCGACGATTCAAATAGCGATGTGTCGATACAGACGAAAAATAGACTGCAGCCCATAAGTTCATTTGAGGTGTAAAATGGGTTAACTGGCTCTGGCGTTGGCACTAAATTTCATCATAATTCTGATCAACACAGCCGCGGACGTGCTACACGACGGAAAGGTTGTCACACCTCACATTTTGTGCATTTCCCCCTTCCTTTTAACATCTCTTTTGCAGTCATGACCGCAAAGCCCAGCGTTGAAATCAGGTAGTTTCCTTACGGGTCGCCGAGGAAAACATTTCAGACGCACCGCAACTAAGAACAGACACAAAAAGGCCTCAGGAGGTTGCCTAATAGACGTCCATGAAACCATACCTTCTACATCTACATCTACATCTACATCTACATCCATACTCCACAAGCCACCTGACGGTGTGTGGCGGAACTGACCTTCTCTCGTAGCATTTATTCCCACACATTTCGCTTACAAAAGCGACAGTTGGCAGTGCGGTGAGACAGGACTGTCTTGAGGAGGTTCGACAGTATGACGATTCAGCTCGTCTCTAAGGACATCATGGGGCTTCGGTACTACTGAACGTCATCTGATCCCTTTGGAGTGAAACGCTCTGGTATACATGGTGGAACCAGTAGGGATTGTTCAATACTATTCGGCGAAACTCGAACGCGAGCCGGAGCAACAAAGGGTTTTTACGCTTTTCAGTTCTCCTGTTTTGTGTCCTTCTGTGGCATGATCACGATGATGAAGGAAGATGGGGGCGGGGTAGTAGGAAGTACAACATTGATACTTGCATGATAAAAGTGGTAAAGGGTCCCTCTAAGAACTTAAAGCTCGGCAACACTCTTTGCCACCCTTGCACCTTTGTTGAGCTCTTTGCAATTGTACCTGTAGATAGACTTCGATAGCCATTCAGGTGACTGGCGCTGCACTCCGCAGCTGACATCTGCTTGTGGCCATATGGAATCTAAGGGGTGTCGAAGGGGTTGCCTACCTGCCTGTGATGGTGAGTCTAAAATGGTTCCTCAAAAAATGGGTCAAATGGCTCTGAGCACTATGGGACATAACTGCTGAGGTCATCAGTCCCCTAGACTGAGAACTACTTAAACCTAACGAACTTAAGGACATCACGCACATCCATGCCCGAGGCAGGATTCGAACCTGCGACCGTAGCAGTCGCGCGGTTCCGGACTGAGCGCCTGAACCGCTAGACCACCGCGGCCGGCTAAAATGGTTCCTCAGCCTCCCATAATAAAACGGCATGACTTCGATGCTGAATGTTGCGGTTTTGACCTCTATCCCACAGGCTCAAAAAAGGATGAAATGTGAAATGTTAAGGAGTAATTGACGACCTTGCCATCTTGCGACACGTCCACCGTGGTGTTGGGCAGAAATGTGGTGAAACTTCTTGTGCCTTACACTTCACATAAACTTCTGAGCTCAGGTCTTTTCTTCACATGTGTCGACACCTTGCTGTTTGAAGCTTCACCAAGAGTGAGGCTGATCTCGCAGGGCGCCACGTTCAAGTACAGTTACAGACGAAGTTGGTACGCACCTTTGAGCCTCATTTGGAACTCCTGACTAGCAATGGAAGATAGTTATGAGGCCCAAAAAATGACCCTTTAACTGTGTTACACAGTGTAGACGTAGTGTAGACAGAGAAATTCACCGCGTCATACACACTGAGGTGACAAAAGTCGTGGGATGTCTTCTAATGGCGTGTCGGACCTCCTTTTGCTCGGCATCAAAAATATTGAGCCACGCTGCCTCTATTGCCATTCATAATTGAGAAACTGTTGGCAGTGTCAGACTTTGTGCACAAACTGACCAGAAGACTCAGTCCTTTCCATGTAAACACAACCCACACCATTATGGAGCCATCACCAACTTGTACACTGCGTTGTTGATAACGTGGTTCCATAGCACCACACTCGAACCCTACCATCAGCTCTTGTAATCTCTCGTTACATATCTGACTTTTTTAAGCTAAAATTTATTCGAACTGGCCATGAACAATTCCCACATTTCATATAAAATCACGAATTCCAATTTTAAAGTAGAGAAAAGTCAAAGAAAAGAATAATAAGAGCCAACGGAATAGAGTATTGTATGCAAAGTAGCAATGGGCTTTATTCAAAGAGTTTCTAACTAACGTCCCTTCTGTTTCACAGCTACCATATAAATTCAGTGCATATATTTTTAACGTCCTTAGCGTCTGGGACTCTTTAGCGTTTGTAATTTTCCAGTATCTGGGAGTCTTTGTGATCGAGATTTTAGAGCGAGAGCTTTTAGTGTTTGAGTGCTGAGTGTTCACGTCTCCTAAGTTCATGCGTTACAGCGGCAAGTAGTTAACTTCGTTGGAAACCGGGTTCGTTAAAAGTAAATTTCTGCTCTTTTAATTTATTGTAAAAAGTACGAAAACTGACAGAATGGAGACAATGCTAACATCCAGCGAACATCTCAATCGTTATAAGATCGATATCATTAATTCCAATTGAAGAATTTCAATTGCTGCCGAAGCTACCACTCAAACATGGCGTCGTACCTGACTTGCAATTATAGACTCAGTTTGGACATTTATTATCGGGTTAAAGTGTGATCATTCAAGCTACTGAGTCACACAAAAAAACTGTGTTAATAAAAGCAGAGTTAACGAAAAACTCTAGTGTTCTACTATTTCGAACAGAGTATCACGAGAAGTGGACAGTGTATTGGATTAGCTCTGGACAATAATAACAATAATAATAAAAATAATAATAATAATAGTAATTTCCACATTAATATTAAAGGGAATAATTTTCAACGGACAGAACATCGTGCTATGTTCTGTGAACCCAGTGACATTTTGTAAGAATTAATTTGGTGTACACATGCCTCGCAAATCAACGATATCAATTCATTTTGCAATACGAATCGTCCGCCTAGTAACTATTAATGAGCATCTTTGGCGGCAACAACTCAACAACGAACCTAGATGATAGTAATAACTTGAATCCAAACTTACACTACTGGCCATTAAAATTGCTACACCACGAAGATGACGTGCTGCAGACGCTAAATTTAACCAACAGGAAGAAGATGCTGCGATATGCAAATGATTAGCTTTCCAGAGCATTCACACAAGGTTGGCGCCGGTGGTGACACCTACAACGTGCTGACATGAGGGAAGTTTCCAACCGATTTCTCATACACAAACAGCAGTTGACTGGCGTTGCCTGGTGAAACGTTGTTGTGATGCCTCGTGTAAGGAGGAGAAATGCGTACCATCACGTTTCCGACTTTGATAAAGGTCGGATGTAGCCTATCGCGATTGCGGTTTATCATATCGCGACATTGCTGCTCGCGTTGGTCGAGATCGAATGACTGTTAGCAGAATATGGAATCGGTGGGTTCAGGAGGGTAATACGGAACGCCGTGCTGGATCCCAACGGCCTCAACAGATGGGGACGTTTGCAAGACAACAAGCATCTGCACGAACAGTTCGACGACGTTTGCAGCAGCATGGATTATCAGCTCGGAGACCATGACTGCGGTTACCCTTGACGCTGCATCACAGACAGCAGCGCCTGCGATGGTGTACTCAACAACGAACCTGGGTGCACGAATGGCAAAACGTCATTTTTTCGGATGAATCCAAGTTCTGTTTACAGCATCATGATGATCGCTATACTGGCGTATCAAACGGCGTGATGGTATGGGGTGCCATTGATTACACGTCTCGGTCACCTCTTGTACGCATTGACGGCACTTTGAACAGTGGACGTTACATTTCAGATGTGTTAAGACCCGTGGCTCCACCCTTCATTCGATCCCTGCGAAACCCTACATTTCAGCAGGATAATACACGACCGCATGTTGCAGGTCATTTACGGGCCTTTCTGGATACAGAAAATGTTCGACTGCTGCCCTGGCCAGCACATTCTCCAGATCTCTCACCAACTGAAAACGTCTGGTCAATGGTGGCCGAGCAACTGGCTCGTCACAATACGCCAGTCAATATTCTTGATGAACTGTGGTATCGTGTTGAAGCTGCATGCGCAGCTGTACTTGTACAGGACATCCAAGCTCTTTTTTACTCAATGCCCATGCGTATCAAGGCCGTTATTATGGCCAAAGGTGGTTGTTCTGGGTACTGATTTCTCAGGATCTATGCACCCAAATTGCGAGAAAATGCAATCAGATGTCAGTTCTAGTATAATATATTTGTCCAATGAATACCCGTTTATCATCTACATTTCTTCTTGGTGTAGCAATTTTAATGGCCAGTAGTGTAGTAACGAAAGAGTCTGACTCAAATTAGTGCAAACAGCGAACATAATCAACAAATATTGACTGAAATAAGGGACGCGTCGCTTTCACGTATCTCGATGAGCTTAAGAATACTGCTTGGCCATAGAAACATGATATTACACTTACGCTGATCGTTTAAGTGCCAGCAGGCAGCAATAAGAAGCGTCACAGTCTTTCCAACTGAAATCGTGACTCATCTGATAAGGCCATGGTTTTCCATTCGTGTATGGTCCAATCGATACGGTTACGAGTCCAGTACAACCACAAAAAAGCCACGCCGACCGGCGGTTCTAGGCGCTAGTCTGGAGCCGCGCGACCGCTAGGGTCGCAGGTTCGAATCCTGCCTCGGGGATGGATGTGTGTGATGTCCTTAGATTAGTTAGGTTTAATTAGGTCTAAGTTCAAGGGAACTGATGACCTCAGATGGTAAGTTCCACAGTGCTCAGAGCCAGTTGAACCAACCACAAACGCCACTGTCCCCCGTTGTGAAGGCCGTCGGTCACTGCGTTCTAGAGGTAATGCCTCAAATTTGGTACTCTTAGCACATTCTTGACACTGTGGGTCTTGGAATATTGAGTCCCTAAAGATTTCCGAAATGGAATGCCGCATGCGTCTAGCTCCAACAACCATTCCGCTTTCAAAGACTGTTAATTCTAGTCATGCGGCCTAGACCAAGAAAAAATTTTTTCACATGAATCACCAGAGTACAAATTGATCTTTTGTACCTGAGGTACGCGGTACTGCCGGTATCTGTATACGTGTGTATCGCTATCACGTGACCTCACCTCAGTGTAAGCTGCAGTGGGCAGCAGTCGTATCGCTGATATCGGCGTCATCTCTGCCTCGATGAGGACATCAGTTGTTCGTCATGAAAATAGTGGAGGCAATGTTCGAAAGGGCTGTGTATTATCGTAGTTTTATGCGAGAGTATTTTGTGCAGTTGTGTCGACGTGTGAAACAAGATTCGCCTCGCCCCTGTCTGACGACGGCCGAGTAGCTGGTGTGTTGGCCACACTGGAGGCGCGGGGCGTCACTGAGATATCGCCTTCTCCCGCGGCGTGCCGTATCTCACGCTGGCGCCAGTATCTCTCCCACGGTGTGCCGAGCGGCGCCGTATATGTGCGGCAGCTTCCCTGCGCGAAACATACGTTCAGTAACGTCTTTTCCCGTTCCCTCGCACCTCACATAGCTCGTGAGCTTGCTACTGCTTTGTTAAACAGAACCTGAGCTCTCATATTAGGTCATGAAACCCGGGTTTGGCCCAGAAATATTCCCCAAGACATTTAATACGACACATTAGCAGTGGAATCTGACTACAAATACAGGGTGATTCAAAAAGAATACCACAACTTTAGGAATTTAAAACTCTGCAACGACAAAAGGCAGAGCTAAGCACTATGTGTCGGCGAATTAAGGGAGCTATAAAGTTTCATTTAGTTGTACATTTGTTCGCTTGAGGCGCTGTTGACTAGGCGTCAGCGTCAGTTGATGCTAAGATGGCGACCGCTCAACAGAAAGCTTTTTGTGTTATTGAGTACGGCAGAAGTGAATCGACGACAGTTGTTCAGCGTGCATTTCGAACGAAGTATGGTGTTAAACCTCCTGATAGGTGGTGTATTAAACGTTGGTATAAGCAGTTTACAGAGAATGGGTGTTTGTGCAAAGGGAAAAGTTCTGGACGGCCGAGAACGAGTGATGAAAATGTAGCACGCATCCAGCAAGCATTTGTTCGCAGCCCAGGAAAATCGACTCGCAGAGCTAGCAGAGAGCTGCAAATTCCACAATCAACTGTATGGAGAGTCCTACGAAAAAGGTTAGTTATGAAACCTTATCGTCTGAAATTGGTTCAAGCACTGTCTGCAGCTGATAAGATTAAAAGAATCGATTTCTGTGATTTTATCCTTGCTCAAATGGAAACAGATGAATCTTTCGTTTCAAAGATTGTGTTTAGTGATGAAGCAACTTTCCACATTAACGGGAAAGTCAACCGTCACAATGTCTGTATATGGGGCACTGAGAATCCGCGGGAAACAACTCAGTATGAACGTGACTCGCCTAAGGTGAACGTTTTCTGTGCCATTTCAGCCAATAAAGTTTTTGGTCCCTTTTTCTTCGAAGGTGCTACTGTAACTGGACTACAGTATCTGGAGATGTTAGAGAATTGGCTGTTCCCTCAGCTCGAACAAGAAGCACAACAATTCATATTTCAGCAGGATGGAGCGCCACCACATTGGCACTTATCTGTCCGTAACTACCTGAACGTCAACTACCCGAGGCGATGGATCGACCGCCAGGCAGCCCGTGACGGAGCACTTCATCACTGGCCTCCAAGAGGCCCTGATCTTACCCCCCTGCGATTTTTTCTTATGGGGGTATGTTAAGGATATGGTGTTTCGGCCACCTCTCCCAGCCACCATTGATGATTTGAAACGAGAAATAACAGCAGCTATCCAAACTGTTACGCCTGATACGCTACAGAGAGTGTGGAACGAGTTGGAGTATCGGGTTGATATTGCTCGTGTGTCTGGAGGGGGCCATATTGAACATCTCTGAACTTGTTTTTGAGTGAAAAAAAAACCTTTTCAAATACTCTTTGTAATGATGTATAACAGAACGTTATATTATGTTTCTTTCATTAAATACACATTTTTAAAGTTGTGGTATTCTTTTTGAATCACCCTGTATAATGAAAAACGGAGGAGGGGAGGGGGATATTTTTTCGGAAGTAGCACAGCTGATACCTGAATCAGGACATTGACTGCAAACCTCAGACTGTGCCATATCGAGCAGTGTTAAAACTGGGCCTCACTGGCTCAGATTGTGCAGGACAAGTCTGTATGTCATCTGTAGCGGATGCAACATCTCACGATAATACCGTACTTGCAGCCGCCACACAACACTGTAGCCCACCTCTCCTTACCATTGTGTGTGGATTCATAAAAGCAAATAAAGCCGAAATATAGACTTAAGGAAAGTTACATAGCATTGTAAATTATTGTGTAGAAGCAAATGTACCTTTCGATAGAAACACGGTTACTTTATATAACTTGACAGTTATCGAGTTATGTCATTACCTGCAATATAACTAGTTGAGTTCCCCAGGGAGCGTGGGTTGTGGGGTTCACCTGGGTGACCTTGAGAATTACTTTCAGTCGCCTAAGGTGCATGGGTAGGACAGCGATTCCCCTACATGACCTTGATCAAATGTAGGTGGTTGCCTTGTATAGAAGCAGCACAAATGTGTAACCTGACACTGGAGGTCCTTATCAGTGACTTTCAGATTATATCATTATCTGCGCTCAAAGGAATTCTGATTATTTATTACTGTCCCTTTAAATTGCGTGTGTTTAAACCATGTCTCTTCGAATCTAGAACGAACCCTGCTCAGCTACTCTCGAGTCAACGGCATTCCGTCGCAAGTAATGAAATCCTTGGGAGAGCATACCACAAGAAAACTATTCCACCTGCTGTGCAGGATAAATGAGATAAGTGATGTACACCCAGACTTCAAGAGGGATGCAATAAATTTATTCCGAAGAATTCAGGTGTGCATATTATCGAATTATCAATTAATAAGAAGCGATTATAAAATATTGACACATTACTTACAGAAAACTGGAGAAAGTGGCAGAAGCCACAAACAAGAAGCTCAGTATGTTGTGTGTCTGAAAAATGACACCACGAAACCCAAAGTGTCGTGAAGGGGCAATACAAATTATCGTGGCACGCAAGAGAAAGCGAAGGGATCACACAGTATTTTGGTTTCAGTTTGTAGTACATGTTACGAAAGAAGCTACGACAAACAGCAACTTGATCAGAAGGACATATTTTACTTATATGGGATTTTTAAATTGGTTGTGTTGTATGTATTTCGTTGAAGCGGATAAACCGGAATTTCATTCCGAAACGTAATTCTTCCTTTCTGACAATTGTACCAATGGAAACTCATATAAGTTGGTGTTGTTCTGTAAGGGTCTGTCTCACCTGCAGCTCAATCAATGAAGGTCAACGACAGAATATATTAGAGAAACACGGCGCTAGAGGCATGTCGAGGGGAAGAAATGGCGCAAATATGTTTGTGAAGAATTAACTGGAGGTTAGCTTTATAAACCAGACTGTATATGTTTGCATAAGTATGGGGATCTCCCTGTATAATTTGGACCACTTTAAGGAAAGTCGAAATGACTTTGCGGTCCGCTTCTTGTATTGTCTGTGAGAGGTGTAGAGGTGGATACACCTCTTCACGCCAGGAACAGAAAACCTGTGACAGCAGTTAATGGAAGTCCACTGCGAACTAAAGTCCACTTTACATCTACATATATACTCCGCAAGCCACCGTACGGTGCCTGGTAGAGGGTATCTTGTATAACTACTAATCATTCCCTTTCCTGTGCCACTTGCAAATAAAGCGAGGGATAACGACTATCTATATAGCTCTGTAGAAGCCCTAACTTATCTCTGTCGTCCTTAAGCGAAATTAACGTTGGTAGCTGTAGAATTGTTCTGCAGCCAGGTTCAGATGACGTTTCTCTAAATTTTCTCAACAGTATTCCTCGTAAACAATGTCGCTTTCTCTCCAAGGATTCTCATTTGAGTTCCCAAACTATCTCTGTAGTACTTGCGTGTTGGTCGAACTTACTGGTGACAAATTTTTCAGCCCACCTCTGAGTAGCTTCAATGTCTTCCTTTAATCCGACCTAGTGGGATTCCAGACATTCGAGCAGTGGTCAAGAATGGGTCGCATTATTGTCCTATATGTACAGAAACCAGATGGCAGTTATAAGAGTCGAGGGGCATGAAAGGGAAGCAGCGGTTGCGAAGGGAGTGAGACAGGGTTGTAGCCTCTCCCCGATGTTATTCAATCTGTATATTGAGCAAGCAGTAAAGGAAACAAAAGAAAAATTCGGAGTAGGTATTAAAATTCATGGAGAAGAAGTAAAAACTTTGAGGTTCGCCGATGACATTGTAATTCTGTCAGAGACAGCAAAGGACTTGGAAGAGCAGTTGAACGGAATGGACAGTGTCTTGAAAGGAGGATATAAGATGAACATCAACAAAACCAAAACGAGGATAATGGAATGTAGTCAAATTAAATCGGGTGATGCTGAGGGGATTAGATTAGGAAATGAGACACTTAAAGTAGTAAAGGAGTTTTGCTATTTGGGGAGCAAAATAACTGATGATGGTCGAAGTAGAGAGGATATAAAATGTAGACTGGCAATGGCAAGGAAAGCGTTTTTGAAGAAGAGAAATTTGTTAACATCGAGTATAGATTTAAGTGTCAGGAAGTCTTTTCTGAAAGTATTTGTATGGAGTGTAGCCATGTATGGAAGTGAAACATGGACGATAACTAGTTTGGACAAGAAGAGAATAGAAGCTTTCGAAATGTGGTGCTACAGAAGAATGCTGAAGATAAGGTGGGTAGATCACGTAACTAATGAGGAGGTATTGAATAGGATTGGGGAGAAGAGAAGTTTGTGGCACAACTTGACTAGAAGAAGGGATCGGTTGGTAGGACATGTTTTGAGGCATCAAGGGATCACAAATTTAGCATTGGACGGCAGCGTGGAGGGTAAAAATCGTAGAGGGAGACCAAGAGATGAATACACTAAGCAGATTCAGAAGGATGTAGGTTGCAGTAGGTACTGGGAGATGAAAAAGCTTACACAGGATAGAGTAGCATGGAGAGCTGCATCAAACCAGTCTCAGGACTGAAGACCACAACAACACAACAACATGCCGTCTCCTTTACAGATGACCCACACTTTCCTTAAATTCACCCAATAAACCAACGTCGACCATTTGCCTTCCGTACTATAGTTCTTATTACATTACATCTCAGATTGCAACGTTACACAAAGTTATTCAATCATCGTGAGTGTGCGGCAGGGCGGGTCGTTTTCTCACTATTCTTCAAACAATCAGTCCACCTACCTGAATAGGTTTCAGGTTGTCTGCACCTTCACTCTGCGATGGTAGACACTGGTTTAGCCGACAAAAGCAGTGTTGACGAAAATTAGACTAAATACCTACTACGCAAAGGGCTCATATCCAATACACGAGTTGTAGCTGAATGTTAGTTAAACTTTCGAGCGTTCGGAATTCTTGCATGAGTCTCTTGAAAAATGTTAGAGTTTCCATTATCTGGGTTTACTGTCTTCCATACAAGGAAAATGGCTATCTAGTTCGTATTTAATATCCCGACACCAATATGTGAGGTTACGACTGTCTCTGTAACAAGTTCACACTCTAACGCAGCCAGAAGATATTTAGTCCGACCAAATATTTTGAACGTCCGAAACAGTCACTGACCCACGACTACTTGCAATACACTCAGTCGTTCAGTAGGCTTCCTGTAACGAAGTCGATGGGATAATATCTCGTTTTCTGCACAAAACACGCCACGCAGAGTTTATAGACGACATGGAATGTTCACGAGCGTATTCTTTTGCTAGCGCCTTTGTCCCGCATCTCTTAAAAAATGGCTCTGAGCACTATGGGACTTAACATCTGTGGTCATCAGTCCCCTAGAACTTAGAACTACATAAACCTAAATAACCTAAGGACATCACACACATCCATGCCCGAGGCAGGATTCGAACCTGCGACCGTAGCAGTCGCACGGTTCCGGACTGCGCGCCTAGAAACGGTAGACCACCGCGGCCGGCTCCCGCATCTCTTCGCAGGGTTGGCACGGTTACATCGGATTTGGCATGGTTAATTTTAAGGGGTGGCCGGATGCCCTTCCTGCCGCCACCCTGCAACCCCTCCCCCCCCCCTACCGGGAGGAAATTAGTGTACTCCAGCGTTATGCGTCTAGCGTAAATCATGAAAGAGTGCGAACATGTTTCAAACGTCCGCTAGGAGTGTAACTGAGGCGGAGTGTGAGGACCAGCCCGGTATTCACCTGGTGGGATGTGGAAAACCGCCTGAAAACCACATCCAAGCTGACTGGCCCTCGTTGTTAACCAACTGGGCGGATTCGATCCGGGGCCGGTGCGCCTACCTGAGTCCAGGAAGCAATGAATTAACACTCTCGGCTAACCTGGGGCCCTATTGTGTATCGTTCATACCGATCGGTGTAGTAGGGTAGGCTCGGTAGTGCCGTCATTTTCAGTTCTTTATCGAAATGTCCTATTCAGTAAGCCTCTGAGACTTGTTACCAAACGGTCCTCCCACCGATTTTTCGACAATTGTACCAAGAGGTTTTGGATTTCGGTCTAGCTCTGTCGATCGGTGAGCTGTGGTTTATGTACACCTATAATTTGTTATTTTAAACATACACTCCTGGAAATGGAAAAAAGAACACATTTACACCGGTGTGTCAGACCCACCATACTTGCTCCGGACACTGCGAGAGGGCTGTACAAGCAATGATCACACGCACGGCACAGCGGACACACCAGGAACCGCGGTGTTGGCCGTCGAATGGCGCTAGCTGCGCAGCATATGTGCACCGCCGCCGTCAGTGTCAGCCAGTTTGCCGTGGCATACGGAGCTCCATCGCAGTCTTTAACACTGGTAGCATGCCGCGACAGCGTGGACGTGAACCTTATGTGCAGTTGACGGACTTTGAGCGAGGGCGTATAGTGGGCATGCGGGAGGCCGGGTGGACGTACCGCCGAATTGCTCAACACGTGGGGCGTGAGGTCTCCACAGTACATCGATGTTGTCGCCAGTGGTCGGCGGAAGGTGCACGTGCCCGTCGACCTGGGACCGGACCGCAGCGACGCACGGATGCACGCCAAGACCGTAGGATCCTACGCAGTGCCGTAGGGGACCGCACCGCCACTTCCCAGCAAATTAGGGGCACTGTTGCTCCTGGGGTATCGGCGAGGACCATTCGCAACCGTCTCCATGAAGCTGGGCTACGGTCCCGCACACCGTTAGGCCGTCTTCCGCTCACGCCCCAACATCGTGCAGCCCGCCTCCAGTGGTGTCGCGACAGGCGTGAATGGAGGGACGAATGGAGACGTGTCGTCTTCAGCGATGAGAGTCGCTTCTGCCTTGGTGCCAATGATGGTCGTATGCGTGTTTGGCGCCGTGCAGGTGAGCGCCACAATCAGGACTGCATACGACCGAGGCACACAGGGCCAACACCCGGCATCATGGTGTGGGGAGCGATCTCCTACACTGGCCGTACACCACTGGTGATCGTCGAGGGGACACTGAATAGTGCACGGTACATCCAAACCGTCATCGAACCCATCGTTCTACCATTCCTAGACCGGCAAGGGAACTTGCTGTTCCAACAGGACAATGCACGTCCGCATGTATCCCGTGCCACCCAACGTGCTCTAGAAGGTGTAAGTCAACTACCCTGGCCAGCAAGATCTCCGGATCTGTCCCCCATTGAGCATGTTTGGGACTGGATGAAGCGTCGTCTCACGCGGTCTGCACGTCCAGCACGAACGCTGGTCCAACTGAGGCGCCAGGTGGAAATGGCATGGCAAGCCGTTCCACAGGACTACATGCAGCATCTCTACGATCGTCT
Source organism: Schistocerca nitens (assembly GCF_023898315.1). Taxonomy (NCBI): domain Eukaryota; kingdom Metazoa; phylum Arthropoda; class Insecta; order Orthoptera; family Acrididae; genus Schistocerca; species Schistocerca nitens. The sequence goes on from NC_064620.1 coordinate 570,595,987, forward strand.
CCATGGGAGAATAGCAGCCTGCATTGCTGCGAAAGGTGGATATACACTGTACTAGTGCCGACATTGTGCATGCTCTGTTGCCTGTGTCTATGTGCCTGTGGTTCTGTCAGTGTGATCATGTGATGTATCTGACCCCAGGAATGTGTCAATAAAGTTTCCCCTTCCTGGGACAATGATTTCACGGTGTTCTTATTTCAATTTCCAGGAGTGTATTTAGCGGTTTTAGCGTTGGATTTAGTGACTGTGTTACTAAAGAATCACCAGAGGACGCATCCAGTTGGAAAGTGAGTTCGTAATAGACTATTTTGCTTTATTAGAAATACGGTTAGGTTAGGTTGTTACTGTGAATGATTACATAAAAGAATAAAAAAATCGGTCAATATTCTCTCAAAATTCATGTTATTTTTATGCAAATAAGAGTTTAAAGATCATTAAATATCAAGACATCGGCTCTGCTAACGTATATTACATGAGTGTGAACTGACGTTACTAGTGCCTTTGTGTACTTCTTCCCACGAATGGGTTAGTTAGTTACTATCGAAATGTGTTTACAACTTTCAAGTAACAATGGAAAGCATTTATGTGAAGCTTTATATTGGAAACCTCCCAAACTATCACGCATTTATGACTTCCGCAGCACCGTTTGACAACGAAGTCAGCGTACGTTCCTCTACACAATACTACAAGAATTGAGTATTGCAGATCCATTGTTTGGCATGGCCAAGTGGTTAGCACGCAAGAATACGAAACGAAAGGACACGCATTCGAGCGTAGGTGGACGGAAAACATTTTTGTTTTCCTCTTCATATATCCAACATGTTCTGAGACATTGTTATTCGTGTAAGTTAAGATTTTTCTGCAATATTCGTTATTACTTACACGTAAGAGCGCACTTCCTCAGTAATGATTTCGTGATTTCTGTATGTTTAAATTACGAAATATTATTGGATATGAAATTGTTGTTAGTGAAACAATCGACAGTGACCTTTATAGTTTTTCTTGTCAGAAATAATTCACCATTTTTTCCGAATATGTAGCCATTTAAGAGTATGCGGTTAGACAGGAATCTAAGAGCACAACTTAAATTATTGGGAATGTAACTAGCAGCAGCCATCTTCATAATCTTGTTTGTCACAAGTATTTATCTGCGATCGAATCCTCAACCGCAGTAGACAGAGTTGAAAGATCTCTGCCGTAATATTTTTAGACCGTAGCACCATATACGAAACATTTTCATTCATGAGATGCATGTTATGAACTTCGACGAACTGCAGGAGCTCTCGAAAATGTGTTTATTTTTCAGTTTTGTTTTTAAGACTCAAATCGTTGACATATCATATAGGGAAGTGGGCTACTTAATCATTTTGACCTCTAGGAGCGAGTTATAACCACATTCTGTATATCTTCTTATTTTTTGAAACTCTCAGAATCGGCCGGCCAGGATGGCTGGGCGGTTCTAGGCGCTACAGACTGGAACCGCGCGACCGCTAAGGTCGCAGGTTCGAATCCTGCCTCGGGCATGGATGTGTGTGATGTCCTTAGGTTAGTTAGGTTTAAGTAGTTCTAAGTACTCGGGGACTGATGACCTCAGTAGTTAAGTCCCATAGTGCTCAGAGCCATTTGAACCATTTTAACTCTCAGAATAAATTTTTCGGGTGTTTTTATTCAATTATTAGTACAATGTGGTGCTACACACTATTCCTAAGTCATTTTCCGAAACCTAAAATCCAAAACACGATGTCAGTGTGAGTGAGAATAAGACGACCTAATGCGGCATTTACGACAATCTCCAGAATACAGTCAAATAAGCTATCGTTATAATGCATGCATGGAAATATGCGGTCAGAGAAACTGTAAAAATTTTTATGCATTTCAGCTGAGAATCATGAATACCTGATACTGATAAGGAGGCAAGGGCAATGAAGGCAGGCACAACAGCTCGCTGGAATGCGCCGTCATGCATTATGGCAACGTAAACGGAATTTTCGGTGCTTGGAAGAATTTGCGGGCCTGTGTCGCCTGCTAGCCACCTTGTGTTCGTGGCGCTGTGCACGCTGCAGTGCGCATGCGCGGATCTGCGGCCGCTTGCTCTTGATTGGCTTGCGCGACACAACCCGAAAACAGCGCTTTGGTTCCCTAGACCCGAACGGTATCGCTACCGAAATGCATACTGAATAATACAAGGGGCTCTAGTTCGAGTACCGAAACGATCGGCACAATGGCGAAAAGATACAGAATAGGCACCCTGGCGCGTGTTCACAAGCGAATATCTCATAAAATCAATCACTACCAATGTTCAAACTTTCGCAATACACTCAATATTGTACTCGCTTTCCGTCAACGGCACACGCTCGAATTTCTTCATTTTGGTACACATTTGATCACAGCGATTTAACACAGATGTTTACCAGAAGACGGCTCGCGAGCGACTATCTCGACTCGTAGAACTAAGGCACAAAGCGCAGCTCAAACGAACGGGAAATGATGAATTCCTGTTGGCTAGTATGTTAAGCAGCCAATGAGATCATCTCGAGCACTTCTGTATTCGCGGTATTTGTAATGTCAATTAATCAGTTTACCACAACTAATTTAGACTAGAAGTTTCGTAATTCCGAAATTAAATAAAATTTAAAGAAAACAAAATACCATTTCTTTCTACAAAATAAATTACTAATAAATTTTATACTTAATGCCTCTTCTAGCTGCCTTTTACAAAATCAAGCTCACTCGGACTTGTGTCACAAATTCCCCTATTGCGCAACAATTTTCTCACGCTTACATTTACATAGTTTTAATAAAATATCACATTCTCACTTTACATACGTCCTTCATGCACTCTCAGTGTCTGCAAAATACTCACATAACCAAAACACGATGAAACAATAATCTTACAAAGTATTTTTAATTACATCAGAAATCTGTGGTAATGAAACTGAAGAAAGTCCAGAAAATTGGATTACCTGAACCTATCCTCTTTTTTGTAGTTTTAATTGATACTATAGATGAATACATTACAGTCCCTAACTCAGTTTCACAATGCTAGCACGGTTAATATGTGTTTTAAGTAAAAATTGATATCTCCGAAAGTATAGAAGTCACTGATTTGAAAGTTTAACAGTATGGTTGTGTTATCCATAGAATTTGGTACAAAAAATGTGAACAAGATCGATTAATATCTAATAGCACTTCTTCAGATTCACAGAGAGTGTGTGTAACGTATTGCACGCAGCGTTAAGCAAGTAAACGGCTCGCTCCTCCCAGTAGCCATCGTCAGCTTTGCGAGCGTGATAACAAAATGTCTGTTCCCCTCCCTGCTCCACGGCAAACTATGTTTTCAATGCAAGTTGACAGCTCGTAGAAATTTGCTACTTTAGGCTATCAAGAAGCATATTACTAATACTGTATTCGAATATTATTGGATTGTTTTTCTTACTAGGCTGAATTACCTTGCCTTTTTTTCTAGATTTAGAGCTAGCTATCATTCTTCACGTCAACTACAAATTTTGTTTAAATCTTCTTTTATCCTCCAACGGTCACTCATCGCGGACAACTTCCCGTACACCACAGCACATCAGCAAACAGCCGCAGATTACTGCTTACCCTGTCCGTCAAATCATTTATGTACACAGATTATAGTAGCGGTCCTATCCGTTTCTCTGGTGCACTGACTACCGTGCAGAGTGAAGTGTTGCGCGCTCTCCCGCGATACGATCTTTTGTTGAGATAAAACCGCGGAAATCGGCGCAATATTGTGGAGGAACCGATACTGTTGAGTGTCGGTTGTGTATACAAGCGTTCTGAGGCAAAATCCATGGTGGAATACAGTGTATTCGTGGCAAAATCCGTGATTGTCGCAGTGACATCTGTATGACATACGGGCCTCAACAAAAGGTAACTTTATTGAGCCAGGGGCGTATTAACCAACATTTTTGGAGAAACTATAGGCACTAACATGCGCATACATCTCCTACTTGTGGGCACTTTGCGAGGTTTTTCGTGTGACATGGTAAAGTAGTTCACAATATAGGACAGTACATTTCGTTATTAGGGGCTTTCTCAGTCGACTAAAGGTGTTCAGGACAGTAGAAACAGATCCTGGAGCACGTAAAACTGCACTTAATACCGGGGAAGGTGCAAAATCATACGTTTTGTACGAAAATGGAAAACAGTGCTTAAGCTATTGCATGGAAGGTAGTAACAGACAAAGTGGCGAAAGTGGTTCGCACACATTACCCGCACGCTAGAATAGATACTGCCGTCAATCCGGGCATGCGCACTAGGCAGCGATAACTTGCGCATGCGCAGAAGTGGGTACCACAGTGGTTATGGCTTGTTATCTCCTTATTGTTAGTTGCCTAGCTGCTAATTTCAGATTTTCGTGTTGGGGATTTTCCGCATTTTTTCCCAATAAGTAGGGCTTCACAAATGCCAGTAGACTTTCTTTTATGTATACTTTGTATATGCTTTTATATTACCTGTTTGTAAAAGCATTTTTTCTATTCATTGCATCGTATTCTAGAGATGCAATGGAGCAAAGAGGCGTTAAGCGTCTTAGTTCATGCATACAGCGAGGAAAGGTGTATGTATGACCCGCACGACCTGCTTATCGTAATAAGGTACGTCGGCAATCGTTTATTTCTCAGTAATATGCGTATAACATTACTCTGTGATTTTCAGTCTGTATAATAACGCCTTAGCTTACGAAAGTTCATGTTTGATTTGATTCACCTCCTGCTTTATTTCAGCATGCCACGAAAGAGAAACTGGCAATGATAGGCGAGAAAGTCCGTGCAGTTTCGCGCAGTGCGACAGATGAGGACTGCAAAACTCTGAGCAGCACATAACTACAGGATGTATAAAAAGAATCATCCAGTTTAAAAAGTCATGACTTCAGTTTTTGAAAAATGGTGCCAGGACAACAGCAAGCGCTTTGTGTTCCGCGTTTCGCGCAGTGCGGGTCAGTAATAATCAGTTCATCGTGACTTTCGTATTAGGTACGGTGTGCATCCTCCAAAAGTACAGAGAATTATACTATGGCATGAACCATTCCGGAAAACAGGTTGTTCGTGTAAAGGCAAATAGCCGGGCCGTCTCCGAGTGTTGGACACACACGTCGAACGCAGCGGACATAGTTTCACAATTTGTGCACAGAAATCTGTTTGCTGTGAAGGTCAATAATTCAGCATGCGTCGATGTCCGTCTGGTGTGTGTTGCGTCGACGTTCACGCATGCAACCATAAAAAATTCAGCTAGTGCAAGCGCTTCGTAAAGGTGACAAACAAGACCGTGTGGAGTGCTGTAATTTCGTTCTTGGCAAGATGAAGGATAACAGTTTCCTTGCATGCTTAGTGTTCAGTGACGAGGCAAATTCCATCTACACTCCGGGAAATGGAAAAAAGAACACATTGACACCGGTGTGTCAGACCCACCATACATGCTCCGGACACTGCGAGAGGGCTGTACAAGCAATGATCACACGCACGGCACAGCGGACACACCAGGAACCGCGGTGTTGGCCGTCGAATGGCGCTAGCTGCGCAGCATTTGTGCACCGCCGCCGTCAGTGTCAGCCAGTTTGCCGTGGCATACAGAGCTCCATCGCAGTCTTTAACACTGGTAGCATGCCGCGACAGCGTGGACGTGAACCGTATGTGCAGTTGACGGACTTTGAGCGAGGGCGTATAGTGGGCATACGGGAGGCCGGGTGGACGTACCGCCGAATTGCTCAACACGTGGGGCGTGAGGTCTCCACAGTACATCGATGTTGTCGCCAGTGGTCGGCGGAAGGTGCACGTGCCCGTCGACCTGGGACCGGACCGCAGCGACGCACGGATGCACGCCAAGACCGTAGGATCCTACGCAGTGCCGTAGGGGACCGCACCGCCACTTCCCAGCAAATTAGGGACACTGTTGCTCCTGGGGTATCGGCGAGGACCATTCGCAACCGTCTCCATGAAGCTGGGCTACGGTCCCGCACACCGTTAGGCCGTCTTCCGCTCACGCCCCAACATCGTGCAGCCCGCCTCCAGTGGTGTCGCGACAGGCGTGAATGGAGGGACGAATGGAGACGTGTCGTCTTCAGCGATGAGAGTCGCTTCTGCCTTGGTGCCAATGATGGTCGTATGCGTGTTTGGCGCCGTGCAGGTGAGCGCCACAATCAGGACTGCATACGACCGAGGCACACAGGGCCAACACCCGGCATCATGGTGTGGGGAGTGTTGTGTCGATTCCCTAAGGTCTCGACACAATGAGTGGCTAGGTGCACGCGAAACTAACGCAGACGGGCGTAAATTCTGAAACAGGAGACTGGATGAAAAACTATAAAGAAAAGAAGAGAGATTGTCATCTACTTAACTTTTAATGATGTTCTTCTTGTTGAAATACATCTCTTGCATAGTAGTAAGCAATTAGCAATGATACACATGGCGCCTTGCTAGGTAGTAGCGATGGACTAGCTGAAGGCTATTTAATCTGTCTCTCGGCAATTGAGAGGAATACTTGGTAGGTCTAGTCGCAAGCTATGTCGTCCGTACAACTGGGGCGAGGTCAAGTCCGTGTCTTGTGACCTGCCCTGTGGTGGCGCTACGTTTGCGAATACACAGTGGCGACACGCGGGTCCGACATGTACTACAGGACCGCGGCCGATTTAAGTTACCACCTAGCAAGTGTGGTGTCTAGCGGTGACACCACAGGGAGCGATCTCCTATACTGGCCGTACACCACTGGTGATCGTCGAGGGGACACTGAATAGTGCACGGTACATCCAAACCGTCATCGAACCCATCGTTGTACCATTCCTAGACCGGCAAGGGAACTTGCTGTTCCAACAGGACAATGCACGTCCGCATGTATCCCGTGCCACCCAACGTGCTCTAGAAGGTGTAAGTCAACTACCCTGGCCAGCAAGATCTCCGGATCTGTCTCCCATTGAGCATGTTTGGGACTGGATGAAGCGTCGTCTCACGCGGTCTGCACGTCCAGCACGAACGCTGGTCCAACTGAGGCGCCAGGTGGAAATGGCATGGCAAGCCGTTCCACAGGACTACATCCAGCATCTCTACGATCGTCTCCATGGGAGAATAGCAGCCTGCATTGCTGCGAAAGGTGGATATACACTGTACTAGTGCCGACATTGTGCATGCTCTGTTGCCTGTGTCTATGTCCCTGTGGTTCTGTCAGTGTGATCATGTGATGTATCTGACCCCAGGAATGTGTCAATAAAGTTTCCCCTTCCTGGAACAATGAATTCACGGTGTTCTTATTTCAATTTCCAGGAGTGTAAATGGAAATGTGAACTGTCATAACGTGAGAATATGGAGTACGGAACAACTACATGAAGTTGCACAACATGAGAGGGACACTTCAAAATTTTATGTTTTTTGCATAGTTTCACGGGAAAAGGGGTATGATCCAATTTCTTTGCCGAGAATACTGTTACAAGAAACACGTATCTTGATATCCTTGAGAACATTTGGAGACTGATTCGAACGACTTCACTTACCAACAGGATGGGGCACCGCCACACAGGCATCTGGAAGTAGAGAATTTTTAAACCAAAGGTTAAATGAAAGATGGATCGGTCGCACTGGACCAAATGATTCAGCCTTACATTACTTCCTCCAAGGTCACCGGACCTGACTGTAGATCTTTATTTTTGGTTTATGAGCCTCCGTTACCAACAACAACGAGTGAACTGAGACATCGCGTAACGGCAGCTGTGGAATCTGTAAATCAAGACATGCCCACTGTAGTGTGGGAACAATTTGAGTACTGCACTGGCATACATCGTGCAACTCAACGGGGCATATTGAACACCTATTTATTTTTATTTAATCGTATGGCTAGGGCTCCCGTCGTGCAGGCCGTTCGCCGGGCGCTGGTCTTTCAATTTGACCCCTCATCGGCGACCTGCATTCGATGAGGATGATAGGATGAGGACAGCACAGCATCCAGTCCCAGGGCGGAGAAAATTCCCCGTCCCAGCCGGGAATCGCACCCGGGCCTAGAGGATTGACAATCCGTCACGCCGACCATTAAGCTACTGGGGGCGGACATTGAACACCTATGGCAACATACGAAAAAAAAAAGTTTGAATTTCCCATTCATAAAAAACCAAAATTCATTGTATACGTTTATTAGTTTCAGCAGTATAGACGTGCCAAATCGGACGATTCTTTTTGATACATCCTGTACATTCCACATTCGGAAAAATAACACAAGTGCACCACTAATGTGGGGTCTTGCCCACTCGTCTCTAATAAGGTGCCTACGGGATGCAGCGTTCTCGGAATGCTATAAACAATTTCAAACACATAACATTAGTAGTTTTATTTCTAGAAAGCAATTGACAACGCTTAACTTTGGAGATACATCAAATGTCGCCAGCGGGAGGCGACATGCAAACAGTAAAGTTCTTGCTATACACAAAGTTCCTGGAAGTTGACACGTCACTTATAACGACCGGCCGCGGTCTACTGCCGATATGCCGCGTCGAGGCTGGCAGGAGCGTCGCTTTTATTCACGTCTTGCAGGGGGCGCGCCTGGAGCGACGCGGTCGATTTCCGCGTACCATTGGCCGCCGTTTCCTCACCGCCTTCTCTGGTCATACGTCGTCGTGTACGAAGTGCGACAACGGCGGGGAATACAGCAGCGTGGACGCTCTGATTGGCCGGAAGCTGTGGCTGCAACGGACGACCGGCTTCCGGCCGTACCCCTCCATCCGGCCTGCGCTCTGGCGGAAACCTCCCCCGGAAGACGACCAGAGAGGCACACGTCCACCTCCTGCTGCCATGAACCAGATGAAGAAGGCGGCGACATCTGCGGTGCGGCCGGGTCCAGCTCCGCGGGTAGGGCGAGAGGAAGCGGAGGAGGTGAAGGCTTCATCTCCATCGGGTCGTCTCGCGTTGACGAGATGACACCCTCCGGCGGCTGCTGCGGCCGTGCTGTTCTCTCGATCCGTGAATCTGGGGGAAGAGAGACTGAAAGATCATCGTGTACGTGACAGAGACGAAGCTGATTTTGATGGCGGCGCTGCAAACAAGCCGGACCTGAAATAAGATGCATGCAAGTGCCTAGTCGACGGACGATATCGCCTCGCGCCCATCGTCTGCTGCCGCTAAAAACCCTGTAAAAACAATAGCACGCGGCGCGAAGCGATACTTGCGGCCTTCCTGTGGCGCCGGATGCTGAGAAGGGTGGAGTAGGTGGAGCAGTGAGCGATGGCGGCGGCCGTGAAGCAATTCCGCCAGCGATGGTCCGTCTCGTGGGTGCGAACGATAGGAGGCGAAAAAGTTGCAGAGCTTGAACCCTGGTGTGTGCTGAGCGAAGTTTGGCCATCCGATGCTTGAATGTTCTGACAAAACGTTCCGCTTTGCCGTTTGACTGTGGCTGGAACGGTGCGCTAGATAGATGCTGTATGCCATTGCGTTCAAAGAATGTTTCAAATTGATTTCAAGTGAACTGCGGTCCATTGTGGGACACTATTACTTCAGGTAAACCTTCTAGGCAAAAAAAAATCGATGGCAACACCTGAATTGTGCTACGTAACGTTGTCGAGTTCATGGGGACAGCGGAAGGTAACTTACTATACGAGTCAACCACAATCAACCAGCGCGTGTTCCAAAATGGTCCAGCTAACAAGGGGAGGCCGCCAATTGTGAAATTCAGATTCGATTCATACTGTGCATAATAAAAGCTCATGGCCAGAGGTGTTACGTGGCAAAGCACCAAGATGCACTTCTCAGCCGTTGTCGAGAAAATCGACAGTTAAAAGAAACCGTTGCCGTGAAATACTCTCTACGATTTACAGTTTCCTACAGCGTCGTGGCGCAGCGGTAAGCGCTCGGGTTCGTAATCCGAAAGTCGCCGGATCGAATCTCGCGCCATGCTACTTTTTTTTAGTATTTGTTTATTGTAATATATATATATATATATATATATATATATATATATATATATATATATATATATATAATTCCCGGCAATCAGTTGCAATAATTATGCATATAATAAGTTGTTGAAAGTCGTTTGTCGTGGAAAAACTGGCGACTTCGAACATGATTATGTTTTCCGCAAACAAAGTTGTATTTCACAAATGTTATTAATTGTCTTCATAATGTTTACACGTGTAGTTAACGGAAGACGTAGAAACGATATTCCGAAACGAATACGTATAGTGTAAGTCAAACGTTCGAATTAGAGTAGAGACCCCACGATATATGTATGAATTACAAAAAACAAATACTAAAAAAAAGTTGCATGGCACGAGATTCGATCCGGCGACCTTCGGATTACGAACCCGAGCGCTTACCGCTGCGCCACGACGCTGTAGGAAACTGTAAATCGTAGAGAGTATTTCACCACAGCGGTTTCTTTTAACTGTCGATTTTCTCGACAACGGCTGAGAAGTGCATCTTCGTGCTTTGCCACATAACACCTCTGGCCATGAGCTTTTATTATGCACAGTGTGAATCGAATCTGAATTTCACAATTGGCGGCCTCCCCTTGTAAGTCTATGTGCACACGCTGCCATGGAGGTTGCGACTTAGGCCAAGCAGAGAACTTTGGTGGCGGAGCGGACTGCACGACATTGTGACGTCATCTGTTCTATTTGGGCGTCCATGCCCTACCAAGTCAAGTGTCGACGCGCTGTTTCGTACTAACAATCCCACAGTCTGCTTGGTGAAGTAATTGCAACACTCCTTTTTGCAAAACTATGGAGCTCAATACACGTGACTGTTCACTGTCATGTTGAACGTGAATTACACCTCTCTGTACATCACGGCTGTGCCGACGTGCAAAGTATCGGCGCACTACAGAATTCTTTAAGCTATTCAGGGTGTGAGGCCAAGATGTGCGAATATAATTGAGCAAAATGTTCAGATCTGGATCAGCTTCCGTGTCCTGTGCAATATTCCTACAGTTCCGTGGAAAAGACTAAAAAAATTCAGAATCCTGAACATCGATGTGACGACAAGATGCAGCAGGAGCGTCAAAGTCCGTATCAGGGCCAATCAGAAGACGTGAAAGTGCGTCCGCATTATTATGTTGAGCTGTAGGAAGATACACAATCTCGTACTGGTATTGAGATAACAACAAAGCCCATGCTTGCAAGTTTTGGGCAGTTCGTACACGAACCGGTTTCATTAGATGAAACAAGGACTGCAAAGGCTTGTGATCCGTTACTAGAATTTTCTGCCGTATAAATAGTGGTGGAATTTGGTGATTCCACACAGAATAGCCAATGCCTCTTTTTCAATTTGTGAATAGTTACACTGAGCTGTGGACCACACTTTTGATGCGAAAGCAATAGATCTGTCTCTATCACCATTTCTGTGCGAAAGCACTGCACCGTCAACTAGCAATACAACTGGTTTTTCAGAATCAAAGTGAACTAAGCAACGATCTTTAAGTTCTTGGAAAGCTAGTTGGCACTCATCTGTCCAAACAAAGGGGACATTCTTGAGACGCAAGCGATGCAATGGAGACGCGATTTGTGCAGCATTCAGTATGAACCGAATATAATAGTTCATTTTCCCTAAGATTGACGCAGTTCTGTGACATTGCGAGGAATTGCCAAGTCGCGTATGGTTGACAATTGCACTGAAGGGGATTTACACCTTGACTGTTTATGACATGACCACGATACTGCAACTTACGTTTAAAAAAATCACACTTGTCCAGTCTGCACATTAGTCCTGCATAAGAAAACACACGAAACAAAGCAAGTAAATTTGTAATATGCTCCTCAGGAGTACGACCTGCTGCCACAATATCTTCCAAATAATTTGAACAGTTTTGCATTTGTGCAGTCAGATGTTCGAAATAGCATTGGAAAATGGCAGGTGCGAAAGCAGTGCCAAAAGACAAACGCTAATATTTCAACAAGCTCAAGTGAGTATTCATTACGCACAGTTTTTGAGATTCTTCATCGAGCGGTATTTGAAGATATGGGTCGCGCAAATCAATTTTAGAAAAGTAGCGTCCAGCGCCTAATTTATCCATGAGATCCTCTGGGCATGGCAATGGATAAGATCGATTATAGTTCGTGGGTTGACTGTAGACTTAAAGTGAACACAGAGGCGAATGCGACCTGAAGTTTCGGGGAGCAAAACCAGTGGACTTGCCCATTGACTAGCTGATAGGGGCGCAATAACTCCACTATCTTGCAATTCTTTAAGTTCAGCAGAGACCCTGTCCCGTAATGCAATGGGAACAGGTCTGACCCAGCAAAATCTCGGCTGAGCATTGTCTTTCAGCGTATTATGTGCAACAACATTGTTAGCTTCGCCTAAACCTTCAGAAAAGAGTTCTGGGAATTCTTTTAGTAAGCTAGCTACACTGTCTTTGGCATTGAAGACAGACACTGACAACACATTCTCTTGAATGTTATAGCCAAACAAGTCAAAAGAATCAAGTTCAAATAGTTCTCACACTCACGTGAATCGAGCACTGTCAAAGTCATTGTTCGCGTATGCGAGCGATACATGGCAGGCAACGTGTCCCAAGGACAGGAATGTCTTATCCATTATAAGCCGTTAGTTGCGTACTAGTTTTAGACAGGCGTGGGTAGCCTAACATTTCACATGTGTGACGATTGAGAAATGTGACAGAGGCACCTGTGTCCAACTGGAATTTCACACGTTTTCCACAAATAAGTAAATGAACAAAAAGTTTGACTGATGTATCACTGACGAAACTGCACGCTTGCTAGTTGCAGACTTGGGATATACTGCATTAATGACATGGGTGTTGTGACGATAGTTTTGTGAGTGGGCTGAATGCTTATGTTTGTTCCATTGCAAACATACGGATTGCACACATCCTTTCCAACCACAAGCGTAACACTGAGCTTGTCGGAAGGGGCAGCCTTGGCGTTTGTGCCGTTTATAACAGCGAGGGCAAGACTTACCTCTGTTCGCCTGTCTAGCCGCCTCTTTAGCGAACTGTGAACGCGGCGTGCAAGGTTGTTTACTTGGCGCGGCTAGCGCACGCTGGCGGTGCGGAATGGGGCAAGTACAAGCAAAGGACTCAGCTCGACAAATAGCTGGCTGCTGAAAAGTACAGTACTGGTCATTAAAATTGCTACACCAAGAAGTAAAGCAGATGATAAACGGGTATTCATTGGACAAATGTATTATACTAGAACTGACATGTGATTACATTTTCACGCAATTTGTGTGCATAGATCCTGAGAAATCAGTACCCAGAACAACCACCTCTGGCCGTAATAACGGCCTTGATACGCCTGGGCATTGAGTCAAACAGAGCTTGGATGGCGTGTACAGGTACAGCTGCCCATGTAGCTTCAACACGATACCACAGTTCATCAACAGTAGTGACTGGCGTATTGTGACGAGCCAGTTGCTCGGCCACCATTGACCAGACGTTTTCAATTGGTGAGAGATCTGGAGAATGTGCTGGGCAGGGCAGCAGTTGAACATTTTCTGTATCCAGAAAGGCCCGTACAGGACCTGCAACATGCGGTCGTGCATTATCCTGCTGAAATGTAGGGTGTCGCAGTGATCGAATGAAGGGTAGAGCCACGGGTCGTAACACATCTGAAATGTAACGTCCACTGTTCAAAGTGCCGTCAGTGCGAACAAGAGGTGACCGAGACGTGTAACCAATGGCACCCATACCATCACGCCGGGTGATAAGCGAGTATGGCGATGACGAATACACGCTTCCAATGTGCGTTCACCGCGATGTCGCCAAACACGGATGCGACCATCATGATGCTGTAAACAGAACCTGGATTGATCCGAAAAAATGACGTTTTGCCACTCGTGCACCCAGGTTAGTCGTTGAGTAAACCATCGCAGGTGCTCCTGTCTGTGATGCAGCGTCAAGGGTAACCGCAGCCACGGTCTCCGAGCTGATAGTCCATGCTGCTGCAAATGTCGTCGAACTGTTCGTGCAGGTGGTTGTTGTCTTTCAAACGTCCCCATCTGTTGACTCAGGGATCAAGACGTGGCTGCACGATCCGTTACAGCCAAGCGGATAAGATGCCTGTCATCTCGACTGCTAGTAATACGAGGTCACTGGGATCCAGCAGGGCGTTCCATAGTACCCTCCTGAACCCACAGATTGCATATTCTGCTAACAGTCATTGGATCTCGACCAATGCGAGTAGCATTGTCGCGATATACCGCAATCGCGATGGGCTACAATACGACCTTTATCAAAGTCGGAAACGTGATGGTACGCATTTCTCCTCCTTACACGAGGCATCACAACAACGTTTCGCCAGGCAACGCCGGTCAACTGCTGCTTGTGTATGAGAAATCGGTTGGAAACTTTCCTCATGTCAGCACGCTGCAGGTGTCGCCACCGGCGCCAACCTTGTGTGAATGCTCTGAAAAGGTAATCATTTGCATATCACAGCATCTTCTTCCTGTTGGTTAAATTTCGCGTCTTTAGCACGTCATGTTCGTGGTGTAGCAATTTTAATGGCCAGCAGTGTATGAACCGACAAGGCACCGGAATCGTACTGACTTAGTGCTTGCACTACCTGCTGAAATGATGGATCAGATTGTTCCAAAATTTGTTCTCTGACATTGACATCAGGCACATTGTACACGATCGCATCACGCAACTTAATGTCTGCATATGAAGCACCGCAAGCACATTTAAATTTGCATTTCCTTCTCATAGCCTGCAAATCTGTTACCCACTCGCGACATCTTTGTTCTGACCGTTTGTTGCAATTAAAGAATTGATACCTAGCTGCTACCACATTCATTTGTTGGTCGCAATAGTCTGTTAGAAACGCGATAACCTGGTGGTTATTAAGTTCACTCGGAGTGGCGTTAGGAAAGAGTTTTTGAATGAGGCGGACCGCTGCACTTCCTGCAGTTGATAATAGATAGGGAAGTTTCACAGTACCTGGTACGTTTCTGGCGATGATGTGCGCCTCAGACTGGGCCATCCAGTCGAGCCATTCCGCTTCTTGTTCACTAAAAGGTGGTACAGCAGTTGTAGTCGGCGGCGCATGTCGAGTCGGGCACGCAGTGTTGGAGAGTAGCTGCTGCCCCGTGTTGAGCAGTGTAGGGATCTGGATCGTCTGAAACTGAAACATCTGCATTAGCCGCGTGGCATCTGACGCCTGCAGCTGTCACGCTGGAGCAGGGGGCGGGACGGGACTGGTGGGCACGTTGGAAGACACAAATGCAACAAAGAGACAAAAATATGTACAAAAAAAGTTTCTGCAACACCAACCTGAAAACACTGATTAGCAACAACGACAAGAAACTGTTAAAGCAATACACGCCCCTGCTAATTAAAGACAAGAGAGAATAAAGGCACGTGCAAAAAAAAAAAAAAAAAAAAAATGTTGGTGGCCCTCTGCACGTAGGTCGGTTGGTTACTCGTTGTCAGTTGTGGGGTACTGCCCACTCGTCGCTGATAGGGTGCCAAAGGGAAGCAGCGATCGCTACAATTTCAAACAAATAACGTTAGTAGTTTTATTTCTAGATAGCAGTTGACAATGCTTAACTTTGCAGATACATCAAATAACGCTATATATTC
Organism: Schistocerca nitens; assembly: GCF_023898315.1. Lineage (NCBI taxonomy): Eukaryota > Metazoa > Arthropoda > Insecta > Orthoptera > Acrididae > Schistocerca > Schistocerca nitens. The sequence goes on from NC_064620.1 coordinate 570,611,515, forward strand.
ACGTCTTGCACGGGGTGCGACTGGTGCGGCGCGGTCCAATTCCGCGTACCATTGGCTGCCGTTTCCTCACCGCCTTCTCTGGTCTTGCGTTCCGCACCTTCGTTCCGGCGTTTGTGGTTACGCCAGAACATTTAAGATCTGGTCCTTTAAAGTGTTGCAAATTGCAAATTGCAAGGCACATAGAAACCGTAACCCAGAAAGCACTACAATTACTAAATAATCTAATCTCCATAGGACACAAAAGATTCCACCTCCCGTCTCATTTAATCAAACTTTACCATAATAGCATACTGACGTCAATAGTGGGTTACGGGTCGGGAGTCTGGGCTCACAGGCTCACGAGGGTGGCGCCTGCTGTGACGGTGAGAAGAGTACAAAGGAATATGATATTAAGGTCCGTGGGAGCATACAGAACATCTCCAGGGGGAGCCCTGTTACTCATAATGGGGCTCTGTCCCCTGGATATAAAGATAAGAGAACAGGCTGCGTGGTACTGGGCAAAAAGGGGAGTCATCACCAAGGTAGAAGAAATTATGGGGGCACCAGTCAGGGAAAAAGGGGAGATTAGGGAAAGAGGGGTAGAGTTGTGGCAGGAAACATGGGAGTCAGATGAAACTGGTAGAAGAACCTTCCAGTTTCTACCAGACGTAAAGGACAGACTGCAAATGAAGTACTTCGAGCCAACCCGGGGATTGCTCCACTTTCTCACCGGTCATGGCCCCTATCCGACTTATCTTTGTCGGTTTGGGAGAAGGGCGACACCTGCGTGCGACTGTGGCGCACTGGAGGGTACTCCCGACCATGTGGTTTACGAGTGCCCCCTCTTCGATGATGTAGCCGGGACATTGAGACGACAACTACCAAGCACAGACACCTATGACCTTTTAAGACGAGAGGAGACGTTTCAACTGATAAACACGCTTGCAAACGAGGTATCGCAGAAAGTATTGACAACTTTTTTGAGAGACCTTCATGCTTAATAAATAAATAGAAAAGACCGATTGCGACCTCTGCCCCAATCCTGTACCGCCTGTTCGTGGATAGGTCGACTTCACAGTTGGAATCCGCCACGACCAGGACCAGGGGGACTGGGGCGATCCCGAATTAGGAAATGCACCAATTATGACATAGAATATGAATTAGATTTAGTTAATTAGAATAGGATAGTAAATTAGGAACCTGCAGCGATAAGTTATCCCTTGCCTGCCCTGTGCCAGGGGCTCGCTCATAGGGATTAGCTCTATGAGCAAGGCATCTAAGTAGGTTTATATTACCAAACTGGCACACTTGTTACGCTGCAGGCAGTTAGTAATAATCAATCGTAGCAATTAGAAATTATGTTAGCTAGTAAACCAGCCGTAGTCTGCCTAGTAGAACTCATAGAACTGTCTGTAGTAAAGATAAATGTTAAAGCTGCTATTGTAAACTCAGAAATATAGGACCCACTAATCATTAAGGTGGTGGGTCATTATTGTATAACTATTATGAAATGAAATAAAGATTTTTTTTTGAAAAAACAAAAAAAAATTGCAGTGCATACATCCACAACACATTTTGAAGTGGTGGACTGTGCTATCTGTGGCAAAAAAAAAAAAAAAATGGTTCAAATGGCTCTGAGCACTATGGGACTCAACATCTGAGGTCATCAGTCCCCTAGAACTTATACACCTTACTATCCTAAGGACATCACACACGTCCATGGCCGAGGCAGGATTCGAACCTGCGACCGTAGTGGTCGCGAGGTTCCAGATTGAAGCTCCTAGAACCGCTCGGCCACACCGGCCGGCTGTGGCTGAAAGCCAGGATGTTAAAAGATTCCCAGCCACCAGCAAACGTAATGTTACAACCAGCCTGCAAAATAACTGGGCACGTACCGGTGTTTTGTCAGTGATGTAGGCTGATATTATCACAAAACGTATGATTTAATCACAAAACATATTTCATGTCTTACTTTCGATAATGTGAGATGGCCTCCCTCGTGACCTTGTCACACTTGGTAATTCTATCTTCTGTCATAGACAGCAGCTTCTCGAAACAGGCCATATGCATCTTCACGAAGTTCCGGAAATCTTGCAGATCTTCGGACCTGAGTTCTTTGAGAAGCAGTCGATGTATTTCTATGCCTTCATCCCTTCTTATCAGTAGCGGTCGAACCCAACAACGTCTGACTTCCCGTTTTCATCGTCGTTGTGACCTAATCCGAAGATTAGGTATTAAAATTACGAACAACTTAAATTGCAAAGAACACATAGAAAATGTTGTGCGGCAGGCTAACCAAAGGGTGCGTTTTATTGGCAGGACACTTAGAAAATGTAACATACCTAATAAGGAGACTGCCTACACTACGCTTGCCCGTCCTCATTTAGAATACTGCTGCGCGGTGTGAGATCCTTACCAGGTAGGACTGACGGAGTACTTCGAAAAAGTTGAGAGAAAGGCAGCACGTTTTGTATTATTGCGAAATGTGGGAGAGAGTGTCACGGAAATGATACAGGATTTGGGCTGGAAATCGTTAAAAGAAAGGCGTTTTTCGTTGCGACGGAATGTTCTCGCGAAATTCCAATCACCAACTTTCTCCTCCTAATGCGAAAATATTTTGTTGACACCGACCTACACAGGGCGGAACGATAACCACGATAAAATAAGGGAAATCAGAGCTCGTACGGAAATATATAGATGTTCATTCTTTCCGCGCGCTATACGACATTGGAATAATAAGGAATTGTGAAGGTGGTTCGGTGAACCCTCTGCCAGGCACTTAAATGTGATTTGCTGAGTATCCATGTAGATGTACATTACTGTCACTGCCAGGGCAATAGCTCCCAAAATCAGTGTATCCTCCTTGCTCAAAATGCTGTTTTAATATAAATGTAGATATACGTATACATGTGTAAATAAGTGTCGTAATATAAAACTAACTGTTGCGTCTGTAATTCATAAGAGTAGTAACGTACATAACAGACTAACAGTTACTTAATAAATGATGATAAATACAATTTCTTATTAAATAGGAACCTTGTGTTCACAGAAATAATTTAATCGAATGACGTACCACTGCATCACATGGTCCTCCTTGTGTTTCGCTCGGTGGAACGAATAACTTTGCAAGAGATCAAACTGTTCTCTTTGCATTTCGTGCGTTATAATCGTCTACTGCGCAAGTGCGCCAGGTATATACCGCGTGGATGCTGTAATAGGACTACGTGAATCAGCCTGTAGTTACAGATATGCACGCTTGGGGCGCTGGTGCATAGGTGTACGTTTTAGGCGCATCGTGTAACAGAGGCTTGAAGCTCCCGCTGCTGCCCAGCTCATTTGCGTAGCGGACATCTGCAGTCAGCAGTCCCCATCCGACAGCTGACTCGCGCGCCCGGGAGGTGCGGAACCCGAGCCGCCCAGCCTTGGAGCGCGCCTAGCAATTTGGTAACGAAAAATATGCGCATAGTACTTTGGCGACTGCTGTCCCTTGTCGCTTGAAGTAGTGATACCGTCACAATATAGCGAGCAGCCCAGTAACCCTGGATCGGGTACGGAAATTAAGTGCAGGAAACCACTCCGGTGGCAGACAATAGGGGAAATCCGACGGTGTGGGAAATGAACGTATGGCATCGTTTGCATGGAGGCCCCTATTCGGGGAACTTCGGGCGCCAAGTGCAAGTCTTATTTCATTCGACGCCACATTGGCGACTTGCGCGCCGGTGATGAGGATGAAATGATTATGAGAACAACACAACACCCAGTCCCTGGAAAGACAAAGTCTCCAACCCGGCCGGGAATCGAACCAGGGCCCGCTTGCACGGGAGGCGAGCTCGTGACCACCCAGCAAAGCAGGCGGACGATGGTGTGGGGTAGGTCGCAAATAGCTGCTCTGCGTAACGCAGAGGAAACGGCGTCCACAACTGAAGATTACACCTCGAGGTCCACAGTCAAAACCTGGCGGCCGCAGACAATATAATCTCTGAATTTGGAGCAGAACTAAAGGCCAATCATTTGTCGACAAGTATACACACGACTTTCAGACATAAACTTCTACTCCTCTCCTTCCAGCTGACAGCGACTGAAGCAAAGGTTGATTTATTACAGGAGGACGAAAGCGACTTTTGTCCGAACCCCAAAAACCGTCAGACCCTACAAAAGAAATCCAAATAGAACATGTAAGAGATCGGCCGGCCGGGGTGGCCGAGCGGTTCTAGGCGCTACAGTCTGGAACCGCGTGACCGCTACCGTCGCAGGTTCGAATCCTGCCTCGGGCATGGATGCCTGTGATGTTCTTAGGTTAGTTAGGTTTAAGTAGTTCTAAGTTCTAGGGGACTGATGACCACAGATGGTAAGTCCCATAGTGCTCAGAGACATTTGAACCATTTTGTAAGAGGTCCATGATTAAGGAATTTGTTGCTAGTGCACTCGAGCAGATGTAATTTCGATGGATTGCTCACGCGCTCCCTGCGATATGTAAACTACAATAGTATCTCAGACCAGAGAGCAGTGTTGTATGCAGTAAGAACTGTGTGGCAGTAGGAGTAAGTAGTTGCTAGCAGTCGTGTGTATCGAGCTGGCTGGACCGGTCGTGTGGAGCGATGGCGGTGCCTGAGCGTTGTAGTATAAGGTAAAAGCAGCCTCGGGCATATGTAGTATTATTATATCAAGTCCCATGTAAATTCTTTTAAAAAGAACTCTCTTAATAATAATCTTTCTTATAAAAATTAACTTTTGGCAATCATTCAACTTAATTTAAAGATTTTACTAATTTCTCCAATCCATGGTCATCCTGATTATTGTAAAGACAAATCAGTTGTTTCATTTATACATGACAAATCTATTGGCCAGCATTTCACAAGGCTGTGCCAGAAAAATGTATTATAAGAGCAGATATATATGCGTTATCCGGCGACCTTATTGAGGTAAGAATTTTTAATTTATTCAGTAAGATGTTTCAGGGCCATGACGCAGCACTGCTGACGTCCAAATTTACCAATTTAGATTCACAGTCAGTTAATTATTGAAAGGTTATAAGTAAGCCACAATTTTATTGAGAAATTCGTCACATTGTATTACTGGTAGGTTACGCTAGAATGTGAATTGTAAATAATTGTATTTTTACTATTGGGAGGTTATTATAAATATTTTTTATCTGTGGAGATGTTACACTAAATGTAAATGCCATATACATATTTTTATTGTGGGTAGATTACTCTAAATGTGAATGTTATTATTTTATTTATCTGTGGGGAGGTTACACTCGTCGACAACCGGCCATGATCGTATTTATTTGTGAATTTCTGAGATGTAGTCAGTTATATATCTGCTCTTATTTACTTAATGTTAAATGTAGTTTGCATCTGGCGCAACGCATTTACTAACTTGTCACTCGTTCTTTCACAGATCATCGGCAATTTATTGCTCTTTGTTGTAATTGTATTTGTTCCATTTTTGCTTTGCCTTTGTTTGATTTTGTGCTTAACTTTGATTTGTGAAAATGCCGTGAAAAACTGCTAACAGTACATCGCGATGCGTAATGAGTGAAAAAGTCGACTCGAATAATTTAACTGATAATACTAGTGACACTCAGTGTCTTAATGATAATCCTCCAGTTACAATCAGTGCATGCCGACCACAAGTAATGATTTTATTTCAAATGATAAACAAACAAATTCAATTATGTCCACACTAAATCTAACGACAATTGATGACGCGACACGTTCCGGTACAATGAACGCTGTCCAGTTTGACACACCTGATCTGCAAAATTTGCACAGTGAACAGATAAATGTTTCTCACGAAGATGAACAATGTAGTCAAAATACGTCAGATTTATTTGATTCCGATGAAGTGACCCACAGTGCACATCCAATTGGCAAACCTTTTCAAGAATCAGAGAATGACCAAATGGTTACACAAAACGTGACAAATGCAGATACACCATCACACAGCACAGAGAATACAGCAGCTAATTTTCGCATGGATCAAGTTATGGCATTATTGCTACAACTTAATGAAAAACAACAACTTAATGATTCGAACAAACAACATAATGAAAATCTCAAACAAAAATTTAATGAAAGTTTCAAACAGTCGAATGGAAACCACGACAGGCCGTTTAAACAAATTAATGAAAAACTTGACACCCCTATTTAACAGCTCAATGAACAGATTACAGCCATTTCCGTGCAATGTCATGATACTAAAGAACAATTGCGAGAGGATATTAAGGCTTGTGCTAGGAATAGTCGTGAAGAAATTAGATCCGTTGCACAAGAATTACGTAATACATATGCAGACACAACAAAATTACTTAGAGATGAAATTAGTGCAGTTCCTAAACAATGTTCAGAAAACGCGACGAGTTTAAATTAATGTCAGCAGAACTTTCACGCACTCTGGATACGAAAGTCGATAAGAAATTTGAACAACAGAACAGCCAATTTGACGAACGTTTTAAAGTGACAGAAATGAAAAATGTTTCAGTCTCTAACACGTCACAGCGTAAGCCACATCTTGAACATTTGTCACACTCACACAACCAGTGTAACTTGGTTAATTTACAGAGAGTACTTGACTTAGATTCCGAAGAGACACAGACAAATACATTCTCATGCAATCCTGAACGTGCTCAGACACTAAGAGGCGATAACTTTGATTACAAACAGTTTCCATCGCTGAGAAAATTTAAGTTATTTAAGAATGACAGAACACAGATACACTCTTTGGACTGGATAAAACAATTTGTTTTTGCATTTCCACCGGCTTGGCCTGTAACGCAGAAACTAAAATTTATTTGAAGCACGTAAGTGACCTCAGGGGATTCATTACACTTCGATGAATATGTGGCGTAGCGTGCACAGGGCCCCAAGCCATAGTAGTGCTGTTTCTTTTTTAGTTTTCTGCACTGCTACCTACTCTTTTATTGTCCTTTATATCTATCAAAACAGCTCTTCAACTATCGATCTATCTAGGATTGAGAATGAGTAAAGAAAACCTGATACGACAAGTTTTAACTGAAAGTGACAGTTTTCATTAGACACTCCCGAAATGACAAGAAATACCAGCATAATTTTAATAACAGACAAAATTTTAATCATCACCATGTACAAAATTTTCAGCTATCGCAGACACATTTTGGCAACAATAGAGGGTTTTCCCCACAACAACAACAAAACCAGCCGGTTAGCATACCTAACCAACAATGTAATGTGCAAGGTCAACCAAGCTTTAATGTTTCGCCGCCTACACGTATAGTGTCGGCCCCACCAAATAGTAACGCACAACAACAAGGAAATCACTACGTACAGAAGACCCATGATTTCAACTCCTATGGCAACGCGCCTTATAGCAATGACTATCATGACAGACGTAAAGGTAATAAGCACAGTTTTCAGCGTAACAGTCGGTCTTTTCAGCAGCAGAATCGTCCACAACAACAGATTATTATGAACGAACCAGACAGTCGATATCATCCCGAACCTAATACGTCAGGAAGAAATAACAGAACTGTACAAATAGTCGAAATGCCACAGCATCCTTCCGCAAATAACAGCACGTGAGAAAGAATTTGACTAGATACAGTACAGGTTGCATCTTCCAGCGACGTAAGCAATACTTTTGACACACAGAATCTTGTTCACGAAAATGTTATTATTTTTGATGACATCCGAGACACTCTTTTGCATGAAAAACCAGTTATTCCAAAAACCATTTCCCACATTTTCAGCAGTAATCGATTCTGGGTCACCTATGTCCGTTATAAATGAAGAAACTTTCAACGAATGTAACAAAGAGAATACCTATCCTATGTTACCATTAGGCAAAACTAAAGTAAAAGGAGCAGTATCTAGTAAAGGAGTAAATGTAAAATTACAGACACACTTATCATTTTCTGTTGCAGGTCACACGTTCCACTCAAATTTTTGGATTGTTCCCTTATTGACAAAAGACGTTATTTTAGGTACGAGTTTTTTGGTACAACACGTCACAATTATTGATTTTCAAAATTCATATTTAATGTTAAAGGATGAAAATATATAACTGGCATTAGAATTTCAGCATGCTTTATCTGCAGAAGAGCAAGCAATTAATCGAACAAAGGTCATTTCGACATCGCGTAACATAGACTGTCATTCCACATTGTTCACAGAGACGTACGTACACAACTGCAATACACCAGACGAAGCTGAATATGACGTTATGCAAATGATTTCTGATAAAGTAAAACACAGCAACGCAAATACAGACGACGAACATACAGAGCTACGCAATATCCTTTTACAGCAAGTTCCAGTTATTTGACAAATTCGTCGTCATTACGAGACATGGCACATGAGTAGAGCAAAGACAACATATGGAAAGAAATTAAACACCTTTGGGAAGATAGGAATAACGTTACCATTAGAAGCCATTATACTGTACGCAAGAACATTCTGTTTCGCCGCTCTCAATCTGACAGCAACAACTGGTTATTATGTATTCCTGACGAACTTCTTAACAATTTAATTTGGTATACTCATTTAAGTTATGCAAATTACGGAGCCAGAAAATGTTTTCTTATACTGAGACAGAACTGTTATTTTGCGAACATGGAGAAACGTATTCGACGAGTTTTAGCATCATGTAAAATCTGCCAGAAAGCTAAATCAGACACGACTTCACATATTCCTCCGTTACATCCAATTGTACCCATTAAATTGACACATATGGCCGCTGTAGAAATTTTTGGTCCTATTCCCAGATCTAATAGAGGTTTTTGTTACATTTTTGTCGCTGTTGAACTTACTTCGAAATTTGTTACCTTCACTCCGTTACGCAAAGCTACTGCTAAAACTGTTTCGAATGCATTTGTAAAACATTTTTTATTTCATGTAGGGTATGTATTGAAAGTAATTTCCGACAATGGACCACAATTTCGATCTGCAATATGGACACGTATGTTACGAGCTAGACACATTCCTCCAATCTACGTATCCAGGTATCATGCTTCTTCGAACCCTTCTGAACGACTGATGAAAGAAATTGGTAAATTATGTATAATATACTGCCATAACAGACATATTGATTGGGACACACACATACACTTATTCCAGGATGTAATTAACTCCATACCACATGAATCTACTATGCTATCTCCGACTGTTCTATTGAAAAATGTTGAACCACCTAACAAAATTAAAGAATTTGTATCCTTTCCTACATCTCGTCGACTACGACACCATGAAATAATTGACATTGCGCTCAACAACATCAAACGTGCCGCAGAGTGCCGCAGAAGACAGCAAAAACAGGTTTGTACACGCCGTGACTTTTACATTGGACAGAAGATATTAGTACGCACACACTATTTATCCAACAGAGGAAATAGTAGATGCAGTAAATTTGAGCTTCTATACGCAGGTCCATATAGAATTCGCAGCATTGCTCACCCCAATGTAGTACATGTCGAAACCTTGAGAACCAGAAAAAGCAAGGGCAATCACCATATTTCCAATATTGAACGCTTTATTGAATAAACATACTTTATGATTTATCACACTGTTATCCCATTTTCTGATATTTATATGACCACTTACGCAATTATATTTATGTGACTACTTACTGATGATTATTGTATTTTTTCTTGGCAAGTGCCCGGCAAGGAAAGGTCAGCAGGTCGCTTTTCCTGTTGTTATATATCAGACCGTGCACATTTTCCATTTTTTGTGTATGTGTGACTGTTTTCCTATCGAAAGTAGAATTTTTCTCTGTATGCACTATGGAATCTTTAAGATATAACAAACACCAGTTGACTTTGACATTTTTTCTTTTGATATCTCAGTATCTTGACTAATATACATTTTTGCTACTACATTATGATACTGTGTGTACATTTTTGCGCTTGAAAATTGTCAATGGTTTTGACATAATACGTTTTCTGTCATGCTATGCTGTATGCTTAGTTATATCACTAGAAACAAGTTTTTATTTAATGGGTATATGAATTAAATACAAGATATTTATCTATATTCGTTATTTTCAGAAAGCAATACCGTGTAAAAGAAATAAATTAAACAAACCACAGTGGTTTATTATGAAATGGAAATTTCACCATCGGAATGAACGAAAGAAAATGCAATACTTTGTCATGAAGAGTAAATGGATCCGAATTAACAAGCATTAACAAGAATATACTATACATACTGTATAATAGCAGTCTTAACTAATTATTTTTCATTCAGAATATGAGGTGATTGATGCAGGCCGTCAGACAGAACTACACATATTAATTTTAGTGATGAAATATGCTAGAAGTAAAAAACTCTATACCATATGAAGTAATGAATGATAATGAATAGTTGTATGAAGTAAATGGTAATATGAACATGAATAATGACGTGTCTATTTTTTGCAGATGATAATAAATGATGATGAATAGTTATATGAAGTATATGGTAATAGGAATAATGAAGTTTTTCTTTGCAGGTGAAGATAGTGATGAAGTTATGGTAATATGAATAATGAAGCTTTTCTTTGCAGATGATGATAATGATGAAGTTTATATATTTTCTGTTAGTTTAGAAGTGCTTTGTAGTTATTTAAGTATTTGTTGCAGTTCCTTTTGACAATATGTTTTATGTCGCATAGTATAATGACTGAATGTTTTGGGAAAGACAGCTAGAGTACATACATATTAAGTACACGTTTCATTACCTGTTAATTCAAAGTTTACTACTTTTCAGCATAATATATATTTTTTTCTTTCAGGTCAATAATTCATTTTGTATTTTTTCCAGGAGAGTCTTTTCATGATACTAATATGCTATAAGCGCTTAGTTGGGAAACCTGTTCCAGTACTTGCATTTTTTACCCAGTTGTGTCTATCATTTATGAATGTGATCACATATACTCTACTTGTTTCATAACCTTGCTACAGCTGACTCATGATAAATGATGTTATTAATCCTTATTTCCAGCAATAAGTGAAAAGCAAATATTTTCATCCCCCAGCAATTAATTATCGACCCCAACGCAATGCATTGCTAGAACAAAAAAAAGCTATTACCAGTCCCAACTATTATCAGTGTACAACTAAATAATGCTACCAGTTTAAGATATATTTCTTGTCCTAAGTGTAATGCAAATTTTTCTGATGTATTCATTCCATTGTGTCTATGTATTAGTGGACTACAGACCTTGAGTAATGGTTACAATGTCTTACGTTTTAAATATGTCTTCTGTCACTTAAATGATATCATATATAAACACTAGCAGCTTGATGCTACATGCAATAACTCTTGTTTTGAATGATGACTTGTGAATAATACTGAATAATGTTTTATAGAACTATATGAATACTTTGTAACTGGCCAATGAGTGACAGTAATTACTGCAATGAGATGAGTTATGAATAGTGTTTTGTAATACTCAATACATACTACATGTTTAGTAACTAGCCAATGAGAGACAATAATTATTCAGATCGGTTGATATATTAGTGTAATTCTGAATGACGACTAGCATAAGACTTAATGTCCCTCATCTTCTGACCTAATTACCAGGAATTACTGCCCATATGTCCTGTTCATCCTCATGATCATGGAGCACTATATTTGGTTTTTGCAGTAATTCTACGTTGATGTAAGGGTATGGATTCTACCGGAATGTGGTGTTGACTTATCAAGCTGTCCACCACCTTGAACGATGGAGATATTGTTATGGTCCTACTGTTTGGTGTACCTAATATACTACCAAAATGATAACGTAGAATATTAATGCAACATTTCAGTGTCTTGGCTACAATGATAAATACTTCAGGGAAGAGAACTTCAGATTGTCTCACTTGGTGTTGTGCTTCTGTAGAAAGATATGGACTTTCAGTGCAGCTACATGCTACCCACTGTGCTACAACCATGATGCTTTCCTTCCCATTCCTTCTTGAAAAATGCTCAAGACTTCTACAGTGCGTGTGCACTTCATTTCATTTGTTAATATGATCAGTTGTCCTACATATGCTGAAGACTTCTACTGTGCGTGTGCACCTTATTTCATTTCTTAATGTATTCAGTTCTTGTAAAAATGCTAAAGACTTATACAGTGCGTGTGCACTTCATGTCATTTGTTAATATATTTTGTACTCATTCCGTATACACTTTGTCATTTCTTAATATGTTCTGTACTCAGTGCGTGTGCACTCTAGTTCATTTCTTAATATATTCTGTACTCACTGCGTGTGCACTCTATTTCTTTTCTTAATATGTTCTGCACTTATCAATAATGTATATACTCTGTGACTGTAGACTAAGTAAACTAAATAGATTATAGAAAAATTTGTTGCTCATGGCAAGTCCTACTGACTCACCATCGCTGCCAAATTTTTGGCCCCCCCAGTGGAGGGTTATGTAAGAGGTCCGTGATTAAGGAATTTGTTGCTAGCACACTCGAGCAGATGTAATTTCGATGGATTGCTCACGCGCTGCCTGCGATATGTAAGCTATAAGAGTATCTCAGACCAGAGAGCAGTGTTGTATGCAGTAAGAACTGTGTGGCAATAGGAGTAAGTAGTTGCTAGCAGTCGTGTGTATCGAGTTGGCTGGACCGGTCGTGTGGAGCGATGGCGGAGCCTGAGTGATATAATATAAGGTAAAAGCAGCCTCGCGCATATGTAGTATTATTATATCAAGTCCCATGTAAATTATTTTAAAAAGAATTCTCTTAATAATAATCTTTCTTATAAAAATTAACTTTTGACAATCATTCAACTTAATAAAGATTTTACTAATTTCTCCAATTCATGGTCATCCTGATTATTGTAAAGACAAATCAGTTGTTTCTTTTACACATGACAAATCTACTGGCCAGAATTGCACAGGGCTGTGCCAGAAAAATGTATTATAAGAGCAGATATATATGCGTTATCCGGCGACCTTACTGAGGTAAGAATTTTTAATTTATTCAGTGTGATCTTTCAGGGCCATGACGCAGCACTGCTGACGTCCAAATTTACCAATTTAGACTCAAATTCAGTTAATTATTGAAAGGTTATAAGTAAGCCACAATTTCATTGAGAGATTCGTCACATTGTATTATTGGTAGGTTACGCTAGAATGTGAATTATAAATAATTATATTTTTACTATTGGGAGGTTATTATATTTTCTCTGTGGGGAGGTTACAAACATCTGAAAGAACAGTTAGAAAATCAGAGCTTGAAAATAATGAACTGAGCACTCACAATATGGAGCTGCAAGAACAAGTTAGGGAACTCACCATAAACGTGACCGAGCAAGCACAAAATCAAGCACAGACACCTGCATTTGTAACAGCCCTGACATCTTCACCCAAAATGAAAGAGGCAAAGCGTTTTGAAGTGGCTAAGTCCAAGCAGGCCACAACATTGTTCATCAAATCAACAACCAGTCAAGATGCAAAATCAGTCAGGCAAACGCTGGCGCAAACAATAAACCCTAGAAAAGAGAACCTGCGTATCGAATCAATACGAACAACACAAACTGCAGTTACTGCAGAGACGGCCACTCAAGACAACTACAGAAAAATTATGGAGGCAACGAAGGAACTAGGCAGCGTCGTATATGAAGGTCCAAGAAAACGAAAGCCTCTAATTATAGTCCACAGAGTCCCTGACACAATCACTGGCAATGAATTTCTGGAAGTCTCTCTGAGCATAATCTAAGTAACGAAACGTCTATAGAAGAGTTCGAGCAAGACGCGAAAATCCGCTTCAAAACAGATCCCAAAGCGCGTGGGTACAGCCACAGGGTTCTTGACATCAAAACTTCATTGGTACCTCACCAAAAAAGAAAAGGCCTATAGTGAATTCGTGTCACTTAATGTTAGAGAAGTCATCCTTGTGAGTCAATGTTGTAAGTGATGCGACTGTGGTCACTCCACCAAAACATGTAGAAATCAAGAGGCTATATGAACCAAATCTCACCAAGCGGGGCACAAAAAGTCCGAATGCAAGGTCAGGAAACCCATAGGATGTATTCCAGGTAGAAACAGGAGTAGACAATGTAATAAGTCAAAAGAAGGAGGGTATCAGACATACAGGCAGTTACTAAACATTTTGATTATGGTAATTAATCAGTACTCAGTGAACAATATTTGAGAATAATAATACACACGACACTACTACGAAGAAAGTACAAATCTCCCTCCACTAGAAACAGAAACTTGCGGCGTACCACCTCAAGGCGCCGGCAGCAGGATCTAATACCCAGCAGCACATACAATTACGATCATATACCCACAATATTATATACTACAACACTAGCAGAGAGTTACACAAATACAATGAAGTATACAGGGTGAAAAGTATTTAAACCGACAAACTCTGGGAGGTTGTAGGGGACATGAAAACAAATATTTTTTCCTAATGTCATTTTTTCATATGAGGAGGAAAATTTCTCTGGCGTCAAATTAATTAAACCAACGAACACTTTTCCATTTTTTATAGCCAAGAGACAACACATTAACACAACCCAATTTCAATTACAGTAGATTTTCAAAAATGTCTCCATTGACACGTAAACAAAGGTTGCACCATCGGATCATGTTCTGTCTGACACAGGCAAAAACCCCAAGAGTATCCTGAATTGTTCCTGCTGCTGCTACTATCCGGGCAACCAGATCCTCTTCTGATGCAACAGGAGTTGCGTAAACAAGGTTGCGCAACTCTCCCCACACAAAGAAGTCCAGAGGGGACATATCTGGGTATCGAGAAGGCCATGGTACAGGACCACCTCTGCCAATCCACGTTTCTAGGAACCGTCGGTCCAGAAATCGACGCACACGATGACTGAAATGTGCCGGCGCCCCGTCATGTTGGAACCACATGCGTTGTCTTGTAGGGAGCGGGACGTCTTCCAGCAATTGTGGCAATGCTCTGACGAGAAAATTGTAATAGTGCCTGCCATTTAATGGCCTAGGTAGCAGGTACGGCCCAGTTATACAGTCCCCAACAACACCGACCCACACATTAACGAAGAACCACACTTGATGAGCCCTAGTAACTGTGGCATGTGGGTTATCCTCACTCCAAACATGCAAATTGTGCATGTCGAAGACTCCATCACGCCCGAACGTTGCTTCATCGGTAAACAGCACAGAGGATCGAAATGTAGGATGCATTTCACATTGTTCCAGGTACCACTGTGAAAACTGTGCTGTGGGCGGATAATCAACTGGTTCCAGGTTGTGGACACGCTGTAAGTGAAATGGGCGTAACAACTGCTCTCGAAGGACTGTTCTTACAGTCGTCTGATTCGTCCCCATGTTACGTGGAATTGCACGAGTGCTGATTGGAGGATCCCGCTCCACATGCTGCAAGACAGCTTCCTCAAAATTTAGCGTTCTTACCGTGTGACGGCGTCCCTGTCCAGGTAATCTGCTAAATGACCCGGTCTCACGCAGACGTTGCTACACAGCACCAAACGTCGTATGATGCGGGATACGGCGATTAGGATATTGTTGTTGATAAACCCGCTGTGCAGCTCGTCCATTGTGGTGCGCTACGTAGTACGCACCAACCATATCAATGTAGTCCCTCCAGGTGTATCGCTCCATGAGGAAACAGAGACGATGCACTACTACACTGGTGGACAGCAGTTGCCTACAACTGAAGAGCGTAATACGGCCTCTAACAACTGAAGAGCGTAATACGCCCTCCACCGGTTTAAATAATCCTCATAGGAAAAAATGACACTAGGGAAAAATATTTGTTTTGATGTCCCATTCTACCTCCCAGAGTTTCTCGGATTAAATATGTGGTGTCACCGCTAGACACCACACTTGCTAGGTGGTAGCTTTAAATCGGCCGCGGTCCATTAGTACATGTCGGACCCGCGTGTCGCCACTGTGTGATCGCAGACCGAGCGCCACCACACGGCAGGTCTAGAGAGACGTACGAGCACTCGCCCCAGTTGTACGGACGACATTGCTAGCGACTACACGTACGAAGCCTTTCTCTCATTTGCCGAGAGACAGTTAGAATAGCCTTCAGCTAAGTCCATGGCTACGACCTAGCAAGGCGCCATTAACCATATCTGGAGAGAGTCTCACTTGTATTAACCATAGCGATGTACCACAAGAGGGAATAAAGTTAAGTATACGAGAAGCAAGACAACACACAAAACACACAATATCGAAAACCAAACACAACTAGAAACGGCAAGTAATAATGGAAGTAAATACAATACAACCAAATGTGAGCGCTACATAAAGCCTGTGACTTTTGAGTCAGGCGGACTGCTGAATCCGGGCACAATACCACCAAGTACTATGACCAAACCACATAATATAGAATGCAATAACTACAAAACTGGCGAGAAAGAGACGATAGAAAAGGGAGACATAGTCACAAAAACATCCACGTATGAAACCCTACTGACCCCAAAGTCACAACTGGAGACTGCAAATACACAAAAGATAGTAATTATGAAAACGAAGGTACTGACGATAAAAACGCAAATGATGATGAATACAAGTGTCGAATTGATACCTGTAACATATGTAATCAAAACACACCAACAGATGCAACCACCACAACACTAATCGGTACCCCTCCAGTAGGACAATATGCCACTGCACAATCCAACAATTCCATCAAAGAGCAAAGCAATAAACCCCCACCAACATTGAATTCACAGTCTTTCAACACCAAACAGAACCAGAAGAAACCTACTCCCAGTGCAACAGCTGGTATGGTAACACCAGTAAAACGAGACAAAAAGAGTCTTCTACAGACGGCACAAGGTATTTTTAGAACTTTGCGTTTGACAAAAGAGGTGATTCATGCGTGTGACGTAGTGAGGATAGTGCAACACCAACACACACAGGACACACCACAAAACGCCGACTTCAGCACGCCACCCGACGCCACACCTACGTGCCTGGATGCCGACACGAGGTCCAATGCACCCACCATCAACGGCGCCATTGCAAAAACAAATACCCCTGTCCCTGAGAAGCTCCCACCCGGCACCAGCCTGATGGCATCTAGTACCGCCAAAGCAGCGCCCATCACAGCCAACAATATCTTTAATTACAGTACTTAGAACTTGTCATTAAGCAAATTATATTGTTAATGTTGTGGTCCTCAGTCCTGAGACTGGTTTGATGCAGCTCTCCGTGCTACTCTATCCTGTGCAAGCTTCTTCATCTCCCAGTACCCACTGACCTACATCCTTCTGAATCTGTTTAGCGTATTCATCTCTTGGTCTCCCTCTACGATTTTTACCCTCCACGCTGTCCTCCAATATTAAATTGGTGATCCCTTGATGCCTCAGAACATCTCCTACCAACCGATCCCTTCTTCTAGTCAAGTAGTGCCATAAACGTCCCTTCTCCCCAATCCTGTTCAATACCTCCTCATTAGTTATATGATCTACCCATCTAATCTTCAGCATTCTTCTGTAGCACCACATTTCGAAAGCTTCTATTCTCTTCTTGTCCAAAGTATTTACCGTCCATGTTTCACTTCCATACATGGCTACACTCCATACAAATACTTTCAGAAATGACTTCCTGACACTTAAATCTATACTCGATGTTAACAAATTTCTCTTCTTCAGAAACGCTTTCCTTGCCATTGCCAGTCTACATTTTATATCCTCTCTACTTCGACCATCATCAGTTATTTTGCTCCCCAAATAGCAAAACTCCTTTACTACTTTAAGTGTCTCATTTCCTAATCTAATTCCCTCAGCATCACCCGACTTAATTCGATTACATTCCATTATCCTTGTTTTGCTTTTGTTGATGTTCATCTTATACCCTCCTTTCATGACACTGTCCATTCCGTTCAACTGCTCTTCCAAGTCTTTTGCTGTCTCTGCCAGAATTACAATGTCATCGGCGAACCTCAAAGTTTTTATTTCTTCTCCATGGATTTTAATACCTACTCCGAATTTTTCTTTTGTTTCCTTCACTGCTTGCTCAATACACAGATTGAATAACATCGGGGATAGGCTACAATCCTGTCTCACTCCCTTCCCAACCACTGCTTCCCTTTCATGCCCCTCAACTCTTATAACTGCCATCTGGTTTCTGTACAAATTGTAAATAGCCTTTCGTTCCCTGTATTTTACCCCTGCCACCTTCAGAATTTGAAAGAGAGTATTCCAGTCAACATTATCAACAGCTTTCTCTAAGTCTACAAATGCTAGAAACGTAGGTTTGCCTTTCCAATAATCTAGCTTAAAGCTCAAAGAATACTGCCTAGGCAACTACATCCAAAAGGTGACTTTTCTTCCCAACTTCAGAGCAAATCACCCATAAGACAGGAAGCATACCAACCGACTGCAACCAGTTGTTAGACTTAATGATGCAAGTATGTATACGAATAGAAGAACCATTTGACATGGAGAAGATTTATGCCGACTATGTCAGGGCACGCGGACGCATGTACTTTGGCTAGTACGTGTTAAACACCCATAGCATCACTAACAGACGTTCTTCAGGAGAATGCAGTGAGGAGCAAGCAAGTTAGTGCTGAACTCCTCAAAACTGTTAAAGACCTAAACATAGATATAGTGTGTCTACAATAGCCATACATCAACCAAGGCAAACTGTCACGCATTCCGACAAATGTGATAACCGTAACCAGTAGTCAGGACAGCAAGCCAGCAGTTTCTATATTAAATAAACATATGAATAGTGTCAAACTAACCGAATTATGTAATGAACACTTGGTAAAAATTGAACTTTCATACCAAGGAGATATATGGATAACTGCTATACTGTATACCCAATACAGTCATTCCATTTCGCCCTACGCAAATTATATAAAGCTAATACCGGAATACGCACAAGGTAAGGAGGAACTCATATGTTCGGACATAAACGCCAGGTCCACGTCCGTGCCGGCCGCGGTGGTCTAGCGGTTCTAGGCGCTCAGTCCGAAACAGCGCGACTGCTACGGTCGCAGGTTCGAATCCTGCCTCGGGCATGGATGTGTGTGATGTCCTTAGGTTAGTTAGGTTTATGTAGTTCTAAGTTCTAGGGGACTGATGACCACAGATGTTTCGTCCCATAGTGTTCAGAGCCATTTGAACCAGCCATCCACGTCCATAGCTCGTGTCTCGTAATCCCGTTCACGCTTCCCGAGCACGGCGTCCCGGGTTCGATTCCTGGCGGAGTCAGGGATTTTCGCCTGCCTCGAGATGACTGGGTGTTTGTGTGGTTCTCATCATTTCATCGTCCTTCATGAAAGTGCTGAGACTGGGCTGAACAGAGGTTGGGAATTTGTATGGGCGCTGATAATCGCGCAGTTGAGCGCCCCACAAACCAAACATCATCATCAGCACCATCATCATCATTATCATCATCATCATCATCATCAACCAGGTCCACCCTGAGGAATCCCAACATAACAGCCGACAGAAGATGCATAATAAACGACGTCACATAGGAAACGCGACTACACGTATTTAACATAGAAGTGAATATACAGATACAGACACACGGTGGACATGACGGATCGAAAAGTAATATAGACATCGCACTAGCAAATAACGCTGCCAGAGAACGCATAACGGACTGGAAAGTACAAGACCACATTACTGTCAGTGAACACAATACGATCACTCTCAGACCAACAAAACAAAACAGCACAACCAACACAGTACACACCAGACACTACTATTCCATAAAACTGGCTGAGAAAGACTAAGAGGAATAGCACAAGACGGAAGCATTGACTTCAAGGCACACATGCTCACCGATATCATCACAAAAGGACAAAATACATCCACACCAAAAACATACACAAAACGCACACAAATACGATGAACAAATAAACCGACTACACTAAAACAAGACACCCGAAGAGCGATACGACTATACCAACGCTCAATAGCAGACGCAGATAGACAAAGAAGAGTGGAAGCATATAGGCTAGTAAAAGACCAAATTAAAATTAATTGTTCAAAACACCTAAACAACACTGGGACAGAAATGTGGCATCGATAATACAGACAAATATATGGGGGGAGTCATACGAAATAACTACTGAAAAAATAAAGAGACAATTATTTCCGGGAGCATTAAGACAGGGTGAAGGCACGATGACAAAGGGAAGGAGACGAACAGCACAATTCCTGCTGCACAAGCTCCTACCTGATGACATCGTCAACATTGACACACAACAAGCAACACAGTGAGGGGAACTGAATGCACCGTACAACACTGCCACATTCACCTAGCCGTTTACGCAAGAAGAAGTGGTTATAGCGATCTCAGAGCTCAAAAACAAGAAAACACCTGGACCAGACGGAATTCATTCAGAAATATTAAAACAGATAACACTACAAATCACCCCATTCATTACAACTTCGCTAAACGACGCTCTATGACTGACTCGAGTGCCTACAGTTTGGAAGGTCTCCAAGGCAGCTGACCGGGATCCATCAGATCCCAAGTCATATAGGCGTATATACCAAGGTCCAGGAAGAGCTCCTGTGCAGGCACTTACAGACGCATAGAGCTCCACAACGCCTAAGACCGGTTCGGCTTCAGAGAGGGAAAGTCGATTGATGATGCCATCAACAAAGCGTTACAATTTGCCAACAATATCAGGCATAAGTATGCGATGGCAATTATCATCAACATTGCAGGAGCCTTTGATAATCTCTGGTGGCCCGCAGTGTTCAAGGTATTTAGGAAATAGGAGGTACCTGAAACACTGTACAACAATCTACTACGCTATGGTGAGAACAGAGTGGTCGAATGGCAGATGGACGACCGAAAAGTAATCAGACGAATTACAAAAGGCTGCCTCCAGAGTTCGATATGCTATTGATCCCCTCCTGCAACTAATGGCTGGAACAGTAAAGACAGATGGAGTTGTTGCATATGGAGACGACCTTTTGGTCGTAGTGTTGTAAGTAGGCTGTTTAGGTTCTTATGTTGGTAACGCCACCGCCACGTAGCGCTCTGTATGAATATCACTGGCTGTGCTGTGTGCAGTCTGTGGCTGGGTGGCGTTGTTGAAATTTGCTACTGTAGTGTTGAGCAGTTGGATGTTAACAGCGCGTAGCGTTGTGCAGTTGGAGGTGAGCCGCCAGCAGTGGTGGATGTGGGGAGAGAGATGGCGGAGTTTTGAGAGCGGACGATCCGGACGTGTGTCCATCAGAAAGAGTCAATTTGTGATATTGGATATCATGGACTGATATAATATTATGACTTTTGAACACTATTAAGGTAAATACATTGTTTGTTCTCTATCAAAATCTTTCTTTTGCTAACTATGCCTATCAGTAGTTAGTGCCTTCAGTAGTCTGAATCTTTTATTTAGCTGGCAGTAGTGGCGCTCGCTGTATTGCAGTAGTTCGAGTAACGAAGATTTTTGTGAGGTAAGTGATCTGTGAAACGTATAGGTTAATTTAGGCAGGGCCATTCTCTTTTAGGGATTATTGAAAGTCAGATTGCGTTGCGCTAAAAGTACTGTATGTCAGTTTAAATACAGTCATGTACAATTTTTCTAAGGGGACGTTTCAGTGTCTGCTAACAGTAGGTCCCAGCTAGAAGCGAGAGCAAATGGAACACTCAAAACAATAACACAATGGTGTCACAACAACAAATTCAAGATAGCCGATAACAAAACAACATACTGTTCACCGAAAGAGTCTCTCCATAGAAACCCTAGTGTTAAAAAAGGGGACACAAACATTAAACGAGCAGTCACCACACGCTGTTTTGGGGTACACATAGACGAAAAGCAAAATTTCCATGAACACATGCGCATTGTCACAAACAAAGTAGAAACAAAATACTACACAAACTGTCAAGACAAAGTTCAGAACAATTTAAACTCCCCTTGTTAATTACACGGACATACCATTGTGTTCTCTTCGAGTCCGTACTTGGCTTCACCGCCAGCACATGGGATCACAGACTGAGCCTATCAACAAACCGGACCCTCGTCAGACGAAGACAAAGGACCGGCTTACGTAGACTATCGGCACCACCTCAGTGGAATCACTCTGTGTGGTGCTCGAAATCTACCCAATAGACATTACGATGCGATATGGAGCGGCTATGATCTGGCTTAAGGTGGGGAGGCACGACTAGGTTCGAAAGATCCAATTGACACGAAACGCCAATTAAAAATTTGGAGGATGGATACCTGGCATGGTGGCTCGGACACAAGTGATGAGGGACCCAGGCAATACCAGTTCTTTTTCGATGCGAGGGAGAGACTAACAAATGGCCCTGAGCACTATGGGACTCAACGTCTGAGGTCATTAGTCCCCTAGAACTAAGAACTAATTAAACCTAACTATTCTAAGGACATCACACACATCCATGCCCGAGACAGGATTCG
Organism: Schistocerca nitens; assembly: GCF_023898315.1. Classification (NCBI taxonomy): domain Eukaryota; kingdom Metazoa; phylum Arthropoda; class Insecta; order Orthoptera; family Acrididae; genus Schistocerca; species Schistocerca nitens. The sequence continues at coordinate 570,633,817 of NC_064620.1, forward strand.
AACCTGCGACCGTAGCGGTCTCGCGGTTCCAGACTGCAGCGCCTAGAACCGCACGGCCACTTAGGCCGGCAGGAGGGACTAACGCTCAAACATATTGATCCCAGTCGCGGTATGGTCCGCTTCTTAAGAGGACACGGCCTTTATCCCATGCACTTAAACTGCATGAGTCTGAGGCAGACACCAAACATGTACATGCGGGGAAGGAGCCTCTCCAGAACACATCGTCTTTTTCTGTGGACGATATACCAACATCACATGCACAATACCTTAACCCTCAACAGTATTCAAGACACCATACATGCAGTGTTCAGGGACGGAGATCAGTGGACCATGTTAACCACACTGGCTGACAATATACCCAAAGCGACCTATAGAGAGTATGTCTAAGCTAGACAACGAGCCTATATGCCAAGCCGGGGAGGAATCCACAGGATGGAAAACAGCATTGATTCCGACATTGAATCAGGTAATAACACTGATTCCAACACGACTGTAAACGAGCCTTAAAAAAGAGATATTTAGAGGTTAAGTTTTAGTTATTAGGAAATGGCGAGTAGACGTTAGATTTAGATGAAGAGTTGTGATTTGCGGTCGGTGACTTGGTGGACTATTTCAAGATACTCACCGTCTTACACACTTGGTGAAGGGACATTCTTTCACTATCATCTTCCCTATCTTCTGTTTTTATTCTTCCTAAAAATATGGTTGTGTTTTATAATTCAATCTTCCATTTTTTTTTAATTTCATAAATGTTTATGAACGTTTATCTTGTTTATTTTACAAAAAAAGATTTCCGGATTTATAATATATCTTAAAATTACAATATGTCATAACCTCTTTTCTGTCTCCATAAATTCCTATCTTCCATTCACAAATAGCTAATTTTGAGATTTTCGTTTCTTACTTACTTTTAAGTTTAGTATTTAAAGGTACAATATTATTACCCCAATATAAGAAATTACAAATAAGTATCATATTCTGTATATATACAAGTTCGTACTGTGAAAGTAAGACCTGTCTTAGTAACACGGTGGCAGGTCGTTTGTAGATGGCAGCAAATAAATAAAATAAAATAAATTCCCTGGGAATTTACTCTTGTCTCTCCTGACAGTTTATTCCTGCAGGTGTATGCGTTGCCACACGGGCTTTTTCTTACTACTGACCTTGAAGTAGGGAAAATTATACCTTGAGAATGTAAGCGCAAGTGTTATGGAAATGAAGCAATGAATATATACAAAAGTGGCTGGATCTATAGTATAAAATCAGTTTCCATAAGGACATTGCACATGCCCACACAGCGGCTGTTGGAGTTTATCCTCCAAGTTTGGCACCCTGTGGATTACATCTGTTCGTACTGGAAATAAGGTCATGGTTCCCAACGATTCCAGAGAAGACGTTGCAACAGCAGCAACAATCTTTCTCTTTACACGCTTCTCTGAATCGCGCTTCAGTAATAGCATCTACCCATTTTTAAGTATAAAGGGAAAGTAAAAGTTCCTTTTCTTGTATAAAAACACAGACCTTCCCTACCTGGGGGAAATATGTGTTAGTTCCTCTGGTATATGTTTTATGATACTATCATTTCTTTGAAGCATGGTTTTTAGCGAGTTCATTACGTTTTGTAGTTAAACACTTTACTAGTAACGTGACGTAAGTTGACCATAACAACTATACCTTGACAAGTGTATTTTAGACACGAACTAAATTAAATGATTTCGTTTGATAAGGAAGGTTAACGGAGGTAATGTAAATAATTTACAGTACGACTTAACCAGCACTGCATATACGAAACAAATAACTTCACTTCGCTACAGTGAAGCAGTCAAACACAGACTCAACACACACACACACACACAAGCATTCTATGTTATTATTAGGCACGCACGTCGCAAGTTTTGCCAACATCATAATGCGTGGAATATTACGCAGCTAGCACGGCCACTTTAGTACTACCGTGATGGCTTTTGGGTACGAAATGCTATAAAAATATCTCGAATATAAAACATGGTATCTTATAGAAGCAATTTTGCGACAAATAGCATTAATGAAATTAAATGACATTACTTAGAATTATCATTTAATTTCAGTACAAGAGTTATGTGATTCAGTGTTCTAATATTTCACTGCTGATCAAATTTTATCGCGATTGACAAACAGTTAATGTTGTCCTGTTATCATTCACACCAGTTTATTTTGCCAATTAAAATTGTTCAAGGAATGTTGAGATCTGCATTTTACAAAGTATTTTGTTGCCTGACGTACGCGTTGTTGAAGAAGCCATCGCCGTTTTAGTGGCGAACGGCATTTTCTTCTTTCTCTCTCTGTCTCTCTCTGTTTCTCCCTCTCTCCCTCAGATTATCTATGGTGAAATGGCACTAAATGGCTTCCTCCAAACTCTCAACGTATTTCCACTTCATTTACATCAAACCACGTCTTTTCCACTGGACGGCGTCATTAGTCACTGCTGCCACTCAGACGCTGCTGGCCATTAGCTGCCTGTACGTCCCCTTCATCTACATCTACGTGATTACTTTGTTATTCACAATAAAGTGCCTGGCAGAGGGTTCAATGAAACACCTCCAAGCTGTCTCTATACCGTTACACTCTCGCGGGAAAAGCGAGCACTTAAATTTTTATGTGCAAGCCCTGATGTCTCTTATTTTATAGTGATGATCATTTCTCATTATGTTGGTGGGTGCCAACAGAACGTTTTCGCAATCGGAGGAGAGAACTGGTGATTGAAATTTCATGAGAAGATTCCATCTCAAAGGGCAAAATTGCCTTTGTTTTAATGATTGCCACTCCAGTTCATGTATCATGTCTGTGGTACTATCTCCCCTATTTCACGATAATACACAACGAACCACCCTTCTTTGTACTTTTTCGATGTCAACCGTCAGTCCCACCTGATGCGGATCCCACACCACAAAGCAATACACCGGAATACGGCGGACAAGCGTGATGTAAACAGTCGCTTTAGTAGACCAGTTGCACTTTCTAAGTGTTCTGCAAAGGAATCGCAGTCTTTGGTTTGCTCTACCCACAACACTATCTATGTGATCGGTGTCGAAAGCCTTCTGGAAATCTAAAAATATGGAATCAATTTGATATCCCCTGTCGATAGCACTCATTACTGCATGAGTATAAAGAGGTAGTTGTGTTTCACAAGAACGATATTTTCTGAATCCGTCCTGACTGTGTGTCAATCAATCGTTTTCTTCGAGGTAATTCATAACGTTCGAACACAGTATATGTTCCAAAACCCTACTGCAAATCGATGTTAGTGATACGGGCCTTTAATTCAGCGGATTACTCCTATTTCCCTTCTTGGTTATTGGTGTGACTTGAGGAATTTTCTAGTCTTTAGGTATGGAACTTCCTGCGAGCGAGTGGTTGTACATAATTGCTAAATATGGAGCTATTGTATCGGCATACTCTGAAAGGAACCTGACTGGTATACAATCTGGACCGGAGGCCTTGCCTTTATTAAGTGATTTAAGCTGCTTTGCTGCACCGAAGATATTTACTTCTACGTTTCTCATCTTGGCAGTTATTCTTGATTGGAATTCAGGAATATTTACTTCGTCTTCTTTGGTGACGGAGTTTTGGAAAACCGTGTTTAATAACTCTGCTTTAGTGACACTGTTATCAGTGACTTCACCGTTGGTACCGCACAGTGAATGCATTGATTGCGACTTGCCACTGGTGTGCTTTATATGTGACCAGAATCTCTTTGGGTTTTCTGCCAGACTTTCGTTGTGGAAATTATTAAAAGCATCTCGTATTGAAGTACGCGCTATATTTCAAACTTCTGCAAAACTTTGTCAATCTTGGGGATTTTGCATTGTTTTAAATATAGCATGGTTTTTTTTGTTGCTTCTGCAACAGCGATCTGACCCGTTTTGTGTACCATGGGGAATCACTACCATCACTTATCAATTTATGTGGTATATATCTCTCAATTGCCGTCGATACTATCTCTCTGAAATCATTCCACATCTTTTCTAGGCTTACGTGATCAGATCGGAATGAGTAGAGACTGTCACTTAAAAAGGCGTTAAGAGCCTTTTTATCTGCTTTTTAAATAGATGTACTTTGCGTTTCCTTTTGATGGTTGAGGTGCTACTGCATTCAGCCTAGCAGCAACTACCTTGTGATCGCTAAGCCCTGTAATGGTCACGATACTCCGTATTTGTCCAGGTTTATTTGTTGCTAAGAATTCAAGTATACTTTCGCAACCATTTACGCTTCGAGTCAGTTCATGAAGTGATTGTTGAAAATAATTTTCTGAGACAGCATTCAGCACAATTTCGGGAGACGTTTTATGCCTGCCGTCGGTTTTAAACGTATAATTTTTCTTTATGTTATGCAGAGTCTCTGAAAATTTCATTCATTTATCTATGATAGTGTCTGATACAATGGGCCATATATAATGAAAATTTTAGTTTGCGGTAAATTGAATTCAAAGAAAAAACTTTTGAAATTTATTGCTTACAGTTAATTAAAACTGTCCTGCTGCATATGATAGCCCTTCTTTCGCCTCTAGCATGTCTTCCACCTACTTTTTCACCTTCCTGGATGTTTGTCTTGTTTTCTTGGCCATATTAGATGCAGACTTGTCTGAATCGTCTATCTTCATTTTATCGCAGTATTGCTCCCAGTGATCATATTTTCACCAGGATTAATTCCCAGCTTTTTCAGTACCCGACGCTTTCCAAAATTTCCACAATTGAATGTAATAAAAGCATCACGAACTCCTAATTTCATTGTATGCATGTCTACAAATACAGTTTTAGGAAGGCTGTTCCAAATAATGCTGTTGAAACATTCATTTGGGTTCTGTGTCTCCCCTGCAGACATTTCCTTAGAAGATCTGGATGAGCCAAGTCTCTGAATATAGGTTTAATTGCTTTCATAACAGCAGCAGGAAGAGAATGCTGGTGAGAATAAGATTCTCCAGTTGCCTGAGCCCTATTATGTTTGCAACACAAATTTTTTTCCTGATGGACACAATCCATGACATGGCTTATCATTAGTAGAGAACTTATGGAAGAATATGGCCCAAACATCTCTCTTCATTGCCTCCAGATTTTCTTTATTTCTCCTAATTGCCTGCCCATATTATACCTGCCAGTTTTCTATTTCAGTTTTAGTTAACCAACCCTGTCCGGTCAACAATTTTCCATCTTCTAATTTTTTTCTTCTCATATCAATAGTTAGTTTTCTCAGCCTTGTTCCCAAACGTTTTTGAACATGGCCCACACATTCTATTTTGCTAATAATGGCATCTCCATATGGCTTAGAGGTCACCACATTGCTGTATGCCTTATTGTGACCATCGCCCAAATATTTGGTGTACCATAAGGCTCTTGTTCCTACAGAGCGATGAAATATGTTGTACTCCATGAACTTCCGTACCACCACTTGTTCCTCTAAAATTAGCCACACAATTATGTTCTTTATGTTCATTGACTTTAGAACATTTGCAATATTTAGACATTACCTCCATATCTAACACTTTACCGGTGTCTACACTCGTGGCAGTCACTACTCCATTCAGAGAAGTATGTCCTCTTTTCTGCCAACTTCCATCAAGTGCAACTGAAATATGCGAACATCCATCATTTTCTTCAACTGCTTCCCTAGCAGTCAGTTTCATGCTTTCCTCACTGACCCCACATACAGCTTTCTCTAATATTGCAGTCAGTTTTTCAAATTTATTTGATGGTTGATGTAAGTTCGTCACTGAACAAAATGTTCTCCCTACAGCCATGCCCTTGCCAATGGATTCTCAGGCATAAACTAATCTAGTATTGATTTCATAAGGGCCACTTGCAACTGGTTTTGAAGAACTCATAAATGAAATCACAGCTGAGCATTTAGTGAAAATTAAATTCAAAGTAATTGCTAGGCCTTTTCTCTCACTGGCACTCTCACAAATTTTCACACTCTGTGATTCACCATACCGTCTACATTGTACAAACTTAGAAATTACATCTGATAATATTCTTAAATTTATAATTATGTTACTGCACCTCTTGTCACTTACAGTAAATTCGTTGTAACTCTCTTGAAATGGTGAGAGCCTCTTTGATGATACACTTGTTGAAGAATTACAATTAGAAACATTGTTGCTAGGTGACATAACCTCTTGTATAGAAAACTTTCTAAACTTGTTTCCTCTAAATTGTCGTTTCAATAAACACAACAAAACACACGTAAACAAGCACTGCAAACGTAAGTGTAACAACTACTCGCAATCACACTTGAACAAAACTAACCGCGTGTTTGTAAGCGTATTCTTTACAACCAGCAGAAACAAAAGAATACCGACCGTTGCATTCAAAGGATAGCCAACACACTCGGGAGTAAAAAAAGAAAAAAATCCCCAACGTGCAAGTTAGGGCATTTAAAGAACTAAAATATATACAGAAAAGTGGGTGACAGAAAAGTGGGCGTGGCACATAAACACACGTGGTAGGAAAATGCTCCTTAAATGATCGAAAAAAATTTTTTTCAGCGAAATCCTTTTCAGAGTACTTAAATAAAACCTTAATCTATCGAAATATAATGAAAACCGAAAATCGATTTTTTCGACCTGAACCACGGTTTGGTCCCCTTAATCTGTCCTTTCTGAACACTGTTAGGTCGTTTGAAAAAATTTCGGCTGAACTGATTTCCGGCTTCAGCCAGCTTTCCGTACCTACAGTTATTTGAGTTTCAGTGCTATCTATTAGGGCTTGGAGCTCTGATTCTTTCCCAACACAGCTACGACAATTTACAACTACAATACTTGTAGCTGCTTCCTGTGTGTAGTGGACTCCTGATCTATTAAACGTAACTTGGAAACCCACCACCCGATGGCGCAAGTCAAGGAATCTGCAGCCTACACGGTCAGAGAACCGCCTGAGCCTCTGATTCAGTCCCTCCACTCAGCTCTGCACCAAAGGACCACAATCGGTTCTGTCGACGGTGCTGCAGATGGTGAGCTCCGCCTTAATCTCTCAACCAAGACTGGCAGTCTTTACCATTTCCGCTAGCCGCCCGAAACCAGACAGAATCTTCTCCGATCCAAAGCAACACGCGTCATTGGTACCGACATGAGCCACCACCTGCAGCTGGCTGCATCCTGTACTCTTCATGGCATCCGGAAGCACCCTTTCCACATACGGAATGACTCCCTCCGGTATGCACACGGAGTGCTTACTGGCTTCCTTCCCTTGCTTGGCAATAATGTTACTAAGGGGCCTCATTACATGCCCAATGTTGGAGCTCATAACTACCAGCAAACCGACCCTCTGTCAGTGCTCAGAGCTAGCGGGCCGTGAAGCTTCTTCTGGAACAGGGTGGACGGCTGCATCCGGCTCGAGAGACTTCCACCACAGATAACGCCCGCAAGATGTTCGTCAAATGAACCCCTTGTTCTATAACTACCCCAAGCAGTTCTCTCTCCAGTTGTCTTTCAAGCTATGCATTCCACAACTGGCATCTTATTGAAATCTGTAGCAAAACAATTGAAATGTTTCATTAAAAGTGACTGAAAGAGACGGTTTTGCACATGAAGGCAACAATGTAAATATTTCGACACCCAACAAACAGGTGATATTGGTTGTTGCTTTTGCAACGTATTGGCGCATATACTGAGTTAGTTACATGTTCGCCCGCATCTCGTGGTCGTGCGGTAGCGTTCTCGCTTCCCACGCCCGGGTTCCCGGGTTCGATTCCCGGCGGGGTCAGGGATTTTCTCTGCCTCGTGATGGCTGGGTGTTGTGTGATGTCCTTAGGTTAGTTAGGTTTAAGTAGTTCTAAGTTCTAGGGGACTGATGACCATAGATGTTAAGTCCCATAGTGCTCAGAGCCATTTGAACCATTTGAAGTTACATGTTCCATACATCATCTGAACGATCCTTTTATCGAAATGATGTGGGCTGCGTGTATATCATATGTTTGCATGATTAGTGTTAACATCAATGAACACATTATTTTAGTCTTACTCACGCATCTAAACTTAAAAACAAGATTTCTTATTTCCACCTTTATTTATTGTTTTAAACTGGATTCAAGTTTTCAAATAGAAATTCGTTACTAGAATACAAGAAACTGTCCAGGAGAGATGGCTAAGTTGGATTTAAAACTTGCTTTCCTAACTGTCAGACACTCTGTGTTATTGGGCAAAGGACTGAAGGTTTTTGTTACTGCATACTGAACTCCTTTCTAAGCCACTGGCAGTTTTAATGACATGTAATAAATGTCATTTTTCCACCAAGTGATATAAATATGAAGAATTTCATCAGTATATATATATATATATATATATATATATATATATATATATATATATATATATATATATATATATATATATATATATATATATACTTGTGTGTGTGTGTGATGGAGCAATTAAAATGGTTTGCTCCTTGAAGACGTTCTTACATGATATACTTCGGCATACATGAATTTTTCTTACTGATCGTTTTCGTGCAATCAAAACTTTCCTTGTAAGTGATGAGTTCCACCAAAAGTTATTCTATAATGCATTATAGAGTGTAAATCTGCAAAATACGTCAGGAAGTTTGTTTCCAAGATTAGAACTAAATGAAGACTGAAAGCCTGAAATCAATGGTTTGAGAAACTCAGTAATATGTTCAAGTTTACATTGGTATACACACCAAACATTTTGAGCGTTGTACACTGTTTTATTCATTCAGTACCTTTTGCATTCTGTTTGTTAATTACGATTCAGACTCGCTGTGCATATAGTCATGTATTTCATAAAACTTGAGTTTTATGAAAGAGTAACGTGATCCACACATTCATATGCCTCGGAAAGATAAAGAAATACCAACTAGTGTTACTTTACTATCTATGGCTTCTACTGTTTGATGAGTGACCATATGAATAGCGTTCTCAGCTGAGCAACCCTTCTGAAATCCAAACTGTGACACGCTAAGTGAACTGTTTCCACTTGTGTGTGGGACTACTCATCAGTACATTAGTTTTTCGAATATTTTGAAAAAAAATTTCAATAAGGAAATTGGACAATAACTGTGAAGTCTCTCTTGTCACCTTTGTTATGAAGAGGTTTAACTATAGCATATTTTAACCTGTCTGGAAGAATTTACTGTGCCAGTGATGCACTGCATATATCACTAAGGACATTACTTATTAAGTTGGAACAACTCTTCAGAACTCTGTTTACAGTTCAATCAACATCATATGAGCTTTAGTTTTTATAATTTTTATAATTCTGTTAGTTTCAGAGAGAGAGATATATATGCTACTTCTGTTTGCTTAAAATTTTATAGGTTGACGTTTTTAATATACCGTACTAGCTGAAAAACTCGCCATTGCCCCAGAGTTCAGGTTGCCAAAGCCTCCATGGCAAGGGCTCTTCAGAGCTGCATGGACGGCTTTTGTCTTTGCCTAAGCCTGTTAGCGCTTTGCAGCTGAGAGCTGTTAAAATTCCTGACAGGTGTCAAGGATTTTCTAAGCTGACTCGACGTTAGAGGTGTCTAAGTAGTAAAGAGTAAAAGTATTACAAATTCAACTTGATGAGGCATTTTTTCACCGATTTCAGTGTTTATGGCGTCATATCTCTTGAACCACGTGTCATACAATTACAAATTTGTGTAGGTACATTGTAAGGGGTTCACCACCCTGCTGGAGCAAATGTAATCTCGATGTATTGCTCACTTGCTAGAACAACAATTCATAGGTGCTGCTAGAGACATAAAATATCTTTGCCCCTGTCAAAATAGCGCTGCAATAGAGTCGCAAGTCGGAGCAGTCTCTGCTGCATTTGCAGTCGCTCGCTGCTTCAGTGTAGTTGTAGTCTGTCGCTGGTACAGCACAGTTTACAGTTAGTAGTTGTTAAAGTCACAGTGCAGAACAATATGTAAAATTGCATTATATGCAACTGAACAATAATTGTGATCAGCTGAAGAGCTAAATGATACCATGGAATGAGATGATGATGATGAACAAATGAATAATTGTTAATAAAATGAAAAATCAATAGTGCAATTAAGTCAACCATCTATTGTAAGGTAAATTTTAGTCGCCACATACTAGTTATGAGTGTGTTTTTCTTGGAAAATGCCCTGCAATATGAACTTAGCCTGTCGCTTTTCTTGTCGTTATATTGGACTGTGCACATTTTCTAAATTACATAATTTTTCTTGGCAAATTCCCCATAACTTGAACTTAGCAGGTCAGTTCACTTACTGTAATCACAGACATAGGAAATTTTCCATTTTGTAATGTATATATGATGGTTTTCCTATAGAAAGTAGAATATTCTCTTTATATACTATGTAGTTTTTAAGGTATAACAAACACCAGTTCACTTTGACATTTTGCCTTATGATATCCCACTATCTTGTTTGTTTCATATTTCTTTATGCCACTACATTTTGATACCCAGTATGCACTTCTGCACTTGAATATATTCTTGTCTATGGATTTATACCTACCACATTTTTCTATTGTGCAATGCTATATGCACATACCTTGACATATGTTATAAAACAAAACATTTCCTGTTATATTTGATCACATCTTTAGAAACAAGTTTTTCCTTAATGTGTATATAATGTAAATGCTAGATATTGATCCATATTCATCATTTTCAGAAAGCAATACTATGTAAAAGAAATAAGTTAAATAACCACAGTGTTTACTGAAAATTGAAGTGGATATTTTACCATCAGAACAAAAGAGAAGAAATGCAACACTTTGCCATGAAAAGTAGATGGGCCGAAAAGAACAAGCATTAATAAGAATATACTATATGTACCATATGATAGCACTCTTGACTAATCATCTTTCTTTCAGAGCATGACGCGATTATGGCAGACCATCAGGTAAAACTATATACGTTATTTACTGATGAGGTATGTTAGATGTAAGAAACTCTATAATATGTGAAATTATGATGAGAATGAAATAATATATGAAAGAGAATGACAATGGTAATAATGTTACACGAAAGAGAATGCTGTTAGAGAAGTCATTCCTTGATCTGACACAAACAAAAGACGATGATGAATACTGAAGTCTTTACTTTTTGCATATGATGACAATGATGAATTTTTCCCTTTAGTTATGAGATGCTATGTAGTTGTTTAAGTATTTTTTGTAGTTTTTTTGATACTATGTCATATATTGCATAGTATAATGAATGAATATTTTTGGGAGAGACATCTAGAATACATTCATATTAAACGCAATTTTTCATTACCTGTTAATTAAGTGTTTATTACTTTTTCTGAATAACATGTATACATTTCTTCTTTCAGCTTAATAATCGATTTCGTATTTTTTCCAGGAAGAACATTTCATGTCATCAGAATCATTTTTGAGATACGTTTTTTTATGTTATATTCTACAGACACTTAGTGATTAAGCTTGCTCCATCACTAGTATTTTATCTACTTCTTTCTATCATTCATGAATATGATCACATATACTTTACTTATTTGATAACATTGCTGCAGCTGACTCATGACAAGTGACAAATGACGTTAATTCTTTTTATTTCCAACACTAAATCAAAAGCAAATATTCTCATTCGCCAGCAAGTAACCATTAACCGCAAAGCAATGCATTGGTGGTTCATAAAACAAAAGTATATGTACTATATATTCCAAAATTCCGTTCTTGTCTTATATATAGATTCCATTACCTGTATGTATCATTAGGCTAGGCACCTTGTTCACTAGATTAAATGTCATACATTTTAGTTATCTTTCATGTCAATTACACTTATATGTCCTTACTACCAGCTAAATGCTACAAATATGAAACACCTATTTCTGGATACTAATTTGTATATCATTTGTATCAGTTAACGAAATTTTGAAAGGCCACTGAGTGCCAAGACTTCTCCAGTTAAGAATGTATAAGACTACTACTGATGATTTCTATGTTACACTTATTTAATGCTTTAATTCTACTGTTTGGCCTTTGAACGTGACAACATATTTTAAAATTGTCATGTAAAGCTTCCTAGAAGCCACATAAATGAGCAACATAATTTTTTTTTCTTGATCTCCTAATTACATCGAATCAAATATATATATCTATGTAAAACCGCTAATGAAACGCTCATGTGAGTTTAACTTACATATGTTATGGGACAGAAACACAGCTTATACTTTATAATTATGGATTGATGTTAATAATGTAACTTTCACAAAATGTTATAAGGTTAAGTGTATCCTTCAACTGCTGAGCCAATCACCACCAATTAATGAGGCATTCCTATATCCAGTCCATCCTCATGGTCATTGAGCACTCTGTTTAGATTTTTTGCACTAATTCTGCGTTGATGCACAAATAATAGATTCTACAAGAATGTGGTGTTCACATATCAAGCTGTCCACCACACTGAACCACAAAGATGTTATTGCTTGCTGTACCTAATGTGCTACCAAAAGGGCAACATACGATATTAATACTACATTTCAGTGTCTTGGTTACACTGATTAATACTTCGGAAAAGAGAACTTCAGAATGTCACACCTGGTATTGTGCTTCTGTGAAAAAATATAGACTTTTCAATGCAGCTATGTGCAACCCACTGTGCTGCAACCATGATGCTATCCTTTTCATTCCTCACCTACTTCTAATAAAAAATACTTAAGACATATACTAAACAATAATTTGAATTGACAGTGCTTATGCACTTCATCTGATTCTCAGTATTCATAACTACCTTTGTATTTCAATACTTATATAATTTGTCAATGATTTCATAACTACTCTGTAACTATCTAAAACATATGTACAATAATTACCAAAACTTATTTTGTGGACTTAGTAAACTAAATATTTCATATCTATTTGCAGTAGAAAAATTTGTTACTCATAATAAGTCCAATTGACTCACCATCACTGCCAAATGTTTATGCCCATTGGAGGGTTATGTAAGGGGTTCACCATCCTGCTGGAGTAAATGTAATCTCGATGTATTGCTCACTTGCTAGAACGACAATTCACTGGAGCTGCCTGCGACATAAAATATCTTTGCCCGTGTCAAAAGAGAGCTGCAATAGAGTCGCAGGTCAGAGCAGTCTCTGCCGCAGTTGCAGTCGCTCGCTGCTACAGTGTAGTTGTGGTCAGTCGCTGGTAAAGCGCAGTTTACAGTTAGTAGTTGTTAAAGTCACAGTGCAGAACAAACTGTAAAATTTTATTATATGGAACTGAATAAAAATTGTGATCAGCCGCAGAGCTAAATGATACCATAGAATGAGGTGATGATGAAAAAATGAATAGTTGTTAACATAATGAAAAATCAACATTGTAATTAAGTGAACCATCTATTGTAAGGTAAATTTTATTATTTTTTTGGCATGCGCTTAGTTAAGTCACTTGTCTGAGATGTTAATATGAATTAGTTTCAATCTTTTCTTTTGTGATTCGTCAGCACCAATTGACCCAAATTTGTAATATATTAAATTTTCCCGTGTAATGGGTTGTAGATCTTTATCAATAACGTAAAAAAATTTCAGAATATAATTTTTTTACCAGTCAACTATAAAAGTATAAATTCCTCTTAAGTCATTGCCAGTCCCAATACAGTCATTTATCTAAATTAAAATATTCCAGAATTTTTGTCAGATCATAGTCATGTGTTCTTTAATAATCAGACGACCAGCTGTGCAGCTGTGTCACTAAGTAAAAGTCAGTTTTTCTCGTGATTCAGATCTCAGACAAGTGATATCCAGTATTAGTAGATAGGCCATCATTGCACCAAGCTGTGCAATTTACGAGCAGATATATAGACAGCTTTATCCGGCGACCCCTTCACTTGGTAAGAATTTTTCAGTTTAATTCGCATGGACATATTCAGGTTAATTTCACAGGGCCATGGCATAGCGCTGCTTACATCAAAATTTATCAGATTTTCACGAGTTAAAATTTATCAGTTTTCATGTCAGAATTTAACCATCCAAATATAATTATTGTATTTTTTTATTTTCTGTTCGGAAAGGTTACACATCATTATTTTTTTATTTATACAGGAAGGTTAAAACATTCTGCTGCATATGTGGGTACTGTTTGCGAAATATGGTGCGAACACAGCTAGTAGCAAAAAAGTAATAAATTTAAACGGCATACCCAATGCGGCAGTTTTTCACTAGTCCCACTGTATGTGACGTTCTATGGCTTTAAGTGAATGTGTATGTAGTTGCATTTAGTGGCATACATGAATAAAAAATTTAAACGTTTTGCATGATGCGGCAGCTTTTCACAAATCTCATTGTTTATTACGTCATATCGCCAGAACTATGACAGGTATGTGGATCCTACCCCAACAGCGATTGTCGCCTGAGAGTACAGGAAGTGTGTACCAGTTTCGGTTACAATCAGTCAAGCGGTTTAGGAGAAGATGTGGCACACACACACACACACACACACACACACACACACACACACACACACACATACACATATTTTTATAATATGTGTGGATTCTCTTTTACGACTTGTGAATTATCGACCGAAACATTGTCATTTAGTTGAAGTGTTACGGTATCTTGTATTTTTTGTAATATGTAAGCAATGTCGGATCTTGACCTTTCCTGGCTTTAATGCAAATTTTCCTCTACCTCTTGCATGAGATTCTTAATTCCCTTAGTTATCCATGATTTATCTGGTTTTTTTAATGAATCTTCCGGATAATTTTTTGGCAAAGTAACTTTCGAATATTGACACAAATTTACTATGGAATAAATAGAACCTGAGATGAATACCTCTTTCTATATATACCTCATCACATACCACCACCTTTAACTTACTCTTAAAACATTGTACCCTAGTCTCATTAACACGCCTTGGTGCTTTGTATGAACCTGCCTCAGCGTTTTAAGGTGGCATATATTTTCTTTCCATTAATTGTCCATCATGATCACATAGTCCATTAGTAATTTGGTGCACATTAATTGTTTCAGTGTTCTACTGTCTTGATGCACACGAGTTGCAAAATTGACTACTTAATTCAGATTGAGACACGCATATAATAATTCGAGCTCGTTTTTCCTGTCGGTATATTTCAAGAAATCTGCATTGAAATCTCCACAAACTAGTGTTTGTTCTTCTTTGACGGGTAGCTCAATAATTCATGTAGAGGTCTCATAAATAACTGAACGTTTCGTAGAGGGGATCTGTAGACTTTTACAATTATCAGAGAAATATTCTTCGTTAACAGTATCCCTCTAGATCTCATAATCACAAACGCTATTTATTTGATTCTTTGACTTTCTGGCCAACTTTTAAATATGTTGGAACTCCTCCTTTCCCACGTTAACTTCTCCGCCCCAATGGTTACGTCGAGTTCAGAGAGGCTCGGAATACCTGGCACTTCAAAATTTTCCACAGCTTCAAGGCATACAGAACATCATCTACCTTGTTTTCGAACCTTCTATTGTTGTGCTGAATTAATTTTATTTCCTGGAAACTTTTCCATATAATAAGGTCCTGTTCTGATACACTTTCAGTACTACCTGTCTGTGACTTGACTCTAACCTACCAAATTTGCTCCTATGACCCCAGTAATCACTGGCATTTTGTCTTGTGTGCTTGTGACCGTCCTGACACTTCAGCGAGATGCTCAGCTAATGTTTCAGTACCCCTCCCATTCATAAGTAGGCCATTATTTGTCTATTCCTATTTGCCAATCGGAGAAACAGGCGTAGTACTAATACGAGACTTGGTTTTAGACAAATGCAGTTCGTCCAGCTCTTTGTTTAAATTGCTAACAGCCGTGTTCGCCCAAGGCTGGTCATATCGCTGCCAAACCTCCGGAAACCTCACATAGCTGTGTGCTGTTGTTGCTCCTAAATCCTCCATGTTACATTTAACGCTATATTCTAAGTTGCCAGCCAGACTCTCTCCTGCTCTTCCTACTATAAGTATCACATGTTCTCTGTCAAAATCCATGCAAAAGGCCGCTTTGTTCTCTGTCATCTCGCTAGGCTTGGCTCTAGGTTTCACAATGCTTGTGACGTGTTAGTCTACATTTAACTTTCCCTGTAGCATTTGGCCTACAGCTCTCCCATGTCTGCTTCCTAGCAGCGAGAGTCTTCTTTCTACGTGGCGTTCCTACGAATCTACTGCAGTCTGCTTAGACAGATTTGACTACGGAAGCGTAAAACATAAAATACGTCCGCAGGTCCTGACCGTCCAACGGGTACCGACCGACCGCTATGTCATCCTCTTCAAATAGCGTCATTGGATGCCGTGTCAAGGGGCGTGATATCGGCACACCGCCCTCCCGGCCATTGTCAGTTTTCGGCCGCTGGAGCCGCTGCTACTTGGTCAGACAGCTCCTCAGTTGTTACTTACCACCAAGGAAATATCGTTGGCACTACCGGGAATCGAACCTGTATCCTACATATGGCAGTCAGCCGCATTGGCCATTCAGCTGCGAAGGCGGAAAGGTTGGACAACACCATTGCACGACATTGGTGAGCTGTTGTGTTATCAGTTGCCTCCACTGGTGTTGTTTTCCACTGTTCAAATGGTTCAAATGGCTTTGAGCACTATGGGACTTAACTTCTGAGGCCACCAGTCCCCTAGAACTTAAAACTACTTAAACCTAACTAACCTAAGGAAATCACACACATCCATTCTGAGGCAGGATTCGAACCTGCGACCGTAGCGGTCGCGCGGTTCCAGACTGTAGCGCCTAGAACCGCTCTTCCACCCCGGCTGGCTGTTTTCTACTGTCCAGGAACAATTCGTGGCGAGTTGTTTTAGTGTGAATAAATGGACCATGTTATGCACAATAGACCAAGTTCCGTTCCTTTAAACTTTCTGACGCGAGCGCGTTCTGTTGGGAAACAACATAGCCTATTTGGAAAGAAAATCACTATTGTCGTCGCAGCAACGGTTGCCATAAAATATTGAAAACAATTAAGTGCCGTTTCCCCTACGTTTATTTTTCAAATTTGCATCAAAATCCACAAGCCACAATCCAAATTTCTGTTTTGCAACAGTACACCAAGCGCATCTTACCAATCTACGGTGAAGTGATGGTAAACGGGACATAGGGCAGCGCTGGTTCACAATATCAGCTGTGCGCACAGACAAACAAACGCCTTCCTTCCTTGTTCTGTGAGCTGTATGGTGTTTACGGACTTCATAAAATGGTTCAAATGGCTCGGAGCACTATGGGACTCAACTGCTGTGGTCATCAGTCCCCTAGAACTTAGAACTACTTAAACCTAACTAACCTAAGGACATCACACACAGCCATGCCCGAGGCAGGATTCGAACCTGCGACCGTAGCAGTCGCACGGTTCCGGACTGCGCGCCTAGAACCGCGAGACCACCGCGGCCGGCCGGGACTTAATACTACGTTGTGTGTTGTAACGTCGTGAACATTATGGTTACTAGGTGTGATAATGTTTTCAAAACAAGGACACAACGGATTATTGAAAGTGCAACAATGATGTGGGATAGATCTGACGCTTTGAGTACGAAATCATAAGTTTCTATTAGAGGCTAACCTCAAAAGAACTCCAAAAAAGACACAAACAAAATGGTATGAAGTTTACGGATTTAATTGTTCTTCCGCTATTTAGGGAGAATTTATATCTTCAAGCCCGAACATACGTCCAAAGTTTCTTCTCTGAATTAAAATAGCCGTAACAATGACTTACTGTCAAGTGTAGTAGTGGGTAAGGAAACCATAGACGGAGCTGTAACTTTTAATGAGGATGACAAGTGCAGTTCTGGCAATAATGAAAGGTATATAAAGGTAAATGAAGCGATCCAACAGCAGAATGTGTGTTGTAACCAAATAGAACAGTTGCTGAAAGGGGTGCCAAAAAGGAGACGGAAATGTAGACACGAAAACTAAGACAGGAAGAATAGAAAAAAAATGTTGCATGCAAAACTACGGCTATTTCGCTCAAAGAAATGTCTTCAAAGAAGACAAAGATTTCTGACATTAACTCTGCCCCTGCAAATGTTTGCAAAAAGCGGGAAGGGTCGATGATAGGACAAAATGTGACAAATTTTATGATGCTGAATCTCGTGATGCGCAGCGTGCATTGATTTGTTCAATGGTTCCTGAGTTTTAAAAACAAGGAAAGGGTAAAAACTGTGGTGTCACCGCCAGACACCACACTTGCTAGGTGGTAGCCTTTAAATCGGCCGCGGTCCGTTAGTATACGTCGGACCCGCGTGTCGCCACTGTCAGTGATTGCAGACCGAGCGCCACCACACGGCAGGTCTAGTGAGACGTCCTAGCACTAGCCCCAGTTGTACAGCCGACTTTGCTAGGAAAGGTTCACTGACAAATACGCTCTCATTTGCCGAGACGAAAGTTAGCATAGCCTTCAGCTACGTCATTTGCTACGACCTAGCAAGGCGCCATTATCAATAGATATTTAACTTGTGATGCCTGTACCGTCAGACCGATGTACACCACTTATGGATTAAAGTTAAGTATTCTACCAGTTACCTCCCGTTTTGCTAGTCTTATTTCTCTGACCTGTTCCAGACCCCACGCCAGACTGCGTGAGCTTAAAAGCGTGCATTTCGGCCTCCTCTAGCAACACGGTGTTGGCTCTTCTGCCAACACTTCAAAAACATCAACCAATAGAAAGTTTAACGGGTTTTACGAGCTGTGTGGGGTCGTTGAATGTAAAACGATCTTCTTATAGACGTTGAGGATGTCAAGCGGGTAACGCTTTGCAAAATACACTCCTGGAAATTGAAATAAGAACACCGTGAATTCATTGTCCCAGGAAGGGGAAACTTTATTGACACATTCCTGGGGTCAGATACATCACATGATCACACTGACAGAACCACAGGCACATAGACACAGGCAACAGAGCATGCACAATGTCGGCACTAGTACAGTGTATATCCACCTTTCGCAGCAATGCAGGCTGCTATTCTCCCATGGAGACGATCGTAGAGATGCTGGATGTAGTCCTGTGGAACGGCTTGCCATGCCATTTCCACCTGGCGCCTCAGTTGGACCAGCGTTCGTGCTGGACGTGCAGACCGCGTGAGACGACGCTTCATCCAGTCCCAAACATGCTCAATGGGGGACAGATCCGGAGATCTTGCTGGCCAGGGTAATTGACTTACACCTTCTAGAGCACGTTGGGTGGCACGGGATACATGCGGACGTGCATTGTCCTGTTGGAACAGCAAGTTCCCTTGCCGGTCTAGGAATGGTAGAACGATGGGTTCGATGACGGTTTGGATGTACCGTGCACTATTCAGTGTCCCCTCGACGATCACCAGTGGTGTACGGCCAGTGTAGGAGATCGCTCCCCACACCATGATGCCGGGTGTTGGCCCTGTGTGCCTCGGTCGTATGCAGTCCTGATTGTGGCGCTCACCTGCACGGCGCCAAACACGCATACGACCATCATTGGCACCAAGGCAGAAGCGACTCTCATCGCTGAAGACGACACGTCTCCATTCGTCCCTCCATTCACGCCTGTCGCGACACCACTGGAGGCGGGCTGCACGATGTTGGGGCGTGAGCGGAAGACGGCCTAACGGTGTGCGGGGCTGTAGCCCAGCTTCATGGAGACGGTTGCGAATGGTCCTCGCCGATACCCCAGGAGCAACAGTGTCCCTAATTTGCTGGGAAGTGGCGGTGCGGTCCCCTACGGCACTGCGTAGGATCCTACGGTCTTGGCGTGCATCCGTGCGTCGCTGCGGTCCGGTCCCAGGTCGACGGGCACGTGCACCTTCCGCCGACCACTGGCGACAACATCGATGTACTGTGGAGACCTCACGCCCCACGTGTTGAGCAATTCGGCGGTACGTCCACCCGGCCTCCCGCATGCCCACTATACGCCCTCGCTCAAAGTCCGTCAACTGCACATACGGTTCACGTCCACGCTGTCGCGGCATGCTACCAGTGTTAAAGACTGCGATGGAGCTCCGTATGCCACGGCAAACTGGCTGACACTGACGGCGGCGGTGCACAAATGCTGCGCAGCTAGCGCCATTCGACGGCCAACACCGCGGTTCCTGGTGTGTCCGCTGTGCCGTGCGTGTGATCATTGCTTGTACAGCCCTCTCGCAGTGTCCGGAGCAAGTATGGTGGGTCTGACACACCGGTGTCAATGTGTTCTTTTTCCATTTCCAGGAGTGTAAGAACACCTTGAAGGAGTTCCTGACTGTCGTGGAGTACAGCGTGGAAAAAAATAAAATTGATATATCCTTGTACAAGAGGTAACTGAACACATTAAGAAATTCTCCCAATATAAATCTTTAATGTTATCTGCATTATTGAAATTGTTTTGTGTTTCATAACGATCAATAAAAGATACGTCCACGCCACAATAATTACAGTTTTGTTACCTTCCGCATGTTTTCCAAACATGTATAGCTTGCAGAATATAAGTTGCTATTTATTTGAGCTTCGTTTTCAATAAAGTGACCTCATCAAGTTGTTTCAGACTATGAAAGGCATCTACACTGAAGAAACAAAGAAACTGGTACACCTGCCTACTATCGTGTAGGGCCCTCGTGAACACGCAGAAGTGCCGCAACACGACATGGCATGGACTACACTAATGTCCGAAGTAGTGCTAGGGGGGAACTGACACCGTGAATCTTGCAGGGACTTCTCTTCTAAACGGCACGTTGAAAGACATCCCAGATAGGCTGAATAAAGGCTCATGTCTTGTGTGGGGGGGGGGGGGGGGGGGGTTGGTAGTCAGCTGAAGTGTATAAGCTCACAAGGGTGTTTCTAGAGTCACTCTGTAGCAATTATGAACGTGTGGGGTGTCGCATTGTCCTGCTGGAATTTCCGAAGTCCGGTTGAATGCACAATGGACACGAATGGATGCAGCTGATCAGACAGAATGCTTACGTACGTGTAACCTCTCAGAGTCGTATCTAGAAGTATCAGGGGTCCATATCACTCCAATTGCACATTCCCCACACCATTACAGAGCCTCCAACCGCTTTAACACTCCCCTGCTGACATGCAGGGTCCATGGATTCATGAGGTAGTCTCCAAACCGGTACACGTCCATCCGCTCGATACAGTCTGTAATGAGACTCGTCCGACCAGGCAACATGTTTTCTCTCAACAGTCGAATGTCGGTGTTGGCGGGATCAGGCGAGGCGTAAAGCGTTGTGTCGTGCAGCCTTCGGCTAAGAAAGCCCACATCGATGATGGTTCGTTGAATGGTTAGCATGCTGATATTTGTTGATGGCCCATAATTGAAATCTGCAGCAATTTGCGTAAGGGTTATACTTCTGTCACGTTGAACGATTCTCTACAGTCGTCGTTGTTCCCGTTATTACAGGATCTTTTTTCGGCAGCAGCGATGTCGGAGATTTGATGTTTTACCGGATGCTTGATATTCATGGTACACTAGTGAAATGGTCGTACGGGAAAATTCGTACTTCATTGACAGCTCGGAGATGATGTTTCCCATCGCTCGTGCGCCGACTATAACACCACATTCAAACTCAGTTAAATCTTGATAAGCTGCCATTGTAGCAGCAGTAACCGATCTAACAACTGCGACAGACACTTGTTGTCTTATACAGGCGTTGCCAGCCGCAGTGCCGTATTCTGCCTGTTTACGTATTTCTGCACAAAAATGTTCAGATGTGTGTGAAATCTTATGGGATTTAACTGCTAAGGTCATTAGTCCCTAAGCTTACACACTACTTAACCTAAATTATCCTAAGGACAAACACACACACCCATGCCCGACGGAGGACTCGAACCTCCGCCGGGACCAGCCGCACAGTCTATGACTGCAGCGCCTGAGACCTCTCGGCTAATCCCGCGCGACGTATTTCTGTATTTGAATACCCATGAGTATACCAGTTTTTTTAGGACTTGAGTGTAATTTCCTAATGCTTCATTGTTAAAATAAACCTAATGGACTGTTCAGTTACACGTAATGAGACCAAAAGGCTTTCTGGTATTTCAGTCTATTGGTGCATAACAAAAGCTCACAAGCGACATTTAAGTACAGGTAGGCTAACGACCATTTTTGTAATTTTTCGCGTTGTTTAGAATTTAATTCCTTTGACATTCAACTACTATTTGAAACATCAATAACTCTTCGTCGGTACAAAAATTTGGGATAGTACAATAATAAATACATTTTTAAGGGAATGGAAACTTTGATATTCGCTACCTCACTCACATTTTGACGCTTGGCCTAGTGATGCGAAACACTGTCTAATTGTACGGTAAGATGCGTGTAAACAGTGCTTCCGCCGAGTTAATCTAAATGCAGTGTATATATTATATTTAATGGCGTAAATGCATTCGGTTCAACGTATACGACACAAGAAGTAGGGAATTGTAGTAAACATGTGTTCCAAAATGCGTACGTGAAGAGATAAGAATTCCGTCTTCAGGCCACAAGTGGCCCATCGGGACCATCCGACCGCCGTGTCATCCTCAATGAGGATGCGGATAGGAGGGGCGTGTGGTCAGCACACCACTCTCCAGGTCGTTATGATGGTTTTCTTTGACCGGAGGCGCTACTATTCGGTCGAGTAGCTCCTCAATTGGCATCAAGAGGCTGAGTGCACCCCGAAAAATGGCAACAGTGCATGGCGGCCGGATGGTTACCCATACAAGTGAGAGGTGGCATGAGCCCCCTCTCATATTTCTATCTTACGATTCTCCTCTCTAGTTGCATGCGGTGGAGGGTTGCTTTTCCTTAACACGCGTACTTCCCACGCTGCGTCTCTCGTCACCCGGGTGGGCCGGTGACAGGCGGGCTCTGTGGAACGGGAGAGAGTTAAGCCGACGTGTGTGAGGCAGTCGAGTGAATGCTTTTCAGACGCCGACATTGTCAAGAGACACGCCCGCTGGGGTGTGAAGTAGCGGCTGGGCTAGAGGTTCCGTTACTTCAGAGAAACTTTGCGAAAACACTTTCTGGCGGGCTACCAGCGAGGCGTGGGAATGACTTGTGTACCCACGCAGTTGCGGCGGGAAAATTCCCGCACTTTCTGCAAAATCAGCACAGAAATTGGCGCCAAGTATCTCCATTGGTGGAAAGGTAGTGCTCCGGCAATGGAGTGGAATTTCCGCCGGTTTTCGAGTTGCTGATTGGAACGTAACCATGGCCACTGTCGTGGGGGCGGGAATGTTCGGTGTTCGGCCTGTACGGGTGCTCTGGGTAGTCGGCAGTCGCCTTTCGGTCGAGGACGTCGGAGCAATCAGCCCTCGCCTGCGGTACGCCAGATCGTGTTCTGGGAGATAAGAAGACTGTTGGTAATGTACGTCCGCAGCACCGGCAGATAGGGATTTTCCTAGGTGATAATCAGAGCTCAGCAGAGCGCGCCTGTTCATCCTTTTCTAACTTTGTTCAGTTTCGAGTAACAGCAATTACCATTGGGTTAGCTGTGTGTCTCTCTTGAGATTTGAGTGGAAAGGAATTGGCTCCACATACCACTTCGTCTTAAACCTCACGATCTAAGTTAGGGACAACTTCACCTTTATAGTGTTTGTATGAATCTCCAATTTTAGCCAATTTGATGTTTTATAAATTTGCTGTGTTTCTTTTACTATTCTGTGTTTAATCTTAATAAATCATATTGTTATTTTGAACAGAACTTTCATTCTGTTAATCAATAGAGCAACCCTATCATTCCTCACTATGCTAATGAAACCTTTGGTTATTTAACTTATGTATCAAATTAAATTACTGCAGGTGCCAAACTCTCTTCTACTCCACTAGCAGGGTTGATTAGAGTCAGTTCGCGTATTTTTTTTATCCTTGTGCAACAGCAAAAGTCGGAGTTAGAATAGGGGGGGCTTAGAGCATGATTTACACATGTGGATTCTAGTAGAATTTAGAGATAAATACACTACTAGCCCCGGCACCTCGCATAATATGGCGACCCTTGGCCTCGGATCTTTCCTGTGAATCTCTGATAAACAAACAGGATTCTTAGTAGGAACATTCAATTTTTTTTCTCTATTTTTTTTAATGATTAATATCCAAGTTTTTTTTGGTAGTTCCGCGTTTAGTTTTAAGTAGCGGCGCATGACTACAGTTTTTGTTTTCAGTGTATATATTTTTTGTTCATTGTTTTTTTTGTGTTTCGCTGATGTGGTGTCTGTACCGCATCGCACTTTGTCGGATTTGTGTGCGGTTTCTGTACCACATCAAATTGTGTTTGTGATTACAGCGTTGGAACAGCGTTGTTGAAATTTTATGTTTATGTGTAAAAAATATATGGAGTAGATTAATTTTATTGTGCATTTTAGATGAATTTGTTTTTATGAATGATAACGAGGAGTAAGGCACGACTATTATCGGGCGAAGCTAAAACAAAAGAGGATAGCATAATGGATAAGGGGCAGTTTACTGACGGGGATAGGTGCGGAGATGAGATGGGCACATTTTTTGCAGGACAGGACGACAGGGTCATTGATGAGGAAAGTGATTTGGACGCGATATTAGAGCAACGTCGCGGCCGTGATTATGATAGTGAGGTAGAGGATGAAACGGAGACAGGCACACAGGTCGAGACGGTAGTAGAGGTTTATAATCAAACGAACGAGAGCAGACAGGGGCCAGCTCGGCCACGTCAGAGCTCTAGCGCCCAGGTGTCCAGAGTTACATCACCCATGTGTGACGAGGATCAAAATGATGACATTAACCCAATACTGAGCTTCCTACGATCAATGAAAGAAGAAGCTGACGAACAGCGTAAGAAGGACAAAGAAGAAGCTGACGAACAGCGTAAGAGGGAGAAGGAAGAAGAGGAGAAACAACGTAAGAAGGAGAAGGAAGAAGCTGACGAACAGCGTAAGAGGGACACTGAGGCAATAATCTCGCATATAGGGGCAATTCGTGGGGAATTATTAACAATAAAGAAAGAATGTGGAGAAGCAAAACAAATGTCAATGGTAGCACAAAAAGTAGCAGGCCTAGCCAAAACTGCAGCAACAGGGGCAATGAAAATCGCAAGAGTAACTCTTAAACTCGCAGGGCGCGTGCGACGTGCGACACAAGTCCACTCGAAATCCCTAGCGGCCTTAAAGACTCAAGGTAATATTGCGGTTACGAACATCACGAAACGAATGAAAGAAGTAGAGAGTCGGATAGCAAAACTAGAGCGAAATGGGCACACGAGCACTGCGCGTTCGGATACCAATGATGGAGCACACAGGATTGTGTCTCCGAGGAAAAGCCCGCCGTGCTCTAGCCCAGTGACAGCGTGCGGAACAAACAATGCACACGCAGAAACAGCGAGTAATAGCTCCAATAATTGCAGCCCACTTAGAAGAGTGAATGCTGAATGCCACTTCCACTGTGATACAGACGTAGCACATCACAGTTATCAGCAAGATAGATCAGGACACTCCGCAGACGTGCAAGTATCGGAAACGTCTGACAACACCAGTGCGAGGATCGGACAGAATTTTGATCACAATCACTTCCTGTCGATACTCAAATTCCAGAAGTTCAAAGATAATGGAGGGTCGATGCATCCGAAGAGCTGGGTGATGCAATTTACTAATTCATTACCGTCGTCATGGCCAACCCAGGCCAAATTAGAATTCATGTGTGGACACATCGAAGGCCAAGCCGCGGAAAAGATGCGGGGCGTGGCAGCGACGTGTCGGACTTATCAGGAATTTGTTGGTGCATTCCTGCGGACCTACTGGTCAAAGGAAACGCAAGACAGGATTAAAGAGGAAATAATATTTTGTCCTGAACTGGAAGTGTCCGGGCATAAGAGCGCAACCAAATTTTTTGATGATTTACTCAAGAAGAATCAGTTTTTAGATAGTCCATACAGCAACGGAGAAATTATTAAATTTTGCTTTTCGAAATTGCCAGTTAGGTATCAACAGACACTTGTCGGGAAGTGTGGATCTGACATAGATGCATTCAAGAGTCTACTGCGCGAACTCGAAGTAGTCTTCGATAAACAAGACGCAAAGGACAGGAAGAAGGCGCAAAATAACAAATACCACGGGCCAGCAAGGGAAGACGACAACAGATCGCATAATCGCACTGGTCAGTTAGGAAACCAGGGTTACCGAGATCAAGGTTACGCTATTCAAGGTTATGGAAACCAGAGACACGGAAACCAGAACGTCAGGGAACAGGGTCAATCCAGACAAGCAATCTGGGACAGGAGGAATGACGAACGGCAAAGCGACCGTAATTGGAGGGAGCGAAATCAAGGACAACAGGAGAACCAGGAGATTGAAATTAGACCTCCAAATCCTAATGCACGTCAGAGGAGGGGGAGTCTAAGAAGGGATTGACGCTAGTCCATAGGACTCCACCACATATCTCACGTAAAGGAGTTCGTAGAATAGTAGTAGTGTAAGAAATGTACATAGTAGAATAGGCAAATATATGAACCTTTGTTCGGGGAACAATAATCGTTACATTAATAGATTAAGATTGCTAAAGTATTAACACGCTGCGTTGTCTTGCATAAGAATTTACTGCTGCTATCCTCTTTTTGTTTATGTTTGCGATCTCCAATGTCGATGGAGTAGGAGACACTACCTTTTCATGAGCAATGTTTTTGTCCTTTCCTATCTGGTGTCCATGTTAAGGGATAAGGATGAGTGACGAGACGTCGCACAAACGGGCGCATACAAGAACGTGCTCTTAGAAGCGTTCTGAGAGGTCGTGATACGCTCCATAGCGGCCACAACCAGTTCGTGAGACGTTCATACCAATGCTTGCAGGCACGCGTCAGTGCACTGCACGATTGTGGTATATTGCGCGATTTCGAGGGTGAATATGGGCAGTATAGTTTTTGCAGAGCTGCGCCGGTATCGTTGTCTTGCAAGTCGGGGTGAACCTGTGAGCATTTGACTCTAATGGTGCCCTAGACGAGAGAAATGAGGGCATAAAAGCCTACCATGCTAATGTGCTGGTTGGGGATTTAGCGTGCTGCTCGTTTTTGTCACAGATGAATCACCAAGGAATTGTACTTGGATATTCGTGACATACTGTGTAGCTGGCGTGTGTTGGGTGTCTGAATCCTCAACAGGAACCAGTCCTGGCTTGGTCATATTACATTGCTTCTGGAAAGGTGTACTTCGATCGCGAAAACCGCTTCACATAGAGAAGGAAGTTGCAACTATAAATTTATTGTCGTGTATAGCCATGGCTAACCCAGTCTCTGGAGTTTCAGTGAGGCGTAATGAAAACTCGGAGGTCATGTCGTACGGCGCGCACATCACTGTCGTCAATAGCGGCGAGCAGCAAGACATCTCAGCGTAACAGGAACTATGTAAGGGTATTGTATAAGGTAAATAAAAAATAAATAAATAAATAAATAAATAAATAAAATAAAATAAATAAATAAATAAATAAAAGGGAAAGTACGATACTAGGATAAGTTAAACTGTAGGATTTAACAATAACTAGATTAATATTGTGGGGGTTTTCTACCACAAGTGTGGCGCGCGCCTGTTGAGTTGCTATTTTTCAGGTCACCAAACCACAGACCCGAGATGGAGGGACGACGGGCGAGCGAAAGTAGCGTAGTTGCATGTTCTTTATAGCACAGTAAAACTTAGACCTGCATAACAACATAATTTAATTAAAAGACGTAGAATGTAGATCGTTGGGATATGGTAGTTAATTCTTGAAGCATGTCCACTGTCGATCTATATAATTAATAGTAATATTAGTGCGGGCCCGCACATTTAGTTGTTCATCCATTATAAAGCATCAGTTATCACACACCATGTACATACTGAGATCGGTCTCTACACATATATCAAAATAAATTATTTCCATGTCTAGATTAGATGTTATAATGATTGCCATAGATTAATAACTATAAAAGTAAAATAAGAGTGTCTGAAATGACAGACCATCAATGTTTCATTATGTAAATTTATTATAACATAGAAGGTCATGGGAAAAAGTTAGGCATAAGACTTTTGTAAGAATTGTACAGATGACGAGGAACGTGGCAATGCAGAGGCCAGCCAGCGCAAAAACAAGAGGTCTTCGGCTACCTGCTAGAGGGCGAGCGTCCCGTCCTACACGCTGACAGTCACCCAGCTGCCTACCTGAGGGATTACACGGGACCCTCGCCCCGCCACAAGCGAAAGTGGGGCTGGCCGTTGACCCTGACACGCGACAGCCTGCTAGCTCTCCGGACGCGGCAGCCGCTTGGAGGGATTCCCTGCGGCAGACCACGTTGTCGTGAGTACACAAAGAACATCACATATCGTGTCAAAACCTGCGCATCATGTGCCTCAGGACAGAAAGGGACGCTCTATACTCACCTGTTTGGGTTTTTACAACTCACTAGCATTGGCCGATCTGCATACACAAAGCAGTATCGTGCCACACTAACAAATGTATGGTCTCATGTCTTACTTCTCCTCTCTATTAGAGAGCAGTTTTTAACAATAGTCGCTCCTAGTTCGATCCTGTATGGATGACCTCACACACTTGTGGAGTCACTCCACGTGCCATCATCCCTCGTCGAACTGCAATATTGGGAAACATAAAGTTCTGTCCAGCGAGAGAAGAGACCTAGACTAGTGATGTATCCCAACGAGTAGACCTCAGAGACAATTAATCGACGTGAGGAGAGCCTATCACTGTGTCTTCCTACCATACGGCCGTGATCATATGCGTGGGTCTGACTACAATCTCAACAGCGTACTGCAGACACTCCAGAACTCCCTATTGCTGTTGCCACAACGTAGCAACTACAACCGACGTTTAGCCTTATGTGATGTCAGTACAGTGGAATCAGTGAAGTGCCACGGATATTTCTAACAATGTGATTTAGTGCCTCATTCTCAGCACAGTCGTGAACTTTGTGCAATGTGCACGCACAATTTGATGCCCCATGAACCTTGTTTTTTTTGTTTTTCTTAAATTTCTTTCTCTTATGTTGTTTCTGTAATGTATGTTATACCTTGTATGCGTTTGTGTTTTACACTGTAATTCTTATTACAGATTACTGTATTGTTCTCCACATCATGTTTTTTTTGTATTTTGTGTTTATTGTTGTGTGTATGCTAACAGTGTGCCTGAAGTCCCCATAAACTGAAGCAGATACCACCACTGTCATTGTGAATGGACCATCAGTTCAGGGAACATTTTGTAAAGGTTATTCTTGCTGCAGGGAGACAGAATGAATCGGAGGTTGTAACTAGATTCTGAAAACTCACAAAGAGATTGTTAACTTAAATATTATCATGTGTGGGTGAGGTCAGGTTAGTTTAATGATTAAAATTGTTGTAACATCTTGGGCATTTAATTGCGGAGCACTCCAACTCTGATTGTAAAGAATAAACTGCTCCATATTTGGCTCAGATGCCCGGGCCATGTTTAGAGCGTGAATGTCTGCGTGAATCGGTGTTTGGAAGGGGCTCCCTGGGTATGGATGTGTGATGTGAGTGTTAGTGTTCCATATTAAGAAGGTGAAGTTGGCTACATCATAAATAATCCTCCCTCTATGAGTTGCATTTTTCAGTTGCAATGATCTTTTTTATAGAGTGCGGTATGTGGAGTCACTTTGTAAGATTGTTCTTGGGCGATTGACTCACTACCTTGCTCCTAAGTGAGCCAACCGCTCACCAATTACAATCTAAAATGGCGTAGGGGCAATGAGAGGTGGCATGAGCCCCCTCTCATATTTCTATCTTACGATTCTCCTCTCTAGTTGCATGCGGTGGAGGGTTGCTTTTCCTTAACACGCGTACTTCCCACGCAGCGTCTCTCGTCACCCGGGTGGGCCGGTGACAGGCGGGCTCTGTGGAACGGGAGAGAGTTAAGCCGACGTGTGTGAGGCAGTCGAGTGAATGCTTTTCAGACGCCGACATTGTCAAGAGACACGCCCGCTGGGGTGTGAAGTAGCGGCTGGGCTAGAGGTTCCGTTACTTCAGAGAAACTTTGCGAAAACACTTTCTGGCGGGCTACCAGCGAGGCGTGGGAATGACTTGTGTACCCACGCAGTTGCGGCGGGAAAATTCCCGCACTTTCTGCAAAATCAGCACAGAAATTGGCGCCAAGTATCTCCATTGGTGGAAAGGTAGTGCTCCGGCAATGGAGTGGAATTTCCGCCGGTTTTCGAGTTGCTGATTGGAACGTAACCATGGCCACTGTCGTGGGGGCGGGAATGTTCGGTGTTCGGCCTGTACGGGTGCTCTGGGTAGTCGGCAGTCGCCTTTCGGTCGAGGACGTCGGAGCAATCAGCCCTCGCCTGCGGTACGCCAGATCGTGTTCTGGGAGATAAGAAGACTGTTGGTAATGTACGTCCGCAGCACCGGCAGATAGGTATTTTCCTAGGTGATAATCAGAGCTCAGCAGAGCGCGCCTGTTCATCCTTTTCTAACTTTGTTCAGTTTCGAGTAACAGCAATTACCATTGGGTTAGCTGTGTGTCTCTCTTGAGATTTGAGTGGAAAGGAATTGGCTCCACATACCACTTCGTCTTAAACCTCACGATCTAAGTTAGGGACAACTTCACCTTTATAGTGTTTGTATGAATCTCCAATTTTAGCCAATTTGATGTTTTATAAATTTGCTGTGTTTCTTTTACTATTCTGTGTTTAATCTTAATAAATCATATTGTTATTTTGAACAGAACTTTCATTCTGTTAATCAATAGAGCAACCCTATCATTCCTCACTATGCTAATGAAACCTTTGGTTATTTAACTTATGTATCAAATTAAATTACTGCAGGTGCCAAACTCTCTTCTACTCCACTAGCAGGGTTGATTAGAGTCAGTTCGCGTATTTTTTTTATCCTTGTGCAACAGCAAAAGTCGGAGTTAGAATAGGGGGGGCTTAGAGCATGATTTACACATGTGGATTCTAGTAGAATTTAGAGATAAATACACTACTAGCCCCGGCACCTCGCACAAGTGCCGGCTACGCCCGACTGCGCTTGACTTCGGTGATATGACGGGAACCGGGGTATGCACTGCGGCAAGGCCGTTGCCCCAACCTAAAGAGATAAGGGCACTTAATATTCGAAAGTCTGAAAGAAACCTCTTCTATTGCGAGCTCTTTGCTTTCCGCATTTTGAGAAGAGGTATTATGGACCTAAACAACTAGAAAATGTCCAGTATAAATGTACTCTAAAGTGCATAGCTTCAGAGCTATGAGCACTTCAACATCTTCGCTACTGTGAATCTCATCTCCGCTAGTGAACAAGTGCACATAGCTCTTAAGTTAAGCATTTTAGAGCCTGTGTTTGCTAGACAATTTTTTCTTGTTTCGGTCCATATTGCCTTCTGCCAAAATACGGAAAACGAAGAGTTTACAGTAGAAGAGATTTTTTCACAGTATCGACGATGAAGAAATGTCCATATCTTTTCACGTATGCTTTTCAGAGCCCATGATTATAGTTTTTTTGCTTCTAGTATCGTGGACTTTCAACTGTATGTATTTACGCCATTGATTTTGATATACCCTTACATCTACATGTACATACATACTGCGCAATCCACCATACGGTGCGTGGCGGAGGGTACCTCGTACCACAACTAGCATCTTCTCTCCCTGTTCCACTCACAAACGGAACGAGGGAAAAATGACTGCCTATATGCCTCTGTACGAGCCCTAATCTCTCTTGTCTTATCTTTGTGGTCTTCCCGCGAAATGTAAGTTGGCGGCAGTAAAATTGTACAACAGTCAGCCTCAAATGCTGGTTCTCTAAATTATCTCAGTAGCGATTCACGAAAAGAACGCCTCCTTTTCTCTAGAGACTCCCACCCGAGTTTCTGAAGCATTTCCGTAACACTCGTGTGATGATCAAACCTACCAGTAACAAATCCAGCAGGCCGCCTCTTAATTGCTTCTATGTCCTCCCTCAATACGACCTGATAGGGATCCCAAACGCTCGAGGAGTACTCAAGAATAGGTCGTATTAGTGTTTTACAAGCGATCTCCTTTACAGATGAATCACATTTTCCAAAAATTCTACCAATGAACCGAAGACGACTATCCGCCTTCCCCACAACTGTCATTACATGCTTGTCCCACTTCATATCGCTCTGCAATGTTACGCCCAAATATTTAATCGACGTGACTGTGTCAAGCGCTACTCTACTAATGAAGTATTTAAATATTATATGATTCTTTTTCCTATTCACCTGCATTAATTTACAGTTATCTATATTTGGAGTTAGCTGCCATTCTTTACACCAATCACAAATCCTGTCCAAGTCATCTTGTATCCTCCTACAGTCACTCAACGACGACACCTTCCCGTACACCACAGCATCATCAGCAAACAGCCGCACATTGCTATCCACCTTATCCAAAAGATCATTTATGTAGATAGAAAACAACAGCGGACCTACCACACTTCCCCGGGGCACTCCAGATGATACCCTCACGTCCGATGAACTCTCACCATCGAGGACAACGTACTGGGTTCCATTACTTAAGAAGTCTTTGAGCCACTCACATACTTGGGAACCAATCCCATATGCTCGTACGTTAGTTAGGAGTCTGCAGTGGGGCAACGAATCAAACGCTTTCCGGAAGTCAAGGAATATGGCATCTGTCTGATACCTTTCATCCATGGTTCGCAAGATATCATGTGAAAAAAGGGCGAGCTGCGTTTCGCAGGAGCGATGCTTTCTAAAGCTGTGTTGATGCATGGACAACAAGTTCTCTGTCTCAAGGAAATTCATTATATTCGAACTGAGAATATGTTCGAGAATCCTGCAAAAAACTGATGTTAAGGATATTGGTCTGTAATTCTGAGGATCCGTCCTTCTACCCCTCTTATATACAGGCGTCAGCTGCGCTTTGTTCCAGTCGCTCGGGACTTTACGTTGGGCAAGAGATTCGCGATAGATGCAAGCTAAGTAAGGAGCCACTGCAGTAGAGTACTCTCTGTAAAACCGAGCTGGAATCCCATCAGGACCTGGCGATTTATTTATTTTCAACCCATTCAGCTGCTTCACAACCCCAGGGATGTCTATTACTGTGTCCTCCATACGGGAATCTGTACGAGGCTCAATGTTGTAGTGGGGTGTAAAACTGCAAAGTATTGTGACATGGATTTGTTTTTTTTTTGTTTTTTGTTTTGTTTTGGTACGCATTTCGGTGGCGTTATTGTCATTTCCTGCTGCTGCAGTTGCACACGCTGTACGCAGAGAGTTGAGTGCATCCTTTATGCGGCAGGGCAGATAGGTGAAGTTACATAGCTGGGCATCCATTGTGTTTGACCAGTTCAAAGGAAATCTCGTCCCGCTGATTTCCATTGGTTCTGGAATTCCCACGCACACGCTTCATACAACAGTGGCGTGTGGAATGACCGGCTGCTAGTGGTTCCCTCAGTTAAGCCGTCGGCGCACGGACCGTGCATCCGAACGTTGAGCGTTGAGCGTGCCTAGTTTCTGACGTCATAGCGTGGAACAGCACGCTCGGGAGTCTTTCCGTGCGTCTGAGCGTTGACCAATGAGATAGTACAACGCCACCTACGTCACACGCACGCCGTCTCCCTTCAGTACAGAGTTGTGAGGCGCCATATTGGCATTCATTTCAAGCTTATATGTATATATGCCGTTTCTGAGCACCAGCAAATTGAGAATCACTGGAAAACCCGTTGTTAGTTGTGTGATTCGTTGCAATAAATTAATGAGAATCCTCATATTCGTGGCAAAAGAATTATTGTAACGTGCGTATTTTGAGAGTAGGCTATTTGAAGGCAGCGACACACTGAAGATCCACCCAAAACGTATTGTTCTTGGTACAATTTGTTATAATTAAATTTCAATTAGTAACATAACTACGATTAAGGTTTTCAGCAAGAGGTAACATAATATGATTTGGTCAAAGCGGCGAGTTGTTCGTTTAGCGTAGTGAGTAGCGTTGTTGTCCTATATTGTGTTGTTTGTTGAGGCAGTGGCTCGCGTCTTGACACTCTCAAATATTTTTTCCTAACATTCGCGTTTTTATTAGGTTCTGATACTTCATTATTAGTTTAATATAAGTATATACTACAATATTTAATGTTATGTAAATATAAGTTAACCTTTTTTTGAGGGGTGACTTTGTTCGATTGGACAAAGCTTGCGCTATTGTATGAAGATATTTTGGTCCTTTTTCTTTTACGCTTCGTAATTTCCATGTTGCAAAGATTCTGCTACTGGACAGGAACAGTGATCAAGTAAGACTGACCTTGGGGTTTTACTAAAATGTGGGAATGATGAAATAATGTTTATCTTATGCGGAGAAGCATTCCAAATTTCTACCGCACTGTTTGTAATGGAACTATTATAAGCCTGTGTCCTTATTGATTGGACATCGTACTTTCCTTTTCGTGGACGATGGGGGATATGTGCGTTTTAATAGAGCTAACGTGGGAATTTTACGCGCGCCCGTTGAGTAAGCAGTGTGGTTTACGAACTAGAAACATCGCCGGCCGGTGTCGCCGTGCGGTTCTAGGCGCTTCAGTCTGGAACCGCGTGACCGCTACGGTCGCAGGTTCGAATCCTGCCTTGGGCATGGATGTGTGTGATGTCCTTAGGTTAGTTAGGTTTAATTATTCTAAGTTCTAGGCGGCTGATTACCTCAAAAGTTAAGTCGCATAGTGCTCAGAGCCATTTTTGAACTAGAAACTCCCTCAAACTGCCTCTGGAGTTTGTTGCGATCGCGTATACCACGTTGGGCCCACGTACCGTATGCACAAGTCCCATCGTTCCTGAGCGTTCAGCAGCACGTTGAACTTGGCACGCTCAACGTTAACGTTCGACAGCACGGTCCGTGTGCTGACGGCTTTACGAGAGCAGCGCACCTAACTAGGAGGGTGTTTTGGAGCGGGCTGGGGCGTCCAGCAGAGCACACACACACACACACACACACACATACACACACAGGGCCAGCCCCACCTGTTTGCCGGGCCCTCAATAACTCCGGCTGCTGCGTCCACGCCCCGGCGCTTTGTTTGTTTTATCGGCCGCTCCCCCGCCGTGAGGGCGCTATCATTTTCGTACGATGGCTGCGGCTGGCTAGTATATATAGATATATATATATCTGTCTATATACGGGTGTGTGCGCGCGCGCCCCGCCACTTGCTGTGTACACTGGGGCGGCGGGGGCCGCTGTGTACTCGGCGGACTTTATGGGTCCTCCTCATCGCCGCTGTGCCGATACGATACGGCGGCAGTCCCTCAGCAGCCGCTGGGCACCCAGGCTACTCCGCGACCGAAACGTAACCACGGGCGACTTTATCGAAGTTGACTCAGCCCCGAGCTTCTCCCGAATTCTTTTTATAGAGCCGTGCACGAGGTAGGACTGACTTCTGACGGGGATACTCCGCTCCAACGAACAAAGAAATGCAAATTTTCGGCAGACAGTGCTCAGCAAAAAATTTTGCGCCACGTTCACGTTTGCGTATGTATGTATGCTTGGAATCAAAGGCACCGCGCAGTGAAAAAAATAATACCTTTGGGTATAACTGTGTAAGACGGCAGATTGTAGTTTGGGAGGTCCGTCTGTAGCAGGCATGGTGATTAGCGGCATATACAGGGTGGTCCATTGATCGTGACGAAATAAGCGTCAAACGAAAAAACTACAAAGACGAAACTTGTCTAGCTTGAAGGGGGAAACCAGATGGCGCTATGGTTGGCCCGCTAGATGGCGCTGCCGTAGGCCAAACGGATATCAACTGCGGTTTTGTTTTTTAATGGGAACCCCCATTTTTATTACATATTATTACATACTCGTGTAGTACGTACAGAATTACGAATGTTTTAGTTGGACCACTTTTTTCGCTTTGTGATAGATGGCGCTGTAATAGTCACAAACATATGGCTCACAATTTCAGACCAACACTAGGTAACAGGTAGGTTTTTTAAATTAAAATACAGAACGTACGTACGTTTTAACATTTTATTTCGGTCGTTCCAATGTGATACATGTACCTTTCTAAACTTATAATTTCTGAGAACGCATGCTGTTACAGCGTGATTAATGCAATAAATGCTCAAAACAGTGTCCGTCAACCTCAATGCATTTGGCAATACGTGTAACGACATTCCTCTCAACAGCGAGTAGTGCGCCTTCCGTAATGTTCGCACATGCATTGACAATGCGCCGACGCATGTTTTCAGGCGTTGTCGGTGGATCACGATAGCAAATATCCTTTAACTTTCCCCACAGAAAGAAATCTGGGGACGTCAGATCCGGTGAACGTGCTAGCCATGGTATGATGGCTCGACGACCATTCCACCTGTCATGAAATATGCTATTCAATACCGCTTCAACAGCACGCGTTCTATGTCCCGGACATCCATCATGTTGGAAGTACATCGCCATTGTGTCATGCAGTGAAACATCTTGTAGTAACATCGGTAAAACATTTCGTGGGAAATCAGCAACATTGCACCATTTATATTTCCATCGATAAAATGGGGGCCAATTATCCTCCGTCCCATAATGCCGCACCATACATTAACCCGCCAAGGTCGCTGATGTTCCACTTGTCGCAGCCATCGTGGATTTTCCGTTGCCCAGTAGTGCATATTATGCCGGTTCACGTTACCGCTGTTGGTGAATGAAGCTTCGTCGCTAAATAGAACGCGTGCAAAAAATCTGTCATCGTCGCATAATTTCACGTGTGCCCCGTGGCAGAACCGTACACGACGTTCAAAGTCGTCGCCATGCAATTCCTGGTGCATAGAAATATGGTACGGGTGCAATCGATGTTGATGTAGCATTCTCAACACCGACGTTTTTGAGATTCCCGATTCTCGCGCAGTTTGTCTGCTACTGATGTGCGGATTAGCCGCTACAGTAGCTAGCCGGCCGCTGTGGCTGAGCGGTTCTAGGCGCTTCAGTCCGGAACCGCGCGACTGCGACGGTCTCATGTTCGAATCCTGCTTCGGGCATGGATGTGTGTGATGTCCTTAGGTTAGTTAGGTTTAAGTAGTTCTAAGTTCTAGGGGACTGATGACCTCAGATGTTAAGTCCCATAGTGCTCAGAGCCATTTTTTGACAGTAGCTAAAACACCTACTTGGGCATCATCATTTGTTGCAGGTCGTGGATGACGTTTCACATGTGGCGGAACACTTCCTGTTTCCTTAAATAACGTAACTATCAGACGAACGGTCCGGACACTTGGATGATGTCGTCCACGATACCGAGCAGCATACATAACATACACCTGTTGGCCATTTTGATCACAATAGCCATACATCAACATGATATCGACCTTTTCCGGAACTGGTAAACGGTCCATTTTATCACGGGTAATGTATCACGAAGCAAATACCGTCCGCTCTGGCGGAATGTTACGTGATACCACGTACTTATACGTTTGTGACTACTACAGCGCCATCTATCACAAAGCGAAAAAATTGGTCCAACTAAAACATTAATATTTCTTTACGGAATACTTTAATTTGTAATAAAAAATGGGAGTTCCTGTTTAAAAAAACGCAGTTGATATCCTTTTGACCTATGGCAGCACCATTTAGCGGGTCAACCATAGCGCCATCTGGTTTCCACCTTCAAGCTAGACGAGTTTCGTTCTTTGTAATTTTTTCGTTTGATGATCATTTCGTGATATATTTGACCCGGTCACTATCAATGGTCCACCCAGTAGAGTGCATGCTAACGAGGTGAGGCTTGCTCTAAACTGGCCACTGCCGGTGAAGGACTCTCTCTGCCGGGTGTCGCGAGGTTACAAATTGCTGGATAACACTGCTATTGCGAGACATTGCTAGTAAGCGCCTAGTGAACACTGATACATTTGATAAAGCGCCGATTTCGCCATTAGAAAAGTCATCATTCATTTCTTTGTCAGCAGAGAAACGAATCTTTGCTTCTTTGTGGAGACTACGCGCATTACGAAGTGTTTCTTTACAACCGCAAAACTTCGGTCAAGTTTCTGCCCCTGGCTTATGAGCAAGCTGATCTCTTGATTCGCGTCAGGCTTTGTACCGAAGCAGCTTCGACCGTGGGGGTCAGTGCAGTCAGAATTACCAGCTACGGAACGCACTTCTTCTAGGCGAATGCCGTCAACATTGCGCGAAGTTAGTACAGAACAATTGCGCTTCCCAGCACCGTGTCTCGGCGGATAGGGAGTCTTTAACAGCAACGGTGTTAAGTTCCACTAATCTGATCACAGAGCTCTTTAACTATGAGTTCCAGTCAGGGTGGAGACTTTCGCAACTTCGATGCTAATCAGTAACAACTATTTACTGTTACCGTCAAATAAACTGGGGCGCGATTTCGATTCAAGTCATAGATGTTTTCCTGATTTTAAATTTAGATAAATGAATGGGAATTAAAATCGTTTGTCAATATAGGGTGTTTCAAAAAGAACTTTACTACTTTAAATATTCATATAAATTTATTGAAGGCAGATGGAGATCTGGGTTTAGTGTTATTTTGTAGGGAAACAAATCAAGTTCTTTCACCTCAAACAAAAGATGTTGTATGTGGCTTCCATTGGTTTTCCTGCACATATCCCATCGGAAGTCAATTTCTCCCCAAATTCGCTGTAGCACTGCAGGTGTATCTTGCTCAGTGGCGGCGTAAATTCCAGCTCTAAGTTCAGGTAGAGAAGCCTGCACAGAAGGTACGAATACGATATATATGATGAATCTCCATTAAAAATATCGAGTGGTGTCAGGTCTGGAGCTATCTCACCACGGCCAATCGATTGACCTGGAAAGCGGTCACTGAGAAAATTCCAGACGACAGCCATGTAGTGGGGTTGTGCACCATCTTGTATGAAGTAAATATTTAGTTCCTGGTCGTCCTTATCGATCTGTGGTGTCAAAACCGGTTGTAACATATGCCGTTGATGGTTCTCTCACGAAAAAAAAGGGGCCGTACACTTTGTTCTTGCTCATTGTCAAGAAACGTTCATTTTATGGCTATCAAGAACATGTTGCAATGCTTGATCTGGATTTGTCACTCCCCCAAATCCTACAGTTATGTGTGTTAACCTTGCCACTTAAGAGAAAAGTCGACTCGTCAGGAAAGATGATTTTGTCCAAGAAATGTTCATCATCATGTAACCGATTTAACAAATCCGCACAGAAGTTCTTGCGAGCAGTCTTATCAGTGTCTTTTATTGCTTGTACGTTCGTCAATCTGTACGGTTTCAAATGCAAACAGTTTCTCAATAAAAGCCAAACAGTCGTTTGTGGGATCCGCAGTTCGCGAGATGCATGCCGTGTCGATTTCGCAGAGCAGTTGGAAAAACGTTGTCTCACTCGCTCAATGACGTCATCAGATGTGTATGGAGGACCTGATGATTTCCCACGTCTTACCGACCAACCTGTTTCTACAAAACATTAATGCCACTCATAAATTGTGGGCCTACTAGGAGGACCTTTAGCGTACTTCGTACGGAAATCATGCTGAGCTGCTTTCGCCGACTTCGATTCTTTAAACCAAAACACGCAGCTAGCACGCTCGGATCCAGTGAAGGCAATCATTTTTAACGCAACTGTCGCTAGCGCTCCTTACAGTACGATTCGGCACTAGCGAAGTACGCGAGACATAACTTCGTGTACTTCTCTACAAACTGACACTACAATCACCTCCGTGGGTACTATGAATTAATTTACATGAATTTTCAAAATTGTAAAGTCTTTTTTGAAACAATCTGTACTTGTTCAACTGGCAAAGTTTTCCTTGAGAGTTGCTCTTACAATAAATATCTTTTCAGCACCCATTTTTTCTACTTTTTCTATGATTAGATTCCAAAAGCCGATCCTGATTAAGTTAGAGTGGAGTATCATCACTACTTGGAGAACTAATTCACATGTTATCCCTGGTTGCAGGATATCAGTTGCAAGCCGGCCGCTGTGGCCGAGCGGCTCTAGGCGCTTCAGTCCGGAACCGCGCTGCTGCTACAGTCGCAGGTTCGAAACCTGCCTCTGGCAAGGATGTGTGTGCTGTCCTTAGGTTACTTAGGCTTAAGCAGTTCTAAGTCAAGCGACTGATGACATCAGACGTTAAGTCCCTTAGTGCTTAGAGCCATTTGAACCATATCAGTTGCAGTGGTAATCTAATTATCTTTTGGGCGTTGCCACTCCATTTCAATCACAGTATTAACAGACATCGCACCTACGCACGCCGTGTGCTACGAGAACATCACATAACACTCCATGGTAGCAGTGTAACCGAGAAAAAAGCAGTTCATACCGCAGTAATTATTTATTCATTCGTTCCGGTAACCAGTTTCGGCCTAAGTGATGATCTTCGGACCAGAAGGACATCGATGACACGTGGAGGTGGTTGACGGAGCTGCTATGAGTACTGTCAGGTACCAGTGACCAGCAGCTGGTAACACATACATGCCATCTCACCAGACGTTGGTGACTGGTATCCGTTGGTAACCACAGCAGCTCCGTGAACTGGCTCCACGTGTCATCAAGGACCTCATTGTTCGAAGATGGGCGCTCAGGTCGAAACCGGTTACCAGAATTAATAAATAAATACGAAAATAAGGAACGATAAGTCGCGAAAGACCACAGTGAAAATCCGATGAGTCTTTGCCCAGATATGTTGGGCAGTGTCTCTAGTATGCCTGTAGATAGCGTCACATCACTGCTCTCAGTTCTGAGCGCACTGTGAGCGCGTAAGTATGCCTTGAAAATGGTGTCTCTTGCCAAGGATGTGTGCCTACCGAGACATTTTGCCTAATTTCATGCAACCCCACATAACGTCACGGTCACACACTTCCTTTTTCATGACAGTTCTCGACCGCACACTGCAGGAGCAAATGAGGACACTCCTGCAGCGTTTTCGACAGGGAGAGTTTGATCACCCAGCATATAGCTCGGACTTGGCGCCCTCTGGTTTTCTTCTCTGCTCAGATGAATCTATGGCTATGAAGACAAAATTTTGGCACAGACAACAAGCTGCAGACCGGCTTGGAAAATTGTCGAAAAGCACAAGAGGCTGCAATCTACCACGTGGGTATTGGGAAGTTGGTGAGACGTTACTACATATATCTAAGTCGGAGCAGGAAAATGTAGGGAGGTAGTAGAAGGTGTAGCTAATTGCTGCAAATAAAACAGTTTTGATTTTCGCTGCGACTTCCATTTCGTGACCGATCGTTCCTCACTTTCCGAATATCCGTTGTAATTATGGCTAACTGGTCTGCTTTTCTTCAGTTATTATCGCTGTTGTCGCCATAGAGTTGAGAAAGTTCAAAAATGTTTCAAATGGCTCTGAGCACTATGGGACTTAACATCTATGGTCATCAGTCCCCTAGAACTACTTAAACCTAACTAAACCTAAGGACAGCACACAACACCCAGCCATCACGAGGCAGAGAAAATCCCTGACCCCGCCGGGAATCGAACCCGGGAACCCGGGCGTGGGAAGCGAGAACGCTACCGCACGACCACGAGATGCGGGCAGTTCAGAAAGTAAGGAAGCACAGGCCGACCACTTTAACAGAGTGTTTATTTTCGTAACTCTAACAACAAGACAGTCAATGATAGTATACAAACATTGGTACAAAGATAAAGTGCTCATGACAACATCCTCCCCACCTTGGGCCAGTTCCTGAGGGGCGATCAGCTGAACTGACATGGTAACGTACCTCCAACCCAGGGTAACAAGGACGACAGTTCGAGGTGATCCATCTCAAACTGCTGGTGGTTCTATCACTATTGCACTTCTTCCATGTGGCAGAGAAGCTCATCATCTTCAAGATTTTGCAATACCTCCAATCCACACCTTCAGTGGTTTAACAGCATTCTCAACTTGATGGAAGGTCCGAAGGAGCAGTAAATACTCCTTGCTTCACCTCTTCCAAAAGTCGTCACGCATCTTCTGCAGAAGCTTAAACTACCTAACCAAGTTTGTTGTTTTTGGTGGCTTGGGGCCCGTGCGTAGAGAGCTAAGTTTTCCTCCCACAACAAAGTACTCGGGTACGCGCTTCGTCCTCAGTTTCTGACGCTTCCCTCCTTTTCTCTTTCATCAGAGTTCAGGAGAAACACTCTTTGAGTGCGTTAACGTCTATAGAATAAATGACTGGGGTAAAGCGTGGATCCTTATTCTATGACAGAGCACAACAGTGTTTAAGCTGCAAATAAATTGATTACTTTTGAATACATTATGGGAGTAGCAGTGATCAATGAGTTACAAATAATTACTATTAAAAACAGTCTTGATCAGGATTTATTAATTAAGGTGACCGGATTTGACCACTACTGTGGTCATCTTCAGACCATTGAGTAGGTTCCTATCACCTTAATAAATAAATGGTGATCAAGACTGTTTTTAATAGTAAATATTTGTAAATAAATTGGTTTTTAATGCTAATTTTTTCACAGAAATACACGAATTTACACATTTTGCAACATGACAATGTTAGGACAGTTGTCAAGCTAACGCATCTCGTCCTGAGTAAGTGAAATAACTCTAAACACAACAATAGCAAATTTTAACTAGAAGTGTCTTTACAACATTGTTCTTACTACTACCGCCCACATATATCTCGCGTAATGATCACAACGAAAAGATCCGAGAAATTAGAGCAAATACGGAGACTTACAAGCAGTCGTTCTTCCCACGCACAATTCGTGAATGGAACAGGGAAGGGGGGATCAGATAGTGGTACAATAAGTACCCTCCGCCACACACCGTAAGGTGGCTCGCGGAGTATAGATGTAGATGTAGATGTAGATGTCATGAAGTTGGCCAATACTACGACAAATCATCCAATTTCGGTTCTAAGTTTGGTAGTATTCAGGATGACAATCAGGTCTCTCGAGGATGGTTAGTTTTGTGACAAGCTGAGCTAAAGATTACTGAAGGTTGCTCGAGCTCACAGTGGTCGCAAGCTGGTGAACCAACAAGTTACGCCTCTGCTCACAGTATTACCTTAGCTGCCTTGA
This sequence comes from Schistocerca nitens, assembly GCF_023898315.1. Lineage (NCBI taxonomy): Eukaryota > Metazoa > Arthropoda > Insecta > Orthoptera > Acrididae > Schistocerca > Schistocerca nitens. The sequence goes on from NC_064620.1 coordinate 570,676,636, forward strand.
GCTCTCATCTGCACGGCTGCTCTATTCTCTGAAATTCCTATGAAAGCTAATCAAAACCTTTGCTAATTTTATCAGCAGAAACTCTCCTACGTTTCTCGTGAGGCAAGAAAACATGCACTCATACCTAGTCTTGGAATATGGCGCTATGCAGATGCATGGCTGGAGCAGCATGCATATTACAATAACCTCTCAGTTCTCGCAAGACCAATTAACTAAGTGTCTGGTTCGTTTCTCCACAGTTGGAGGTCAACAACACTACAGCTAATATCTAGCTGAATGTCAGCTGCAGTGAACGCAGTGTTCACAGAAATTTCTCCTTTGCCTCGTACAGAGTGTTATGCACCACGTTCTGCACTTGACGTCAGCTCAGAAGGGAGTGTCCTAGAAGATTTCGGTCTTGTCTTTCTCGTAGCAAAACTGTCTCGCACCTGGGTCCTATCATGCTCTACATCACGGCTTTTTCCGACCCATAGGAGTGTTCCTCTCTCTCTGTCATTTGCAAAGGCCTTATCATTAAACTGCGTCGAAATATCGGCACTTTACTCCTTCCTAGTTCATTTCCGCCAATCGAACATTTTGTTCCCGCTCCAGACGCCTAGAAGTTATATGCATCCAGCATGAGGGTACAACACGTTATTCATGTGATCAGCTGTGTCACCGGTTTGTTCGTATGCATTTGGAAATTCCGAAACGCAGTTTTCTAAAGCTTCTTTCTGTCCCACTCCAGTGGCTGACTACTTTCTCTCCTGCATGAGTCACCTGGCATCCGTCCGTAGACTCGTACCACTAAGAGCTTTCCGTTGTACTGCCTGTGGTCCATCCTTCGCACTTGCTTGGGCCTGCTTCCAAACAAAACGTTTCCCCTAGCTGCTTGTTTCACCTCTTGCTCATTGACATGCGGTATATAGGATCGGTGTGTTAATACCATTGATTGAGTGTCATCCCTTTGTATTACATACTTGTAGGCAAATCTGCTTATTTTCGCCAAAGTAAGTTAGGTGTCATAGTCACCTTCTCGTTACGATGTATAAAAACTCTCATGTAAGGTGCGAAACTGACCTTCATTTAATCTGCCACCTTACAAGTTTGTGTGATGGTCTTGAATTCAGGGCGGCTTCTTGTTGTGAGCGGGGGGTTGATCTGCTATTCTGTTATTCTGCGCAACGGATTAATCTGAGTTGTACCCTTTAACCTGTGGCTCCTGCAAGATGCAATTTCCACCCCCACACAACTATAGAAGTCAGACAGACGCTCCTAACGTTCTAAAGAGAAATGCCTGAAAAACTTTCAGCAATAAATATTTTCTGGAGTCGTCCGCTGTAAGGAAATGACACAAAACTTCACAAAATTTCTTACTTAACTAGTGGGATACTTGGGTACTGCAGTAGTGCAAGTTAGTGTAAGAAAAACATGAAACTAACGAAAATTATTACTTATTTTGCAAAAATTCTGAGAAATCACAAGGGGTTCAGTTGCATGGCCTGCTCATTCACCAGATTTCAACTGGTGAGATTTCTGGTTATGGGGCCATCTCAAAAGTATCGTGTATCCAGAGCCCATTCCAGATGTGGAGACACTGGAGCGGTGTATTCAAGCTGCCTTTGACACTTTTAGTTATGAACTGAACAAGTTATATCCTAGTTTTTTTCGGAATGTGAAGTTACCTCTCAAGGATAGGATTCGCTAATTAAATTTCTATACAAAGTTTAAGATTGTTATTGACTTGGCAGAATGGCTGAAAGGCGCGCCTACTCAACTTGAATAATTATCCTTTAGAATGTTGCTAGGTACGGTCGAGGCTGTGGTGTGTGAAATGCAGTGAAGTGTAATGTTGTGGAGGAAATATGGGGCTCGCAAGAGCTGTAGCGCACAATACCGTAAGCTGCAATGACTGCTGTCTGCGCCGCTCGCTGCTGACAAATAAGATAACTCTCGTTCTATCTGGATTGACCTTTGCCAATCAAACTCTCCCTACACCTTGATGAAGTCAATGATTCCTATTCGCTATTCGCCCCTAGTCTAACTATTGGCGTGGTATACCGGTCAGATAACCAGTCCACTGCGATGACACTCAAAAATTCGCTCACAGGCGTTTAACTATAACTCTGTCCACTCAAACCGCACAATAAGTGTGTCGGCCAACACAGTGAACAATGCTTAATCACAAGGACTCAATATAGAGTCGCACTTCCATTCGCTCTCGACAGAGGTGCTCTCCCAGTGAAGTACTAAGGAGAAACTTGTTCCTCGCTCCAAGAGCGAGAACGGAACGGCGCCTCTCCACGCCAGACGTGAAGGGGTATATCTTTTGGTCTCTTCTATTACTCCTTCAGCTTAAGGCGTCAGAAATATCGTCTGCCAATCAGCATTGGTCTTCTGAAACGGGAGAATGACGTTTCGTTTAAGGCGACCAATCCAGAAATCTGTAGTATCGGCGTTTGGCGTTTGCTTTCTCCCTGTGAAAATCTCTGAAACTGCGTGCTATGTGTAAAGAATGCATAGCTTGGACGCTCCCACGCAATGTAGCGGAATTTGCTTTTAAGCCGAACATGGGGTCGTTCCCCCTTTCACTCGGGCACACGCTGACTGCTCCATGGGCGGCTAAGGTTGACTCGTCCTCTGAAGGGACCAGCCTCCCGGTGTGTGGTCTACCTCTCTCGAACTAAAAGCTCCTGTGACCGTCGTGCCTGGAATGCATGTGTATATGCCAGCCTTGAGTATTTCAACCCCGGTGCGCACTTGTTATTTGCATATCGTTTACATGAATTCGTACAACATTGACTTTATCTTATCGAGTTCGGGTTCAAATGAAGCGTCTTGATGTGCGGAATATGATTGTGAGGGCGGAATATGTAAGCAATGAAGGTCAGGAGACCACGACATCTTACACTGTTGACAAGTACAATTTACAGGCCTTCCTCGACCGTGCTGCATCGGCCCAGTACCTCGTGGAGACATCGTTTTGTTGAGCCAACCCTCCTTTCCCACAATGTTCCTACAAAGCTGCTCGTGGCACTATTATCATCCATGCTATGCCCTGTTGTGGGGCGAGCTGGCGTGACTTGTCAGCAGAGATAGCGGTCCTTATTTCTGTTAATTCTCGGTTAGTGCATGGAAAGCTTGGAGATATCACTATGCATAGTATGTGGAATATCATGCCGACCTATAAACCTTTGGAAGCCTAGAAACAAGCGGGCCTTTATCGAGTTGGTTGCTAGTTCCAAATGGCCACTCTTCTTACAGCACAGGCTATTCATTGGATATAAGGTTTACTGTGATTCCTGACATTGAGTATAGGAGCCCCACGAAATCACTTCCAAAAGCTCCAAACGATTTTTGAGGTTTCACTCTGTGAGCTGGCAGTGGCACTTCTGTCTGTTGGCCAGCGATGTGATGTGCAATTCTTTAGGGAAGACAACTATGTGGGCCTGTTTTGATCACACAATGGCCTTGTAGTACATAGAGGGATTCTCTTTGTTGTAAAAGAACCACTCGTACTACAAGATGGTGTAGATTTTTTGTGTCTACATGATCAGAAGTGTGGTAAAGTTACAGATTCTTTCTACCGGTTGATTTATTCCACCGCGAACAATCTCTGGAGATTGATGGATGACAGGATACGGAAAAAAGAAGATATAATGAATTTATGTCCGGAAATGCATGCTTTTCATGCTAGAGACCATTTATTCAATCATACTTTGTTACAGAGACTGCGGTCTAATATGCACTGTACCATTAGTTAAAGTATGCCCGGTTTCCTCCAAGAGCATGCTACTGTTCCTCATATGCCATGCCCTAGTGCCCTCTCCTGCCATATTAATTGGTAATGTTGTGTCTGATTTACTTCTCTTGCTGACTCACCTTGTAGTGAATGTTATACAGCGTTGTACACAGTGGTTCCGTATTCGAATCGAGAACTTGCCGACATAGTGTTTACTTGTGGAAAGGCGAATGGCAACGGGCAGTGAGCAGCAAGGTTGCATCAGGAGACCTGTCACCGCCGACAACAACCACAGCAGTCAATGTTTGCAACTGTGTTTCGCCGTTTGTCTGAGACAGGTTCGTTTCAGGAAGCAGGAAATCATGAATGACGTACAGGAAACGTTCGAACACCAGACTTAAAGGAAAATGCGATTAACACTGTGGAAGGCGACCACCGTGTTAGACGACAGTGTGGAACATTATCCGTGATAATTATTAGCCTTACTTACAGCGTGTGCAGGGTTAACTGCCGACAGACTTTCCACGTGGAGAGTTGTCACTGGTCTCTTCACGAGGCAACCACGATAGCGGGATTTGTGTCATCCACCCTATTCATAGATGAGGCCACCTACAAGCGGAGTGGTATCTTCAGCTTTCATAACAGTCATCTGTGAGATAGTATGGAAAACCCCCATGGTATGGTGACTGTGAATCATCAGCATCGGTGCAGCTGGAATGTGTGGGTCGGGATAATTGGCGACCGTATTTTGGGACCAGTCTACCTCCCACGTCGCCTAACAGGCCAAAACTATCGGTGTCCCTTGCGGGTGACTATGCCTCCCCTGCTGAAAGAAGTGCCATTGATGATTCGAAAGGTGCTGTGGATGCTACATGAGTGCGCCAGCCCACTTTATCGTTACCATCCAGACGCATCTCAGTCGTATCTTCCCTGGTCGATGAATCGGACGAGGGGCCCAGTTGCATGGCCGGCTCATTCACCGGATTTCAACCGGTGAGATTTCTGGTTATGGGGCTATCTCAAAAGTATCGTGTATCCAGAGCCCATTCCAGATGTGGAGACACTGGAGCGGCGCATTCAGGCTGCCTTTGACACTGTTCGGATACAGCCTGGTCGATGTGAACGTGTGAGACAGAACATGCTATGGCGCGTACTCGCGCGCGTTGAGGCACGTGGAAACCATTTTCAGCATACACTGTAACTGTGGCTGCGTGGTACAGCGTGTATTACACCGCAGTCTCTGTAACAATGTATGATTGAATAAATGGTTTCTAGCACGGAAACCATGTTCGAGGGGCGTTTTGAAAGTCCGTGCAAAGTACGAGAGATGGCACAACCGGCGAGTATCGAGGCTGTGTTTAGTTAGTAGCATCTGTGGAAAGCACGCACACCACGTTTCAGTCATATTGGTCTATTTCTTTGTGTCTGGCATTCGTATGAATCAAGTAAGTCGGGTGATTGTCAAAAAATGGACGAAAAAGAATTTCGTGTGGTGATTAAACATTACTTTATGAAAGGCAAAACGCCTCAGGACACTAAATAGAAGCTTGATAAACGTTACGGTGACTCTGCATCTTCGATTAGAACAGTTTATAAGTAGTTTCAAAATTTTCGGAGTGGCCATATGGGCACAAGTAATTCTGAACTTTCTGGATGCCCTGTGGAGGTTACGACTCCAGAAATCATTGATAAAATCCAGGATATGGTGATGGATGACAGAAGATGGTTCTAATGGCTCTGAGCACTATTGGACTTAACTTCTGACGTCATCAGTCCCCTAGAACTTAGAACTACTTAAACCTAACTAACCTAAGGACATCACACACATCCAAGCCCGAGGCAGGATTCGAACTTGCGACCATAGCGGTCGCGCGGTTCCAGACTGTGGCGCCTACAACCGCTCGGCGATGACAGAAGAGTTAAGGTGCGTGAGATTTGTAGTGCTGTGGGAATCTCGAATGCATAAACAAAAAAATGGCTCTGAGCACTATGGGACTCAACTACTGTGGTCATAAGTCCCCTAGAACTTAGAACTACTTAAACCTAACTAACCTAAGGACAGAACACAACACCCAGCCATCACGAGGCAGAGAAAATCCCTGACCCCGCCGGGAATCGAACCCGGGAACCCGGGCGTGGGAAGCGAGAACGCTACCGCACGACCACGAGATGCGCGCACATGCATAAACATTTGGACATGAGAAAGCTATCCGGATGATGCGTTTTTGCGATTGCTCAAGCTTGACCAAAAATGGAATCGTGTGAAGTGTTGCAAGGACAGTTTGCAGCTGTTCAGGAAGAATCCGAAGGACATCAAGTGTCGTTTCGTCACTGTGGATGAAACATGAATACATTACTATACTCCTGAAACCAAAGAACAATCTAAACAATGGATTACCAAGGGAGAATCTGCACCAAAAAATGGGATTCGGAAGGTATAATCCTCATCGACTATCTGGAAAAGGCTAAAACTATTACAGGTGCATATTATTCATCGTTGTTGAGCCGTTTGAAAACCGAGCTGCAACAAAAACGCCGGCGATTTGACCGCAGAAAAGTCATTTTCCATCACGAAAATGCACCAGCACACACCTCAGCAGTTGTGGTCGCAACATTAATAGAAATAGCATTCCAACTCGTTTCACATCCCCCCTATTCTCCAGACTTGAATCCTTCGGACTACTATTTGTTCCCCAATTTGAAGAAATGGTTGGCGGGACAAAGATTTTATTCAAACGAGGAGGTGATTGCAGCAACTAATAGCTATTTTGCAGACTTGGACAATTCCTGTTATTCGGAAGGGATCAACAAATTAGAACAGCGTTGGACGAAGTGCATAAGTCTAAAAGGAGGCTATGCAGAAAAATAAAAAAGGTTTACGCCAAACACGTAAGTAGTTTCTATTTTTGCACGGACTTTTCAAACACTCCTCGTACACTCCTGGAAATTGAAATAAGAACACCGTGAATTCATTGTCCCAGGAAGGGGAAACTTTATTGACACATTCCTGGGGTCAGATACATCACATGATCACACTGACAGAACCACAGGCACATAGACACAGGCAACAGAGCATGCACAATGTCGGCACTAGTACAGTGTATATCCACCTTTCGCAGCAATGCAGGCTGCTATTCTCCCATGGAGACGATCGTAGAGATGCTGGATGTAGTCCTGTGGAACAGCTTGCCATGCCATTTCCACCTGGCGCCTCAGTTGGACCAGCGTTCGTGCTGGACGTGCAGACCGCGTCAGACGACGCTTCATCCAGTCCCAAACATGCTCAATGGGGGACAGATCCGGAGATCTTGCTGGCCAGGGTAGTTGACTTACACCTTCTAGAGCACGTTGGGTGGCACGGGATACATGCGGACGTGCATTGTCCTGTTGGAACAGCAAGTTCCCTTGCCGGCCTAGGAATGGTAGAACGATGGGTTCGATGACGGTTTGGATGTACCGTGCACTATTCAGTGTCCCCTCGACGATCACCAGTGGTGTACGGCCAGTGTAGGAGATCGCTCCCCACACCATGATGCCGGGTGTTGGCCCTGTGTGCCTCGGTCGTATGCAGTCCTGATTGTGGCGCTCACCTGCACGGCGCCAAACACACATACGACCATCATTGGCACCAAGGCAGAAGCGACTCTCATCGCTGAAGACGACACGTCTCCATTCGTCCCTCCATTCACGCCTGTCGCGACACCACTGGAGGCGGGCTGCACGATGTTGGGGCGTGAGCGGAAGACGGCCTAACGATGTGCGGGACCGTATCCCAGCTTCATGGAGACGGTTGCGAATGGTCCTCGCCGATACCCCAGGAGCGACAGTGTCCCTAATTTGCTGGGAAGTGGCGGTGCGGTCCCCTACGGCACTGCGTAGGATCCTACGGTCTTGGCGTGCATCCGTGCGTCGCTGCGGTCCGGTCCCAGGTCGACGGGCACGTGCACCTTCCGCCGACCACTGGCGACAACATCGATGTACTGTGGAGACCTCACGCCCCACGTGTTGAGCAATTCGGCGGTACGTCCACCCGGCCTCCCGCATGCCCACTATACGCCCTCGCTCAAAGTCCGTCAACTGCACATACGGTTCACGTCCACGCTGTCGCGGCATGCTACCAGTGTTAAAGACTGCGATGGAGCTCCGTATGCCACGGCAAACTGGCTGACACTGACGGCGGCGGTGCACAAATGCTGCGCAGCTAGCGCCATTCGACGGCCAACACCGCGGTTCCTGGTGTGTCCGCTGTGCCGTGCGTGTGATCATTGCTTGTACAGCCCTCTCGCAGTGTCCGGAGCAAGTATGGTGGGTCTGACACACCGGTGTCAATGTGTTCTTTTTTCCATTTCCAGGAGTGTATTTCCGGACGTTAGTGCATAAAATCTTTTTTGTTCGGTATCCTCTCATCGATCAGTCCCTAAAGTTTGTACACGTTAGAAGAATAACGGGATCACATTCTTTGATTGACGCCTCGGCGTATTGTAGGCAACCTTCTAAACGTAATGATTCTCCATCTAAATATGGGTTGACGCGTTTTATCTTAGATGTGCTAAGAAGACCCTTGCGTAGAGTGATGATTTTTCGGTGAGAAACGTATCTGCTGCGCAGTTTTAGTCCAAAACAGACTAGCTTCTGCCATTTCTTCTGCGCTGAATTCTTTGCACGTGACTGTTTTCTGAAGGAGTTTACCGTCTAGGCGGAGGACCTAACAGTTTCCAGTAAGACCGGGATTACGTCTAGTAGTAATTATGAAGCCTGAATGAGTAAAATCAGAGAAGATGTATCTAATTTCGTAGCTTTCAATAAAATTTTAAATGCAACAAATGTGTGATTGCTCGGCCTTAACTTACGAGATTTTGGTAGCTATGGTGGTCCATTTCACCAGATGTTCAGTTTTCATAACGTCTCAGCTGTGGATTCTCTTGAAACTAAATCCGCTAGGTTGTCTTTTCCTGGACAGTCTCCTTACTGAGATGACATGCTGAGTGTTTGTATTTCTGTCATCCTGTAGCACACAAACGTTATCTAAGTGGCGGGAAGACCCCTTATCTATGTAAGAGTTACAACGAAATCAGTCCAAAGAGCCGCTCCGCTATGGTCAGAGATTGTGGCCTTGCAATAATAGTGTAGTAGTCTGGCTACTGTCTGCGTTGATAGCTGTTCAAAGTGTTACTTTCTTCAAGGGCGCTAATTAGTTTGAAAATATTATCTCTGCAAGTGATATGTAAGACAGTGCCATGTGCGCTCAAAGATGCATCACAGAAAATGTGAATATGAAAATTATCTTTCTCAGACAGTCGGACACACCTCGAAATAGTAGTATTAGTCATCTCAGGAAGATCTGACATCCAGGACGGCCATCTAACCGACAGGTTACGAGACGGGGGCTCGTCACCAACTAGTCCGAGCAGCCAAATGTCTTGGAACAGAATTCTTTGTAATATGAGTACGTGAGTTACTAATATCAGAGGCTCACAAGACCTTGCTTTCGATCATAGTAATTTCTTTTTGTTGTAATTGTCTCTGATAGTTTTTCGGTGACTTGTTGCTCACTCACTGAGAATGTCATCTCTCAGAGCGCGACTCTCGTTTAAGTATCTCTTCCTTTCATGTTTAAAACAGCGGGTAATTGGTGCGAATTACTCAGCCACTTCGACATTGTCAATTTCATTTTCTTCACACGCGAAGATAGTTCGTAGAGGCAGGATACATATGTGGAATAAGAGTAGTAATACAGAATACTATAATTCTCCCCTTGTAGGCTCTGTACTTTGGTTAGTTCCTTGAAACACTATGTGCAGCAACTATAGACTTCTTTGAGATACATTCATATTACAGTTGACAGCCACTGCGAGTGCAGCCGTTTTAACGAATTCACTAGGAAGCATAATTGTTGCCGGTTTCTAGTTTTCAGTTTCATTCTTGTCATAACACACAAATTATTAATATATTTTGTAAACGGACGTTTAGCTAATACATTAAACCGTAAAATGGCGTGGTTGTTGCCTATTTAAATTTAATTTTCGATTTTATTTGCGTTTATGAATTTCGAGATGGCTATGTCACTAATATGGAATACTAGTATTCCACATATTGTACCCTAGTATTTCATATTTGTACCGTAGTTTCACATCCTGTTTTGCTTATAGGAATTGCTTCAGAAATGACTTCACGAGCTCGAAAGCAGTGGGATGAGTCTCCTATGGAAATGGCAATTAAAAATGTTAGAGAAAAGAAAATGGGCCGCTCCAGAAATCTGGATGTTATAAATCTCGGATGCGGAACCATGTCAAAACCTTACATCTGCCTCCTCATGCCTCCCACAGGATGCAACCTTTGCATAGGACTTTGATGAGTCCTTTGAAAGCCTGTTATTCTGAGCTGGTACGAATATGGATGAGCGAAACTGCAGGTCTAGTAACAAACATGGGCATCGCCGAACTGAATGGGCAGGTCTACCTCAGTGCCAGACGGGGGACATAAGAGTCGACGGGTTTAGGGTGACAGGAATATATCCGTTAAACTCCCATGTTTTCATGGATGCAAATTTCATTGACAGCAATGAAGGAATAATTAAGGGTTTACCAGATGATCCAGTCAATGAACAATTTGCAGGATCTGTGGCTTTTAAAAGGGGAAAGGCTAAAGTCGAGGGAGAAACATCTGCTGCCACGTCTGAAATTAAACCCTGACAAATCTCACCCACTGCACAAATAAAGAAGAGAACAAGAATGAAGATAAGAAAAACAGGTCCTTCAGCAGTCCTAACATTGTCTCCGTGCAAAAGATCTGCTGAAGTGTAGACAACAACAACAAACAAACCGAGACAGATAAGCAGAGGCCACCAACGCCTAGTAACCAAGATGCACCTCATTCTAAGGATGATGTTTTTATTGTGAGAGATGATACTTCCACGCTTAGGAGCGCCGGGGATAACAGTCTCGCGGGGGGCGTGAGCAAGTACTGCAGTAGCACTATCCTGCCCTCGGTGGCTCAGCTGGATAGAGCGTCTCCCATGTAAGCAGAAGATCCCGGGTTCGAGTCCCGATCGGGCTACATATTTTCACCTCTCCCCGTTGATATATATTGTAACCTCCCCAGAGAAATGCTTGAAAGACAATATTTAAATGTTAATGGGAATAGAACCTAGTGTAACCTCCCCGGAAAAATGCTAGATAACACTCAAAAATGTCAATGGACATAGAGCCAAGTATAACTTCCCCGTAATTATTTTTAAATGAAAAGAATAGAATAAGACTTGCAAATAGTGCCAAACGTCAGCTTCCCACAGTAATACAAGTCAATGATAATAAAAATGTGAAAAAATGTTAAGTCCCCACAAAATTAACGTTAACATCAACCTGATAAATTGATTCTGGGAGGAAAAGCAAAGGAAATATTGTCTCAATTGCAATGATTATTTTCTTAAAAGATTGCTTTCAGAACAAAATTATTATTGGGGCAATTCTTGAACAAATTAATTACAGTTAAGATACATTACATTATCAGATGAGCGCAATGCTGCTTCATTACCTTATTTAAAAAATATACCTCGTCCTGAACCTTGACCAGAGGCCCATGTCGACGCCCGCCGACTCCTCACACACAACTGCGACTGTCTCTCGCGCGCTACTACATGCTCTCGCGACTCACTACGTACAACTACTGCCTCGCAACTGCCTCGCAACTGCACTCTCGCGCTGCACCTCTCCAACTGAACTATATGCTCTCGCGCGGTCAAGCGCAGGCTAGCAACGATAAATAACTCTCTGGTCAGAGATTCTGTCATGCCTCGCCATCGCTGTTAATGAATACACTGAATACATACGCGTTTCAATATCAATGCCCGCCAGCAGCTGAAAGTATTAATATATAATTTTAATGGATAATGTGCGAAATGTGGGCGCCCACTGAATGTGCACGTTACGGTAAAGGACGATATGCGTGTGACTTCTGCAAGTAAAATTACTTAGAATAAGGAACTTAATAATTGGAAATAGTATACTTCGTGTGTTTTTTATTGTGTTATGTTTTATTGTGTTTTCTTTGACAATGAATTATTAGATTTTCCATTATTTGTTTTAACTGTAACAAACTTGAAATAAATGGAGTATTCCATATTAGTACCCTATAATCTGAAGTGCGAGAAACGTCAAACTTTGCGTCAAGCCTAATTTAGAAATGTTACTAACATAATATGTATTCAAAAAAATAGGAAGAATTAGAATATATATTCCAAAATATGTGCTACACATATTTTGTTCGCTTCATGTGAACAACTGAAAAAATTATGAACGAAAAACACGCTTCATGTGAACAACTAAAAAAATTATAAACGAAAAACAAAATGGTATTCCATATTTGTTCCACTTCCTCTAATATAGGTAGACTGGACTGCTTACAATGTCAGTGCACTCAGCAAAGTCATCGTTGTACTGGTTGTGGTGGAGTAAGGCAGCTGCTGCAGTGAACTGGGACTGATACGTTGCCTGCTAGTTGATGAATGGTTGCTGAAAGCAGAATCGTGCTGAATGCGAGGCCGAAAGGAAGACGTAAGAATCAACAAACTGTCCATTGTCTTCATTAATGTGATTTTCAACTTTGTTATCGTTAGTTATTTTACCAGAAGAATCTAGTAAGATCTGTATCGTTATGATGAAGAGAGAGCTGCAGAAAAGATTGAACGATGTCGGCAATGACTACAAGACACAGCAGGCGGATTCCCAAAAGGACTTCAATCACTTCACGCAAAGAGTTTGGCCCTATTTCTAAAGTATCATTAAGAGAGAGTGCACCTTGTTCGTGTGATCCATCAAAGACCATTCGCCGTTTTATCCTCTGCTCTCTTTGTAGCTCGACCAGCAGATAAGGCAAATAAAATGAATTTGCAGGTTCTTCTGTAGGAGCCAAATCTACGTGGTCGTTTTTAATTTCTGCAAAGTTTTTCTATAAGGTATTTTAGAGGGAGGTGAACAACTAACCGCTCGTCTTGTAATATTTCTGGCTTTTTCAGCCATCATATTAGGCTCCAGGAAGCTATTCCCAGGGCAGTGGAGATGCAAGAAGCATAGAGATGACGCGATGTGGGATGAGGTACCGGTGACAGATGTTAGATTCGGTACCATTCCCGTGAGAAATACCGCCTGCATGATGCTGCTGCTCTGTGATTGGCTGCTGTGTTCGGCGGTAGGGCGCCAAAACGTTAAACTTTAGTTGCTATTATTAATTAAACCTGTCACACAAATTACTTAATTTTTTTAAATAAACATCTCTCAACAGCCAGCTATCAATCAGTCATTTCAAAATTATTAAAATCAAAGTATTACTAAAACAAAAGACTGACGATATTACTGCCGATGCACTTCGGTGGCGTTCGGGTCACGCCTTGCTGGCTTGGCGCGAAGTGTCTCGGGCAGTCCGACTCTCCAGTTCTGACCGTTCCAGTAGACAGACATGTTGTCTGTTATAGCAGTATTTCTTTCGTGCAATTTTATTTACTACAGTTCCGACCGTCGCTAGGTACAGACATGTTGTCTGTAATGGTAGTATTTGATTCATGTAATTTTGTTCTCCAGTTCTGACGGTTCCAGTAGACAGACATGTAATCTGTGGCAGGATGTATTTCATGTTATTTTGGCCAGATATAATGACTGTGAAAAGATATGTTCAATACGTTGTGATCAAGAATAGTTTCTCGTGTCTATATCAATAAAAACGCGAGTGGCATCCCAAATGAGTTATAGTTTATTCGTAGCAGCAGTGCCTTGCGAAGTTAATTTCAGCCTCAAGAAAAAGAATCCACGAGCTGTGTGCTGTTTTCTGCGCTGGGGACATCATCATCATGAAGACAGCAGGTTAGTGAAGTGTACAAGAACTTACGTGTTCCACACAGGGCAGTGAAAACAACTAGGCACCTCACGTGTACTGCATGCACAGTACAAATGTGCTCAGTGACACGTCATCTGCAGTAATGCAGAGGAGGTAAAGAAGGATGAAAGTATTAACACTATCTCACTTTTATTCCTTTTTTCTTGCCGTAGTCTGCAAACATGTACGTTGCGCGAAATTCTTTCAATACTGCTGACTCTTTCTCACTCGTTAATCGTTCTTGATCGGCGCTGATTCCGACTGATTCTAAGTCCCAAAAGCTTCGTCTTTTGTCGTTATTAGCTTGTTTAACAGCTAAATTAGCTAGATTAAGGGTTTCCCGTTCAGCTTAACTCCTTCTTTTCAATAAAATTTTATTATTATCTTACGAAATTACATATTTAATTGATCAATATTTTAAATGGGAGTGTATTGGGCTCTTACTCCAGTTCATTGTGACTGGGTGTTACTGGGAGGCCGATTTCGTTTAGAGGGATATTTATACATCCGGCTGTTGCTGCGTCTTGACATTGGCAGAAGTCAGTGGGTTTGTTGTTGTTAAACAGTTCGTTAACATAACCAAACATTTTTTTGGACGCCGTATGTAATGCTACCATTAAGAGATCCATACAAATTTGTTCATATTTTACTGTTTTCCCTGTCTTGTCGTGTTGGTTCCCCGAGTAAACTAGAAATTCTAATTTTTCAGCGTTTTATAGGTGATAGATAGAGTTCGCTGTGTGGGCAACTATCCATATGGTGACAGATCTCTTGCAGACGGGGAACGGTTAACAGTCTGGTTCCGTTCTGGTAGTTGCAGCAAATGATATTAGTTTACTTGTTTTCCAAACGTAAGCGTCCATTCGACTCACAGTCCTGCGTTCCAGAGTGTCTAGTTCACTGTACGTGTCGCAGATGTCTGTCCTGACCGGGTATACACTTGCTAATTTTTCATTTGTCGCTATCGTCCTGCTTACAACCTTGTTCCACGTTGTAAGGATTTCTGGTGATGAAAGACGACTCTACTATGTTCCACCAGTATTGTGGAAATTTTGACTCAGTGGCATTGTTAAGTGTAGTGCGTCTAGCTGCGTCATACTCGTATATTTTCTTCGCTGTCTTCTCTCTGGGACTGAGGGAGCTTCCTATTATGTGGCTCTTCTGCACGTAGTACTGGTGCATGTAGCCGAGTCTGAGTCGAATCCTTGTATGGTCCATGGACGCATCTGGTATGTTTCTGTCGGGCAAGACCGCTGTCGGACTGGCCGGGTTCTGGATGTTCTGTGGATCATCAGGGCAGCGCACTTCGACATGATATCGATTAGACCAAGGCCAACTTCTTTTCGTTTTAAAATGTACGTGGTGTTTGCAACATTAAAACTTCCTCCATGCCACGTTAGCCAGTAGCACAGTAGAAAGAAGGCATCAACTCAGTTCTTTGGACAGCTTTAGAATTTGAGTCATAAACGAAGATTTCGATGGTAAGTACATATTGACTTCACATTCTTTGTCAGTGTTAGAGTTCTTTCGTTGACTTTGCTTTATTTAGTGCTGTGTTAGAACACAGTATTGTTTCGGCAGTTGCCAGCTGCCGTTTTTTTTTAATACTGGCTTGGAGATGTACACCGAGGATTTTATGTTCCTCTTTTGGTACGATCCAAGGCCACTAGTATTGCCTTGCGTTTGTCCCTATGGGTAAGACCACAATTTTCGTAGGGTTTTTACCGTTGCACCCGATGCTCTTTCGTATAGATTTAAATCTTCCTTTAACTTGTCCAAATTTTGGAGATCTGTAATAAATATTCCCAGATCATTTGTGTAAGCTCTATTAACTGTGCTCAGATCCGAGCAGGATGAGGATATTTTGTGGACTCCTGGGTCGAGCGATACGACAAATAGTGCCACAGGTAGTGGACATTCTTGTTTAACTGACGTTTGACAGGAAATAAATCTGTTGCTACTCCGTTCACGATCACTCGAGAAGTGGAATTTGTGTAGATTAAAGAGTGCAGCTCTAAATTTACGTCAAAATTCTAGTGTGTTCATGACTGCCATGTGGTATTCATGTCAGACCCTGATATTTTTGCTGCAGGAATATGGGTGGATGCTGCACATCCAATGCAATCGCTGTACGTCAGAACGGCGTCCAATATGGATGTGCGTAGTACTGCACAAGTTTGACTCGCACTAAAGCTTTTGTTCATAGCCATCTTGAGGCGCCCGGCAAAGCATCGGGCTTTATAGTCACAGTATAGAAGTGTGATTGCCGATTTTGTACTTCTTTTGACTTTTAGGAATTAGGAGGAATTGTGCTAGAGCATAGGTCCCATTTGCAACTTCCTTAGTGACTTGAAGAAAGGTATTTTTCAAGATGTACCAGAAGTCCAGATAGAATTCCAATGGCGCGCCGTCATATTCGGGTGACGTTCGTCTTGAATTCTCTTTCATTGTGTCGTGAAGGTCGTTGTCAGGGATACATTCGTTGCTGTATTTCGTATTTAATGCCGTACAGTGTTCCACAGCGTTCTCCGTATGGTTTGCGTAACTTGGTGATTTTATTTTGTCGTTGCCTGGTTCTCTCGTGATCTACGTGGTATATCGAAAAGTCCTCTTCGTCTAAAGAGCTTATGGGCACGCTTCTAAGTGTCATCCCTTGCGTCCTCATTTTCTGAGATGTGACAGGTTCGCCTTGATCTTTATTTGTGGAAAGATAGATGTGTTTGCATCTGGCGGAATCTTTAGCGACTTGTAGCAATTGTATGTAGAATTCTGAAGTCCGTCTTCGCCAAACAGCTTTTTACTTATATGGATATAGTTTTGGCAGTACCGGCCATGACCTTCTTCTTCTGTGCGGATGCACACATATTACCCGAACTCTTACGGGACTTCGTAAGAATGTCTTCCAAGAGTAATGAGTGTGTTGGCTAGGGACACTACAAAGTAGTGTGTGGACTTATAAGGGAAGAATGTGGGTCTCGTGGGAGGCGTGCGCGAGATAGTCACTGCAGTCGCACTATACTCTGTGCCCTCGGTGCCTCAGATGGATAGAGCGTCTGCCATGTAAGCAGGAGATCCTCAGTTCGAGTCCAGGTCGGGGCACACATTTTCACCTATTCCCGTTGATATATACACTCCTGGAAATTGAAATAAGAACACCGTGAATTCATTGTCCCAGGAAGGGGAAACTTTATTGACACATTCCCGGGGTCAGATATATCACATGATCACACTGACAGAACGACAGGCACATAGACACGGGCAACAGAGCATGCACAATGTCGGCACTAGTACAGTGTATATCCACCTTTCGCAGCAATGCAGGCTGCTATTCTCCCATGGAGACGATCGTAGAGATGCTGGATGTAGTCCTGTGGAACGGCTTGCCATGCCATTTCCACCTGGCGCCTCAGTTGGACCAGCGTTCGTGCTTGACGTGCAGACCGCGTGAGACGACGCTTCATCCAGTCCCAAACATGCTCAATGGGGGACAGATCCGGAGATATTGCTGGCCAGGGTAGTTGACTTACACCTTCTAGAGCACG
The DNA here is from genome assembly GCF_023898315.1 of Schistocerca nitens. Classification (NCBI taxonomy): domain Eukaryota; kingdom Metazoa; phylum Arthropoda; class Insecta; order Orthoptera; family Acrididae; genus Schistocerca; species Schistocerca nitens. The sequence continues at coordinate 570,693,766 of NC_064620.1, forward strand.
TTGGGTGGCACGGGATACATGCGGACGTGCATTGTCCTGTTGGAACAGCAAGTTCCCTTGCCGGTCTAGGAATGGTAGAACGATGGGTTCGATGACGGTTTGGATGTACCGTGCACTATTCAGTGTCCCCTCGACGATCACCAGTGGTGTACGGCCAGTGTAGGAGATCGCTCCCCACACCATGATTCCGGGTGTTGGCCCTGTGTGCCTCGGTCGTATGCAGTACTGATTGTGGCGCTCACCTGCACGGCGCCAAACACGCATACGACCATCATTGGCACCAAGGCAGAAGCGACTCTCATCGCTGAAGACGACACGTCTCCATTCGTCCCTCCATTCACGCCTGTCGCGACACCACTGGAGGCGGGCTGCACGATGTTGGGGCGTGAGCGGAAGACGGCCTAACGGTGTGCGGGACCGTAGCCCAGCTTCGTGGAGACGGTTGCGAATGGTCCTCGCCGATACCCCAGGAGCAACAGTGTCCCTAATTTGCTGGGAAGTGGCGGTGCGGTCCCCTACGGCACTGCGTAGGATCCTACGGTCTTGGCGTGCATCCGTGCGTCGCTGCGGTCCGGTCCCAGGTCGACGGGCATGTGCACCTTCCGCCGACCACTGGCGACAACATTGATGTACTGTGGAGACCTCACGCCCCACGTGTTGAGCAATTCGGCGGTACGTCCACCCGGCCTCCCGCATGCCCACTATACGCCCTCGCTCAAAGTCCGTCAACTGCACATACGGTTCACGTCCACGCTGTCGCGGCATGCTACCAGTGTTAAAGACTGCGATGGAGCTCCGTATGCCACGGCAAACTGGCTGACACTGACGGCGGCGGTGCACAAATGCTGCGCAGCTAGCGCCATTCGACGGCCAACACCGCGGTTCCTGGTGTGTCCGCTGTGCCGTGCGTGTGATCATTGCTTGTACAGCCCTCTCGCAGTGTCCGGAGCAAGTATGGTGGGTCTGACACACCGATGTCAATGTGTTCTTTTTTCCATTTCCAGGAGTGTATAATTCTAATTTCAAACAGCTTTTTGTCTAATATAGCTGATAGTTTATCGTATGGCGGTTTTTCACAAAAAAATCCATCACATCGTACTGTAATACTACCGCACCTCACTTTTTTCTGCAAACTCTGATCTCACGATCGGAGAATCGTACTGTGAAGACTAGCATCTTTGAGATATTCAATGTTATTGTGTCCGGACTCACTGGCAGCGGTATTTAACTATGCTACGAAGAAGAAAGCGACAGAAGTATGTGCAATGTTGTGAGAGACTGGCTGGTAACACTCGGCCGTCGCCTATTTCGTGAGATCAGCATCGCCGTATGTCGAGACGATCAATTCTGCTTCGTCCTTGTGGGTTGTGGAAGGTGAACTCCGTAACGCGTTGGTGAAACTGCTGTCATATGTCCACCAGGTGCAACCAGAGTTTGCAACTCGCGACATTTGTTTGCTGTGGGTTCTTCATAGGAAAGCACACAGTTAATGTCGCCTCCTATGATGGATCGCTAAGTGAGACTGTAAAGCAATTTCAAAAATTCTCTGCTGAACAAACGATCCCGCGCTTTTCTGTTCTCTATGGCCTGGGGCGCATAGGTGTTAACAAGGCGCGTGTTGTTGATAGCGCGCGCAGTCCTCTGACCACTGGTGTCCGCAGCTCGTGGTCTAGTGTCAAGCGTCGCTGGCCTCTGGATCATGGGGTCCCAGCTTCGATTCCAGGCCGGGTTGGGGATTTTCTCTTCCGTGGGTCTGGGTGTCTGTGTTGTCCTCATTATTTCATCATTATTCGTGCAAGTGGAGAGATTGGACTCTGTAACAATCGAGAATTTGTATGGGCGCTGATAACCACGCAGTTGAGCGCCCAACAAACCAAACATCTTCATCCGTCCACTGAGTAAAGAAGTTACATCCGTGACATCTGTGTCCGGTTCCAGCTAGATCGTGGATGCACATTAGCTTCTGGGTCTGTATTTAAGCGAGTGCAACAGTCCGGTATCTCTTCTACACCGTCATTTGTCATTTCCTATAATACTATGACGTCAGCTCTGGTATAGACGATGAAGTCCGTTAGTGCTAAACTTTTATAATGTGCTTTCATTTTGTCGATATTTACTGAAAGGATATAATTGTCCGTGCAGTTCAGCTGGAAATAGCGTTAAACTGTTGGAACTCCAAGATAATCAAATTTTTTATATCTCAGTTGAGGTGGAAAGTTTGTCTATTGTTAGTAGTTACTTCAAATTCACTATCGGACATGATTGTATTTATCCATGTCTTTTATCCAAAATAAAATGCAAACCATGTAAATAATATAAAACAATCCATTTCTTGACGTACATACAAGTACAACCGTGAGCTGTGAGATCGGTTTCAGAGCTGAATTTTTGATTGGCCCATCTGTCCGGATATCATTGTTGGCGGTGTCTTTCTCACCCTCTGACGTGCTGTTTGCTTGTGGAAGCGGTGACGATAGAGCCTGGGGCTCGGTAGCACTTACCTTTGTTCGTCTCGCACGCGTGTCGGGCAGTTTGCGCTACATACTTTGGGCTACCACCTAGCCTTGCCTAGGTTATTATTTTGTTCTTGTCCTTTTTACGTCTGCTGACTAACTGTGTAGGGTTTCTTAGGCTGCGACATAGAGTCACTGGTTTCGTCCGCAAATTAAAATTTCGGGGAACTCCATGGCTTCTTCTTTAGCAATGTCTGAAGGTTTGGATGTTGCTTGATTGTCTGCGCGCTCATTTATTCTCCGCGGTGCTGTTGTTTTAGCTGCCTTGCCTGTTGCCGTGTGCAGCGGTATCAGAGCGCTTGGCGGGAACTGCTCTGTGACGGATTTGGGTCTGGAGTTTCTTGCGGTGTCCTCTCTGAGCCGGTCGGCTGGCTACCTGTGATGGACGCCATTTCTGGGGCGGGCAGCACGCATCCCTGAGTCATTGCCACGTACGTCTTTACATTGTCGCCCGCACTGTCGCGTTGGAAGTAGTACTGTCTTTATTTTCTTCAGTTTGCACTTATATGGCCGGGAGAGTTACATATCGCACAAGTATGTGGTTGTCTATTGTATGACATGAAAGCCCGATTTCCAGCTGTAGGAGGAACAAGGGGATATGTTTTATTTCTTTTCTATTCTTTTCAAATCTATACGAACGTCTCTGACGCCGTTGTCTAAAAATTAGAAATTTGTGGTAAGTACTATGGGACCAAACTGCTGAGGTCTTCGATCCCTAAGCTTACACATTACTTACTCTAACTTATAATAACTTACACTAAGGACAACACACACACACCCATGCCCGAGGGAGACTCGAACCTCCGACGGGAGGAGCTGCGCGAACCGTGACAAGACGTCTTAGACCACGAGGCCACCCTGAACGGCTACGCCGTTGTCTAGTTTACACCTAAATGCAGCACCCCTTTTTATGTTGGTTACTGGGAATCCTTTCCAAACTGTCCCAACCGAGCGAGATGGCGCAGTGGTTAGCACACTGGACTCGCATTCGGGAGGACGACGGTTCAAACCCGCGTCCGGCCGTTCTGATTTAGGTTTTCCGTGATTTCCCTAAATCGATTAAGGTGAATGCCGGTGTAGTTCCTTTGAAAGGGCAGGACCGACTTCCCTCCCCATCTTTTCCTAATCCGATGGGACCGATGACCTCGCTGTTTGGTCCCCTTCCACAACCCATCCAACCAACGAACCAGACTGTCCAAAGTATCTCGCAGTTGCCTTATCCGGGAACTCGAACGGCAGGATGAAAATCCTCACACTTCGGACTCCCTAGACAGCATGCAATACTCTTACTTCATTTAGAGAACCATGCGTATCGAATTTGCCTCTTTCCGCCATAGTCTGTGACCAGTCTTCCACAAAAATCGTCTTTGTTGATTTTCATAAATACAGAATTTTGTATGAAATCCAGTTGGAGCCCTAGTGGGTTATCCTGATTTATACATTCATGAATTCGGTAGGCAGACGGGGAGGCAGCGATGCTATCAAATACACACTGAACAGTTGTTGTTCTGTTGCAAGATACCATTATTCTTAGAGATTGCCTGCAAACAGAAAGTGCAATGACCCGCCCAAGCAGCAAGCATCCACATGTGAGCGCTGGAAAACCTTCGTCCTTCGCAGCGGACCGCGAAGACGGCGTAGTACGCAGCCAGTCGGCGAGTGCTTCTCCAAATAATGCAAATACCTAAAACCACCAGAGTTTTGAGGGCAACTAAATGTGTATTGGCGCTACATCCATCGTCCACTATTTCCCAATGTTGATCTGCTCTAGTAAGTAATTCTACACGAATATCACATTCCCATTTAGTGGGGTTCACCAACTGTAAATGTTCAATGTTTTCATTTGGCGTCTTTGTGCACAGTCGGATGTTTTGTGAAGCCTCGAAACCACTGAGTCTAACATGATCGTTCTTGCATGGACTGCTTAGCCTGAAACGCACAAATCTACAAGGACAGACGTCAAAGAAGATTCGAATGGATCTACTAACAGAGGTCGAGACGGTAACCTGTTGATTATTTATCACATTTCGGCAAATGAACGTGGGCTGGCTGCCTGCATCGAAAATACAAACTCTGAGTCGGCTTTCGCCTGTGAGCCCTATTACAAACACGTGTGCCGTCTGAAAGTGCGTGAAACTTGTGTGTCCTGTAACAACATTGCCCATTGAACTATTAATGGAGATTTGAGAGAATGAGATTATTTGCGGGATGTCTTACGCTGGTTCGGATCATCATAAATTGATCGGTGATGACTCTCTTTGCAGTTACAGCGCCCGCATCTCGTGGTCGTGCGGTAGCGTTCTCGCTTCCCACGCCCGGGTTCCCGGGTTCGATTCCCGGCGGGGTCAGGGATTTTCTCTGCCTCGTGATGGCTGGGTGTTGTGTGCTGTCCTTAGGTTAGTTAGGTTTAAGTAGTTCTATGTTCTAGGGGACTTATGACCACAGCAGTTGAGTCCCATAGTGCTCAGAGCCATTTGAACCGTTTGCAGTTACAGCAGGCAGCTCCTCCTTTCACAGCCTTTGACAGTGTGGCCTTGAATGAGATCTTACTGTATTGAGGCGCTCTGGAATATCTTTCACAGTCTTGCACACTTGTGCCTAGTGATTGCTAAGGCTTCGCGGTACGTGAGGACTTGTGTTTCGAACGACTTTGCTTGGGGTTAACGTTGAGACTGACTGCGGCAGGAAGGACCAGATGTGCCCGTCAGTGGCGTGTCCTTACGTTTCATTTGCGCAGTGAGTGTACCATCGACTTCCTCCCGTGAAAAGTCCATTAAACGTAGTGCACCTCCTTACGATATGTTTTCCCTCTTGACGTGGATTTTTGGCGTGAGAATTATGCCATAGGCATTTACATCGTCACGCAAGAATACCAGAACTTCTATGCGTTTACTGCATTCGATGAATGTCATATTAAGGGTTTCAGTTCTTCTAAATAGTCTAAACGGGCTTGTACTATGCGCTTGCGGTCCCCATGTTTTCGTAAGTAGAAGTAACAACTACTGTGCCATCGACCAGTTGTTTGTGTTCACCTACGAGACATGCCCTTAGGAACATTTGTTTATAAATACTAGGCACGGCATCATTCTTCCCGATACAGCTTTCAAACTGTTCCCAAAATCTGGGTCAGGCAGGTCTCAGTGTCTCCAGTGTACGGTTCGAGCTTAATAAACGGAAGCTTAACTGACTTAGGCATCTGAGCCACAGATCAGACTGGATCAGTCGCACACGGTGTCACAGTGAAGTAGACAATTTTTTTCTCGGTACTCTATTGGGCCTGAAAATAGCGTGTTTCGCAAAGAACTAGGCCCGTGTTATACTCCTCGTCCGAGAGATAGTTCTGTAAATTTCCATTGAACTGCGAGAAAAGTGACAATTCTTCGAAACGTTCCTTGCGATATATAATATCCTCTAACGGTGTGTCATCTGAAAATTCTTCAACCGCGGATACGAGACGCGTGATAAAACTTCTCTGACGAGATCTTTTTATTTGCAAGCTCTGTAGTTCTTCAAGAGACATCGTTGTTATTAGCTTTTAAATAATACACTACTCCAACTATCAAAACATTCCACTGTTTTAAGCATGGAGGTAAAAAAAAGGGAGATGGCACTACAGACTTACACGCTGTACATTGTTTTGAAGCCAGAGTGGGCGCCATATTAAGTAGCCCAAAACATTAGCAGACTACTGTTTGGAGAGCTCCTTGTTCGTTATTTCTGCCTTGTGCGCGCAATAACTGTTTTAAATACTAAAAATTATGGAGCTTACATGAATAACATAGTGCCAGGAAGGCAAATGCGAACGTTTTTTCTTCTTGAAAGCATACTTGCTGTAGTAATACGACACAGAGTGACGTCACGGGGAAGTGTTACCGCGGTGAACTATGAGAGTATGAACGCGGTGGACCTAATGTTTTGGGCTAAGATGGCGGACATTGGCTTCAAGTCTGTGACGTAATACCACCTCCTCACTTTTTCGACCTCCATGGTTTCAAGTAAGCAAAGATTGAAGAACAGTGAGCAGTATCATTAACCTTCCGTGAGGTGTGCCTACTGTACAGCGTGCACTTGCCTCATACTTTATAATGTTCTAGCAGTTCCGTCCTCCGTCAGTGGTAAGAAGATGGCAGTGTATCATCAAATGATAGCCCACGAGCTCCCAATTCCCGGATTTTGGCATCAGAAAATGTCGTCGTCGCAACAAGACAGCCAACAATATTATTCAAACGCAGGTGCAACTACAGTATAACGTAACTGTCACGACCATGGAGGTAGAACAGGAAGGGAGGCGTCATTACTTCACAAACCTGAAGACGATGTCTGCCTTCTTAACCAGTCCAAAACATTAGGTTCACCTCATTCGTACCTCAGTGGGTCACAACGGTGATACTTCCCCGTGACGTCACTCTGACGTACCCGTGCCCAGTTTCGACCCTGTTGGGTGTTTTGATTGTGTGAAGCCGTAGTTGTTTCATCAAAAATGTCAGCTTTTTTTGTTCTTGTTTTGGTTTTAGGGCGAAAAACTGCTATGGTCATTAGTGCCCGGTCCGTGACTTAGGAAAAGGTAAAATACGAAAATGGAAACCAGCAACAATGGGAACGAAACTCAAAAAATGGGAGAAACTAAAAGCAGAAGGAAAGCTTAAAAAACCACTACAGAAAGGGGTTGGTTGTCCCCAAAAAGAGCTTCAAATGACTGACGTCATCTCACTGGCACTAATAAACTAGAGAACGCGATCGGCTGAGCGCGTTTCATCTGCTAAAATGGACGATGTATCAGGCGTCAGCTGTAGACGGGCGCGTAACGGAGTAAGATAGGGGCACTCAAGTAAAAGGTGTCTTACCGTCCACAACTGAGAGCAGTGGGAACAGAGTGGGGGAGGATCGCCGCTTAAAAGATGTCGATGGCTAAAAAGACAGTGCCCTATCCGAAGTCTAGTTAAAATTACCTCCCACCGACGACGCGTTCGGGAGTAAGAGGTCCAAGCACAGGGAAGAGCTTTCACGTCCCGAAATTTATTATGGGGAAGTGTCGACCAATGTGCATGCCATAAAAGAACAACACGACGACATAAAACACTTCGTAGATCGGCGAAGGGAATCGGGCGAATAGCTGGCCGAAGAAGAGATACTGCAGCCTTGGCCGCTACATCGGCCGCCTCATTTCCACAGATACCAACGTGTCCGAGGATCCAGAGGAACGCCACCGAGACGCCCCCCAAGTGGAGCAAGCGTAGGCAGTCCTGAATCCGGTGGACCAGAGGGTGGACAGGGTAGAGAGCTGGGAGAATCTGAACAAATAACATACTGTATCCGCTGATGGCGGCGTCTGTATTGGACAGCCTGGAGAACAGCGTAAAGCTCCGCAGTATTAACCGAACATTGGTCGGGAAGCCGAAATCGATTTGGGGTGTCGCCAACAATATAGGCACTCCCTACACCAAACGATGTTTTTGAGCCATCAGTGTAAATAAATGTGGCATCCTTCATTTGTGCGCATAGAACAGAAAATGCCCAACGATAAACAAGTGAAGGGGTACCATCCTTGGGAAACTGACAAAGATCACGGAGCAGGCAGGTCCGGGGACGGAGCCAAGGCGGTACTGTACCCCAAGTTGTCATGAAAGTTTTAGGAAAGCGGAAGGAAAGAGAGTGGAGCAGTTGACGGAAGCGGACTCCCGGTGGAAGTAGGGAGGAGGGGTGGCCTGCATACCCTAAATCCAAGGAGGCGTCGAAAAAAATGTCATGGGCCGGATTAGCGGGCATGGAAGACAAACGGCTAGCATAACGACTTAGAAGGACAGCTCGCCGATTGGACAGCGGAGGTTCAGCAGTCTCAGCATAAAGGCTTTCCACGCGGCTGGTGTAAAAAGCTCCAGACACTAAACGTAATCCACGGTGGTGGATGGAGTCGAGACGCCGAAGAATAGACGGCCGAGCAGAGGAGTAAACTATGCTTCCATACTCCAATTTCGATCGCACTAAGGCGCAATAGAGACGGAGAAGGACCACTCGGTCCGCTCCCCAGGAGGTACCATTCAGGACACGGAGGGTGTTGAGGGATCGCAGACAGCGAGCCGAAAGATAGGAAACGTGGGAGGACCAGCACAGTTTTCTGTCAAACATAAGACCCAGAATTTAGCGACGTCCGAAAACGGTAGGTTGACAGGTCCTAGATGTAAGAAAGGTGGAAGAAACTCCGTACGACGACAAAAATTAACACAAACGGTCTTACTGGGAGAAAAGCGGAAGCCTTTTTCGATGCTCCAAGAGTGGAGGCGATCGAGACAGCCTTGAAGACGTCGTTCAAGAAGGCTGGTCCGTTGAGAGCTGTAGTAGATCGCAAAATCGTTCACAAAGAGGGAGCCCGAGACATCAGGAAGGAGACAATCCATAATTGGATTTATGGCAATGGCAAACAGTACAACACTTAGCACGGAGCCCTGGGGTACCCCGTTTTCTTGGGAGAAAGTACGGGAGAGAGTAGTGTGCACCCGCACTTTAAATGTGCGCCCTGCCATAAATTCGCGAAGATAAATGGGCAACCGACGGCGAAAGCCCCAAGAGAACAGTGTGCGGAGGATGCCTGTCCTCCAACAGGTATCGTATGCTCTCTCCAGATCAAAAAATATTGCTACTGTTTGGCGTTTCCGTAGAAAACTGTTCACGATATAAGTGGAGAGAGCAACAAGATGGTCAACTGCAGAACGATGCTTTCGGAAACCGCATTGGGCAGGTGTTAAAAGACAGCGGGACTCCAGCCACCAAGCTAAACGGCAATTCACCATACGCTCCAAAACCTTACATACACTACTCGTGAGAGAAATGGGGCGATTGCTAGAGGGGAGATGTTTGTCCTTTCCAGGTTTCGGAACAGGAACGACGATAGCTTCCCGCCATCGTCTGGGAAAAGTACTGTCGATCCAAATTCGATTATAAAGGCGAAGGAGGTAACGCAGACTATGGCATGATAAATGCAGCAACATTTGGGTGTGGATACCATCCGGTCCAGGGGCAGAGGAGCGAGAAGAAAAGAGTGCATGTTGGAGTTCCCGCATGGAGAAACCAGTATTGTAGCTTTCGCGATTTTGAGAGGAGAAAGCAAGAGGTCGCACTTCCGCTGCACGTTTCTTCGGGAGGAACGCTGGCGGGTAATTTGAAGAGCTCGAAATCTCAGCAAAGTGTTGACCCAATGAGTTAGAAATTGCGACGGGGTCCACTAATGTATCGTGCGCGACAATGAGCCCAGAGACCGGGGAGAAAGTAGGCGCGCCTGATAACCGTCGAATCCGACTCCAAACTTCCGAGGAGGGAGTGAATGTGTTAAGAGCTAGTAAAGAAGTCCCAGCTTGCCTTCTTGCTATCGCGGATGACGCAACGGCACAACGCACGGAACTGCTTATAGCGGATACAGTTGGCCAACGTAGGATGGTGTCTGAAAACGCGAAGAGCACGTCGCCGCTCACGTATTGCGACACGGCATGCCTCGTTCCACCAAGGAACTGGGGGGCGCCGGGGCAATTCGGAGGTGCGAGGTATTGAACGTTCCGCAGCTGTAAGAATAACGTCTGTAATATGAGAGACCTCATCGTCGACGCTAGGAAAATGACGGTCATCGAATGTCGCTAGAGACGAAAAAAGTGTCCGATCGGCTTGGGCAAACTTCCAGCGTCTCGGGCGCATATATGGCAGTTGTGGCTGCCATCTAAGGACACATGGAAAGTGGTCACTCGAGTGTGTATCAGCAAGGGCGAACCATTCGAAGCGCCGAGCTAGCGGAACAGTACCGACCGAAAGGTCCAAATGAGAGAAATTTGTCGTGGAGGCAGACAAAAATGTAGGGTCCCCAGTGTTGAAGCAAACAAGATCCGCTTGGTGGAAGACGTCTATCAATAGTGATCCACGCGGACAAGGATGTGGAGATCCCCAAAGCGGGTGGTGGGCATTGAAGTCCCTAACCAGCAAATAGGGGGGTGGAAGCTGACCAAGAAGATGAAGGAGATCAGCTCGTGCCATTGATGTGGACGTTGGAATGTATACAGTACAAAGAGAGAAGGTGTATCCAGAAAGGGAAAGACGGACAGCGACTGCTTGGAAGGAAGTGTTTAAGGGGATGGGGTCATAATGGAGAGTATTATGGAGAAGAATCATGAGTCCTCCATGTGCTGGAGTGCCTTCAACAGAGGGGAGATCAAATCGGACTGACTGAAAGTGGGGGAAAACAAAGCGGTCGTGGGGACGCTGCTTTGTTTCCTGAAGACAGAAGATGACCGGCGAGTAGGATCGTAAGAGGATCGTCAATTCATCCCGATTGGCTCGAATGCCGCGGATATTCCAATGGATAATGGACATAGGGTGGACAGAAAATGGAAGAATGTGACCAAGGTTGCTGTCAACTCAACGACTGCTCAGAGCTTGCGACCGACAGCGTGGAACAGCACTAAGCCGAAGGCAGAAGATCCTGATCCATAGGTTGTTCAGGAGCAGCTCCTGCCACCAGCGATCGGCCGGTTGATCGGCCGCCAGCAGTGCGCCTCGGCGACACAGAAGACGGCCGAGGGCGGTTACCACCAGGTGGTGCTGTAGATGAGACACGCCGTGGCGGAGAAGGAGAGGAACTGGGTTTCTTATTAGCCTTCTTGGAAACATGATGTTTAGATGAAGGAGGAACCGATGGTTGTGAAGTTGGGGTACGTAAAAAATCTTCATGAGTATGCTCTTTTTTGGAAGTCTGACTTTTGGGATCGAGATTTAGCAGAACCCGATGAAGGGTGAGCCATAGAGTGAGCAGGCGAAAGTGGGGAGGTAGAGTGGACAATCTTTGCGCTGGCCGATCTGACGACCGTGTCACTAAAGGTGAGATCACAAGTCTGCATGGCCACCTCCTTTGTTGGCCGAAGAGAGGCAAGGACAGTGCTGTATTTTCCTGTCTTAGGCACAGTGGGCTTTGGACTGGCGAATAATTTTCGAGCAGCAAAGGTCGACACCTTTTCCTTCACTCCGATTTCCTGAATGAGCTGTTCATCTTTAAAAATGGGGCAATCTCGAGAGGAAGCACTGTGGTCACCCATACAGTTGATTTAACGAGGGGACGGAGGTGGACAAGCACCCTCATGGGCATCCTCGCCACACGTAACACATTTGGCCGGGTTGGAACAGGACTGGCTGGTATGATTGAACCGCTGGCACCGATAGCAACGCGTAGGGTTTGGGACGTAGGGGCGAACGGAAATTATCTCATAGCCCGCTTTGATTTTCGATGGGAGTTGAACTATGTCAAATGTCGAGAAGACAGTACGGGTTGGAACGATGTTCGTGTCAACCCTTTTCATAACTCTATGAACAGCCGTAACGCCCTGGTCAGACAGGTAGTGTTGAATTTCTTCGTCAGACAATCCGTCGAGGGAGCGTGTATATACGACTCCACGTGAGGAATTTAAAGTGCGGTGCGCTTCTACCCGGACAGGGAAGGTGTGGAGCAGTGAAGTACGCAGCAATTTTTGTGCCTGGAGGGCACTGACTGTTTCTAACAACAAGGTGCCATTCCGCAATCTGGAACAAGACGTTACAGGACCTGCAATTGCGTCGACACCTTTCTGAATAATGAAAGGGTTGACCGTGGAGAAGTCGAGACCTTCGTCAGACCGAGAAACAACAAGGAACTGTGGCAACGATGGAAGAACTGTCTGTGGCTGAGACTCAGTGAACTTACGCTTGTGAGCAGACATAGTGTAAGATGAGGAAACCATTGCGGAAGAATCCCCCATGATTACCGGCGTCTCCGATGGCGCGCTCCTCCCTTGTGGGGCCCTCTCTGAGGGCACTCCCGCCTTAGGTGATTGTTCACACCTCAGGTCACACCTCCCGAGAAACGGACGGAGGGACCAATCGGCACATTCGGAAGGTAGCAGCTCGGGTAATCACCCCTCCCTGGGCCTGGCCGTTACCAGGGGGTACGTACGTGTCCTACCTGTCTACCCGGGGTGGGGAATTACGCGTTACCCCGTCACCAGCTACGCATGAAAATGCGTGAATCGGCCTTCAGACACGCACAGGGAGGAAGAAAGAGAAAGGGAAAAACAAAGAAAGGGAAAGGAAAGGTCTCCTACGCTGCAGCGGAGAAAAGGGTAAAGAGAAGAGGTAAGGAAAAGAGAAGGACAAAGGAAGGATGAAGACATGCAAGCAGAGAAAGCGAAGAATGTGTTACATTTTCGAGCGTCCGTCTCCAGACGTAGACACAAACCATACTACCAGAGGGGGAGAAATGGAAGGAAAGAGTCAGAGGCGAGGGGAGGGGGGTGAAGATGGGGGATAGGGAAGGATGTGGAAAAGGAAGGTATGCAGCCCAGAAAGCAAGGAGGGCCACATTAGCTCGGGGTCCCGTGCTCGCTACGCACGTATCCACAAAAGAGTTGTGGACCCCCTGGGGGGAAATGTCAGCTTGTGCTGTTTGTGCGTGTATTAATCGATCTGATCGTAAGCTTAAAGGAATCACATTTCATTCGTAAGTGGAGCATTTCAAGCAGTATTTTATTTTGTACACATGAATTTGTTCCACTGTTTACTTTGATTGGAATGGTTTTATTTCTGTTATTTGATTTAAGTTTTGTCATAGTTTATTCAGTGTCCATTCTTTCTCTTCTTTCCTGTGTTCTTTATTGCCTTTCAAATCGCAAACACTCCAACATCCGAGCCACACTGTATCAACTGTTTCGTCCATGCACAACACATGGCTACGTAACTGCGCTGATTGTTGGGGTAGAATCTGATGCCCTAAATTCTTCTCGCCGATAACTATTATTCATTGTTCACATTCCTCATCCTTTAAAGCGGATTCTGGATAGAACAGCGAGAGACAGCAGTCATGTGTGTATGATTGTATGAATGTGTATGGATGTTTATGTGTGCTGTGCTTCGTTTCTTTGAAGGCTTTGGCTGAAAATTTATGTGAATACTCTTTCCGTCGTGCCTGCCTTGTGCTCTAAGTGTGAGTAGCAATCTATCCGTTGCATGATGTAGTTATTCTCTCATGAATTTTGTTGCAAATAATACACTGCACTTCAACAGGAACAACGATGTACATAATTAAAATACCTGAAGAAAAACATGAAATTCACTACGCCACATTAAGGTTGTCTGTAGCATAAACAGGGGTTCACAACGCTGCAACAAAAAGTTTTGATCACTTACCCATTGATATAAAATGCCTGACACAAACAGCAAAGTAAAATTAGAAACTAAACTAAAAATTTTTCCCTTTCATAACTCCTCCTATTCCTCAGAAAATTATGTATTACTGTAATGTGTACATGGTCTGTCCTTAATTTAAAAAGTTTTAAAAACTAATAAGTGATAAGCATGGAGGCATATTTATATAAAAGTGATGTCCATATACAAGGTACGACAATGAAGTAATGAGACTTATTTTCTTTGCAAGATGTGGCAATCCTGCAGGCTTGCATTGGCACAATATCTTTGACCTTGGTCTATAAGCTGCTTCTAATCTCACACCACAACAGCGAGAAATACGGAAAAATGTAGCAGCCCAACTGTTAGAGCAAACGGAAATCAGTCCAGAATTATTGAGCTGTGTTATCACTGGTGATGAAAGTTGGTTATTTCAGTATCATCCAGAGACAAAACGCCAAAGTTCGCAATCCAAAAAAATCTCGCGTGTCAAAGTGAAAAGTGAAATGCATGCTTGTGTGCTTCTTTGATTCCAAGGGAATTGTTCATAAAGAGTGGGTGCCTCCTGGACAAACAGTTAACATTATTACTACAAAGAAATTTTAGAAAGACTTCGTAAAAGAGTTCTTCATGTCCGTGCCAACAATGCTGATAATTGGATTCTGCATCAAGATAATTCGCCATCCCATACTGCTCTGTCAGTACAGCAATTTTTAACCTCAAAACAAATTTCAGTACTACCACAGCCACCTAATTCACCATATATCGCTCCGTGCGACTTTTTTTTATTTCCAAGCGTCAAAACGGCGGTCAACGGACACCATTTTCAAACAACACAAGATGTCCAAAACGCTATGACGAGGGTCTTTGAGGATATACAAAAGATGAGTTCCAGAAATGTTACCATAAATGGCAGATCGCTGGAAAATGTGTGTGCAATCAGAAGGGAACTACTTTGAAGGAGACAACACTAAACTTGACTAAAACGGTAAGCAACGTTTTTTTCACATCAGTCTCATTACTTTATTGCCGTACCTCCTATAATGACTCGTTCCATATCATTACGATTTATCGTACAAATGATACATGGAACGTGAAACTAAGTAACTAACATTGGTATGCCACAAAGCATGGTATAGACCAGGACTTCACAACGTACGTGCTCGCGGAGCAAGCTGTGAGCAGCAAGGCGCGAGCACGGAGCAGCGCGAGCACGCTACCCCCACTACCGGACCAGAGCGGAGAGTGGGGAGAGTCATGTGAGGCACACAACAGCTGCCGCCAGTCAATGTAAATCCGCGGCCACCTCCAGGGATATCACTCACGAATTATTACTGCGACAAATGAAACAAATAAAGGAGAATGTACACGTGCCACATAATTTTATTAGTTTAGTGTATGCCTCTACCATCTGTAGACACTGAAACTAAAGAATTCCACGACAATCCTATATTTTCAACACTTTCTTCAACACTACTTAAAATATCACCTCCGGTTGTAGTGTTCTTCATGGCTACTACATCGAGGAGCTCCTCCCTCACCTGAAGATCTCTATTAACACCTCTAATAAATATGGCAAGCTGCGCTGTTCCAGTGATATCAACACTTTCGTCCAAAGCTAGAGAATACGCCATAAAATCTTTACAGATATTTGCAAGCTGGCTCTGGACGTCGTCTGCCATGTCCTGTATGCGACGCATAATGGTCATGTTGGATAATGGCACAATCCGAAACTGTTCAACTTGAGATGGACACAAATGTTCCGCTGTAACTACCAAACATTCCTTTATAAAATCGTCATCAGTTAAGGGGCGCAGGGATTTTGCTAAAAGCAAAGCAATTTTGTAACCCACTCTGAGAGCTGCCTCAGTTGATTTTTCTTCGTCGTCCAGATCTTCTTCGGATAGCTTCCTTTTAAGTTTAATAACTTCCTGTGCACGATCTGGTCAATCACATTTTCCACGTCCGTAGTCTTTCGCGTGGTACGACATATAATGTCGCTGCAAATTAAATTTCGTAAAAGAATTCAGCGTTTTGTGACATACTAAACATTTCGCAACACCATCTTTTTCTGTAAACAGATGCAATTCCCCACAATGGGGGTTGAACTGCGAAAGCATGGTTGGGGTTACACAACGGCGACTTCACATGATTCTTAACCAGCGAAGTGACGGTTAAGAGCTGATCGTAGTACTTTAAACGTTACACAGTCGGCGCGAATTCAATAGGCACGCTGCGGCCCTATTCAAACGTGCGCGCGCATTTCCCCTCCCTCCCCTCCCTCCCTACACCTCGACCTTGCAGCTGCTCGCGAGCATGTGCCTGAGCAGACGCGAGTACTCGCGCTCAAAACCGGCCGGTTGTTAAGCCCTGGTATAGACTTATATACTCTGGAAACCTCAAAATGAAATTCAAAGTAAAATCAAGCAAATGGTCAAATTAGATGTACGTTCCAACTTTACCATGTTTGGTTATTCCTGAAAAGCTTGGCAGAGCTACGGGCGAGAAATATTCCGGGAAAAGAAACAAGTAGGCTGCTGTCGGAGAGTTGGCCTGCATCTTACACAAGTTACACAATATTACTAAGCAAAATATTCGTTGTAAGGGGTCTTATGCGTTTGAGACTATTCTCTAAATAACATTTATAGCGTTCCACAATGCTGGAAGATAACTTTTATTGAGCTGGTGCGTTGTTGACGCCAGTTTCCATCGATTCGCACGACGAAGGACCGTGGCCAGCCGCTATTGCGAGTTTAACCGTTACAAAGCCCATGGTGATTGGAATTTCCTCGAGGTTGGAAGGACAAGTTACATGGGCCGAATGAATTGGAGTCGTCGAGTTGCTTCGGTGGGTGCTGTTCATGTTAACTAAATATTCCAGTGTACTAAAAACCATTTGGAATTGTTCCAGTTGCTTATCACTGAATTTGGTGTCGTCACTTGATACCTTGACGGCAGTTAAGGAAGTGTAACGACGGCCACCAAACAGACACAAAGCATGGCTAGACACGTAGCTACAAGTGTAACTAAGTAGTGCGTCAGTCTGTGTTTGGCGTCAAAGATACGCTGAAATATTTTTCCCATTCTACCTGTTATGTCATTATTTTAGTCTGTCCTTTAAATGTGCGCCGAGATTATTCTTGCTATTTCAACTTTTATGCCATTATTTTAGTGATGGTTTTAAGGGTTTGGCTAACCAAATTTTAAAAGCCCGGACTGCCCAAGTAAGTCACGGAGGTTAATTCTGTTGCTTTCATTCGTGGAGTATATCACTGAAAGATACTGATAACTAGTTGTGCAGTTAGGATAGTGTATCCCATGCCTCAGAATATTGTCTGCCGCTGATGTATTTTATGTTGCAGATAACTGGCAGTGGTTGACGCGAGCAAACTGGGATCGGACTACCAACGGTGACAGAGTGATATTTAAGTGCCTCCTCCCCCCCCCCCCCCAAGTCGCGGGTTATGTTGTTACTGTCCTGCAATTCCATCCTTTCGGTGGAGAGTTATGGTTTCTCAAGCTCAATCGCGGTGCAAAGTTGAGTACCTTTTATTTCATCTCCTGTCCCGTGGATTTATTGTATTGGTTAAAATCTTTTGGTGTGATCGCGTCCATCACTAATTCTCATGTAGAGTGGAAGCGGCCCGTGTTAAGTTTTCTTGGGAATATCTTCTCGATATAGTCAGGTAATGAAATCATGCGAAGTTGATATATGCAAGTAGTATTGTTCTAATTAATCAGAAGTTGGACGAGTAAACTTTAAAAATTTTGGGGCTCGATGAATTCAGAGCTTTGATATGAGTTAGTCATATTATTCATATTTTATGAATCAGGATTTTATGAACATTGTATTAGTTAATGAAAAGTGGGCCGAGTAAAACTTAAAATTTTGGTGTATGTTGAATTCAGAACTTTTATCTGAGATACTTATGTTACTCATATTTTACAAGCATGCTTTTATGAATATTGTGTTTGAATTATGAAAAGTTGACCAAGGAAGCCTTAAAACATTACTGTCGGTTGAACACTGGGTTGATTATGTCAGCCATATTCATCTCAATAACGGTTTTATGAATAGTATTTCATTTAATGAAAACTTGCCCGAGTAAAGCTTAAAAATATTGGGGTTTGTTGAACTCAGAACTTTTATCTGAGCTAGTTAAGTCACTCATATTTTACGAAGGATGCTTCCGTGAATATTGTCGTTAGATTACGAAAAGTTGGCCAAAGAAGTCTTAAAATATTACTGCATGTTGAACTCCGAACTTGGATGTGATGAAAAGATAGATAAAAGGGTTTCCATGCAACTGATGAAGTAGGTGTGATTTATTTGTCAGTCATATTGAATTCCCAAGTATGTGAGTGGCTTGAAGACATCATAAGTAATAGAACTCAGTACGTTGTCCTCGATGGTGAGTGTTCATCGGAGGTGAGAGTATCATCTGGAGTGCCCCAGGGAAGTGTGGTAGGTCCGCTGTTGTTTTCTATCTACATAAATGATCTTTTGGATAGGGTGGATAGCAATGTGCGGCTGTTTGCTGATGATGCTGTGGTGCACGGGAAGGTGTCGTCGCTGAGTGACTGTAGGAGGATACAAGATGACTTGGACAGGATTTGTGATTGGTGTAAAGAATGGCAGCTAACTCTAGATATAGATAAATGTAAATTAATGCAGATGAATAAGAAAAAGAATCCTGTAATGTTTGAATACTCCATTAGTAGTGTAGCGCTTGACACAGTCACGTCGTTTAAATATTTGGGCGTAACATTGCAGAGCGATAAGAAGTGGAACAAGCATGTAATGGCAGTTGTGGGGAAGGCGGATAGTCGTCTTCGGTTCATTGGTAGAATTTTGGGAAGATGTGGTTCATCTGCAAAGGAGACCGCTTATGAAGCACTAATACGACCTATTCTTGACTACTGCTCGAGCGTTTGGGATCCCTATCAGGCCGGATCGAGGGAGGACATAGAAGCAATTCAGAGGCGGGCTGCTAGATTTGTTACTGGTAGGTTTGATCATCACGCGAGTGTTACGGAAATGCTTCAGAAACTCGGGTGGGAATCTCTAGAGGAAAGGAGGCGTTCTTTTCGTGAATCGCTACTGAGTAAATTTGGAGAACCACCATTTGAGGCTGTCTGCAGTACAATTTTACTGCCACCAACTTACATTTCGCGGAAAACCACAAAGATAAGAGAGATTAGGGCTCGTACAGAGGCATATAGGCAGTCATTTTTCCCTCGTTCTGTTTGGGAGTGGAACAGGGAGAGAAGATGCTAGTTATGGTACGAGGTACTCTCCGCCACGCACCGTATGGTGGATTGCGGAGTATGTATGTAGATGTAGATGTAGATGAAGAATGTAAGTGCTTGAAAGAAAACGATATGTGGAAGATATCTTAAAAGAATTTTGTGTTCTATAAGACAAGCTTTGTTGTAATTATGGTTACTGTGAATGTACAGGGTGTTTCAAAAATGACCGGTATATTTGAAACGGCAATAAAAACTAAACGAGCAGCGATAGAAATACACCGTTTGTTGCAATATGCTTGGGACAACAGTACATTTTCAGGCGGACAAACTTTCGAAATTACAGTAGTTACAATTTTCAACAACAGATGGCGCTGCAAGTGATGTGAAAGATATAGAAGACAACGCAGTCTCTGGGTGCGCCATTCTGTACGTCGTCTTTCTGCTGTAAGCGTGTGCTGTTCACAACGTTCAAGTGTGCTGTGGACAACATGGTTTATTCCTTAGAACAGTGTTGTTGCAACAAGACGAAGTTTTCAACGGAGGTTTAATGTAACCAAAGGACCGAAAAGCGATACAATAAAGGATCTGTTTGCAAAATTTCAACGGACTGGGAACGTGACTGATGAACGTGCTGGAAAGGTAGGGCGACCGCGTACGGCGACCACAGAGGGCAACGCGCAGCTAGTGCAGCAGGTGATCCAACAGCGGCCTCGGGTTTCCGTTCGCCGTGTTGCAGCTGCGGTCCAAATGACGCCAACGTCCACGTATCATCTCATGCGCCAGAGTTTACACCTCTATCCATACAAAATTCAAACGCGGCAACCCCTCAGCGCTGCTACCATTGCTGCACGAGAGACATTCGCTAACGATATAGTGCACAGGATTGATGACGGCGATATGCATGTGGGCAGCATTTGGTTTACTGACGAAGCTTATTTTTACCTGGACGGCTTCGTCAATAAACAGAACTGGCGCATATGGGGAACCGAAAAACCCCATGTTGCAGTCCCATCGTCCCTGCATCCTCGAAAAGTACTGGTCTGGGCCGCCATTTCTTCCAAAGGAATCATTGGCCCATTTTTCAGATGCGAAACGATTACTGCATCACGCTATCTCGACATTCTTCGTGAATTTGTAGCGGTACAAACTGCCTTAGGCGACACTGTGAACACCTCGTGGTTTATGCAAGATGGTGCCCGGCCACATCGCACGGCCGACGTCTTTAATTTCCTGAATGAATATTTCGATGATCGTGTGATTGCTTTGGGCTATCCGAAACATACAGGAGGCGGCGTGGATTGGCCTCCCTATTCGCCAGACATGAACCCCTGTGACTTCTTTCTCTGGGGACACTTGAAAGACCAGGTGTACCGCCAGAATCCAGAAACAATTGAACAGCTGAAGCAGTACATCTCATCTGCATGTGAAGCCATTCCGCCAGACACGTTGTCAAAGGTTTCGGGTAATTTCATTCAGAGACTACGCCATATTATTGCTACGCATGGTGGACAAGTGGAAAATATCGTACTATAGAGTTTCCCAGACCGCAGCGCCATCTGTTGTTGAAAATTGTAACTACTGTAATTTCGAAAGTTTGTCTGCCTGAAAATGTACTGTTGTCCCAAGCATATTGCAACAAACGGTGTATTTCTATCGCTGCTCGTTTAGTTTTTATTGCCGTTTCAAATATACCGGTCATTTTTGAAACACCCTGTATTATGAGCAATGTGTTTGTAATAAAGAAGTGTGTGGCAACTACAACTGATTTTGATTGTGATTTCGGTGTGTCCTTAGGGACTACACACATTATAGCAACTTAGAGGGTAAAAAGACTTGACTGCTTCGAAGGAAGCACTTGAGCTATGAATTCACAATTTAGAGCCAAATATGGGGTCCGAAAACATCACGGTATCTTTGAAATTCTATAGTGCGTACCTCAGAGCTGAGGTGCCACCGGGGATACCGCTGAGCCGGAAACACTGTGCGGCTGGCATCTGGCGCAGCTGGCAGCCACAGGAAAGAGGCCAAGGGCGAGCGCACAGTGACGGGACAGCGCTAGGAATAGCGGCGTCGCCTCCGGCCAGCGTGTGCGGCCAACCGTCTGCTCCACACCTCCAAACCACTGTGAAGTGCACGATGGAGGGTGCTTCCCACTGTGCCGGTTACTACGGCCTCTTCCATTCACGAACGGAGCGCGGGAAGAATGATTGTTTAAACCCCTCACTGCGCGCTGCACCTATCCTAATCCTGTCATCGCCGTCACTGCGGAAGCACTGTAGTATATTCCCAGATTCATCACTTACAACTGGTTCTTAAAACTTCGAAATTAGGCTTTCTCGTGAAAATTAGCACCTATCTTCAAGTTCCTGTCAGTTTAGTTCCTTCACCGCTTCCGCAACACTCTCCCAAGCCTCAAGCAAAACTGCCACCAAACATGTTACCATTCTCTCCATTCTTCAGTACTCCCCGTTAGTCCTAATTGGTAAGGGTCTCATTAACTTGAGCGGTATTCTAGGGATACATTGCAGGAGTATTTCGTAAGCGAACTGCTTTGTAGGCGCATTGCACTTCCCCAGTATTCTAGCACTGACCTATTCTGCCTCCTCGTTTACCTACGGGTGAACCTATGTCATTGTCGCACGGCACATTTTTATTAATTGTCACACCAAGGCATTTGTATGAGCTGAGTGATACTAACTATGAGGCGCTGATATTGAACTCTTAGGACACTATGTTTCTTCCATTTCGTGAGATGCATAACTTTGCATTTTTGCTTGTACAGGGTACTGTAAAATACCCGTTAAAAACTTCGAGAACTTGTACGAGGGGCGTTTGAAAAGTCCGTGCAAAGTCCGAGAGATGGCACCACCGGCGCGTATCGAGGTCATTTCTAGTTAATAACATCTTCGGCAAGAACGCACACTAAGTTTCAACCATATTGGTCTATTTCTTTGTGTTTGGCATTCGTGTGAATCAAGGAAGTCGAGTGACTGTCAAAAACTGGACGAAAAAGAATTTCATGTGATGATTAAATATTACTTTATGAAAGGCAAAACGCCTCAGGAGACTAAAGAGAAGCTTGATAAACATTATGGTGACACTGCACCTTCGATTAGAACAGTTTATAAGTGGTTGAAAAATTTTCGGAGTGGCCATATGGGCACAAGTGATGCTGAACGTCTGGACGCCCTGTTGAGGTTACGACTCTAGAAATCATTGATGAAATCCATGGTATGGTGATGAATGACAGAAGAGTTAAGGTGCGTGGGATTACTAGTGCTGTGGGCATCTCGAATGAACATTTACATACTATTTTGCATAAACATTTGGACTTGAGAAAGCTAGCCGCAAGATGGGTTCCGCGACTGCTCACGATTGACCAAAAACGGAATCATGTGAAGTATTGCAAGGGTGGTTTGCAGCTGTTCAGAAATAATCCGCAGGACTTTATGTGTCGTTTCGTCACTGCGGATGAAACATGGATACATTACTATACTCCTGAGACCAATCAACAATCTAAACAATGGGTTACCACGGGAGAATCTGCACCAAAAAAGGCGAAGACCATTCGTTCGCCCGGAAAGGTTATGGCGACTGTCTTTTGGGATTCGCAAGGGATAATCCTCATCAACTATCTGGAAAAGGGGAAAACTTTTATAGATGCATATTATTCATCGTGACTGGACCGTTTGAAAACCGAGCTGCAAGAAAAACGCCGCGATTGGACCGCAAAAAAGTCATTTTCCATCACGACAATACACCAGCACACACCTCAGCAGTTGTGGTCGCAAAATTAATGGAAATAGGATTCCAACTCGTTTCACATCGCCCCTGTTCTCCAGACTTGGCACCCTCGGACTACTATTTGTTCCCCAATATGAAGAAATGGCTGGCAGGACAAAGATTTTATCCAAACGAGGAGGTGACTGCAGCAACTAATAGCTATTTTGCAGACTTGGATAATTCCTATTGTTTGGAAGGGATCTACAAATTAGAGCAGCGTTGGACGAAATGTGTAAGTCTAAAAGGAGACTATGTCGAAAAATGAAAAAGGATTACCTCAAACACGTAAGTAGTTTCTATTTTTGCACGGACTTTTCAAACGCCTCTCGTCGAGGGCGCAGAGTAGACAATATTTTGAAGTGGAACTCATGTCCGGAGACGTACCGTTTCCGTGCTACAGCCGTTTGCAAACATGTTTGCAAGTAGGTACTCAGCACGGTAGTCATGGTGTGGGGTGCTTACATCGGATCGGCTGATGTCATGTGACGTCTCTCCTACCTCTGGGATCTGCTTCGTGCCCCACTCGCGTGTCTGTGGTGTTAGAGCAACGTGATTGAGAACAAATTTTCAGAATACACTGACATGATCCTTGTGTATAGCGAAGTTTACGGTACTGGAAAAGCTGCTCTTCGGCTTTATCATAACTGATATACACAATGTCCGACTCTATCGCATACCCTTTTCGGCACAATTACGCAACGGCTTCGAGAAAGAGATACCTTCACCGTCAGCATGCGTGACTGTGATGTTCCAAGGAGACACCGCACACTCTAACTGGAAGAGGCCGCACTGCACCACAGTGAAGACAAACGGTCGACGAGTACACGAGTAATTGCGCGTGCAATGCATGTTTGTTCCAGGACAGTCTGGTATGTTCAGCGTGACCAACGACTACATCGATACAACCTCACGCTCGGGAAGATCTGGACCAATGGTTCTGACGCTGATGGGTAGGTCGAGGTGGTCCAATCTATTGGTCTCCAAGATCACCGGATCTGGCTCTACCTGACTTTTTGTTCTGCAGTCGAATGAAGAGTTTGGTTTCCGAGACTCCTGTAGAGGCAGAAGAAGATCTGTTGCCACGAGTTGTGGCCGCTGCAGGACAGATTGCACAGACACCAGCTGTGACAGTGTGTGTACCACAACATCATTCGTAGGTGTTGTGATGTTTGGTTTGTGGGGCGCTCAACTACGCGGTCATCAGAATCCGTAAAAAGTTCCAATTTTGTTTACAGTTAAACTTTTTTCACAGTCCAATCTAGCCACTGTCACAAATGATGAGGATGATGATGAAATTATGAAATTATCAGGACAACAGAAACACCCAGTCCCCGCTCAGAGAAAATCCCCACTCCGGTCGGCAATCGAACCCGGGCCCCTGTGATCCACAGGTAGCAACGCTAGCCACTGGACCACGAGCTGTGGACATCATTCGTAGGTGCAATGTATGCACCGAACTTGGTGGTTACCACATAGAAGTGCATCAGAATGCTGACCCTATTTTGAAAAGGAGAGCAGTAATTTAAATTTAACTGTAAACAACAGTGTTCATCAAAACTGATGAAGTTTCGTTTCTGTTTCTTTGGTTATTAATGAGTGGAATTGCAAAACATGTGATGCGCTGGTTCGCACTGAATAAATTACTTGCATAAGTGATCGCGTTACCACCATGTTCTGAAGCCGTTGTGTCACAGAAATGGTACGTTTCCTAACATGAGACCCAATTCAAAATATCATGTACTAGAAGGTTGTAAGGGGAATTTTAGAGCACTCTGTATAAACGAAGCTGTTAGTCTTTCCATTTAATATCCCTATAAATCAGAGCACCCAGGTGTTTGTAACTCTCTGATACTGTAGTCATAGGATACTCCATTTCATAGCTTAGTGAAGTGCACGATTTTCCATTCCTAAACATTTCGAGAAAGTTGCCAATCATTACACGCCTTTTAAATCTTATCAAGTTGCGACTTAACATGCGTGAGACTGAGTCTGATCCGTCTTCCTACCACAGTTGCACAAGAACGCTCTGTGAGTGTTTTAGGACTTTGGCGTTGAAACTACGGCCTGCAAGGTAGTGGAAATCAGCGTATGGCGGCAGTGGCCGGGAGTGCCCTGTCGGGAAGTTCGGCCACCAAGCGCAAGTCATATTGAGTGCGACGCCACATTGGGCGACCTGCGCGTCGACAATGGGGATGAAATGATGAGGAGGACAGCACAACACCCAGTCCCTGAGGGGAGAAAATCTCCCTTCCCAGCCTGGAATCGAAACCCGGGCCCCCGTGCGTGGCATTCCACGCGCTGACTGTTCAGCTAATGGGGCGGACTGCAAGGTAGTAAGATACCATCTCACGCATGCCGAGTTCAGAAGAGTGCAGCGCTACGGACAGTGATGTAATCAGTGATCTCAGTGTCGTTTCACTACACTCCCCGTAATGGAAACACTATCGCCAACAGAAATTAGTGCACGGGTTCTGGCATAACAAAAATGAAACTTCCTGGCAGATTAAAACTGTGTGCCCGACCGAGACTCGAACTCGGGACCTTTGCCTTTCGCGGGCAAGTGCTGTACCATCTGAGCTACCGAAGCACGACTCACGCCCGGTACTCACAGCTTTACTTCTGCCAGTATCTCGTCTCCTACCTTCCAAACTTTACAGAAGCTCTCCTGCGAACCTTGCAGAACTAGCACTCCTGAAAGAAAGGATATAGCGGAGACATGGCTTAGCCACAGCCGCTGCAGAGTGAAAATCTCATTCTGGAAACTCCCCCAGGCTGTGGCTAAGCCATGTCTCCGCTATATCCTTTCTTTCAGGAGTGCTAGTTCTGCAAGGTTCGCAGGAGAGCTTCTGTAAAGTTTGGAAGGTAAGAGACGAGATACTGGCAGAAGTAAAGCTGTGAGTAGCGGGCGTGAGTCGTGCTTCGGTGGCTCAGATGGTAGAGCACTTGCCCGCGAAAGGCAAAGGTCCCGAGTTCGAGTCTCGGTCGGGCACACAGTTTTAATCTGCCAGGAAGTTTCATGCACACTCCGCTGGAGAGTGAGAATCTCATTCTGGATAACAAAAATGGTTCAAATGGCTCCGAGCACTATGGGACTTAACATCTGAGGTCATCAGTCCCCTAGAACTTAGAACTACTTAAACCTAACTAACCTAAAGACATCACACACATCCATGCCCGAGGCAGGATTCGAACCTGCGACCGTAGCGGTCGCGCGGTTCCAGACTGAAGCGCTTAGAAGCGCTCGGCCACACCGGCCGGCTCAGGCATAACATTTATTATAAGTTATCAAAAGTGAATATCTTAGATTTTCGTTATCAAGGTTTATTTTCACGCCAAGTATGACTTCGTGACATAGCAATGTTAGCAAAAATACGCACGGAGTGGTAAAATATTGACACTAGATTTTCACAACTGTGAAGCGAAATTCCTAACTATTCTAAGGTTCTTTAATAGTAAGATGGTTGACGACCAAGCCTGGGGATCAATGAAATACAAGCAAATTAAATACAATTGGAGCCAGAGATAACAATTACGCTGAAATGCACAATGAAAATACCCAAAATTGAATGGGGGTCGGTAAAGGGCAATCAAACAGAAGGACACCATTAAAACAATTCAGCGGATCCTTGGTATAAAGCACTCTACAGTGGCTGATCAATCCTTTTCGTTAGATCGGATATCTCGCGTTTGTGTTTCAGTTAAGCCCGACAATCGTGAATATGTTTAACTACAGGTCATGGTTCAATGTATAAAAAAAGAAAAGGATGGGAGAGACGAAGACGACCGCAGTTCTGAGTATCAACTGGATATCACTTGCTGGCGTAGCGCGAGCGAGTGTGTGTCGGCGGCGGCAGTGGCGGCTGTCTGTGCGAGCTGTGAACCTGAGAATCTATTCTAAATCTCTTTCGAATGTTAAACACCACTCGGATACATTTCCTACGTCTTCGGTGAAGCTGAGACTCCTAGTTTTTCCCTAGCTAAATTAATTGGCATGTTACATGCTAGAATAGCGCGTCATCGTTGCCTTCGAATCGCTCACAAGCGTTAACGGTCAGTACTTGGTGCGATTCTCTGTACTAGGAGATTTTGGAGTTTAACTCCTTAGTTAAGACGAGCCTGTGAACAAGTGTTCACGTAATGCCTCTCGCAATCGTCTCAGTGCGGCGCGAGTCGCCTTGCTCAAACACTCGACAATTTTCTGCAAGAGAAGAAGCCAGTTACTCTGTCTGCAATTTGGCTATATCAAAGCTGGTGGCCACGCATTTTCTTTCTAGCCAATCGGAGCATTTATGCTTGTTATAACTCCACCCACTAGAGTTTTTGTAGCGTATCACAGGCGTCGTTTCTTTTGTAGGGCAGAGTTTAACTTTTGCTACGTAATATTGAGATAAACAGCTTTTTCCTTCATGTGAGTTTTAACACAGTGAGTGAACAATGTTTTGAGGTAGGTTTCTCTGGACATTTATCTTCCATCTCCGGCCGTGTTCCTGTAGAAAGGCTCTCCGAAAGGTTGTCGTTAAAAGCATTGCATTGTGTCCACTATATGTCCCACGGTGAAGGTATCGGCCTAAATGGGATGGGTGTTGCTGTCATGAAATTCTCCTTCCCTCAGAACTGTGTCACATAGCTCGGGTCTGGTAAATTACTCGCGTGCAATTGCTACTGTGAGTGTTAGTGGTTTATATTCATAAAGTGCCGGTTTGATTATTTGTTTGCCTACCTATAAAATTCGTACATTTTCACGTAATGTCATGTGACATATAAAGTGAACTGGAATGGTTTCAGGAATTCAGCGTAAGGTGTGTTATTTGTTTGGCACCTTACAACTACACAGGCTGATAGAGTGATTACAAAATGGAATCCGATTTACAAAGAACTTGGCAATATGAGGCCACTTATCAGTAGGACATTGCGCCCACTCTGGCTTGCCTACATGTAGTAATTCAGTTGGGAAGTATGTCATGAAGGCGTTTCATTTTCTCCTGAGGCAATCTGCCCCACATCTATGTGACTGTTACTTGAAACACTCGTGGGATGGAGCTGACATCTGAGCTGGTCTCACACCTGTTCCACTGTGGACAGATATTGGCATCTTTCTGGCCACAGCAGTATCTTAGCATCATGCGGACAGTTCATAGAAACATGTGACATGTGTGGATGCACATTTTCCTGCTGAAATATGGCACCAAGATAGAATCGAATGAGAGATAACGCATAAGGTCAAGGGGGTCCGTTATGTGCCTCTCTGTGGTCAACTTCCCTCAGTAAATACCAGCTGTGACTAGAGGTCATACCCGATGACTCATCACACCATGATGCCAGAATTCACATCATTGTCCAACTCCAAAACATCTGAAGAATGGAATTTTCCCTCCCGGTCGCCACCATTCTCGCCGATGGAGTAGTGGAGACCTGGGATTCGTTGCTGAACTACGAGGGCGGTTCAGAAAGTAACCTCCGATTGGTCACAGTGCGGGTTGTGGGGGGAGTAGCGACGCCATCTGTGCGTTCACGCACTCAACAGGTCGGTCGGCATCAAGCCGTGGTCGAGTGAACGTCGTACCTGCGCTAGTTTAGTTTTTGTGGCAGTTTGAAATGTGTGCTGCAATAGAAAACCCCGCCAAATGTGAAGTGCGTGCTGTCATAAGGTTTTTTACAGCCAAAGGATATTCTGCAGCAGCTATTCATCGTGAGCTTTGTGCCGTGTACGGACCAAGAGTTATGAGTGAAGGAGTTGTCCGTGAATGGGTACGTTTATTTAAAAGTGGACGAGAAAACGTTCATGATGAAGAGAGGAGTGGTAGACCATCATTGGTGACTGACGAACTCGTTCAGACAGTTGACGCAAAAGTTCGTGAAAATCGACGTTTCTCAATGTCGGAGTTGTCTACTGGTTTTCCACAGATTTCTAAGACTCTCTTGTACGAGATAGTGACAGCAAGATTGGGTTACCGTAAGTTCTGTGCACGATGGGTGCCCAAAATTCTTACCGACCACCACAAAACTCAAAGAATGGCCTCTGCATTAGACTTTCTGTCACGTTATGAGGACGAAGGAGAACCATTGTTAAACAGAATCGTGACTGGTGACGAAACCTGGATTAAGTACGTGAACCCTGAGACAAAAGAACAATCAAAGATGTGGGCACATTCAAATTCGCCTACCAAACCAAGAAAAGCCTCGCAAGATTTTTCTGCCAGAAAACTGATGGCAACGGTGTTTTGGGATGCCAAAGGGGTGTTGTTGGTTGAATTCATGGAACGTGGTACGACCATTAATCAAGACGTGTACTGTGAAACAATAAAAAAATTACGACGGGCTATACAGAACAAACGCCGTGGTATGCTGACTTCCGGTATCGTTTTTTTGCACGATAACGCCCGTCCTCACTCTGCTCGCAGAACAACGGCCCTTCTTGAGTCCTTCAAGTGGGACGTTATCAACCATCCACCTTACAGCCCAGACCTGGCGCCAAGTGATTATCACCTCTTCATGCATTTGAAGAAATGGCTCGGGTCGCAGCGGTTTGATGACGACGAAGAGCTCAAAGATGCGGTCACAGGCTGGCTCCAGGCACAAGCGGGTGATTTTTATGCAGAAGGAATTTCAAAGCTTGTGAAGAGATACGATAAGTGCCTCAATCGCTATGGAGACTATGTAGAAAAATAGTGCAAAGATGTAGTTGTAAGATGTATATATTAAAATATTTTTATTTAACTTGGTGTATTTTTTTAAATCAACCGGAGGTTACTTTCTGAACGGCCCTCGTAGATGTGATGACGTTCGTCAGCAGTACATGCTTCCCGGCCATTGCACCAGTCCAAACGTTTGTGTTGCGTATTTAAGACAGCATACAAATGGGACGACAGTGCGCTAGCCCTATGGCTGCTAGTGACCCAGACTTCTGTAGGAAGTCCACCGCTTATTTATCGGATGGAGGGGCAGCTGTGAAGGGGCTACGTTGGGCATGGTCCACAACACGTCGTTTCTCTCTTGTGGGGTCAATTGTTGCTGATGGGACTATGAGGACGAGTATGTCAGCCCTCACGATTCCATGCTGTCCAACACTGGGCCACTGTCACAACCGAATGGCCCACAAAACCGGACATGCCACGATTCGACCGGCCGTCCTAATGGGAGACGCACAATGAAACCCCTCTGAATCTTCCTCAGGTGCTAATAACGCTGTCTAACATTAGTACGCAGCACCACTGTATCTGTCTCAGTGATCACTTAACAACTGACATTGTTCATGTCTGTTACAAACCCTAAGAGGTCTGGTAACAATGCTAATCCCTAACAACACTTACAGACTCCGATGACTGTTTTGCCACAGAAAACTGCTACTCTATAACTTAACGAAGTTGTGTATGTGTACAATGCTATGCTGGCATCCGACCACGTCTTTCCGGTGCTTCTCTTTACTTGTCAGGCATTGTAGATAACAGCTCCATATGTGACGTTATTATTAATATTATTTGCAAGGTTTTTAATATAAATGGTGAACAGTAAAGATCTCAATGCATTCACCTAGAGCAAATACAAAGTTACTTCTACTCGTACACCTGTCGATGACTCGCCATTCAAGGAAATATCCTGCGTCCTCCCTACCAAAAAATTCTCAGTCCAGTTACAGTTTTCATTTGATAGCTCATGCCGCGCGGGATTAGCCGAGCGGTCTAAGGCGCTGCAGTCATCGACTGTGCGGCTGGTCCTGCCAGAGGTTCGAGTCCTCCCTCGGGCATGGGTTTGTGTGTTTGTCCTTAGGATAATTTAGGTTAAGTAGTGTGTAAGCTTAGGATTGATGACCTTAGCAGTTAAGTCCCATAAGATTTCACACACGTTTGAACCTTTTTTTGATAGATTATGTGACTAAACGTTTGATAACAAGGGTAGGTGTGGTACTAGTTTCAGAAGACAACCCAATTGCAGTGGGAGTTGCCACAATAACTGTTAAAACCAATTAATTGTATTATGCGAGAATTTTGTAGCATTCTTTGTTAGTATCACTCTCTCTAAATATTACTATTGAGCCTCCACTTTTACTAACATTTGAAATACTATAAGCAGTCTGCTGTGTCACAAGTGACTGCTGACAGCTTTCAAGAGATGCGTCTGTTTCATTATTAGTTTTGCGGTTTCACGTCCACCTAGTCCCATTTTGTTATTTGACAGTTGAGCTCCTCATTTGGTTGTACGAATAGAACTGGTTCAGTCTGCAACATGCTGATTGTGAAATTGCTCTCAGTGATTTCTTTTTTGGAATTTATCAGGTGCAACAACAAACCGTGTGTTACATTTCTAGGGAAAAGTCTGGTAGTATCAAACAAGAGCAGTGTACATGTATGCGGAGATGGGGAGGTTGTTGCATCCCTCTTATTTCGAAAATGGGCACGAGGTCGAGCAATCAGGACTTACTACGTGGGCGTCCAGGGCTGACGCTAAATAAGAGAACAGAAAATTGAGTCGAATGAAGAGTGTACAGGATACAAGGGCGTATATAGGACTGAAATTTACCAGGGACAGGCCAGTCTCGGAGGTCAAACAACTAAATATGGTGGGCAACGGGACGGGAGGCAGTTGGTGTTAAGTTATGTTGGCAGCTGGTCATGGGGTGCAGAGCAAGAGGCTCTGCCTCCCAAGAAACACGTCTGTTCCAGTCGAGGTCTGGATCACAAGAGATATCAGCAATTGTGTTCTGTCCCGCAGAACCCTCCAAAGTCCACATACATGATCTGCCTCCCACACACGCTATT
Source organism: Schistocerca nitens (assembly GCF_023898315.1). Classification (NCBI taxonomy): domain Eukaryota; kingdom Metazoa; phylum Arthropoda; class Insecta; order Orthoptera; family Acrididae; genus Schistocerca; species Schistocerca nitens. The sequence goes on from NC_064620.1 coordinate 570,725,255, forward strand.
CGCCAAAACTGATGGCGTGAAATCACTGAAAATTTCAGCACAGAGCCAAGGATATCTCTTGTCAGCCGCTTTAGGCAGACAAAATTGCCTCGTTTCTGACAGGCAGGCAACTTGTGTTGCCTAGGCACAGCAGATGTTGCTACGAGAGAAAACTTGTAAAGATTTGAGTGTTGCCTTTGAAATAAAATTGTTAGAACAATTTCCTAAAATATTCCTTGACTGACTGCCACCTTGTACATTCCTTCCCCCTTCCAGAGGAGTCGTGACCCATACTGCTTACAAAAGGTTGTTAACCACTCCTCAGAAAGGCCGTTTGCCCTAGTAGGGGCCTTAGTGCTATGAGAGGGATCAGATACAAGATCAGATACAATATTTCATTTAGTGTAAGAGGGGTGTTGGGCGGGGGGATTAACAGGTAGTGAAGTTTATGAAATTTCATGATTTAAGTAAATAGTAAAACATTAAATGTTCAATTTTGTGCAAGGATCTAATATTCTTGATAATACCATACCCAGAATTGTAAAAGAATAAGTAAAGTAAAATAACAGAATGAATTTTGATGAATTACACTAATTTCTTTTAATTATTTACAGTTTACAGTGTTAAACTGGGTGTAGTAAATGAGTAGGTACTGCCCGAACTGGATCAGCACTGATCTTCAAAAGGTGTACAGGTGCCAATACAAATCTGCTGTTGTTTATGTTGTCTGGCAAATATTAATCTCTATGGTACATAGCAGAACTATGCACTCTAACCTACTGTTAATATTAACACCTCACTTGGGTTAGAACTGGATAAGTCCTTTTGAAAAAGTGTGATAACTTAGCTAATCATCTGGCTATTTTTATGGGTAGTAATGCACGAAATTCTGCAGGCTACGTAATGTTAACACAGTTCCAGTAAAATGTATATTGAAGTTTGCAATTTGAAGAGATGGTGTACCAGATCTCACGGAAAGTTTATGTACATTAACCCATGTTAAAATACAGACACACAAGACCTTTTTTTATGCTGACAAAATATTGGAATTATGTATAACGTCAGGGGATAGCAAAAGCTACGCAACAGAACCCACGAATTACTAATACCAAAATGTTAGCTACTCACTTTAAGTCCGCTTAAATTATTTCATACAGTAACAGTCCATTTCATTTATTCAACATGCTCCATTACGGTATTTGTAATACTGCGCGTTTAGATACCAAGATACACAAAGAAGAATTCTAATTATAACGAGTTACACTAGTATGAATGAAAAGTATTCAAATAGAAAACTTCTGTGTGATTCGTAAAAGGTTTCCAGGTAGAACATGACAAAAATATATTAATAATTATGTTCATAATAGTAAAATCCTGCGTTATTGATATAACGTTTTCAGGAAGAACATTATTTTTGGAAACCTTTAGTAACATAAATATTCATATGCTGGGAAATGTTATTAAATGAAGAAAAATTCTGAAATTCGCTAAAACCGATTTATCGACGGGAAAGGTGCGTCCTTTTCCCGTAATTCTCTTCCCTAGGGTATCTCTCTCTGTATTAAGTTCGCGACGCACCCATAACAGGTGATCTAGCACTTGATCATCCTCTCCGAACGTACAACCAGCACCTGGGGATAGCACGAATCGATGGTAGTAACATATTAATTTTCGATGAGTGGTTAATATTGTTGTACGATTAGATAACTGTGCTAACTTTATGGAAAGACGATGTTGAACAGTCGGAAAAAAATCTTTTGTGATCGCCCCTGTGTAGTTTCACTCCCTTCTCATGCCCGTTTTCTTTTCGCAGTGCATCTTAATTTTCTCCTGATCGCACACGAAAGGATTCTGTTGTAGCTTTCTGTTGCGTTCTCTCGAGCTGCTTGTCTGGCAAGCTTGTCTGCCAGTTCATTTCCATGAGTTCCTACATGTGATTTCTTCCGCCCGAAGTTAATATGCCATTTACTCTGCCACAATTCCCAAATTTTGTTTCTGATCTCTTCTATCAAATATTTATGTCTCCTGAATTTTTTTAATGAAACCAACGTAGTTCTGCTGTTTATGTGTTTTACAGCTGCCACATTTTTTCTCGGAAGTTCTCTAGTTTATCTAAGGCTTGCAAGGTTGCTAATTGTGTCGCTTGGTTAATGATGCACCCATTCTTTAATATGTACTTTCACTGACAGGCAGGTGCGCCATTAACGATTATTACCGCTCCTGAGCCTATTCCGATCTCTGAATAACTCCCATCGATATAAATCTGTATAGGATAGTCCTTGAGTTTGTACTTTTCTCCTAAAGTTGCTGTACCTGCTGGATGGTACCACGGTGTGTGATCTGAAGGAGAGTCTACACAATGGGCTACGTGTTTAGTTTTTATAATTTTATATTCTTCAGCTATTGACTTGTAGTTTAATAATTATTGGTGTAAGGCCTATTAGAATGTACTACGCTTCAGTAGACGTCGTTCTAAAAGCCTTAGCAATCTTCATGTTGACCAAGCGCTGGATTCTTCGAATCTTCTTGCAGTTATATTTTCTTCTTAGTGTGTGATTCTGGAGAGGAGCTGCATTTGCCAGTACTGGTAGTATAGCGCCTTTGTAAATTGTTTTCATGCTTCTGAACCAAGTTCCTAGTTGAGCGTTCGTGATTTAGATAAAGAATGAATAAGTTTCTTGCTTTTTTCAGCCATTACTGTATATGTTCATTGAACATAATTTTTAGAATCCATAATTATACCCAAGTATTTTAATCTTCAAATGTTGCTTTGTCTTTACGCATTCTCCTTGTTATTACCATTACTTTTGATTATTGCTCATTAAAACGGATTTTATTGTTTTGGGCCCAAGCTGTGATTTTCTTCCATTTCTCTATTGCAGATCTCTTCAGCTCTAATGACAGTATCTGCTTTGGTCAACATGATTAGTCGTCTGCGGCTGCTGCCGGTTTTATGTTTGCTGTGTATCCAAATTAAGCAGAGAACCATACCGTATATTCCGAAGACTTGGGAAACAGCGAGACCCCTACGGACATCCTTTTGTAGCCTTTTCTAGTTTGAAGCCATTAAATGCCAACACTGCTGTACTATCACTGGAATAGTTTTTTTTTCTGCTGGATTATAAAAGTTCCTAAGACATCGAATTCTAGTAGCGGATCGATTACCTCTGCAGTTTTTTTCCAATACGAATTTACCATCTAGTAGCGTTTAAGGATGCTGGGTCACCAAGCTGCGCCAAAAGTTCCCTGAATATCACGACTGACCGTTATTACATACTGTAATTGTGATATGCTTTCCTTTACGAAGTTTTTAACAGCCAACAATGCATCGATTGTCCATTTCTCTGGAGTAAATCTAATTGATTGTTGCTTAGGAGATCCTTAGAGAAGACTTCGTGCATAATTCTGTTAATTAATAGATCCAATACTTTTCACTCCGTATGCAGAAGGCTGATGGGACTAAATTTGTACACTTCCATCCTGCTTTCTTTACTAAGTTTGAGAATGAGTACTATTTTAGCTCTTTTCCACGCTCTCGGAAAGCAACCGTTCTTTAGGCAACTGTTATATAAAGCGGTAAGATAATTGAGAGAAACGCTATACAGTCGACGAAAGATCTTGCTAGTAACACCATTTTCATGAGGAGTCTTGTGTTCTGGCAAGTTCGTTATAATTCCCTCAATTTCTATCTGTGTAAAAGCTACATCATTTCCCAATCCATTGGATCATAGCGTTTGAGCTCTTATTAGTGTACGGTATTCCATTTCTTTAGTTTGATAGTACGCAAGTACAAAATAGTCGGTTATCACTTTTCCTTGGCATTGTCATGGGAGTCTTATTTCTGATTTTTCCCTGATGCGATTTGATCGATTGCGTTCCCAGCATTATTTGTTAGAGTCTAGCTAGTTCTTTAGAAAATCAAAATTACAATCTCACCACAGTTATTTAAAGAAAATAGGAAGCCCAGGATCACTGACGATGGACAAGTTTGTGATTGTTTTACAATTTTAATTGGAATCAAAACAGACTTTATTATAAACTTCAATTCGGACATTTGCCCTCTTACTGATGCAATATACAAATTTTCACTTTAATTGAGTTACATAAACACGAATAAAAATCATATTTTGCATCCGCAACCAAAAACATAGATTGGTATGCACGGTGAATATGCTACCATATACAATCGTTCTTGTTTAACCATATCTTAAAAAGGCTAGTAACACTATTCACTTCCAACCCAACGTTACACAGCCACATAATACCACAACGTCATTAAAAAAAAACGAAGATCTCAAAGCTTAATAAAACAGAACTGCCCACATAAAGGTCCACAGCGACACATGCTAATACTAAAAATGCAAACTGGGCCAACCAAGGTCGCAAAACTGGCACACAGGAAAAACAACAAGTTGCACGTTCATTAAAGATCCACAAATGATTAACATAAGTGTTTAATAAGAATGGCTAGTAATAACCAGTAAAATACAGAAACGCTAATATTAGCAAAGTGGCCTCACTTAAGTTTAGAGAACAGCGTTAAGGCCCACAGCAGTATTTGGAAGCAATAACGCCACGGCAATACGAGCGTTCACTCCCCACGGCTTGTGCACAGGCTCACAAGCACGCGGTATATATTTATATATAATCCGACCGACCCCATAATGCGCGGTCCTGACAAGAATCCATAACCGCACCGACGCCAGGAAACGAGCAGACTTAACAAATAGCCTGCAACACAAATCGACTGCAATGAGAACAAGGTCAAATCACAAATCACAGCCACACTGGAATATATAATAAGCATGCCCCCAAATTCTTATGGAGACATGCTCTAACATTTCCCGCCTCCCAGTAAATTAAAAGGAAACTTGGAGATCACTTGCAGTTGCCTTAAGACACTTTCAGCATTAAATATACATACCAAATCCTGCTGTGACAAATGATGGCATGAATACCACTTAAAACACACACTCCACAAATGATGAGAAACGAAATGAGGAACATCAACCTGCTTAAAATAGTCACTGTGGAACCATGTTCAGAACCATCTCCGGCAGCTACCCACGCCACAACAAAACAATCTTGTTAGTTAAACACAGAATAAGTTGGAGCTTGCAAATTTCGAGCTGGGAAGCTCTTCAGCGTGTGACGACGAACCCTCCACAATTTTGCACGTCAAGGCGCCCAATGATCGTCATCGTACATCCGACGCCACAAAAGACAAGGGCGGAGAGCACGGCGAGGCCCATGCACCACGGTTAGGGACGCCGGCTGTTTTCAACACAAGCTGGCTCAATGAACGCCGACCGGAGACTCTCTCGTGACACGTTCACCCGGAAAACCCGCCGGGGAGAGCAGTCAAAGATAGCGAGACAGCGGAATATCGATATCAGCGACGCAAGTAGAACATCCTAGCGCCTGCCGCCATAGCTCAACCTCGCCCTCCTATTCGAGAATCACCCGTCAAAGGAGCAATCCTCGAAACAACTTTAACGCCAACTTAATCTGGCTCAAGTGTACCCTGTAAACCTTACCCGAGCTAAGCTCCTTTACCTCGAAATTCACGGGACTAAGGATCTTAGAAACTCGCCACTGCCCACGGTATCTCGGCTGAAACTTGCCCTTTACCTCCTTACCCATGGGAGCGACCAAATTGCGAATGAAGACTAAATCGTCAATCTTTCCCAAAAAGGGTTTTCGGCCTTTATTGTACCTGTTTGCCTGCCTCTTATGCGACAGGTATATATTATTCAGAGCGAGCTGCCAATTTTCTCTCAAAGCTCCAGGGGTGATGGACGTTGGCAACAAATGATTAATACTCCACAAGTTCGAGAGGGGAGACTTAACCGAATACGCGAACATTAACGCATTAGATGTGATACTAGTGGCCTCATGTTGGGCGGAATTAAATGCCTGATTAAGCCAGGGACGACTCAAATCCCATCTACTCGGTGACTTCGAATGGTATATCGTCAACGCCGCCTTTAAGTTGCGGTTGACCCTTTCCACAAAGGACGCCATTGGGTAATAAGGGGTGGTGGTGATATGCTTGATTCCGTGGTTGAAACAAAAGACCTTAAAACTCCTCGACAAAAAGGCGGGAGCATTATCACTCACCAAGGAGTTAGGTGGTCCAAACCATGACATTACTGTAAGTAACCGACGAGCGGTAACGCCACGAGTCGGTAACAACCACACAAAACGAGAGAAGGCATCATCTACCACCAGGATATACTTGTTCCCCCTTCTGGTGCACGGCAACGGTCCAATATAGTCAATAAAGACTATCAAGAGAATAATCTTCCCATTCAGATTGTAACAGCCCGTGAGGAACACGCGACCTGGGCTTCGCCCTTTTACATGCCTGACAGCTAGCAACTAACCGACGCACATCGCGATACAGTGAGGGCCAAACAAATCTTTCACGTACCTTGGCTAAGGTCTTATAAAGGCCTAAATGACCACCAACTACCGACTCGTGAAAACACTTGAACGCCATAGGTACCAAACTCATCGGCAAGCAAATCCTTAACTGCCGGTCCTTGCCCACATGCTTACAAAGGACGCCAAGACTGAGGCAATAACCTGGATAAGGCTCCCCCACCCTTAGCTTCTCCCTCACCGATCCCCAGACCGGATCTTTTGACTGTTTTTCTTGCAGATCACAAAATAACTCGGGAATATCCGACAATATAGCTCACAGCATAGCCGGCCGGGGTGGCCGAGCGGTTCTAGGCGCAACAGTTTGGAACCGCGCGACCGCTACGGTCGCAGGTTCGAATCCTGCCTCGGGCATGGATGTGTGTGATGTCCTTAGGTTATTTACGTTTAAGTAGTTCTAAGTTCTAGGGGACTGACCTCAGAAGTTAAGTCCCATAGTACTCAGAGCCATTTGAACCATTTTCGGCTCACACCATACACTGCAGCTCAACTCTTTGGACCTCTGAAGGCTCCGCAGTGAACACACGACTTAACGCGTCAGCTACCGCGTTATCGGACCCCTTAATGTGTTTGACACCAAAGCGAAACGCTGAAATACGCACAGCCTAACGAGCAATTCCCCCATTTTTCCTTGGCCTAGCCAGGACCCAGCTCAAAGCCTGGTTATCAGTCTCCAGGAGAAAGTGTTTATCCTCAAGATAGAAGGTAAACTTCTCTAAGGCAAATATAACTGTCAAAGCCTCCAGTTCGTAAACAGAATGGTTAGACTCGGGACCAGATAAATGGCCCGACGCGTAAGCTAAAGGCTTCCTTTCCCCCTCCTCCTCCCGGAACAAGACAGCAGCAACACCCACATGGGAGGCGTCCGTTTGTACAACCCAATTCTTATCGAAATTCGGTAAAGCCAATAAAGGTGGATTAGAAATGGCAGCTTTAAGTTTTTGAAAGGCAATTTGCTGGGCCTCACCCCAAACAAATTCGTCATGCTTCTTACGATGATTGTTGAGAGGCGCCGCTGAATGGGCAAAATTGGGTGCGAACTTAAGAAAAAAATTCGCCATTCCCACAAAACGGGCAATTTCCTTCCTACTCCGAGGAGGGGGAAACTCGCGCAAAACCTTCGTCCTTTCCTGATTGGGCAAAATTGGGTGCGAACTTAAGAAAAAAATTCGCCATTCCCACAAAACGGGAAATTTCCTTCTTACTCCGAGGAGGGGAAAACTCGCGCAAAACCTTCGTCCTTTCCTGATTGGACAAAATTGGGTGCGAACTTAAGAAAAAATTTCGCCATTCCCACAAAACGGGCAATTTCCTTCTTACTCCGAGGAGGGGGAAACTCGCGCAAAACCTTCGTCCTCTCCGGATCAATACTGACCCCTTTAGCCAACACCAAGTGTCCCAGAAATGAAATCTGGGATCTACAGAGGGTAATCTTAAAAGGATTGACGGTCAGTCCTGCCGAACGTTAGCAGGCAAAAACTTGATCTAAATGGCCTATGTGATCCTCTAGGGTTCAACTATAAACTAACACATCGTCAAGGTAATTACACACCCAGACAAACTTCAAATCGCCGAGAACGGCATCTAGTAAACGAGATATTACTGCCGCACCTGTGGGCAAACCGAAAGGCACCCGGTTGAATTCAAAAAGGTTCCAGTCGGTGCAAAACGCCGTGACAGGCCTTCACACTTCCGATAAAGGAATCCGGTAGTATGCCTGGCTTAAATAAAGGATAGTAAAAACGAAACTTCCTGGCAGATTAAAACTGTGTGCCAGACCGGGACTCGAGGTTGGGACATTTGCCTTTACGGGCAAGTGCACTTGCCCGCAAAAGGCAAAGGTCCCGAGTTCGAGTCTCGGTCCGGCACACAGTTATAATCGGTCAGTAAGTTTCATATGAGCGCACACTCCGCTGCAGAGTGAAAATCTCATTATGGTAAAGACGGTTGCGCCAGAAAATCAGGTAAAACAAATGTCTTAGTCAGGCAGTGGCACCGACTCCAGGACCACGACGATAGTCAGTGAAAACCCGAAAATCTTTACCCTGTTCTTTCGGAACCAAAAAAACTGGGGCAGCATTCTGCGAGGTGGATGGCCTGATTACCCCTTCCTAGAGCATTTTCAGGGGTGATACTCTCTACGGAGCCTCGCGCACAGGAACACTATCAGTCAAAATTATCTCGTACTCCAGCAGTTTCGTCTCGCCTAACTTCAGGATAGCGCTCTAGGACCTCCCTCAACCCGCGCACTTGCTCGGTGGAAAGATGACCCATCTCCACCTGTACGTTACCGAAATAATCGATACTGGTGCCCCTTGACTGACTGCACGAACAGAGCGACATGACAGAACCAGGAGAAAATTTAAAATGAAAAACCCGTGCCGCATAATCAACAACCAACCCGGTGCGTTACGCAAAATCACATCCCAATATGACGGGAGTCTGCAAATTACACTCAATTATAAAGCTCTGTGGCCATGAAAAACCATTAATGTGCAAATAACCCGGCACCTCCCCCTGTAAAGGCAACTCACGGCCTTCAGCGACCCGACAACTTTGCACAGACGGAGGTAATGAGAATTTACACAATTGCCGGAATTCTAGATACCACGTCCGGTCAATTAGAGATACCGAACTACCGGAATCAACTAAAGCACAAACCGCTTCATATCCAATCCAAGCACAAACATAGAGCAAGGGAGAACGATTGGCACCTTAATTGCCTTACAATTCAATGGCCAGTTACGATCTTTGTTGCCTCTACCTCACCTCTGGCGTCAGCTGTTTGGCCTAGGGCTCCTGGACACGGGACATTGCCGCACTAAGTGATCAGTAGCTTGACAACGATAACACCTCGACGCACGAGGAATATAGGCTCCCCTTTCTCGATCCCCACCGGTAATTCCCACACAACGTCGCGTAAGTGGGAGTTGCTGCCGTTGATCGTCGACTAAGGAGACCTATTCTACATAATCAATTAGCTGCTGAAACTGAGCCAAGGAAATCGGCCGCTGCGCAAAAGTTAAACTCGAACGATCTTGAGGGAGCATCCCTTCCAGAAGATGTTCGGATGTCCGATATTATCCAGCTCTGATACCGACGGGTTAAGAGTAACAACTGCAGTACGTACTCGATCAAAATATTGGGCTAGCGTCTCATCATCGGCTTGTACCCTCCAATAAAAATCACGCTCCAACTGCACTCGTGTTCGATGCGAGAGCTTCCTCCCCAAAATCTTTCGGCTGAGTTCAACCAATATTCCGTGATGCTGCAATTCCTCCGCTAAGATCTCAGCAAACCACTCTCGAGCAATCGGATACAATAGAGACAAAATTACGCCATGTTCCACCCCCAATGCGTCAGCATGAACTTGCAACCGAACTAACAACCACAACAATCCTTGGATATGATTTAAGATTTCAATACGTAACTTTGAAATAGCTTCAAACAATTTTACAATAGGATTCGGCAATTCCAAAAAAACAGTCAGAATACCAAGTTTTACACTGTACTCCCCGGCCTGTATCCTTACTCTGTACAACGGGCTCGCCTTCCAAACCTCCCTCAGCCGGCCGGAGTGGCCGAGCGGTTCAGGGCGCTACAGTCTGGAACCGCGCCACCGCTACGGTCGCAGGTTCGAATCCTGCCTCGGGCATGGATGTGTGTGATGTCCTTAGGTTAGTTAGGTTTAATTAGTTCTGAGTTCTAGGCGATTGATGACCTCAGAAGTTAAGTCGCATAGTGCTCAGAACCATTTGAACCAAACCTCCCTCACCTAAAGCAAGCGCGACGGCAGAAGCTTGCAAATCTCGAACTTCAGAAGCAATCTGATTCCTAAGTTGCAGCATTGCGTCACTGAGATCGGCATTCAACAAATCCGTTAACCAATTATTGTTATGAGTTGGGTGAGTTTCCACGCGGAAAATTTGCCTCTGCGTAACTGGGGAATATCGTAAAAATTCGACTGTACAAGCAATGTCGGCCACCGATGTTTTAATGCGTGGAAGCCACTCACCTACAGCCGCGACGTAATCAACAGGGAGGGAGACTGGGGTATCGGCCGCGCGACTAATTCGTCAACACTGCTCTCCACGGGCAAACCGCGTACGCGCAGCTCATAAATTAAGTGCTCGCTGCGCAAATATGAAATTCCAGGGCAGGTACGTCCACTCATGCTGGGAAACTTCCTGAAAGAGCAAAACGTATTAGTGAATATGAACAAACACTCGTATCACAAGCTTCGACCATCAACATGAAGGGTAAAAACGAAACCCCTCCGGTATTACTCTGCTACTAGTTGGATCTTGATACTACTCAATTCTTTAGAAAATCTAAATTACAATCTCACCACAGTTATTTAAAGAAAATAGGAAGCCCGGGATCACTGGTGATAGACAAGCATGTGATTGTTTTACAATTTTAATTTGACTCAAAACAGACTTTATAATAAACTTCAGTACGGACATTTGCCCTCTGACTGATGCAATATACAAGTTTTCACTTTAATTGAATTACATAAACACGAATAAGAATCATATTTTGCATCCGCAACCAAAAACATAGATAGTAGGCACGTCAATAATCAATCATAAACAATCGTCCTTGTTTAACCATATCTCAAAAGGCTATTAACACAATACACTTCCAACACAACGTTACACAGCCACGTAATACCACCACTTCATTATAAAAACAAACAAAACAACAAAAAGAAAGAAAGATCTTAAAGCTTAATAAAACTGAACTGCAGAACTGCCCACATAAAGGTCCACAGTGAAACATGCTTATTCTAAAAGTGCAAAGTGGGCCAACCAAGGTCGCAAAACTGGCGCACAGGAAAAATAACAAGCTGCACATTCATTAAAGATACACAAATGATTATCGTAAGTGTTGAATGAGAATGGCTAGTAATAACCAGTAAAATAACTTACAGAAACGCTAATATTAACAAAGTGGCCTTACTTAAGTTTATACAAAACGATATCGCTCACAGCAATATTTCGAAGGAACAACGCTACGGCCGGCAGGCAGTACGAGCGTTCACTCCCCACGGCTCGTGCACAGGCTCACAAGCAGGTGGTATATATTTATATACAGTCCGACCGGCCTCACAATGCGCGGTCCTGACAAGAATCCATAACCGCACCGACGCCAGGAAATGAGCAGACTTAACAAATGGCCTGCAGCACAAATAGATTACAATGAAAACAAGGTCAAATCACAGCCACACTGGAATATATAATAAGCATGCCCCCAAATTTTTATGGAACAATACTCTAACGGTACCCGTCTCCCAGTAAATTAGCAGGAAACTTAGAGATCACTTGCAGTTGCCGTAAGGCACTTTCAACATTAAATAAACATACCAAATCCTGCCGTGACAAATGATTAAACCATTATCTCTACGGCTGCCGGGCGCGTACACAACGTCAACCAGTCCCCGAGCGGTCAATATGTCCTAATGTCCTAAAACAAGTTAAAACTTGCATGAAAACCATTTAAAACGCACACACCACAGATGATGAGGAACGAAATGAGGAACACCAGCCTCCTTAAAATAGCCACTGTGGAACCAAGTTCAGAACCATCTCCTGCAGCTACCCATGCCACAATAAGTTCGAACAATCTTCTTAGTTAAACACAGAATAACTTGGAGCTTGCAAATTACGAGCTGGGAAGCTGTTCAGCGTGAGACGACGAACCCAACACAGTTTTGCACGTCAAGGCACCCAATGATTGTTTTCAACATAAGTTGGCTCGATGAACGCCGACCGTAGACTCTGCCATCATATGTTAACCCGGAAAACCCGCCGGTGGGAGCACTCAAAGATAGCGAGACAGCCGAATATCGATATCAGCGACGCAAGTAGAACACCTTAGCGCCAGCCGCCACGGCTCATATATATACCGGGTGGTCAAAAAGTCAGTATACCATCCATAACACAGATTCCTACACCTTTTTCCCCTTTGCCGGTGTGCCCCAAGGCTCCGTTCTCTCCCCCCTTCTGTACCTATTGTGCACGGCGGACATGCCGCTGCTGTCAGCCCCCGTCCACCTTCTCCAGTTTGCCGATGACACCGCCTTCCTTGCCCTTGCCCCCACCCTACAGCGCTCCCAACACCTTCTCCAATCCCATCTTGACCAGTTCACCGCTTGGTGCAACCTGTGGTTGCTCAAGGTCAATCCCTCCAAAACCCAGGCGATCATTGTAGGCAAAACCACCCCTTCCTTCCGCCTCCTTGATTTCTATCTCACCATCTATGGCCGTCCTATCGCCCTCACTCCCACCCTTAAGTACCTTGGCGTCACCCTCGACCACCGCCTCCCCTGTATCCCCCACCTCCGGACAATCCAAGCCAAGGCACGCTCCCGACTCAGTCTCCTAAAGCTCCTCTCCGGCCGTAAGTGGGGTCTGGACCCCTCCACCATCCTCCACACCTATAAATCCCTCATCCGCCCTTTCCTTTGTTATGCCCATCCGGCTTGGATCTCCGCCCCCCCTACCTTTTATAAATCCCTCCAAATCCTTGAACGTCATGCTCTCCACCTCGCCTATCGCATCCGTGTCCCCTCCCCCACGCGGATCCTGTACGATTTCATCCCCTTCCCCCACCTCCTCCTTTTCCTTGAAAGGATACGGATCCTGTACACCTCCCGCAAACTCGATCCTCCTCACCCACTCGTCTCCCCGATCCTCTCCCACCCCCACCCGCTGCCCTGCCTGTATTCGCACGTCCCACCCGGTCTCCATCTCTCCACCCTCCTTACCCTCTCCCAAGGTGGCTTCCGCCAGCTCCCCCTCCCTGATGATGACCTCCACCCCTCCATCTACCCCTCCTACCAACTTTGATCCTCCCTCCCTCTTCCTCTGTTTCCTTGGGCACCCTCCATCCCTCCTCCCCTTCTCCTCACTCCTCCCCTGGGCCTCCCCTCCCCTGTCCTTCTACTCCTCCTCCCATCTCCTCAGCCATTGGCATCTCTGTTCTCCCCTCTCCACCCTCTCCGCCCTCACCCTTCTTCCCCTCTTGGCAGGTCCCCGGACTTGCACACGCTACGTGGACTTTCGCGCGCTGGCGATCATCGCCATCTGTGTCTCGTGTGTGTGACGTCGTTTGCGTTTTTAGTGTCCGCCGTCCCGCTTCTACGTTCACTTGTGCCATCGGATTCATCAGTGTTATGTGCGCCGTGTCAACGTGTTTTCAGTGTGAACGGCTCCGTGTTTTTTGTGTGTCTGTGACCACTATTTTTTGCCCGTCACTATGCTCATTTTAATTCTCCATTATTGTACTGTGATTGTCAACTCTATGGCTGAAGAGCGGCGTAGCATGCCGCTGCCAGCCTACCTGATTGTTCAGGTTTTAAAATAACAATAAAGTAAAAGAAAAAAAGTCAGTATAAATTTGAAAACTGAATAAATCACGGAATAATGTAGATAGAGAGGTACAAATTGACACACATGCTTGCAATGACATGGGGTTTTACTAGAACCAAAAAAATACAAAAGTTCAAAAAATGTCCGATCAGAATAGCAATAATTAGCATAACAAAGTAAGACAAAGCAAAGATGATGTTCTTTACACGAAATGCTCAATATGTCCACAATCATTCCTCAACAATAGCTGTAGTCGAGGAATAATGTTGTGAACAGCACTGTAAAGCATGTCCGAAGTTATGGTGAGGCACTGGCGTCGGATGTTGTCTTTCATCATCCCTAGAGATGTCGGTCGATCACGATACACTTGCGACTTCAGGTAACCCCAAAGCCAATAATCACACGGACTGAAGTCTGGGGAACTGGGAGGCCAAGCATGACGAAAGTGGCGGCTGAGCACACGATCATCACCAAACGACGGGCGCAAGAGATCTTTCACGCGTCTAGCAATATTTTTTTTCTAATAAAACCCTATGTCATTCCAAGCATGTGTGTCAATTTTTTCTCTCTATCAACATTATTCCGTGGTTTATTAAGTTTTCAAATTTATACTGACTTTTTGATCACCCGGTATATATTTTGCTGTAATCCTTCTTCTCTTGTTGCCTTCGTAGTTACCTCAGCTGGACTTTGTCCTTTGATAAACTCGCCTTAACACGTTTTCTTTTTTTTTTTTCGCAATGCAGTTAATTCAGATTTTCTCCCAGTTTTCTACATCAGCTAGTTTTGTATCTTGAACGCTTCATTGTTTGAGACATCCAAAACTTTTTCAAATTCTGTGCTAACAGTTTCAGTATTTGTTTCCGGTTGAATGTTGCTGTCAAATTATGGGCTGTTTCTTTTAAGTTGCGTAAATCCGTGTTTATTACATGTTTGTGCATAAGTTCTTACAACAAATAACCAACAAAGTCACTCAGGTTTTTGTCTCCAACATTAAATTTTTCAGGTTGAATTATGCTTCCAGCATATACTGTTGGGCACACTCCTATGCTAAAAATGCAGGCCGAAGTGGCCGAGCGGTTCAAGGCGCTACAGTCTGAAACCGCGCGACCTCTACGGTCGCAGGTTTGAATCCTGCCTCGGGCATGGATGTGTGTGATGTCCTTAGGTTAGTTAGGTTTAAGTAGTTCTAAGTTCTAGGGGACTGATGACCTCAGAAGTTAAGTCCCATAGTGCTCAGAGCCATTTGAACCATCATGCTAATAATAATAGTCTTGTGGTCGGAGCAACTCTCTTTTTCACCACAGGTCGATTGGCTTGGCATCGGCGGTAGATAAGAGGTGACCATAGTTAAATCAATGTTGCTCCTTCGTTTACTATTTGCAGAAGTTGTTCCGTCATTCCCCTCGTTCAGTAGGTACAGAATAGTGGAAGACAGAAATTCTTCCATACCCTTTCCTCCGGACCTCGTGACTGTATCACGCCACATGCTAGATCTTTCATTGCTGTCCACAGCAGTACTAAATCAACTCCTTGACTGTAGCCTATCATGTGGTCAATTTTTTTCAGGACATCTCTGATGGATTTCGTGATGGCTAAGTACACCCTAGCTATAAATAATAGCTTATTTTATTTTACTATTTTTATAAATACTGCAGATTCATGGGACAAGTGGCTCATCATTAAGGAATCAATATCTTTGATGATTATCAGTATTGCCGCCCTTTTTCTTGCGTCACATGCGCTAAATATCTTGTAGCCTCTAGTGATTTCATCTACGTCTTGTTGATAACGACGTGGTTCTTGTATGAAAGCTATGGCGATGTGATATTGCACAATAAGCTGCATTAGGTTGGATGTTGCAGCTCTGGAGCGCTGTAGATTTATTTTTATGCACTTGATTTGTTTTTGAAGAGACCAAGTTGTTTGCCTTGTATTTGGTGTGGCCATTAGTGATAATCGGTGTTCTGTTTGCGTTGTATACTCTTTACTTCGGACGTATCGTGGATACTGCAGTGTTCTTGCTCGAACATAGTGGCCGCTTAATTTTTAATCGCGCTTAACAATCGCTTGTTTTGCAGTCGGAAATATTATTTTCTGATTTCTCATCCTTTTCAAAACGGCTTTGAATTACTTTGAAGAAAAAAT
This sequence comes from Schistocerca nitens, assembly GCF_023898315.1. Taxonomy (NCBI): domain Eukaryota; kingdom Metazoa; phylum Arthropoda; class Insecta; order Orthoptera; family Acrididae; genus Schistocerca; species Schistocerca nitens. The sequence goes on from NC_064620.1 coordinate 570,741,199, forward strand.
GTGTGTGAAATCTTATGGGATTTAACTGCTAAGGTCATCAGTCCCTAAACTTACACGCTACTTATCCTAAATTATCCTAAGGACAAACACACCCACTCATGCCCAAGGGAGGACTCGAACCTCCGCCGGGACCAACCGCACAGTCCATGACTGCAGCGCCTTATACCGCTCGGCTAATCCCGCGCGGCTACTTTGAAGACACGAGGTAACGTTTATGGGTATCTTCCGCCAATAGCGCACCCTTCACTGAGAAATCTAGTTCTGACGAATCGGATTCGGATTCCGAATCTATCATGTAATCGTTTTGTTGGGTACCATAACATGAATTTGTGAGATTTAGTATTAGATTCGTTAGTCTCGCTAAATTCACACAAGTCGCTAGTTCTCCATGGAAAGGACATTGACAGTTAGTTTGACATATCTTTAATCTGTTCATTGGAAGAAAGAAATGTTATTATTAGTGACGTCTGAACTGTTGACAGTATCCTTATTAAAATCGAAATCAGATCGACGCTTTTAGTGTGTTTAGGTGATATTTCTAGAACAGTATCGCCGGAGGCGGATGTACACTCCTGGAAATGGAAAAAAGAACACATTGACACCGGTGTGTCAGACCCACCATACTTGCTCCGGACACTGCGAGAGGGCTGTACAAGCAATGATCACACGCACGGCACAGCGGACACACCAGGAACCGCGGTGTTGGCCGTCGAATGGCGCTAGCTGCGCCGCATTTGTGCACCGCCGCCGACAGTGTCAGCCAGTTTGCCGTGGCATACGGAGCTCCATCGCAGTCTTTAACACTGGTAGCATGCCGCGACAGCGTGGACGTGAACCGTATGTGCAGTTGACGGACTTTGAGCGAGGGCGTATAGTGGGCATGCGGGAGGCCGGGTGGACGTACCGCCGAATTGCTCAACACGTGGGGCGTGAGGTCTCCACAGTACATCGATGTTGTCGCCAGTGGTCAGCGGAAGGTGGACGTGCCCGTCGACCTGGGACCGGACCGCAGCGACGCACGGATGCACGCCAAGACCGTAGGATCCTACGCAGTGCCGTAGGGGACCGCACCGCCACTTCCCAGCAAATTAGGGACACTGTTGCTCCTGGGGTATCGGCGAGGACCATTCGCAACCGTCTCCATGAAGCTGGGCTACGGTCCCGCACACCGTTAGGCTGTCTTCCGCTCACGCCCCAACATCGTGCAGCCCGCCTCCAGTGGTGTCGCGACAGGCGTGAATGGAGGGACGAATGGAGACGTGTCGTCTTCAGCGATGAGAGTCGCTTCTGCCTTGGTGCCAGTGATGGTCGTATGCGTGTTTGGCGCCGTGCAGGTGAGCGCCACAATCAGGACTGCATACGACCGAGGCACACAGGGCCAACACCCGGCATCATGGTGTGGGGAGCGATCTCCTACACTGGCCGTACACCACTGGTGATCGTCGAGGGGACACTGAATAGTGCACGGTACATCCAAACCGTCATCGAACCCATCGTTCTACCATTCCTAGACCGGCAAGGGAACTTGCTGTTCCAACAGGACAATGCACGTCCGCATGTATCCCGTGCCACCCAACGTGCTCTAGAAGGTGTAAGTCAACTACCCTGGCCAGCAAGATCTCCGGATCTGTCCCCCATTGAGCATGTTTGGGACTGGATGAAGCGTCGTCTCACGCGGTCTGCACGTCCAGCACGAACGCTGGTCCAACTGAGGCGCCAGGTGGAAATGGCATGGCAAGCCGTTCCACAGGACTACATCCAGCATCTCTACGATCGTCTCCATGGGAGAATAGCAGCCTGCATTGCTGCGAAAGGTGGATATACACTGTACTAGTGCCGACATTGTGCATGCTCTGTTGCCTGTGTCTATGTGCCTGTGGTTCTGTCAGTGTGATCATGTGATGTATCTGACCCCAGGAATGTGTCAATAAAGTTTCCCCTTCCTGGGACAATGAATTCACGGTGTTCTTATTTCAATTTCCAGGGGTGTATGTTGCTCTTTTCCAAACTGTTTGGGAGGATGAGAAATGTTTTGGACCGGCTTCTTGTAGCAATGATACGGACGTCGGTGTAGCAGCATTGCGTAAGAGAGCAAGAAATTCGCTTTTACCATTTGCAATAACAGTAATTGCGTGCAATCTTTCTTGATATGAGCCGGCCGGAGTGGCCAAGCGGTTCTCGGCGCTACAGTCCGGAACAGCGCGACCGCTACGGTCTCAGGTTCGAATCCCGCCTCGGGCATGGATGTGTGTGATGTCCTTACGTTAGTTAGGTTTAAGTAGTTCTAAGTTCTATGGGACTGATGACCTCAGCAGTTGAGTCCCATAGTGCTCAGAGCCATTTGAACATTTTTTTTTCTTGATATGATCAACACATCACCAGTGATGACATAGAACGTCATTCATTGCAACATGCGGACTGAAATACTTTCTTCATAGGGAATCTTGTTTCATGGATGGTACTTTGCTAAATCATAGAATATGTATTGAACAGTACGACCAAATGATTTTATATGAGAGCATATTTCAACCCTGGAACAGATTGGAATGTCTCTAACATGCTCTAGTATACGTTCCCAAATAGACATTTTGCTAACTACTGCAGCGTTACTAATAAACGGAAATACATTAGACAAAACAACTCGAGTATTGGCACATTTAAAACGTCTCACTAGTGTCATTATCTCATTAAAGCACAAACTACCCTTCTGCATTAATCGATCTACATTTTCAACAGTTCTTGTAACAGTACAAATGTTGCCTACAGATATGCGAGAGCAATGCATAATACTGATGCCAGAAATTATGTCACTTACCGATTTTACATAGTCCTTTCTCTATTACGGTATTGGGAACATTGTCGATGGTGACAACTTTTTCTGATGAGATAACATTATCGATAGAAACAGAAAAGTGCTGTTTTGCTGAAGCCGACGATGTTTGTTGACACGATTTAGTCGTGGAAGTTCCAATAGCGCAGCCATTTCCACGGCCGTTCGTAGCTTCGTTGTTGACAACAGCTGACTGTAGCGGTGCGTTGTAACCGTTTAATGAGCACGCCATGCCTATAAAGCTGCCCTATTCAACTCGATTACACAGGAGCCGTATCCTCTGCGCAAAAACAAAATAGACAACGGCGACTCTTGTGAATTCGACTACAACACAATCAAGTACACGAGCGGTAACAGCTGTTTTAAACCACAATTTGAAAGACTTTTGCAACAGCAGACGGACGCTTGTGTTTACGTCCGTTCCTATTCAAAGATACTCCAGTAACAGTCGTTCAAAACATGGCATTTTAAACTACTAGGAAAACATGGCATGTTGAATCATTAAGCCTGGAATACACAGCAAGAGACAGTGAAATATCACACGAAGATGAAGGTTACTCAGTAATTTCAAGTATAAACAAGCCAGAACGTCTGATAAACTGCCGCTGCCTCAACTTGGATACACTATTGGAAATGAACAATTCAGGAAAATAACAGTGAAAATCTCAAAAAAGCACAAGAGCAAAAGAAAAGATATATCTATCCTCTTGAACATCATTTTAAAGTACCTCATGGAGCAATAGTCATTATGCAGATCACTTAGATAAAAGTGATACAATTAGTCTTACATGTTGTTTAATTAGATTTAACTGAATCAAGCGAAAATTAACAAGATTGAAAGGTGACCAAGTTGTGGTCTGAAATACTGCAAACCCCCAGTTATCACACAAGCTACACTTGCACTCATTAACTGAAGAAAACTGAATAATACCGAATTCCCAGAACCACAAAATAAATTTATCAACGTGTGTACATCACAGTTATAAAACGAACATGAAACAAAAGTACTTGAAGGAACAGACCTGTGACAAGTCGTTACTGTCCAGCACTTGTAAAATTACTACACTCATTCCACATCAGCTATCCTATGTAAGGACATTAGTCACTTTATCATCAGTTAACACAACAGTAAACTACAATCGACTGATTCAGTAGCACTAAAACCCTTTGGCCAGGAAAACACGTGAAAAATTACTTATTGCCATTAATCTAAGGAGATTAAATACGAAAATAGACTAAGAAAGTATAATATTTAGCACTCAGGATAACAAACAGACTTAATATTTTTCCCAATAGTGTCACTCATCTACAGTGTTTACAGCAAGTGAAAGAAAGGGTAAGATAGAGAGAAATAGTGACTTACGTGTAATAAATCCCTTCGTCCCTTCATACCTCCTCTGTGTTACCACAGATGATGTGTCATTGTTCTCATTTGTACTAATGTTCAGTACACGCGAGGTGCCTAGCTGCTCCCACCGCCCTGCGTTGAACGCAAAAGCTCTGAATAATATTCACCAACCTTTAGTCTTCTATAGTTATCTCCTGCTCAGAAAACAGCAAATAGTTCGTGACTCCGTTATGTTGAGGCTGTAATAAACTGTTAGTGGGGAACAGGTATTGTATAAATACTTAAATTCTGTACCAGTTTTTTAAAATGGGACGCCACTCACTTTTTACTAGCAGAATACGAGATACCGCATAAATATAATAAACTTTATGAATCACAAACAGTTTCCATTCTCCACTGTTTCACAGAAAGTAAATAAAATAATGGACTGCGTATCTGCGTAATTACTATCAAATTGTTCTCAGTTACATGTCCAGATAATCAGAGATTCCTAATTAAGTTCTTAACCGATACCGACCCAGACAGATAACATGTCTGTCCAACGAGACTGCCGAACCAGCTCTACATTTACAAATCGGAGAGTGCTAATTAAGTCTTAATCGATAGCGACCAAGCCAGATTGCGTGTCTGTCCTCCGATACCGCCGCACCAGCTCAGATCTTACAGACGAACCACTTCGGCCGCCATTCAAGTTAGGCGCGATCCGAAGATCTCCGGAGTTTTTCGTCGGCCTTTTCGTATAGCAGTTGTTTATTATTCTGCTGGTTATTAATACTTGTGAAATAATGGATGATAGAACCCTACTGAGAGATCTTTTAATTTGAAATACAAGTAAATACTCTGTTTAGTTTGTCTAATATTAATAACAGAAGACTGTAATTTTGGCGCGCTACTTCCGATGGCAGCAACCAGTCGCGGAGGAAGATTACAGTCCAGGCGGTCTTTCTCACAATATTCGTACCGAACAAATCATCTGTCATCGGTACCTTACACCACATTACGTCACTTCCCACTGCTGCCTTCTCGACTGCTCTGAGAAGAGCTTCTTGAAGCTGAATATTGAAATATGGTTTCGCAGGATAGAGCGGATCAGGTTATGGTTGTGGAGGGGGCTGCAATCAGTTACTGTTAGTTGCACAAAACACGCAAACTTTTATTTTCCTAAGAACTACTTAATTACACATTGCCTTAGAAGGATCAAATTAAAACAAAACGGCTGAAGGCCTAATTAAGAAAACTTGCGATACTTCCTGGGCTGAAGGCCCAAAAACCACACCAAAAACAAGAACGGCTGAAGGCGTGAACACAAGTTATAAAAATTGCTTTAAGAAATACACACGGCTGAAGGCCTTACTTAAAAAAAAGTATTTCACTTAAATACTCAGCTAAAGGCCACACACAAGGCATTGAACAACTCAGGGCATAGGGCCTGGATGGCAAGAATTTAAGATAGAGCAAATTTTTTAAGAAAATTAATTTTAAACAAATCAATCTTCAAAATTTTAATTTAAGACGGCTGAAGGCCTTATCTTAAAAGTATTTCACATAAAAGCTCGGCTGAAGGCCACACTCTGGACATTGAACAACTCAGGACTTAGGGCCTGGATAACAAGAATTTCAGATAGAACAAACTTTCAAAATTTTTGTTATTAAAAAATTAATCTTCAAACGTTAATTTAAGTCGGCTGAAGGCCTTATCTTAAAATTAAAACAAACTAAATTATTAGACGGCTGAAGGCCTCGTACAGTACATCAGACTAAAATGAAAATCACAATCTAAAACCAACAAAAAGAACAATGGTGCTCAGAAGTGTTCTAAGGGTCGGCCTGAGGAGGTAGCTCTAACATAAGGTGAGGTGAGACAGGCAGCCAAGAGTAGGGTTAAATAATCGGATGGCAACCCGACCCAGGGACGACTGAAGGACCGACCAACAACCTAATCAATTCCCTTCCTCCCTACTAACAGTACGACAACGGAAAATATCAGCAGAGGGCGAAGATACCAGCAGCACTACGTCTTCAAAGCTTGCGTCTAAAAACAGCCAAGGCACAATAACCACCCTTAAGAAAAAAATATGAACAAACAACTAAAAGGTTGTCGAACTACATGTCGTGCTGGACAGCATCAACATGGCATCAACAGCATTGTTGGCGGCAGAGCCCATACTTTCGCATTCGTAGGTAGTCAGTAGTAAGCGAGATGTGAAGCGAGTCGGTAGCAGGTCTGAAGCGAGAGGTTGAGAGGAGTGGTGTGTCTGCCAGCCACCAGCTATGATTTACAAGAGATTATAAACGGATGTACAGAGACATCAGCTAACTATTATCATAAGAGGAACTAATATTATTGAATTATTTTTTTGGGAAACTCAAGACTACTGATGTTTGCGCAATGCTGGTTATAAGATTATTGTAAAAAGTAAGTCCAATTTGAACGTTTGTAAAATCATTTCATTCAGAATATAATTAATTTTTGCCAGCAATATTGCATTACTGATTATAAACCATCCGAAAAACCGTCAACTTAAAACTTTGCAAAATTTTATTGTTGTCAAGAAAAAGTTTAACCATGAATTACGTAACGTCAGTCAAATTAATTAAAGAATAACGTCAGCTTTGCTATTAAAGAATAACGTCAGCTTTGGTAATAAATACAGCCACTTGTTATGACAGCCCACCAGCAGTTAATAGAGTATAGTAAACCAGAGTAAGTATATTCATGTCGCAGTTCGATGTAGCAGTCGGATGGCGATCCAGTAACAGTAAAAAAGGTAAGGAACAGTTTTGGGTTATTGCAGATAACGACTGAGGGCCACGAAGACGACACATTCAGTTACGTCGAAATAATCAGAAAATCACTTTTAATAAGCAGCAATTAAATTTGTATGCGAAGAAAGAGAAAGAGAATAAATTTCAAAGGGAAGATTTCATTTGTTATTATTAAGCAAGAGATAGAAATCCTAAGCGAAGGTTTCGTAGGTTATTGTAGAAGGGAAGGTTGCGTACCAAAAGAGATATAGAGGAGACGGGAAGGTTTCAAAGTGAAGTACTGTAATCTTTATTTTGCAATAAAAGTAATCAGTACGACTTGTTTGATTTTGTAGCGATCCGAGAAAGCGGGTTACCCAGGCACCCCATATTTGGTGACTAGGTCGGATTTAACAGCTTCAGCGGTAGGACCCTAAGTACGCATAAAAACAGAATAAGACAATGCTGTCTGACAGCTTGTTAAAAGACTCATTACCATCAGCACAGGGCGACATCAAATGTTTTACGTAAAAGGATCTAGACTTTTGTATGACAAAACCCCTAATGCAAGGTAGCACGGGAATCAACTTTAAGAAGGCTCAGATCAGATGATTAGTACAGTAATTCTTTCAATTTTGAAACAGAAGCCCGATGACAGAATGCATCTCTGTGTCGATTCCCATCAGCTAATACAACGTAGGAAAAACGTGCTTGCCAATTTGTTGTCCGCATAAAAGAGTCGCTCCAAGACGACGAAAATTTCGATACGTAACGTCCGAGTTGCGATAAGAAGTACTGCAGTTTAAGGGGCTCCGGAACGCCCTATACTTGCAATGTTAAAATAACGCTTATAAATTACATCTTTCCTCGCAAAGTATTTCAGGTAGGAAGTTGAACTTTTTACAGATTATTTATTGGAATATGGGCTACAACTTAACACAGGGATTTTACAAAATTTTAGTTCGGTTATTAAAGATGATTTTTTTTCAATTGTAATGAAAATTCACAACATTTTTTTGCAATTTTTTATTTATATATTCAAAAATATACAGTTTTTTGGAAAAAGGCTGTGTTAAATTATGCAGAAGGTACTGTGTAACATTTACTGAAAGTTTGAAACAAATATGTTTGGAAGATCCTTAGAAAACATGTAATTAGTATGAGAAAATAAAAGTTTTGGGAATCGAGCGACAAAGATCAGATTAACTTTTTAGTGCATTCCAGGTCCATAGGATGGATTATCTTCATCCTCTGCAAACTACTCCTTCAGCTTCCTCTTGTTCCTCCTCCTGTTTACTCTTGCTTGTATTTCTAGACTCTTTACAGCCCTGTCTGCAGACCGAAGGCGTTCCTTGTCTAAAGCAAGCATCGCTCGTACCATGTTAGAACCTATCTTCATTCCCATATTTCTAAATACCTTGCACCTTACAATGTTGCCATCATTGAAAGTCGCCACAGCATCATACACACCAAAGTGAAGTGTTTCTATTCCAACAAATACAGTCTTGGGGGTTCTCGACCATATAATACTACTCGTATTTACACTTTCATTTGGGTTTTGAGTTTTTCCGTGAATACACTTTTTCAACAGTTCAGGTGCTGCTAAGTCTCTGAAAATAGTTTTTATCACCTCCATTATTGCATGAGGCAGACTAGGCTTATGAGTGTACACTTCACCAGTTACACGGACGTTAATAATAACACCATTTGACAGCAGTTTAACAGCGCCACAGTGGGTCACGCCCATGTAGAACACATTTCAAAAAAAATTTAAAAATAGTTGTAGTCTTCGGAATTGAATAAATTATATATCTATTAAAAGGTAATAGTCTGCAGATTCAGAAAACGCAAAAAAGTAAAAATTGAACTTTTCATGATTTTGAGCCTTTCCGGAGCCCCTTAAAGTTTCGGATGGAAATTAAACAAGGGCAGGGAACGAATGCTTTTTATTTTACTGGCCACAGTTCAGGAATATTTGATTGGCAGTGGAGGTAAACGGTCAGTTCTGTAGACATAAGAATTAAAAGTGCGCCATTATTTTTTACCCTTATATGTGGTACGATGAAAGAAAACAACGGGAATAAATGCTTGTAAACCGATAATGGAATTACCTCATTTACAGAGTGGTGTAACATTAATTAGCTACAAAAATTAGATGAGAATTCGAAGTTTAACGCTCTGTGAACAAAGAAGTCAAACAGGAAACACATTGCAAAAAGAGGTTTCATGTTCTGTATCTGACTACGAAACATTGAAAAAAGCAGACTTGTAACTGGTAGAATTGTAGAAAAACTTTTATAAGGTAAACTGAGTGCATGTTTTCGACAAGCAAAATAATATTCTTCGTCAACAAAAGGTATCAACAAGGGAAATGAAGTACGTCAAAATTATGCCACAAATCTGAATAACGCCAAACTACGATGTGCTGTTCGAGGCTTTCCCGGCGCTGCATCTGCTTGATAGGTTCCCGGGAACTACGCCGGATAATGTTGTAGAAACTGCACAATATTTCAGCGAGACAACTGCCCGCCATTTTCAGGTGCTTCTGTCGCGTCGCTGAGAAGCTCGCCAATTTTTAAGTTGGCTTTCTAGAGCAGCGCAGGCGCCAGCGGGGGCATAACGTCACCGAGGACCAATCGTAGACGGCGTCGAATACCAGAGTCCTCTGCTGGAGAAACGGGTGGCGGTCTGCGGAAGCGCGCCGCGGCGCGGGAAAATGCGACCGGGAGCGACGGACCCCGTTAGCGCGCGCGAGGTGTTGGCGCGCGATTTAAGCATCTGCGCTAAGGCTTCCCATCTGCGTTGACTCGGTGCGGTTGCTAATCTGTGGCTGACGATTCCTTAGTGCCGCCAAGGCTGGCTCCTAGGCTTTGCTCAGGTGAAACCCCGTGTCTCTGTTTATTAGGTCACTGCTTATACGTATTTCGACCTCCTCTTTGATGGTGGAGTCCCAGTATGTGGACGCATACGAGAAGACCTTGGTTTCTTCATAGTTCATGTCATGTCCCGTGTCAAGGCAGTGTTCAGCAACCGCAGATTTCTCTGGCTGACCCAACCTCGTGTGACGTTCATGTTCGTCGCATCTGTCTTTAACCGTACGACACGTCTGGCCAATATAAGACTTCCCACAGTGGCACGGGATTTTATATATTCCTGGTCTCCTCAGGTCGAGGTTGTCTTTAACAGAGCCCAGCATTGATTGCACTCATGCTGGAGGCCGGAGAACACTTTTAATCCGGTATTTCTTGAAAATTCTGCCCATCTTAAAAAACACGCCACCGACATACGGCAGAAAAACCAACGCCGTGGTGTTCTCTGTTTCTTCAAGCTGTTCTTGTGGTTTGGGGCGTGCTGGTCGAAATGCATTCCGGATCTGCTTCTCGGAGTACCCGTTCTGGCCAAACACAGAGCGGAGATGGCTAAGCTCTGCCGATAAACTGTCCTGATCTGAGATGGCTCTAGCCCTATGCACTAGCGTCCGTAATACATCGCTGCGCTCTGAGGGATGATGACAGGTCGTAGCTTGCAGTTTTCAGGGAATGAAAGACGAGAGTGTTAAACCAGTCGTGAGATCAAGCCAAGAGTATTTAATACGACGGCGGTTCAGAAAGTAACCTCCGATTGGTCACAGTGCGGGTTGTGGGGGGAGTAGCGACGCCATCTGTGCGTTCACGCACTCAACAGGTCAGTCGGCATCAAGCCGTGGTCGAGTGAACGTCGTACCTGCGCTAGTTTAGTTTTTGTGGCAGTTTGAAATGTGTGCTGCAATAGAAAACCCCGCCAAATGTGAAGTGCGTGCTGTCAAGGTTTTTTACAGCCAAAGGATATTCTGCAGCAGCTATTCATCGTGAGCTTTGTGCCGTGTACGGACCAAGAGTTATGAGTGAAGGAGTTGTCTGTGAATGGGTACGCTTATTTAAAAGTGGACGAGAAAACGTTCATGATGAAGAGGTTGTGGTGGTGGTTAGTGTTTAACGTCCCGTCGACAACGAGGTCATTAGAGACGGAGCGTAAGCTCAGGTTAGGAAAGGATTGGGAAGGAAATCGGCCGTGCCCTTTCAAAGGAACCATCCCGGCATTTGCCTGAAACGATTTAGGGAAATCACGGAAAACCTAAATCAGGATGGCCGGAGACGGGATTGAACCGTCGTCCTCCCGAATGCGAGTCCAGTGTGCTAACCACTGCGCCACCTCGCTCGGTCATGATGAAGAGAGGAGTGGTAGACCATCATTGGTGACTGACGAACTCGTTCAGACAGTTGATGCAAAAGTTCGTGAAAATCGACGTTTCTCAATGTCAGAGTTGTCTACTGGTTTTCCACAGATTTCTAAGACTCTCTTGTACGAGATAGTGACAGCAAGATTGGGTTACCGTAAGTTCTGTGCACGATGGGTGCCCAAAATTCTTACCGACCACCACAAAACTCAAAGAATGGCCTCTGCATTAGACTTTCTGTCACGTTATGAGGACGAAGGAGAACCATTGTTAAACAGAATCGTGACCGGTGACGAAACCTGGATTAAGTACGTGAACCCTGAGACAAAAGAACAATCAAAGATGTGGGCACATTCAAATTCGCCTACCAAACCAAGAAAAGCCTCGCAAGATTTTTCTGCCAGAAAACTGATGGCAGCGGTGTTTTGGGATGCCAAAGGGGTGTTGTTGGTTGAATTCATGGAACGTGGTACGACCATTAATCAAGACGTGTACTGTGAAACAATAAAAAAGTTACGACGGGCTATACAGAACAAACGCCGTGGTATGCTGACTTCCGGTATCGTTTTTTTGCACGATAACGCCCGTCCTCACTCTGCTCGCAGAACAACGGCCCTTCTTGAGTCCTTCAAGTAGGACGTTATCAACCATCCACCTTACAGCCCAGACCTGGCGCCAAGTGATTATTACCTCTTCATACATTTGAAGAAATGGCTCGGGTCACAGCGGTTTGATGACGACGAAGAGCTCAAAGATGCGGTCACAGGCTGGCTCCAGGCACAAGCGGGTGATTTTTATGCAGAAGGAATTTCAAAGCTTGTGAAGAGATACGATAAGTGCCTCAATCGCTATGGAGACTATGTAGAAAAATAGTGCAAAGATGTAGTTGTAAGATGTATATATTAAAATATTTTTATTTAACTTGGTGTATTTTTTTAAATCAACCGGAGGTTACTTTCTGAACGGCCCTCGTATTACCACAAGCAGTAGCATTAGCATTAACAGAAGATGCATCCATCGCCTCTACTAAAGAAATGTTGAGCGAACCCGGACGCCTCAGAGATTACTGTGTTAGATGTTAGAGAGAAGGCTATCATGGGAGGAAGTGCGCAATGAAGAAACAGGGCAGGAAAATAGACGCTACGCAGCCTTGTTGTAGTGGAACAGAGACACGGGCACATTGTACTCAAGCACCGCTGAGAAAGAGAGGAAACTATACATAGATGCCCTAACAGGGAAACTCGAAGCAAGCGACCGATGGTGTATCGTCGATGCGACCATCAAAAGAATCCACGGCCTTGCAAAAAGGCGAGACCCATGACGCTTAGACCTGCAGCGCAATGCCGAAGCCATGCTAACGAAAAGGAGGACTCGGAATCCGGGAAACGAAAGAAAGGCTTGAGAAGGTAGTCGGCCGGTGCCGCAAATTTGTGCTCAGTAGACTGCAAGGGCAGGAATGATATCGTAAATATAAGACGGGGTAGTGAAGCCTTGGGACCACAAGTTGGTAGACAGTGCCGCTCAGGTGAGCAAAATAAAAGAGTCAGCACTAAAGAGTACTCATTTGATGGAATTACGTTTTCCTGGAGGCGAGTGAATCTCAACTTTATCTTCGATAATAAGAGAAGTTAAAGAAATGAATTAGAGTTTATGCCACACGCAGGACGTGAACCTGAAACTCCAGCTTGTTGGACAGATGTGCTAACCGTTACAGCTCTGCAGCAGTACGGCTGACTCAGCTACTTGGGCTCCAGCAGCCCAGTGCCCTCTCTAACACAAACTTCAATTCACGCCTTCAACCCATTTTGCCCTTCTTAAATCGTCAACATTCCAGTATTGCAATATTTGAGAGCCTTCCCAATACTATTTTAGTCTGTGCAGCTGTGTTAGCCGTACTGCTCGGGTGGTGTAGTGACTGACATATCTGACTAGCCCATAGGAGACTTGGGTTCAAGTCCTGGTAGTTGCACAAATTTTAATTCATTTCTTCAGCTGCTATCATTGCTGAAGAGCTGGGCAGCAACGTCGCCTGGGCTCACAAGCCCTCTTACCTGAACTGTTGCAGCTGTACCATCTGCCACCGCTGTCCTTACAATACGACGATACTCGCGGACGTCTGTGCTGCGTGGAAGTCCAGAACCTCGTCCATGGGTGTGACATTGTTCACATGACCACTGATACCAGCATCGTTGCACAAATGACGCATCACGTGCAAATTGTGTGCTACCTCTCCGAAAGGACCATTCTGCCACTCAGAAGGTCACAATTTGACTCCTTTCGAACTCTCTCGGTTGACTGCAGGGAGCACGAGTGTATCTCCGTGGCAAGGATGACTGCCTGCATCACACCTTTGCACCTCACTGAGTCTTCTGTCTGTGAGATTACCTTAGTAAAGGGTAGAAACAGACGACGATCTGATACCTGTGCCATTATGCTTTCTGTTGGCGGACGACGTTGAAACCATTATCAGTACATCCATTATCCTCCAGGTGGCATGTGCCTGAAATCTGGTTTCGCAGGACAGAGCGAATCAGGCTGTGGAAAGGGGCCAAGATCAGTTACTGTTAGTTAACAAAAACACACAAATTTATTCCTCGAAAACCAATGCACAGTTTTCTCTCTAAAACAACAAGGCTGAGGGCCCAACTAACTTCTCAATGATAAAGTTTAAATGATTCCTTTTAAAACATAAGGATTTAGAGAAACGGCTGGAGGCCCTACTTAAATAAAATTAAAATATCTTCTCGGCTATAGGCCCAAATAATATTTCAGATCAGCAAAGGAAATTCTTAAAAAGCAAGCATTTACCAATTTCGAAGCCATATTAAGGAAAATTTAAATTAATTCCTTGGCTGAAAGCCCAATAATATTTCAACATAATAACAGGAAACCTTTAAAGACAAGCTTTTAGACAGTACAACAGAAAACCATCTTAAGGAACTAGAAATATCTTGACGGCTGAAGGCCCAAACGCCGGCCGTTGTGGCCGAGCAGTTCTGGGCGCTTCAGTCTGGAACCGCGCGACCGCTAAGATCGCAGGTAAGAATCCTGTCTTGGGCATGGATGTGTGTGATATCTTTAGTTTCGTTAGGTTTAAGTAGTTCTAAGTTCTAGTTGACTGATGACCTCAGATGTTAAGTCTCATAGTGCTCAGAGCCATTTGAACTATTTTGAAGGCCCAAACAATTATTCAAAATAATTGAAGACAAACCTTAAGATAAGCATTTACACAGTACAGCTAAAGGCCATTTTAAGATTTCAAGGTAATTAAAGAGAAACCTTACAGACAGGAATTTACACCTTACGGGCTGAAAAACGCAGATTTTACAACAAACGTGGCTGAAGGCCTAAATACAGAGCAAACAAGAATTTTAAATAAAACACGCCTGAAGGATTAATCTTAAAATACTTCACATAAGGTGCGGCTGAAGGCCAGAACAGTCCAAATTAATACACGGCTGAAGGCCTGGAACAGTACTTGTGACAAAAGAAAATCGCAATCACAAACAGCAAAACAGTGGTGCTCAGAAGTGTTCCAATGGTCGGTCTGGGGAGGAAACTCTAACAACAGTTTAGGTGAGACAGGCAGCCAAGCATAACACTAACTAAATAATCGGGTGGCAGCACGACCAAGGGGCGACTGAAGAACCAACCAGCAACTCAATCAACTCCCTTCCACCCAACCAACGGGACGACAACCAAAAATACCAGCCAGGACGAGGATCGCAGCAGCACTATGTCTTAATATCTGCCGTCTAAACAGTCAAGGAACATAACCAATCAAAGAAAAATGGGGAACAACATCAAGCTGTTGAACTACACACTGTGCTGGACAGCATCGATGCGGCAAGGAAAACACACTGCCGGAAAACTATGCTAACGACCAGGGCAGGTAACCGGAACGTTAACGGCCACAAGGCAGCAGCAGCATTCTTCTGTAGCACCACATTTCGAAAGCTTCTATTCTCTTCTTGTCCAAACTAGTTATCGTCCATGTTTCACTTCCATACATGGCTACACTCCATACAAATACTTTCAGAAACGACTTCCTGACACTTAAATCTATACTCGACGTTGGTGCACTTCACTAATACAGTACATTATAGTTGTTGTTGTTGTGGTCTTCAGTCCTGAGAATGGTTTGATGCAGCTCTCCATGCTACTCTATCCTGTGCAAGCTTCTTCATCTCCCAGTACCTACTGCAACCTATATCCTTCTGAATTTGCTTAGTGTATACATCTCTTGGTCTCCCTCTACGATTTTTACCCTCCACGCTGCCCTCCAATGCTAAATTTGTGATCCCTTGATGCCTCAGGACATGTCCCACCAACCGATCCCTTCTTCTAGTCAAGTTGTGCCACAAACTTCCCTTCTCCCCAATCCTATTCAATACCTCCTCATTAGTTACGTTATCTACCCACCTTATCTTCAGCATTCTTCTGTAGCACCACATTTCGAAAGCTTCTATTCTCTTCTTGTCCAAACTAGTTATCGTCCATGTTTCACTTCCATACATGGCTACACTCCATACAAATACTTTCAGAAACGACTTCCTGACACTTAAATCTATACTCGACGTTAACAAATTTCTCTTCTTCAGAAACGATTTCCTTGCCATTGCCAGTCTACATTTTATATCCTCTCTACTTCGACCATCATCAGTTATTTTACTCCCTAAATAGCAAAACTCCTTTACTACTTTAAGTGTCTCATTTCCTAATTTAATTCCCTCAGCATCACCCGATTTAATTTGACTACATTCCATTCTCCTCGTTTTGCTTTTGTTGATGTTCATCTTATATCCTCCTTTCAAGACACTGTCCATTCCGTTCAACTGCTCTTCCAAGTCCTTTGCTGTCTCTGACAGAATTACAATGTCATCGGCAAACCTCAAAGTTTTTATTTCTTCTCCATGGATTTTAATACCTACTCCGAATTTTTCTTTTGTTTCCTTTACTGCTTGCTCAATATACAGATTGAATAACATCGGGGAGAGGCTACAACCCTGTCTTACTCCCTTCCCAACCACTGCTTCCCTTTCATGTCCCTCGACTCTTATAACTGCCATCTGGTTTCTGTACAAATTGTAAATAGCCTTTCGCTCCCTGTATTTTACCCCTGCCACCTTAAGAATTGGAAAGAGAGTATTCCAGTTAACATTGTCAAAAGCTTTCTCTAAGTCTACAAATGCTAGAAACGTAGGTTTGCCTTTCCTTAATCTTTCTTCTAAGATAAGTCGTAAGGTCAGTATTGCCTCACGTGTTCCAGTATTTCTACGGAATCCAAAATGATCTTCCCCGAGGTCGGCTTCTACCAGTTTTTCCATTCGTCTGTAAAGAATTCGCGTTAGTATTTTGCAGCCGTGGCTTATTAAACTGATAGTTCGGTAATTTTCACATCTGTCAACTCCTGCTTTCTTTGGGATTGGAATTATTATATTCTTCTTGAAGTCTGAGGGTATTTCGCATGTCTCATACATCTTGCTCACCAGATGGTGGAGTTTTGTCATGACTGGCTCTCCCAAGGCCATCAGTAGTTCTAATGGAATGTTGTCTACTCCCGGGGCCTTGTTTCGACTCAGGTCTTTCAGTGCTCTGTCAAACTCTTCACGGAATATCTTATCTCCCATTTCGTCTTCATCTACATCCTCTTCCATTTCCATAATATTGTCCTCAAGTACATCGCCCTTGTATAAACCCTCTATATACTCCTTCCACCTTTCTGCGTTCCCTTCTTTGCTTAGAACTAGGTTGCCATCTGAGCTCTTGATATTCATACAAGTGGTTCTCTTTTCTCCAAAGATCTCTTTAATTTTCCTGTAGGCAGTATCTATCTTACCCCTAGTGAGACAAGCCTCTACATCCTTACATTTGTCCTCTAGCCATCCCTGCTTAGCCATTTTGCACTTCCTGTCAATCTCATTTTTGAGACGTTTGTATTCCTTTTTGCCTGCTTCATTTACTGCTTTTTTATATTTTCTCCTTTCGTCAATTAAATTCAATATTTCTTCTGTTACCCAAGGATTTCTACTAGCCCTCGTCTTTTTACCTATTTGATCCTCTGCTGCCTTCACTATTTCATTCCTCAAAGCTACCCATTCTTCTTCTACTGTATTTCTTTCCCCCATTCCTGTCAATTCTTCCCTTACGCTCTCCCTGAAACTCTCTACAACGTCTGGTTCTTTCAGTTTATCCAGGTCCCATCTCCTTAAATTCCCACCTTTTTGCAGTTTCTTCAGTTTCAATCTGCAGTTCATAACCAATAGATTGTGGTCAGAGTCCACATCTGCCCCTGGAAATGTCTTACAATTAAAAACCTGTTTCCTAAATCTCTGTCTTACCATTATATAATCTATCTGATAGCTTTTAGTATCTCCAGGATTCTCCAGGTATACAACCTTCTTTTATGATTCTTGAACCAAGTGTTAGCTATGATTAAGTCATGCTCTGTGCAAAATTCTGCAAAGCAGCTTCCTCTTTCATTTCTTCCCCCCAATCCATATTCACCTACTATGTTTCCTTCTCTCCTTTTTCCTACTGATGAATTCCAGTCACCCATGACTATTAAATTTTCGTCTCCCTTCACTACCTGAATAATTTCTTTTATCTCGTCATATATTTCACCTATTTCTCCATCATCTGCAGAGCTAGTTGGCATATAAACTTGTACTACTGTAGTAGGCATGGACTTTGTGTCTATCTTGGCCACAATAATGCGTTCACTATGCTGTTTGTAGTAGCTTACCCGCACTCCTACTTTTTTTATTCATTATTAAACCTACTCCTGCATTACACCTATTTGATTTTGTATTTATAACCCTGTATTCACCTGACCAAAAGTCTTGTCCCTCCTGCCACCGAACTTCACTAATTCCCACTATATCTATCTTTAACCTGTCCATTTCCCTTTTTAAATTTTCTAACCTACCTGCCGGATTAAGGGATCTGACATTCCACGCTCCGATCCGTAGAACGCCTGTTTTCTTTCTCCTTATAACGACGTCCTCCTGAGTAGTCCCCACCCAGAAATCCGAATGGGGGACTATTTTACCTCCGGAATATTTTAGCCAAGAAGACGCCATCATAATTTAATCATACAGTAAAGCTGCATGTCCTCGGGAAAAATTACGGCTGTAGCTTCCCCTTGCTTTCAGCCGTTCGCAGTACCAGCACAGCAAGGCCGTTTTGGTTAATGTTACAAGGCCAGATCAGTCAGTCATCCAGACTGTTGCCCCTGCAACTACAGAAAAGGCTGCTGCCCCTCTTCAGGAACCACATGTTTCTCTGGCCTCTCAACAGATACCCCTCCGTTGTGGTTGCACCTACGGTACGGCCATCTGTATCGCTGAGGCACGCAAGCCTCCCCACCAATGGCAAGGTCCATGGTTCATTGAGGGAAATAATCATTTTAAAACTTAAACACCATACAGGAAGACGGCTGCAAAATTTTGCTGATTCCAGCACACCATCACATTGCTGCTTGCAGGAACAGCCCAGGAAGCAACAACCATTAATCAACGAAGAGATGTCACAGCAGTTGAGGTTTCATAACAGGTTCATTGATGACTCAACTCCAGTGCTCAGGTTCGGTGGGCGACGAACTTTGCAGCTCTCGCAGCTATAGTTCAATTCTTGTATCTTGGCGGCTCGCGCGTGCCTGCCCAGACGTGGGAGATTGCTGCGTTGCCAGTTGCACACGACGCACGCGCCAAGAAAAGCAGCGCCATAGTATAGCATAGTTCGCAAGCTTACGTTTAGGGGGGAGCGCGCAGTTCATGAAGTATAGCCACCACGGCCGCATTAACCCTTTCGCTGTTACAAAGACGTGCTCCCTGCATTCCGCGCTGTGCGCGATTTTGTCACTGCACTGCACGCCTGTGCAGACACATGGTGTTCCGACTGCTTTGACACTCTTTATCATTCGATTCCACAAAAACTATAATAAAATAAAGTCAAACGCGTCCGGTGTAAATAAAACTTTTATTACAGTCATGAAAGACGGAATATTTCTCAATATTACATACGACACCTATGTGGTACTTAAATTAAATGAGATATTGTTATACAGTAAATTTTATTTGAAAATAAGGTATCTTGTCCACATTTTATTCTCAACATTGTGGCAACTAAAATGGACCATACGGAAAGTATACGCTATGGACTTTTACCTCTGCAAACTCTTCAAAATTTCGTGCAGTGGTTTACTATATTTAATGCTGCATAATAACTGTGTTGAACATCGAAACAAAATTAAGTCATTTATGGGGGGAAGGTATCAGTCAAGAAGACGTGTTAAAATCAAATTTTTGGGCCAAATAGTTTTTGTGAAATCGAATGATAGGTGTGTCAAAGCAGTGGGAACACCATGTGTCTGCACAGGCGAGCAGTGCAGTGATGACAAAATCGCGCACAGCGCGGAATGCGGGGAGCACGTGTCTGCAGCAGCGAAAGGGTTAATGAAGAGACAAAGCACTAGAAATTTTAAAAAAATGCATTCAAACGAATATAATTCGTGAAGTAAGGCACTTCAATATTGTTTTTATATAATGAAAATATTTAGGCACCAAATAAGATTTGAACTCATAACCTTTTACGTAGAAGCCAAACACCTTAACCATTACGCTAACACAGCTCGGCTGAGCACAGAAGACCGTGAAGAGGCTAACTCGTCACTCAAAATACTGACAAATACTGTTGGTATGACTATGAATTACTCACGCTTCGCCGGAGTACAATAGGAAATAAACAATTACCGCTGTTCTTTATTGCGAAAAAGCGATTCGTTAGATTGATACGAACACCTTTCCTTGCTATCGCCTGAATAGGAGTCTTATTGCTTGTTTGGTTTAATTAATTAATAGAATATGAAGCAGTTGATATAAAGAATGCTTTTTCCAAACTTTCTATGAAAGAAAGTCTGCTATCAAGACATTGATTTTGTTCTATTACTTTATTTATGACTGAACGTTTCTAAAACTGAAGACACTCGTCCATGCTCTGCACTGCAGTCGAGATCTGGCAACGTCGTTCTATGTTCATTGGCTGACTGTCTTTTGTGACGTCAGATGAGCAGAACGAACCTAGAATCGGCCGTCAACATAAATGACGCGCACTGTAGTGCCACACAACTCCGACCGCGTGTGCACACCGCCAGCAGCCCCAGCTTGACCTCGCGCTGTGGAGACTTCCTCGCTGCTCTGTCGCAACCAACAAACTACATACTCCAGTACGCAGACAGCAATCATCTGCTCAATGAAAATCACAGAAGCTACACCAAGTTCCACGTAAACAAGTGCACCAAGAACTCCGACAATCTTAGAACCAATCACCATGGAACAACAAGGAGAAATGACAAGTCACACACACACAGAGTTTCCATAAGCGGTCGGCGACCAAATACACGTAGTCCGATGAGACGACGGACCGAACGACCAACCAAGGTCCTCCCCACTCAAGTTATGAGTGTTGGCAACTGTCAGGCGAGTCTTCGCTGTACGGAACTCACTGCAGCTCCAACCCGACTCAACTCGATGTCCGTTCTGAACTCGGAGACACGGCGACCCAGGCACTAGGCTCGGACCCAACCATACAGAGGGAACACTTGCCCATTGGCCACCAGACATCTCTGCACAAGGAAGGAACCGACCCACGTCCAGCAAGATGACCAACTGACGAGGCCCAGAAATGGTCAAAAGACCAAATACACGTCGCCCAATGAGATGACTAACCGAACGACCAACCAGTGGTCGTTCCCGCTCCATTCTCCTTCCGTTGGACAGTTCATGTCTGTGGCCAGCAGTCAGCAAGTACTGGCTGTCCGCACCTCACTGGCGCTCCGTCCCCGACTGAACTCCCAACAGACGACGACCCGGAAATACTAACAGTCGCTCCAGAGATAGTACGACAGTGCACTTATCGATAAGCGCTGTTGCTGCCACACACGGGCAACCAAACCAGCAACCTAGTGTCGCCAGGAAATCGAATTAAAAGAAAACGAGGCGACAGAACCATAAAAACAAGATGACGAGCAATAAATGGCATGACCGCGAACCGCACACTGCTCAATGCCGTCATTGCCGGCCGCGGTGGTCTCGCGGTTCTAGGCGCGCAGTCCGGAACCGTGCGACTGCTACGGTCGCAGGTTCGAATCCTGCCTCGGGCATGGATGTGTGTGATGTCCTTAGGTTAGTTAGGTTTAAGTAGTTCTAAGTTCTAGTGGACTGATGACCACAGCAGTTGAGTCCCATAGTGCTCAGAGCCATTTGAACCATTTGAACCAATGCCGTCATCGAATCAAAATCGACGTCATATTTCCAGGTGTATTACTTCTTTTCTGGCAGTGAACATTCGTGATTTTGTACTTACTGCACAGCTTTCGAGGCAATTGCTTGTTACTGCTCTCACTGCCCAGGCTGTGGCTAAGACATTCCTCTGCAGTAGTCTTTATTCCCTGAGTAACGGTTCCGCAAGGTGCGCTGGAAAACTTCTGTGAAGCTTGAAATATTGGGGAGAGGACTTGGAGGAAGTGAAGCTATGAGTGGAAGGGGCGCACGGGGCAAGAACAGTGATAACGTTTACCAGCAAAGACAAGGGTTAAGCGTTCGAGTCCTAGTCTGCCGCACAGTGGTGATCTAGCAAATAATTTCAAATCAGCATACATTCCTCTGTCGAGCGAACTCTCAATTACAGCTACAGGCTACAAATCTATTTCATTTCACCGTTTTCTAAAGCGAAACATTTCCTTTGTGCTACGCACATGGTAGTTAATGCCGGTTTTGAAGAACTTTAAAAACTTAAAGCCGGCCTTGGTGGCTGAGCGGTTCTAGGCGCTACAGTCTGGAACCGCGAGACCGCTACGGTCGCAGGTTCGAATCCTGCCTCAGGCATGGATGTGTGTGATGTCCTTAGGTTAGTTAGGTTTAAGTAGTTGTAAGTTCTAGGGGACTGATGACTTCAGAAGTTAAGTCCCATAGTGCTCAGAGCCATTGTTTTAAAAACTTAAAGTTTTAAGTAACGAGGAAATAAATTCTTAATCTTATTTTATTTCAACCTCAATTATTTTAATGAACATCCACGATTAAGTTAAACAAATTTCGAAAATACACCTTTGAATAGTCATTAGTAGGCCACATGGGATGGGTAACTGCCCTTAAAGGCACTAGTCAGGAACGATCAACGGCATGAGGATGCAGAAGGCAATGGAAACCATTGCATTAAAGACACATAATTTGTATCCACAAGACATGTGGCAACTGATCCCTCTATTGGTAGAGGGTTTCGGTATAGTCACCCACACGAATCTCCCGAAGGAGACTGTCAAGGGGGAGGTGACGATGAGAAAAATATTGAATAACCAACGAAACGATAACGTTCTACTAGTCGGAGCGTGGAATATCAGAAGGTTGGATGTACTAAGGAAGATAGAAAATCTGAAAAGGGAAATGTAAAGACTGAGTCTAGATGTAGTGGGGGTTCACTGAACTCAAATAGAAAGAGGACAAGGATTTCTGGTCAGATGAGTATAGGGTTATATCAACAGCAGCAGAAAATGTTGTAACGGAATAGAAAGTTAGAGCAGAAAGTGAGTGACTGTGAACAGTTCACTGATGCCGATGTTAACATCAGTATCGACAGCAAACCAGCACCTACAATGATAGTTCAGGTGTATATATCGACGTGGCAAGCTGAGGATGAAGAGATAGAGAAAGTGTATAAGGGTATTGAAGGGTAATGGAGTACGTAAAGAGATATGAAAATCTAACAGTCATAGGGGATTGAAATGCTGTTTTAGGAGAAGGAATAGGACAAGGGGTTGCAGGAGAATATGGACTTGGTACTAGGCATGAGAGAAGAGAAAGACTAATTGAATTCTGCAATAAATTTCAGCTACTAGTAGCGAATATTCTGTTCAAGAATGACAAGAAGAGGAGGTATACTTGGAAAAGTTCTGGAAATACTGGAAGTTTTCAGTTAGATTACATCATAGTCAGCCGGAGATTCCGTTGGATTGTGAGGCGTTCCGAGAAGCAGATATAGACTCAGGTCACAATTTAGTAGTGATGAAGAGAAGCCTGAAGTTTAACAGACTAGTCAGGAAGAATCAATGCGCAGAAGTGGAATATGGAAATACTAAGCAATGAAGAGATATGCTTAAAGTTCTCTGAGGCTATAGATACTGTGATAAAGAATAGTTCAGTATGCTGTTCGGTTGAACAAGAATGGACATCTCTAAAAAGGGCAGTAGCAGAATTTGGGAAATAAACTTAGGTACAAAGAAGGTCACTGCAAAGAAACGATGGGTAATAGAAGAAATACCGCAGTTTACCATTGGAAGAAGGAAGTACAAAAATGTTCAGCAATATTCAGGAATACAGAAATACAAGTCACTAAGGACTGAAGTAAATAGGAAGTGCATGGAAACTAAGGCGAAATGGCTGCATGAAAAATGCGAAGAAATTGAAATGATTGTCGGAAGGACTGAAACAGCATATAGTAAAGTCAAAGCAACCCACCGAGAAATCAGAACCAAGAGTGGCAACATTAGGAGATCAATGGAAATTCCACTGTTAAATGCAGAGGAGACAGTGGATAGGTGGAAAGAGGAAATGGAAGGTCTCTGTGAGGAGAAGACTTGTATGACGATATGATAGAAGAAGAAGAAACAGGAGTCGATTTAGAAAATATAGGAAACCCAGTATCAGAATCAGAATTTAAAGAGTTTTAAAGACTTAAGATGAAATAAAGCAGGTAGATAACATTCTATCAGAATTTCTAATATCACTGGGGTAGTGACAACAAACCGAATATTCACGTTGGTGTGTAGGATGCACTAGTCTGACGATATACCTTCTGACTTAAGGAGAAACATCATCCACGCAATTCTGAAGACTGCAAGAGCTGACAAGAGCGAGAATTATCACACAATCAGCTTAACAGCTCATGTATTCAAGTTACTGAGAAGAATAAAATACAGAAGAATGGAAAAGAAAACCGAGAATATTTTAGGGTACGCTGATTTTGGCTTTAGGAAAGGGACAGGCACAAAAGAGGCATTTCTGACGTTGCGGTTTATAATGCAAGAAAGAATAAAGTAAAATCACGACACGTTCATATGATTTGTCGACTTGGAAGAAGCATTCGACAATGGCATAAAGTACAAGATATTTTAAATTTTCAGAAAATAGGGGTAAGCTATAGGGAAACAAGGATAGTATACAATATGAGTTGTAGGGTAAGGGCAGTTCTAAAACACTTTTGATATCAAATTTATATGCAAATTAATTAAATGGTTCAATTAACTATCCCCCCCACCCTCCCAATCACACCTACCCCCAGATGACGTCATGTGCAGCAGGCATGTGGGTCCATGGCCTCTCCCACGCCCCACCCTTCCCCCTCCCTCTCCCCTCCCGCCGCCCCACTTTTCTTTTGGTGGGGATTTCGAGTTTTGGAGGGGAATATCGATATTTGGCGGGAATTTCTGTGTCCCAGTGATGTGATGATGTCCCACCCCGCCCTCCACCTGGGAACTGGGCAGAAATTAAGAATGGCAGTGCCCTCTCCAGGACTATGATTAAATTTCCTACTATCGAATTCCAGTCCCCCATGACTATTAATTTTCGTCTCCCTTAACTACCGAAATAATTTCTTCCTTCATCTGTGGAGTTACTTGGCATATAAACTTGTAGTACTGTGGTGGGTATAGGCTTCTTGGCTACAATGATGCATTCACTATTCTGTTCATAGTAGCTTATCCAAGTTCCTATACTACGAGATCAAAATTATCTGAACACCCCCAAAAACGTACGTTTTCTTATTAGGTGCATTGTGCTGCCACCTACTGCCAGATACTTCATATCAGCGACCTGAGTAGTCATTAGATATCGTGTGAGAGCAGAATGGGGCACTCCACGAAACTCACGGCCTTCGAATGTGGTCAGGTGATTGGGTGTCACTTGTGTCATACGTCTGTAAGCGAGATTTACACACTCCTAAACATCCCTAGGTCCACTGTTTCCGATGTGATAGTGAAGTGGAAAGGTGAAAGGACACGTAGAGCACAAAAGCGTACAAAAGCGTACCTCGTCTGTTGACTGAGAGAGACCGCCGATAGTCATAGAGGGTCATAATGTGTAATAGGCAGACATCTGTCCAGACCATCACACAGGAATTCCAAACTGCATCAGGATCCACTGCAAGTACTATGACAGTTAGGCAGGAGATGAGAAAACTTTAATTTCATGGTCGAGTGGCTGCTTATAAGCCACACATCACGCCAGTAAATACCAAACGACGCCTCATATGGTGTAAGGAGCGTAAACATTGGACGAGTGAACAGGGAAAAACGTTGTGTGGAGTGACATATCAGAGTGTTGGTATGGCGAATGTGCTGTGTACGTCATCTGCCATCGTGTGTAGGGCCAACAGAAAAATTCGGAGGTGGTGCTCTTATGATGTGGTCTTTTTTTTTTTTTTTTTTTTTTTTGGAAAAAGCTTGTACTCCTTGTTGTTTTGTGTGGCACAATTACAGCACAGGCCTACATTGATGTTTTAAGCACCTTCTTGCACCTTCTTGCTTCCCACTGTTGAAGAGCAATTCGGAGATGACGATTGCATCGTTCAACACGATCGAGCATAATGCACGGCCTGTGGCGGGACGGCTACACGACAATAACATCCCCGTAATTTACTGGCCTGCACAAAGTTCTGACCTGAATCCCATAGAACATCTTTGGGATGTTTTGGAACGCCGACTTCGTGCCAGGCCTCACCAACCGACATCAATACCTCTCCTCAGTGCAACACTCCGTGAAGAATGGGCTGCCATTCCCCAAGAAACCTTCCAGCACCTGATTGAACGTATGCCTGCGAGAGTGGAAGCTGTCATCAAGTCTAAGGGTGGGCCAACAACATATTGAATTCCAGCATTAACGATGGAGGGCACCGCGAACTTGCAAGCCATTTTCAGCCAGGTGGTTGGATACTTTTTATCACATAGTGTATTTGTTATTCATTATTATTAAACGTACTACTGCATTAATCCTGTTTGATTTTGTATTTGTATCCCAATACTCAGCTGACCCAAAGTACTGTTCCTCCTGCCACCGAACTTCACTAACTCCCACTACATCTATCTTTAACCTATCCATTTCCCCTTTTAGTTTCTCTAACCTACATGACCAATTAAGCGATCTGGCTATCCATGCTCTGATCCGTAGAACGCCCGTTTTGTTTCTCCTGATAATGGCATTCTCCTGAATATCCCTTTCCAGTGATCCGAATGGGGGACTATTTTACCCCCAGAATATTTTACCGAGGAGATGCTGTCTTCATTTAACATGTAGTAGAACTGCATGGCCTCGAGAAAATTACGACTGTAGTTTCCCCTTACTTTCAGCCGTTCGCAGCACCACCACAGCAAGGCCATTTGAGTGATGCTATAAGGTCACATCAGTCTATCGTCCAGGCTTTTGTCCCTGCAACTACTGAAAATGCTGCTGCCCCTCTTCAGGAACCATACGTTTCTATGGCCTCTGAACAGATACCCCCACCTTGTGGTTGCAGCTATGGTATAGTTATCTGTATTGCTGAGGCACAAGAGCCTCCCCACAAAAGGCAATATCCATGGTTCATGTGATGTCTTCTAATTATGCTGCTCTTTTAACTAGTACAAATCAGCTTGTAGTACTTGTAGTACTGTGGTGGGTATGGGCTTCTTGGCTACAATGATGCATTCACTATTCTGTTCATAGTAGCTTATCCAAGTTCCTAGACTACGAGATCAAAATTATCTGAACACCCCCAAAAATTGTGGGCATTGAACTCTTGTATGGAGCAATTTCTGATAAAACCACAATGTAAGAACACTCTGTTTGCATAGTGGGAATCACATACATGTAACGTTAATCAAATGTTCTCACCATGTTGGTTTCAAATGTTGCGGACAGACAAAGGGCGCGCCACAGTGGAGGCACCGGGGTGGTGCGGTGGATCTCACGAGGGAGGGGGGGGGGGGGGGAGAGAACCCCCAGCGCAGAAGGCGACAGGTTTTCTTGCTGGCCCACTGTCCCATATCAGCTAGGAAACGACGCACAGACTGGGAGGGGTAAAAGTCGTACTGTGCACGACAATAATGCAATTCTGCAGTCTGCTTTCTCCTGTTCTTCAACTTGGCATGTTAATTTGGACTTGGCAATAGTAGTGGAGCGGTAGAGGGTGGCCACATGTCCTGCCTGTTTTCAATCCCCCCCCCCAACTCCCCCCTCTCCCTCAAGATAGTATTTGCACATCCTATTTGTCTCCATCCAATATTATCCCATATACACGTGTAAGAAAGTTTTTGAAACATTTACGAGTTGTGTAAGTTGGGCAGTACGTGGCAACTGGCCCAGTATTCAGCTATCCAGATATGCAAAACCACCTAAAAGCCACATACAGGCTGGCCTACACACTTTCCCTCATTGTTAATCTGCCAGACATATTTTATCTGTGGCCATCGCATCTCCCCAAATCCTGGAAGCGGTGTACAAACACGTATTGCTATCCATGCGGACTAATCGAAATCCCCCTTAACAAACATTATTTCACAAGCTGAAATAGGTGTGTGTGTTTAAGAAAGCAGAGACTACTCCCATAAGCAGTGGTTAACGACTCCTGATACTTTCAAGACACCCTAAAGGGGCAGTTCTAGTGCCTTAGAGTAACAACCCTAAAATTCTACCTGACTCGTAAGTTTGAGTAGAATATTCACGTCCACACGGACCTTCACACTTTCACTGCAATGGAAAGAAATGCGTCTGCATGTCTTATCCCTGTATACTGCATAATGATTGTACCAGGTCGTAAATGCAATGACCTACGCTTAATATGTGTTAGCTATCTACTTATAGAGCCCAGCTGCGTAAAGAGGAAGTCTCGTCAATCCAGATTTGGAATGAAATAAAAATAGTTAAATCACATTGAGTGGGCATCTAAATTCTGACTCTCATTCCTACATCATATCAGTGAGGTTACACAGCACAATGTTTGGCAAACAGTAATCAGCAGATCAGAATCCGTCGACCTATTTTTATAGTTCCTGACGATTAATAGCATGTAAAGAAACGTCACCTATTACCTACATCTTATTGGATCGGAATAAATTATCTGGTTTCCGATATATCCTGACTGATTGTGGATCTTGAAGCAATCACACCTGTTTATAGATGTAACACCAAACATTCTAGCGGTTTAATACAAATGATGATGAAGAATATTTTGTAATGACTCATTCATGGGAGGGATGATAAACAAGCAATTGTCACTGACGATAAGAAAACGACTTTGCAATCCTGCAGGGCTACTTGAACCAACTAGTAAAAAATTTAAGTTAACAGCCTGCAATAGAAGCATCGTATGTGCATCTCAGTAGCTCTTGAGTAAGTGAAAACTGTTTTGTAGTTCAAGAGAGGGTAATAATCTTGAATAGACAGTATGACAAAGTGAAAACGTAATGTACATCACTATAATCAGCTTCCACTCAAGCAAAATCAGCAACCTATGAGTACCCATTCTACTATGGATGAGCACAAAGTTATTCATTCATTGTAGAATCTGCGTGGCAGCAAGGACCTTCACCAGACAAAAGCAATATTCTGTCCAAATACAGCTAACCTCACAACCACGCAGCGTACCTGGAGCAGCAAACAGACTTTCGAACCAGGAAGATGACATGGGCAAAAACCGCAAATGATTCCCACAGGTCGAAAGCACACTGACATGCCAAAGACGTAAAACTGTATCAGTGAATCGGCAAAGAATTCGCTGCAATGCTTGTAATGACCAAACCTAACTGATTATAGCAGACTCGTGTAAAATATGGCAAAATTAAATAACGTGATCTACCACAAAGAAAATATCCTAGTGGCCAGAAATGAAAATCCCGAATTGACAGGCAGTTTGATTTTGACTTGGTAACAGCATGTGTGGATTGTGGAATTCACCCTGAAAACAACTGTAGAACATATGTTACCCATCATTGTTTATTATTAAGGTAAGGTTCCAACACAAGTCGCCTAATAAATACTGCAACTGTAGGTGGAACCATTAATAAACGCATTAGAGAATTTAAATAAAGTTGTTGTTCCCTGTCAACGAAATGTCGAAACTGAAGAATCATGGCATTATCTCTCAGCATATTTTACGTAATTTCTAAACCCTGTTTCTCAAATGTAATTTTGATGAGCCTAACGCACGTCAAAATGTACTGTAAGAGGTTCACCACCCTGCTGGAGCAAATGTAATCTCGATGTATTGCTCACTTGCTAGAACGACAATTCACAGTTGCGGCCTCAGACATAAAATGTCTTTGCCCCTGTCAAAAGAGAGCTGCAATAAAGTCGCAGGTCAGAGCAGTCTCTGCCGCAGTGGCAGTCGCTCGCTGTTACAGTGTAGTTGTAGTCTGTCTGGTACAGCGCAGTTTATAGTTAGTAGCTGTCAAAGTCACAGTGCAGAACAAATTGTAAAATTTTATTATATGGAACTGAATAATAATTGTGATCAGCCGCTGAGCTAAATGATACCATGGAATGAGATAATGATGAACAAATGAATAATTGTTAATATAATGAAAAATCAACAGTGTAATTAAGTCAACCATCTATTGTAAGGTAAATTTTATTATTTTTATTGGCATGCAGGTAGTTAAGTCACTTGTCTGAGATGTTAATATGAATTTGTTTCAATCTTTTCTTTTGTGTTTCGTCAGCACCAGTTGACCCAGATTTGTAATATATTCAATATTCCCTTGTAATGGATTGTAGATCTTTATCAATAACGAAAAAAATTTCAGAATATATTTGTTTTTACCAGTCAGCTATAAAAGTAAAATTTCCCCTTAAGTCATTGCCAGTCCCAATCCAGTCATTTATCTAAATTAAAATATTCCGGAATTTTTGTCAGATCATAGTCATCTGTTCTTTAGTAATCAGACGACCAGCTGTGCAGCTGTGTGACTGAGTAAAATCAGTTTTTCTTGTAATTCAGATCTCACACATATGTTATCCAGTATTAGCAGATAGGCCAGCATTGCACTAAGCCGTGTCATTTACGAGCAGATATATAGACAGCGTTATCCGACGACATCATCACGAGGTAAGAATTTTTCAGTTTATTTCTCACGGACGGATTCGGATTGATTTAACAGGGCCATGGCCTAGCGCTGCTTATGTCAAAATTTATCAGTTTTTCATGAGTTAAGATGTATCAGTTTTCATACGTCAGAATTTAATTATCCAAATTTAACTATTTTTATTTTTTATTTTCTGTTCGGGAAGGTTACACATCATTATTATATATGTTGTTGTTGCGGTCTTCAGTCGTGAGACTGGTTTGATGCAGCTCTCCATGCTACTCTATCCTGTGCAAGCTTCTTCATCTCCCAGTACGTACTGCAGCCTACATCCTTCTGAATCTGCTTAGTGTATTCATCTCTTGGTCTCCCTCTACAATTTTTACGCTCCACGCTGCCCTCCAGTACTAAATTGGTGATCCCTTGATGCCTCAGAACATGTCCTACCAACTGGTCCCTTCTTCTGGTCAAGTTGTGCCACAAACTACTCTTTTCCACAATTGCATTCAAAACCTCCTCATTAGTTGGGTGATCTACCCATCTAATCTTCAGCATTCTTCTGTAGCACCACATTTCGAAAGCTTCTATTCTCTTCTTCAGAAACGCTTTCCTTGCCATTGCCAGTCTACATTTTATATCCTCTCTACTTCGACCATCATCAGTTATTCTGCTCCCCAAATAGCAAAACTCCTTTACAACTTTAAGTGTCTCATTTTCTAAACTAATTCCCTCAGCATCATCCGACTTAATTCGACTACATTCCATTATCCTTGTTTTGCTTTTGGTAACGTTCATCATACGCCCTCCTTTCAAGACACTGTCCATTCCGTTCAACTGCTCTTCCAAGTCCTTTGGTGTCTCTGACAGAATTACAATGTCATCGGTGAACCTCAAAGTTTTTATTTCTTCTCCATGGATTTTAATACCTACTCCGAATTTTTCTTTTGTTTCCTTCAGTGCTTGTTCAATATACAGATTGAATAGCATCTGGGAGAGGCTACAGCCCTGTCTCACTCCCTTCCAAACCACTGCTTCCCTTTCATGTCCCTCGACTCTTATAGCTGCCATCTGCTTTCTGTACTAATTGTAAATAGCCTTTCGCTCCCTGTATTTTTCCCCTGCCATCTCCAGAATTTGAAAGGGAGTATTCCAGTCAACATTGCCAAATGCTTTCTCTAAGTCTACAATTGCTAGAAACGTAGGTTTCCATTTCCTTAATCTTTCTTCTAAGATAAGTCGTAGGGTCAGTATTGCCTCACGTGTTCCAAAATTTCTACGGAATCCATACTGATCCTCCCCGAGGTCGGCTTCTACCAGTTTATCCATTCGTCTGTAAAGCATTCGCGTTAGTATTTTGCAGCTGTGACTTATTACACTGATAGTTCGGTAATTTTCACATGTGTCAACACCTGCTTTCTTTGCGATTGGAATTATTATATTCTTCTTGAAGTCTGAGGGAATTTCGCCTGTTTCATTCATCTTGCACACCAGATGGTAGAGTTTTGTCAGGACTGACTCTCCCAAGGCAGTCAGTAGTTCTAATAGAATGTTGTCTACTCCCGGGGCCTTGTTTCGACTCAGGTCTTTCAGTGCTTTGTCAAACTCTTCACGCAGTATCGTATCTCCCATTTCATCTTCACCTACCTCCTCTTCCATTTCCATAATACTGTCCTCAATAACATCGACGCTGTATAGACCCTATATATACTCCTTCCATCTTTCTGTTTTCCCTTCTTTGCTTAGAACTAGGTTTCCATCTGAGCTCTTGATATTCATGCAAGTGGCTCTCTTTTCTCCAAAGGTCTCTTGAATTTTCCTGTAGGCAGTATCTATCTTACCCCTAGTGAGATAAGCCTCTACATCCCTACATTTGTGCTCTAGCCATCCCTGCTTAGCCATTTTGCACTACCTGTCGATCTCATTTTTGAGACGTTTGTATTCCTTTTTGCCTGCTTCACGTACTGCATTTTTGTATTTTCTCCTTTCATAAATTAAATTCAGTATCTCTTCTGTTACCCAAGGATTTTTACTAGCCATCATCTTTTTACCTATTTGATCCTCTGCTGCCTTCACTATTTCATTCTTCAAAGCTACCCATTCTTCTTCTACTGTATTTCTTTCCCCCATTCCTGTCAATTGTTCCCTTATGCCCTCCCTGAAACTCTGTACAACCTCTGGTTCTTTCAGTTTATCCAGGACCCATCTCCTTAAATTCCCACCTTTTTGCAGTTTCTTCAGTTTTAATCTACAGTTCATAACCAGTAGATTGTGGTCAGAGTCCACATCTGCCCCTGGAAATGTCTTACAATTTAAAACCTGGTTCCTAAATCTCTGTCTTACCATTATATAATCTATCTGAAACCTTCCAGTATCTCCAGGCTTCTTCCATGAATACAACCTTCTTTCATGATTCTTGAACCAAGTGTTAGCTATGATTAAGTTATGCCCTGTGCAAAATTCTACCAGACGGCTTCCTCTTTCATTTCTTAGCCCCAATGAATATTCACCTACTACGTTTCCTTCTCTTCCTTTTCCTACTGTCGAATTCCAGTCACACATGACTATTAAATTTTCGTCTCCCTTCACTACCTGAATAATTTCTTTTATCTCATCATACATTTCATCAATTTCTTTATCTGCAGAGCTAGTTGGCATATAAACTTGTACTACTGTAGTAGGCGTGGGCGTCGTGTCTATCTTGGACACAATAATGCGTTCACTATGCTGTTTGTAGTAGCTTACCCGCACTCCTATTTTTTTATTCATTATTAAACCTACTCCTGCATTACCATTATTTGATTTTGTATTTACAACCCTGTATTCACCTGACCAAAAGTCTTGTTCCTCCTGCTACCGAACTTCACTAATTCCCACTATATCTAACTTTAACCTATCCGTTTCCCTTTTTAAATTTTCTAACGTACCTGCCCGATTAAGGGATCTGACATTCCACGCTCCGATCCGTAGAACGCCAGTTTTCTTTCTCCTGATAACGACATCCTCATGAGTAGTCCCCGTCCGGAGATCCGAATGGGGGACTATTTTACCTCTGGAATATTTTACCCAAGAGGACGCCATCATCATTTAATCATACAGTAAAGCTGCATGCCCTCGGGAAAAATTACGGCTGTAGTTTCCCCTTGCTTTCAGCCGTTCGCAGTACCAGAACAGCAAGACCATTTTGGTTAGTTACAAGGCCAGATCAGTCAATCATCCAGACTGTTGCCCCTGTAGCTACAGAAAAGGCTGCTGCCCCTCTTCAGCACCACACGTTTGTCTGTCCTCTCAACAGATACACCTCCGTTGTGGTTGCACCTACGGTACGGCTATCTGTATCGTTGAGGCACGCAAGCCTTCCCACCAACGACAAGGTCCATGGTTATATATATATTTTTTATTTATACGGTAAGGTTATAATACAAAATGTGTGAAGTTCTTAAATTGGAATGAAGGAAGTTCTAGCAGCATACAATGACATAAAATGAAATAAGAACACCGTGAATTCATTGTCCCAGGAAGGGGAAACTTTATTGACACATTCCTGGGGTCAGATACATCACATGATCACACTGACAGAACCACAGGCACATAGACACAGGCAACAGAGCATGCACAATGTCGGCACTAGTACAGTGTATATCCACCTTTCGCAGCAATGCAGGCTGCTATTCTCCCATGGAGACGATCGTAGAGATGCTGGATGTAGTCCTGTGGAACGGCTTGCCATGCCATTTCCACCTGGCGCCTCAGTTGGACCAGCGTTCGTGCTGGACGTGCAGACCGCGTGAGACGACGCTTCATCCAGTCCCAAACATGCTCAATGGGGGACAGATCCGGAGATCTTGCTGGCCAGGGTAGTTGACTTACACCTTCTAGAGCACGTTGGGTGGCACGGGATACATGCAGACGTGCATTGTCCTGTTGGAACAGCAAGTTCCCCTGCCGGTCTAGGAATGGTAGAACGATGGGTTCGATGACGGTTTGGATGTACCGTGCACTATTCAGTGTCCCCTCGACGATCACCAGTGGTGTACGGCCAGTGTAGGAGATCGCTCCTCACGCCATGATGCCGGGTGTTGGCCCTGTGTGCCTCGGTCGTATGCAGTCCTGATTGTGGCGCTCACCTGCACGGCGCCAAACACGCATACGACCATCATTGGCACCAAGGCAGAAGCGACTCTCATCGCTGAAGACGACACGTCTCCATTCGTCCCTCCATTCACGCCTGTCGCTACACCACTGGAGGCGGGCTGCACGATGTTGGGGCGTGAGCGGAAGACGGCCTAACGGTGTGCGGGACCGTAGCCCAGCTTCATGGAGACGGTTGCGAATGGTCCTCGCCGATACCCCAGGAGCAACAGTGTCCCTAATTTGCTGGGAAGTGGCGGTGCGGTCCCCTACGGCACTGCGTAGGATCCTACGGTCTTGGCGTGCATCCGTGCGTCGCTGCGGTCCGGTCCCAGGTCGACGGGCACGTGCACCTTCCGCCGACCACTGGCGACAACATCGATGTACTGTGGAGACCTCACGCCCCACGTGTTGAGCAATTCGGCGGTACGTCCACCCGGCCTCCCGCATGCCCACTATACGCCCTCGCTCAAAGTCCGTCAACTGCACATACGGTTCACGTCCACGCTGTCGCGGCATGCTACCAGTGTTAAGACTGCGATGGAGCTCCGTATGCCACGGCAAACTGGCTGACACTGACGGCGGCGGTGCACAAATGCTGCGCAGCTAGCGCCATTCGACGACCAACACCGCGGTTCCTGGTGTGTCCGCTGTGCCGTGCGTGTGATCATTGCTTGTACAGCCCTCTCGCAGTGTCCGGAGCAAGTATGGTGGGTCTGACACACCGGTGTCAATGTGTTCTTTTTTCCATTTCCAGGAGTGTATAAAGTCTTCTAAGTTGCAATAATTTGATCTGTAATGAGAAAGCATCGACAATTTATACATCTTAACTCCTAAAAATGTGTAAGTTCTTTAAGTAGCTCTGAAGAAGATTTTAAAAACCAAACATTAGAACGACATTGTTGAGTACCTTTTAAAAAAGAGAGAGAGAGCAAGGCAGTTCTTTGCTGGTCAATATGTGAATTAATCGGGAGACAAGAAGGGGAGGGTGAAATTTCTTCGAATACACTGACATTGACACTGAATCTCACAATGTTATTTCTCGAGATAGGCAGCACCAGACTGCTTCAAATATGGTATTATGTTTTGTCAGTAGTGATGAACTGAGGAGAGCATGGAAAACTGTTGAATGTTTCCTCATAGATAGTGGATGAACAGTTTCACAAATGGGTTTAGCGAAGTCCTACAGTCCACCTTGCAGACATCCATCCACCCCACCTGACATAACTAATGTCTGTGTGACAATTCCTCATGGTTTGGCTACAAGTAACACTCCTGGATCGTGCATGTGTTCTATTTGACTAGTAGGAAGGCACTTCCGATGCATAAATTTAGATATCGATTCGCAGGTAAGAAATTTCCCGTTACCTCTGTTGACAGCCACTTGTTAGTACTGTCAGAACCCTCAGTCTGACTCAGCTGTGGCGTCTGGTCTTAATCAGTATGGTTCCAATAGAACATCCAGGAGCTCTGACCCCTATCTGTCCACCAGTCCATTCCCCAGTCAGTTTGTGCCTCTCACGTCAGATATTTCTAACCAAAACGGTACTGAAACTTTACATTGTAATTAAAGATTTACAAAAATTTCCTTACATGTAAGCATTATCCCTTATGGTAAAACAAATTTTTTATATACACTACAGGCTATTAAAATTGCTACACCACGAGGATGACGTGCTATAGACGCGAAATTTAACCGACAGGAAGAAAATGCTGTGATATGCAAACGATTAGCTTTTCAGAGCATTCGCACAGGATTGGCGCCGGTGGCGACACCTACAACGTGCTGACATGAGGAAAGTTACCAACCGATTTCTCATACACAGGCAGAAGTTGACCGGCGTTGCCTGGTGAAACGTTGTTGTGATGCCTCGTGTAAGGAGGAGAAATGCGTACCACCACGTTTCCGACTTTGATAAAGGTCGGATTATAGCCTATCGCGATTGCGGTTTATCGTATCGCGACATTGCTGCTCGCGTTGGTCGAGATCCAATGACTGTTAGTAGAATATGGAATTGGTGGGTTTCAGGAGGTTAATACGGAACGCCGTGCTGGATCCCAACGGCCTCGTATCACTATCAGTCGAGATGACAGGCATCTTATCCGCATAGCTGTAACGGATCGTGCAGCCACGTCTCGATCCCTGAGTCAACAGATGGGGACGTTTGCAAGACAACAACCATCTGCACGAACAGTTCGACGACATTTGCAGCAGCATGGACTATCAGCTCGGAGACCATGTCTGTGATTACCCTTGACGCTGCACCAGAGACAGGAGCGCCTGCGATGGTGTACTCAACGACGAACCTGGGTGATCGAATGGCAAAACGTCATTTTTTCGGAAGAATCCAGGTTCTGTTTACAGCATCATGATCGTCGCATCCGTGTTTGACGACATCGCGGTTAACGCACATTGGAAGCGTGTATTCGTCATCGCCATACTGGCGTATCACCGGGCGTGATGCTAGGGGGTGCCATTGGAACACGTCTCGCTCACGTATTGTTCGCATTGACGGCAGTTTGAACAGTAGACGTTACATTTCAAATGTGTTACGACTCGTAGCTCTACCCTTCATTCGATCCCTGAGAAACCCTACACTTCAGCAGGATAATGAACGACGGCATGTTGCAGGTCCTCTACGGGCCTTTCTGGACACAGAAAGTGTTCGACTGCTGGCCTGGCCAGCACATTCTCCAGATCTCTCACTAATTGAAAACGTCTGGTCAATGGTGGCGGAGCAATTGGCTCGTCACAATACGCCAGTCACTACTGTTGATGAACTGTGGTATCGTGTTGAAGTGCATGGGCAGCTGTACCTTTACACGCCATCCAAGCTCTGTTTGACTCAATGCGCAGGCGTATCAAGGCCGTTATTACGACCAGAGGTGGTTGTTCTGGGTACTGATTTCACTGTGTCTATGCACCCAAATTGCGTGAAAATGTAATCTCATGTCAGTTCTAGTATAATATATTTGTCCAATGAATACCCGTTTATCATCTGCATTTCTTCTTGGTATAGCAATTTTAATGGACAGTAGTGTACATGTGATGGAGTATTTCATCTAATTGATTAGAATATAGATAAATAAAATCAGAAAATTCGATTATGAAAATACATAAGGATGACATCAAAATATTACAATATATTAATGAAAAGGACAACTAGATCACAAACTTCTTCCATTGGTTTGTACAAACAAGGCTTAATTTTCGTTACAACATAGTAACGCTTCATAAATATGAATAAATGACCCAAAGACCTGATTAATGTCCTCAAACTACATTTTTAATCTCATTACAGCAAATAATTATTCATGCTACACACCACTCCAATCTACCCACAGTTGTTTTCCTGAATTGACCACTATGAGCCTCAGTTCTAAAGCATTGATCATCTCCTGTGTGTCGCCAGCTGGAAGCCTATATAATGCATGACACTATTCAGTGATATGACTGTAATGAAAAACAAGAAAGAAATGCCTGTAATACTATGAGTCATTTTGTCCACTCTGATACTATTTTGTGACAGATATTGTAAATGTTTTCCGTTAATAGCAAAGATAAAAAATACGACAGCATAATACGTTCCAAAATGGAGAAATTTGGTGGTAAGTTCTTATGGGGCCAGCCTGCTGAGGTCATCGGTGCCTAGGCTTACACACTACTTAATCTAACTTAAACTAACTTATGCTAAGGACAATATACACAACCATGCCCGAGGGAGGACTCGAATATCAGATTGGGGGAGCTGCGCGGACTGTGGCAATGCGCCCCTAGACCGTGCGGCTACACCGCGCAGCTACGTTCCATGAAAGCATGGGGCTTCAAGTGTAGGATATTTATA
The DNA here is from genome assembly GCF_023898315.1 of Schistocerca nitens. NCBI lineage: Eukaryota > Metazoa > Arthropoda > Insecta > Orthoptera > Acrididae > Schistocerca > Schistocerca nitens. Next base: position 570,779,419 of record NC_064620.1, read on the forward strand.
CACAAGAACCATGTTGCTCGCCCGTGTTTGTTGTCTGTTTTTCGTCCTTGCTCTCTCTCTCCTGCGGATCGATCTATGTATAACCAGCGGTCTGCATGAGCTTCAAGGTTACAATACATTGTTAATTGAAAGTATCTTATCTTTCCTTTCAAATGTACATCTCCCGCCGCGTGAAATTTATTTACAGGTAATAATAACATTACCGTCTATTACGTATCTGGCTTCGACTCTTTCGGTGGCGCTGAATCCGCCATTACATGTAATGAAGAATATTTCAGTGTTTGGAAGAAGCTCCACTCGTAAAGGAAAATATTTCTAAGAGCTTTTATAAATTTTTAGTCAGTTTTCAATATTAAAATTAGTTCTCAGAGATTTAATACCGCAAGGCTTAGGTGAGGCTTCACCTCTGGTTTCAAATATTTTCAGTTAATTCAAAGGATTAAAAGTGAACTCATTTCTTAAAGAGATAAAGTTTAAGAAATTCTCTGCAATTATTTCAATAATACGCAGGTGTTTTTACCATTCTTTCTTCCTGTGTAACATTAATTTGCTGAGAAAAGAAATCATTTCATGCTTTATATTAACGTTGGGTTAATTGCAGGTTACATTCGCTGTCATTCATTGAAAGAGAGCGTAACATTCCCAGTAATAATAAATTACTTTTTGGCTGCGTATTGAGATTAAGTCAAGTTACGTATATTTAAGACGCATCTGCTCGTGCTCAAAATATGCGTGGCGTTCAAAATACAGTGTTCAGAACTTAAACTGCCACGTTACATTAACGTCGCTGTAGGCTGCGACTGAGGCCTGCGCACGCGTTTCAAACCACACGTAGCAATCGCCACTGACTTATACGAAATAACAAAATTAATTCTACACGACAACAGTTACGCAGAAAGGAGGTAAATGGTACACCTGGCGATCATGGACGAAAATCGTTCATAAGCCATACCTGTATATTCCTTCTGTTACAGAAATAGATGGCTGACATAACTCACTGAAAGATAACAATATAGGCAACGAACACTTCTTAAAATTAAACGATATTTACTTCTGACACACGTTTATTTACTTCTGATGGACAGCCACTTCCTGCTGAGAGAGAGAAAGAGAGAGAGAGAGAGAGAGAGAGAGAGAGAGAGATCAAAAAAAATACACCACTGTATTTACAACGTATGCAACCCATTCAGTTCCTGGAAGGAAAAAGAAAATAACACCTGTATGCCTACGTCTTTCCTACTGCTAGTATTCTTAAGAAATTCTTTCCCAAATTATTCTTCATACATGCATATGACATATATAATCATGGGAAAACGTATAAAGTTCTATCTGCTCAATCCTCTGATTTTCTTTACTTCTGCAGTACTTGTATCAGCTAATGTGATGCAACTCATCCCAAGAACATTACTCAGTATGACAGAATATATAGCAATGTTGAAAGGTATATAGTGAATACACCAATAGTAACAATCATAGCACAGCTTACGTTATATTCACATTATTAGCTAAAAATACACTCAGTTAGACTAATATGTGGAATCTTTACTGCTGATACAATTCTTCATAGGTTGACAGCTCCCAGTTTCTTCTCAACGAATATTAAAAGAAATCGCTTAAAATGATGACTGTCAAACTTCCCCAGCTTAGATCTCAAGTTAATATTCACAAAGATGGTGCGAGGTGCCGGGGCTAGCAGTGTGTTTATCACTTAATTCTACTAGAATCCACATATGTAAATCATGTTCTAAGCCCCCCCTATTCTAACTCCGACTTTTGCTGTTGCACAAGGAAAAAAAATACACGAACTGACTCTAATCAACCCTGCCAGTGGAGTAGAAGAGAGTTTGGCACCTGCAATAATTTAATTTGATAAATAAGTTAAATAAACAAAGGTTTCATTAGCATAGTGAGGAATGATAGGGTTGCTCTATCGATTAACAGAATGAAAGTTCTGTCCAAAATAACAATATGATTTATTAAGACTAAACACAAATTAATAAACAAAAAACACATGAATTCTAATTTATGATACATTAAATTGGCTCGAATTGGAGACTCATACAAACACTGTAAAGGTGAAGTTGTGCCTAAACTAGATCGTGGGGTTTAAGACGAAGTGGTATGTGGAGCCAATTCCTTGCCACTCAGATCTCAAGAGAGACACACCGCTAACCCAACAGTAATTGCTGCTACTCAAGACAGAACAAAGTTAGAAAAAGACGAACAGGCGCGCTCTGCTGAGCTCTGATTATCACCTAGGAAAATCCCTATCTGCCGGTGCTGCGGACATACATTACCAAAACTGTCTTCTTGACTGCCAGAACACGATCTGGCGTACCGGAGCCGTTGGCTGGTTGCTTCTACGTCCTCGACCGAAAGGCGACTCCCGACTACCTCGAGCACCCGTACAGGCCGAACACACAACATTCCCGCCCCCACGACAGAGGCCGTGGTTACGTTCCAATCAGCAACTCGAAAACCGGCGGAAATTCCACTCCATTGCCGGGGCACTACCATTCCACCAATGGAGATTCTTGGCGCGAATTTCTGTGCTGATTTTGCTCCGTCACGGAGCTATGCCCTGAGCACGCCAATCACAGTCCTATTTTGCAGAAAGCGCGGGAATTTTCCCGCCACAGCTGCCTGGGTACATAAGTCATTCCCACGCCTCGCTGGTAGCCCGCCAGAAAGTGTTTTCGCTAAGCTTCTGCGAAGCAACGGAACCTCCAGCCCAGCCGCCACTTCCGGCTCCAAACGGGCGCGTCTCCTGACAATGCCGGCGTCCGGAAAGCATTCACTCGACCCCCCACGCCTGTCGGCCTACCCTTTCAAAGTCAGAAGAGCCCGCCTGTCACTGGACCACCCGGGTGACGAGAGACGCTGCATGGGAAGTCCGCGTGTGAAGGAATAGCAGCCCTCCACCGCATGCAAATAGAGAGGAGAGTCGTAAGATAGAAATATGAGAGGGGGCTCATGCCACCTCTCATAGCCCCTACGCCATTTTAGATTGTAATTGGTGAGCGGTTGGCTCACTTAGGAGCAAGGTAGTGAGTCAATCGCCCAAGAACAATCTCGCAACTGGCTCCACATGCCGCACTCTATAAAGAAAATCACTGCAACTGAAAAATGCAGCTCATAGAGGGAGGATTATTTATGATGTAGCCAACTTCACCTTCTTAATATGGAACACTAACACTCACATCACACATCCATACCCAGGGAGCCCCTTCCAAACACCGATTCACGCAGACATTCACGCTCTAAATATGGCCCGGGCATCTGAGCCAAATATGGAGCAGTTTATTCTTTACAATCAGAGTTGGAGTGCTCCGCAATTAAATGCCCAAGATGTTACAACAATTTTAATCATTAAACTAACCTGAACTCACTCACACATGATACTATTTAATTTAACAATCTCTTTGTGAGCTTTCAGAATCTAATTACAACCTCCGATTCATTCTGTCTCCCTGCAGCAAGAATAACCTTTACAAAATGTTCCCTGAACTGATGGTCCATTCACAATGACAGTGGTGGTATCTGCTTCAGTTTATGGGGACTTCAGGCACACTGTTCGCATACACACAACAATAAATACAAAATACAAAAAAACATGGTGTGGAGAACAATACAGCAATTTGTAATAAGAATTACAGTGTAAAACACAAACACATACAAGGTATAACATACATTACAAAACCAACACTAGAGAAAGAAATTTAAGAGAGAAAAGAAAAAAAAGGGTTCATGGGGCATCAAGTTGTGCGTGCACATTGCACAATGTTCACGACTGTGCTGAGAATGAGGCACTAAATCACATTGTTAGAAATATCCGTAGCACTTCACTAATTACACAGTACTGACATCACATAAGGCTAAACGTCGGGTGTTGTTGCTACGTTGTGGCAACAGCAATAGGGAGTTCTGGAGTGTCTGCAGTACGCTGTTGAGATTGTAGTCAGACCCACGCATATGATCACGGCAGTACGGTAGGAAGACACAGTGATAGGCTCTCCTCACGTCGATTAATTGTCTCTGAGGTCTACTCGTTGGGATACATCACTAGTCTAGGCCTCTTCTCTCGCTGGACAGAACTTTACGTTTCCCAATATTGCAGTTCGACGAGGGATGATGGCACGTGGAGTGACTCCACAAGTGTGTGAGGTCATCCATACAGGATCGAACTAGGAGCGACTATTGTTAAAACTGCTCTCTAATAGAGAGGAGAAGTAAGAAATGAGACCATACATTTGTTAGTGTGGCACGATACTGCTTTGTGTATGCAGATCGGCCAATGCTAGTGAGTTGTAAAAACCCAAACAGGTGAGTATATAGCGTCCCTTTCTGTCCTGAGGCACATGAGGCGCAGATTCTGACACGATATGTGATCTTCTTCGTGTACTCACGACAATGTGGTCTGCCGCAGGGAATCCCTCCAAACGGCTGCCGCGTCCGGAGAGCTAGCAGGCTGTCGCGTGTGGGTCGCGTGTCAGTGTCAACGGCCAGCCCCACTTTCGCTTGTGGCCCGGCGAGGGCTGTCTGCCGCCTAATCCCTCAGGTACACGGCCCCGTGCTGTCAGCTCGTAGGATCGGATGCTCTCGCCCTTCACGTCAGGTGGGGTGCTGACGCTCTTTTCTTGCAGGTAGCCGCAGACCTCTTGTTCCCGCTCCGGCCGGCCTCCGCATTGCCACGATCCCCGTCATCTGCACAATTCTTGCAAAAATCTTATGCCTAACTTTTTCCCATGACCTTCTATGTTATAATAAACTTACATAATGAAACATTGATGGTCTGTCATTTCAGACACTCTTATTTTACTTTTATAGTTATTAATCTATGGCAATCATTATAACATCTAATCTAGACATGGAAATAATTTATTTTGATATATGTGTAGAGACCGATCTCAGTATGTACATGGTGTGTGATAACTGATGCTTTGTAATGGATGAACAACTAAATGTGCGGGCCCACACTAATATTACTATTAATTATATAGATCGACAGTAGACATGCTCAAGAATTAACTACCATATGCCAACGATCTACATTCTATGTCTTCTAAATAAATTATATTATTATGCAGGCTGAAGTTTTACTGAGCTATAAAGAACATGCAACTATTGTACGTTCGAACATGCAACTATTGTACGTTCGCTCGCCAGTCGTCCCTCCATCTCGGGTCTGTGGTTTCATGACCTGAAAAATAACATCCCAACAGGCGCGCCCAAACACAACACTTGTGGTAGAAAACCCCCACAATATTAATCTAGTTATTGTTAAATCCTACAGTTTAACTTATCCTAGTATATCGTACCCTTTTTTTTATTTCTTTTATTTATTATTATTATTTTTTTTTTTGTTTACCTTATACAATACTCTTACATAATTCCTGTTACGTTGAGATGTCTCGCTGCTCGCCGCTATTGACGACAGTGATGTGCGCGCCGTACGACATGGCCTCCGAGTTCTCACTACGCCTCACTGAAACTCCAGAGATTGGGTTAGCCATGGCTATACACGACAATAAATTTATAGTTGCAACTTCCTTCTCTATCTGATGTGGTTTTCGGGATCAAAGCACACCTTTCCAGAAGCAATGTAATATGACCAAGCCAGGGGTGGTTCCTGTTGAGCATTCAGTCGCCCAACACACGCCAGCTACACAGTATGTCACGAATATCCAAGTATAAGTCCCTGGTTATTCATCTGTGACAGTCACGAGCAGCACGCTAAATCCCCAACCAGCACATTGGCATGGTAGGCTTTATGCTCGCATTTCTCTCGTCTAGGGCACCATTGGAGTCAAACGCTCACAGGATCACCCCGACTTGCAAGACAACGATGCTGGCGCAGCTCTGCAAAAAACTATACTGCCCATATTCATCCTCGAAATCACGCAATATACCACAATCTTGCCGTGCACTGACGCGTGCCTGCAAGCATTGGTATGAACGTTTCACGAACTGGTTGTGGCCGCTATTGAGCGTATCACGACTTCTCAGAACGCTTTTAAGAGTTGCGCTCCTATGCCCGGACACTTCCAGTTCAGGACAAAATATTATTTCCTCTTTAATCCTGTCTTGCGTTTCCTTTGACCAGTAGGTCCGCAGGAATGCACCAACAAATTCCTGATAAGTCCAACACGTCGCTGCCACGCCCCGCGTCTTTTCCGCAGCTTGGCCTTCGATGTGTCCACACATGAATTCTAATTTGGCCTGGGTTGGCCATGACGACGGTAATGAATTTGTAAATTGCATCACCCAGCTCTTCGGATGCATCGACCCTCCATTATCTTTGAATTTCTGGAATTTTAGTATCGACAGGAAGTGATTGTGATCAAAATTCTGTCCGATCCTCGCACTGGTGTTGTCACTCGTTTCCGATACTTGCACGTCTGCTGAGTGTCCTGATCTATCTTGCTGATAACTGTGATGTGCTACGTCTGTATCACAGTGGAAGTGGCATTCAGCATTCGCTCTTCTAAGTGGGCTGCAATTATTGGAGCCATTACTCTCTGTTTCTGCGTGTGCATTGTTAGTTCCGCACTCTGTCACTGGGCTAGAGCACGGCGGGCTTTTCCTCGGAGATACAATTCTGTGTACTCCATCATTGGTATCCGAACGCGCAGTGCTCGTGTGCCCGTTTCGCTCTAGTGTTGCTATCCGACTCTCTACTTCTTTCATTCGTTTCGTGATGTTCGTAACCACAATATTACCTTGAGTCTTTAAGAATGCTAGGGATTTTGAGTGGGATTGTGTTGTACGTCGCAAGCGACCTGCGAGTTGAGAAGTTACTTTTGCGATTTTCATTGCCCCTGTTGCTGCCGTTTTGGCTAGGCCTGCTACTTTTTGTGCTACCAATGACATTTGTTTGGCTTCTCCACATTCTTTCTTTATTGTTAGTAATTCCCCACGAATTTTCCCTATATGCGAAATTATTGCCTGAGTGTCCTTCTTACGCTGTTCGTCAGCTTCTTCCTTCTCCTTCTTCCGTTGTTCGTCAGCCTCTTCTTTCTCCTTCTTACGCTGTTCGTCAGCTTCTTCTTTCATTGATCGTAGGAAGCTCAGTATTGGGTTAATGTCATCAATTTGATCCTCGTCACACATGGGTGATGTAACTCTGGACACCTGGGCGCTAGAGCTCTGACGTGGCCGAGCTGGCCCCTGTCTGCTCTCGTTCGTTTGATTATAAACTTCTGCTACCGTCTCGACCTGTGTGACTGTCTCTGTTTCATCCTCTACCTCACTATCATAATCACGGCCGCAACGCTGCTCTAAGATCGCGTCCAAATCACCTTCCTCATCAATGACCCTGGCGTCCTGTCCTGCTAAAAATGTGCCCATCTCATCTCCGAACCTATTCCCTTCAGTAAACTGCCCCTTATCCATTATTCTATCCTCTTTTGTTTTAGCTTCGATCGATAATAGTCGTGCCTTACTTCTCGTTATCATTCATGAAAAACAAATTTATCTAGAATGCACAATTAAATTAATCTACTCCATATATTTTTTCACATAGACATAAAATTTCAACAACGCTGTTCCAACGCTGTAAGCACAAACACAATTTGATGTGGTACAGAAACCGCACACAAATCCGACAAAGTGCGATGTGGTACGGACACCACATCAACGAAACACAAAAAACAATGAACAAAAAAAAATATATACACTGAAAACAAAAACTGTAATCATGCGCCGCTACTTAAAACTAAACGCGGAACTACCAGAAAAAAAAACTTGGGTATTAATCAATAAAAAAAATTAGAGAAAAAAATTTGAATGTTCGTACTAAGAATACTGTTTGTTAATCAGTGATTCTCAGGAAAGATCCGAGGCTAAGGGTCGCCATATTATGTGAGGTGCCGGGGCTAGCAGTGTGTTTATCGCTTAATTCTACTAGAATCCACATATGTAAATCATGCTCTAGGCCCCCCCTATTCTAACTCCGACTTTTGCTGTTGCACAAGGAAAAAAAATACACGAACTGACTCTAATCAACCCTGCCAGTGGAGTAGAAGAGAGTTTGGCACCTGCAATAATTTAATTTGATAAATAAGTTAAATAAACAAAGGTTTCATTAGCATAGTGAGGAATGATAGGGTTGCTCTATCGATTAACAGAATGAAAGTTCTGTCCAAAATAACAATATGATTTATTAAGACTAAACACAAATTAATAAACAAAAAACACATGAATTCTAATTTATGATACATTAAATTGGCTCGAATTGGAGACTCATACAAACACTGTAAAGGTGAAGTTGTGCCTAAACTAGATCGTGGGGTTTAAGACGAAGTGGTATGTGGAGCCAATTCCTTGCCACTCAGATCTCAAGAGAGACACACCGCTAACCCAACAGTAATTGCTGCTACTCAAGACAGAACAAAGTTAGAAAAAGACGAACAGGCGCGCTCTGCTGAGCTCTGATTATCACCTAGGAAAATCCCTATCTGCCGGTGCTGCGGACATACATTACCAAAACTGTCTTCTTGACTGCCAGAACACGATCTGGCGTACCGGAGCCGTTGGCTGGTTGCTTCTACGTCCTCGACCGAAAGGCGACTCCCGACTACCTCGAGCACCCGTACAGGCCGAACACACAACATTCCCGCCCCCACGACAGAGGCCGTGGTTACGTTCCAATCAGCAACTCGAAAACCGGCGGAAATTCCACTCCATTGCCGGGGCACTACCATTCCACCAATGGAGATTCTTGGCGCGAATTTCTGTGCTGATTTTGCTCCGTCACGGAGCTATGCCCTGAGCACGCCAATCACAGTCCTATTTTGCAGAAAGCGCGGGAATTTTCCCGCCACAGCTGCCTGGGTACATAAGTCATTCCCACGCCTCGCTGGTAGCCCGCCAGAAAGTGTTTTCGCTAAGCTTCTGCGAAGCAACGGAACCTCCAGCCCAGCCGCCACTTCCGGCTCCAAACGGGCGCGTCTCCTGACAATGCCGGCGTCCGGAAAGCATTCACTCGACCCCCCACGCCTGTCGGCCTACCCTTTCAAAGTCAGAAGAGCCCGCCTGTCACTGGACCACCCGGGTGACGAGAGACGCTGCATGGGAAGTCCGCGTGTGAAGGAATAGCAGCCCTCCACCGCATGCAAATAGAGAGGAGAGTCGTAAGATAGAAATATGAGAGGGGGCTCATGCCACCTCTCATAGCCCCTACGCCATTTTAGATTGTAATTGGTGAGCGGTTGGCTCACTTAGGAGCAAGGTAGTGAGTCAATCGCCCAAGAACAATCTCGCAACTGGCTCCACATGCCGCACTCTATAAAGAAAATCACTGCAACTGAAAAATGCAGCTCATAGAGGGAGGATTATTTATGATGTAGCCAACTTCACCTTCTTAATATGGAACACTAACACTCACATCACACATCCATACCCAGGGAGCCCCTTCCAAACACCGATTCACGCAGACATTCACGCTCTAAATATGGCCCGGGCATCTGAGCCAAATATGGAGCAGTTTATTCTTTACAATCAGAGTTGGAGTGCTCCGCAATTAAATGCCCAAGATGTTACAACAATTTTAATCATTAAACTAACCTGAACTCACTCACACATGATACTATTTAATTTAACAATCTCTTTGTGAGCTTTCAGAATCTAATTACAACCTCCGATTCATTCTGTCTCCCTGCAGCAAGAATAACCTTTACAAAATGTTCCCTGAACTGATGGTCCATTCACAATGACAGTGGTGGTATCTGCTTCAGTTTATGGGGACTTCAGGCACACTGTTCGCATACACACAACAATAAATACAAAATACAAAAAAACATGGTGTGGAGAACAATACAGCAATTTGTAATAAGAATTACAGTGTAAAACACAAACACATACAAGGTATAACATACATTACAAAACCAACACTAGAGAAAGAAATTTAAGAAAGAAAAGAAAAAAAAGGGTTCATGGGGCATCAAGTTGTGCGTGCACATTGCACAATGTTCACGACTGTGCTGAGAATGAGGCACTAAATCACATTGTTAGAAATATCCGTAGCACTTCACTAATTACACAGTACTGACATCACATAAGGCTAAACGTCGGGTGTTGTTGCTACGTTGTGGCAACAGCAATAGGGAGTTCTGGAGTGTCTGCAGTACGCTGTTGAGATTGTAGTCAGACCCACGCATATGATCACGGCAGTACGGTAGGAAGACACAGTGATAGGCTCTCCTCACGTCGATTAATTGTCTCTGAGGTCTACTCGTTGGGATACATCACTAGTCTAGGCCTCTTCTCTCGCTGGACAGAACTTTACGTTTCCCAATATTGCAGTTCGACGAGGGATGATGGCACGTGGAGTGACTCCACAAGTGTGTGAGGTCATCCATACAGGATCGAACTAGGAGCGACTATTGTTAAAACTGCTCTCTAATAGAGAGGAGAAGTAAGAAATGAGACCATACATTTGTTAGTGTGGCACGATACTGCTTTGTGTATGCAGATCGGCCAATGCTAGTGAGTTGTAAAAACCCAAACAGGTGAGTATATAGCGTCCCTTTCTGTCCTGAGGCACATGAGGCGCAGATTCTGACACGATATGTGATCTTCTTCGTGTACTCACGACAATGTGGTCTGCCGCAGGGAATCCCTCCAAACGGCTGCCGCGTCCGGAGAGCTAGCAGGCTGTCGCGTGTGGGTCGCGTGTCAGTGTCAACGGCCAGCCCCACTTTCGCTTGTGGCCCGGCGAGGGCTGTCTGCCGCCTAATCCCTCAGGTACACGGCCCCGTGCTGTCAGCTCGTAGGATCGGATGCTCTCGCCCTTCACGTCAGGTGGGGTGCTGACGCTCTTTTCTTGCAGGTAGCCGCAGACCTCTTGTTCCCGCTCCGGCCGGCCTCCGCATTGCCACGATCCCCGTCATCTGCACAATTCTTGCAAAAATCTTATGCCTAACTTTTTCCCATGACCTTCTATGTTATAATAAATTTACATAATGAAACATTGATGGTCTGTCATTTCAGACACTCTTATTTTACTTTTATAGTTATTAATCTATGGCAATCATTATAACATCTAATCTAGACATGGAAATAATTTATTTTGATATATGTGTAGAGACCGATCTCAGTATGTACATGGTGTGTGATAACTGATGCTTTGTAATGGATGAACAACTAAATGTGCGGGCCCACACTAATATTACTATTAATTATATAGATCGACAGTAGACATGCTCAAGAATTAACTACCATATGCCAACGATCTACATTCTATGTCTTCTAAATAAATTATATTATTATGCAGGCTGAAGTTTTACTGAGCTATAAAGAACATGCAACTATTGTACGTTCGAACATGCAACTATTGTACGTTCGCTCGCCAGTCGTCCCTCCATCTCGGGTCTGTGGTTTCATGACCTGAAAAATAACATCCCAACAGGCGCGCCCAAACACAACACTTGTGGTAGAAAACCCCCACAATATTAATCTAGTTATTGTTAAATCCTACAGTTTAACTTATCCTAGTATATCGTACCCTTTTTTTTATTTCTTTTATTTATTATTATTATTTTTTTTTTTTTGTTTACCTTATACAATACTCTTACATAATTCCTGTTACGTTGAGATGTCTCGCTGCTCGCCGCTATTGACGACAGTGATGTGCGCGCCGTACGACATGGCCTCCGAGTTCTCACTACGCCTCACTGAAACTCCAGAGATTGGGTTAGCCATGGCTATACACGACAATAAATTTATAGTTGCAACTTCCTTCTCTATCTGATGTGGTTTTCGGGATCAAAGCACACCTTTCCAGAAGCAATGTAATATGACCAAGCCAGGGGTGGTTCCTGTTGAGCATTCAGTCGCCCAACACACGCCAGCTACACAGTATGTCACGAATATCCAAGTATAAGTCCCTGGTTATTCATCTGTGACAGTCACGAGCAGCACGCTAAATCCCCAACCAGCACATTGGCATGGTAGGCTTTATGCTCGCATTTCTCTCGTCTAGGGCACCATTGGAGTCAAACGCTCACAGGATCACCCCGACTTGCAAGACAACGATGCTGGCGCAGCTCTGCAAAAAACTATACTGCCCATATTCATCCTCGAAATCACGCAATATACCACAATCTTGCCGTGCACTGACGCGTGCCTGCAAGCATTGGTATGAACGTTTCACGAACTGGTTGTGGCCGCTATTGAGCGTATCACGACTTCTCAGAACGCTTTTAAGAGTTGCGCTCCTATGCCCGGACACTTCCAGTTCAGGACAAAATATTATTTCCTCTTTAATCCTGTCTTGCGTTTCCTTTGACCAGTAGGTCCGCAGGAATGCACCAACAAATTCCTGATAAGTCCAACACGTCGCTGCCACGCCCCGCGTCTTTTCCGCAGCTTGGCCTTCGATGTGTCCACACATGAATTCTAATTTGGCCTGGGTTGGCCATGACGACGGTAATGAATTTGTAAATTGCATCACCCAGCTCTTCGGATGCATCGACCCTCCATTATCTTTGAATTTCTGGAATTTTAGTATCGACAGGAAGTGATTGTGATCAAAATTCTGTCCGATCCTCGCACTGGTGTTGTCACTCGTTTCCGATACTTGCACGTCTGCTGAGTGTCCTGATCTATCTTGCTGATAACTGTGATGTGCTACGTCTGTATCACAGTGGAAGTGGCATTCAGCATTCGCTCTTCTAAGTGGGCTGCAATTATTGGAGCCATTACTCTCTGTTTCTGCGTGTGCATTGTTAGTTCCGCACTCTGTCACTGGGCTAGAGCACGGCGGGCTTTTCCTCGGAGATACAATTCTGTGTACTCCATCATTGGTATCCGAACGCGCAGTGCTCGTGTGCCCGTTTCGCTCTAGTGTTGCTATCCGACTCTCTACTTCTTTCATTCGTTTCGTGATGTTCGTAACCACAATATTACCTTGAGTCTTTAAGAATGCTAGGGATTTTGAGTGGGATTGTGTTGTACGTCGCAAGCGACCTGCGAGTTGAGAAGTTACTTTTGCGATTTTCATTGCCCCTGTTGCTGCCGTTTTGGCTAGGCCTGCTACTTTTTGTGCTACCAATGACATTTGTTTGGCTTCTCCACATTCTTTCTTTATTGTTAGTAATTCCCCACGAATTTTCCCTATATGCGAAATTATTGCCTGAGTGTCCTTCTTACGCTGTTCGTCAGCTTCTTCCTTCTCCTTCTTCCGTTGTTCGTCAGCCTCTTCTTTCTCCTTCTTACGCTGTTCGTCAGCTTCTTCTTTCATTGATCGTAGGAAGCTCAGTATTGGGTTAATGTCATCAATTTGATCCTCGTCACACATGGGTGATGTAACTCTGGACACCTGGGCGCTAGAGCTCTGACGTGGCCGAGCTGGGCCCTGTCTGCTCTCGTTCGTTTGATTATAAACTTCTGCTACCGTCTCGACCTGTGTGACTGTCTCTGTTTCATCCTCTACCTCACTATCATAATCACGGCCGCAACGCTGCTCTAAGATCGCGTCCAAATCACCTTCCTCATCAATGACCCTGACGTCCTGTCCTGCTAAAAATGTGCCCATCTCATCTCCGAACCTATTCCCTTCAGTAAACTGCCCCTTATCCATTATTCTATCCTCTTTTGTTTTAGCTTCGATCGATAATAGTCGTGCCTTACTTCTCGTTATCATTCATGAAAAACAAATTTATCTAGAATGCACAATTAAATTAATCTACTCCATATATTTTTTCACATAGACATAAAATTTCAACAACGCTGTTCCAACGCTGTAATCACAAACACAATTTGATGTGGTACAGAAACCGCACACAAATCCGACAAAGTGCGATGTGGTACGGACACCACATCAACGAAACACAAAAAACAATGAACAAAAAAAAATATATACACTGAAAACAAAAACTGTAATCATGCGCCGCTACTTAAAACTAAACGCGGAACTACCAGAAAAAAAACCTTGGGTATTAATCAATAAAAAAAATTAGAGAAAAAAATTTGAATGTTCGTACTAAGAATACTGTTTGTTAATCAGTGATTCTCAGGAAAGATCCGAGGCTAAGGGTCGCCATATTATGCGAGGTGCCGGGGCTAGCAGTGTGTTTATCACTTAATTCTACTAGAATCCACATATGTAAATCATGCTCTAAGCCCCCCCTATTCTAACTCCGACTTTTGCTGTTGCACAAGGAAAAAAAATACACGAACTGACTCTAATCAACCCTGCCAGTGGAGTAGAAGAGAGTTTGGCACCTGCAATAATTTAATTTGATAAATAAGTTAAATAAACAAAGGTTTCATTAGCATAGTGAGGAATGATAGGGTTGCTCTATCGATTAACAGAATGAAAGTTCTGTCCAAAATAACAATATGATTTATTAAGACTAAACACAAATTAATAAACAAAAAACAAATGAATTCTAATTTATGATACATTAAATTGGCTCGAATTGGAGACTCATACAAACACTGTAAAGGTGAAGTTGTGTCTAAACTAGATCGTGAGGTTTAAGACGAAGTGGTAAGTGGAGCCAATTCCTTGCCACTCAAATCTCAAGAGAGACACACCGCTAACCCAACAGTAATTGCTGCTACTCAAGACAGAACAAAGTTAGAAAAAGACGAACAGGCACGCTCTGCTGAGCTCTGATTATCACCTAGGAAAATCCCTATCTGCCGGTGCTGCGGACATACATTACCAAAACTGTCTTCTTGACTGCCAGAACATGATCTGGCGTACCGGAGCCGTTGGCTGGTTGCTTCTACGTCCTCGACCGAAAGGCGACTCCCGACTACCTCGAGCACCCGTACAGGCCGAACACACAACATTCCCGCCCCCACGACAGAGGCCGTGGTTACGTTCCAATCAGCAACTCGAAAACCGGCGGAAATTCCACTCCATTGCCGGGGCACTACCATTCCACCAATGGAGATTCTTGGCGCGAATTTCTGTGCTGATTTTGCTCCGTCACGGAGCTATGCCCTGAGCACGCCAATCACAGTCCTATTTTGCAGAAAGCGCGGGAATTTTCCCGCCACAGCTGCCTGGGTACATAAGTCATTCCCACGCCTCGCTGGTAGCCCGCCAGAAAGTGTTTTCGCTAAGCTTCTGCGAAGCAACGGAACCTCCAGCCCAGCCGCCACTTCCGGCTCCAAACGGGCGCGTCTCCTGACAATGCCGGCGTCCGGAAAGCATTCACTCGACCCCCCACGCCTGTCGGCCTACCCTTTCAAAGTCAGAAGAGCCCGCCTGTCACTGGACCACCCGGGTGACGAGAGACGCTGCATGGGAAGTCCGCGTGTGAAGGAATAGCAGCCCTCCACCGCATGCAAATAGAGAGGAGAGTCGTAAGATAGAAATATGAGAGGGGGCTCATGCCACCTCTCAATGGAAATCCGGTTCATCCGATTGTGAAGAATACTTCATCACATACTTCATAGGTTTCCTTTAATTTACGTCTATGGTCACAAGCTTTTTGTTAACAGATTACCGGTTTCTGTCTACAATGACCATTATCAGATCTGCAGCAAAAAATGGGAAAAGACATAAGTACAATCGCAGATGGTCTACAGCTTAGCCGGCTGGAGTGGCCGAGCGGTTGTAGGCGCTACAGTCTGGAACTGCGCGACCACTACGGTCGGGGTTAGAATCCTGCCTCGGGCATGGATGTGTGTGATGTCCTTAGGTTAGTTAGGTTTAAGTAGTTCTAAGTTCTAGGGGACTGATGACCTCAACAGTTAAGTCCCATAGCGCTCAGAGCCATTTGAACCATTTTTTTCTACAGCTTAAAAACAATAAATAGACCACAATGAAAATTAGTACTGATATATATATATATATATATATATATATATATGTATATATGTATATGTGTTTGTGCGATTTAAGTATGAAGATGCATACCTGTTTTATAAAAACAAAGTCCTAATGTACTGCAGCCATAATGGCATCGTCAAATGTTAAGTGCAGAATCTGCACCAGCATCGTCAAATATATATAAATAATGACGATGCTGGTGCTGATTTTGCGTTTAACATTTGACGATGCCACTATGGCTGTAGTACATTAGGACTTTGTTTTTATAAAACAGGTATGCTTCTTCATACTTAAAACGGACAAACGCATGTATATGTCAATAGTACTTTTCATTATGGTCTATTTATTGTTTTTAAGCTGTAGACAAGCTGAGAGTGTATTTATGTTTTTTCCCATTTTTTGCTGCAAGATCTGATGATGATAGTTATAGGCCGAAACCGGTAATCTGTTAACAAAAAGTTTGTGACCATAGACGTAAATTAAAGGAAACATATTGCATATACGGGTCATTGTTTTATTCGCGACAGTGTCGCAGCTTGTAAAAATACTTCATAGGTTTCATTGCTAACCTCAAGTGCCATGTATTATTAATCATTCCTCTCGACGTCGGTATCGGCTCCAGACTTTTATGCATCCCAATCATCCATTCGCTTGGAATGGCTCGTCGCATTTTCTGGAGTGCTTCATACTAACGGTCAGTTTTCATTCTTTCACCTCGCTGCAGGTAATGAATGCCCTTCATATCCCAGAACACCGTACGCATCACTTTGTGCACCGACACTGTTTGAACTTAGTCTTGACTGGTGATCCACTGTGACGTCAATGAATTGACTTCCTACTTGTAAAGTGATCAATCCAACTCTCATTGTCCGTGACGATCCTGTCTAGGAACTTGTCGTCATCATCATGGTAACTGCAGAAATGTCAGTGCTATTCCTAAGCGATTCTTTTTGTTTTCGAGCGTCAGATTTCTCGGCACACTTTCCTGAACAGGAGATTTTTAATGAAAATTTAATGCAACAAGTACCGCGATGTGTGTGAAATATAGCTCTTGAGATCCACCACAATCGTGGAGTGACGGTTCTTCATAATGCGCTCCTGTATCAGCTCCACAAGGTTGTCATCCGTGAGGGACGATCGTACACGTCCCTCTTCAATACGGACAGTTTGAAGACCTTAGAAGAATTGCCTACACCAGCGACACACCATCTGTTTGCTCATCACCTTCAGCCCATGCATCTAACACAGCTGGCAATGAGCTTCGTTTTGCTCTGTGTTTCGTTCATTAAGAAATTCTATCACAGACGGTACAACGAAGATGGCGGGAGGCGGAATAGTAGTCTCCATTTGCAGCCACTGTTGCAGCGCTACTGACAAAGACCGAGACATATCCGGCTGTCACATGATTGTTACGTCATAGCTGTCTCATATTTCTGGACAAATAAGCTTACTTAAGGAAAAAAAGGGGACTCAGCATCTGGACGAACCTCGTAGGTTCGAGACTCTGTACTAGTGGCCAGTTTGCTGTGTGGAGCCGCTCAAACAGGAGTAGTCCTGACGCAGTATGCGCCCCGAGTCCGGGCCGTGGAGTGGTCTGGATGGCCCTGCGCAGCGCTCTACCTGTTCTGCGGCGGGGAAGACGCTTGCTACGTTTCTGCCTCCTTTTGTGCATTCCTCCTCTTGTAAGCTTGTTAGTGCTGGAGAAGTTCGCTGGGCCTTTCTCGAGGGCTGCCGATGCGCCGTAGGCTAACCAAACACTCGAGCTCCGTCATGATAACAAGGCAACGTGGAAATCGTCAACAGACCTTGTAACCTCCCCACGGAAAATTTCAAAGAGACAATATTTATTAGAAATGGAGCCAAAGCTAAGTGTAAGCTCCCCAGAGAAATTTAATGACAAAGACAATTAAATGAAAACTAGCAATCTGACCCAAGTATAAGGTCCCATAAAATTATGAAAGATAATCCCATGACAATGAAAGTACAGTGATAATCAAAACTCAATTAAACCGAAATGTCGGTCTTTGGCCCTGTGCAAAAATCAGAATTAATTTCTTACCTTAGTATAACTGCATGTCAAATTTCTGCTCTTTTTGTTGGCCACGGCTTGGAGGAAATGCATCGCAATAATAATTTTTTTTTAATTTAACTGAAAATTTTCTTTAAGAAAATGCAAGGGAATCAAATGATTTTTTTTTAAAATCGCTTTGAAATCAAAATTATTATTGGGGCGATTCTTGAAAGTTAATTACAATAAATATACATTAGATTGTCTGATGAGCGCAATGCTGCATGAATACGTTATTTAATAAAAATATACCTCGTCCTGAATCATGACCAGAGTGCGATGTCGACGCCCGCCGACTGCTCACACACAACTAAACTGTCTCGCATCTAGACCGCGACTGCGTCATCTCCGACGCGCTACTCGCAACTGCATTGGGCTACCACTACCGACAGACTGCTGTTCGCTACTGCGAGTTGAGCGCAACTGCACTAACTACATGCTCTCTGGTCAGAGATTCTGTGGCTCGCCATCGCTGCCCATGAAACGTACGCGTTTCATAACCCTCCACTGGGGGGGCAAAAATTTGGCAGCGATGGTGAGTCATTTGGACTTGCCAATCGCGGCAAAATTTTTCCTTTAATTAATCAACTTTACAATTTACAGAATATTCAGATATAGTACATGAGTTAAATGTGGTGCACATGCACCGAGTACAAAACATTTCAGACAAGACAAAATATAAGTACAAAACATATTAGTAAATCAGAAAAATGTATATACAAATTATTTGACAGATAACAAAGTGCACACGCACTGTAGGATTCTGTAGCATTTTCAGAACAAATAAATAGAATGGCAAAATAGCATGTTGACAAGTGACATGAGTGCACATGCACTGCAGTTCAGAACATATCAGCATATGGTGAAATGTATATACAATGAGTAACAAATGACATAAGTGCATACGCACTGAAGTACGAAATCATAAAAGGTATACAGAATAAGCACAAATCATATTGAAAAATGAGAAAAGTGCACAGGCACTGAAGTTCAGTAGAAAACATATTAACATATAAGTGCACATGCACTGAAAACTTTTGAACATTTTCATAACAAATAAACGCAAGGGTAAAAAAATCATCAAATCACAAAAAGTATATACAATATAGATGACAAGAGTGCACATATACTGCACTTCAGAACAAATCGAAAAATGTCTTTAGTATTTTCACAACAAATAAACATAATGGCAAAAAGTCATGTCGACAAGTGACGTAAGTGTACTTGCACTAGAGTTCAACAAATCGAAAAAAACGTATAATCCATGAACATAAATGATGTTAGCTAAAAAAAATGATTTTCACTATTAGGATAGGAAAGGGAAGGATTGCATCGTGGTTGTAGCACTTTAGATTGCACGTGGCTGCACTGAAAGTCCATATCTTTCCACAAAGTACAACACCAAGTGACACAATTTGAAGTTCTTTTCCCAGAAGAATTTATCAGCGTAACCAAGACACTGAAATGTCGTAGTAATCTTCCACGTTATCATTTAGGCAGTACATCAGGTACACCAAACAGTGGTATCATAATAACGTCTCCATCGCTCACGGTGTGGACAGCATGTCGTGTCAACACCACGCTCTTACAAGGCAACACCAACTTTGAATTAGTGCAAAAACCAAATATAGTGCTCCATGATCATGAGGATGGACAAGACAAATGGATATTACAATAATTCGAGGTAGTTAGGTCAGAAGGTGAAGGACATTAAGTAACAGACAAGTCTTGATTAGTAGTTACATTAGTAGTTTGCGGCATTCATAGCCTAGTTATTGAACATTTCTGTACCATGTATTTAGTATTACAGAATAATGTTCATAAAATTAAATTATTGGCATCATGCGTAATCGTATTACAATAAACAGTGGCAGTCCTTGGCCAATCACTAAGCATATTTAGTATGACAGAATAATGTTCATCAGAAGTCTTCATTGAAAAGGAGAGTCAATTATTGGCCTAGCATTAACATAATACATTGCATTATATAAATTATTGGCACTCATTGGCCAGTTACCAAAAACATGAAAAGTCATCATTGAAAACAGGAGCTAATTAATGGCATAATTAATAACATAATTTATATAGTTACATTAATTATTGGCACTCATTGGCCAGTTATCAAAAACATGAAAAGTCATCATTGAAAACAGGAGCTAATTAATGGCATAATTAATAACATAATTTATATAGTTACATTAATTGTTGGCACTCATTGGCCAGTTACCAAAAACATGAAAAGTCATTATTGAAAAGAAGAGCTAATTTAGTTACATTAATTATTGGCACTCAGTGGCCAGTTACCAAAAACATGAAAGGTCATAATTCATTTAGTTATATTAATTATTGGCACTCAGTGGCCAGTTACCAAAACATGAAAAGTCATAATTCATTTAATTACATTAATTATTGGCACTCAGTGGCCAGCAAGTATCGAATAGTATAAAACATTGTTCATCATTCAGTATTATTCAGATCATTAAGAAGTCATTATTAAAAATCAATTAATTATAATCATAGCATTAATAATCATGGACATTATAAGTAGTCTCATTACAATAAACAGTGGCAATTATTAGCCAGTTACAAAGCGTTATTTAAAAATTATTTTTTTTTGTATCATTAAGAAGTCATTACTGAAGTGACATACTATTCAGAGCTGATCAGTATTATTCAGAATTTTCTGAATCTGGTATCATTATTTGGGACTGGTAATACATTTTTTTTGTGCTAGCAATGCATTGCTTTGGGTAATTATAAGGGAAAGCAAGAAGAAAAAATAAAAAAAATTGCTTCTGAGTTGTTCCTGTAAATGAAAATGTGTAACGTCATTCGTCATGAGTCAGCTGTAGCAAGGTTGTGACACAAGGCAGTATATGTGATCACATTTGTAAATTATAGACACAAATGGATAAAAAATAAAATGCAAGTACTAGTATAGGCTTAATAAGTAACAAGTTTAGCAAGTATCATGAAAGGCTTCTCCTGGAAAAAATACAAAAATGGATTATTGAGTTGAAAGAAGAAACGCAGACTATGCTGAAAAGTAGTGAACTTCGAATTAACAGGTAGTGAAATGTGTATAAAAAATGTGTTCCATAGCTGTCCTTTCCAAAATCTTCAGTCATCCTACTATGCAATATAACACCTGCTGTCAAAGCAAACTGCAACAAATACTTAAATAACTACATAGCATAAATACATAAACTTCAACATCATCCTCATCTGTAAAGAAAAACTTCATTATCCATATTATCTTAACTTCATTATCATCACCTGTAAAGAAAAACCTCATTATTCATAGTAGCATATTCTTCATCATTATTCATCAGCATTCATTATTATCTGTAAAAATCACTTCATTATTCATTACACAACTATTCCTTATCTCTAGCATATTTCATCACTAAAAACTAAGATGTGCAGTTCTGTCTGACAGCTTGCATCAGTCGCCTTGTATTCTGAAAGAAAAAATTAGTTAAGACTGCTATTTTACGACGAGTATAGTATATTCTTGTTAATGCTTGTTAATCCTGATCCATCTACTCTTCCTCATAAGGTTTTTGCATCTTCTTTCGTTTATTCCGTATGTGAAATTCTCATTTCTGTTTAATTTATTTCCTTTACGCATCATTTCTTTCTGAAATTGATGAACAAAGATTAATCTCTTGCATTTAAATCATATACCCACTAAATAATGACTGGTTAATGGTGACATAATTAAGCATACAGCATAACGTGACAGAAAACGTAATATGTCAAAAGCATAGACAGTGTTCAAAGGCAAAAATGTACAGAGAATATCACAATGCAGCAGCAAAAAAAAAAAAAAATGTAAAATAGTCACGATGTTGAGATATCACAGGGCAAAAAAAAAAAAATGTCAAAGTCAACTGGTGTGTTATACCTTAGCTATTTCATAATGTATACGAATAAAACAGGAAAACAATTGTACATACATAAAAAAATGGAAAATGTGCACGGTCTGACGTGTAACGACAAGTAAAGCGACCTGCTAACCTTACCTTGGCGGGCACTTGCCAAAAAAAATATGATAATCATCAATAATTAGTCATGTGAATATAATTGCAGAAATGTTCATAAAAATTAGTAAACAGTATTACAGTGTGATAAATCGTAAAGTATGTTCACTCAATAAAGGGTTTTATGTTGGATAAGTGGTGGTTTCCTTTCGATTTTCTGGTTCTCAGAGTTTCGACGTGTTCAACATTGGGGTGAGGAATACTGCGAATCCGATATGGACCTGCGTATAGAAGTTCAAATTTACTGCACTTACCTTTTAATTTGCTGGATAAATAGTGTGTACGTACTAATATCTTCTGTCCAACGTGAAAGTCTCGGCGTCTACAAACCTGTTTTTGCTGTCTTCTCCGGCGCTCTGCGGCACTTTTGATGTTGTTCAGCGCAATGTCAATTATTTCGTGCTGTCTTAGTCGACGAGATGTCGGGAAGTTTACTAATTCTGTGATTTTGTTAGGTGGTACAACGTTTTTCAGTATAACATACGGAGATAGCATAGTGGATTCATTTGGTATGGAATTAATTACATCTTGGAAGGAGAGTATGTGTGTATCCCAGTCAATATGTCTTTTGTGGCAGTATATTCTACAAAGTTTACCAATTTCTTTCATTAATCGTTCACAGGGGTTCGAAGAAGCATGGTACTTGGATATATAGATCGGAGAAATGTTTCTAGCTCGTAACATGCGTGTCCATATAGCAGATCGAAATTGTGATCCATTGTCAGAAATTACTCTCATCACATGCCCTACATGAAAAAGAAAATGTTTTACAAATGCTTTTGAAACAGTTTTAGCAGTAGCTTTGCTTAACGGAGTGAAAGTAACAAATTTTGAAGTGAGTTCAACAGCGACAAAGATGTAGCAAAAACCTCTGTTAGTTCTCGGAATTGGACCAAAAATGTCTACTGCGGCCATATGTCTTAATTTAACAGGTACAATGGGATATAATGGAGGAATATGTGAAGTGGTCTCAGACTTAGCTTTCTGGCAAATTTTACATGACGCTAAAACTCGTCGTATACGTTTTTCCATATTGGCAAAATAACAGCTCTGTCTCAATATAAGAAAACATTTTCTAGCTCCGTAATGTGCGTAGCTTAAATGAGTGTACCAAATTACTTTGTTAACAAGTTCGTCAGGAATGCATAATAACCAATTGTTGCTGTCTGGATGAGAGCGGTGAAATAGAATGTCATTGCGTACAGTGTAGTGGTTCCTAATCGTAACATTATTCTTATCTTGCCAAAGGTGTTTAATTTCTTTCCACACATGGTCTTTACTTTGCTCTTTTGCTATGTCCTGTAATGACGATGAAATAAAATTTTCAAATGCAACTTGCTGAATGTACATGACACTGAAATTTGCTTTGCAGAAGTTGGTTGCTACGTCTTGCTGATTGTTGCTGAGAGAACGCGATAGTGCGTCTGCTATAACAGTTTGTGTGCCGGGAATGTGAACAATCGTAAAATTAAATTCATGTAAAAACAGTTTCCATCTACTTAATCTATCGTGTGTGAATTTAGCCGAAAGTAAGAATTGTATAGCTCTATGGTCTGTGTAGACGGTGGTGTGTCTGCCATAAAGAAAGTGCCGAAATCTCGTGAAAGCCCATACAACACATAACGTTTCCAATTCTGTGACGGAATAATTTCGCTCAGCAGGTGACAGAATGCGGCTTGCAAATGCGATGTTTTTAATTACTGTAGAGCCATCTTCTTCAATTTCCTGAAAAATGTGTACGCCTAAAGCGGTGTTAGAACTGTCGGTGGCAATGGAAAAATTTCTGGTAAGATCCGGGTGCGATAAAAGTGGAGCATTCAACAAAGCATGTTTCAGGTTCACGAATTCAGAGTGTGCTTGCTTATCCCATGACCAAGTAGTGTTTTTACCTGTTAATTGACATAATCTAGGTGTATCTAAAGCACAGTGATGAATAAATTTGCGAAAAAAGTTAATTAAGCCCAAAAAACTACGTAATTGTTTCTTCGTCGTAGGAACAGTAATGTCACGTAGAGCTTGAAGTTTTTCTGGATCAGGCGCAATGCCTTCTGCTGAAATTACGTGTCCAAGAAATTTTATAGAAGTTTTGCCAAAATGCGATTTACTGAGGTTGACTGTAAGTCCTTGTGCATGAAAAGTTTGCAATAGTCGTTCTAAAATCAGATTGTGTTCAGACCAGTTAGCTTCTGCGATAAGAATGTCATCTACGTACGTCGTGATTCTGTCTTTAAGTTCTGTCGGAAGTATTGTGTTCAAACCGCGAATGAAAGCTGCACAAGAAACAGTTAAGCCGAATGGTAATTTGCAAAATTGATAACAGTCGCCAAAACAGAGAAAAGCTGTGTACTTTCTGCAATTCGGATGAAGTTGAATTTGCCAAAATCCCGATTTCAAATCTAATGTAGAATAAATAGCTGTACCGTGAAATTTCTGTAGCAGTTCCTCTAATGTCTGTGGTCGATCTGTTTCATTAATAATTATGTCATTGATATGACGTGAATCAAGTACGAGGCGAAGTGAGCCATCTTTTTTCTTAACAATATGCAGCGGGTTTATGTACGGACTAACTGCTGGTTCAATAATACCTTGGTCAAGCATATCCTGTAACTCTTTTTTAACCTGTTCTCTATGAATATACGGAATGGGATAATGCTTTGCTTTAAATGTGTCGTGCTGTTTGACTTGAAATTCGTACATAAAGCCGGACATAGTACCAGGAATGTTGTCGAAAACTGGAGCTTGCTGTAAAAGAATTTTGTGTAATTGCGTTCGTTCGTCGTCTGTATTTGCACTGCTTTGTTTAACTTTGTCAGAAATCATTTGCATTACGTCGTAGTCAGTTTCGTCTGGAGTATTATAGTTGTGTACGTACGTATCAGTGAACAATGTGGGATTACAGTCTATGTTACGTAACACGGAAATGACCTGTGTACAATTAATTGTTTGTTCTTCCGCAGATAAGGAATGCTGAAATTCTAAAGCTAATTGTACATTTTCGTCCTTCAACACTAAATAAGAATTTTGAAAATCAACCACTGCGTCGTGTTGTACGAGAAAATTAGTACCTAAAATTACGTCTGTTGTCAATAAGGGAACAATCCAAAAATTTGAGTGAAAAGTATGACCTCCAATACAAAATGATAAATGCGTCTGTAATTTCACATCCACTACTTTACTCGATACTGCTCCTTTTACTTTCGTTTTGCCTAAAGGTAATGTGGGATAGGTGTTCTCTTTGTTACACTCGTTAAAAGTTTCTTCATTTATTACTGACATAGGTGATCTGGAATCGATTACTGCCGAAAATTTCGATGAACCAATTTTAATTTCGATGACAGGATGTGAATTGGTTTTCTGAACAACTGGTCTTTCGTGCAAAAGACTGTCTCTGATGTCAAAAGTAATAGCATTTTCGTGAACAACATTTTGCGTGTCAAAAGTAGTGCTTATGTTACTGGAAGAAGCGACCTGTACAGTATCTAGTCAGATTCTATCTGACGTGTTATTGTTATCAGGAGGATGCTGTGGCATTTCTACTATTTGAACAGTTCTATTACTTCTTCCAGACGTGTTACGCTCTGGATGATACCTACTGTCAGGTTCATTCATGAGAATAGGTTCTTGCGGATAATTCTGCTGTTGGTATGACCGACTGTTGTTAGATGTACGCTGAAAATTGTCCTCATTATTTTTACGTCTGTCGTAATAGTCATTCCTATACGGTGCATTGCGATAGGAATTGAAATACTGTCTTCTCTGTACGTAGTTATTTCCTTGCTGCCGTGCGTTACTGTTTGTTGGATCTGGGACTATACGTGCACGTGGCGAAACATTAAAGCTTGGTTGACCTTGTGCATTACATTGTTGGTTACGTACGCTAACCGGTTGACTTTCATGCTGTTGTGGTGGAAAACGTAGATTGTTACTAAAAGGTTGTTCCTGTTGCTGAAAATTTTGACGATATTGATAATCAGAATCTTGTCTGTTATTAAAGTTTTGGTGGTTGTCGGTCCTAAAGCGCCTGTTACCTCTCCTATTGAAATTACGTTTCTGATCATAATTGCTGTACGTTTGTCGGCCTTGGTTGTTATACGAAAAATTTTTGTTTACAAAGGAATAATCAGATTGCTGCACTTCTAAAAGCTGCAAAAGATCCCTGAATGCCGAAATATTTTCTTTTTGTTGACCTGTTAAAAGTGACACTCTTAATGACCGCGGTAATTTAGAGATACATAATTGTATAAGTGCAGATTCACTGTACGGTTCACTTAGGTACTGGTTTTGTTGGACCATGTGCTCAAAAAACTGCGTTACACTCGGAAAATTTGAGTTCTCATAATTTGGCAAACTAATTAATTGATCTTTAATTCCGCGCTGTGTCGTCTTCGACCAGTACGCTGACAGAAACGCATTCTGAAACTCTTCTACTGAATAACATTGTCTCGCTATCGGCCTCATACGAGTTGCCGGTTCGCCTTCCAAAAAACTGCATATAAATTCCAGTTTGTGCGTTACAGGCCAAGTCGGTGGAAAAGCAAAGCTAAATTGTTGGATCCAATCCAGTGGGTGAATCTGTGTTCTGTCATTCTTAAACACTTTAAATTTTCTTACTGACAGAAAATGTTTGTAGTCGAAATTATCGTCTCTGTGTGATGGAACAGGTTCAGGATTGTAAGAGAATCTATTGAACTGTGGTTGTTCGGAATCTAAGTCCCGTACTCTCTGTAGATTACTCAAATTATGCGCGCTGCGCTAGTCTGACAAATGTTCGAAAAGTGGCGTCTGCTGTGATGTGTTATTAACCGAAATAATTTTTATCTCTGCTACCTCTTGCTGTAAACTTGACAATTTTCTATGCAAGGTGTTATTAGACGAATCAATCTCATTAATTGTCTGCTGTAAATTTTGAAATTCAGGTGTTTGGTTAAATGAAACCGGTGAAGTATCGTCTGATTTATTGTCATTACTACTTTCGATGACGTCAATACGACTGGCCAGTTCATCACATTTTACAGTCAGTATTTTTACCTGATCATCTGTTTTAGTGTCAGTGGCATTAATCTGTTTTTGCAATTTACGTGTAGTTTCGTTCAGTTTTTTAACGTCAGCTTGAATTACATCGGAATCCTGTGTTAGTTCTAATTGTTCGAGTCTATCGGTCACTGTTTGAAAATCTGTTGTGTATGTGTCTGTTTTCGATTTAAGATCAGAAATTTCGTCACGTAATTCTGTGTTCGACTGTTTGATGGTATTAATTTCGTCGGACACTGTGGCAATATTGTTGTCTACGTATGTTTTTGCTTTCGCGAACATTTTACGTTTGTCTTCTTGACTATGAACAGTGATTGTTTCCATGACTTGACGTTTGACTTTATTTTGATCCTGAATAAATTTACGGAAACGCGTATCACCGTTTTGTATGTGAAGAGTAAGACGTTCGTTAAGTTGAGTGTTCTGTTGTTCGAATTTCGCGTCAATCTTTTCATCCATTGTGCGCGAAAGTTCTGCTGTCATTGCTTTAAACTCGTCGCGTAATTGTGTAGCTTTTTCAGAGCATTGTTTAGCGACTCCGCTAATTTCGTCTCTACGTGTTTCTGTTGCAGCTGTTTGCATTTCCCTTAATTCTTGAGCAACAGATCTAATTTCTTCGCTATTTTTCTTTGAACAAGCCTCAATTTCCACGCGTAACTGTACCTTAGTGTCATGACACTGCGCGGCAACGGCTCTAATTTGTTCACTAAGTCCCTTGGAATTGCTGTCTAATTTTTCATTTAACTGCCTGGAATTGTTGTCTAATTTTTCATTAAACTGTTTGTTCTATTGTTTAAGATTTTCGTTATCTTGTTTGTTCTGTTCTCTAAGTTGTCTGAAATCTTCACTAAGATTGTCTTGTTTTTCATTCTGTTGTCTGACCTGTTCACTAAGTTGTCTGAAATTTTGTTGCAAAAATGCCATAATTGGATCCGATAGAAAATTAGCATTTCTGTTCTCTGTGTTAATTAATGCTGGATCTGGAATTGTCTCATTTTCCGTAACCATTTGGTTATTCTGAGATTCACAAAAAGGTTTGTCAGTCGGATGTACACTGTCAGACATTATTTCGGAATTAAATAAATCCGTCGCACTTTCAGTACATTGTCCGTTTTCATTAGAAAAATTTCTCTGCACGTTACCTGAATTTTCCAAACCGGGTGTGTTAACCTGGGCAGCGCTCATTACAATAGTGCGCCGCGCGTCATCAATTGTCGTCAAATTAACAGGGGAGACAATTGAGTTCGTTTGTTCATCAGAAAGATAAAAATCGTCATTAGTGGTTGGAACGCACTGATTGTCAGTGAACGCAGGATTGTCACAATTACTATCAGTCACAGTGTTTAAGTCGGTAAATTCATTCATAATACCTCGCGATACACTATTCATAGTCTTTCGCGGCATTTTCACAATAGTCACAATTATTCAAAAAGAAATAAGCACAATGCAAAAGCAACACACAAATACAACAGAGCAACGAATTGCCGATGATCTGAGGAAAGAAAGTTACAAAATTAGTAAAAGCGTTGCGCCAAATTCTAATTATATCTAAGCAAATAAGAGCAGATATCTGACTGTTTTTCAAAAGATTCTCAACGAAATACGATCCTGAACTGGGTGTCGCCAAGTGTAACCTCCCCACGGAAAATTTCAAAGAGACAATATTTATTAGAAATGGAGCCAAAGCTAAGTGTAAGCTCCCAAGAGAAATTTAATGACAAAGACAATTAAATGAAAACTAGCAATCTGACCCAAGTATAAGGTCCCATAAAATAATGAAAGATAATCCCATGACAATGAAAGTACAGTGATAATCAAAACTCAATTAAACCGAAATGTCGGTCTTTGGCCCTGTGCAAAAATCAGAATTAATTTCTTACCTTAGTATAACTGCATGTCAAATTTCTGCTCTTTTTGTTGGCCACGGCTTGGAGGAAATGCATCGCAATAATAATTTTTTTTTTGAATTTAACTGAAAATTTTCTTTAAGGAAATGCAAGGGAATCAAATGTTTTTTTTTTTTTTGTAAAAATTGCTTTGAAATCAAAATTATTATTGGGGCGATTCTTGAAAGTTAATTACAATAAATATACATTAGATTATCTGATGAGCGCAATGCTGCTTGAATACGTTATTTAATAAAAATATACCTCGTCCTGAATCATGACCAGAGTGCGATGTCGACGCCCGCCGACTCCTCACACACAACTAAACTCTCTCGCATCTAGACCGCGACTGCGTCATCTCCGACGCGCTACTCGCAACTGCACTGGGCTACCACTACCGACAGACTGCTGTTCGCTACTGCGAGTTGAGCGCAACTGCACTAACTACATGCTCTCTGGTCAGAGATTCTGCGGCTCGCCATCGCTGCCCATGAAACATACGGGTTTCAACCTTCGATGAAGATTTTTGCTTTACGTGCATTTGGTCATGGTCAAAAGCATATTACTGTGCTGCTGGAGACATTATCAGAGCCCATAACGACTCAGAGAGTATTTACAGTCTCAAACAAACACAGAAAATTTATGGTCAAATTTCAGATTTCGATTTACAGGTATTTAAAAAACCCGAGGAAATCTACGGGACAAAGTCTACGGAAAGACCACTCACACGGACAGATACCTTCATGGACATTCTAATCACCAATACAGGCAGAAAAGAGGAGTGGTCAAAACATCATGGACAAGGCTAAAAGAATCGACGAGCTCGATCATTTAAGAACTGTGTCCAGAAGAAAAGGCTACTCCGAAAAACAAGTAAACACGGCACTGTACCCTAAGCGATTTGAGCTTCTTGTGGGAAAGAATCAACTGAAAATTCGTAAAAATCTTTGACTGGTTACATCAGTAGTGTACTCAGAAGGCTCGGCATTGACACCGTACTTAAACCAAGAATAAAGTTTGCGTTTATTTGAACACTGTAAAGGACTTGTGCCCTTGCTTGCCACAGCAGAACAATATAGAATCCCTTTTACATTTGGTCACATGCAACCCACCCAGGCTGCCGAGCGTGTTAAAGCATCACTTCTGGGAGGTGGGGAGGCGAACCCGCCGCGGATCCAGTCCGACTAGAGGATTAACGAGGGCTGGTGAGGTTTTCAGGCGGTTTCTCACTTCCACCTAGGTGAATTCTGGGCTAGTACACATGTCCCGCTTCAGACAAACCCGACGCAAGCATTTAGAAAACTTTCTTCCGCTTGAACATATATTTATTCTAGAAGCAGATTCCGGCCTGAGGGAATGATTGCATCAGGAACATCATCTGGCCACCAACTTCCACTGACATGGACTCAATGCGTATAACAACGCCAACGCTGTAGAAGCAAAAGACGGAAGGCATAGGATGAAGAAAAGAAGAAGAATAAGGAAAGGCCATCAAATGTACACAGTGAAACAGGGCCAGTGGGAGTTTGTTATTTGCATTTCTGGAATTAGTACCTACTCTGAATGTCTCAAACGCCAAGTAAAAATTTTGTATCGCTTATTATTCGCGCGGAGTCTTTGGTCAAAGTAACTGTGTCGCTGGATGTGTTTATTTTGTCATTGCTGCTTGGCAGCGAGAAGCGCGGGAGTTCTGTTGTTTTCAATAGACAGACTAAGAGCAGAGGTCTCGTGGCAATGTAAACATAAAGTTACGTGCATCTGAGTTTAAGTAAAATGATTTGTGTTTGAATATTATGAAACACAGGGGAAGTGTTAGATTAGAGATTTAGAATGAAAAGAGTGTGAAGAGGAATGAAGGTAATATTTTTTTTTATTGGCACTGCATTCGCGAGTAGTTAGAATCATTGTTGAAAGAGATATCCATATCAGAGACGTTTACATTATTCATTGAAGATTGTGTAATTTTCACTGTAACGTGTTTCTTATGTTTATCAATTATGTGTTTAACTTTTGTGAGAGTAATCGTTTGATATCAGTGTTGCCCTTTGTGAATGTTAATGAGTTTCGTAACATGAAATTCATACAAGTAATAACATATCAGATAATAATAACACTCTGTTAAAGAAATGTTTCACCTAAGAGCATTGTCCACCCTCTTCAAACTATGGAAGGCACTAACTACTGATAGGGATAGTTAGCAAATGAAAGATATTAATAGAGAACAAAGAATGTATTTACCTTGATATCATCATATATATAGCAGTTCATGACAAATTACAAAACTCCGCCATCTCTCTCCCCACATCCACCACTGCTGGCGGCTCACCTCCAACTGCGCAACACTACGCGCTGTTCGCAGCCAGCTGCCTAACACTACAATGGCGAGTATTACAACAATGCAAACTGGCCACATGCTGCACACAGCACAGCCAGTGATTTTCATACAGAGGTGGCGTTACCAATAAAAAAACCTAAACAGCCTACTTAGCCCCCATGCTACCCACAAAAAATTTTACAAATTTTTTTGGGCACTGGCCAATACATATTTGTTAAAATTTTTCATAATCGTAATTACAATAACAAAGAAATCAAATGCACACACTTATTGATACAGTGTTGGTCAAAAGCTAAAATTTTCTCACAGTCCATAAAGACAGTCCTGATCATTCATCACATTGCAGTGTTTTTCTCAAAGTCTGAGCAGTAAAAGAAAATGCACACGGAAGTAGTGGATTTCCATGCAGTCTTGAAGAAGTAGTGTTGTCCTTCCAACGGAAAGACAGTGCTGACTCTTAACATGCTGACAGGTAATGGGCCACAACAGAGCAAACCCACAGCGGAGTCAGTCGAAGTTTTGAAGAATATCGTTTGGTAGGTCATCACAGAGCAGACCCACTGCAGTCCTGGTAGAGATTACGGTATTGGTGGGCCACCAGAGGTGCAGACCCACTGCAGTCCTTAATAATGGTACTGATGGATCATCAAAGATGTAGACCCACTGTAGTCCTTGTAGAAATAATGGTATTGGTGGGTCATCAAAGATGCAGACCCACTGTAGTCCTTGTAGAGATGGCCGGCAGCCATCTGTTATGACTATGCAGGTGCACAATCACCATTGAAGAGTCTTGCGGATAATATAGCAAGTCCATAGCCACCACTTGTGCACTCACAAAGTTTTTGGAATCGTCCTTAGAACCAGCAATGCTGTTATCCAGTCCCTTGCTGAATTATTAACACACGTGCAAACACTATCAGTCCCTACTTCTCACATATTGTCCATATACTACGACCAACAGAAACGTGTGCAGTGAAATGATACTTAATTCGAAGAACTGGTATCAATTACAATATTATAACATGAGAATACAATTACAAAGGTACAAAATACATTATTAAAGAACATAACAATACAGATAACATTTGTAGTACAGGTTTTACAATAGAATAGAAATAAACATATACATCAGTGTTACAAAAATAATTACATAAGTACATACATAAAGATCAGAATAAATTTTGAAACATCAACTTCACACATGAGCATTAAAACAAAACAGAATAAATAATTTCTAAGCATATTTACAAGGTACATAACACATTATTAGTGCCAATTTTATTTGAGGATAATAGTATTCCTCATCATAGTGAATGTAGCTTAGTATTAGAAAAATTCTACAACATAAGTCTTATCAGATAAACATATAAATACAGGAAAAACATAAATACACAAGGGAACACAAACACATAGTGGGATAACACAAGGAAATGACAGGGTTTCTTTTACTGCAGTATTTTGCAAACAAAACTTTCTTTACTTCTCGGAGATCTCCCTTCGTTCCTCATTATTTCCAAAAAGTCCTATCAATACCTGCTTTCTCTACTCTGTTCATAATTCTTTCAAAATAATTATGGATCATTGTACAATACTCATTTTGGCCCAAAACGTTTTCATATACCTTCAATGCATTTCTTTCCATTCATCACAACTAATTTCTTATATAGTCTACCCCCTCTTAAGCTAACTTAAATCTACTGAGCTCAGATATATATACCAATGGACGAGGCAATGCAGCATCACATAAAACAATTAATATAAACAGCAATGAAAAAAGACACAGATTTGCGAAGCAAGCTGCATTAAGAAATTAGCAAAGCAATTGTAATATTACAACTAATCTAAGGCAATGTGCAGCAATAAAACAATTAATATAAACAGCAATAAAAAAACGCAAATTTGCGAAGCAAGCAGCATTAAGAAATTAGCAAAGCAATTGTAATATTACAACTAATCTAAGGCAATGTGCAGCAAACAATAAAAATAAATCATTAGTAAAACTGGCTTAACAGAATAATACAAAGTCAAATTCAATAACACTATGCCTGGCAAACAGCAGCAACTTATACCTAAACATGACATAGCTCAAGCAGAAAAAATAGTACACTAAAGATAACAATGCAGATAAGGGAAATGTATAATCACATCTTAATGTCTAAGTAATTAAAGTGGTGCACCACAACAACTTATTGTAAAAAAAAAATATTACCATGTACTTGAAAAGAATATTATGTATGCATTTACTGTTACTAGTCCCTCCTCATTGTTCTTTCCTTTCCAAGTGCTCCTTTTTTGAAAAATGTGGATCACAAAATTATTATTTAATAGATCTGTTGACAGAAAGTGTTCACATTAGCAAATGCATTTAATTTTATTTTATGAAACCAATGCTACAAGACAGCTGGAAACCAGATATCAAATGAAATAAGCAACTATGTACAAAGTAAAGCAAAAAAACATCGTTCAATAGCCATGTGGCATTTTGTAAGTAGTAAAAAAATATCTCATCTAGAAAGGCAGTAGTCATAATCAGGTGTGTAGACAAACTATTTCTTGTCATTTCATTAGGCATTTCAGTAAATATCAGAAAGTACGATATGTTTCCAAGTAATGAGCGTGTCGCATTTGCGATGCTTTCTACAAAGGAACGTCAATAGCGAGGATAATGGCCTCCCTTTTTTTTTTTCACCTAATGGCTTTTTCTCCGGGCGGCTGGCCCAGCTGCGCGTCGCAACACATTACATCAAGGTCACTTACCTTTCTTAACGAAATATTTACGACAGCAGTTTTCGCTACAGCGACAGTCTCATATAAAAATTTCATAGGTCAAGAATTAGCGTTGCAAATCTGTAGAAACAAAATCTTATTGATATAACAGTGTCCAAAAAAATTTTCGTCGGCATTGTGATACATTCACGCATTTACACACATTTCATAATTCTAAAAGTACGATTCTCGGTTTCCAACATACATCTTCACAAGGCAGAGTTCCTAACGTCTACTCATTACTCCTTACCTTATTACACATATATATATTCGTCGACACTTCTTTAATAATTCATCATATGAAATACGTAGCATAATCAAATTCATCATATAGCATCAGCTTCTTGACCATAAACATACCTCAGCAGCATAATACACATCGTCATCATAACATCATAAAACCTCAGCCAAATCTCAAAATCGTCGTAGCTTCCTGGAATAATTTCAAAACCCTAAAAAATATTCTCTGCTCATTTCAATAGTGTCATCTACCTCAAACGTACCTTAAAAATCATGATCTCATACCAAATACATCATTCAAAGCTCTCATAGTATCACAATGGTTCCAAAAAAAAATATGAACAGTTCACAAAGTACAGACAAAATACAATTTCGTAAGTGTGAAGTTATCCAACTGTGTAATTACGTAAACATCTGTCACTGATGTAGTAAAAAAAAATGTTTATCTCTGAGTTACATGATCAGATAGCTGTGTAATTTGTGTGTTAGAGAAATATGGTAGCGATGAGTAAAGTTGTATAAGTAAATACCATATTAGCTAGGGTTCCTTGTGGTTGCCACACACATGGTACACAAAGTAAGCGTGTACCCCCCTGAGGATAAATGTAATAATACCCTCAGGTGTTACAAATTACAGCAATGGAATGAAATGTATCACGGAAAACTTTCTTTGTAATTAAGTGTTTTAAGTATAAGATTAATCACTCAAATACGTGTCCTGTAGCGCTAAATGTGCGTCTTGTTGTAAGATAATTCTGTGGAAGTGTCGTAGTTATCGTCCTCCGAAAGCTAAGTTCTGCAGAAGTCAATGTACTTACCTCATGATAAACAAAAGTGAAATGCTTTGCGTATAGATATCGTAGTTATTATGCTTATTGGCGTGATGAAGAAAGTACTGTATAGTAACGTATTGTTGTGCCACGAAAAAGGCTGTCACATTGCTGCTATACCACAAAAGTTACAACTAAAACATGTTTTACTTTCCAGAATAATACAGAAAAACTGTGCAGATATAAAACAGATACAGCGCAAAAGCAACAATGTAAATTGTGTCACATATTAGTAGTGTCGTGATAAAATCGGATAGCTGTCACATAAACTAACCACTGTGTCATCTGGTATCTCACAGAAAGTACTTTAAATCCAGAATGTATTTTCAAGTAAACCAAAATGTTGCATTAAAATCTCATTAGCAGTACCAGTATGTGTCGTAAGTATGTAAGCCTGATAGTCGTTACGTAATCGTGCAACTAACAAGCAAGAATGTATAAATACAACACTGTGTCGTCTGTTCACTATAACAATGTAATCGTAATTTCTGTTTAAAAATGTTCCCTAGGTTCTAGACTGGATATTTAACTTCAAACATTCTTGCATGTTAACAGATTCTAAGTCTGACAATGCATACTAGTAATGTACAGTGAAAAATTTTATGGCGAAGACTAAGTTAAAAAGCAGATTATCTTTCAATAAAAGGTTTTACATGTGAAGTGTGGTGCAATCCTTTACTCTTCATAGTACTCAGAGTTTGAACTTGAATGCAATTATCATGTGGTATACGTCGGTAAAGAATAGTGGAATTTTTCTCAAGGTTAGCGTCTATGTTATTTTTCTCTGGGCCAGCCGGTGCAAGCGGCTGCCTGCGGTGCGAGTCATTGTCTGTCTCTTTATTGGCGTGCGTCGTTATTGGGATTAGGAGACCTAACTTCTACAAATTCGCCTTGCCGAGAGGGCCCAGCTCTGTTAGAATCCCGCCAGTTCTGATGAAATTCACGTCTGTCGTTATGATTATCTCTTCTGTCGTCATGTCGGTAGGTTCCGTAGTTTCTTCCTTGTCCGTCACGTGGTGGAGAATTTCTCCCTGAATCGTAACTGTGCGCCGAACTGTTGCGTCTGAAGTTATTCTGTCTCCCTTGATAATAATTGTTTTGGTTCCCATATTGTCTGTTTCTATGGTAATCTCTATCATGTTCATTACTATGGAAGTGCGATCTTTCTCTGTACCTATTATTCTGCCAACGGTTGTCATATGGGTGGTGTCTTTTTTGGTCACGATTTGTGTTGTGAGAATAGCCTTGTCGCGTCCAGTTATTATTTCTTTCATCGTGGAATTGCGACGGATATGACCTGTAATTGTTGTGTTCCTGTTTCTGCGTTCCGCGATTGTCAGTGTCAATTTCTAGTTCTTGTAACAGTCCCTGAAAAGCTTCAATGTCGTCTTTGCAACGTCCTGCCAAAATAATATGTCGTAAATGTTCAGGCAGTTTGATTAAGCAAATGCGGATGAGTTCTGAGGGGCTGTATGGGTTTGACAGGTACTGATTCTTGTGCAACATGTCTTCAAAATATTTCACAAGACTGGAAAATTCAGATTGTTCGAAATGTTTCATCATTATGATGCTATGTTTTACTCGGTCTTGTGTAGCTTGAGACCAATATGCTGAGAGGAAGGCATGGTAAAATTCTCCTTCACTGTGGCAATCGTGAATGACCGATCGCATTCTTACAGCTGGTTCATTCTCTAAGTAGCCACACATAAATTCTAATCTGTGCTGCAATGACCAGTTGGGAGGAAAACAATGAGAGAATTGATGGAGCCACGCTTGTGGATGAATGTCGTTGCCAGAATTCTTAAACGTTTTGAATTTACGTGTAGTAATGAACAGCTTATAGTCAAAATCATCGTGTCGGCGAGTCGCATGTCGGTCATTGTTACGTCGTTTCGGCGGTTCCATTTCAAAATTCGGTGTGCCTTGCCAATTTCTTTCATAATTTCCGAAGTGTCCTGTGTTATTATTTTGTGGTTGATCCGTATTTCTATGTCCCTCTTCCCGTATTGGGGCACGAGTGTCCTCTGAAATACGTAATTCTTGTATTACCTGTGTCAGCTGATCTTGTACTTCGCGGATTTCTCTTTGGTGTTGCGTATTAATTTGATTCTGATTTTGTTTGAATTTCCTAATTTGTTCGCCCTCTTCACTAATTGTTTCACTGTCCACGCCATTGTTTGCCGCCCGCTCCATTTCCCTATGCACAGTTACCAAATTACTACTTTGATCATTAGTTAATTCATTACTCGGTGGCGCTAACACACTGGTTTCGTTTTCACTGTCATTTCTCAGTTTACTTTGGAGCCTAGTATTACGTTTTTCACACGCCATTATTGTCACAATATTTCACACGACAACACAGAAAAGCACAATTTGAAGAGCAAAAATAAGAGAACACATTAACATAGCACTGAAAATAATATCTAGTTAATTGCAGCTGCGAAATACTTGATGCAAATCTACATGCATGCCACAACTGTTTTACTGTACAACAATGAAAGGCTGCAACTAAAAAGGAAATTCTCTCTATAAATACGCGCTAGCAATAAACAAAAGCTACACTAATTACACAAACTACAAGAAAAAATCAGAAGATTCCAGTGAGGTATCCTAGGCTAAGGGTCGACATATGAAACGTCCCCTTTTAATAATTTTACAGGACTGTGCTTAAACTGACGCACAATATTTTTAGCGCAACGCAATCTGACTGTCAAAAAAATCCCTACAAAAGAATGGCCCTGACTAACATTAAACTATACCTTTCACAAATCACTTACCTCACAAAAATCTTCGCTGCTCAAGCTACTGCAATACAGCGAGCGCCACTACTGCCAGCTAAATAAAAGATTCAAACTATGGAAGGCACTAACTACTGATAGGGATAGTTAGCAAATGAAAGATATTAATAGAGAACAAAGAATATATTTACCTTGATATCATCATATATATAGCAGTTCATGACAAATTACAAAACTCCGCCATCTCTCTCCCCACATCCACCACTGCTGGCGGCTCACCTCCAACTGCGCAACGCTACGCGCTGTTCGCAGCCAGCTGCCTAACACTACAATGGCGAGTATTACAACAATGCAAACTGGCCACATGCTGCACACAGCACAGCCAGTGATTTTCATACAGAGGTGGTGTTACCAATAAAAAAACCTAAACAGCCTACTTACACCATTTCATGGAAAGCATTATTAAGTAGATCATTGACATACAGGTACCACTTTGTTTAATTAGAAAGATTAATAGTGAAGTTCAGGTTTTTTCAGTTTGCGCATTTTAGAAAGATTTTACGAGGGCTATTCAGAAAGTAGGGAACGTTTTGGCATTAAAAAAATTAAGTACAAGAAATACTTTTTATTATATACATTTGAAAGAGCGACTGACGTACTACTTTCCCACATAATCATCAAACACATTGAGACACTTATCGTAGCGGTGGACAAGCTTTGAAAGACTTTCGTGGTAAAATTCTGCTGCCTGAGACCCTGGAGTTCGGCGTCGTCATCAAAGCGCTGCGTTGCAAGCCAGTTCTTCATTTTGGGAAACAAATGGAAGTAGCTAGGTGCAAGATCGGGGCTTTAGGGCGGATGAGGGAAAATTTCCCATTTTAATGAATTAAGGAGTTCTTTAGTGCGGTTTGCCGTGTGAGGTCGGGCATAGTCGTGCAAAAACAAAATTTTGGACGTCAGCTTTCCTCGGCGTTTATTTTGATCTACTCTTCGAAGGCTGTGCAACGTTTGACACTACTGGGCAGAATTTATGGTAGCTCCACGTTCGAGAAAAATCAATAAGAAGCACTCCCTGCCTATCCCAAAACAATGTCGCCATCAACTTCCTTCCTGACAAATTTTGAAAACATTTTCTTGGTTTTTTTTTGGGGGGGGGGCCTTGTGTGCCCCCACTCCAAGGACTGTAATTTTGTCTCGCAATTGACGTGTTTCACCCAAGTCTCGTCACCGGTTACGGTTAGATCCAGTAATGAATCACCATGTTTATGGTAGGTCTCCAGAAATTTCAATGTTACCCCCATTCGCTGTTCTTTATTGTGCTCTCTAAGCATTTTGGGCACCCAACGTGCACAAAACTTGTGGTAGCCTAGCTTTTGAGTGACAATTTCAAACAACGAAGTCCGTGAAAGTTGTGGAAAAGAAAGCGAAAGCTCCGTTATTGTGAAGCGACGGTTTTACGAATCGTTTCATCAACTTCAGCTACAAGATCGTCAGTCACAATGCTCGGGCGTCCACTCTTCTCTTCATCATGAACGTTCGTTCGGCCATTTTTAAATCGAAGCCACCATTTCCGGATGGAACATTCACTCATTACGTTGTTTCCGTACACTTCGCACAGATCACGATAAATTTCTATAGGTTTTTCGCTTTTGCCAACAAAAACCATATCACAGACCGCACCTCACAACTGGCGGGATTTTCGATTACATCGCACATTTCAAATTCGAATATCGAAAAAACCAGACTCGCAGAGACGTTCCCGCTGCCACGGATGGATACTGACTGAGATGCAAGCACGCACGTACCAAAATTACGCGATCGGCGCTCACCTAGCGGCGTCAGATGGAAACGTTCCTTACTTTCTGAATAGAACTCGTAAAACAGAGCCAAATTCGTGTTGTATTCTCGCATACAGATATATTTGTTTTCTCTCGCAGTTGGAAATGTACAAAGTCACCAAAAGCTAAACAACAGCAAAGTACAATCAACCAACCAAGACAGTACGAGATCACAAAACCAAACGAGAGTAAATTTGTAAAGGAAACTTTCAAGAGGAACTACAATAAGAAGTGTTAACTCCCGCATTGCCGAACACAGCAGCAGCTGTCGTCTGCGCAAAGCGGATACATTGGCAGTAGCATATCTTGTTACTGGGAGCAGAGAACCACCAAATCCGTAATACGACACTGTGGCTACGGCAATATCCATAAAGTACTTTACTGAGACGTGCAAAGTGGCTACTGAGGTTCCGAAGCACGACAGAAAATAAGAAAGATTGAAGTTAGTAAGTTGTGGGTGTTAGAGCTAAAAAAAAGCAAACACCACCATTTCCCCCGCTACAATCTCAATACGCCTCGCGGGGTTAGCCGAACGGTCTAGGCGCTGCAGTCGTGGACTGTGCGGCTGGTCCCGGCGGAGGTTCGAGTCCTCCATCGGGCATGGGTGTGTGTGTTTGTCCTTAGGATACTTTAGGATAAGTAGTGTGTACGCTTAGGGACTGATGACCTTAGAAGTTAAGTCCCATATGATTTCACACACATTTGAACTTTTTTTTTTTTTTTTTTTTTTTTTTGACAATCTCAGTAACAGACTCGATGTTGGGCAGTTTGTTTGATGACGTCGCGACCTGAACGTTACGCGGTTACGTATAAACTGTTCAGCTTGCTGAGACTAAGTTTCTAAATGGAATCTGAGTATTTACAGCCTCTGATGGTGTCCCCATCATTAAAAGCCAAATTTTAGTTGTGGAAAATTTACCCCGAAAGTCCGTACAAGAAAATCGCAAGGATACAAACACACCGGCCGTGGAAGCGTGTATTCAGTGACTGAGCATTCATAGTTTTGTCGCATTTCTTTACATTACCATTATTGTCGCAGTTGGTACAATAGGCGACATCAGTTAAGTCCAGTTAGTAACGGTGATAAGGATACAAAAGATGGAAGCAGTTACCGTGTGACCGTGTGACTTTGTTTTTATACTGTTTGGTCACTCTCGCATATGCGGATGACTTAGTTGTGATGGCAGATTCGATTGAAAGTTTGCAAAGTAATATTTCAGAGCTAGATCAGAAATGTAAGGACTAAATGCTAATGCAGTGAGCGCTCAGCTACGATCTACTGTCTTCTGCAAGAAGGAACTCAGTACCAAGACTAAGTTATCTGTGCACCGTTCAATCTTTCGACCAACTTTGTTGTATGGGAGGGAAAGCTGGGTGGATTCAGGTTACCTTATCAATAAGGTTGAGGTTAAGGATATGAAAGTAGCTAGGATGATTGCAGGTACTAGTAGATTGGAACAATGGCAGGAGAGTGTTCACAATGAGGAAATCAAAGAAAAACTCGGAATGAACTCTATAGATGTAGCAGTCAGGGCGAACAGGCTTAGATGGTGGGGTCATGTTACACGCATGGGAGAAGCAAGGTTACCCAAGAGAGTCATGGGTTCAGCAGTAGAGGGTAGGAGGAGTTGGGGTAGACCAAGGAGAAGGTACCTGGACTCGGTTAAGAATGATTCTGAAGTAATAGGCGTAACATCAGAAGAGGCACCAATGTTAGCACTGAATAGGGGATCATGGAGGAATTTTATAAGGGGGACTATGCTCCAGACTGAACGCTGAAAGGCGTAATCAGTCTTAAATGATGATGATAATGATGGTCACTATATGTTATCCAATTAGGTATATTCCAACGCTGTTCCATATTTCACGATTTAATAAAACAGGACCGAAAGAATTTAAGAGATATTTCATATCGCTATTCATGCAACATATAAGAGCATGCTTGAGAATTTATTGGTTTTAATTTTTCAATTACCTGTTTATAAATAATATTGACCGAGTACGCATGTAGACGAATTTCTAGCTTAAAATACGGCAAGTAAGTAATGCTCAGTGCAGTAACGTGTCAAATTGTAATGTAATACTCATGACAAATTTTGTGTCAGTGTAGGCCTATTACATTTGATAAATTGTTAATTCTCTTACCATATAAGCATGTTTGTTTAGTCAAAAAATGGCTCTGAGCACTATGGGACTTAACATCTGTGGTCATCAGTCCCCTAGAACTTAGAACTACTTAAACCTAACTAACCTGAGGACATCACACACATCCATGCCCGAGGCAGGATTCGAACCTGCGACCGTAGCAGTCGTGCGGTACCGGACTGAGCGCCTAGAACCGCTTGACCACCGCGGCCGGCTTTAGTCAAAAGCTTGGCGTATACATCCGAGTACAATATTGTACTGAAATACAAGATAATGAAGCAATGCGCATTAGAAACAGTGTTTCAACTAGAGACAGAATTTTATTAAACTGAATATTTAAAATTGCCAAGAAATAAATAAAAAATATGACGACAGCTGCACTGTTGCCTATTAAAATTACAACATTATGAAGGTGAAATGCAACAAAAGTCAAACTGGTTCTAAGTGTACCACAAGCTTGTACATGCGAACCATTAGCTTTTCAGAGCAATCATACGGAGTAGGTAGCAGTAACACCATCTACATGCTGTGTATAAGGAAAGGTACGGCACGGAGTTTCGCATTCACAAATTACATGAATCTTGTTTGTTTGCATGAAGATAATATTATGTGTCTCATAAGGAGCAGCAAATACCTATCAGGACAGGACGCACTTTCACAGTAACAGGGTGGCGGTTTGTCGAGATAGTGGTTTGTTGTTCCTCAGTTTCGCTGGTCGTGTTGGTCGGGATCTCACGACTGCCATGCGAATATCGAATCGATGGGTTCACGATGGCCATAGTGCATCTCACTGGCCACACGTGACTAAATCCCGAGAAGACAGACGTATCGTGATCTTACCTGTGCAAGATCGTACAGTTCAACCAATGTAGTGTGGGACGTAATTCTGTCTGGGGTTCCCCAAGGCTGAATCACAGGTTCACTAGGTTCACTATTGTTCCTCACATATGTAAACGATCTTCCATCTAGTCCACAACAAGCAGAATTAGTTCTTTTTGCAGATACACTAGTACTGTAATCAGTCCAACAAGACACACAGAAAGAGAAGAGATGGTAAACAGAGTTCTTGAAAGTGTCATTGACTTGCTTTCTGCGAATAGTCTCACCCTTAATTTTAAAAAGGCACAACATATTCAGTTCTGCACATCTAGGGGTATTACAAGAACGTTATGTGG
Organism: Schistocerca nitens; assembly: GCF_023898315.1. Taxonomy (NCBI): domain Eukaryota; kingdom Metazoa; phylum Arthropoda; class Insecta; order Orthoptera; family Acrididae; genus Schistocerca; species Schistocerca nitens. The sequence continues at coordinate 570,822,301 of NC_064620.1, forward strand.
CAAGAAAATAATAAAGTAGTTGCAAACTTCAAAATTGTTAGGTGTCCATATTGATGACAATTTAAATTGGAATTAGCATATTTTGGAATTCCTAAAACAACTTAGTTCAGCCACATTTGACTTAGACTCATTGAAAATCTTGGGTAGAGACAAAGCAGTAATTTGACATATTTTGTCTGGTTTCATTCAATAATGTCATATGGAATAATGTTCTGGGGTAATTTGTCTTTAAGAAAGAAAGTCTTCCTTGCTCGAAAACGTGCTATAAGAATAATATGTGGTGCTCACCTATGATCATCTTGCAGTCATTTGTTTGAGGAGTTGGGCATTCTGGCTACCGCTACACAGCATATTTATTCCTTCATAAATTTTGTTGTAAATAATCAACTACAGTTCAAATGGAACAATGATATTCGTAATTCATTACCAGTACGAAAAATGGCATTCATTACTTCACACCTAGGTGGTCTTTAGCACGAAAAGGGGTCCATAATGCTGCAACATAAAATTTTGATCACTTGCACAGTGACATAAAATGCCTGATAGACATCAAAGTAAAATTTGAAAACAAACTTAAAGACTTTCTCTTTGACAACTCCTTTAACTCTATATCTACATCTACACGGATGTTCTGCAAGCCACCGTAAGATTGGTGGCGGGGGGTTTCCCTGTCCCACTACTTGTCATTTTCCCTCCTGTTCCTCTCGCAAATAGAGTGAGGGAAAAACGACTGCTGTGCGCCTCCGTATAAGACCTAATTTCTCGTATCTTATGTTCGTGGTCCTTACGCGCGATGTATGTTGGCGAGAGCAGAATCGTTATGCAGTCGTCTTCCAATCCTGGTTCTCTAAATTTTTTCAATAATGTTTCCTGAAAAGATCGTCGCCTTCCCTAGGATTCCCATTTGAGTCCCCGCAGCTTCTCTGTAACTCTTAAGTCTTCACAATAAAAGGATGACAGCCAAAAACAGTTGCACGATAAAATTTTTTTTATTAAAATTCTTGACCAAGGTTTCGGTACATATAAATATACCTTCATCAGAAGTAAAACTTCCTGAACAGAAAGACACATTCATTAGAAAAGCCATATCAACGAAAGTGAGAAACAGAAGCTTAAGTAACAGTGAAATTACCAAAGTAATACAGGCACAAAATCTTTAGTACTTTCTAAAATTACATCATGCAATGTAGAATAATAAAACAATTATGCCAAAGGCGTCGTCAGTAATTAAGACATCATCTCCATTTGTACAACATGTGTAGTGGGCACAGGGTCAAAGCGAACAGTTTAGCACCATTACTTCGCTTATGAACTATTGAGACACGAGTGTGAAAGCACTAGGGCAGATGGTTTCGCCGAGAGAGGGCACTTGCATGTGCCAGACTCGCGCATATTAAAAACCCATGAATACGTACATAAGCGCATCAAAAATTATTAAAGGTTGTGTTAATTCGAACTCTATCTTAATAAATAAAACGTATCAGGCCAATTAAACACATTTATGTAAAATAGAAATATAGAACCAATTTTTTTATTGTGAAGAATTTTAACAGTTGCTGCTGCAGCCATGTTTAAAATCTTGTAACTCTTAAGTTTTGTTCGAACCTACCTGTAACAAATCTAGCAGCCCTCCTCTGAATTGCTTGGATATCTTCCTTCAATCCGACCTGGAACGGATCCCAAACACTCGAGCATTACTCAGGAATAGGTCGCACCAGCGTCCTACATGCGGCCTCCTATACAGGTGAACCACTCATTCTAAAATTCTGCCAAGGCGACCATTCACCCTCCCTGCCACAGTTCTCACATGATCTTTCTACCACATATCGCTTTGCAGTGCTACGCCCAGATATGTAAACGACTTGACTGTGTCAAGCTGGACACTATAATACTGTACCCGAACATTACAGGTTTGTTCTTCCTACTCATCCGCATTAACTTACATTTTTCCACACTTAGGGCTCGCTGCTATTCATCAAGCCAACTGGGAACTATGTCTAAGTCGTCTTGTACCTCCTACAGTCATTCAACTTCGACATCTTACCGCACACGATAGCATCACCAGAAAGCAACTGCAGACTGTTGCCCATCCTGTCCGCCAAATCATTTATGTATGTAGAGAACGGCAGCGGTCCTGTCACACTTCACTGGGACACTCCTGATGATTCCCTTGTCTCTGATGAACACTCGCCGTCGAGGACAACATACTGGGTTCTATTACTTGAGAAGTCTTCGAGCCACTCACAAATCCGTCAAAGTTATTCTATTTACTCGACCATTCATTAACAGCCTGCAATGGAGCATCGTGTCAAATGATTTCCGAAAATCTAGAAATATGGAATCTGCCTGTAGCCCTTCTTCCATAGTTCTCAGTATACCATGTGAGCAAAGGGCAAGCTAAGTTCCGTACGAGCGATGCTTCGTGGACATAAGCTTCTTAGCCTCAAGAAAGTTTATTACATTCGAGCTGAAGAAGAATTTCTCTTATAGTAATGTGTAAAAGGTGGTAGGTAGGAGTTAGTAACTTAAAGCTGTATCTTAAAAATCAACAGTTTTCAGCATGTAACTACACTTACAAATTAATTGAATGTAATTTGAATGTAAAATCACTCGTTCCCCATCATTACGATTTATCGTGCAAAATGATCCATGGAACGTAAAACCAAATAACTCACTAACTTAATGAGCTTTCAGTATGCTACTGAGTATTTTCTATGAATACAGCTTCACTTTGAATTTAGAAAAATCAGAGTTTGGAAGGAGTCAGGTTAAATTTCTTGGACGCATTTTGACTCAATCAGGAATTTTTACGTGGTACAGAGAAAATCGACGAAATTAGAGACATTCAGTTTCCTAAGAAAAGGAGGCAGAATGGTGCATTATTGAGTATATTTAAATTGTATAAGAGATTTATGAATTTGAATACTCATACACTGATGAGTCAGAAAAATTCTTGAGATAGGGAAGCCCAAGAACATGAAAAACTTGAGGGTGTCAAACAGGGTCTTTTTAGAAGTCCTCGCCTGTCAGATCCTGATTTAAGTAATGCTTTTTGTCTATGCCCCAAGATTTTGAGGTAGATAGATAATGAAGAATCACAGTATTCTTTTAGCAAGCCAAGTGCTCACTGAGTGTCACTACAACTATACAGTCACTGAGCTTGAGACATTAGCTGTTGCATTGGATTTTATGAAGTTCACGTGTTATTTGTTTGGCCAGAGGTCTAAACTCTTTACAGGACACAGAGTATTAGAATTTTTGATGAGTGGAAAGTTCACTCATGGTCTTTCAGCCAGGAAGGCACTGCATCCACAAGATTTCAACTACACAGATGTGTATGTACCTGATAAAAATAAAGTTATTGCTGACATTATTTTAAAATCTCCTCTAGGGTTGTATCATGGGAATGAGGATGATCTTAAAGAAAGCAATTTCAGTGACATGTACTTGTGAATATAGTATTTGGTTATTTCATTGTGTTCACTTGATAACACTGCTAAACAGCTGGATAAAGATCCATTATGGAAGAAGGCAGTTTTTCGTAGTCAAAGATAATATTTTTCATCTGAAAAGAAGTGGGGATAATTCCTGGAGATAATCTCCAGTGATTTGTGTGTATGAATTAGTAACAAATTGATTTGGCACTCACACTTGAGTTATGTATACAATGTGTGAGGACATGTTTTCACATACTTTGTGAAACATGATATTATTTGAATATGGAGAAATGTATTTGCAAATTTCTTGGCTATGTTCAAGCGTTGTCACAACGAAAAACAGTAAACTGTGTCTCATCAAGTACCCCTTATTTACAATCATTACGTTGAGACTAAGTGAGCTTTCTGCAGATGATTTTTTCGTCCTTTTTAAAGAACTAGCAAAGATCATTCCTAAGTGTTTGTTGCTGTTGTATTGATTTCCTAGTTTGCATCACTCGTGCCACTGGGAGACCTACTTGTCAGTCTGTTGTCTATTGTATGAGCATTTCTGAATCACTCTCTGTGCAGGATTGGTCATGCCGAGTAGTGGAGCAACAAGAACACCACCCCAGGGGGACACCACCCGATAGCACCATTATCCAAGATGGCGGCCGTGACGTCTGCTGATGACGCGATTTACGTCCTTCCAGATGGATGCTTTTGTGGGGAAGGTAGGTCAATTGGGGTACCTCCACTAATCTAAGGAAATGGTGGGAAAGAAAGGGCAGTTGGGCTACCTCCACTAACCTAAGTCATCTCGTACTAGGAACTGGCTGGAAGTTTGAAGTTTGCTGCCTCCACTGACCTACGAAAACGGCGCCAAAGAAAGGGCACTTGCGGTATCTCTACTAACCTAACTCGCCTCTTCCTAATAACTGGACGTAAGTCTTTATTTAAACAATTAGAAGTAGTACCACTGTCAAGTGTGTTCGCCATTCTCTTCGAAAATGTGCACGAATTTTGCTCTGAGAGCTTACTCGTGTAGCTGAGGGGAGTTAGTGTTAGTCTGGTTTCGTCCCCCGACTAGAGGCCGCTCATTCAATTCGAACATAATTTCTATAAATTTATTTAATTTTTTTTTAAATTTGTATAAATTTTTTTTAAATTTTGTTTAAATGAGCATAAATTTGTTTTAATTTATTATCTACCTACAGTATTAATCTCGTTTTACCGCCACAAGAAGCTGAGATATCAGTTGTCATTGTTTAATAGCTGTATTACATGCACTCATTCGACTCAGGACTTAAGTCTTTATTCAAAAAATTAGTTCCACTACCACCATCAAGTTTCTTCATTCCAAGTGTCCTTTCTTTACTGCCATTTTCTTAGGATAGTGGATGTAGCCCAATTGACCTATCTTCCCAACAAAAGCATCCATCTTGAATGAAATAAATCACGTCATCAGATGACATCACGGCCGCCTTCTTGGATAACGGTACTTGCATCATCAGCTGACGTCACGACTGCCATCTTGGGTAACGGAACTTTGGGGTGGTGTCCCCATTGGGGTGGTGTCCTCCTCGGGTGGTGTCCTTGTTGCTCCACTACTGTGCCAACGAAGCAATATCTGACATTGGTTCATAATTCAGATCGGTAGTCTGGAAAGTGCTTTGCATAATAGAAGCATAAAGACATTATTCATATTAAACCATGTAGGCCTTATTACCAGCGATGTTATAGATCTTGATATTTTGGCATTGAATAATTAGCTTCCATATGATAAGGTATAGGAGATAGAACCGTTACCAGCTTCCTCTGGATTGAGACATTCTGATGTAAAGTTGGCATTGAAAAACATTACAAAAGCTTCTGAAAGGCTTCAGAGATGTGATATGTGCAAGACGTCATCAAACTTGTTCGTGGTTGGGCAGAAAATGCCGGTGAAGATGTACAACTTGCCCCAACGTGTCATATAATGACACATAAATTTTCCCATTTATATTGTGACAAGCGGAACACGTAAATGCACTAGGAGTATAATCTCAGTGCACCAAGAAATCGAAAGGATTATATCATATTTTAAATGTATATTTGTTTCATGAACATTGCCATGTACTACACTCCTGGAAATTGAAATAAGAACACCGTGAATTCATTGTCCCAGGAAGGGGAAACTTTATTGACACATTCCTGGGGTCAGATACATCACATGATCACACTGACAGAACCACAGGCACATAGACACAGGCAACAGAGCATGCACAATGTCGGCACTAGTACAGTGTATATCCACCTTTCGCAGCAATGCAGGCTGCTATTCTCCCATGGAGACGATCGTAGAGATGCTGGATGTAGTCCTGTGGAACGGCTTGCCATGCCATTTCCACCTGGCGCCTCAGTTGGACCAGCGTTCGTGCTGGACGTGCAGACCGCGTGAGATGACGCTTCATCCAGTCCCAGACATGCTCAACGGGGGACAGATCCGGAGATGTTGCTGGCCAAGGTAGTTGACTTACACCTTCTAGAGCACGTTGGGTGGCACGGGATACATGCGGACGTGCATTGTCCTGTTGGAACAGCAAGTTCCCTTGCCGGTCTAGGAATGGTAGAACGATGGGTTCGATGACGGTTTGGATGTACCGTGCACTATTCAGTGTCCCCTCGACGATCACCAGTGGTGTACGGCCAGTGTAGGAGATCGCTCCCCACACCATGATGCCGGGTGTTGGCCCTGTGTGCCTCGGTCGTATGCAGTCCTGATTGTGGCGCTCACCTGTACGGCGCCAAACACGCATACGACCATCATTGGCACCAAGGCAGAAGCGACTCTCATCGCTGAAGACGACACGTCTCCATTCGTCCCTCCATTCACGCCTGTCGCGACACCACTGGAGGCGGGCTGCACGATGTTGGGGCGTGAGCGGAAGACGGCCTAACGGTGTGCGGGACCATAGCCCAGCTTCATGGAGACGGTTGCGAATGGTCCTCGCCGATACCCCAGGAGCAACAGTGTCCCTAATTTGCTGGGAAGTGGCGGTGCGGTCCGCTACGGCACTGCGTAGGATCCTACGGTCTTGGCGTGCATCCGTGCGTCGCTGCGGTCCGGTCCCAGGTCGACGGGCACGTGCACCTTCCGCCGACCACTGGCGACAACATCGATGTACTGTGGAGACCTCACGCCCCACGTGTTGAGCAATTCGGCGGTACGTCCACCCGGCCTCCCGCATGCCCACTATACGCCCTCGCTCAAAGTCCGTCAACTGCACATACGGTTCACGTCCACGCTGTCGCGGCATGCTACCAGTGTTAAAGACTGCGATGGAGCTCCGTATGCCACGGCAAACTGGCTGACACTGACGGCGGCGGTGCACAAATGCTGCGCAGCTAGCGCCATTCGACGGCGAACACCGCGGTTCCTGGTGTGTCCGCTGTGCCGTGCGTGTGATCATTGCTTGTACAGCCCTCTCGCAGTGTCCGGAGCAAGTATGGTGGGTCTGACACACCGGTGTCAATGTGTTCTTTTTTCCATTTCCAGGAGTGTATAAAGGTATTGACTCCCGGCTATCAACGCCATACGACCATTTCATTCTTTTATTCAAGCTAGAGTTAAGCTAGTCTTATTTTAATACGTTTATTATGTCAATGTCCCTAAAACTACGAACGAAATATTCAATAATTCGTTTCACAGGTTGTAAAAACGCATCTTTCCGACCTACTTCTTATGATTTTGAAATCTGTCTGTTTGTTTTTCCATATTTCAGTTTTCTGTGGTCTGCCATCACTGTCTGAGTCCTTGGGCAACGATTACAATCATCCATCATAGGACGTCAGCTTTCCCCACACCGCCCCCCTTCCTACCCCTGATTCAAAGCTTTCTCCTTCCGTTCCGTGATGTTCGTGTCAGTCACGCTATCTAGACATTTCCGCTGAAACGAGGGGAATTGCTCTTGATTCTCAGGATGTCTCCTGCACTGTCTACATTTACATCCATATCTACAATGTGTAGACCACTTTGAAGCACGTGGAAGAGGGTATTCCCCATTGTACCAGTTATCACCCTGCTGCTCGTTCCACTTACGCACGGGTCGTACAAAAATGACTGTGTACATGCTTCTTAGAGGGTTGCAATTCGTGTAATACTGTCCTCGTGGTCCCTACCGAGCGATATGGAGGGGCTGCGGTGTACTCCTAGGCGCTAGTTCTTGGAACATTTTATGCAGGCTTTCGCTGGACAGCTGACGTCTGTTTTCGAGTATGTACAGCGTGACACTGCTCTGCACCTCCGTGCCGACCTTCCATGGGGACAACAACCTTGTGCCCAAATGTCCTGCCCTTCTTTGTATGACTTCAAGATCAACTGATATTGCTACCTGATCTGGGTACCACACCCGTAGTTAATAACGATCGGAGTCCACATCTGCCCCTAGACACGTTTCTCTCATTTGAAATCTGTTTTAGAAATTTCTACCCTAGCACTACGCAATTAGTCTGAAACCGTTCGGTGCCTCTAAATCTGTTTCACGTATACTTCACAATTCTTAAACCAAGTGTCGTCTGTTAAGAGTATCAAATTGCGCTCTGTGCAAAATTCTACTTGACGGCTTCTCCTTACAGTCATCTCCCCCAGTCCACGTTCTCTTACTATTTTTCCATCCTTTTTTTCCTACTATCGAACTGTATAATTTCGTTTATCTCACTATACAATCTCTCAATCTCTCCATGTGTAGATGTATAGACATGTACTATTGTGGTTGTTCCTGGGTGTGTGTCCATCTTAGCTACGAAAATAGGTTCACTATGCTGTTCGAAGTTGCTTACCCTCACTGCTGTTTTCTTATTCATTAGATGGTTAGACCTACTCCTACTTTATTTTGTTTCGATAACCCTGCACTCACCCTACCAGAATTTTCGTTCTACGTACCATCCACTTCACTAATTTTTCTCTATACCTACCATCCACTTCACCAATTTTTCTCTAAATACATGTATAACTTTAACGTATGAGTTTCTCTTTTTAAGTTCTCTAAACAACCTATCAAATTAAGACCAATGCTCTACGACTGAAGAGGCCACCACACTCTCCGCTACTGCGACAGCTGTAAAGAAGACTGTCATCTTACACCTCACTTAGCTTGCATTTATCGTGAATCTCGTGCCCAACGCAAAGTCTCGAGCGACTGGAAAAAAGCGCAAGTGACGCCTGTATATAAGAAGGGTAGAAGGACGGATCCTCAGAATTAGAGACCAATATTTTTAACATCGGTTTGTTGCAGGATTCTCGAACATATTCTCAGTTCCAATATAATAAATTTCCTTGAAACAGAGAAGTTGCTGTCTATGCATCAGCACGGCTTGAGAAAGCATCGCTCCTGCCAAACGCAACTCGCACTTTTTTCACGTGATATGCTGCGAACCATGGATGAAGGGTATCAGACGGACGCCATATTCCTTGACTTCCGGAAAGCGTTTGACTCTGTGCCCCACTGCAGACTCGTAACTAAGGTACGAGCATATGGGATTGGTTCCCAAATATGTGAGTGGCTCAAAAACTTCTTAAGTAATAGAGCCCAGTACGCTGTCCTCGATGGTGAGTGTTCATCGGAGGTGAGGGTATCATCTGGAGTGCCCCAGGGAAGTGTGGTAGGTCCGCTGTTGTTTTCTATCTACATAAATGATCTTTTGGATAGGGTGGACAGCAATGTGCGGCTGTTTTCTGATGATGCTATGGTGTACGGAAAGGTGTCGTTGTTGAGTGACTATAGGAGGATACAAGATGACTTGGACAGGATTTGTGATTGGTGTAAAGAATGGCAGCTAACTCTAAATATAGATAAATGTAAATTAATGCAGATGAATAGGAAAAAGAATCCCGTAATGTTTGAATACTCCATTAGTAGCGTAGCGCTTGACACAGTCACGTCGGTTAAATATTTGGGCGTCACACTGCAGAGCGATATGAAGTGGGACAGTAATGGCAGTTGCGGGGAAGGCGGATAGTCGTCTTCGGTTCATTGGTAGAATTTTGGAAAGACGTGGTTCATTTGTAAAGGAGACCGCTTATAAAACACTAATACGACCTATTCTTGAGTACTGCACGAGCGTTTGGGATCCCTATTAGGTCGGATTGAGGGAGGACATAGAAGCAATTCAGAGGCGGGCTGCTAGATTTGTTACTGGTAGGTTTGATCATCACGCGAGTGTTACGGAAATGCTTCAGGAACTCGGATGGGAGTCTGGAAGAAAGGAGGCGTTCTTTTCGTGAATCGCTACTGAGGAAGTTTAGAGAACCAGCATTTGAGGCTGACTGCAGTACAATTTTACTGACGCCAACTTACATTTCGCGGAAAGACCACAAAGATAAGAGAGATTAGGGCTCGTACAGAGGCATATAGGCAGTCTTTTTTCCCTCGCTCTGTTTGGGAGTGGAACAGGGAGAGAAGATGCTATTTGTGGTACGAGGTACCTTCCGCCACGCACCGTATGGTGGATTGCGGAGTATGTATGTAGATGTAGATGTAGACGTAGATGTAGAGGGTGTCTGCATCAAAATATTACATCACATGGGAATAATTCAGTGCACCGCCCTTGTATTCATCCAACACTTGATATACTCAATAAAACTTGTTTATCTCAACAACAGCGGACAGAAATAAAACAATAAAAGACGAAGGTGGTCTGACAAATATCACAATCTACTAAATTCAAGGTATATCTACAGAAGAACTACTTTAGAACTTGGTACCTATACACCAGTATACCGCTTTAGCCTCTAGCATACAACAGCATGTTTATTGAGAGAGAAATCCTCTTCTGCCTTTGGCTATAGTTTTAAACATGGTGCAATGAAGACTATTCTGTCTACAGGCAGCTCATGTTCATTGATTTTAATCAAATTGTGACATCGCCTCTACCTCTTAAGTTGCTATAAAACTCCAGCAGCTACCTACAAAGTGAAGGCATCTGTACTTCTCACAAATACAAGAGTGTAACTCCGTAATTCCACACTTGGTTTGTTCCAGCGAAACGTATAATGGTATAATAAATAAGTGATTGGCACAGAACTCTGTTTCATTTTCATGCGACGTCTTCCTGTTTCAGTTATCATGAAGTCTTCCACCGAGCACTGAAGAAAAATGTCTGCATCTGGATATCACGAAGCTTCTGTTTAATTGAGCCTGTTGAAGATTTTTATTTCCATATACTGGTAAATTTTAGCATATTATTTTAATCTATCTACAGTAAGCATAAAACTACGTTTATTTCTTGTAGTACATAAATGATTAAAATCATATTCCCTCAAATAGTCGGGTTAACTTTGTGAAAGATTGTGATCTCATGAAGGTAAGGGAGGGGATTGTTATGACTTCGAGGTTTCTAAATAATGCTCAACCTTGGTAGTGCGGCATACATGTGACTGATGACCTTCTGTGTAGTTTTAGTATGTGTGATAAGTTGCATTAACTTCTACGAAAAACCACGTTCGTTATTACTGATTTGAAATAGGAGTGTGTCAGCGTAGGTGGCATTGGATAATACATGCATTTGCAAATGCCAAGCTATATGATTTACCTTGTTTATTCCAGCTTAAACTCTTATCTAGATTAAGTTCTAAAAATGTGATTGATTCTACTTTGGCTATGTCAGTATTTTTTGGGATATTTTAATTTACTGTCGTTTTGACTTTTTGTTCCTGAATTGTACCATATGTGTTTTTGAGATGATCATTGCCGACTAATTTACCTGGAACTATTTTTCTAGCCTATAATATGTATTAATGATACAATCAGAGATAGTTTTGGCTCCACTGTATTCAGTTAAAACAAATACTTCATCTACAAACAAAACTGAAGGAGAGTTGACACAGGTGGTTAAATCATTAACAGGGAACAGAAAAATAATGGGACTGAGAAAGGAGCCTGGAAGGGTAAGATGTGTCGCTGTTTAAGCATAATTTGGTTCCTTTGATTGATAATTAATCTTTGTCTTCCGTTGCATAATGACGTACCCCACTGCCCCTAATCCCACAGTTATTTCTTTTGCTTATTGGTAATGTATTCTTTGCCAAGTTGAAGGCCTCACAAAACATTCCTAACACTTTATTATTCTTGTCTAGTTAACAGCTGATGTTATATATCGCATCCACGACAATTTTTTGGTTTCTGGAAACTAAACTGATTTCACAACCTTTATAAAAAATTAATTGAAGCACTCTAGTGTTTATGCAGAATTTACCATTCTGGCATTTCCAATTTTAATTTTAGAAATTTAGTGCTTGTAGACTAATATGCAATTCTGATTCAGAGACAAACTGTACTGTCTTTGATTTATTTTTATGTCTTAAAATTAACCTACTGTTTGACTTTAGTTTTGCTTCAGTTATAGTATTCTTCATTATAATTTTATAACTCTTAACATATTCAATAAAATTCAACAATGACTTTAGTAAATGCTCTTTTCGTGTAGCTGCATTTCAGTGCAAGGACCAAATTTACGTAGCTGCTTTACCTGTAAAGGTGATCTGAAATATAAGTATCTTCCTGTATTCACAAGCTCCTACACCAGTCACAACAAGGCATATCAGGAGCTAAGAAGATTTCCAAAATAAGTTATATGTTCAAATCATTTCTGAGTTATTAATTGAAAGACACTCAGAGTGTGAAGAACAATAAATGTAATTTGTATTTTCGATTGAAAGTAAAGTTGTAATCCATTGAAAATGTATAGTATCTACAAGAATAATTAGTTACTTGTTCCATAGATTGTATTCACAGTAATCATTATGTGGAATGTGTCAACAAAACGAACATATGCACATATATATCTAAAAAGGAAAAATGAAAAGCAGGAGCTATAAAAGATGTAGCAATAGTCGTTTTCAATGTGCAACATCATTAAATGATAACAACTGAAATAATAAAGGCTTTGGGGGAATGGGTAACCTATAAATAGGGTAGACATAAAGGCCATGTTTGTGTCTAGTCGAGGAACATTTCTGTAGCATCGCCAAGAAACGCCAAAAGCCAAGTGTGGAGGGTGTTCTTTGTTGACAAATTATCTGTAGAGAACTTTGTAGGTTACAAGTATTTTAAAATCGCTTTGAAGCTTGGTGTCCTTTCTGAAGAATGAAGTTACATACATTTTTCATTAGAGATACCCTCTCCCCATGAAAGACAACTCATAACAAGCCAGCAAGGATGTTTTCTGTCGATTACTCTTTTATTCCTAGTTATTTGAAATTAAAACCCTTCCAGAAAGAAGCACTTGATTAATTGATTAATTAGGATCCATAGCAAATATTCTATAAAGTCTCTACTACAGGATTCACAAAGCTGATAAAGCAGGAAAACCATCGACAGTGTCCACTAGAGACAAAAAGAGATACCACTTTGGGGACACCACTTAGAGAAACCTCTTCTTTAGAGAATGATGTTATAAGACAATTACTTTATATTGTTTATTGAGTTGTGTTTGCTGCTCACTTAAAACTTAATTGATAGTATATAAATTTTAAATATTACCATGATCAGAAATATCTTACTGAAAAGTAACTTAAGTGCACTTTCCTTTTAATTTTCTGTTCACTGCACACATAGTCTCATCTAAAATATATTGTGAAATTTGCTGAGTGTTTTAGTGTAAATTTTCATGTGGTACCACAGCTTGTATATTATCCTAATTTATTGACTGGTGGAATACCAATAGCTGTAAAGCACGTTTGTAAAAGTGTTTCCCTTTATTTTTAACAAGTTTTCAGTGCTTCGACAGAGGTAATGATATATGTAATTTCTCATTTGTGTTTTTAAAATCTTAGGAAGTGAAAACCTTCAGCAGTTTTGTAAAACATGGCTGGTTTCGATTGTCACAACAACTCTCACTACAAATCCATGCTTCACAATATCATGTAACACACGCAACTAAATTTTGTACATCAGATTATGACACAAGGCAATAAAGAAAGCTGGTTACTTGCAGACCGTAACAGACACTCCAAATTACTTACGTCATAAGAAGAAGAATGTTTTATCGCTTGTAGTGTCCTGTGATATCAAGTTTCAAAACTTTTCTAGTACCAGTAGAGACACGGATCTCTTTTAGTTATAGGTCCACTTTAAAGAAAAGAAATTAACTGGAAATATCCTATAAACGTTTGTAGCGCCTCGGCTACAAGAGGAAGTTTGTACTGATGGCAAAGGTAATAGTTGACGTTTTCGCGAAGTGTTAGGAGAACGAGAAACGAAGAGGAGCAACATGGAAGCAGGTCAAGTTGTCAACAGAGTATTCGAAATGCCACTGCGGCCTCGCCAGGCTGGGAGATGTGACTGACAGCTGACGGGAGGCGTCTGCTGTGAGGACATCATCCTCCGGGCAGATGCGGCCGCGTTTGCAATTCAGAGCAGCGATGGCGGGGGAGGGGGGGGGGCAGGAGTGTCAGGGATGGAGGGGGGGCCAGGGGGAAGAGCAGGAAACGTCCCGCTCGCTGACTCGTGTCTGGGGGAACTCCCGCGGCGCCAGTGCCGCCAACTTGCCGGCAGTTTGCCTGCTGGCAGCCGGGCCGCCCCTGGCGCTGACGGGGCACAAATTGACGCCGCCTGTGGAGCCAACACCCCGCAGCCCGACTCCGAGCGGGGTCTGGCCGCCTGCTGATAGGGCCCGGTTTCCCAGCAACTCCGCAAAAGTATACCAGTTGCTCAGTCCGACTTCGATATGCGCCAGTCACCATCGAACGTCGGAAATTCCTCGTGTTAATCTGGCAACTGAGTGCAGATGTGACATTGTACAGGAGAGTTATATCGGGTAAATTATTCTCTGCTGAATTTAGGCGGGCATTACACGACAATCCACCGCGAACGGTTCTGGTCTAGCGGGACAGCCATCTAGCGGTAGAACGGGTGTAACTACGAAATTTCAGCACTCGCATTACCCGTGCGCCAAAATAGACAGCAGTTCTAAGCTGCCGTCAATCCGCGCATGCGCATTAACTCGCGCATTCACAGAAAGGGGTATCTCAGTTGCTTTCTTTTTGGTATTTGCTTATTGTTCGGTGGCTAGTAGCTAATTCCAGTTTTCGTGTTCGGTACTTGCCGCCTTTTTTTTCAGTAAATAGGTTTTCATAAATGCAGAAAAAAGATTCAGGCACACAGCGAGGAAAGGTGTCTAAATGACCCGCTGTATCATAATACGGTATATTGGCAATAGGTTTTCTAAGTAATAAGCGTATAACGTTACATGGTGATTTTCGATTTGTATCGTAATGCCGTAGCTTACGAAACTTCATGTTTGATTTGGTTGCATCTCTTGCTTTTATTTTCAGCATGTCAGAAAAGAGAAACTGTCAGTGATGGCGAGAAAGTCAGTGCAGTTCCGCCCAGTGCGACAGACGATAACTGCAAAACTCTGAATAGCACACTGCACAAAGCATTCAATTTTCCAAAGTTCGAGAAATAACACAAGTGCACCTTTAAGCATTGTACCTTTAAAGTATTGAAAATTGGAGTGAATACACCCACAACAACTTTTGAAATGGTGGACTGTGCTATTCTGTGGCTAAAATCCAGACTCTTAATAGATTTCCCACTCGCCAGGAAACAATGTTACAGCCAGCCTGCAACATAACAGGGCATGTACTGGTATTTTATCAGTGTTCTAGGTTGGTATGAGCACAAAACATTCAAAAAAATGTTCAAATGTCTGTGAAATCTTATTGGACATAACCGCTAAGGTCATCAGTCCCTAAGCTTACACACTACTTAACCTAAATTATCCTAAGGACAAACACACACACCCATGCCCCAGGGAGGACTCGAACCTCCGCCGGGATCAGCCGCGCAGTCCATGACTGCAGCGCTTAAGACCGCTCGGCTAATCCCGCGCGGCACAAAACATACAAACAAATGATTTAGTTCCTACTTTCAAGTAGGTGAGTTAGCCTCTCTCATGACTGTGTCACACTTGCTAATTCCATCTTCTATGATAGACAGCAGCTTCTCGAAACAGACCATGTCCATCCTCAAGAAGTTCCGAAATTCTTGCAGATCTTCGGGCCTCAGATCTTTCAGCCACGGGCGAACTCAGTAACGTCTGGCTTTACGGTTTCGTCGTCGTTCTGCCCTTATCCGAAAACTTACTCTCACTGCCAAGGTCCTCCATGTGCAAAATGTGAATTTAGATGAACATGGTACCTCTGGAACCAAGTGTCGTAATATAAAACTAACTGTTGAGACTGTAATTCAGAACAGAAGTAATCTACATAATACAATAACAATTAGTTAATAAATACAGATAAAAACAATTTCTTATTAAATAGGAACCTTCAGCAACGTAAATAATTCGTACGAATGACGTTCCAGTAAATCACACGGTCCCCCTTGTGTTTCGCGCATTAGAACGAACGACCTTACAAGAGATCAGGCAGTTCTATTTGTGTTTCGCGCGTTATTGCCGCCCGCTGCGCATGTGCCACAGGTATATACCGCGTGGATGGTGATTAGATCTACGCGAATCAGGCTGTAGTTTACAGATATGCACGCTTGGGACTCTGGTTCATAGGTGTACGGCTCTGAGCACTATGGGACTCAACTGCTGTGGTCATCAGTCCCCTAGAACTTAGAACTACTTAAACCTAACTAACCTAAGGACATCACACACATCCATGCCCGAGGCAGGATTCGAACCTGCGACCGTAGCAGTCGCACGCTTCCGGACTGCGCGCCTAGAACCGCGAGACCACCGCGGCCGGCTCATAGGTGTACGGTTTACGCGCATCGTGCAATAGCGGCTTCAGAGAAACTAGAGGAATAGGGCGAGACATTAAATGAGTGCTGGCATGTATAATACTAGAACTACTACAGAAAGTTTAGTGTGACAGAAACAAATCGCAACACCAAAGAGGACTTATACGACCTAAGCGAAAACTGGTAGGCGTGTTTCTGCAACTGAAAGATGAAGTCTACTAAAATTTGGTGCTAGTCTCATACGAGGGGCGCTACTAACACCATTATGAGGATGGAAATGAAGTTTGCTGTAAATAACACGCTGTAACGGTCGCGAGCGTTGGTTATCTTTGAGACTGAGCATGGTGAGTAATTGTTAGTCAACAATGGGTTTAGGCGACAAAGACGCGATCATCAGCACCTCACTAAGTTAGAACGAGGTCATGTAATAGGGTTACGAGACAGTGCATGTTCCTTCAGCGATATTGCAGAAACACTTGGCAGGAATGTAAACCACTGGCCATTAAAATTGCTACACTAGGAAGAAATGCAGATGATAAACGGGTATTCATTGGACAAATATGTTATACTATAACTGATATGTGATTACATATTTCGTGATGACTGGGTGTTGTGTGATGTGCTTAGGTTAGTTAGGTTTAAGTAGTTCTAAGTTCTAGGGGACTGATGACCATAGATGTTAAGTGCTCAGAGCCATTTGAACCATTTTTGATTTCATATTCACGCAATTTGGGTGCATAGATCCTGAGAAATCAGTACCAAGAACAACCACCTCTGGCTGTAATAACGGCCTTGATACGCCTGGGCATTGAGTCAAACTGAGCTTGGATGGCGCGTACAGGTACAGCTGCCCATGCAGCTTCAACACGATACCACAGTTCATGAAGAGTAGTGACTGGCGTATTGTGACGAGCCAGTTGCTCTGTCACCATTGACAAGACGTTTTCAATTGGTGAGAGATCTGGAAAATGTGCTGGCCAGGGCAGCAGTGGAACATTTTCTGTATCCAGAAAGGCCCGTACAGGACCTGCAACACGCGGTCGTGCATTATCCTGCTGAGATGTAGGGTTTCGCAGATATCGAATGAAGGGTAGAGCCACGGGTCGTAACACATCTGAAATGAAACGTCCATTGTTCAAAGTGCCGTCAATGCGAACAAGAGGTGACCGAGACGTGTAACCAATGGCTCACCATACCATCACGCCGGGTGATACGCCAGTATGGCGATGACGATTACACGCTTCCAATGAGCGTTCACGGCGATGGCACCAAACACGGATGCGAACATCATGATGCTGTAAACAGAACCTGGATTCATCCATTCAGCCATTCGTGCACCCAGGTTCGTCGTTGAGTACACCATCGCAGGTGCTCCTGCCTGTGATGCAGCGTCAAGGGTAACAGCTCCGTGATCTCCGAGCTGATAGTCCCTGCTGCTGCAAACGTCGTCGAACTGTTCGTGCAGATGGTTGTTGTCTTGCAAACGTCCCCATCTGTTGACCCAGGGATCGAGACGTGGCTGCAAGATCCCTTACAGCCATGCGGATAAGATGCGTGTCATCTCGATTGCTAGTGATACGAGGCCGTTGGGATCCAGCACGTCGTCCCGTATTACCCTCCGGAACGCACCGATTCCATATTCTGCTAATAGTCATTGGATCTCGACCAACGCGAGCAGTAATGTCGCGATACGATAAACCGCAATCGCGATAGGCTAAAATCCGACCTTTATCAAAGTCGGAAACGTGATGGTACGCATTTCTCCTCCTTACACGAGGCATCACAACAACGTTTCACCAGGCAACGCCGGTCAACTGCTGTTTGTATATAAGAAATCGGTTGGAAACTTTCCTCATGTCAGCACGTTGTAGGTGTCGCCACCGGCGCCAGCCTTGTGTTAATGCTCTGAAAAGCTAATCATTTTCATGTGACAGCATCTACTTCGTATCGGTTAAATTTCGCGTCTCCAGCACGTCATCTTCGTGGTGTAGCAATTTTAATGGCCAGTAGTGAACAAACAGTACGTGATTGCTGGCATCGGTGGTCAGGAGAATGCACGGTCGCAGGAAGACGGGGCTTCACAGCAGCAACTCGTTGAGCCAGAAAGTCATAAGCCTTTGGGAGAAACAATGGCTGGAAGTATCGGAAAGAAGTTGTTGCGGATTGCGATAACAACTGTGCGGCCCTGGGGGTGGGTACCATTCTTCCGGTTACACAGACGAGATGAAGTGGCGGTTACCGACTCCTTAGAGGCCGCACACTGTCATCTGACTCATGGCTTCTTGCTCGAGCAAGAGGATTCATCAGTTTGAGGAGCTTGTGGAGTATGTATTTCGATACATTACATTGTAGCAGAATGTGTTTTGCATCCGGACGCGGGGCAGCAGCAAATTTAATTGAGGACCTGCTCACAATTTTAGATGATGACGAATGTGGTTGATTAGGGGAAGAGACGGCGTTGTAGCCTGCTCAGGATGTGCAATGTGGAAGCACTAAAGGAAGCCAAGAAGAAATTTGTAAAAGCGATTCAGGTTCATGGAGGGCAAACAAAAACTTCGAAGTTTGCCAGTGACATTTAAATTCTGCCAGAGAACTTGGGGTAGCGGTTGAACGAAATAGACAGCGTCCTGAAAAGAAGTTTTAAGATGAACACCAACAAAAGTAAAACAAAGGTAATGCAATGTTGTATTAAATCAGACAGTGCCAAGAGAATTACATTGGGACTTGAGACACAGTAATTAGCAGCTCTGGCAGTAATATAACTGACCTTGGCAGAAATAGAGGGAGTATTTGGACCGAGAGAGGTAAGCAAAGGATTTCTGTAAAATAGGAATCTATTGAAAACTAATTAAAATTTAAGCGTTAGAAAGTCTTTTCTGAAGGCTTTTTTCTGGAGCGTAGCCTCGTACGGAAGTGAAACGTGGTCGACAGGCAGTTCAGAGAAGAAGAGAATAGAAGCTTTTGAAGTGTGGTGTTACAGAAGAATACTGAAGATCACATGGGCATATCGAATAACTGTTGCGCAGAGACTGTACCGAATCGAAGAAAACAGAAATTTATGGCCCAAACTGACATACAGAAGGCATCCATTGACGGAAATTCCAACCCATCGAGGAATTGTCAGTTTGGTAGCGGATAGATGTGTGGTGGTGCTACTAACTGTACAGCGAGACCTAAGTATGAATACAGCAAGCAGGTTGAAATGGATGTAGCTTGCAGAAGTTATGCACAGGCTTGCACAGTATACAGGGTGTTTGGAAATTCCCGTTATACAGGGGAATTTTTTCCGCTGTGAACAAACTAGGAATTGATCGTGAGTGGATACGGAACAAAAAAGGTCTAATGAATTTATGTGTGGAAATGCATGGTTTCTATGTTAGAGACAATTTATTCCATCATACATTGTTACAGAGACTGTGTTCTAATACGCGTTGTACCATGCAGCCACAGTTACAGTATGTGTTCAAAATGATTTCCATGTGCGTCAACACATGCGTGTACGCACCTAGCATGTCTTGTTTCACACGTTCACACGGCTGGTCCCGGCGGAGGTTCGGGTCCTCCCTCGGGCATGGGTGTGTGTGTTTGTCCTTAGGAAAATTTAGGTTAATTAATGCGTAAACTTAGGGACTGATGACCTTAGCAGTTAAGTCCCATAAGATTTCACACACATTTTTTGAACATGTTCACATCGGCCAGGCTGCATCCGAACAGTGTCAAAGGCAGGATGAATACGCTGCTGCAATGCCTCCACATCTGGAATGGACTCTGCATACACGATACCTTTGAGATGGTCCCATAACCAGAACTCGCACTGCTTGGGATCCGGTGAACGAGCAGGCCATGCAACTGCACTCCCTCGTCCGACCCGTCGATCAGGGAAGACACGATTGAGATGCGTCGAGACGTTAACGGCGAAGTGGGTTGGAGCTCCATCATGTAGCAGCCACATAATCCTTCGGATCAGCAATGGCACTTCCTCCAGCTGGGGAGGCAAAGTCACCCGCAAGAAAAGCCGATACTTTTGGCCTGTCAGGCGACGTGGAAGGAAGACTGCCGTCAAAGTACGGTCGCCAATTATTTCGGCCCACACATTCCGTCTGCACCGATGCTAAAGATTCGCTGTCACGATACCAAAGGGATTCTGCATACTATCCCACAGATGACTGTTGTGAAAGTTGAAGATACCACTCCGCGTGGTGAAGAAACCATTTACTAAACTGCTCCCGGCGTGGAAAGTAACATCTGCACACGCTGTACGTGATAAGGGTAGTAACAATCGTCATGGAGAATGTTCCACACGGTCGTCTGGGTTACCCTGTAATTGTGGGGCAACTGCGTGGTACTGATACAGGGTGTTTCAAAAATGACCGGTATATTTGAAACGGCAATAAAAACTAAACGAGCAGCGATAGAAATACACCGTTTGTTGCAATATGCTTGGGACAACAGTACATTTTCAGGCAGACAAACTTTCGAAATTACAGTAGTTACAATTTTCAACAACAGATAGCGCTGCGGTCTGGGAACCTCTATAGTACGATATTTTCCACATATCCACCATGCGTAGCAATAATATGGCGTAGTCTCTGAATGAAATTACCCGAAACCTTTGACAACGTGTCTGGCGGAATGGCTTCACATGCAGATGAGATGTATTGCTTCAGCTGTTCAATTGTTTCTGGATTCTGGCGGTACACCTGGTCTTTCAAGTGTCCCCACAGAAAGAAGTCATAGGGGTGCATGTCTGGCGAATAGGGAGGCCAATCCACGCCGCCTCCTGTGTGTTTCGGATAGCCCAAAGCAATCACACGATCATCGAAATATTCATTCAGGAAATTAAAGACGTCGGCCGTGCGATGTGGCCGGGCACCATCTTGCATAAACCACGAGGTGTTCGCAGTGTCGTCTAAGGCAGTTTGTACCGCCTCAAATTCACGAAGAATGTTCAGATAGCGTGATGCAGTAATCGTTTCGGATCTGAAAAATGGGCCAATGATTCCTTTGGAAGAAATGGCGGCCCAGACCAGTACTTTTTGAGGATGCAGGGACGATGGGACTGCAACATGGGGCTTTTCGGTTCCCCATATGCGCCAGTTCTGTTTATTGACGAAGCCGTCCAGGTAAAAATAAGCTTCGTCAGTAAACCAAATGCTGCCCACATGCATATCGCCGTCATCAATCCTGTGCACTATATCGTTAGAAAATGTCTCTCGTGCAGCAATGGTAGTGGCGCTGAGGGGTTGCTGCGTTTGAATTTTGTATGGATAGAGGTGTAAACTCTGGCGCATGAGACGATACGTGGACGTTGGCGTCATTTGGACCGCAGCTGCAACACGGCGAACGGAAACCCGAGGCCGCTGTTGGATCACCTGCTGCACTAGCTGCGCGTTGCCCTCTGTGGTTGCCGTACGCGGTCGCCCTACCTTTCCAGCACGTTCATCCGTCACGTTCCCAGTC
The DNA here is from genome assembly GCF_023898315.1 of Schistocerca nitens. Classification (NCBI taxonomy): domain Eukaryota; kingdom Metazoa; phylum Arthropoda; class Insecta; order Orthoptera; family Acrididae; genus Schistocerca; species Schistocerca nitens. Next base: position 570,843,911 of record NC_064620.1, read on the forward strand.
CGTTGAAATTTTTCAAACATATCCTTTATTGTATCGCTTTTCGGTCCTTTGGTTACATTAAACCTCCGTTGAAAACTTCGTCTTGTTGCAACAACACTGTGTTCTAGGCGGTGGAATTCCAACACCAGAAAAATCCTCTGTTCTAAGGAATAAACCATGTTGTCTACAGCACACTTGCACGTTGTGAACAGCACACGCTTACAGCAGAAAGACGACGTACAGAATGGCGCACCCACAGACTGCGTTGTCTTCTATATCTTTCACATCACTTGCAGCGCCATCTGTTGTTGAAAATTGTAACTACTGTAATTTCGAAAGTTTGTCCGCCTGAAAATGTACTGTTGTCCCAAGCATATTGCAACAAACGGTGTATTTCTATCGCTGCTCGTTTAGGTTTTATTGCCGTTTCAAATATACCGGTCATTTTTGAAACACCCTGTACATACGGCGGCCACCTTCCACAGTGTTAATCACATTTCCCTCCAAGGCTGGTGTCCGAACATTTCATGATTTCCTGCTCCCTGAAACGACACTGTCTCAGACAAACGGCGAAACACTGTTGAAAATGAATGCTGTGGTTGCTGTCGACAGGGATAAGTCTCCGGATATGACCTTGGTGCCTGCCGCTCGTTGCCATTTTCCTTTCCGTAAGTAAACACCACGTCTTCAAGCTCTCGATTCGAATACATAACCATTGTGTACAACGCTTACCACGTGCACTGCAAGGTGATTCAGCAAGGAAAGTAAATTGGACACAACATTACCAATTACTATGGCAGAAGAGGGCGCTGGGCCATGACGTATGAGGAACAGTGCCACACCCTAGGAAGACATCATACATATTGTAACTGTAGCTGCGTGGTACAGCGTGTATTATTCCGCGGTCTCTGTAACAAACTATGATCGAATAAATCGTCTGCCGGTCGGTGTGGCCGAGCGGTTCTAGGCGCTTCAGTCTGGAACCGCGCGACCGCTACGGTAGCAGGTTCGAATCCTGCCTCGGGCATGGATGTGTGAGATGTCCTTAGGTTAGTTACGTTTAAGTAGTTCTTAGTTCTAGGGGACTGATGACCTAAGATGTTAAGTCCCATAGTGCTCAGAGCCATTTGAACCATTTGAACCAATAAATCGTCTCTAGCATGGAAACCAAGCATTTTCGGATACAAGTTCATTGGACCTCCTTTCTTCCGTATCCTGTCATCGCTCTGGCGCTAGTGTTTGTACAGGGTGAAAAAAATCACCCTCTATTCTTCTAGGATTGTAGCGGAGAGTTGTAGCGTTGCTGTTGGGGGGCGAAAAGAAAAAGAATTGTTATTTCATTTTATTTTATTTTATTTTTTGAAAATCTCGAAAAAGTGAATATTTTGGTGGGCCACTTGGCAACAGAATCAGGGATTGATTACACTATTATAATAACATACGTTGAGCATTAAATATCTTAATTAGAGCAGCAGGTTGATTTATTTGAGATCGTTCGGAAGAAACATTATCATTTCTGTGCATTTTTATAGTCGCGATGTAGTCATACCCGGAAGGTTTATAGACTTTAAAAGAAATGCAACACTGCACAATTTAAAAAAAGAGCTGATTCAGAAATAATAGGAAAACGATAATGTTCCTTCTGCCTCATGCTGCGTTCGGTCCATCAGCGTGATCGTAATTTTCGGTGATGGACTAACACAAAATAATTATCATTCAAATAAATGACAAGATGGAAATCATCAGGTTCAATTTACTAAAATAAGCACACTCATCTTAAACACATGTTTTTTAATTCTACGTACCTTTTCATATTAAATTACAATAGATGACCATTGGGGTTAAATACTTTATATACTCCTGGAAATTGAAATAAGAACACCGTGAATTCATTGTCCCAGGAAGGGGAAACTTTATTGACACATTCCTGGGGTCAGATACATCACATGATCACACTGACAGAACCACAGGCACATAGACACAGGCAACAGAGCATGCACAATGTCGGCACTAGTACAGTGTATATCCACCTTTCGCAGCAATGCAGGCTGCTATTCTCCCATGGAGACGATCGTAGAGATGCTGGATGTAGTCCTGTGGAACGGCTTGCCATGCCATTTCCACCTGGCGCCTCAGTTGGACCAGCGTTCGTGCTGGACGTGCAGACCGCGTGAGACGACGCTTCATCCAGTCCCAAACATGCTCAATGGGGGACAGATCCGGAGATCTTGCTGGCCAGGGTAGTTGACTTACACCTTCTAGAGCACGTTGGGTGGCACGGGATACATGCGGACGTGCATTGTCCTGTTGGAACAGCAAGTTCCCCTACCGGTCTAGGAATGGTAGAACGATGGGTTCGATGACGGTTTGGATGTACCGTGCACTATTCAGTGTCCCCTCGACGGTCACCAGTGGTGTACGGCCAGTGTAGGAGATCGCTCCCCACACCATGATGCCGGGTGTTGGCCCTGTGTGCCTCGGTCGTATGCAGTCCTGATTGTGGCGCTCACCTGCACGGCGCCAAACACGCATACGACCATCATTGGCACCAAGGCAGAAGCGACTCTCATCGCTGAAGACGACACGTCTCCATTCGTCCCTCCATTCACGCCTGTCGCGACACCGCTGGAGGCGGGCTGCACGATGTTGGGGCGTGAGCGGAAGACGGCCTAACGGTGTGCGGGACCGTAGCCCAGCTTCATGGAGACGGTTGCGAATGGTCCTCGCCGATACCCCAGGAGCAACAGTGTCCCTAATTTGCTGGGAAGTGGCGGTGCGGTCCCCTACGGCACTGCGTAGGATCCTACGGTCTTGGCGTGCATCCGTGCGTCGCTGCGGTCCGGTCCCAGGTCGACGGGCACGTGCACCTTCCGCCGACCACTGGCGACAACATCGATGTACTGTGGAGACCTCACGCCCCACGTGTTGAGCAATTGGGCGGTACGTCCACCCGGCCTCCCGCATGCCCACTATACGCCCTCGCTCAAAGTCCGTCAACTGTACATACGGTTCACGTCCACGCTGTCGCGGCATGCTACCAGTATTAAAGACTGCGATGGAGCTCCGTATGCCACGGCAAACTGGCTGACACTGACGGCGGCGGTGCACAAATGCTGCGCAGCTAGCGCCATTCGACGGCCAACACCGCGGTTCCTGGTGTGTCCGCTGTGCCGTGCGTGTGATCATTGCTTGTACAGCCCTCTCGCAGTGTCCGGAGCAAGTATGGTGGGTCTGACACACCGGTATCAATGTGTTCTTTTTTCCATTTCCAGGAGTGTACATAACAATCAAAATGTCCTCTTGATGCTGTCTGTTCTTAATCAATTACAAGAAACTACATGTTTTCTGATTGTAAAAATAACAATTAGCACATTTATTGAATATTTTCACATAAAATATAAAACACCGATGCGCAACGCAGCAAGTCCTCGTCCGCCTTTCATGGAATACAGATAGTAAAAGGTGAGGCGCCCAATGCCTCATTTGCCTTGAAACAACAGAATTCTTTTTTATATCATTAATCGATACATGTACAAAGAGATTTACAGGCACCGCACAAGAACGGCGAAGATAAAGAATGATAGATTCTGTCGCTGCTATGCGATGGTTCATTTCTTTTAATTTAAAATTGTTCGATAACTTTAGGCCATCAGGTGTTTACTATTGAGCGAAAATTACTAATATTACAGAACCAGTACATAATATTTTGAATAGGAACCCATGCCAAATTCAATTAGAAACCTGTCTGCTAGGTATGTATGAAACAGGGTAGCCATGGTGGGTGGCTGTTATGTCGGAACGGCTGATGTTATTTGACGTCTGTCCTACGTCTCTGGCCTGTTTCGAGCCTCAGTCATGTGTCTGTGGGTGTTAGAGCAACATGGTTGAGTACGCGATCGCAGAACCCACCGACACAATCCTTCTGAATGCCGAAGTTCACGGTAATGGAAGAGCTGCACGTCGCCTTTATCAAAATCGTTCTCCAAAATTTCCCACTCCATGGCATACACTTTTCGCCACAATTACGTAACTGCTTCTAGAGAGGAATACCATCACCATCAGCAGGAGTGACAATGGTGCTCCAAGGAGACGCCACACACGCTCTTTGGAAGAGGCAGTGCTGCATCACATTTAAGAGAACCCGTCAACGAGTACACGAGCAGTTTCTTTGGCTTCTAATGTGTGGTATTGTGAAACAAATGATGTACTGGATCACTCCTAATCAGTAACATGTAATAGTGGTCGCGTTACCAAGGTGTTTTCAAACGATTGTAGCACGGAAACGGTACGTTTTCAGATATGGTTTCCTATTCAAAATATTATCTACTCACTACTCTCTATAAGTCGTCGAAGTTTGTAACGGGAATTTCCGAACACCCTTTAGACTAGCGTCAAGACCTGCATCCAATCAGTATTCAGACTGGAGGCCAGAAGAACAAAGACTTCCTGTCTCCACTCTAAGCTGCCAGACCGGAGATTTTAACGTGTTGCGAAGCTGTTGACGCATCCATTTTTGTTTATCAATGAGTCAGCGACACGTATCTGTTATACTATCACAGTTGTTCCTTTTTGGGGTTCCTCTTTCCCTCAATATCAAGGTTTCGTTGTGTGTGTGGGGGGGGGGGGAGGGGGGGGCATGTAGGGTACGTATTTCACAAAGCATATTTTACGAAATATTTTACCTTGTACTATATCACTTTCTTAGTACTCTTTATTATTTTAACAATATTCGTCTCACCTGATTCCAGCACTGCGCTAAAGATCTCGATGTCGTGCGGTCAGACTTTTCTATCGCCATCAGGTTTTAACGCACAGCAAAAGTCGGCAGGTGGTTCACCTTATCCACTAGCTACATCCAACGGCAACACACCTGCGAAACAGTTGCTACCTGCTCTCAGAGGGTCGGCGGTATTAAAACCATTAATTTCAATTGTACTCGCAACTACGGGTGCATGCCTTAACCGTGAGTAATTGTTTTCTGTGCGCGCGCCGGTTCACTGCCGCAATACTGGGAACTTTCTGCTGGCTCTAAATTTCAATCAGCTCTTACCCTCACGACGACTGGCCGAGCAATTGCGAGTAGGCTTCTGAACCGCAGCACTTCTGCGTAACTGGCTCGCAAAGCGTGTTTATCCACCTTTCAAGGAGAACATATTGCACTGCGTCAGTACCACACTTTTATGGATAGAAGCTAAAAGACTCCACCTCTACGGATAACATCTGCACCTGCCTGCAGAAGTGCAGATTCCCGTTCAACCACAGAATAGCGTGCTAGCCTGCTTGTTCCTTCAAAAATGTTGCACGAACAAATACGAGCAGCAGTCATACAGATCTCTACACTTGTTTTCCAAAGGTTTGAAGCTCGTCTTGATGCTCTTGCTTGTATGTTATTTAAAACTTGGGTTGTTTTGAAGATCAGCCTTATGCAAACACAATTAGTATATTTTTATATTTACCCAGACATGTCTCGACACCTGTTTGTGGTGGGTCAAATTTTTATTTCTGTAAAGTACAATATCAAATTTATAATAATCTATGTGACGTAGGCCTAAGAATTAAAATATATGCAGTTTCCTTTGTTTTGTTTAGACGCTCACCTTAGAATTACATCACTAAATGAACTGCATTATTATACAGCGGTTTTTGTGCTCTTTTTCGTCGTTTTTTTTCCACTGTGTAAAATAAGTGCACTGAATAGCAGTTGATCGAGACACCAACAGAGACATGCAACAGGACGAAAAATGTAAGTACAGAAACGCACACAACCTCTACCCACGAAACAGCTCTTCACAAATACTGAATAATTTTCTTAATGGTCAGTTTGCCGATGACATGCTGTCAAGAAAAGGAAAAAAAAACGACGAAAAAGAGCACAAAAACAGTTGTATAAAATGCAGTTCTTTTAGCGATGTAACTTTAAGGTGAGCGTCTAAACAAAACGAAGCAAAATGCACATATTGTTATTCTTTGGCCTACAACAGTTAAATTATTATGAATTTGATATTGTACTTTGCAGAAATAAAAATTTGACGCGCAGAAGATGACACATAGGTGTCGAAACATGTCTGGGTAAATATAAAAATATATTAATTTTATCTGCATAAAGCTGATCTTTAAAACAACCCAGCCGATCTCTATATTTGGACCTGTACTCCGTATTCCAATTAATAGAGTACTGTCGAAGGTACTTCCAGAACTTTCCTTTTCGTTGAACAAATTGGGCACTGGAGAAAGGCTTGCCGCTAAGCCTTCGCACGAATTCCAATTTATCGGATTTTCCCTTCGTGGTTATTTCTCGACATGTATGTTGGAAGGAAGTAAGATCTTCTCCGACTCTGTGTGTAATGTCCGGTCTCGTCTTTTAATTTGTAAATCTCTCTGTGATGCGTAACACCACTCTCGTAGCACTTTGCCACTGAAGCCTGACGAGAATCTCCGTAAAAGTCACACACACACACACACACAAGAATCAGTGACAAAACGCACTGTTCTTCTTTGGCTCTTCTTTATCTCCTCTGTAAGCCCTACATGGTTAGGTTGCCAGAACGACAAGAAATTTCAAAACTAATCTGTTAAGCTATTGTTTATTGGATGCAGTAAATATCCTTAGGATTTTATACTGATTCTTGGCCTAGCTTCTGCTGCTCCTATAACTAGATTTATGGATTTTTTTATATCTTTTCCGTTGCCACTTTTAACTTTTGCTTTCATTCTCTACTGTTTACTATATATTGTCTGATTCGTCTCCTACAGGTGTAAAACTATTATTAATCTTCGTGTCGTTGCATTTTTTTTCGCTCGACTTGTGTTACATACAAGTGCAAGTTAATGATTGACGTGATTTCTACTGGTAACAGGTTGTTCAACCTGCGTCTCGTACGAGTATGAGACATTATCGATGTAACAGAGAAATCTAGTGTGTTCATTTTCAAATGAGAGTTATACAGGGTTTTCATTTCGTACGTGACATGTTGACATTTTTGCATTGAACGATGCGTTGTTAGCTTTGTAATGATGTCTGTTTCAGTCATTTCAAAATTTCAAGGTTATTCGAAATGGAAAATTGATTTCCTAAGATATTTGTTTGTATCTCTCTATCCCTACAGGCTCAGTTTTGATGTTTCTTGTAGCGTCAAATTTATTATTCCTGTTGCTTTCTACATAAATGCATGTCACTGTATTATCATTATTACTGATATATTCAATTTCTGTTCAACCCCCATTTAATACTTACTAATAATGCGTGGCAGGTTACAATAAAGGCATAAAATTTTACATCGGAGTGACACTTACAGGCGACTGTGATGCACATTCTTTTTTATACTATGTGATTTTTTTCTGTGGTGTTATATATTAGCATTTCTTACCAGAGTAGCATATTTTGCTCCATTCAGAGTTTTTGTCTTGAACATTACGTTGTAAATAGGTTTGCTAAGGTGATTTTTTGTATTTTACTTTTCTACAGATCTGAAGATAGTGGTTACTTAAGACCGAAACTTAGCTAGTAATCATACTTTAGTTGTAGTAGGTAAATTCGATCTAAAAATTAAAAGACTTTTGTAAAAAGAAATTATTTTAAAATTTAGTAAATATGGTAAAAGTTGTCAGATAGAAACAACGTTACAGCCGAAAACTTTCTGTTTCTATATTTCAAGTATGGACTGTGTAACCGGAAACGAGTTGTGTCCTCTGTGGTCATGGAATGTCGCAGCTATCAAAAGGAAAAATCGTCACGCGCTGCATCAGTGCACATAACTGTTATCTGCTTGGAGCACAATGTCCAAGAGAGTAACAAAGGCAGATTCTTAACACAGTAAATTTCGCAGAATGTCAACTATCTTGTGAGTTGAGATTTGGAAAAGGCCACTTGAGACACAAGAATGTGTTAGACGCGTATGTTGATGGGCCGTTTTTAGCAAAGATTAGTATTGAACACTGTGGTGTTCACATGAAACCTCCCTGATCTTAAAAGGCAACAACAAAAAATTGTGTAAATCGCGGACTTCTAGATAAGCTTAAGTATGTACCGATCATGGACGGCATCTTGTAATCGGTCATGTTGAATCTAAGGCAATTTTTTAAAATGGAAAATGAATCAAGTGATATAGCAAATAACCTCAGAATTTTCTGACAAGTTCATTCCTGTAAACTGATTCGAAGTAGCAGTTACGTTTCAAAAGTTACACCTTTTTTCTTGCAGGTAACTGAAGTTGGCTTTGACGAAGGAAGAGGGGATTGAGGTCATTTTCATGTCTAAAAACGGATTTTCGGTGCTATAGTGACAGATCTCAACAACCGGCACTCAGAAAGACCTCCAATTCCACACAACACTGTCAGGTGCTAAATTCCCAAACTCAGAGAAACTGGGACTGTGGTTGACAAGGTACAGAGGGACAGACCAAAGAGCGCTGCTGACCATACAACCTCAACGATGGTTTTGGCGTCCTCGGTGAGGAGCCCACACTTCCACACGACGTTTGTCACCAGAATTTGTAATTAGTCACTCATGGATTGTGCGAAAGCTTCATGCTTACAACGGCAAAACCATTCAAGATACAGCTACTCTAACACCTAGCAGAGGATGACTCAGACAGACGTATGCAGTTTCGCATGTTGGCGCTATAATACGAGGTGTGGCTAGAAAAAAACCGGACTAGTACTGGTGAAACAATAAAACGAATGCAATAAGGCTGAAAGTCGCGTGGCCTGTCACGTGACTCTCGCTCCGCCTACTGCTCGAGTTTCATCTGCCTCCTGTACTCAGTCTGCCCGTGGCGTTTGTTTTAAGTAGTTGACGTTTCGTCTGTGCGTCGGAAAATGTTGAGTGTACAGAAAGAACAGCGTGTTAACATCAAATTTTGTTTCCAACTAGGAAAATCTGCAAGTGAAACGTTTGTAATGTTACAACAAGTGTACGGCGATGATTGTTTATCGCGAACACAAGTGTTTGAGTGGTTTAAACGATTTAAAGATGGCCGCGAAGACACCAGTGATGACACTCGCACTGGCAGACCATTGTCAGCAAAAACTGATGCAAACATTGAAAAAATCGGTAAACTTGTTCGACAAGATCGCCGTTTAACAATCAGAGCAGTGTCTGAGTTAACAGGAGTTGACAAGGAAAGTGTTAGGCAGATTCTTCATGAAAGTTTAAACATGAGCAAAGTGTGTTCAAAAATGGTTCCATAGTGTCTCACAATTGAACAGAAGGAACGCCGAAGAATTATTTGTTCTGACATCCTGGAAAACATTGAAAGTGATCCCATCTTCTTACAAAATGTTATTACTTGCGATGAATCGTGGTTTTTTACTTACGATCCCGAAACTAAACGTCAATCGATGCATTGGAAAACTCCTGGTTCTCCACGACAAAAAAAAGCACGAATGTCAAAATCGAAATTCAAGGCAATGATGATTGTTCTTTTTGACATCAAAGGGATTGTGCACATTGATTGGGTACCAGAGGGACAAACAGTGAATCAGCATTACTACATTAGCGTCCTGGCTACCCTACGTGAGCGAGTACGGAGAAAACGGAACGATTTGTGGAGAAAAAAGTCATGGATCCTTCACCAAACAATGCCCCAGCTCACAGTGCGTTGTCAGTGAAGACGTTTTTGGCAAAACACAACATTCCCATCTTAGATCATCCACCCTACTCACTGATTTGGCCCCCTGTGACTTTTTTCTTTTCCCTAAAGTCAAGTCAGCTTTGAAAGGAACTAGATTTGAGACTGTTGAAGCAGTAAAAGAAAAAGCGACGGAAGTAATGTATGGACTTACCGAAAATGATCTGCAGCATTGCTATGAACAGTGGAAAATTCGTATGGAGCGGTGTAGAGACCGAGGAGGAGAGTACATTGAAGGAGATAACATGAAATTGTAAATAATTGTAAATAAATGTTTTTTCCAGCATCAGTCCGGTTTTTTTCTAGCCGCACCTCGTAAGTTCAACAACATCCCTCTTTTGCACAAGGTAATTCCTTCAGTGATGAGACAAAGTTTTGTGTCAGTGCTGAAGTCAACCGTCATAACCACAGATGCTAGAGTGGCCAGAATTCACACCGGATGGAACCTACCACTTGGTAGGTTGTGACGCAAAGGTCCTGGGGTGGGGCGGAATATGGGGTACCCGTGCAATTGGACCTATTTTCATTTACCAGAACCGAAATGCTCAACGCTGCCGGAAATGCTGCAAGAGTGGTGTTTCCTTTAGTTCTGAGTGAAGATGGCAGTTTTCCCACTTGCTTTCAACAGCATGGGGCTCCACCGTAATGCGGAGCAGTTGTTCGTCAGTTTCCTGATCATTGGATTGGCCGACGTGGTTCTATAGAACGGCCCCCCAGATCACCTGATCTCACACCACTTATCTGTGTCGTCATTTAAAGCAGCTCGTATATGCAGAGAAAATAAGAAGCAGACGCCATTTCGAGCAACGCATTGAAGAAAGGTGTGCCAGCATTTCTGACGAAATCGTTCTGCAAGTGCACGACGACTGGATTCAGCGCCTTCAAATGTGCATTGACCGAGAGGGACACCATGTTGAACACATTAATTGGATGCCCTTTATGGAGAACATTGCAGCTTATAATTCCAACGAAAAAGTGTTGTAACTTTTGAATCGTAATCGCTACTTCGAATTTGTTTACAGGAATGAACTTGTCAGAAAATGCTAATGTTATCTGATATACCACTCGACCCACTTTCCATTTAAAAAAAAAATTACTTAGATTCAAGATGGCCGATTTCAAGATGGCGCCTATGGTCGGCACAGACCGCAAAAGCCACATCACTTCACCCGTGCCTTGCTGTAATATTCAGGTATTCGCATTCCTGCAGGGTTTTTGACATGAAGGGTGTATTGCGGCTTTTGACTCACACTGTGTCTACAGGGTAAATCACGTAGGACATAACACCCCTTTTATTTCGTGAACGGTTACACAAATTGAAATGCGGTTTTCGGCAACCGTTAGAGCGTCGGTGGGCACGAATCGTTTCTTTGGTTTATGTTTGTAGCGCAAGTATCAAGGGAGAATTGAAGCAAGTATGCTTTCTTAAATAGAATCGCGTAATTTTCACAGCTGCATTCGATAGCTTCTGAGAAGACAATTTACAGTCATATAGCGTTTGTTAATGTTGACTGAGACCTGAAGTAAAAAAAAAATTTAAAAAATCGATAAATATCCTACAGTGTGAGAACGCAGTGACCTGAAACCGCATTTTCGGTGCAGACACTGTCAGACAGGCGCCTCGGGCCAGGCTGCGTAGTTGTGTACCGTAAGGTAGGCCTCATCTCAAATTCATCTTTGTAACCATTTCTTTGTTCATGTGTGTGCTATGGAATTTCCCCTCTTTCCTTTTTCTCTTTGCTTCCTCCTTACACATCTTTCATGGCTCCTTATACGTCTATAATGACTTATGAGAGCTCAATATAGTACTACACTTAACATAATTATTGTACTGCCTCCTATAGTAACAATTTATGCAGAGAATATGCATTATAAGGAATCTCAATGAATAACTTAAGTGTAGGAGGTAAATTCAACCAGAAAATTCATTAAGTTAGAGCAATGCATGCTGTTATGCCACATCATCTGTTAAAACGATATGACAAATGGTCTGGAATGTCACACGTGTTAGTATATATATACGGGGTGGACCATTCATAGTGTCCGGCCAAATATCTCACGAAATAAGCACCAAACGAAAAAACTACAAAGAACGAAACTCGTCTAGCTTGAAGGGGGAAACCAGATGGCGCTATGGTTGGCCTGCTAGATGCCGCTGTCATAGGTCGAACGAATATCAACTGCGTTTCTGTTAAAATAGGAACCCCCATTTTTTATTACATATTCGTGTAGTACGTAAAGAAATATGAATGTTTTAGTTGGAGCACTTTTTTCGCTTTGTGATAGATGGCGCTGTAATAGTCACAAACGTGTAAGTACGTGGTATCACGTAACATTTCGCCAGTGCGTACGGTATTTACTGCGAGATACATTACCAGTGTTAAAATGGACCGTTTACCAATTGCGAAAAACATCGATATCGTATTGATGTATGACTATTATGAACATAATGCCCAACGGGCGTGTGCTATGTACGCTCCGCGGTATCCTGGACGACATCATCCAAGTGCCCGGACCGTTCGCCGGATAGTTACGTTATTTAAGGAAACAGAAAGTGTTCAGCCACATGTGAAACATCAACCACAACCTGCAACAAATGATGATGTCCAAGTAGGTGTTTTAGCTGCTGTCGCGGCTAATCCGCACATCAGTAGCAGACAAACTGCGCGAGAATCGGGAATCTCAAAAACGTCGGTGTTGAGAATGCTACATCAACATCGATTGCACCTGTACCATATTTCTATGCACCAGGAATTGCATGGCGACGACTTTGAACGTCGTGTACAGTTCTGCCACTTGACACAACAGAAATTACGGAACGATGACATATTTTTTGCACGCGTTCTATTTAGCGACGAAGCGTCATTCACCAAAAGCGGTAACGTAAATCGGCGTAATATGCACTATTGGGCAATGGAAAATCCACGATGGCTGCGACAAGTGTAACATCAGCGACCTCGGCGGGTTAATGTATGGTGCTGCATTATGGGAGGAAGGATAATTGTCCCCCATTTTATCGATGGCAGTCTAAATGGTGCTGATTTCCTACGTAATGTTCTACCGATGTTACTACAAGATGTTTCACTGCACGACAGAATGGCGATGTACTCCCAACATGATGGATGTCCGGCACATAGCTCGCGTGCGGTTGAAGCGGTATTGAATAGCATATTTTATGACAGGTGGATTTGTCGTCGAAGCACCATACCATGGCCCGCACGTTCACCGGATCTGACGTCCCCGGATTTCTTTCTGTGGGGAAAGTCGAAGGGTATTTGCTATCGTGATCTATTGACAACGCCTGACAACATGCGTCAGCGTATTGTCAATGCATGTGCGACCATTACGGAAGGCGAACTACTTGCTGTTGAGAGGACTTACTTTACTTTTTCGTGTACAGAAACTCAATTTGTTTGCCCAGTATTGGGCAATAACCAATGCTTCTTCTTTAGCCAGCCATAGATCGTCGAATGTGCATCTGTGGGGGCAGGCACTGCACGAAAGAATGGCGATGTACTCTCAACATGATGGATGTCCGGCACATAGCTCGCGTGCGGTTGAAGCGGTATTGAATAGCATATTTTATGACAGATGGATTGGTCGTCGAAGCACCATACCATGGCCCGCACGTTCACCGGATCTGACGTCCCCGGATTTCTTTCTGTGGGGAAAGTTGAATGATATTTGCTACCGTGATCCACCGACAACGCCTGACAACATGCGTCAGCGCATTGTCAATGCATGTGCGAACGTTACGGAAGGCGAACTGCTCGCTGTTGAGAGGAATGTCGTTACACGTATTGCCAAATGCATTGAGGTTGACAGACATCATTTTGAGCATTTATTGCATTAATGTGGTATTTACAGGTAATGACACTGTAACAGCATGCTTTCTCAAAAATGATAAGTTCACAAAGGTACATGTATCACATTGGAAAAACCGAAATAAAATGTTCAAACGTACGTACGTTCTGTAGTTTAGTTTAAAAAACGTACCTGTTACCAACTGTTCGTCTAAAATTGTGAGCCATATGTTTGTGACTATTACAGCGCCATTTATTACAAAGCGAAAAAAGTGGTCCAACTAAAAAATTCATATTTCTTTACGTACTACACGAATATGCAATTAAAAATGGGGGTTCCCATTTAAAAAAAACGCAGTTGATATCCGCTTGACCTATGGCAGCACCATCTAGCGGGCCAACCATAGCACCATCTGGTTTCCCCCTTCAAGCTAGAAAAGTTTCGTTGTTTGTAGTTTTTTTTCTTTTGACGATTATTTCGTGAGATATTTGGCCCGGTCGCGATCCTACGCCATGAGAAAAAAAAAATAAAGCTAAAAAGTAAAAAAGGCATCATTAGTATTCCATATACTTCCGGCATATTGCCTTCCCATATCACACCTCACAAGTGATGAACTTAAACTGGTGGAAAATATTGTTATGACATCGCTCCATACGTTTGTAAAGTTTATCTGCTAGACAAAGAAAGGGCAGAATAGTGCTACAGAATTCAGTAGAAGCTAAACTTTTGCGTTCGTATAGCTACGTACAAAGGAGAAAGAAAATTTCATTCAGCAGTGTAAACAAGAAAACAGACACTAGCACAAAGACACGTCAGAAAAGATCAGTGTCCTATCATATGCTTCGAAACTTTAAACAGTCTGACGTTTCTTGCCGGCCGAAGTGGCCGTGCGGTTAAAGGCGCTGCAGTCTGGAACCGCAAGACCGCTACGGTCGCAGGTTCGAATCCTGCCTCGGGCATGGATGTTTGTGATGTCTTTAGGTTAGTTAGGTTTAACTAGTTCTAAGTTCTAGGGGACTAATGACCTCAGCAGTTGAGTCCCATAGTGCTTAGAGCCATTTGAACCATTTTTTGACGTTTCTAGCCCAGCAAAATACTTCGAAGACAGTACGGAGTAGCAATCAATGCTGAGCCAAACTTTGCAATTCACTTTTCGTGCACAAATGGAGACAAAATCGTACACTTATCGAAATATTGTAAAGTTTCCAACACTTCTCATTTGTTGTGTTGTTTCGATAAAAAAAATTACAGTATATGTTCAGTAAAAAGACTGAAAAGTTTGCTACAGATAATTAAATATTCCACATAAAAGAAATAATGGTGTATTCCCAAATCACATTACTGTCATTCACTATCTACCCATGTCTTTTCAGAAACTTACCTTTTACACGTATAAATACGAAATACATTCAGATGGCAGAAAAACTGACTATGACAAGAAACATGGTCTCTATGCCCTAACCATCGTACATTCAATCTTTCTCTATATTAATTGTCATAATCATTGCCACATTCTATTATAGTATGAGTGATAAATTTCATAATTATCATCTCGTGTACCTAACACACATGAAACTCGCTATCCTATTATAAAATTAATCATATTCGCTGTCTTCATATTAATATGCACTTCTAACAAAAATTCCCTACTCTTATTTTCACATAGACAACACCTCAAAGCTATAATCGGAAATATTTCACTTCCGCAAACAACTTCACTACCTCATAACAGATCCTGAAAAACTGTGAAACGTCCCCTTTTAACAATTATAAAAGACTGTGCTTAAGCTGAAACACAATATTTTTGTTAGCGCAACGCAATCTGACTTTCAATAATCCCTACAAAAGAATGGGCCCTGACTAACATTAAACTATACCTTTCACAAATCACTTACCTCACAAAAATCTTCGCTACTCAAGCTACTGCAATACAGCAAGCGCCACTACTGCCAGCTAAATAAAAGATTCAAACTATGGAAGGCACTAAC
This sequence comes from Schistocerca nitens, assembly GCF_023898315.1. Classification (NCBI taxonomy): domain Eukaryota; kingdom Metazoa; phylum Arthropoda; class Insecta; order Orthoptera; family Acrididae; genus Schistocerca; species Schistocerca nitens. The sequence goes on from NC_064620.1 coordinate 570,859,311, forward strand.
TACTGATTGGGATAGTTAGCAAATGAAAGATATTAATAGAGAACAAACACTGTATTTACCTTAATACTCATAATATATATAGCAGTTCATGACAAATTACAAAACTCCGCCACCTCTCTCCCCACATCCACCACTGCTGGCGGCTCACCTCCAACTGCGCAACGCTACGCGCTGTTCACAGCCAGCTGCCTAACACTACAATGGCGAGTATTACAACAATGCAAAGCAGCCACAGACTGCACACAGCACAGTCAGTGATTTTCATACAGAGGTGGCGTTACCAATAAAAAAACCTGAACAGCCTACTTACATAGCCCCCATGCTCCCCACAAAAAATTTTACAAATTGTTTTGGGCACTGGGCAATACATATTTGATAAAATTTTTCATAATCGTAATTACAATAACAAAGAAATCAAATGCACACACTTATTGATACAATGTTGGTCAAAAGCTAAAATTTTCTCACAGTCCATAAAGATAGTCCTGATCATTCATCATAATAGTAATTACAGTTTTTTTTTCACAAAGTCTCATTAGTAAAAGAAATTGCACACAGAAGTAGTGGATTTCCATGCAGTCTTGAAGAAGTAGTGTTGTCCTTCCAACGGAAAGACAGTGCTGACTCTTGACATGCTGACAGGTAATGGGCCACAACAGAGCAAACCCACAGCGGAGTCAATCGATGTTTTGAAGAATATCGTTTGGTAGGTTATCACAGAGCAGACCCACTGCAGTCCTGGTAGAGATTACGGTATTGGTGGACCACCAGAGGTGCAGACCCACTGCAGTCCTTGTAGAAATAATGGTTCTGGTGGGTCATCAAAGATGCAGACCCACTGTAGTCCTTGTAGAGATGGCCAGCAGCCATCTGTTGCGACTGTGTGGTGAAACACGTATGTTGTGCGGCAGCGATGCTGAGACATTGTAGAATCTCTGACCAGAGCAGTTGCGCTCGACTCGCAGTAGCGAGCAGTCAGCCAGTCTGCAGTAGTCAGTCCTCAGTAGTGCTTGGAGTCGGTTGCTAGCAGTAGCGGAGAGCAGTCGGCGGGGGTCGGCATCGCAATGGTCGAGATTCAGGACGAGGTATAATTTATTTAAATAAATAATCATGCAGCTTTGCGCTCATCAGATAATGTAACGAACACTCATTGTAATTTAACTTTCAAAAATCGCCCCCAATAATAATTTTGATTTAAAAGCAATTTTAGAGACAATCATTCAAATTTCCTTCCATTTCCTTTTAACAAAGATTTTTAAAAGGTACTTCCAATGCTTTTCATGCAAGCGCCAGAGAACAATAAGAGCAGAATTTTGACATGCAGTTTCACTAAGGTAAGAAATTTATTCTCGTTTCGCACAGGGCAAACACCGACTTTTCGGTTGAATTGAGTTTAGGTTATCATTACAGTTTCATTATTATGGGATTAGCGTTCATTATTTAATGGGAATTTGTACTTGAGTCAGATAGCGAGCTTTCATTTAATTGTCTTTGCCATTAATATTCTTGTGGGGAGTTTATACTTAGCTGTGGCACCATTTCTAATAAATATTGTTTTTAAAATTTCTGTGGGAAGGTCACACTTAGCTGTGGCTCCATTACTAATAAATATAGTTATAGTCTTTTTAGAATTTGTTGTGGGGAGGTTACACTTGGCGACACCCGGTCCAGGATCGTATTTCGTAGAGAATCTTTTGAAAAACAGTCAGATATCTGCTCTTATTTGCTTAAATATAATTTTAATTTGGCGCAACGCTTTTACTAATCTTGTGACTTTCTTACTACAGGTCAACGGCAATTCGTTGCTCTGTTGTATTTGTGTGTTGATTTTGTATTTGTGCTTATTTCTTTTTTGAATAATTGTGACTACTGTAAAAATGCCGCGAAAGACTGTGAATAGTGTATCGCGAGGTATTGTGAATGAAGTTACCGACTCAAACAATTTTACCAATAATACTGGTGACACGCAGTGTAATGATGACAATGCTGTGTTCACTAACAGTCAGTGCGTTCCAATCGCGAATGACGACTTTTACCTTAATGATGAACAAACGAACTCGGTTATGTCTTCTGTTGATTTGACGACAATCAATGACGCGGGACGCTCTATTGTAATGAGCGCTGCACAGCCTAACACAACCGGTTTACTAAATTCACGTGACGAACAGACAAATTTGTCTAATGAAAATGATCAGTGTACGGAAAGTACGCCGGACTTATTTAATTCCGAAATAATGTCTAACAGTGTACATCTGACTGACAAACCTTCTTGTAAATCGCAAAATAACCAAATGGTTACAGAAAGCGAAACGATTCCAGATCCACCATTAATCAGCACAGAGAATAGAAATGTTAATTTTGGCTCAGATCAAATTATGGCACTATTGCTGCAACGAATTAACCAAATTATTGAAAAACAAGACAACAATGAAGTAAATCTCAAACAACTTAGTGAACAGGCTAAACAACAGAGTGAAAAACAAGACAATCTAAATGAAAAATTAGACAATCTTAATGAAAAACAAGACAAACAGAGTGAAGATTTCAAACGACTGAGAGAGCAGAACAAACAAGATAACGAAAATCTCAAACAACACTTAAATGAAAAATTAGATAACAATTCCAGACAGTTAAGTGAACAAATTAGAGCCGTTGCCGCGCAGTGTCATGACACTAAGGAAAAGTTACGCGAAGAAATTGAGACTTGTTCACGAAAAAGTAGTGAAGAAATTAAGTCTGTTGCTCAGGATTTAAAGGAAATGCAAACAGCTGCAACAGAAACACTTAGAGCGGAAATCAGTACAGTCGCTAAACAATGCTCTGAAAAAGCTACACAATTACGCGACGAGTTTAAAGCAATGACGGTAGAACTTTCGCGCACAATGGATGAAAAGATTGACGCAAAATTCGAACAACAGAACACACAAATTAACGAACGTCTTAGTCTTCACATAGAAAACAGTAATACGCGTTTTCGTAAATTTATTGATGATCAAAATAAAGTAAAACGCCAGGTAATGGAAACAATCACTGCACAGAGACAAGAAGACAAACGTAAAATGTTTGCGAAGGCAAAAACGTATGTAGACAATAATATTGCCACAGTTTCGGACAAAATTAATACCATCGAACAGTCAAACACAGAATTACGTGACGAAATTTCTGATCTGAAATCGAAAACAGATACACACACAGCAGATATTCAAACAGTGACCGATAGACTCGAACAATTAGAACTAACACAGGATTCCGATGTCATGAAAGCTGATGTTAGAAAGCTGAACGAAACCACACGTAAATTGCAAAACCAGATTAACGCCTCTGATTTTAAAACCGATGATCAGGTTAAAATACTGACTGAAAAATGTGAAGAATTGGCCAGTCGTATTGACGTCATAGAAAATACTAATGACAATAAATCAGACGATACTTCACCGGTTTCATTTAATCAAACACCTGAATTTCAAAATTTGCAGCAGACAATTAATGAGATTGATTCGTCTAATAACACGTTGCGTAGAAAGTTGTCAAGTTTACAACAGGAAGTAACAGAGATGAAAAACATTTCGGTTAATAACACAGCACAGCAGACGCCACTGTTCGAACATTTGCCAGACTCACGCAGCGCGTGTAATTTGAGTAATCTACAGAGAGTACGGGACTTAGATTCCGAACAACCACAGTTCAACAGATTTTCTTGCAATCCTGATCCTGTTCCATCATACAGAGATGATAATTTCGATTACAAACATTTTCTGTCAGTAAGAAAATTTAAAGTGTTTAAAAACGACAGAACACAGATTCACCCACTGGATTGGATACAACAGTTTAGCTTTGCTTTTCCACCGACTTGGCCTGTTACGCACAAACTGGAATTTATTTGCAGCTTTTTGGAAGGCGAACCGGCAACTCGTATGAGGCCGATCGCGAGACAATGTTATTCAGTAGAGGAATTTCAGAATGCTTTTCTATCAGCGTATTGGTCGAAGACGACACAGCGCGGAATTAAAGATCAGTTAATTAGTCTACCGAACTATGAGAACTCAAATTTTCCGAGTGTGTCGCAATTCTTTGAGCACATGGTCCAGCAAAATCAGTATTTAAGTGAACCGTACAGTGAATCTGCACTTATTCAATTATGTATCTCTAAATTACCACGGTCATTAAGAGTTTCACTTCTAACCGGTCAACAAAAGGAAAACATTTCAGCATTCAGAGATCTATTGCAGCTTTTAGAAGTGCAGCAATCTGATTATTCTTTCGTAAACAAAAATTTTTCGTATAGTAATCAAAGTCAACAAACTTACAGTAATTACGATCAGGGACGTAATTTCAACAGGAAAAGTAACAGACACTTTAGGAACGACAACCACCAGAACTTTAATAACAGGCAAAATTCTCATTATCAATATCATCAAAATATTCAGCAACAGGAACCACCTTTTAGTAACAATAGACGTTTTCCACTACAACAGCATGAAAACCAGCCGGTTAGAATACTTAACCAACAATGGAATGCACAAGGTCAACCAGGCTTTAATGTTTCGCCGCGTGCACGTATAGTCCCTGATACAACAAATGGTAACGCACGGCAGCAAAGGAACAACTACGTACAGAAAACACAGTATTTCAATTCCTATCGCAATGCACCGTATAGGAACGACTATTACGACAGACGTAGAAATGATGAGCACAATTATCAGCGTACATATAATAACAGTCGGTCGTACCAACAGCAAAATGATCAGCAACAACATATTCTCGTGAACGAACCCGACAGTAGGTATCATCCAGAGCGTAATGCGTCTGGAAGAAGTAATAGAACTGTTCAAATTGTAGAAATGCCACAACGTCCTCCTGACAATAATAGCACGTCAGATAGAATCTGACTAAATACTGTACAGGACGCATCTTCCAATAACACAAGCACTAGTTTTGACACGCAAAATGTTATTCACGAAAATGTAATTACGTTTGACGACATCAGAGACACTCTTTTGCAGGAAAAACCAGTTATTCAGAAAACCATTTCACATCCTGTCATCGAAATTAAAATTGGTTCAACGAAATTTTCAGCAGTAATTGATTCCGGATCACCTATGTCAGTAATAAATGAGGAAACTTTTAATGAGTGTAACAAAGAAAATACCTATCCCACACTACCATTAGGCAAAACGAAAGTGAAAGGAGCAGTATCAAGTAAAGGTGTAGACGTTAAATTACAGACACATTTGTCATTTTGTATTGGAGGTCATACATTTCATTCAAATTTTTGGATTGTTCCTTTATTGACAACAGACGTAATTTTAGGTACTAATTTTCTCGTACAATACGACGCAGTGGTTGATTTTCAGAATTCTTATTTAATGTTAAAGGATGAAAATGTACAACTTGCTTTAGAATTTCAGCACTCATTATCTGCGGAAGAACAAACAATTAACCGCACAGAGGTCATTTCCGCAACACGTAACATAGGCTGTAATTCCGCATTGTTCACAGACACGTACGTACACAACTATAATACTCCAGACGAAGCTGACTACGACGTTATGCAGATGATTTCTGATAAGGTTAAACAAAGCAGTGCAAATACAGACGACGAACGAACGCAATTACATAAAATTCTTTTACAACAAGCTCCAGTTTTCGACAACATTCCTGGTACTATGTCCGGCTTTATGTACGAATTTCAAGTCAAACAGCACGACACATTTAAAGCAAAGCATTATCCCATTCCATATATCCACAGAGAACAAGTTAAAAAAGAATTGCAGGATATGCTCGATCAAGGAATTATTGAACCAGCAGTTAGCCCGTACATAAACCCGCTGCATATTGTTAAGAAAAAGGATGGCTCACTTCGCCTCGTACTTGATTCACGTCACATTAATGACATTATTATTAATGAAACAGATCGACCACAGACATTAGAAGAACTACTACAGAAATTTCACGGTACAGCTATTTATTCCACATTAGATTTGAAATCGGGATTTTGGCAAATACAACTTCATCCGAATTGCAGAAAGTATACAGCTTTTCTCTGTTTTGGTGACTGTTATCAATTTTGTAAATTACCGTTCGGCCTAACTATTTCTTCTGCTGCTTTTATTCGCGGTTTGAACACAATACTTCCGACAGAACTTAAAGACAGAATTACGACGTACGTAGACGACATTCTTATTGCAGAAGCTAACTGGTCTGAACATAATCTGATTTTAGAACGACTATTGCAAACTTTCCATGCACAAGGACTTACAGTTAACCTCAGTAAATCGCATTTTGGTAAAACTTCTATAAAATTTCTTGGACACGTAATTTCAGCTGAAGGCATTGCGCCTGATCCAGAAAAACTTCAAGCTCTACGTGACATTACTGTTCCTACAACAAAGAAACAATTACGCAGTTTTTTGGGCTTAATTAACTTTTTTCGTAAATTTATTCATCACTCTGCTTTAGACACGCCTAGATTATGCCAATTAACAGGTAAAAACACTATTTGGTCATGGGATAAGCAAGCACACTCTGAATTCGTGAACCTGAAACATGCTTTGTTGAATGCTCCACTTTTATCGCACCCAGACCTTACTAGAAATTTTTCTATTGCCACCGACAGTTCCAACACAGCTTTAGGCGTACACATTTTTCAGGAAATTGAAGAAGATGGCTCAACAGTAATTAAAAACATCGCATTTGCAAGCCGCATTTTGTCACCTGCTGAACGAAATTACTCCGTTACAGAACTAGAAACATTATGTGTTGTTTGGGCTTTTACGAGATTTAGGCACTTTCTTTATGGCAGACATACCACCGTTTACACAGATCACAGAGCTATACAATTTTTACTTTCAGCTAAATTTACTCACGACAGATTAAGCAGATGGAAACTGTATTTACAGGAATTTAATTTTACGATTGTTCACATTCCCGGCACACAAAATGTTATAGCAGACGCACTTTCTCGTTCTCTCAGCAACAATCAGCAAGACGTAGCAACCAACTTCTGCAAAGCAAATTTCAGCATCATGTACATTCAACAAGTTGCATTTGAAAATTTTATTTCATCATCATTACAGGACATAGCAAAAGAGCAAAGTAAAGACAATGTGTGGAAAGAAATTAAACACTTTTGGCAAGATAAGAATAATGTTACGATTAGAAACCACTACACTGTACGCAATGACATTCTGTTTCGCCGCTCTCATCCAGACAGTAACAATTGGTTATTATGCATTCCTGACGAACTGGTTAACAAATTAATCTGGTACACTCATTTAAGCTACGCACATTATGGAGCAAGAAAATGTTTTCTGATACTGGGACAGAACTGTTATTTTGCCAGCATGGAAAAACGTATACGACGAGTTTTAGCGTCATGCAAAATTTGCCAGAAAGCTAAGTCTGACACCACTTCACATATTCCTCCATTATACCCCATTATACCTGTTAAATTAAGACATATGGCCGCAGTAGACATTTTTGGTCCAATTCCGAGAACTAATAGAGGTTTTTGCTACATCTTTGTCGCTGTTGAACTCACTTCAAAATTTGTTACCTTCACTCCGTTACGCAAAGCTACTGCTAAAACTGTTTCGAAAGCATTTGTAAAGCATTTCTTATTTCATGTAGGGCATGTGATGAAAGTAATTTCTGACAATGGATCACAATTTCGTTCTGTCATATGGACACGCATGTTACGAGCTAGAAACATTTCTCCGATTTATATATCCAAGTACCACGCCTCTTCGAACCCTTGTGAACGACTAATGAAAGAAATTGGTAAACTGTGTAGAATATACTGCCACAAAAGACATGTTAATTGGGACACACACGTACACTCATTTCAAGATGTAATTAATTCCATTCCAAATGAATCCACTATGCTACCTCCGTCTGTTATACTGAAAAACGTTGAACCACCAAACAAAATCAAAGAGTTAGTAAATTTTCCTACATCTCGTCGATTACGACACCACGAAATAATTGACATTGCGCTGAACAACATCAAACGTGCCGCAGAGCGCCGGAGAAGACAGCAAAAACAGGTTTGTAGACGCCGAGACTTTCACGTTGGACAGAAGATATTAGTACGTACACATTATTTATCCAGCAAATTAAAAGGTAAGTGCAGTAAATTTGAACTTCTATATGCAGGTCCATATCGGATTCGCAGCATTCCTCATCCCAATGTTGTACACGTCGAAACTCTGAGAACCAGAAAATCGAAAGGCAACCATCATGTGTCAAACATTAAACCCTTTATCGAACGAAACCACTTTACGATGTAACATGCTATGAGGCCGTTTACACATTTTATAACCACTTATGCAATTATATTCACATGACTAATTACTGATGATTATCGTATTTTTTCTTGGCAAGTGCCCGGCAAGGTAAGGTTAGCAGGTCGCTTTTCTTGTCGTTACACATCAGACCGTGCATATTTTCCAGATGAACTTACACATTTTGTGACCACTTATGCAATTACATTTATGTGACTACCTATTGATGATTATCGTATTTTTTCTTGGCAAGTGCCCGGCAAGGTAAGGTTAGCAGGTCGCTCTTCTTGTCGTTACACACTAGACCGTGCATTTTTTCAGATGAACTTACGCATTTTATGAATAATTATGCAATTCTCTATAATGACGCATTAATTTTATCAAATTCTCTCTCCATTGAAGTCTTTAATTATCGCATCTATTAACTACACTACATATAAGCTGAACACAACGAATGTCACATTTTGTCTTTCTTATGTATGTACAATTGTTTTCATGTTTTGTTTGTATGCACTGTGAACTAGTTAAGGTATAACACACACCATTTGACTTTGACATTTTGCCTTGTGATATCTCAACATCGTGACTGTTTTACATTTTCCTTTTTTGCTGCTGCATTACGATATTCTCTGTACACTTTTTGCCTTTAAACACTGTCTGTGTTTTGAGATATTACGTTTTCTGTCATGTTATGTTGTATGCTTAATTGAGTCACCATTAACCAGTCACTATTTAATGGGTATATGATTTAAATGCAAGACATTAATCTTTGTTCATCAATTTCAGAAATAAATGATGCGTACAGGAAATGAATTAAACAGAAGTGGGAATTTCACCTATGGAATAAACGAAAGAAGATGCAATAAGCTAATGAGGACGAGTAAATGGATCAGAATTAACAAGCATTAACCAGAATATATTATACACATCGCAGAATAGCAGTCTTAACTAATTTTTTCTTTCAGAATACAAAGCGATTGATGCAAGCTGTCAGACAGAACTACACATTTTAGTTTTAAGTGATGAAATATGCTAGGGATTAGGAATAGTTGTGTGATGAATAATGTAATGATTTTTGCAGATGATAATGAATGCTGATAATGAACAATGATGAAGAATATGGTACTATGAATAATGAAGTTTTTGTTTACAGGTGATGATAATGATGGAGTTATGATGATATGAATAATGAAGTTTTTCTTTACAGATGAGGATAATGTTGAAGTTATGTATTTATGCTATGTAGTTATTTAAGTATTTGTTGCAGTTTACTTTGACAGCAGGTGTTATATTGCGTAGTAGGATGACTGAAGGTTTTGGAAAGGACAGCTATGGAACACATTTTTTATACACATTTCACTACCTGTTAATTCGAAGTTCACTACTTTTCAGCATAGTCTGCGTTTCTTCTTTCAGCTCAATAATCCATTTTGTATTTTTCTTTCAGGAGAAGCTTTTTATGATAGTTACTAAACTTGTTACTTATTATACCTGTTCTAGTACTTGCATTTTTCTTACCCACTTGTGTCTATCATTTATAAATGTGATAACCTTGCTACAGCTGACTCATGACGAATGACGTTACACAATCTTTTCATTTATAGGAACAACCTAGAAGCAATTTTTTCTCTTATTTCTTCTTGCTTTCCCTTATAATTACCCAAAGCAATGCATTGCTAGCAGAAAAAACAAAATGTATTAACAGTCCCAGATAATGTCACTAGTTTATGATAATTCTGAATAACACTGATCAGCTGTGAATAATATGTCACTTGAATAATGACTTCTTAATGATACCAAAACATAATTGCCACTATCTATTGTAATGAAAGTACTTATAATGCCCATGCTTATTAATGCTACTAATGTTTTGTACTATTCAATACTTGCTGGCCACTGAGTGCCCATAATTAATGTAACTTATAATGCCCATGCTTATTAATGCTACTAATGTTTTGTACTATTCAATACTTGTTGGCCACTGAGTGCCCATAATTAATGTAATTACTTATTATGCCCATGATTATTAAGGCTATGACTGTAATTAACTGATTTTTAATAATGATTTCTTAATGATATGAAGAATACTGAATGATGAATAATGTTTTATACTATTCAATACTTGCTGGCCACTGAGTGCCCATAATTAATGTAATTACTTATTATGCCCATGATTATTAAGGCTATGACTGTAATTAACTGATTTTTAATAATGATTTCTTAATGATATGAAGAATACTGAATGATGAATAATGTTTTATACTATTCAATACTTGCTGGCCACTGAGTGCCAATAATTAATGTAACTTAACGTTTTGTTAGTGTTTTCAATGATGACTTCCTATATTAATACTGAATGATGATAAATATTTTGTACTAATCGAAAGTTGCTAGGCCACTGAGTGTTAATAGTTACTTGTAAATATGTCATTTGAATGAGGAAAAATGTTTTGTAATACTCAATACTTGATGGCGATTGATTACCACTCTTGTCTTTAAATTAATTAATGAACATTTTTCTGTAATACTACATTCATGGTACAGAAATGTTCAATGACTAGAGTATGGATACCGCAAACTACTTATGTAATCACTAATCAAGACTTGTGTGTTAGTTAATGTCCTTCACCTTCTGACCTAACTACCTGAAATTATTGTAACATCCATTTGTCTTGTCCATCCTCATTATCATGGAGCACTATATTTGGTTTTTGCACTAATTCTACGTTGGTGTGCCGCCTCTTAAAAGCGTGGTGTTGACACGACATGCTGTCCACCACTGTAGGCGAAGAAACTACTTATGTAATCACTAATCAAGACTTTGTTATGGAGCACTGTGTGCCGCCTCTTAAGAGCGTGGTGTTGACACGACATGCTGTCCACCACCGTAACCGATGAAGACGTTATTCTGGTCCCACTGTTTGGTGTACCTGGTATACTGCCAAATGATAGTATGGAATACTACTACGACGTTTCACTGTCTTGATAAGCTGATAAATACTTCTGGGAACGGAACTGCAGATTGTATCACTTAATTGTGATTCTGTGGAAAGATATGGACTTTCAGTGCAGCTATGTGCAAACTAAAGTGCTACAACCATGATGCAATCCTTCCTTTCCTATCCTAATAGTGAAAATCATTTTTTTACTAACACCATTTATGTTCATGGCATATACATTTTTTCTCGATTTGTTGAACTCTAGTGCGAGTACACTTGTGTCACTTGTCGACATGATTTTTGCCATTTGTTGTCAAAATACTAAAGACATTTTCGATTTGTTTTGAAGTGCAGTATGTGTGCACTCTTGTCATCTATATTGTATATACTTTTTGTGATTTGATGATTTTTTCTACTCTTGCGTTTATTTGTTATAAAAATGTTCAAAAGTTTTCAGTGCATGTGCACTTATGTGAATATGTTTTCAACTGAACTACAGTGCCTGTGCACTCTTCTCAATTTTCGATATGATTTGTGTTCATTCTGTATACCTTTTATGATTTATGTCATTTGTTACTCTTGTATATACATTTCGTCTTTTACTGATATGTTCTCCACTGCAGTGCATGTGCACTCATGACACTTGTCAACATGATTTTTTTTTTTTGCCTGTTATGAAACTGCTAAAGAATTTTTTAGTGTGTGTACACTTTGTTATCTGTCAAATAATTTGTATATACATCTTTCCTGATTTGTTTTGTACTTATATTTTGTCTTGTCTGTAATGTTTTGTAATTGGTGCATTCGCACAACATTTAATTCATGTGATACATCTAAATATTTTGTTAATTAAAGGAAAAATTTGTTACGATGGCAAGTCCAAATGACTCACCATCGCTGCCAAATTTTTGCCCCCCCAGTGGAGGGTTATGAAACACGTATGTTGTGCGGCAGCGATGCTGAGACATTGTAGAATCTCTGACCAGAGCAGTTGCGCTCGACTCGCAGTAGCGAGCAGTCAGCCAGTCTGCAGTAGTCAGTCCTCAGTAGTGCTTGGAGTCGGTTGCTAGCAGTAGCGGAGAGCAGTCGGCGGGGGTCGGCATCGCAATGGTCGAGATTCAGGACGAGGTATAATTTATTTAAATAAATAATCATGCAGCTTTGCGCTCATCAGATAATGTAACGAACACTCATTGTAATTTAACTTTCAAAAATCGCCCCCAATAATAATTTTGATTTAAAAGCAATTTTAGAGACAATCATTCAAATTTCCTTCCATTTCCTTTTAACAAAGATTTTTAAAAGGTACTTCCAATGCTTTTCATGCAAGCGCCAGAGAACAATAAGAGCAGAATTTTGACATGCAGTTTCACTAAGGTAAGAAATTTATTCTCGTTTCGCACAGGGCAAACACCGACTTTTCGGTTGAATTGAGTTTAGGTTATCATTACAGTTTCATTATTATGGGATTAGCGTTCATTATTTAATGGGAATTTGTACTTGAGTCAGATAGCGAGCTTTCATTTAATTGTCTTTGCCATTAATATTCTTGTGGGGAGTTTATACTTAGCTGTGGCACCATTTCTAATAAATATTGTTTTTAAAATTTCTGTGGGAAGGTCACACTTAGCTGTGGCTCCATTACTAATAAATATAGTTATATTTTTTTAGAATTTGTTGTGGGGAGGTTACAGTGGGTGCACAATCACCATCGAAGAGTCTTGCGGACAATATAGCAAGTCCATAAACCACCACTTGTGCACTCACAATTTTTTTTTTAAATGTCCTTAGAACCAGCAATGCTGTTATCCAGTCCCTTGCTGAATTATTAACACACGTGCAAACACTAACAGTCCCTACTTCTCACATATTGTCCATATACTATGACCAACAGAAACGTGTGCAGTGAAATATAACTTACAAGTTAGTAATTTGATGAACTGGTGTCAATTTCAATTTTATAACATAAGAATACAATAACAAAGGTACAAAATACATCATTAAAGAACATGACAATACAGAAACATATGTAGTAATACAGGCTTTACAAAATAATAAAAATATACCTATACATCAGTGTTACAGGAATTATGACATAAGTTCATACATAAAAGATCAGAATAACTTTTGAAACATAAACTTCACACCTAAGCATTAAAACAGAACAGAATAAATAATGTCTAAACATCTTTACAAAGAAAATAACACATTATCAGAAAAATTCTACAACATAGCTCCTATTAGCTTAACACATTAAGACAGGAAAAACACAACTACCGAAGGGTACACAAACACATAGTGGGATAACACAAGGAAAGGACAGGGTTTGTTTTACTGCAGTATTTTGCAAACAAAACTTTCTTTACTTCTCGGAGATCTCCCTTCGTTCTTCATTATTTCCAAAAAGTCCTATCTATACCTGTTTTCTGTACTTTTTTCGTATGACTTCTCAATGCATTTCTTCCAATTCATTGCAACGCAGTCTCTTATATAGTCTACCCCCTCTTAAGCTAACTTAAATCTACTGAGCTCAGATGCTAAACTAAGGAACGAGGCAATGCAGCAGCACAAAACAATTAACACAAACAGCAATGATAAAAATTACAAAAGGCAAAGCAAGCAGCATAAATTACAACTAATATAAGGCAATGAGCAGCAAACAAGAAAAATAAATCAGTAGTAAAACTGGCTTAAAAGAATAATACAAAGTGAAATTTAGTAGCACTATGCATGGCAAACAGCAGCAGCAAATGCTATAATTAATACCTAAGCATGGCAAAGATCAAGCAGAAAAAATATTACACTAAAGACAACAACGCAGACAGGGGAAATGTCTATTCACATCTTAATGTCTATGTAATTAAAGTGGTGCACCACAAAAACTAATTCCACAAAAATTACCAAGTACTCGAAAAGAAAATTATATGTGCAGTTACTGTTATTAGTCCCTTCTTATTGTTCTTTCCATTCCAAGAGCTCCTTTTTTTTTAAGAATGTGGATTACAAAATTATTATTTAATAGATCTGTTGACAGAAAGTGTTCACATTAGCAAATGCATTTTATTTTATAAAAGCAATGCTGCAACACAGCTGGAAACTAGAAATCAAATGAAATAAGCAACTATGAAAAGCAAAGCATAAAAATATCATTCAATAGTCATGTGACATTTCATAAGTTAGTAGAAATTCTGTCAACTCTCGTAGAAAGACACTTGTCCTAATCAGGTGTGCAGTTGTACGAATATTTCCCATCAATTCATAAGCATTTCAGTAAGTAGCACAAAATACGAGTAATCATATGTTTCCAAGTAATGAGCGTGTCGTATTTGTGATGTTTTCTACAAAGGAATGTCAATAGCGAGGTTAATGGCCTCTTTTTTTTCACCTAATGGCTGTTTCTCCAGGTGGCTGGCACAGGTGGCCGCTCAAGATGAATTACATCAAGGTCACTTACCTTTCTTACCGAAATATTTACGACAACAGTTTCCGCTACAGTGGCAGTCTCGTATAAAAATATTTCACAGGTCAAGAATTTGCGTTACAAATCTGTAGAAACAAAATCCTATTGATATAACAGTGTCCAAAAAGTTTTCGTCGGCATTGTAATACATTCACGCATTTACATACATTTCATAACTCTTAAAGTACGATTCTTGGTTTCAACAACCTGTTTCACAAACCAGAGTGAGTCCCTAACCACTACTCATTATTCCTTACCTTATTCGTCGACACTTCTTCAATATTTTATGATAACAGATACGTAGCATACTCAAATAACTCATATAGCATCAGCTTATTGATCATAAACATACCGCAACAGCATAATAGACATAGTCATCGTACTAATATCATAACACCTCAGTCAACTCTCAAAATCGTCGTAGCTGCCTCCAATAATTTCAAAACCTAAAAAAAAATTCTCTGCTCATGTCAAAAGTTTCATCCACCTCAAACGTACTTTAAAAATCGTGATCCCATACCAAATATATCATTCAAAGCTCTCATAATATCACAATGGGTCTGAAAAAAATATGAACAGTTCACAAAGTACAGACAAAATACAATTTCATAAGTGTGAAGTTACCCAACTGTGTAACTGCGTCAACATGTGTCACTGATGTAGTAAAAAAAATGTTTATCTCTCAGTTAAATGATCAGATAGCTGTGTAATTTGTGTGTTAGAGAAATATGGTACCGATGTGTAAAGTTGTATAAGCAAATACCATATTAGCTAGGGCTCCTTGTGCTTGCCAAACACATGATACACAAAGTAAGCGAGTACCCCCCTGAGGATTAACGTAATTATACCGTCAGGTGTTACAGATTATTGCAATGGAATGAAATGTATCATGGAAAACCTTTGCATCATTGCACTTCAAATATCATTAAAAAATAAATGTTTTAAGTGCAAAATCAATCACTCAAATACGTGTACTGTAGCGCTAAACTGTGCGTCATGCTGTAAGATAATCTCTGTGGAAGTCTCGTAGTTATCGTCATCCGAAAGCTAAGTTCTGCAAAAGTCAATGTACTTACCTCATGATAAACAAAAGTGAAATGCTTTGCGTATAGATATCGTAGTTATTATGCTTATTGGCGTGATGAAGAAAGTACTGTACAGTAACGTATTGTTGTGCCACGAAAAAGGCTGTCTCATTGCTGCTATGCCACAAAAGTTACTACTATAACATGTTTTACTTTCCAGAATAAAACAGAAAAATGTGCAGATATAAAACAGAAACACTGCAAAAGCAACATTGTAAATTGTCACTCATTAGTAGCGTCGTGATAAAATCGTGCAGCTGTCACATAAACTAACCACTGTGTCATCTGGTATCTCACTGAAAGTACTTTAAATCCAGAACATATTTTCAAGTAAACCAAAATGTTGCATTAAAATCTCATTAGCAGTACCAGTATGTGTTCTAAGTATGTAAGCCTGATAGTCGTTATGTAATCGTGCAACTAACAAGCAAGAATGTACAAATACAACACTGTGTAGTCTGTTCACTATAACAATGCATTCGTAATTTCTGTTTAAAAATGTTCCCTAGGTTCAAGACTGGATATTTAACTTCAAAAATTGTTGCATGTTAACAGTTTCTTAAGTCTGACAAACTATACTAGAAATGTGAAGTGAAAATTTTATGGCAAAGACAAAGTTAAAAAGCAGATTATCTTTCAATAAACGGTTTTACATGTGAAATGTGGTGTAACCCTTTAATCTTCCTAGTGCACAGAGTTTCAACTTTAGAGCAATTATCATGTTGTATACATCGGTAAAGAATGCAAAAATTTTTCTAAAGGCTAGCGTCTTATGTTATTTTTCTCGGAGCCAGCGGGCGCACGCGGCTGCCTGCTGTGCGAGTCATTGTCTGTCTCTTTGTTGGCGCGCGCCGTTATTGGGATTAGGAGACCTAACTTCTACAAATTCACTCTGACGAGAAGGCCCTGCCCTGTTTAAATCCCGCCAGTTCTGATGCATTTCAGGTCTGTCGTTACGATCATATCGTCTGTCGTCATGTCGGTAGATTCCATCCATAGTTTCTTTCTTGTCGGTCACGAGGTGGGGAATTTCTCCCTGAATCGTAACTGCGCGCTGGACCGTTGCGTCTAAAGTTAATCTGTCTCCAGTTATAATAATAGTTCTGGTTGCCAAATTGTCTGTTTCTATGATTGTCTCTGTCATATTCATTACTATGGAAGTGCGATCTTTCTCTGTACGTATTATTCTGCCAACGGTTGTCATATGGGTGGTGTCTTTTTTGGTCACGATTTGTGTTGTGAGAATAGGCTTGTCGCGTCCAGTTATTATTTCTTTCATCGCGGAATTACGACGGATATGATCTGTAATTGTTATGCTCCTGCGTTCCGCGATTGTCAGTGTCAATTTCCAGTTCTTGTAACAGTCCCTGAAAAGCTTCAATGTCGTCTTTGCAACGTCCTGCTAAAATAATATGTCGTAAATGTTCAGGCAATTTGAGTAAGCAAATGCGGATGAGTTCTGAGGGGCTGTATGGGTTTGAAAGATACTGATTCTTGTGTAACATGTCTTCAAAATCTTTCACAAGACTGGAAAATTCAGATTGTTGGAAACGTTTCATCATTATGATGCTATGTTTTACTCGGTCTTGTGTGGCTTGAGACCAATATGCTGAGAGGAAGGCATGGTAAAACTCTCCTTCACTGTGGCAATCGTGAATGACCGACCGAATTCTTACAGCTGGTTCATTCTCCAAGTAGCCACACATAAATTCTAATCTGTGCTCTAATGACCAGTTGGGAGGAAAACAATGAGAGAATTGATGAAGCCACGCTTGTGGATGAATGTCGTTGCCGGAATTCTTAAATGTTTTGAATTTACGTGTAGTAATGAACAGCTTATAGTCAAAATCATCATGTCGGCGAGTCGCATGTCGGTCATTATTACGTCGTTTCGGCGGTTCCATCTCAAAATTCGGTGTGCCTTGCCAATTTCTGACATAAGTTCCGAAGCGTCCTGTGTTATTATTTTGTGGCTGTTCCGTATTTCTAAGTCCCTCTTCCCGTATTGGGGCGCGAGTGTCCTCTGAAATACGTAATTCTTGTACTACTTGTGCCAACTGATCTTGCACTTCCCGGATTTCTCTTTTGTACTGTGTATTGATTTGATTTTGATTTTGTTTGAATTTTCTAATTTGTTCATACTCTTCAGTGTCAGTGAAGGCTACAGGTGTTGTGTCATTCAGATCATCATCTACCTTTGTAGATAAGTTAGTGAACTGATCTGAAAGTTCGGCTACTTTATCCGATAGTGAAATTATTTCCTCTGTATGTTTTTCTGAACCAAGTTTCAGAGTGTCCATTTGTGTTGAAATGGTATCTACTGTGTCCTTTAAGTTTTCCTGAGTTTTTGCAAGTTGCATAACCGTATCGGTAGATGCAACTAAGTCAATTTTAGCTTGCAAGGTCTCATGATTTTCATGAACAATAGTTTGCAGTTCTTTTATGGCTGCTTCGTGATTCTGTAATGTATTTTCATGCCGCGAAAAAATAGGTTGAAAATGCTCACAAATTTGTGTTTTTACGTCATTACAGACTTTTTGACATTTCGATTCAATGTTATGTAACTCAGTAGTTAAATCTTCACGTGTTTGTTCAAGTGTGGTGTCTAACTTTTGAAGATTTTGTTCCATTGTGTCTAACTTTTGAAGCTTTTGCTGTGTTTGTCTCTGATTTTGTTTCACTGTGTCTAACTTTTGAAGATTTTGTCCCATTTGTTGCATTAATTGCAATAATAATGTATTAGTGTCTGGAATCTGTTCCTCTATGCTTTTTTGCAGTGCATTTTCACCGGCAACATTCACATTTTGACAAGCAGAAAATGTGTCTTGACTCATTTGAGAAAACGGTGAGGACCCAAAACCTGAGTCTACAATATTTGCAAAATTGTGTCCTGTCATTCCCGATTCCTGAGGCGAGCTGTTGCCGACCGATCGATCGATAACGCTTCCCTCTTCAGTAATTGTTTCACTGTCCACGCCATTGTTTGCCACCCGCTCCATTTCCCTATGCACAGTTACCAAATTACTACTTTGAATATTCATTACACGGTGGCGCTAACACACTGCTTTCGTCTTCGCTGTCATTTCTCAATTTACTTTGGAGCCTAGTGTTACGTTTTTCACACGCCATTATTGTCACAATATTTCACACGACAACACAGAAAAACACAATTTGAAGAGCAAAAATAGGGGAACACATTAACATAGCACTGAAAATAATATCTAGTTAATTGCAGCTGCGAAATACTTGGTGCAAATCTACATGCGTGCCACACCTGTTTTACTGTACAACAATGAAAGACTGCAACTACAAAGGAGATTCTCTCTACAATTACGCGCTAGCAATAAACAAAATCTACACTAATTACACAAACTACAAGAAAAAAATCAGAAGATTCCAGTGAGGTATCCTAGGCTAAGGGTCGACATGTGAAACGTCCCCTTTTAACAATTATAAAAGACTGTGCTTAAGCTGAAACACAATATTTTTGTTAGCGCAACGCAATCTGACTTTCAATAATCCCTACAAAAGAATGGGCCCTGACTAACATTAAACTATACCTTTCACAAATCACTTACCTCACAAAAATCTTCGCTACTCAAGCTACTGCAATACAGCAAGCGCCACTACTGACAGCTAAATAAAAGATTCAAACTATGGAAGGCACTAACTACTGATAGGGATAGTTAGCAAATGAAAGATATTAATAGAGAACAAACACTGTATTTTCCTTAATAGTCATAATATGTATAGCAGTTCATGACAAATTACAAAACTCCGCCATCTCTCTCCCCACATCCACCACTGCTGGCGGCTCACCTCCAACTGCGCAACGCTACGCGCTGTTCACAGCCAGCTGCCTAACACTACAATGGCGAGTATTACAACAATGCAAAGCAGCCACAGACTGCACACAGCACAGCCAGTGATTTTCATACAGAGGTGGCGTTACCAATAAAAAAACCTAAACAGCCTACTTACAAAACTTCTTAAAATATCTATTACTTTTCTTTCCAGATAAGACAATTAACATCCTGACAGTATTTATATATCAACAAAATTTGTAGAAAATGGTGTATGTCTCCGTATTATCATCGCGCTATACAGCTAAAATTATTTTTCATGTGATCAACACACTTTTGACAACCTGTGTATCCCCTCAAGAACTGGTTAATAAAACACTGTCAGTGTCCACTTTATTAGAAATTATTTGATCTTAATCGGATACTAGATGAAATTTCGAAATTCGTCGCTGTGACAGCAAATCGCTCGATTTGTTGCTTAATAAATGAAGTTTGTTGCGTCACGAAAGTAGTACTATTCTTGTCAAAAGTTGCCTGCCATTGCGAAGGCAGTCGCTCTGACATGCAGTGCAATATCATTGTTCATCCCTAACTGCTGCCGTCCGCTGTAACGCAAGGAATATTGTAGAAGCAGGTGACATGTAGTTCTATCGTCTGGGTACAACTTCAATAAGCAGAATTGTTCTACATGTGGTTTCATATGCGAAATATGTGTGTCAGAATCGTATCAATTTCGTCATGTATTGCTTCCTCGCCGTTGATTATCTAGTGGGTTTGGTGATCTGACTTCAATTATCTGTAACTGTTGGGCTGGGCTTGCGCTTCCAGAATTTTGCCTCTGTGAATTACGATGATGATTACTGTTAATGTGTTGATTTTTACTGTGTTGATTGCTATTTGCTTAATTATTGTTGTTCCATCTATTCCGCGGGTTTGATCCACCTCGATTGTGAACATGAGAATTTGCACGATTACTATCTGAATTAGAATATTATCTGGTTATTTTGGCACCTACGAAAATTATGATTACGCCTGTTCTCATTACCGTAATTCCTGTGAAGCGTGCTGTCATGTTCGTGGTCAGAGCTCCGGAAATTACTTCTATCACAGTAATCATTAACTGCGAGAATTGTGCATTATACGGACGATGTCGGTCTCCCATCTGTAACTGCTTTTGTGGTTGTGTTTGTTATGCGAGTTCTTATTTCACGCGATACAAATGCCTGTTGCATGTCAGAGTTTCAGTTATGATTGTTAATGCGTCTTTTCGTTAAACCGTTGTCACTGTCAATTCCAATTCCAGAAGAAATGTTTGAAATGCTTTACATATTTACATCTGCCGGCCAAAATTACGTGTCGCAAATGCATCAGTAACTTTGTTAAACACATGCGAAATATCTCTGACGGACTGTATGGATTTGGTAAGTACTGATTTCTGCGTACCATGTCTTCGAAGTATTTTGCTGGGCTAGAAACGTCAGACTGTTTAAAGTTTCGTAGCATTATAATGCTACGTTTTACTCGATTTTGTGTAGCTTACAACCAGAAGGCTGACAAAAATACTCGCTAGAAATCATTTTTTCTTTCCCAGTCTCTCACTATTGAGCGCTTTCTTGAGGCTGGTTCATTTTCCATATAACCGCAGAGAAATTCTAATTTGTGTTCAAGTGGCCGATCTGGTGCTAAAGACTGTAGGAACTGATCAATCCAAGACTGGGGGTGAATTTCGTTACTGTAATTCCTGAAAACTTTGAGATTACATAATGTCAAAACTGTTTGCAATCGAAGCTACCATTTCTGACTGAACCACATCGGCGATTCTTGGTCATATCTGGATTTGTGGTACTGTTGTCCCAGAAAATCACCTAAACACCTAAATTTATATGGTCACCAAAGTTTTCTGGATATGAATGTAAACAGTCTATATTTATAATGTTCCTGTAACGTTTATTTTTCCTGATTAATTTTCTCCCGGTAGTATTTAAAATTTATAAATGACTGGTATTCTGCTGTATATGAAAATTGTACTGCCATTGTGTCATTTGAATCTATTTGCACTGGCTCACAAATTTGTCATGTTCATGGTCAGGCCATAAACTTTTTATTTAATTGTGCTTAATCCTCTTTTTGTTCTTGAGAATTTAATGTCAATGTTTCCACTTATTCACTAATTTCATTTACCTTTGTGTTAAGCTGTTCGTTCTGTTCCCTTGTGTATGTAACTATCGCACTCTGAACTAGTGTTAATATTATCAGCTAACGATACGTCTTTGTCATTACGCTACATTGTTTTCATGTTTTCGTGTTCTGTTTGAGGGTCACGTAATATAGTTGCAAAACTGCTAATTATAGGTTGAAGGTCATTATTAATCTCTTCCCTAAGTAATTTACTGTTTTCTTCCTGTGTTTTTTATCTCTCCTTTAAGTGATTTACTATTTTCTTTGTGTGATTTCCTATTCTCTTCCTGTGTTTCTTTAAGCACCTGACGAATTGATTCCAATAAATTTGTTGGATCCACGCAGTGAGGTTCTATACAGTTGTTCGCTGAAGGTGATGTGTGTTGTGTTCGTTCAAATGGCATTGACACAAAACCTGATTATGATGTGTCTGTTGAAAGTTGTTGTAAACTTTTACACGTATGTGGCGACTTTTGTAATTTGTCACTAGTCTGTGCGACTTATCACCACCACACTCAACTTCAGAATATAAGTGTTCATTAATCATAGTTCGTTCTGTTTCATCATTGTTCGCAAAGTTAGTGAATTATTGTGGATCTGAGCAAATTCCTACAATGCGATGTAAATTATTGGTAACTGTTAATTGCTCAAAGTGGTTTATCTCATCCAGTATTGAATCGTCATTTTACAACACTCTCCACTGTCTTGTCCTAGGACAGATTTTCTTATTGTCTTGTTGGAAAAACCAAATTGCTACAATGACCAAACAAACAAAAACAAGAAATTTACTTTTGTGCACTCAAATATTCAACAATGAATGAAATCCACAAAGGACCTATACTGTTATGCTAACAGTTTGTGTACTACAGTAATCGATAATTGTCATATGACACAAAATTTCGCAAATTAAACACAAAATTTTTAGCGAACTGCCTAAAAAAGACGTAAACGTTAGCAAAAGTAGCGCAGATTTTTTTCTTTTTCTTTCGAGGAATCCAACACTGTGTCACGTACCAAAAGATCCAACGAACGATACTGGCAGGGTCGCCATATGTAAACTAGCCCCTATATCAAAATTCCACGTATGAGCAAACTATGTACCTACAAACTTTTGTCCTGTTTAAACTCATATGCTGACTTTTGACTAAACAGAATCTAATTTGAACTGAACTGTAACTGGTCTCAATACAATTTGTCTTTATATTAAATGCACAACTGAAGTAAATTGTCTGGCCTTAATCAAAAGTTCCACTTACTTCACATCATGTCAACATTGTTGCAGATTTCTCTAAAACACAAAAGCCAACAGCAAGCAGCCAGCGGCTAAGCTAGATTTCCATTCATAAATAAATACTCAAACTGTTGCATACCACATGATATACAGTGGAATGGAAGGGGGGGTGGGGGGTAACTATTCATAGGAAATACTGTTCCAAGACAAAGATTTTAGAATTAAGTATGTATTCAAAAGGCAGAGTAAAAACTGACGTGACCTTCACACAACATCGGTCTGAACAAAATTATGCTTAACAAGGTGAACAATTATTTTAAAATGTTATAATGTTAAAAGAGAATTTATATAAAAACCAAACACATTAACCAGTTGATATCTTAAGGCATGATTCAGTGACGTGTGGTGGTCTTTCTCTCAGCTCTGAGCAAGTGAACAAAGTTAATTAGCTGCCAATAACCATTTCTACAAGTTAGGTGCGCAGTGTTGCAGTCTTACCTCAAAATTTTCTCTTAAAGAGAAATAGCATTATCCAGAATTTGTATTCCTTTTGCCTTTCCCTATATACATCATATTTATTCTTATTGGTCTTTAAATGAATCTTTCGTCATCTAATAGACACCGCCACAAATCAAAACAGCATTACTGAATACATCCATCACCTACCACATTTCAACACGTATCAGACTGCGAAGAGGCAAAGACCGTCCCATGACACCACCAAAGATTGTTAAACTGTAACTTAACTTGCCCTCTCTCTAATATACACATCGATAACTTACAAAAATCAAAAGTGACATGCCCACCTTACATATTCCCAACCTTCCCTGAGCAGAATTTTCTACAAGTGTCATTTCAGATAGGAATGGGACGAGGACAAAATTCTACAAATTACGTTACAAATACAAAGATAAACATAACTTCACAAGAATGTTAGTTAAAGAACATAAGTAAAACCAATTAAAAAATTCAAGAACATGCGAACGATATAATTAAATAGAATGCACCACAGATAGGTTATGTTTTATGGTGTCTATGAGAACTCTCTACACAGAGCTATTTTGAAAGTTAATGTATCCCACTTTGTATTGAAGGAGTATTGGTTGGTGATCTAGACTATATTTACAGCACAGGGGAAGTAGATTTCGGTGCCTATATTACACAAGCCCTATAATTGTGGAGCACAATCATATGTAATAGTATAAACTTTCACAATGGAAGTGGGCAGAAAAGTATACTTTGTCACAGACGACCGAAATATCTGTAGCTGTTGCAATAATGTCACTGTTACGTGGAAGCACACTCAGTGAAACTAAGCTCAGTTATCAGCTGACAACTTCACACATTCACAAACAGTAAAATACCTAACAGTATCTTCTTGAAGCAGACTGTAGATCCATCTCACAGTATCGAAGAGTTCCTCATAAAAGTAAGCTGCAGCTTGTACCGGTGAAGTATGCTAACATTTGGCAGAGAATATTTCAGAACGTAATCAGTAGACGTATTTCTTCTGCCCTGGCAAGTCTCAGTCATTTGTGGTAAATAGTCAATCAGTTACAATCTCTTACATTTACAATATACAATTACCTATGTTAAATGGAAGTAGTAAGATTTTAGATATGGACTGTACATATAGTGTAATGATAACAGATTCCTGTGTCTCGAAAAAAGTAAGGAAAATTGGCATCATCGTTTTACAATAATGAATTGCAGAAACATCGGATGAGTAAATCATGCAAAACAGTGTACTGTAATAGGAATGATAAACAAATATTACATGTACACAACGACATACAGAAAATTCTAAATCTATTCATCAAATACGTTTGTGTGACATCAGTGAAATACTCAAAAGTACAGAGAGTATGGTAGAAAGAGACACATAAGGATAGTGATCATACACACGAAATAAACACTTGAGGATACTTATGACATACACACAGATAAGACGAACACAAATATATAATTAGGAGAAACATAAATTAACTCATAAGCAAGGCCCACATCAGCGTCTACTTTATACAGTCACTCAAACGTCAGTCTATTATTGTACATAATATCGATAATTACCATGCTATCTGGTTAGATTTCATTTAATTTGTGCAACACTCTGTTATTTTAACCATAATTTCACCTTTCGTCCAACAAATACAACTGTTTGCTTTATCTGTTTTCTTATGTCTGTCATATGTCTCATACAGCCTTATTAGTTCATATTATTTAGCTCAATTACCCTACTTAACCATTTATCACCTTTGCGCTACCTAATCATTTGTCATATTTGTCATACTCAACCTTTTGTCATATTTGTCCTACCTAACCATTTCTCATCTCAAATTCATCTTTGTAACCATTTCTTTGTCCAAGTGTGTATTGTAGAATTACCCCTCTTTCCTTTTTCTCTTTGCTTCCTCCTTACACATCTTTCATGACTTCTTATACATCTTTAATGACTTGTGAGAGCTCAATACAGTACTACACTTAAAATAATTATTATACTGCATACTACAGTAACAATTTATACAGGGAATATGCATTATAAAGAAGCTCAATGAATAACTTAAGTGTAAAATGTAAATTGAACCATAAAATTCTTTACGTTGGAGCAAAGCTTGTTATTACGCTACATCATCTGCAAATATAAGATGACCGCCTGCAATATTACACATTTTATCAGAAAAAAATATATAAAAAAATCTTAACCTACGTCATGGGAAAAAGAATAAAACTGAAAAGTAAGATAGGCATCAATAGCATTCCTTACAATTCCTCCATATTGTCTTCCCACGTCACATCTCAGGAGTGATGAACTACAGCTGACGGAAAGTATTGTTAAGACATCGCTCCATACGTATGCAAAGTTTATCTGTTAGACAAAGAAGGCAGATTAGTGTTACAGAATTCAGTAGAAGCTAAAGGTCTGCTTGCATGTAGCTATATACATACCAGAAAAAAAGTCATTCATCAGTGCAACCAAGAAAATAGACTCTAGCACAAAGACACGCCAGAAAAGTTCAGTGACTTATCATATGCTAAAATTGTGTGTCATAGTACAGAGGTGCAGCAATGCCTAGTCAAACTTTACAACACACTTTTCGTGCAGAAGTGGAGACGAAATCGTACACTTCTGAAAATATTGTAAATTTTCCAAACCTGTTAATTTGTTCTGTTGTTCTGATAAAAACTGACAGTATATGTCTAGTAAAAAGACTGATTAATTTGCTTCAGGTAATTAAAAACTCCACATCAAAGAAATAACCCTCAGTCACTATTGTTATCTATCCAAGTCTTTTCAAAAACATACCTTTTACACATACAAATACGAAATACATCCAGATGGCACAAAAATTGACTATGTCAAGAAACAAGGTCCCAAAGCTCTGACCATTACACATTCATGCTTTCTCTACTTTAATCATCATAATCATTGCCTCATTCTGTTACAGTATGCGTCATAAATCTCATAATTACTATCCTGTGTAACTAACTAATATCAATCTCATTTTCCTATGACTATATTAATCATATTCACTGTGTTTGCCTCAATATACACTTCAAATAATAATTACGTACTCTGTTTTCGTCCACTTATTTTCACATAAACAATACCTCGTATCCATAAACAGTGGAATGTGGAGGGCAACTATTCCTATGAAATGATATTCCGAGACAACGATTTTAGGATTAAGTACGTATTCAAAAAACAGAGTTCATACATTACATTGATCTGAAAAATATTATGCTTAACAAAATGAACAATTATTTCAAAGTGATACAATGTTAACAGAGAATTTCTATAAAAACCAACCACCTTAATCAGTTGACATCTTAACGCATCATTCAGGGAAGCGAGATGGTCTTTCTCTCAGCTCTGAGCAAGTGAACAAAATTAAGTAGCTGTCAATAATCATTGTTTCAAATTAGGTGCGAGTCGTGCAGTCTTACCTCAAACTTTTTGTCTTAAAAAGAATAGCATTATTCAGAATTTGTATTCCTTTCTCCTCTCCGTATATACATCACATTCATTCTTGCTGTCCTTTACAATAAATATTTCTTCACCTGACAGATACAATCAAAAATCAACACAGCACTATTGAATACGTCTATCCTACCATACTTCAACTTTGTAAGAATGTATCAGACTGCGCAGAGGCAAAGTTTGTGACGAGCCCAAACATTGTTTAGCAGTAACGTAACTTGCTCTCTCTCTCTGATACGCACATCGATAACTTACAAAAATAAAAAATGAGGTTCAATCTTGTAAGCGTAATTATCAAAAAGTACTTGACGTCAGTTTCGATCTATGTAGTGACTAAGTATCGATCTCTTATGAGCTAGTACAAGAACATTCTTTTTCGTTTCGCAAGATTTTACCTATTGCAGCGAAAAAGAAGGGGCTTTCAAAACTAATTAAAGTCATAAACCACTCTTTAATCAAGTTGCAATGATTAAATATTTTCTATAAACAGTGTATGAACATTGGGAGTTAATAGCTACGCTACAGAGCAGTTAAACAATATCGCTGATAGCCAGAATTTTGCTCACTCGACGCTGCATTGTTTCAGTAAACATTATACAGCAAGAGACTTACAGTAACGCCTTATAAGTGCCATTTTGAACCTCCCCTCTCTCTAGGTCAGAAAAACGATTCCGCGAAGTTAAATAAACTCAGTCCGGAGCAAAATTACCAATTAAATTTATCCCCAGGCAAGGATAAAATCTTAGGGTGAGGCTTCCTCCCACTCCCGATAAACACGGTCACGTGGAAGCAGAAAAGTATATTACGAAAGAAGACAGCTTCTTAACGTCGTAAGCCAGCATTTAGTGAGGCGAGGTACCTTATTGTGGCGACCGACGTGTCCAAGACTTCGCTAGAAGAGAAGTGCAGAAAATATTCGAGTTACGAGTCGTCGTGAGAAGGCCGAGTCCACGAGAAGTCTGTGGAAGGCGAGACTGCTCGCTTCCGTAACAAAAGTTTAAGTATGTCCAGGTGCAGTCCAACAGTCGGTGTGCGCTGTCGGCTTGGGATCGCAGTGGACTTGAAGTACGTGAGCAGTAGCGGTGGGTGTCTCCGTTTCTTCGCCACCAGCCTTCGGGAGGAGCTCCGAACTGCAAACGCGGGCCAGGCGGCAGCTACAGCCTTCAGCCGTCAACGCAGAGCAGCCATAAGCAGTCCGTCGGATGAGCAGCGGCTACGACAAGCCGGAGACATCTGTTGCAGTCGACGGCTTCACCACGGCCGTCTCAGAAGCAACAATTACAGTTAAAGGTGAGTCGTTTTCGAAACGACGAGTAATATTTATAGTAGATTTTTCAGTGATATACTGAAATACATGCAAGGTGACCTTTTACGGATATTGTACAAAATCGGTTTAAACGACACGTTTTGAATTTAGAAAGTATTGAAGGATTAATAATTTTCAAGATGGATTCTGAGGCCTTTCAGGGATTCGTAAAAGAACTACGGAAGGAAAATAGGAACGGAAAATGGAGATTAATGGACAGGTATCTAGGTTTGATGAGCGTTTAGCTAACAATAATCAAGGTCTTGCTACTGAATTGTATGAGCAGATAAACGAGCAAGTGGCGGATCTCAATGAACAAATGTCTAATTTCGATTAACGTTTAGGTAATAGTAATCAAGATGTTACTGCTCAGATGTCTCAGCCGATCAGTAGAAAAATGACTACTCGTAACTAGCCTTTGGTGGAACAGCTTTCAGTACAAATTACAGAGTAAGTAACAAGGCCATTATCAGACCAATTAGATGATAGTAATTTAGCTCTTAAGTCAGAACATTGTGAACAAATAAGTGCCTTACAGGAAAAGCTCCTGACTCACACCGTGAATCTACAGCTGAGAAGGAACCACTTTGTATTGAGATTTAAAAGGTTGCGGGAGATTGATCAAAGCTAAGTTTAAATTGTGTTAGATTCGTGGGAACATAAAGACGAGTTACGTAATGAAGTAAATGAAACTATTAATGCATAAGAACTGAATTAGTTGAATCTATTAAAGAAGTAAATTTTAATTTAGATAAGAAAGAGGAAGAAGGTTTGTCTAGTTTAAGAGAGGAGATTCAAAGGAATCGACAAGTGCTAATTTCGGTTAAACAACAAAGTAGAAATAGAATCTAGAGTTCTAACCGAAATGTAGCTGAAACAATCCAACAATGTAACTCGGCACAGCTTGGAATCAAAACGATAGCGATCAATAAGTTAATTGAATTAAATAAGAAACATACTGTTTTAGAAGTCCCCATGCCTAGAATAAGATTACAAAATTAAACTTTACCTGTTGTTAGTGTGAGTGTAGCTAACCAAAGCGGTAGTGAAGGCAGAATGTATAGTGATAAGTGCAGCATGAAGGAAAGTAACAATTCCAAAGAGTTGCTGTTCCCCTCGCTAGAGACTGGTGAGAAGATCTGATATTGGAAAGTGGCAGTCATCTATCGAAACGTTTTCCGTCATTTAAGACAGAAGGTTCAGTGCACCCTATTATTTTTCTACAAACCTTTGAACATGCATTACCTAGTTCATGGGATGACAGAAAGAAAATAAATTTCGTTATAGGTCAGTTTCACACTTGGGAATAGTTTAGTAGAGGTTTTAGAGAAAAAACTAATCTTGTAACTTCTCGATCCGAATCCATGTAACTGGAGTTGGGGAGCATTCAGAAAATATTTTGAATGACATTTAACAGAGATGAAATTTCTAGATAAACCCATTAATGAAAGCCATCGAATTAAGGTGTTAATTAGCCATATGCCACCTTACATAAAAATGATAGGTAGAGAGTGGAATTACCTTGAATAATTAGGTATTCAAAATAAGTCTAGAGAGCTGGATAGAACTAAGTTTAATCGAGAACTATTTATAAGAGGAGAAGATGACGGAGAAATTAGGCAAGGTCAGTAGTGCTAATTAAGTAACCTTGTTAGTAATATTCAGGACAATGAGCGTACAAGGAGAAATAGTGCAAAATTTCGTAGAGTACAGAAAAATATTTTTACAGGGAATGTTGAAGGTCCTTTGGATACAGTCATCATAAAAAATGCGGGAAACCACGGAGGTGTTCCAGCAGGGGCCTGCAATAGATTATTGCAGGTCCAAATATTTATGGGTAATTCATTTTGAAATGGCTCTGAGCACTATGCGACTTAACTTCTGCGGTCATGAGTCGCCTAGAACTAAAAACTAATTAAACCTAACTAACCTAAGGACATCACACACATCCATGCCCGAGGCAGGATTCGAACCTGCGACCGTATCGGCCGCGCGGTTCCAGACTGTAGCGCCTTTAACCGCTTGGCCACCACGGCCGGCTAATTCATTTTGAGTAAGAGAGGTTATTACTTGAAGAATTACACTAGTCAACAGCCATTTTGCCCCTGGGATGTGATGCTTCAACTAGTATGCATTTTGGTGTGTAGAATCCCAATATACCTTTCAAAATCTTCTAGCACGTACCATTTTTGAGTTTTTAAAGGTTTTTAAATTTAGTATTCAGCATTTCGTTTTTTTCTGATCTTCTGTTTTGATGTTTAATTGTTTTTGATTTGCAGAGGAAAGCTAGAAGAGTACAAATCGTCAGTAGGTTGGTGTGGTAATCCAGTGGTGCGCAAGAGATCCTCAGTGAGTGTTTCCTGTGAAACATAGTGCAAACCTTGTGTTTAAAACTTACACTAAGAAAAATAGCAACTTGCAAATCTCGTTGCTGTAAAAACCACCCCGACAACTTTTGTTATGTGTGTGGGAAATTCACTCCAAAAGACCAAAGAAAACCACTGATTTGGTTAAGAAGGAATGTAAATTGTATTTTTATTATCCTGTTGGTGATCAAGATAACAATGTTGCATCTCATATTGACCCGTACTACAACCTTACCCGTGTGGTTGAAACAAAAACGCCGAGCCATGCCATTCGCTGTTCCGATGGTGTTGTGTGAGCCTAAAGACAATTATTCAGACTGTTACTTTTGTCTTATAAGTATTTCGTGACATTAAAGCCAAACTAGACATAAAATAAAGTATCCAAATGCATCTGCCTGTGCCCGATGATGAGGGATTGCCTGTTCCTGCCTGAAACTTGAAAGCCACGGAACCAGACACCATGTTAACTGAATCAGGAAGTATTGAACATATAGAAGAGTACTGCCCTTAATATCGTGGCACTTCGCCTCAGCTCTTTAATTAAAAGGAACTGAACCACTTGCTTCGCCATCTAAAACTATCAAAACAGCAAGCTAAACTCTTGGGATCGAGACTGCAACGACGGAACCATGTAGCTCCAGGGACAAAAATTTTCTATTGCAGATCAAGAGGTGCTTCCTTCACTCAATATTTCGATGTGCAGAATTCAATGTGTGTATGTAGAGGTGTCAATGGTCTAATGATGCAGCTAGGTGTACAACATAATCCACAGGAGTGGAGACTTTATATCGACTCCAGTAAAACCAGCTTGAAAGCAGTACTACTATATAATGGCAATGCATTTCATTCGGTACCTTTGGCTTACGCAGTAGACATGAAGGAAACTTATGAAACCGTGGCTTTGCTGCTAGAGGCAATCAAATATAAGTATCATGAATGACAGCTTTGCTGTGATTTAAAAGTTGTTGCAGTCCTTACAGGTTTACAGGCTGTATTCACGAACTACTGCTTCTTTTTGTGCCTATGGGACAGGCGTGGCCCATGAACCCCCATACAGTCAAGGAATGGTCGTTAAGGAAGTCATATGCTCCTGGAATCGTAAATGTTAACAATTCTCCATTGGTTGAGGACCATAAAATCACTTTACCTCCCCTTGATATGAACTTGGGCCTTATCAAGAACTTCATGAAAGATCTGGATAAAGAAGAGAGGCTTTCAATCACGTAAAAGAAAAGTTTCCCAAATTAAGTGAGGCAAAGTTTAAAGAGGGTATGTTTGTTGGAAAACAAATACGAAAATTGCTGCAAGATCCAACCTTTGATGCCAAACTCACAGATATATAATTAGGTGCTTGATCTTCTTTTAAAGCAATTGTGAAGGGCTTTCTGGGTAGCAGAAAAGACAAATTCTATGTTACCATTGTGAATGATCTGTTGCAAATATAAGAACATGAGGTGTAGAATGTCGCTTAACATTCACTTTTTACATTCTCACCTTGATTTCTTCCCAGAAAATTTGGGAGTCGTAAGCGACGAGCATGATTAAAGCTTTGACCATGACGTTCCTACCATGGAACACCGTTACCAAGGCCGTTGGAACCCTTCGATGATGGGTGACTATTGCTGGTGTCTTGTTCGGGAGAGTGATGAAACGGCAAACAAGAAAGAGCTCCGTCGTCGCATTTTTCAAAACCCAAAGCCGATTGAAGGTGAAAATATCTTCTGAACTGATTTGGACTTTTTATTGGCATTATACCCGTATGTACATACGAAATAGTATTGATTTCAAACGTTCTGAATGTGTATTATTGTTTGACTTAATTGTGTCAATTTTCGCTATCACCATTTTTTATTCTGCCGTTTATCTAGGAAAAATGACGTCATAGAGAAAAACTGATTTTACTAGTGCATTCACCACCCCAAAATTAGGTAAATCCACTCATTCGCAAACCAGTTCCAAAAGAAAAGTTTAAATTTTGATAAAACAAGTACTTAACAGCTTTACTAGAATTTAGAGAAAGGGTGTGCTATAACGCCCCATACCCAGGTTACGAAAGATCGCAACCACGCTCTGCTGCCATTTGACATGGCCCAGAAGGCATTAGCTGGGATAGATACCGATAAAAACAGCAGACAACACCCGAAGGCCAATACTTCAAATACGTGGAAATTGTGGCAAGTAAGGGCAGGCACCTCTTCACTACTAAAAGCTCTTTTTTTAACTTTAAAATTTTACAACTTTATTATGATTTTAAAATAGTAAGTGAACATACGTTTTCATGAACACCAAGATCCTCAATGTATTTTCTTAATGAAAGTTCCTGAAGCATTATTTTAACAGATCAAAGAACAGCTCCCAATCAATTTACAACGCTTAAAACTCAAAGTCCCTTTTTAAGCAAAGGAAAAAAAATACAAATTGCATAATGCTAGGTCAAATAAAAGATTCTAACGTCGTATGGAAATACCAAAATTTTCCTAGACGTCACGTGTGCTCTCTAAAAGCAATAAAATATTGATCACAAAAATTTTTAATTAAAACAACAACTTCAACGTAATAAAATCTTATTACTACACTCAAACCCCATTGCCTCTACTATGCGCACCGTATCACAAAACATTTTCCTTACTTTTGAACACTTTATACCATAAACCTACCTACATGTGATACATACTACACCCAACGAATTATGACAAATAATTAAGCATAGATGTTGTAATTAACCAGGTATGTAAATCTTTTCCGTTCAAAATCAATCAAAAAACACACAGATCAACTCTTTTGCTCAATGGTGACATCCGTTAAAAAAATAATATACAATACACATCTTTTGATTTCGTCGTGGTCATGCGCTGTTGTGCGCCGTACTCTCCTTCAGAATCACATACGGCACGGGAAAGATTTTCTACAGCGCAACCAACTTGGACAGATTGCATACTGGGATTATACGTCGATATGGATGCGGCTCGCAAATCTTAAAACGGGCGAGGGAGTAGATGCGGTTCTATTGAACGCTTCGACTATACCGCACCGCACCAGACAGCAGTACGGTGGGGTAGACTAGAGACAAATCAACAACTCTTGCAAGGCAACCTCTGAAAAGGCAGTAAGAAAATCTTTGGGGCTTTAAACTCTTGGGAGCGCCACACGAAACCACAGAATGACGTCCCAAGCCAAATTATGAAAATGCTATCGGCGATTTCGCCACGACAAGTCGAACCGTAAAATACCACAGGAAGTGAACTAAAATTAACCCGGTTCTTAAGCGTCCGACTGAAAGGCTCCACAGTCAATATTTCCCTTACTACAAAAACTTAAAAGTACCACCTAGGTTCACTCGCGGACGCCACCAGAGTGTCAAATTACTCGTTGTAACTGTAGATAACAGAGTAACACGCTGGAGGCCGACTTAGGTTTCTTAATAAGACAAGCAATGATTCGGTGCCTCACTTAGATGCACCTTCGATCCAAAACAGTCATTTACTTTAAAGCAGCTAAATATATGACGATGCCGATACCAACGCTCTCCTCCCAAGCAGCGCACTAACTGGAGACTGCAGTATCGAAGCAAAGCTTACACCACTGACAAGTCTGGTACACGCGCCACCAACGTGCACCTTTTTAGAATTCTTATGCACCGAACTTGCCGTAATTGTTCGTCGGAATCCAAGGGCAGAACCAAGAAATCACTTCTCAGTCCTTGAAAATCACACGATGAACGCCATCGGGACAACACCGGCCCTCCACACCAGGTTCTACGAGTGCTCGGCGTTCGGTCCCCAACCGACTGCTTCCGCGGGACCCGCCGACCAAGCGGCCCTGCCCTCAGACACCGACGTCGCTCTTCACCAGGCCCCCACAACCGCACGAGTGGTCGACTGTGAAGAGCGGACAAATTGAATAGCTGGCCGGCGGCCATTAGAGTGGTAAACTGACGGGCCGATTTCGAATGTTTATACATCGCTTTTAGTTATAAAATGCCTTCCCTAGAGTTAGGTCACAAACATAAATCCTCATTTAAATACGTTACTACAATATAGTTTTTAATTTATGAACAAACAGCAACTAGTCACTGTTTATGAATTTATGTTACGTAGTACATGGAATCTGCACTAGCTAAAAGTTATGCACTGGACCCCTGGCATTTTTCGTAGTTCATTTACGATAGATGTACGCAAAATGCATCAAAATACTCGAAGATTTGCCCACTATGTTAATAGATATTTTCTGACTTTACCTTGCTTTAAATTTTATGACGAAAAGTGCGTTATATATGGCGTAGTGCTTTGGCAACTCACGACCAAAATATCAAGTTTCAACCTAACCTAGACCATGAAAACACTACCGATCAGCCAGCTACAACAAACAAGACTTCAGGCAGGCATCCAGTATCGCATTAGTCACAATATTTACTTTCGAAGATGTACATTGCATTTTATATGTGTGGTTTTTTCGTATAATAAATAAAACTCAACAACTGTTCCATCGAGAGAAGTTGTGAAAACAGATTACAATTACACACATTCAGTTGCATTTTATAACGATAAAAAGCCTGCTAGCTCAAATTTCGTGTCGCTTGCAACTCAACCTTTATAGTTAAAATAAAATGTGGTTCACAAAGAAAAATTTATCTGCTGCTGTATATGGTCTGGAAAACGAAAGATGGATGGAACAGCATCATCTTTCAGTTTTCTGCGATTTACGTAATTTTCAAGGAAACAACTTTCTTCAAAATGATCGGAACATATAAAATGGTATTCTGTCGGTCGGAAATCTTGCCTCCTGACAGCGTGTAACCATTTTTGTAACAGCTGTGGTTTTGAGAAAGGAGACCTGCAAATATATGCACAGACATTATGCTAATACCGTGTTACAAAAACATTTACTAAGCGAGTGCACTGACATACAAAACAACTTAAAATATCCACATACCTGTCAAATGTAATATTCGTTCGTTTCTCGAATTTATTTGTACAATTAATCGCTGCACAACTCTTCACCATTGCACTTCTTTTGATTGGAACGTACAGACAGTAGAATTACGAGTAACAAATACTGTATGTACGCCCCAACAAATATACGACGTAGAATCAGGGTCTTCATAAACAACAGGACTACAGAACACATCAGACTACATCCACTATAATGGCGTCCAGCCGAAGGTTCAAATTATCCCGCGACTGCAGCGCCATCAGTGAGTCTAGTTATTTTTTACAAGGTCTTTGCTCCTCACGCACACTCCAGAGATAACTCCCAGCGAGGCCCTTCCTCTTCGTCACCTCGCGGCGTGCGGAAAGCCAACTCGCCAAAGATATGCGGCGACCAGAGACTCCAATCCGATCTCGATATTGACATCTCAGCAAGTACTGAGAAGGCGTGTGGTTTCAAAACACAAGAGAAAAATTCAAATAGGGAGCCCTACCGGCTCATATTGCTCTGTAGTTTACATTTGTGTGATTCAGTGGACCGAACATTTCCACAGCAGTGGATGTGACGTAACGCACCCACCGTGTGACCACCACAGTCTCCGGACATAACTCAAGTGGATTTCTTCCTGTGGTTTCTGTGAAAGACATTACATACATCGCGCCAGTACGTGACGTCGGCGATATTCTCAGAAGAACTGTGGATGCAGTACCCTCCACCACCCCAGTCATGCTTGTGACCACATCATCTAGAGAGTATCGTCTAAACATTTTAAGAATTGCGAAAGGACTCCATATAGAAGTAGTCTATATTAAACTATTCTATAAAAACTATTTGGGTTACTTTACATGATGCCGCAAACCGTAAGAACCTACATCTTAAAACGTTTTAGATTAGATCGGAGTAACAATTGTTTCACAGGTCATGAATATCACACTTCGTAATGATGTAGAACGTGTAAGTTTAAAGGAAGGAAGGAAGATTGAGTTTAACGTCCCGTCGATATCGATGACATTACAGACAGAGCAGAATGTCGGATCGTGTCAAGGATGGGGAGGGAAATCGGCCGTGGTCTTTCAAAGGAACCACCCCGACGTATGCCTGGAGCGATTTAGGGAAATCACGGAAAA
The DNA here is from genome assembly GCF_023898315.1 of Schistocerca nitens. Lineage (NCBI taxonomy): Eukaryota > Metazoa > Arthropoda > Insecta > Orthoptera > Acrididae > Schistocerca > Schistocerca nitens. The sequence goes on from NC_064620.1 coordinate 570,895,996, forward strand.
CCTAAATCTGAATTGCCGGACGCGAGCCTGAACCCTCGTCCTCCCAAATTCGTGTCCAGTGTGCTAAGCACTACGCCATTTCGCTGAGTTGACAGTTTAACAAAAGATTTCTTTACACGAATAAGTGAAAATTTTTTATGGCTGTAAAATTAATAATTTATTTCTAAAGATTCGTCAATTAAGTAGAAGGAGTTGTTATTTAGAAATTATTTTAATTTGTTTTTAAATGCCGATTGCTTATCTCAGAATTTCGATGCTATTTGGTAAGTGACTAAAGAGTTTTGTAGCAACATAATTTACCCGTTTCTTTGCCAAAATTAGATTTCATCCAGAATAGTGTAGATCAGCCTTTTTACTACTGTTGTAGCTAGGTACATTGCTACTGCTTTTGAGTTGGCATGGGTTATTAAATAATAACAAATTTCCTAAGTGTATATACAGGGTGAGTCACGTAAGACATAGCAACCTTTTATTTTGTGAACTGTTACACATATCGAAAAGTGGTTTTCGGCAAATGTTAGAGCGTCGAGGGGCATGTATTTTTTGTTTGGTGAATGATTTTGCCACTGTTGTCAACGGAGATACTGAAGCAAGCATATTTTTAAAACTGTACGGTATGTTTTTTATATCTGCATTCGACAGCTCTTGAGAAGACATTAGTAGTGATATAGAGTCGGCTATTGTTGACGTCAAAACCTGTCGTAAATAAATTCGATGAATGTCCTAGAACTCGAGAGCACCGTGGCCGGATTGGGCAGTAGCAGTGCAATCTTCACCAAACGGAGCTCTCGTAGTACGCTATGTCAGAATGTCAACACATTTTCCCGTTTACCTGGCTGAACTGCATGGCGCTCATTTCTGCTTCAACACTCGTTGCATGCAGACATGTACACCAATGAAGAGAATTTGGATATGAGGTACCCCGCCCCTTTAAATGCTGGAGTACAACCTTAAGAAGCTGCCTTCTTTCGTAATATACTCCTCAGCACAGAATCTTGACCGTGTGTACCGGTTTGGGACGGACCCTGACTCGAAGATTTTGTCCTTGCTTGATGATAAATTTAATTTGTAATTTTGTTCTGGACTGAGTTGAATAAACCTTGCAGGATAGTTTTTCTCACCTAGAGAGAAGGGAAGGTTCAAACTGTGGCTTATAAGGTGTCCCTGTACGTCTCTAGCTGTTTAAAGTTTAGTGAAACAATGCAGTGTCGAGTTAGCGAAATCAGGCTATCGGCGATATTGTTTAACTGCGCTGTAGCGTAACGATTAACTCCCAATGTTCATACACCGTTTATCGTAATCATTTAGTCACTGTAAGGGGCTTAAACAGCGATTTATGCTTTAATTCGTTTTGAAACTCCCTTCAGATTTGCTGCAATAGTAAAAATCTTGCGAAACGAACGATAAAGTTATTGTATTTAGATTATAGACATCGATAATTAGTCACTACGTAGATCGAAATTGACCTCAAGCACTTTTCGATAATTCAACTCTACAATTATTCATCACAAGGCACTTTCTGACGTATCATTTTTCACCTTTCTGAAATTAATGGAAGCACTGTCATTAAGACACTTTCCCTCAAAACTATCCCAGTATCAGATTCATGAAAAGATTCAATCTGCTTCAACTACGTGAATTGCGTGATACGAAACTTTTCAGAAGACACACTTTAATCCTGAGAAATTTCAGGAGGCCCCTGTTTCACGATACGTCTCAATATTACCTTCCAGCGTGAAGGTGTTGCAGACTCCTAAGCGTAATCAGTGTTCTACACTATCTTAGTCAAATAAAGACTTCGACGACAACAGAATTTTAACGAAAAATTAAGTGTTTTATTTTTCACAATACAACATACACTTATAAATATTCACTTTTGTATATTTCGAATGTCCAGCTTGAAGTCCTTACTTTTATAACATTTCTTACACAATAAATTCAGGGGACTTTAAAAGCGATGGAGCGATGTGAAATGCTCTGCACCACCAGCCGCTCACTCGGGGGAACACCGCTGGAACACCTTATCCGAAACTTCCTCGAATACATGTAACAAAGAAAAAAGAAACACTTGTTAACAGACATTTTCAACATAAAGTGATTACATGAATTATTCATTAACAGAGCTTACTTGAGATCGCTTAAACACAGAAGGTAGGACACTGCGCCTCCGACTGCGCGTTGGTATCGCCATTGTCATCTCCTCACCCTTAGCTAAGCGATGTCTGGTAACGGCTATTTTACCAGGTTTTCAGAGTAACAACCTCAATACATTTAAATACAGTCTACGCTCTTCCTTTACAACCACGGCGCACTAAAGTGTGTCATGACTTTACCGATTCATAGCTTCTTTTCAATATTGTGGCGGTTACACTGACTGTAACATCCATAACATTACGTCTCACGCTACAAACTAAAACTATGACTTCTATCAAGTTTATCCATCGTTACTAACGTAGGTACTTGAATGTTGTGTCACTGTGACATTAATGGTCATTTGGCTACTGTAACATTATTACATTCAAGATAAGGTGATTTTGATTTTAGTCTTATGGGTTGGATAAGGTGCCTTTTTTAATTTTATTCTACTGTAGTCTCTACGTTATACTTGGGTGGATTTTTAAGATGGAAGTTTATACATTTAGCAACATCTCTTTCACCCTTTCTTATATTATGTGTATGTCAACTGTAACATTTATTATAGCACTTTAGGCCACCTAGATGGTTTGATTGACGTTCCTAATCATACTCTGATATACTAAGTTAGCTAAGGTGTAAAGTTAACAACACCCAGAGCGATTGAATTCCTCTTAGACTATCTTTCAAATTTCGCTGCTATTGCTACTTCCGATTTTTAGTTGTTTTCTTTTTTATACTTTAACTAATACAAAAAGATCATTTAAATTTAGAAGGTTTGGAGAGGAGCCTTAGTCCTTGTATCTTTGTGCATATCCTGGAGTTGGAACTAGTCCTTGATAACTTACTCATTTACCGAGAGTTGAGGCTTTCATTATTAATTTGTCTTCGAGAACAAAGTTAAGATTCTAACTTTCTACTTTCGTAAGTTCGTGCAGAAGTTTGCTCAGCTGGTTCCTCCTTTGAACGAACTACGTAAGAAGGGGGCAAAATTTATTTTGGATGAGTCATCAGGCCTCTTTCGAGGCTGTTAAGCGGGTCTTGGGTAACCCTCCCGTGTTGGCCACCGCCAATTGTGATCTGCCGTTTATTGCGCAGACTGACACCTCTACTTGCGGGGTAGCAGCGGTGGTGACACAAAACCGAGAGGGAGAGCGGAAACCGGTAGCTTACGGCTCCAGGAGATCGTCCCCTGCAGAGGCCAAATACTTTGTTTACGAGTGAGAGGCCTTGGCAGTGCTTTTCACACTGTTGTTGTTGTTGTTGTTGTGGTCTTCAGTCCTGAGACTGGTTTGATGCAGCTCTCCATGCTACTCTATCCTGTGCAAGCTTCTTCATCTCCCAGTACCTACTGCAACCTACATCCTACTGAATCTGCTTAGCGTATTCATCTCCTGGTCTCCCCCTACGATTTTTACCCTCCACGCTGCCCTCCAATACTAAATTGGTGATTCCTTGATGCCTCAGAACATGTCCTACCAACCGATCCCTTCTTCTGGTCAAGTTGTGCCACAAACTCCCCTTCTCCCCAATCCTATTCAGTACCTCCTCATTAGTTATGTGATCTACCCATCTAATCTTCAGCATTCTTCTGTAGCACCACATTTCGAAAGCTTCTATTCTCTTCTTGTCCAAACTATTTACCGTCCATGTTTCACTTCCACACATGGCTACACTCCATACAAATACTTTCAGAAACGAATTCCTGACATTTAAATCTATACTAGATGTTAACAAACTTTTCCTCTTCAGAAACGCTTTCCTTGCCATTGCTAGTCTACATTTAATATCCTCTCTACTTCGACCATCATCAGTTATTTTGCTCCCCAAATAGTAAAACTGCTTTACTACTTTAAGTGTCTCATTTCCTAATCTAATACCCTCAACATCACCCGACTTAATTCGACTACATTCCATTAACCTCGTTTTGCTTTTGTTGATGTTCATCTTATATCCTCCCTTCAAGACACCATCCATTCCGTTCAATTGCTCTTCCAAGTCCTTTGCTGTCTCTGACAGAATTACAATGTCATCGGCGAACCTCAAATTTTTATTTCTTCTCCATGGATTTTAATACCTACTCCGAATTTTTCTTTTGTTTCCTTTACTGCTTGTTCAATATACAGATTGAATAACATCGGGGAGAGGCTACAACCATGTCTTACTCCCTTCCCAACCACTGCTTCCCTTTCATGTCCCTCGACTCTTATAACTGCCATCTGGTTTCTGTACAAATTGTAAATAGCCTTTCTCTCCCTGTATTTTACCCCTGCCACCTTAAGAATTTGAAAGAGAGTATTCCAGTCAACATTGTCAAAAGCTTTCTCTAAGTCTACAAAAGCTAGAATCGTAGGTTTGCCTTTCCTTAATCTTTCTTTAAATTTTATTTGGAACACCGCGAGTTTTAGCTCGAAACGGATATTCAGGTCCTTAGCTGGATGCTGACCCTCCAGCGTAAGACTGGTCGGATAGCCAGGTCGGCTATTAGGATATCTGCCTTCCGTTTTAACGTAAAGCGTAAGGGGAATCGTTAACGAGGTGTCAGATGCCTTAAGTCGTATGTTCCAGAGTGAGCGAGAGCTTGAGTAGGCCGGACGAGATCGGCAGGCTGGAGTAGGCGCTATTTTATCCGAGGTCCCGGAATTGTTTGGGGACGTAGGTCGGAAACAGGGAGGTGATCCATGTTTTAGTAAAATTCAAGATAGGTTAACCGCGGGTGACCAGGTAACCGGATATGCCCTATGTAAGGGGCTGGTCTGCTGTCGGGGCCTGGGTGCCGACGGTTTACGCGTATATTTTCTTAGTGAACTGGTGGAGCCGGTGTTTCGGTATTTGCACCATACTCCTTTCGGCGGCCACTTAGATGTGAATAAGACCATCGCAAATATTAAGAGGCAGCTCTTTTGGCCCAGTTTATATAAAGATGAAATGTTTTAAGATACGGCTTTCTGCCCTTTAAAATTGAAACGCTTCTTCTACGGCTTAAGCCGTTAAATTATTTGTTGGTGAGTGGCCTTCAGCCGAGTTTTAATATCTCTTAAACTATCCTTCTTCTCTTGCCCTTAAGGCATGAGATTGTTATGCTTTTGAATGGGGCCTTCAGCCCAATTTACATGAAATGTTTTAAGATAAGGCCTTCTCCCTTTTGATTGAAACTCCTCTTATCGATTAATATGCGACCTCCAGCCTAGTTCCATTAAAATTAAATTGCTAAGGCCTTCAGCCGATTAGATTGAAGATTTAGAGAATATTCTTGGGCGAAAACTCCAGAAGAAGCTTGTATTTCAGTTTTGAGTACGTTTTGTGTCTTGGATTTTGAATGTGGCTTTCAGCCGATCTAAAGTTAATCAAAGGAGGTCGATCAAAGTTTTGAGTGTTTTGCATCCTTGTTGTAATATTGAGTGTTGTAAATAAAGTTTGTATGTTGAGTGAAACTGACAGGAACTCAGTTTGGCCCCTTTCCACAACCTAATCCGCTCTGTCCTGCTAGCCCAGGGATACCAGGGGCGTTATGAGTTTCTACGGGTGGTCAGTCCGGTGAATTTACTGGTCAAGTACTTAGTCTCGGCGGATGTTGCGGGTTAATGACAGCCAGATTCGCCGGAGTTAAATACCTGTTTTAGAGGGCGAGGTTGAGCCGGTACGGCTCCCTGTTTAAATTTTTCTCTTGTGTTTTGAAACCACCGGCCTTCTCAGTACTGGCTGCGATGTGAATATCGAGATCGGACTGGTCGCCGCATATCTTTGGCGAGTTGGCTTCCCGCGCGCCGTGAGATGACAAAACGAGGAAGAAGGAGGTTGTTGTGAGTTACCTCTGGGCTGTGCGTGAGGAGCGATGTCGGTGTCGGAGGGCAAGGCCACTTGGTCGGTGGGCTCCGCGGAAGCAATCTGTTGGAACGTGGCCTCGAAGATCCTAGCGTGGAGGCCCGGTGTTGTCCCGGTGGCGATCACCGTGTAGTCATTCAAGGGCTGAGAAGTGAGTTCTTGGTCCTGCCCTTGAATTCCGAAGAAGAATCACGGCAAGTTCGGTGCATGAGGTGAACATAAGAATTCTAAAAAGCGGCACGTTAGTGACGCGTATGTCAGACTTGTGAGTGGTGTAAGCTTTGCTTCGATACTGCAATCTCCAGTTAGACCGCGCTTGGGAGGAGAGCGTTGGTATCGGCATTGTCATCTATTTAGCTGCTTTAATGTAAATGACTGTTTTTGGTGGAAGGTGGATCCAAGTGAAGGACCGAATCATTGCTTGTCTTATTAAGAAACCTAAGTTTCAAACTCTGTTATCTATAGTTACGAATAATTTGACACTGGTAGTATCCACGAGTGAACTTCCGAGGTACTGTTAACTATTTTCAGTAAGGGAAAGATTAACTGTGGAACTTTTTAGTCGGACGCTTATGAACCTTCTTAATTGCAGTTCACTTCTTATGGTATTTTACGGTTGGATTTGTCGTGGCGAAATCGCCGATATTATTTTCATAATTTAGCGTGGAACGTCATTCTGTGGTTTTGTGTGGCGTTCCCAAGAGTTTAAGGCCCCAAATATTTTCTTACTGTCTTTGCTAAGGTTGCCTTGCAACAGTTTTTTATTTATCTCTTGTCTACCCCACCGTACTGCTGTTTGGTGCGGTGCGGTATAATTGAAGTGTTCAGTAGTACCGCATCTACTCCTTCGTCCGTTTTAAGATTTGCGAGCCGCATCCAAATCGACGTATAATCCCAGTATGCAATTTGTGTAAGTTGGTTGCGCCCTGTTAACGTTTTGTACATCGTGGAAAATCTTTCCCGTGCCGCATGGAACCTGTAGGAGAGCCCGGTGCACAACAGCGAAATCAAAAGATACGTATTGTATTTTTTTTTAACGAATGTCACCACTGAGCCTAAGAATTGATGTGTGTTTTTTTTATTTATTTTGAAAGGAAAAGATTTACATACCTGGTTAATTATAACATCTATGGTTAATTATTTGTCATAATTCGTTGGGTGTAGTATGCATCACATGTAGGGAGGTTTATAGTATAAAGTGTTTGAAAGGAAGGAAAATATTTTGTGATACGGTGCGCATCGTAGAGACTACGAAGCTTGAATGTACGTTGACAGTAATCAGATTTTATTGATTTTAAGTTCTTCTTTGTATTAAAAACTTTGTAGTCAATATTTTATTGTCTTTAGAGGTCACAGATGATATCTAGGAAAATTTTCGTACTGCCATGTAGCGTTAGAATCTTTTATTTAACCTTGCATTATGGAATTTGTGTTTTTTTTTCCTTTACTTGAAGACGAATTTTAAGTTTTATTCGTTGTACATCTTCATCTATATCTACATCTGCGTGATTACTGTATACACAATAAAGTGCCTGGCAGAGAGTTTAATGAACCACCTTAAAGCTGTCTCAACCGTTCCACTCTCGAACGCCACGCGAAAAAGCACTTAAATTTTTATGTGGGGGCCCTGATTTCTCTTATTTTATCATGATGATTATTCATCCGTATGTGGGTGGGTGTCAACAGAATGTTTTCGCAATCGAAGGAGAAAACTGGTGATTGAAATTTCATGAGAATATCCCGTCTCAACGAAAAACGCCTTTGTTTTAATGATTGCCACTCCAATTCACGTGTCATGTCTGTGGCACTATCTCCCCTATTTCGCGAAAGTACAAAAGGGGCCGCCCTTCTTTGAACTTTTTCGGTGTCATCCGTCAGTCGCAGCTGATGCGGATCCCACACCCCACAGCAATACTCCATGATAGGGCGGACAAGCGTGGTGTAAAGTAGTCTCTTTAGTAGACCTGTTGCACCTTCTAAGTGTTCTGCCAGTTAATCGCAGTCTTTGGTTTGCTCTACCGACAACATTATCTATCTACTCGGTCCAATTTAGGTTATTTGTAATTGTAGTCCCTAAGTATTTAGTTGAGTTTACAGCCCTCATATTTGTGTTACTTATCGCGTAATCGAAATTCAGCGGATTTCTTTTACTTCTCATGAGAATAATTTCACACTTTTCCTTATTTAGGGTCAATTGCCACTTTTCGCGCCACACAGATATCTTATCTAAATTATTTTTCAATTCGTTTTGGTCATCTGATGACTTTACAAGACGGTAAATGACAGCATCATCTGCAAACAATCTAAGAGGGCTACTTAGATTGTCTCCTATGTCGTTAATATATATCGGGAGCAATAGAGGACCTATAACACTTCCTTGGGGAACGCCAGATATTACTTCTGTTTTATTTGATGACTTTCCCTCTATTACTACGAACTGTGACCTTTCTGGCAGGAAATCACGAATCCAGTCGGACAACTGAGGTGATATTCCATAGGCACACAGTTAGGTTAGGAGCCGCTTGTGAGGAACGGCGTCGAAAGCCTTCTGGAAATCTAAAAGTATGGAATCAATTTCACATCCCCTGTCGATTGCACTCATTATTCCATAAGTATAAAGAGCTAGTTGTGTTTCGCAAGAACGATATTTTCTGAATCCGTGCTGACTGTGTGTCAATAAATCGTTTTCTTCGAGGTAATTCATAATGTTCGAATACAGTATATATTCCAAAACCCTACTGCAAATCGACGTTAGTGATATGGGCCTATAATTCAGCGAACTATTCCTACTTCCCTTTTGGGGACTTCGTGTGGCTTGAGCAATTTTCCAGTCTTTGGGTACAGATCTTTCTGTGAGCGAGTGGTTGTATATAATTGCTAAATATGGAGCTATTTTATCAGCATACTCTGAGAGGAACCTTACTGGTATACAATCCGGACTGGAGGCCTTGCTTAATTAAGTGATTTAAGCGGCTTTGTTACACCGAGGATATCTAATTCTACGTTTCTCATCTTGGAAGTTGTTCTCGATTGGAATTCAGGCTATTTACTTCTTTGGTGAAGGAGTTTCGGAAAACCGTGTTTAATAACTCTCCTTTAGTGGCGCTGTCATCAGTGACGTCACCGCACCGTTGTTATCGCGCAGTGAAGGTATTGACTGCGTCTTGCCACTGGTGTGCTTGGTGTGCTTTGAGTATGACTAGAATCGCTTTGGGGTTTCTGCCAGATTTCGAGACAGAATTTAGTTGTCGAAATTATTAAAAGCATCCAGCATTGAAGTACGCGCCATATTTCGAACTTCTGTAAATCTTTGCCAATCTTGGGGATTTAGCGTTCTTTTAAATTTGGCATGCTTTTTTCGTTGCTTCTGCAACAACGATCTGGCCCGTTTTGTGTACCATGGGGGATCAGTACCATATACTTTGTGGTATATATCTCTCAATTGCTGTCGATACTATCTCTTTGAAATAATTTCACGGCTTTTCTACGTTTACATGATCAGATCGGAAAGAGTGAAGACTTACTCTTAAGAAGGCGTTAATAGCATTTTATCAGTTTTCTTTTAATAGATACACTTCGCGTTTCGTTTTGATTGTTGTAGGTGTCACGATAGCCTAGCAGCAACTGCCTTGGGGTCGCTAATCCCTGTATTCGTCACGATACTCACTATTTGCCCATGATCGTTGTTAAGAGGTCAAGTATGATTTCGCAACCATTTACGGCTTCGAGTGGGCTTATGAACTAAGAGTTCAAAATAATTTTCTGAGAAAGCATTCAGTACAATTTCGGATGACGTTTTATGCCTGCCGCCGGTTTTAAAGGTATAATTTTTCCAGCATATCGAGGGTAGATTGAAGTCACCAGCGACTGTAATTGTGTGAGTGGGGTACCTATTTGAAATGAAACTCAAGTTTTCAGCAACTGTTCAGGAACTATATCTTCTGAGTCGGGGTTCGGTAAAACCATCAAATTAAAAAAAAAAAATGGTTCAAATGGCTCTGAGCACTATGGAACTCAACTGCTGTGGTCATCAGTCCCCTAGAACTTAGAACTACTTAAACCTAACTAACCGAAGGACAGCACACAACACGCAGCCATCACGAGGCAGAGAAAATCCCTGACACCGCCGGGAATCGAACCCGGGAACCCGGGCGTGGGAAGCGAGAACGCTACCGCACGACCACGAGATGCGGGCATCAAATTAACAGTTTAGTCCAATTGTCAGGTATAACCTCTATCCATACTATTTCGCAGGAGCAATCTCCATCAATTTCACTACAAGGCTAACTACTTTTGACAGCAATAAATACTCCACCACCAATGTATTTAATCTATCCTTTCTCAACACTGTTAGATCACTTGAAAAAATTTCGGCTGAACTTATTTCCGGCTTTAGCCAGCTTTCTGTATCTATAACTATTTGAGCTTCAGTGATTCCTATTAGGGCTTCGAGCTCTGCTTCTTTCCCAACGCAGCTACGACTATTAACAACTACAATACCGATCGTTTCTGCAACTACCTTACTGTGTTTTAACTGCCCCCTTTTAGACGGACGCCCTTTCTGTGTTTTCCTGAGACCCCTCTAACCTAAAACACTGCCCAGTCCCTTCCACACAGTCCCCGCTACCGGTGTAGCCGCCTCCTGTGTGTAGTGGACTCCTGACCTATTAAGCGGAGCACGGAAACCCCAACCGATGGCGCAAGTCAAGGAATCTACAGCCTACACGGTCACAGAACCGCCAGAACCTCTGATTCAGACCATCCACTCGGCTCAGCACCAAAGGACCACAGTCGGTTCTATCGACGATGCAGCAGATGGTGAGCTCCGTCCTAATCTCGGAAGAAAGGCTGGCAGTCTTTACCATTTCCGCTATCCACCCGAAACCAGAGAGAATCTCCTCCGATCCAAAACAACACACGTCATTGGTACCGACTTGAGTCTCTACCTGCTGTTGTCTGCACCCTGTACTCTTCGTGACATCCGGAAGCACCCTTCCCACTTGTGGAATTACTCCCCCTGGTATGCACACGGAGTGCACACTGACTTCCTTCCCCTCCTTGGCAGCCATATTCCTGAGGGGACCCAATACGCGCCTAACGTTGGAGCTCCCAAGTACCAGCAAACCCACCCTCTGTTAATACTCAGACCTTGCAGGCCGAGAAGCTTCGTCTGGAACAGGGTGGACGACTGCATCTGGCTTAGAGACAGCAGCAGTCACACATAACGCCCGAAACCTGTTCATCAAACGAACCGGGAAGGCCCTACGACCGGACCTTCAGAATGTCTTTCGCTGCCTGCCAGTCTTCAGAATGATCCACTCGACCACAGATCAGGTGTCAACCTCAGTGCAGACAGTACCTGTGCGGCCACAGCAGTGGACCGATCGTGGGACACGTGGGACGTGCTCGACGTCCCTCGCATTCCCGCGTCCGACCCCCCACAGTGATGCCCACTGGCAGCAGCCTCAAGCTGTGTGACAGAAGCCAGTGCAGCCTGGAGCTATGAGCGAAAGGTCGCCAACTCAGCTCGCATCTGTACACAGCAATCACAGTTCCTATCCATTACTGCAGACGCTCTTGTTCGAAGCTCGTAAAAATATGTAACAGTGTATTCGCCTTATTAGCAGCAGGAACACGAGGTTAAAATAATGCTTCAGGAACTTTCATTAAGAAACTATATTGAGGATCTTGCTGTTCATGAAAACTAATGTTCACTTAAAATTTTAATAACAAGTTAATGAAGTTTTAAAATTTTAAAGGTAAAAACAGATTTATTTAGAAAAACGGTGCCTGCTCGTACCCCCACAACTTCCACATAGTCAAAGTATTGGCCTTCGTGTGTTGTCTGTTTTCCCCGGTATCAATGCCAGCTAATGCCTGCGAGCCATGTCCCAATGCTCCACCAATGAGAGCATTAAGGTCAAATTTGGCTCATGGGGAAGAAGCTGAGGGACACCAGATTGCTCAAGCATGTCCAGATAAACTGTCACTGTTACTGTCGAATGTAGAAAAATGCTGCAGCTACGTTGTCTTTCAACAGCGCACGCCACACATTTACCTTTCTGTTGTCTCTGGCATGCTTCCAAAAACTGTGGGGATTTTCTCAACCACCAGGCAAAGGTTGTGCCGATTAATCTTTCGACATGCGTGAGGAAGGCTGCTTCGTGACAGAAAACGATATTTACTATATACTTGGGTTTTTCTCGATCCAGTCTAGAATCTCAATAACAAATTCGTAGAAAAACAGTGTTTCTATGCAGTGCATGCACAGTCTGAAGCTTATAAACGTGCAAACGAAGTCGTTTATGCAGCACATTGTGAACTGCTGAGCGACGGATGTTTAGATCTGACTTTGAAGGGTTTCTTTGGAAGACCTCTCTGATATTCTCTACCATTTCATGAAATGTTGGTTTCTGCCAGAACCTGACAGTCTATTCCTGATATTGTCTACGATTTCATCAGATGCGCGTTTTCTGCCAGAAACTGACAGTCGCACCAAGCCTTAATCATCTTAACGCCTGATCGCTCCCTTAGAAAATCACATCTGAAATTTCTTTAGGCAGCAATGTGTGAATTCGTCTCCACGTACCATACATTGGGCTCTCTCTTGAGGTGTAATCATTTCTGGTAATTATTAACTACCTGAAGCAAAATAAAGGAATCATTTAGAAAAATTCTTCACAAAACTGTTGACTTGCGTACAAACCGCAGGTATCTGTCTCATAGATTTTCTTTTGATTGAATTTGGGGGTCACAAAAGTTTCATGTGGACACCCTTTACAAATCAATTAATAAAATGTTCAAATGTGTGTGAAATCTTATGGGACTTAACTGCTAAGGTCATCAGTCCCTAAGACTACACGCTACTTAACCTACATTATCCTAAGGACTAACACACACACCCATGCCCGTGGGAGGACTCGAACTGCAGCGGCCCAGACCGCTCGGCTAATCCCGCGCGGCTATCAATCAATAACAGAAATCGATACATTTTACTATCAAGATCCAATAATTTCATTAAAGTAGGGTAGCACATACAGTAGAGAATTCTAGGTGTCGAAGCTGGATATGAAATCGACGATAGCAGCAAGACAGATGGTATGTCAAGAGGATAATGAACAGGCTGCTGTACTTCATCCTGAACTAGATCGGACTCTCCGCTTCCGACAAGCAGAGTTCGTAACGTAAGTCTGAAGGTCGCTCTAGATTAAGAAAAACTCCAGATCAAGAAGACAGCCCTGAGCCGCCATCCACTTCGCAGCACTCAATTACAATCAAGCCTTTTCCTTTTTTGTTGACACTGGACGACAAACCCTCCCCCGCCCTCCAACCTTAAAATGTACGAGCCGTCTTCCTAGGTGTTGCAAATATTGTCTCTACATGTGGGAGCTTGTCCTTCGTCGGAGTGCAGAACGACTCCATATCACATTCATCTCCAGACCCTTTCCGCAAGTGTCCCTGCGCTCATTATACCACCGAGGAGGCGGCAATGTGTCAAGTAAAGCGTATCGCTGGACTGGGGCCAGCATTCTGAACACTGCGGCAGTGACCTGTGTGCATGCTGCTAACGAAGGAGCTGAGTCTGGGCAGGGGGGAGGGACGAGGTGGGAGAACGAAGTGTGGTTGTCGCCTCCGGAACGCCCACTGAAGTGGAAGGCCACCGCGAGAGGTTCTTCGTTAAAAACTTGAGCTTGGCTGAGCAGCACAGACTGTAATTGCTGCCACAAATCATAGCCGCGGGCTCAGGTGGGGGACAAGTTCGGTTCGATGACAGTGCGTCTGCACTTCTCAAGTGGTTCGGCACGAATATTATTACTGGGAATTTTTTAACCAACATTCGTCGGCAGAGCATTTTTTTCTTCGCGTCGTGGCTCTTCTTCACCTTAGACTGCGATAAAAATCCTGTTGCAGGCAAAAGGAAGAGCCTTTTTGAGCACCTAAGCACGTTCCGCTGTGTTAAGTGCTCGTGACGATTCTAAAGACTCGGAGGGTGTTTGGTTTTTCGCGAAAACAGTCACAGAGGAGGAAATTTATCCACCTCACAAGTGATCTTCTGTCTTCGTGCCAGAAATAATACGTATACCTACTGGAATTTTGACGTGAAACCTCGATTTGGCCAAGGTAGGCGTATCAACAACCAGTGTGCGGGCCCTCACTTTGAAAGTGTTTACAGTGTTTTCTGTCACCCTCCGTAGTTCCACATGGAAAGATGGCAACCTCTCTTTTTTCATTTTCATATAAGCCCTCTCCTGTGGCGACTCTAGTTGCAATATTGGGAAATCTGCGCATTTAAGCGTCAATATCTGGCCCAGTACAAGAGGCGATCGTGATCGCAAGGCAGTCCAAGACCAGGCGATGGCTGCAGAATCCTTTCGTCTTGGCTGACAGAGGCCGGCCGCTGTGGCCGAGCGGTTCTACGCGCTTCAGTCCGGAAACGCGCTGCTGCTTCTGTCGCAGTATAATGAATTCTACTTTACTTTTGTAAATGATGAAAGTCTGTATGAATGCAGCTTGCCGCTAACTTGGTGTAATGTTTTGTCTGTACAGAGGTGTATCTGTCGCCTTTATTACTCCTTCACTCTCACACATAAATCGGTACAATAAAGTCAGGGCTTCGTGGTTTATATGTAGGCTGATCCGTGAAAAGACAGACAAACAATTATGCTAATGGAGGATTCAGAGTAATTCCTCGAATTGCATTCGCTCTCTCTCTCTGTCCTTTATCTGTGTACAGTTTAAATATATTATTTACGTGAAATCAGCCTAGTAGAATCTCTGGTGGAGCCCTTCGTCTTAATATTCAGCGGCTGGCCCTTCGTCTTAATATTCAGCGGCTGGCTTGCTGGAAAAGATCTTTACATTTGTTATTATTATTAAGCGCTGCATTCAGTTGGGAAAATCGATCGTTTGAACAATTCGTTCAGTTTACGACAGATCTGCAATTTCAGATGTGGACGAAGCCTTTTTGGACGATTTATAAAAACTCAGAGATTGCAGGCTCTCTTCGTCACAGCTGAAACTTCCCAATTAATTACAGGGCCCAGACAATCATCAATGATTCAGACAGAGAACTCATTCGTCACTCACTCTAGAATAAAATGGTCACAAACCTTATTTCTGAGGAAAATTGTATATTGAATCCATTGCCGTACATGTTCCGTTTTCTGTGGATTTCAAGTCTCATATAATGTGCTTTTACAGACTTTGTCTTTCTCTTTATCTATCACGCTAGCGGCACAAACTTTCCTAGCTCAATTTAGCGCGAAGAAGAGTAAATAAATCTCTTTTAGCAATCCCACAATCTTCCAACTGATACTCCCGAAGCTGTTCCTTTGTCCCCTCTATAATGACCATGGAGCATACATATCTGTACCTCTGTTGTTCCAAAGAATAAACGTACTAGAAAAATACCTTGGCGTCGACGAGCTGTCGGCGCATATATTACTAGAAAATCCGATCAGATACTTTTCAAAAGTAAATAATTGTGGATGATTTGATTAACCCTTATTAATTATTGCGTGGTAGAGGGTAATTTTCCGTGGGGAGATTACAATGCCCCTCGCAGCGAGCGAAGTTTGTGAGCTCAATTTTGATTCACCGAACACACTTCGCGAGCTATCTATTAGCGTGGATAACCCGGAAGTGATGATTGTCAGTCTCCGACTGAAAAAGAATATTATGTTCGAGACAAGCGAAGAAAAGAAATGTTGAAGACAGAAGAAATGAAGAGACAGGTACCGCGGCTGTATTGCTTTTACGTGCATCTAGGTGTTATGTTTGCTGTGCACAACCAAGGAAGATGATCTTTCATGAACTGTTGTCAGGGTCTACCCATTCGGGAACTTTCTTAAGCAGGGAAACCTTGGAAAACCTCTTAAGCTTAGACCCCCAGCCTACGGTACATAGAAGATAGGAAAGCCTATAGAAGAACAAAATTAATTTTGAAGTTCATCTCTAAAGGAAAGACAGGGATCAATTTGTATCACGATTTGGAGAAGAGTGGTTTGTGCCTCTAGCAAAAATAAACGTTTTACAATGAATAACGTGAATTCTCGTTTTACAATCTTGTTCCTAGTACAATATCTTGCGGTGCTAAACTCCCCCGGGTCTTGCATGTCCCCGACGTCCACATTTGCAGTCGGTCTTCTACGCGGCCCCCTTTGTAGTTGATCTTCTACGCGGCCCACAATGGGAAGAGTAGAAGGAACAGGGATACTCGAATTCACATGCAACATTCATTCCAAAAGAATTAGCCATGACCAAAAGGGAAACTCTTCCTGTAAGAGAACTGATTAGGTTGCACCGTCCAAGATTCTCCTTTTTGAAAGCAAAATCCTTATGGCTTCATGGATCCTTTTTGTTACGACGTATTTCAATGAATTCAACCATTAACTAATGATGTTGCCAAAAGCATCATCCGATTTACTCTCGTTTGAGTACTCCTTTTGACTTTGCCTCCCCACTTGTGCTTATAAGTCCAAAAGTTCTAACACATTTTCTATCACTGATTCGTTCTTCGTAATTTAAAGGATTCATGTAACTTACTATAGATTTTGGATTCAAATCATCGAATAATGGAAAGTGTAGTTCATTTGATACAAAGACATAATTCATATTTCCTTGATAAGTCATATAATTTAGCTATACTCAAAACTTTTTATTCTAAATACATATATTTCTTCGCTTGAGTGCTGAAATGTAAAAGTTATTAGCATTGAGGAATGCGGATTCACTTCTTTCATTTACTCTCTGATTCATACGGCGTTCATCCATGCTCATATATGGAAATGGATTTTCCAAACCAAATTCCCAAACGAACACGAACCATTAAACAACTACTAATTCTATGAATCTTACTTTCTTTAATCATTCATTAATAAATTAAAAACTCTTAACTTCTAATTATAACACCTATTCTTTTTAAAGTTCAACATTAGTTTACCCTCGCGTTTGGTGCGAGTCTCTTACAAAGCATATCTGTGTCGTCTCTATCGATTTTAACTCTCGCGCCGACGTCAACTGTTTTGCGCGGGAAATTATCTTTGCGGCGTCAACCGTCACTCACAATTCACTGCCACAACACATCCCTTCACACGTTTACACATGTAAGCGTTCACATGAGATTATATATGAATATTCATTCGGAACCTCTGTTGATTATTCAGCGTCATTTGCGGGAAACATTTCATTCTTCTTGAAGGTCAGTTAGATCCTTTATACATCTTGATAACATTAGCAATGCTAAAGTTCTATGTTCACCCAAACCACAGGTGAAGCCTATCTCCACTATCTTCTTTACAACACTCGATAATAATAGTTAGTCACTATTTCTATACTCTATGTCACTGATTAACTATTTCAATTTAAAGGTTTCTATCACTACACACACAGTTTATTGATATGTTTTTTACGAGCGTTCATTTCTGTCACTCGGAACACCATTCCTCACTATCTTCTAATCTTCATTATATTTTTTTAAGTCGTTATGAGAAAATAACCCTTTTATTTTGTTCGATCCCGGGTATGCTAACAGATAAGCCCCCGGATTCGGAATTTGTAGGATAATGTATGGTCCAGTATATAGTAACTCCCATTTCTTTATACTTTTCTTTATTAAGGATGATTTGGTATGTCGTTTAACTAGTACCTTCTCTCCGACATGGTATGTCTGCACCCTCTTGATTAATTTGTCATATCGTTGTTTTCTTTGATCAGCCTTTTTCGTCATATTTATGATAGCTTGTCTTATTTTTTCTTCCCAAGGCATCTCAGTTTCCTGAGTTTTGGGGATATGGTCAGTCCAGAAGTTTTCCTCTTTTGCTTCGAACATCAATTCACGAGGTGTATATCCAGTTGAGGAGTGGGGCATGTTATTGTATATTTGCTCAAACTCTTCCACATAATTTGCCCACGCAGTTTGCTTATTATGGCAATACGTCCTCATAAATAGATTGAATTCTCTAAAAATCCTCTCCACCAAATTACCTTGTGGGTGGTAAAATGATGTTAGTATGTGTTTCACACCGACTTGAGACAAAGTCTGCTTCCATCGGAGTCCCGTGAATATTTTAGCATTGTCTGTTATGATTGCCTTAGGTGTACCAACATGTGGAAGGTAATCCCTTATCAATCTTAATACAATTACTTTGGCTGTAGCCACCTTTATCGGGTAAAGCTTTACGTATTTCGTACACACATCGAGAAATGCCAACACATATTTAACACCACCTCTTGAAGTAGGTAAGGGTCCACACAGATCGCACAAAATTAATCCTTTTGGTTCTTGTACTAATATAGAGCATAATGGGTGCTTAGTCCCTTTTGAATCCGGCTTTGTTTTTTGGCATATTATGCACCTCTTTAAGACCTCATGCACTCTGCGCTTTATGTTGGGAAAATAACAGTACCCACTTATCTTGTCTGCACATTTTGTCGCACCGAAATGTCCCCAGGTTAAATGAGTGAACCATACAAGTTTCTCTATTTGCGCGTCATGTATACAGACACACCAACGGATTTTGTTTGGCCTTCCACAGCGGAAAAATAATACGCCATTTACCAGCTTGTAATAATTTGCCATCTGATCCGAAGGTTGCTGTTGTAACCTTTGAATGACACTTCCCCATTGAGCATCTTTTTTCTGTAACTGGGCCATATGCACACACAAATTGACGTAGTACGTCTTAAATGGATTTTCCTGCAGCAGCAATACAGGGAATTCTGAGGTAGTATTTACATCAATCTCTTTTGTTAAACCCTGCGGTGACCTTGATAGAGCGTCAGCAATAATGTTTTGCTGCCCTGAGACATGTACGATCTTAAACTGGTATTGTTGCAGAGCGAGCGTCCATCTAGCCAGTCTGGGGTGTAACAGTTTACACGTTTGTAAAAACGTTAATGATTGGTGATCGCAATATACGATAGTCTTCGACCCATATAAATAATAATGAAATTTTTTAAATCCCCAGACGACCGCAAGAGCCTCTAATTCTGTCGTCGTGTACGTTCGTTCACAGTTGGACAAAACACGACTAGCAAACGCAATAGGACAAAAGGTAAGCTGTCCATTTATCTTGCGTACTTGGACAAGGCACGCTCCAAGACCCACATTTGACGAATCTGTTGACAAGTAGAATTCCTCTTGCATGTCCGGATGGGACAAAAGCGGTGCATTTACTAATTGCTTCTTTATCTCTTCAAATGCTTCTTGACACTCTAATGTCCAGAGCCAGGGCACATCCTTCTTCAGCAAACTATTTAGAGCTGCTGCATTCATGGCCTGATTCGTTATAAATCTTCTAAAGAATGAGGCAAGACCCATAAACCCTTTTAATTGCCTCCTATTTCTTGGTGTTGGAAACTTACTGATCGCAATTAGCTTCTCCTTGGTTGGTAAAATTCCCTTTGCGTCAATTATATGCCCCAGGAACTTGATTCTGTTTAGTGCAAAATGGGATTTCTGTAGGTTAGCAGTTATTCCCATGGTGTTGAACACGTCCAACACCCGACTCAGTAAGGTAATATGCTCCTCCCAGGTCTTCGATGCAATAAGCATATCATCAACAAATACTGTTATCCTGCTTCTTAGTTCTGGGCCTAGTGCATAATCTAGAGCTGCTATAAAGATTCCAGCACTAATGTTGAGTCCGAAAGGAACTACAGTAAATTGGTAACTTCTTCCGGCATAAATGAAAGCTGTATATTTCCTTGATAACTCATCCAGCTTGACCTGCCAATAAGAACTCCGCAAATCAATGCTCGTCAAATATTGGACATCCTGGAACCGTTGTATAAGTTCGTCTATGTTTTCCGGATGTGTCCTCACTGGAATTATGATTTTATTTATTTCTCTGGCGTCGAGCACCAGTCTCACAGTCCCATTTGCTTTTGGCACGACCAACAATGGGGAGCAGTATGGGCTTGTGGAGGGTTCGATCAAACCCCATTTCAACATGCGGTATATTTCTTTTTGAACTTGAGCCTTTAACCTCCAGGGAACAGGATAGAAAGTTCTACAATACGTTTCGTGCGGCTTAACGTGGAGATGGCATATGTATCCCTTAATAACTCCTGGCCTTTCATCAAACACGTTTTCATACACTACTAATAATTCTTTGAGCTGCTTCTTCTGATCTTCAGTAATGCAATCGGATTCATTTAACTTCTCATACACTAATTGACCGAAATCTCCTTTTACTTGGAACTCATTATTTACGTGCTGTTTAGAATTTTGTGCAGTCCTGATTACTTGCACACTGATCCCACTATTATATTTTCTGGTAAGGCTTTCCTTTTTCAACAAGTCCATCTCAATTTCTTGTTTATTTACATTTAACCAAATTTTTCCTGTTTTAAAATCTATTCTGCATCCGTATTGACGTAGGCTGTCGACTCCGATAATGCAGTCTACCACCAAAATTTTCACAACAAGGAATGTGCTTAATATTGCTACATTTCCGACTTCTACACTAAGTAGTGACTGCACTTTTACATTAGCCGATCTAGCCCCAACGGCGCCTATTATTCTACAATTTTGAACTGGAAAAATTGGTACTCGTCTTATATTTCTGATCTTGTTGAATAGAGCCTCCGAGATAACATTCGTGGTTGCAGCTGTGTCCAAAACCGCCACTATAGGTACAGTCTCCAAAATGACTTGCACTTCGGCTACTGCCACCTGTTCCTTATCCTCATCTTGGGGTTCTAAGTCCTCGGTCAATTCATCTGCCAGTAATCGTCCATCATTATACGTTAGCATTGGTACACATATCCCGTTGCCCCTCAACCAATTGTTGACCGCTCCTCCGGGGCACGAGTGGGTCCTTACAAGCTTGTTGGATTTTGATTCGCCTGGTGGTTGACATCATCCGTCACTTCGGTAATTACCGGTTGATTCGCAGATGTCCGTCCCCACTGATGTTGGTTATTTGAGTTTATTCCCCCCGGTTGGTTCCACTTTCTATTACTGTTATTGTTCCAGGCTTGCGATCTGAAATTCCTTTCGTTCCCCCATACGGGATTGTATCTTTTCCCATTCCTGTTGTTCCTTGGATAGCCCCTCGCAAGACTATTGCCGGTATTATTGTTGAGATTTTGAGGGGTTTCTCCACTATTTATCGATCTCTGTGCGTTCACTTGCCTACTATTTGGCGGAGGTTCTATCTCCCTATATTGGAATCTGTTGTTACGGGCTTTCTGGTTGTTCTCTTCTATAATGTCTATATGATCTAACGTCGTGAGGAACGACTCCAAGTCTTTATCGTTCCCGTAAATTAATTGATTCCGGATGCTAGTTGGTAGTCTTGCCTTAAGTATGTTTATTATGTCTGGCAAAGGCATAGGTCTGTCCCAATATCTAGTTTTATTTATATATTTTTCAAAATACTTCCTAACGCTTCCTTTTGAAAAAGAGAAAGGCTCTGGTTAGAGCACCTCCTGCCTTAGGCGTTCCTGTACCCCTTCTGACCAGAATTTTGCTAAAAACGCTTTCTCAAAATCGTCATAGGTCGAGCAAACAGAAGTCATGTCCGAGGCCCAGATCGCCCCCGAACCTTGTATATACCCAGTAACGAAACTGATCTTCTGCCACTCCGACCAATTTCTGGGTAGCACTCCTCTAAAACTTCGGATAAAAACAATCGGATGGACCCCCCTTTTGTCAGTGTTAAAAATCTGAAATTGCCGATGCTTTATCATTTTTTCTTCGGCATGGCAAAAGTTTTCGTAATCTCCGTCAGATAAAACTTCACGCGAACAACTAGCTCGTGGCAATTTAATATTTGAGATACTTACACACGTCGGTATTGTGTGCGAATGTGCAGTAACTGGCTCTATAGTCGCTGCCAACTTCTGCTGCTGGCCTGTATTCATTTGTTCTGAGCCTTGTTGTGAAACGCGTATCGACTCTGCTATCGTTTGTTTCCAATGCTCGAAATCAGCACCTAACTGCTGTCGCACTTCCTCAAGTCCTTTCGCAAACAAATTCTCTTCCTGTTTGCCACATAGACTCTGGAATGCTGCTTTAACGTTTTGCTCAACGTTTTCACACATTAGCCTTTTGTTTTCTAATGTGATTTCGGATAATTTACCCGTTAATACATTAATTTGGTGGTCTATAACGTCTTGACGTTCTGTCAGATGTTCGACACTTTCCTTTAGGTTCGTCTGCGTACGTGCCAATTCAGGAAGTGCGCAATTGCACATGACATGGCATCTTGCTTTTGTACTAATTGCGGAACCATTTCCACCTGTTCCCGTACGGTATCTATCTTAATAGCCACATACTCCTTCATTTCTACACGTACGCGGTGAGTAGATTCCTCACATTGAGCTTTCACCAATTCTATTTGTGCAGTTAATTTTCGTTCCGTCTCTTCGGCCTGATCTTTAAGTTCCTTTGTCTTCGCCTCTATCCGCTGCTCTAATTCGGAAAAACTGTCGTGTAACTGCTGCTTAATCTCAGCTTTCAGCTTTTCCTGCCCTTCCGTAACTGAGGCTAATTTCGTATTCAAATCATTTTGCCCTTCATTAACTGAGGCGAACTTCGCGTTAATGTCGGCTTTCAAATTTTCCTGCCCTTCAGTGACTGAAGCTAATTTTGTATTCAAATGATTTTGCCCTTCAGTAACTGAGGCTAATTTCGTGTTCAAATCATTTTACCCTTCAGTAACTGAGGCTAATTTCGTATTCAAATCATTTTGCCCCTCAGTAACTGAGGCTAACTTCGCATTAATGTCAATTTTCAGATTTTCTTGCCCTTCAGTAACTGAGGCTAATTTCGTATTCAAATCATTTTGCCCTTCCTTAACTGAGGCGAACTTCGCGTTAATGTCGGCTTTCAAATTTTCCTGCCCCTCAGTAACTGAGGTTAATTTTGTATTCAAATGATTTCATGGTCTCAGTTAACATGTGCATCTGCCTCATGATAATGACCAATGGATCTAGTCCATGTTGCGTACTTGCTGTTACATCTCCAGCTGTGTTTACCGGGCGTTCTATTGCGCTATCTGTAGCGATCGGTTCTACAACATTTCTTACTACATCAATATTATCAGTGCTCACAGCTGAAGGCTGTTGCGTGTTGCTCTGCTCTGCTTGACTCATCTTAAACATTGCCCTAGTTAAAACCATATAAATGTTGTACCGTCAATATGTATATATCTCCCTTCACACAAGAATACTTCTGTGGCTACTTTCTTATATTACTTATACAGGTAAATGTAACTAGTGCAGGTCAATCAACTACATCTGGCATGGACACAATTAGTAAATGTTCAAAACTACGTCTACTTCCTCAATACTAGCAAGCTTTAATAAAAAATTATAGATCTGGCCGTTTTTCTGCGCCCAGCGTGCTGTTTATATGTGTAGATCCACTTAATTTGACTGCGAGTATTTCATCTCTTTTCCAAGTCAAGTTGTCTCGTCGTAGTTCACATGAAACAGAGAACAAAATTATTTTAACAACGTCCAAAAACGTGTCCTGTCACGGATTGGCCATTATAATGAATTCTACTTTACTTTTGTAAATGATGAAAGTCTGTATGAATGCAGCTTGCCGCTAACTTGGTGTAATGTTTTGTCTGTACAGAGGTGTATCTGTCGCCTTTATTACTCCTTCACTCTCACACATAAATCGGTACAATAAAGTCAGGGCTTCGTGGTTTATATGTAGGCTGATCCGTGAAAAGACAGACAAACAATTATGCTAATGGAGGATTCAGAGTAATTTCTCGAATTTCATTCGCTCTCTCTCTCTGTCCTTTATCTGTGTACAGTTTAAATATATTATTTACGTGAAATCAGCCTAGTAGAATCTCTGGTGGAGCCCTTCGTCTTAATATTCAGCGGCTGGCTTGCTGGAAAAGATCTTTACATTTGTTATTATTATTAAGCGCTGCATTCAGTTGGGAAAATCGATCGTTTGAACAATTCGTTCAGTTTACGACAGATCTGCAATTTCAGATGTGGACGAAGCCTTTTTGGACGATTTATAAAAACTCAGAGATTGCAGGCTCTCTTCGTCACAGCTGAAACTTCCCAATTAATTACAGGGCCCCGACAATCATCAATGATTCAGACAGAGAACTCATTCGTCACTCACTCTAGAATAAAATGGTCACAAACCTTATTTCTGAGGAAAATTGTATATTGAATCCATTGCCGTACATGTTCCGTTTTCTGTGGATTTCAAGTCTCATATAATGTGCTTTTACAGACTTTGTCTTTCTCTTTATCTATCACGCTAGCGGCACAAACATTCCTAGCTCAATTTAGCGCGAAGAAGAGTAAATAAATCTCTTTTAGCAATCCCACAATCTTCCAACTGATACTCCCGAAGCTGTTCCTTTCTCCCCTCTATAATGTCCATGGAGCATACATATCTGTACCTCTGTTGTTCCAAAGAATAAACGTACTAGAAAAATACCTTAGCGTCGACGAGCTGTCGGCGCATATATTACTAGAAAATCCGATCAGATACTTTTCAAAAGTAAATAATTGTGGATGATTTGATTAACCCTTATTAATTATTGCGTGGTAGAGGGTAATTTTCCGTGGGGAGATTACAGCAGGTTCGAATCCTGCCTCGGCTATGCATATGTGTGATGTCCTTAGGTTAGTTAGGTTTAAGTAGTTCTAAGTTCTAGGGGACTGATGACCTCAGATGTTAAGTCCCATAGTGCTCAGAGCCATTTGAACCATTTTGGCTGCCAGACAGCGCTCACCTCGGGGACGAAAGCCCGGAAACACTTTCGCGGATGCGACATCTTAACTGATTTCAACTGCCGTGGAAGGCACACAAAGTGCTGACTAGCTCTAAAAATAGCCAGACGCTACAGTAGCAGTAACACTGAGACGAAACTGGTTGTTCCGCCCCATTTCTTTCTCTTGAGGTACTCTGTGTTCTTTATTGTCAGTGACACATTGGTCTATTTTCTTTTATTTATCGTATGGCTGTGCAAGTGCAAGTACAAACACTGAGCCGCACGGGGTAGCCGCGCCGTTTGAAGCGCCTTGCCATTTTCGCGCGGCTCCCACCGTCGGAGTTCGAGTCCTCCCTCGGGCATTAGTGTGTGTGTTGTCCTTAGCGTAAGTTAGTTTAAGTTAGATTAAGTAGTGTGTAAGCTTAGGGACCGATAACCCCAGCAGTTTGGTCCCATAGGAACGTACCACAAATTTCCTAAAAATACTGACATCATTAAAATAATGTACACAATGATTTTATCCACCAAGTACAAACTCTAGCGATTGATCGATCAGACGATACGGAACAGGAAATATCTAATGAACTTTTGTCCGGAAATGCATGGTTTCCATGCTAGAGACCGTCTGTTCAGCCATACACTGTTACCGAGACTGCAGTCTAATACTCGCTTTACCATGCAGCGCCAGTAACAGGATGTGTTGAAAATGGTTTCCATGTGCCTCAACGCATACCTCTACGCGCCGTAGCATGTTCTGTCTCACACGGTTACATCCGTCAGGCTGCGTCCGAACAGCGTCAAAGGCAGCACGAATACGCTGCTCCAGTGTTTCCACATCTGGAATGCGCTCTGTATACACGATACATTTGACACTGCCCCATAACCAGAAATCGCACGGGTTGAGGTGCGGTGAACGAGCAGGCCACGCAATTGGACTCCCTCGTTCGATCCATCGACCAGGGAAGACACGATTGAGCTGCGTCGGGACGTTAACGTCGAAGTGGGCTGGAGCACCGTCATGAAGCAGCCACATAACCCTTCGAATCATCAATGGCACGTCTTCTAGTAGGAGAGGCAAAGTCACCCGCAACAAACGCCGATAATTCCAGCTTGTTCGGCGACGTTGAAGGAAGACTGGTCCCAGAACAGGGTCACCAATTATCCCGGCCCACACATGCCGGCTGCACGGCTGCTGATGTGTCGCTGACACCAATCCAACGAGGTTTAGCGTACTATCCCACAGATGAATGTTATGAAAGTTGAATATACGATTCCGCGTAACGGTGGCCTCATCTGTGAATAGGGTGCATGGCACATTTTCCTGAATCGTGGTTGGCTGGTGAAGAAAAAACTGCTCGCAATGTGGAACGTCTTTCACTAGTGAGCACTGCACACACTGTAAGTATTAAGGGTAGTAATAATTCTCATGAAGAATATTACGGTATATTGATAATTTTTACTTATGGACCGTCTGACACGCACTGAATAAAACACAGTTTTAGTGCCATACACGTTTCGCCTTTATTTTCTGCAAGGCATCATCAGTGGCAGGTTGCGTGGACAATTTCTTACATATTACGCTCCTTTTGCATTTTTGGTGTTGTTCTTCTTCTTGTGAATGCCAATTTGCGGTTTTTTGCCACATTCCACAGCACTATGAACTGAACGCTTGTTTCAATGCAATGTTTTGGTTTTCAACCAAAAGAAGAAGAACAACACCAAAAATGCAACAGGAGCGTAATATGTAAGAAATTGTCTACGCAACCTGCCGCTGATGATGCCTTGCAGAAAATAAAGGCGAAACCCGTATGGCACTAAAACTGTGTTTTATTCAGTTGCTGTCAGACGATCCATAAGTAAAAATTATCAATATACCGTAATATTACACGCAACTGAGGAAGACAGAACTAAAAAAGTTGAAGATCTCCTGAAGAATATTCCACACAATCGTCTGGCTTAACCTGTACTGGCGGGCCAACTGCCTGATATTGACAGGGCGGTCGCCTTCCGCAGTGTTAATCACATTTTCCTCCAGGTCAGATGTCGGGACAGATAGAGAAGTTTCGACGAAGAGCGGCACCTTGCGTCACGGGTTCGTTTAATCAGTACGAGAGCGTCACGGAAATTCTGACCGAACTCCAGTGGCAGTCGCTACAGGAGTAGCTTATCGTATCATGGAGACGATTACTCCTGAAGAGTGCCGTCGAAGAAAAGCAATGTATTGCATTCGTTCTTCCCACGTGCTTTTCGCGAATGGAACAGAGAATGGAGAAAATAATTACGGTATTAGAGGTGCCCTCCGCCACTCACCGTACGGTGGCTTGCAGAGACTAGATACGGATGTAGTAGATGTGAAGAATTGCATTTGTTCTACATTACATATTACAGTGAAAATTATGTTACCCCAGTAGGGCTACACACACTGCGGGAGACCACTTGCAATAATGGCAGGGACATTGGTACATCAGTTTACAGCCCTATGTGATCTACAGATCAGAATATTACGTGAATTAATGAGGCCGCAAAGCCCTAAGTCATTGCATGAGGGTCTGTGTATGTCACACATTGTTTGCATGTGACTCGAGTTGTTGATGCTGTTGTGGCCTTCATTTCGGACTGGTTTAATTCTGCTGTCCCCTGTACTCCGTCCTGTGCAGGCCTCAACATCTCTGGCCGATCACTACAATCTACATCCATTTCAACCTGCTTGCAGCGTTCTAGACTTCGTCTCCTTCTACAACTTCTACACTTCTTCCTCCATTTTTTCCGCACATTAACGAACTGATAATTTCTTGATCCCTCATGATGTGTCCGATAAACCGACCTCTTATTTTATTTTATGTCATAAATTTCTTTTTCCTCCAATTCAGTAGTTTCTCGTTAGTTATTCGATCTCCCCATCTTCGACATTCTTATGTAGCACCACACTTCAGAAGCTTCTATTCTCTTGTTATCTGTATTGTTTACCATCCGTGTTTAGTTTCCGTAAAAGGCTACACTCTAGGCAGATACCTTTAGCAAAGACTTTCCAACATTAAAATTTATATTACACCTCTTTATCAATAAATTCTTCTTCATGATTGCTTTTCTTACTATTACCAGTCAGCATCTGATGCTCTCCTCTTCGTCCATCAACATTTATTTTGCTGCCCACATACAATGCATCATCTACTTGTACTAGTTTATTCTCGTTTCTTAATCTAATTCCCTCAGCATCGCCTCATTTAATCCGACGACATTCATTACCTTTGTTTCAATTTTGTCAGATATTCACCTCATAAACTCTTTTCAAGGCAATCTTCAATTTGTTCACCTACTCTTGCAAGTCCTCTGCTATCGCTAACAGAGAGATAATATCCGTGAGCTTCAACTCCCTTTCTAGAGTTTGGTTTCCTTTAGTACTTACTCAATGCACCTTGCCTCGCTGGCTTTTCAGATATTGCTTACTTTCATCTCACGACTCTTACGATCGCAATGAGTTTTTGTGCAAGCTGAAAATATCCTTTGGCTTGTTGTATATGGTAGGGTGCACGACTGAGAGTTTTATGTTGCATATTTTCATCTGCTCCATCCCCACTTGTCGTCAGCCGGCCGGAGTGGCCGTGCGGTTCTAGGTGCTACAGTCTGGAACCGAGCGACCGCTACGGTCGCAGGTTCGAATCCTGCCTCGGGCTTGGATGTGTGTGATGTCCTTAGAAAAGTTAGGTGTAATTAGTTCTAAGTTCTAGGCGACTGATGACCTCAGAAGTTAAGTCGCATAGTGCTCAGAGCCATTACATACTAATTGTTACCGCCAATCTATTGAGTATCCAGTATCCACGAACATTTTCAAGACTCGGATACTGTTGTCAAAGCTGGTTTCAGGTTTTACGAGCGTGGCATGCAGGTTCTCGTTCACTCTTCGCAAAATTGCGCAACGAATGCTGGTGACTATGTGGAAAAATGACGGTCTGTAGCTGAACTATCGCTCTATTTAGCTGTGCTGTTGAGCTTTAAGTATCTCCAATACTTTCCATGAATGAAAATAGGAGGCATTACTTTCGCAACGACCGTCGTATATAGCTTAAAGCTCCATCTACGGTTTGTGTCCGTATGTCTGATCTAATCTTAGGAACTACTCTAGGGATTTTGATACTGTTTTCACTAATAGACTGTTGGGAAAAAATTAAACACCCTCAAGGACAACGACATTTATTTTCGAGTGAAGCGACCGGTTTAGGCCGGTCTGTGTGGCCGAGCGGTTCTAGGTGCTACAGTCTGGAACTGCGCGACGGCTACGGTCGCAGGTTCGAATCCTGCCTTGGGCATGGATGTGTGTGATGTCCTTAGGTTAGTTAGGTTTAAGTAGTTCTAAGTTCTAGGGGACTGATGACCTCAGAAGTTTAGTCCCATAGTGCTCAGAGCCATCTGAACCATCTGACCGGTTTACCGTTGTCGGAGAATATGGTAAAAAAACTCTTACCTAATGAAACACACATCTCACAGTAAAGGATGCCCAAACAGTCGCATCAATACAGTGTACACTCGACAGCAAAAAAAGTGGGTCACGCCTGAATTCCAACTTGTAGGCTGCACCTGAATGTTTGCAACCAACATTGCATGTCTGTGTTGCACATAGTCGCAACCCTCCACAGTACAGTCGTTGTAAGATACACAATGGGTACCTCTAGAGACTACCACAGAACACCGGTCTTTATGGCAGTCCGTCCAGATGTAAAGTAACACCACGATAGTACAGAAGATATCAGACAGTCCTTAAGGTTTGTAAACTAAACTTAATTACAATAAGTGACATTTCAAATGTTATGGGACAACTAGTTTTGTCACATAAATCGTTCAGTAATCCTTAGGCACAATTAAATATTTGAGACAGTATATGGACTTATAAAGTTGTATGAAAATTGGAAACAAGTTCATTGCTGTCTAAAAGGTTTACCCAACACATGCTGAACGTCGTTCAACGTTCAACGGGGAGTGGTTTTGCATCACCTTTATGTAATACTAAGCAGTTAAAAGAAAACGTGATTAATGGCGGCAACCACTCTACGGAAATACCAACATTAACAGCGAATCACAAGTAATATCATTGTTCACATTACTCATTAACAGTTACTTGTACACGAAGTTGTACTTTAAATGTCATGACCAACGTCTTCGTTCTGGATCCGGATGCAAACCCAGAGTCCGTAGCTCGTGGTCGTGCGGTAGCGTTCTCGCTTCCCGCGCCCGGGTTCCCGGGTTCGATTCCCGGCGGGGCCAGGGATTTTCTCTGCCTCGTGATGACTAGGTGTTGTGTGATGTCCTTAGGTTAGTTAGGTTTAAGTAATTCTAAGTTCTAGGGGACTGATGACCATAGATGTTAAGTCCCATAGTGTTCAGAGCCATTTGAACCATTTTGCAAACCCAGAACGTAAAGCCACTATTAACAAAACAAAGCTTTGTGCCTTATCGAGACTCGATCACTAGGCAGAAAGAGACGTTAAGTATTGACGTTTGCACCACTATCAGTTATCAATTCTCAACTTGAACGTAAATGACGATAATGTTTGTACGAAAGCAGGAACCCTAACATGACAATTACCTTCTTGGTAATTAACCTCGAAAGACGTTGTATAGTGTTGCATTGTCAAGGAATAAAGGATGCACATGTTTAAACTTGAAATGCCATCATGTAATGCTGGAAACAAGGATGCGAACCCAGCACCTAATCGGATTGTTAAATAAATACGTAAAATCTGAATGTAGATATCACAGTTTGTCACCAGTAGTGGGGTAGGAACCTTAAATGACGGCTGAAGTTGTATTGCCTGACCGGGATTCGACTCCGGCGCCTACCGTTGCCGTTGTCTAACCAGGAACAGACGAGAAATGTCCAATGTTGGTCCACCATCAGCGAGATGTGCACACGTTTAACTAGAAATAAGGTGACGAAAACGTCTATGCTGACTGAGAGTCGAACGGTGCACACATGGTTATGAAGACACGTTAATAATCAACTTCATATTCAGTAGTAGCTAGGAGTAGCATGTTTAGTTGCAAACCTTAAGTCCTTACTCATCCCTAGTAACGTGTTTCCTAATATCTGCGATATCATGATGTTCATTTACAAGCGGATTGACTGCCGTAAAGAGCAACGTCCTCTAGTAGTCGTGTATCATTTGGATGTAAATGAAGTGCTTCAGCAGAAAGTAATTTCCGTCGTGCAGCACGTATTCTTTCAGAGACACTGAGAACATGTTATAAGTGCACAAAACGTGTATTATATACTAAGTATATAGTATTATTTGGAGAATGTGCCGCCAAACCTGTTTACTTTTACATTCCGCTTAGTTGTCGTGGTTGAATACAGGTTTTCTTCAGGCTACATGTAATGCACAGCGCTTACAAGAAAGTATAGTTTCCTGCGTCATGCTATTGCTGGCTAGGTGAAATATTTTTTGATAGCTATTTTTAAAATGAATGTATTTTTGAAAGTATTGTTCGTCAAATATTTGAATAAATCGTCCACTGTAGGTGTGCCTGCACATGTTATAGTATAATAGCTGTAGCTGCGTTAGTTTGTACTACAGGCTTGGGTAGGTTAGGTGTAACTTTTGATCCTTCAAGCGGTGATCGTGGCCATGCGGCCCGGGTCTGTACTAGCCGCGGCTCGCGAGCTACGGGCCAGCCAGGATGGCCGAGGTGAGACGCAAGTGAGCGAGCTGGCGGTGGCGTTGGTGGGCCAACAGCCCGGGACGAGCCAGCACGGCTGCGCCGCATGCCTCTGCCTCTGCCGCTCCGTTTGACGTAAATATGTTTATCTCCTCTCCTGGAATCCGTATAAGAGCGGCAAGCAGAAATACACAGCAGGCTGTCTGCCGTAATGGCTCACTGGAAGAGGTCTATGCGAGGTAGAGTCAAAAAATGTTTCAAATGGCTCTGAGCACTATGGGACTTAACATCTGAGGTCATCAGTCCCCTAGAACTTAGAACTACTTAAACCTAACCAACCTAAGGACATCACACACATCGATGCCCGAGGCAGGATTCGAACCTGCGACCGTAGCGGTCGCGCGGTTCCAGACTGAAGCGCCTAGAACCGCTCGGACACTGCGGCCGGCCGAGGTAGAAATGAAATGGCTCTGAGCACTATGGGACTCATCTGCTGTGGTCATCAGTCCCCTAGAACTTAGAACTACTTAAACCTAACTACCTAAGGACAACACACACAGCCATGACCGAGGCAGGATTCGAACCTGCGACCGTAGCAGTCGCACGGTTCCGGACTGCGCGCCTAGAACCGCGAGAGCCGAGGTAGAGTCGTCGCTCTCACTGAGGAAGGAGGATGTTCCATCAGAGAAGCTGGCAGACGGTACGGCGTACCACATACCACTGCAACGAGATGGTGGAGGATCTGCCTTGAAAGAGGCACCACCAACAGGGCTCCTGGCTCAGGCGGGAAGAGAGTGATCTCACAGCAGGACGACAGGGACCTAGTGTCTAGGAGCAGAGAAAATCCCTTTCTGAACGCGAAGTAGTTGCGGCGGGAGACCAACTTCCCCGGCTCCAGTGACACGATTCGCCGAAGGCTGAGGGACGCTGGACTGCATGCACGACGATCCGCCGTGAAACAAGAGCTCAGCGAAGACAACGTTTTATACCGGCTGGCATTTGCCGAGCTCCATCTGAGGGCGTCGTGGGACAACGTCATTTTCACTGATGAGAAGGTGTTTTCCACCAATAACGACGGTCCACGAATCGTTTTCAGGCCGCAAGGGACTCGCCATCGACACGAATATGTAACTACGACGAGAAGAAGTGGCCTGCTATCTGTTACCTGCTGGGGTTGGAATTCTGCGAGAGGGACGGGAATTCTTCACAGGATAGAAGGAACTCTGGACAGCGCGGAGTATGCCCACATATTGGAAAATGTGATGCTTCCGTCAGTGCGAATGCTGTACGTAGAAGGTGACGTCACTTTGAAAGAGGACCATTCTCCCATTCACAAGTCTGCATTTGTTCAGCAGCGGCTCTCCACGATTGGCGTCAACGTCATGGACTGGCCGCTACGGGCGGCTGATATGAACTCCATGGGAAACATGTGGGCTGAGGTCGCCAGAACATTAACAGAGAACTGGCCACGAAACCAACCAACTACTGCAGACGCTCTTTGGGACTGCGTCCTGGAAGCCTGGGAGGAAGTTGCTTCTTCAGGCTGTTACGTCCGACGACTTATACATTTTATGCCAAGACGCGTGACAGAAGTACAAAATAATGAAGGATTCTGGATAAAATATTAGAGTTCTTAAAATGTTTTGTTATGTCTTCTTTTTCGTCATGTTTCCTTATTGGGAGCTAGTGGAAGATCGCGTGGCAACAGAAAACATACAATATGGGTTAGCTTTCCTTTGAGTTGTCCTTTTAATTCAAGTGGGTTTCTTTTGAATATACAGTTTCAAAAAATTCAAATGGCTCTGAGCACTATGGGACTTAACATCTATGGTCATCAGTCCCCTAGAACTTAGAACTACTTAAACCGAACTAACCTAAGGACAGCACGCAACACCCAGCCCATCACGAGGCAGAGAAAATCCCTGACCCCGCCGGGAATCGAACCCGGGAACCCGGGCGCGGGAAGCGAGAACGCTACCGCACGACCACGAGATGCGGGCTAATATACAGTTTGTTAAGTATTCTATTTTGATTTCATTTATACCCTGTCTGCATATTTACAAACTAATCAGCGTAGATGGACTCTATCACAGTAGTTTTTGTTCTTTCAAATACGGCTCCCTTCTCCCCTCTATCCATGAATACACAAGTACCTCTCCTTCACCCCTAGTAATGCCAAGTGCAGAACGCCAGTAAGCTCCGTAGTTCAATATCCGCAGTAAAGATAACATTCCTTCGCTGCCGACTGGGCATTCGTTTGAGCTGTGACAGATGGAGAAACCCCTTAAGGCAGAGACTCTGTCACCAGCAAGCCGTCGTAAACTAGAAAACGTATTTCATTTAATGAACCAATGACCATGTAAGTTCACAAGGCTCTTTGAACTGAGACGTTGAAAATTGTGGTGCTGGACTGGGATTAGAATTCGATTTCACTGAGTTTCCGACGATTGCAAACTCTTCTAGGCGTCCTCGAAAGGCACCTATCTGGTTTCGAATCCTGATCAGCACAAAATATTCATTATTTCATTTCAAGATCTAGCATGAGCACTCCGAACTACGGGTGAAAAATAGTTGCCTTTTAACATCTCTTCGTGCGTTGTCAGCTGTAACGTGTTCGTATCAACTCACAGCCACATGATGAGCTTTTTATCACATTACAAGATCAAACGTCTAGATGCTGGGTTCGAATCCCAGTCAGGCCAAAACAATTCTATCGTCAATTAAGGTTCCAGCATTTCGCTATTGGTGAAAACATTTGATATTTGACTTCAGATTTTATGTACAGTCGCGCTCAAAAGTATCCGAACGACCTGAATTGCATTTCACCTGATTCCAATGCAACCTATATAACGCAGCTGTCTAGCAGGTCCTCTAGTCGCTCCTTGGTACAGTCGTTTGACTACTGAAAATGGTTCCAACAAATCACGACTAGAAAACACTACTCTGTATCGCAATAACTCAAGATGTAAAGTAGTACCACGATACTACAAATATCAGGGAACACCTTATCACACATAAGACTGTCCTTAAGGCTTGTAAGCTGACATTTATTGCAGTAAATGACATACCTGAAATGTTAGCACTCTCATTATTACGTCAGATAGGTAATGCACGTAGTAAGTTCGTCGTATTCATGATTTCCTCTTCAATATAACGTGCCATACTTGTTATTTAACACAAAATGTCATTAAAAATTTACGTTATTCACGAGCAGCTAGTTGAGAATATGTATGAATTTCAAATGACACACCGAACCGCCTCGTTCTGCATATGGATTCAAACCCAGGTCATGGAGGCTAGGCCGCGGTGACCGTGCAGTTCTAGGCACTTCAGTCCGGAACCGTGTGACTGCTACGGTCGCAGGTTCGAATCCTGCCTCGGGCATGGATGCGTGTGATGTCCTTAGGTTATTTTGGTTTAAGTAGTTTTAGGTTCTAGGGGACTGATGACCTCAGATGTTGAGTCCCATAGTGCTCAGAGCCATTTGAACCAATCATGCAGGCTAAGATTTCGTGGCTCACGGAAATTAACAGTCATTCCTGACCAGGCATAAAGAGAGTGATATACCTCATTTTTGGACGGTATCAGTTAGCATATATCAACTTTAAATTACATAACGTAACATTTTTAACGGACTCGAGTTCCTACCCAGCATCTATTGTCCCTGTTAACGAATTACGAGAGATGTTAAATACTGCTGCTTCACAAGTAACTTACTTGAAATGCAGTGAGGTAAATCTTTGTGTTGGACAGGGATTCGAACCCAGAACCTAATCGGATTGTTATCCAAGCACAATCAACTTTGACATATCGGATTTTCTCGGCAGTAGCTAGATGTATTAAATGAAATGACGAGACGAAACATTAATTTTTCCTTCCCAGGACTCCAACCCGGCACGTATCGCTGTTATATTCTAGAGAAAAGGAACGTTAAGCATGGGTTTGTTACACCAGCAGCGACATGTGAGCATGTTTGAATTAGAAATAATATGACGAAGTGTTCAGTGCTGACTGATAATCGAACCCCAAACATATCGTTGTTGACTACACACAAAGAGACAACACTTACCGAATTTTTCTTCACCATTAGCTCGGAATAACGTCCTTGAACTTACAGTGATCTCGCAAACAGTTCTGTGTCTCACTGGGAGTCAAAAACGTCAGATATCGTTAGTGTTGACAACGAATGAAAATGCATTAAAAATAAAAATTATTATCCACCAGCAGATCGGTGTTCTCATGCTAGAGCTTGATAAAACATAGTGAAAAGTTTAGTGTTGGGCCAGCATTCCAACCCATTCATGCGCAATATGTGGAGTTGTTGAGGAATCTGCAGTTTTGAACAAACAAGTTGTAGTCGAGCTGTATTGTCACGAAGGGATCAAATTCCGCGTTAAGGGCGGTCTGAGTTGCATTCCCAATTCAGAACCAATTTTATCGACATACAGAAGCTCATATAAGAGATGGAATAAATGTCCTGTGACCATACACAGGGTTTCTTTCGTCACTAGAAATAAATAACTAGTGTAAGAGAGGTTACTGGTGATAGAGTTTCTACATGTCGCCACTCCTTACTTTATTGTGGTTCCACCTACCGTCAACTTGGTAGAGAAGGAATATCATGGTTAATGTGATTTTCAGACCACAATGCTTCACTTGGCGTAGCCAGAAGAGAATAGAATCTGCCTCTCCCTACCAAAAAACATCGGCAGAAGTTGGAATCGAACCGAGACCAACATTGTATTAAACTATCATCAGTCCAATAGACCACCAAACCCTCTTCCCTACTCCTCTTTTCTCTATCATAACACCGTTGCGGCACACAAGATGAGAATTCTGACTCACAGGCTCCCTGTAGTGGTTTGCAGGATATTCAGTACATTCATTTACTTGGTTGACCGAATCGCCATGAACTATCTGCCTTGGCTATCCAGTGCATACATTCGACTCTATTTTGTAATCACCGAAATAAAATAACGTGACTGCCACCTACACAGAACTGCCAACAGTGTAGGATTCAGAAATTTAAACAGGAAGTGTTCCTTTTCATTTCGGAACCGCGGGACTGCTGCGGTCGCCGGTTCGAATCCTGCCTCGGGCATGGGTGTGTGTGATGTCCTTAGGTTAGTTAGGTTTAAGTAGTTCTAAGTTCTAGGGGACTTATGACCTAAGATGTTGAGTCCCATAGTGCTCAGAGCCAACCTTTTCATTTGAGCTACTCTATTGCGCTATCTGTTTGTTGAAACCATCGTGCAGTGCAAAAGAAATGCTGTAACTGTCTGTCTCTCAGAAGTCTATATCCGGCCACATGCATTATCTCACAGCACTGTGGAATGCCGAAGTTCTGGGTGAACTGTCATTCACTTCCAGAGGTGCTGTAGCTGCGTCACAGCTAGTAGCGTAACGGTAAGCGTCGCGCACCGTTGATAAGACGTCGCGTGTTGTATTACATTCGCTACTACATTTTTTTTAAAACGCAAATCTGCTGTCTGCTGAAGTTATCAATTTAATGGAACTTCGAACATAATTCTCTTCACTTCTCAACCCAAAATAGTCGCATGTGGAAAAAAGGCTAACTTGTGGGTCATTTTGTTCTTTTCAGGTTTAATAGACGGCCAGGCAGCAGGTGCGTCTCGAAGCTTTTGTATTATGTATGGGGAGAGCGCATCGTGCCA
Source organism: Schistocerca nitens (assembly GCF_023898315.1). Taxonomy (NCBI): domain Eukaryota; kingdom Metazoa; phylum Arthropoda; class Insecta; order Orthoptera; family Acrididae; genus Schistocerca; species Schistocerca nitens. The sequence goes on from NC_064620.1 coordinate 570,932,984, forward strand.
AAATAGTCAGAAAAGTATTTTCTACATTAGCTGTCGTCTGGTAGTGGTATTTTATTCTTCTTAAAACCTTGTTTGACAGCTTTAACTCAGAACAAGTTTTCTACATCCATGTAATCAATAAACTGCATGTGCACTGTCAGACTGTTATAGATAACATCAGAGAATTCGCATATATCGTTGATGATTAATTTCTCTCTCATGTTTAGTATTGTTTTAACAGCACTAAAAGAAACCTTACGTAAACTGTGCACTGTATTGTAAGAAATGAAATAAAACTACTCACGATAACCTTACGACGTATAACAAAACTGAGTATCTGTACACAAGCGTGCCTCTATCTGCACGAATTAGTAAAATACTGCTCACTTAGATTTCGATTGGGTCTGTGTTTAAATGGTATGCTGTGTCATACTCAACAGGTATGCAAATTTGGCATTTCGTAAATAAAGGTACGTATTCCTAGAACCCAAAATTTGCTTGTTAGCAGCGGAAAGAGGCGTTACCTGTTGTGCAGCATTGTAAGTTTCTCACCATTGCACTTTGAGCTGAAAGTATTTCCTTGCGAATTACTAATCAATTTTTTTCCTTCATACTCTTAAGTGAAGAACATTATTGAATATCGTATCGTTGACGGTCGATTCGAATTTCTTCAGAGACACTTGTATCGTATAGCAGCTTGGCAGTCAGAAAGCCGAGATCTATGACCACTAACACAACTTACTGAGTCGAGTTGCCAAGAGGATTTGATGTGTAAAGGTTTTTTTCTGATTTTGTTACAGAATTTTTTCTGGGAATTACCAGCTCCATGAAATAATACACAAGCAAAGCTCGCACGCGCTGCCCCTACCACAGTTAGAACTGACGATTCTCTTAACCGTCGGAACACGAGACACGGGCGGTACCACGGGGCTACGGACACACTGCTTCCAGCACGCCTCTCGTCATGATATTTGTCGCTCAGCCTCATAACGCATCGTAAAAGATATTAAAAGTTGTCACCTATGTGCAGAATAGCATTTCTTTAGCCAAAAAATTGAAATTTCGGTCTCAGTGTCTTAGTTTACGTGAGGATTATATACCAAGAGTCATTCAAATTGAAAGGGAAAATCAAGTGAATTTAGCGAGGCAGTTCAGTACCATACGCGGAAGTGATTGCACTGTCACAGTGTTGCTAAATGTTTGTGACGATGTTGCCAATTCTCAGCTGTGCTAGGAACAGCTCTGAAGCGTTATAGGAGAATACTGTGCTCGTGTCATAGGAGGACACGGAGAGGAGGCGCGGGGTTTGGTTATTATGCAGCGTTTTCTCCTACCAGCTGTGTCACACATTCAGGTGTGTAATCTTCCATCACGATTAGAGCTTCCCACAAAATATATACGAATGAAACACTTACCTTGTTACTTTGTTACAAAAGATTATTTCAGTACAGTAAAAAGTCTTTGGAAATCAACTTTGCCAACCTGTCACGAAAAGTAAGGTAACAAACACTTTGTACCTCGAAATCGATTGCATCTATGTGCAGTCTTGTGATCACACAAGTAGAATTTCATGAATTGCACGAGAATGTAGAAGAATGTTGGTGCGAATGGAAGCTGTAAGAAACACAGTTACCTAATTATTGTGTACCACGTAATAATCAATTCATTTGATAATTCAGAAGACAAGAAATTAAAAATTATGCCCATTAAGAGAGAAACTAAAGTGCAGATGCGGGCACTGTGCAGATCTGCGCTTTTTCATCTTTAGATCTATACAAATAATGTATACTAACCAGTGTATTCATTGCTTTCGTAATGTTTCCCTCTTGTTTAGTCTTCTTGTGATGAACTGGGTCCACACCCATGAGTCTGATTTTTTCTTTGTATCCTTCCATCTACTATCTTTGTGTGTTATTGTTTGGTGTTCAAAAAGCAAAATATTATCCCTGCTCCCACGAGGTATTAAGATGAGGTCGCAAAAAGGCTAACGATTTATAACCAATATACAGTGAGACGCCAATTTGTCTGTCGTCATGGTGTTAAGTGGACAGAAATAGTTGGGTGTTATTGTCGTCTTTTCTTATTGAGATTTTCATATTACCCTGACACAAGACGCCGAGATAAATGTGTATATTCTCCCTGACGAAACATCCCACATTCCATTCATCCTGATCCATTCGATACGTGCATCGGCGGCAATGAGTGATAGGAAAGCTGTTGTGGGGTGACGAATAACAATAACAATGGTAGTAATTATAAATCAATAATCAAGGATGTTTACTGCATTACGGACGATTAACAAAATAACCAAGACTGGCTGACTGTTTAATTGGCGCACTGAGTAGGTGTTCTTACCACTTTGTTACTGAATTCTGTTCTAGTTGTTTGCAGAGAGAAAACAAAGAACCCTGTAGCCATACATATCGCTAGTTCAACGAGATATTACCTATCAAATATCCTTGCTTTACATCACGAGACGAACATGGCAGGTTCGAATCCTGCCTCGGGCATGGATGTGTGTGATGTCCTTAGGTTAGTTAGGTTTAAATAGTTCTAAGTTCTAGGGGACTTATGACCTAAGATGTTGAGTCCCATAGTGCTCAGAGCCATTTGAACATGGCAGGTTCGAATCCTGCCTCGGGCATGGATGTGTGTGATGTCCTTAGGTTAGTTAGGTTTAATTAGTTCTAAGTTCTAGGCGACTGATGACCTCAGAAGTTAAGTCGCATAGTGCTCAGAGCCATTTGAACCCATTTTTGAACATGGCGTCACTGAGCTGATATTTGAAATACATTTCTGTTTTCTCTCTCTCTCTCTCTCTTTATTTTTATTTTAATTTTTTGAGGAAAACATCGAGAAGCGTGATAATAAGCAATTAGGCATATAACCTGCTTACAGTTATTTTCATCGGGATACATAATGCAAAAATACAACTTTTAAGTGTGTTACTGCGTAATTCCAGTTATTGACAGTCTATTCGTGAGCTTTCTCGCATTCAGTGGGGTGAAACCTATCACAGAAGCAAGCGAAACACAAATATTTCTTGCACCATGCGCAACACATAAACGAAATCTCGCTGCACTGACGTGTTGTCCGATATATTGCACGGAAAACATAACTGATTCATGTTGCTAAATACACCTCTATCAGATATCAATATGGAAGCGTACCAAGTGTGTAAAAGTATATCTTGAAATACGCAGAAAGGCCCATAGAGGTATTCGCCTGAAACATAGTCATGACCAAAATTGTAACTGGGGTCGACAGCATCGTCGTCTACCACCTTGACAACTCGAACGGTGACAGTGATCGGCCGGTTACTTACATTTACTGGTATCAAAGCTACAGCATGAAAACACAAAAATGTTAATAACCCGAAGATCATTAGTTTTGGAATCCATAGAAAGTAAAGCAGTCATCATCGCAAGAGTGGTTTGAACACCACAGTGCTTTAATAGGCACGGAGTTGTTGGAGGTGGTATGCTGTTGCTTTCTCCGACCTTTGAGTTGACTTACCTAGCCAGTTAATAGGTGAACCTACAATTTTACGTGGCTTTCGGTCCACAGTGCAACTCGGCATTTTTCACATCAACAAACACTGCCCCAGGGGAAATATGTGTAAAACGGCACATAAAAATCGTGGGACTGGTGAGGGATCGAACCTGAGACCTTCGTATCCATAGTCTTGCTCTTTACCACCTTGCCACCATGCAGCCAACACTGTGGTTTCTGATTGCCATTAAAATTAAGGATCTCTCGTTTGTGCCTGCGTTGGCACTTGCGTGTCGTTTAGGAGACCTTACCTTTGGGATTACCCTCGTATACGTGTGTGTAAACTCCTTCCAATGTCCACTCAAGGAAGACAAGGATACTAGTCTAGCTTCAATATTACAATACGCCTCTGTTTGTGGATGAACGCAGACTTTGGTTGATAATCATTTTGAATATTTATCAGTACTGTACCCATTGGTGTGAAACTCGTTTTCTACCAATGATTCCCACAGCTACAGGAACACTACTTTAATACCTCTTGCACAAAATACTTACGCAGTGCTATGAGACGAAAAGATCAACCTGACACAAACTGTGGGAAGTTTGTTTTACAACCTGGATAAAGAGCTTTTCCTATTTGAGATATCTGTGAACGTTGCTGCATAAGACGATTTAAGAAGAAACTAAATTCCTTCAGCTACGTCAATGTTTAAAGAAATCGTGTTAACGGTACTAAATCGTGGTTTGTAAATCGTTTACCAGCCGTACTCTGCCGCATTTCGCTGGTTCGAAGGCAAAAGGCTTACTGACAAATTTCAAAGAAGGAAAAGGTGGACGAAATGTCTCCCACTCGAAGGTCATGTTGTTTTACTTAAATGATTACAAAATCGGGTAGAATGAACAATGAGGTTGTCAGTATAAGCACATTACTGTTGTCAATATGATGTTGCACCGCCCAGGGCCTGTAATGTTAAAGGGTTCGTTTAGGTCAGGCATATTGTATACAGAAGTGGAAGAGAGAACACCACTAAATTCTACAATCCGTATGCATTGCATACACACAGAAATTACTGTTACAGTGTACTTATGGAACCCAATGAGTGAATTGCATATTTTCCGGTGAGAAACAGGACTGACAAACAGTCTTCGCTACATTAGGTTACTTAAACTGGCGTCACTTTGAGGTAGAATTTATGACCAGCGACTAAATGTAAGGACAATGAGTCGGATGCGGGTTTTGCAACTGTGAAATACTTTCCTTACATTATAGAAGCGAATTGATTTTATAAAACATTCTGTTTCATACACAACTTGAAACAGGTCACGTCGACCAAATCATATGGAAGAACCGACAGCGACGTATATTGGAAGGCAGTAAGATCCTTTGGCTTTTGATTTGGCAGCATTCGACTGCCATTTCTAGGCGCAAGTAAATGAAGAAAGGCAGCGCGTTTTCGTTATCAAGTAACGTCTTCATCAATTACTTTAGTTTTAATGTCATCTACGAGTAATTGCTGATGTCTGATATTAACATGAAAAGGATTCCGTAGACAGGGAAAGAACTTGTTCTTGGGCAACTACTTCTATAATGACCAAAAGGACTTAAATGATCTTCAAGCACATGTGTTCCAGCAGCGGTATGAAGAAAATGATAGTAATAATGACGGTGGTAATCGAATTATCCGGTAACTTCTCACTTCACAGTGGATTTTCTCGAACTAAGAAATTTTCTGAATTAGTGAAAATTTCAAAATGGCTTCAAATCGAGGTTATGACGACTAGAAGAGTCTTTATATCCTGCTGACATGAGAATAGCATAATCTCCACGTCAGAAGCTTGCTTCTACTTAACCATTTAATAGACTCGCGTTTTTTTCCCACCTTGACTAGTTTAGTAAGCTAGGCACATCATCCATTACAGCACACTCCTGGGGCTGGGAAATGTGGCCACAATGGTCTGGTAGAACGAACTTTTAAGAGGCACAAACAGATTTACTTCACCTGTGGTAACCTCAAGAGAAAGCTGTTATAATCCAGAATCCGCATTAAACATCACGTTCCTTCATTCCAAACTGGGCAGAGCCGGTTTACGTTGGAAAATGACATAGGTGGAGGTCAGGGTAAACAGAAATACTGTCACCAGTAAACTTACTTATATTAGAAAATTTTAATTTATTTGATGAACTGGTAGCCGTCTAAAGGAACAGGGCTGTTATTTTACTTGTACTTGATTGAACTAGAGACGTTGAAAAATTTGGTGCTGGACTGTGATTCGAATTCGTATCTCCTCTTTCGAGGATCTGAATCTCTCGGAACAGTATAGTTCAATCATTTCATTCCTTTTCCCAATGCTACAGTCTTCTCTAGGTCTCCTCCAAAGTTAAATATGTGGGTCCGAATCCTGATCTAGTACAAAAATATTCATAATTTCATTTCAAGCCCTCTCACGTGCACACCGGCCTGCTAGTAAAAATTAACGTGCATTTTTAATGTCTGTTCATGTTGCCAACAATTTCTGGACAAACACGCACACATCTTACTGTTGGTGAGTAAGCAATTGATACTTAACCAATATTCGTGGACAATAAAGAAGAACGATAGGAGTGCGGTTCGAGTGTCGCTCAGGCACAAAAATTTGTGTCCTTATTTTAGATTAAACACCTAGCAGCTGGCAAGAAAAATCAATACCTAACATTTGATTTTACTTAGTTAACAATCCGATTACGTCTTGGGTTCGTATCTCCGTCGCAGAACTTCACAACATGCGCTTCATCTTTAAATTCATACACACTTCGTTACTTCTGAATTGAGGTATATCAGACATCTTTCATGGTTAGTTAACAGGGATGAAAGGGTCTTGATAGGAGTCCCGGTTTATTACAAAAACTGTCGTCTTTTATTTTCAAGTTTAGATTTGGTTACTGATAAGGCGAAAATTTCGGTACTTCATGACTCTTCATGAATAGTCAGCAATATGATATGATTAGATTAGATTAATACTTGTTCCATACATCATGAATACGACATTTCGTAATGATGTGGAACGAGTCATTTTAATGAAAGATTTCTTTACATACCAGTATTCAATTTATTTACAACAATTTTTTACCCTCTCTCCCTCTCTCTCTCTCTCTCTCTCTCTCTCTCTCTCACACACACACACACACACATACACACACAAACACCCACATTCTCTTTTTATTTTTATTTGTTTGTTGTGCTTGACTATCGGCGAGGCACGAAAACGTCCGTGAATGAGTTTCTTAGTTTTGAGTACAGTTACGAAAGAAATATAAAAATAACTATGAGAGTTACTGATTTATGATGCTTAGTAGCAGTCAGTTCTGACTGTTATTAGCAACTAAGCTCCAGTCCCAAAACCTAGTTACAGAAATGCGAATCAGACGCATTACGTATTCCAGGCCATAGCAGCCTCGTCTTTGAGGCGCCAGCTATGGTCACTTCCCAGCCCGCCGTAGGATCACATCGGTTCGACTTCTTCCTGCTGGTACTGTAACTGAGATTTGGCAACAACGCAAGGTATGTATGGCAACTCTGTGATCGACGAGTTACTTCCTGGTGTGCACGGAATTAAGCGTCAAAGTTCACTTGATTTCTCGTGTCATTTCCATTGAATAACCTGAGTTGTTATCGCTTGAGGTGTAACAGAAGATTATAAATTTACGGTTTTCAGCCCAGCAAAGTCATTGAACGTGGCAATCGCAACTAATCTCGTCCTGTAAATAGCGGTTTACGAGTTCTAGCCACTATTGCCCTCGTAAGAGGAAGGCGCAAACCATATCTATCCGCTAGCTCTCTGTTGACGTGTTGACGTGGTGAACTGTGGAAACGCTACTGTTATGGTTCGCGGTTCTAGCCTCGCTGAATGCAACGTTTTTATCCCGTCTGTGTAAGAGCTGCAGCAGACAGATCAAACGTCGATAAGCAAATCGTAAGAAAATACTTTCAGCTCAAAGTGCAATGGTGAAAAACTTACAATGCTGCACACCAGGTAACGTCTCTTTACGCTGCTGACAAGCAAATTTTGGGTTTCTAGGAATACGTAACTTTATTTATGAAATGCCACGTTTGCATACCTGTTGAGTATGACACAGCATACCATTTAAACACAGACCCAATCGAAATCTAAGTGAGCAGTATTTTACTAATTCGTGCAGATAGAGGCACGCTTGTGTACAGATACTCAGTTTTGTTATAACACACTTACTTACGTCGTAAGGTTATCTTGGGTAATTTTATTTCATTTCTTACAATACAGTGCACAGTTTCCGTAAGGTTTCTCTTAGTGTTGTTAAAACAATACTAAACATGAGAGAGAAATTAATCATCAACGATATATGCGAATTCTCTGATGTTATCTATAACAGTCTGACAGTGCACATGCAGTTCATTGATTACATACATGTAGAAAACTTGTTCTGAGTTAAAGCTGTCAAAAAAGGTTTGAAGAAGAATAAAGTGCCACTACCAGACGACAGCTAACGTAGAAAATACTTTTCTGACTATTTTGGCACGATGCGCTCTCCCCATACATAATACAAAAGCTTCGAGACGCACCTGCTGCCTGGCCGTCTATTAAACCTGGAAGGAACAAAATGACCCACAAGTTAGCCTTTTTTCCACATGCGACTATTTTGGGTTGAGAAGTGAAGAGAATTATGTTCGAAGTTCCATTAAATTGATAACTTCAGCAGACAGCAGAATTGCGTTTTAAAAAAATGTAGTAGCGAATGTAGTAGAACACGCGACGTCTTATCAACGGTGCGCGACGCTTACCGTTACGCTACTAGCTGTGACGTAGCTACAGCACCTCTGGAAGTGGACAACAGTTCCTCCAGAACTTCGGCATTCCACAGTGCTGTGAGATATTGCATGTGGCCGGATATAGACTTCTGAGAGACAGACAGTTACAGCATTTCTTTTGCACTGCACGATGGTTTCAACAAACAGATAGCGCAATAGAGTAGCTCAAATGAAAAGGAACACTTCCTATTTAAATTTCTGAATCCTACACTGTTGGCAGTTCTGTGTAGTTGGCAGTTACGTTATTTTATTTCGGTGATTACAAAATAGAGTCGAATGTATGCACTGGATAGCCAAGGCAGCTAGTTCATGGCGATTCGGTCAACCAAGTAAATGAATGTACTGAACATCCTGCAAACCACTACAGGGAGCCTGTGTGTCAGAATTCTCATCTTGTGTGCCGCAACGGTGTTATGATAGAGAAAAGAATAGTAGGGAAGAGGGTTTGGTGGTCTGTTGGACTGATGATAGTTTAATACAATGTTGGTCTCGGTTCGATTCCAACTTCTGTCGATGTTTTTTGATAGGGAGAGGCAGATTCTATTCTCTTCTGGCTACGCCAAGTGAAGAAGGTATAATGGCATTGTGGTCTGAAAATCACATGAAACATGATATTCCTTCTCTACCAAGTTGACGTTAGGTAGAACCACAATAAAGTAAGGAGTGGCGACATGTAGAAACTCTATCACCAGTAACCTCTCTTATACTAGTTATTTATTTCTAGTGACGAAAGAAACCCTGTGTATGGTCACAGGACACTTATTCCATCTTTTATTTGAGATTCGGTATGTCGATAAAATTGGTTCTGAACTGGGAATGCAACTCAGACCGCCCTTAACGCGGAATTTGATCCCTTCGTGACAATACAGCTCGACTACAACTTGTTTGTTCAAAACTGCAGATTCCTCAACATCTCCACATATTGCGCGTGAATGGGTTGGAATCCTGGCCCAGCACTAAACTTTTCACTATGTTTTATCAAGCTCTAGCACGAGAACACCGATCTGCTGGTGGATAATAATTTTTATTTTTAATGCATTTTCATTCGTTGTCAACACTAACGATATCTGACGTTTTTGACTCCCAGTGAGACACAGAACTATTTGCGAGATCACTGTAAGCTCAAGGACGTTATTCCGAGCTGCTGCTGAAGAAAAATTCGGTAAGTGTCGTCTCTTTGTGTGTAGTCAACAACGATATGTTTGGGGTTCGATTATCAGTCAGCACTGAACACTTCGTCATATTATTTCTAATTTAAACATGCTCACATGTCGCTGCTGGTGTAACAAACTAATGCTTAACGTTCCTTTTCTCTAGAATATAACAGCGATACGTGCCGGGTTGGAGTCCTGGGAAGGAAAAATTAATGTTTCGTCTCGTCATTTCATTTAATACATCTAGCTACTGCCGAGAAAATCCGATATGTCAAAGTTGATTGTGCTTGGATAACAATCCGATTAGGTTCTGGGTTCGAATCCCTGTCCAACACAAAGATTTACCTCACTGCATTTCAAGTAAGTTACTTGTGAAGCAGCAGTATTTAACATCTCTCGTAGTTCGTTAACAGGGACAATAGATGCTAGGTAGGAACTCGAGTCCGTTAAAAATGTTACGTTATGTAATTTAAAGTTGATAAATGCTAACTGATACTGTCCAAAAATGAGGTATATCACTCTCTTTATGCCTAGTCAGGAATGACTGTTAATTTCCGTGAGCCACGAAATCTTAGCCTGCATGATTGGTTCAAATGGCTCTGAGCACTATGGGACTCAACATCTGAGGTCATCAGTCCCCTAGAACCTAGAACTACTTAAACCAAACTAACCTAAGGACATCACACACACCCATGCCCGATGCAGGATTCGAACCTGCGACCGTAGCAGTCCCGCGGTTCCGGACTGTGCGCCTAGAACCGCGAGACCACCGCGGCCGGCAGAACTTTTGGAATGTCACTTGTTGTAATTGAGATTAGTTTATGAGTGATATGGGGTGTCTCATCGCTAAGAACGTGTTTTCTAATATGTTTTGTATGACGATATTAGTTGACGCTTAGACTGAGTGCCACAAAGACCTTTGGTCTCTTAGTAGTGTCTTGCAGTAGCCATTGTGTGTAGCAAACGACTGTACCCCATGGGGTTTTGGTGTTTAGAGGACCTGCAACACAGCTACGTTATGTTGGTTGTATTCAGCAGTGACCCACTTTTTTTGCTGTCAAGTGTACATTCTCAGCTGGGAACGCAGCGGTGTATTGCCGCACGTAAGCTATCATAAAGGTGCCGAATGGCATCCCGTGATAGGCTTTTCCAAATATATTACGCCTTTTCTAGCATTTCGACAATTTTCCACTTCACATGTGTTCATCTGGCGAGAGATCTGCTTATCCTGCGGGCCAGGGTAGTTGTATTCCACAAACTGGACGTTCCGTTGCAGCAGCCATATGTGGACGTGCATTGTCCTGCTGAAAAATCACATCACATTTCTGTCGATGAAATGCCACTAGCACGGGGATAACAGTCTGTCCTATGTAGTGGGCACTGCTTAACACTGATCTGCAGAGGCTTAAAATGTGATATCTGGTTCTGAATGTTGGCTACCCACACAGTGAAGCCTGGGACTGGACTTGTGTGTCGTCGACGAATGCACTGTGGAATAGACACCTCACCACATCTACGCCACCTGTACATCCATCACTCACATACAGACAGAATGTACTCTCATCACTGCAGACAAAAGAGCGCCACTCCACTCTTCAGGTGACACCAGAGAGCCATGCTTGGTGACATCAGTGGTAGCCTGGCCAGAGGCGTAAGTGATCATAATCTTGCTGCAGGTAGACGTTTCCCAATGGTCTTTGATTCCGTAGACGAACGCTGCACGCACAATGCGACGATATTGACGTGTATCTGTACTAAGCGGACGTCCGCAACATTGTCTACAGGTATGGGAATGTTCCACAGACCACTATGGAAATCAGCGACATACCAACGACACACAGTTCCTATCATATGCAGCAATACGTCCATACGTGCATCCACCTTCCCGCAGGCCCAAAATGCAACCATTTTCAATCAGCTGAAACTGTTCAACACGGGTACGTAATCGTCGGTGGGGCATGGCTGTACCCCATAATGAAAGTTACAAACACTGCTCGCCTGTTAACACAGCACATTAGTGCCTGTAGAGTCAAAACAGAGGCCGTACAGACAGGGCTTCTGGGCGCCATCTGATGGCCGCTGACCGTGACAGTGGAATTATTGAAACACAAACGCTCAATAAACACATACTATACATTGGTGCCACTGAACGCACAGCTTGAGAGCATTGCTTTTTTCAGGCTGTACAGACAGATTGATTCCCAAGGAAGGTTGTTGTATATAATTTACAAATATTTCGTGCGAACTAGCTGAACTGTGATGAATCAAGGTCCGCTTCCGCTGTAAAAATCATGACATTTCCCTCTCGTGGGGAATGGCAGAAGTCCTTGTGTAACACCATAGCTCTAATGCTGTACGGATTTATTTTGCCTTTTGTTTTGATTTAATGTTATAACATTGAGTATTTGTAAAGGTTGTTGGATTGAATCGATAACACAAAATTGTATACTCCTTTCTTTGTAAAAGCTTTGGTGTCATGGTTTGATTCTATGCAATGTAGTATATCTGCCATTTAAATTCTTTGTCTCAATTGGAGGGAGACGAAACTTACTGTATACATTTGGAATTTGGGTAAACATTTTTTGTAGAAATACTAATGTGTGCAAATGTTCTGTTTTATTTAAAATGTTTGTTTGCTCTTATGTAAAGTGCTGACCTTCACTTAGGATTCTTACTTATTTTGTGTGTAAGAGGTAGTGTGGTTCCCCTCGGGAACGGAACTTAGTACCGCGCGCAAGTTGTGGGCTGTCTAGGCAGAAAAGGAGGAACATGAGTCAGTCGGGAACGAGCTACCAAACTGTGCACTGCCCATGTAAAAGTTTTATATTGTGCTGGTTCCGAGAGAGGCTTTTCCAGCCGCTTTCCAATGCCTCGGATGGATGGAGAAAGAGTTGGAACTATTCTGGAAACGCCACCAAGAAATGACAGAGTCCAGCAATTCTACCTGCAATTCCACCTACCAACATGCAATCGCCACCACATTGCGCAATCACTAATGGAGCACTATAGTAATGTAGAGTGAAGGATTGGCTCATTGGATGTTTTAGTGTGCACAAATATAAGGTAACTGATAACTGTATTTATGTACCTACCTTGATTTTTTCCCTATCACAATAGCTCTCAGGTTCCTTTCCATTTGAACTATGATTACCGAGTGTCCTAGTTTGTGGAAAAAATGAAAGCCTGAAAGCCAAATAGTTAGATAAATAATGTTGTTTGATTTTTCGTAAGAATGGAACATTCAGATTTTCTGTGGATTTAGTGAAATTGTGGGAGGTAGTAAATGTAGTTTTGTGAAAGCCTTCCAGTGATGGAAACAGACCAACTTAAAGTTTTATGGAGTTTCAAAGTCACCTATTTAATCATTTACTTGAAAGTAGAAGACTGTGGTAATAAAGACAATTTGGTGTTTCTTTTAAAGATTAAAAGTTTTTAAAACTGAGGCTTATATAGTTTTGGTTAATTAATGATCATAATGCTGCCTGTAGTAAATTTTAAAAGGTGAGTCAGTTTCTTGCAAATTTGTCAACATTGTGTCTCACTGTAGTAAAAGTGGAAAACTGCAATAGTGGAAAGTTATATACTCATGCTTGCTAAATACTTGTTTCTTTTGTGTAATGAAAGTGCATATTAATAGTGTAATAGGATCCACAGGTTATCCTTTATGCTCATGACAAATAACAATTAATACAAAGACCACTATTTATGAAGACAATAATTTCTTTATTCAAAAGACAGTGGAAGTAACCTGTTAGTGAATTCCAATTAACTTTCATTATAAACATAACAGTATTTAGCTAAGAGAGACTTTACCTGTGATCAGTTCATAATTTTGCAGTGAACTACATTTACGAATTTATGTCAGCTAGGAAAATGTATGAAAAGTAATAGTGTGTAATGTTACATGTTATATTTATGCAAATAGTCTATTCTGCTCTGTCAGCTTCCAATGTTAATCGCGAACATATGCAGGTGTCAGAGTTCATTGCACTCGCGTGTGGCAAAATATAGGTTGTGTTTGGTGCGTTAAAGTTACTCATACCTACTGTCTTAAACAAGAATATTAATCATTCTCTTGCCTAATTAGGCTGGCGACCGGTTTCCTTGTTCTTTGAACAGTGTAGATAGGTAAAATATTATTTGTTAATGTTTGTATATTTACGTAATTCTGACTTTCACTTCCGATAAGGCACCTCCGTTAGGTACAACACGGTCAACAGAACAAAATTCCTGTCAGAGGGTAACACTGCTTTGTTATTTATACCATAATTACTTTAACAAGATAGTTTTATTTCATGACCTGCCTCCAACTTCGAGGTTATGGTATAGCAGCAGTGGACGGTAGGGTTGTACGTGGCTTTTCCGTGACAGGACTACTTTGGTCTGTTGGGGCATAGTACGTATCTACGTAATAAGCCAAACTTGGTATTTGATTATATAAGCTACGTAAATGCAATTGCAGTGTTATACTTGGACTCAGTCACACAACTTACAAATTAAAGCCTCCCATTGCGTTTTTCTGTCAGTATATGACAAGTGATCTCAGGAAATCTTGTAACCATTTTGGTACGGTTTTCAGTTATATAGAGAGAAATTCACGAGGAAGTTTTGTGGCCACAGCAGACTGGCATAAGACTACCGACTGCGGCGACAAGCTGGCACGAGCTACCGTTATCGGGAGGCCAGGACGCGCTACGAACGACTTCCAAAAAGCCCTGTTATGCAGGAAGTAGCAGATATTAAGCTGACAAGAATTTCTTGGCAGAGAGGCATGAAGGTTGGTTAGTTGGTTTGTAGGATTGAAGGGACCAGACTGCGGCGTGAAGGGAAATGCAGAAAATCTGGCTGACACTGGACTGATTTTGGATTCGCGTGGCCGGAAAGGTGTAGCTTGCTCCGAACTCCGTTGAAACTGGGCAGGTTGCGTTGTACTGACGTTGCAGGCAGTTGGCTGTACATGGCCATAGCTCACGCTGAACTGCCGCTGGAACAGTCAAGCAGGCTGGGAAGTGCGGTGTCCTTTGAGCTTCCATCATTGCCACAAGATGTCAATTTTTTTTTCTTTTGGTCATCAGTCTACTGACTGGTTTGATGCGGCCCGCCACGAATTCCTTTCCTATGCCAACCTCTTCATCTCAGAGTAGCACTTGCAACCTACGTCCTCTATTATTTGCTTGACGTATTCCAATCTCTGTCTTCCTCTACAGTTTTTGCCCTCTACAGCTCCCTCTAGTACCATGGAAGTCATTCCCTCATGTCTTAGCAGATGTTCTATCATCCTGTCCTTTCTCCTTATCAGTGTTTTCCACATATTCCTTTCCTTTCCTCTCCGATTCTGCGTAGAACCTCCTCATTCCTTACCTTATCAGTCCACCTAATTTTCAACATTCGTCTGTAGCACCACATCTCAAATGCTTCGATTCTCTTCTGTTCCGGTTTTCCCACAGTCCATGTTTCACTACTATACAATGCTGTACTCCAGACGTACATCCTCAGAAATTTCTTCCTCAAATTAAGTATATTAGTAGACTTCTCTTGGCCAGAAATGCCTGTTTTGCCATAGCGAGTCTGCTTTTGATGTTCTCCTTGCTCCGTCCGTCATTGGTTATTTTACTGCCTAGGTAGCAGAATCCCTTAACATCACTGACTTCGTGACCATCAATCCTGATGTTAAGTTTCTCGCTGTTCTCATTTCTACTACTTCTCATTACCTTCGTCTTTCTCCGATTTATTCTCAAACCATACTGTGTACTCATTAGACTGTTCATTCCGTTCAGCAGATCATTTAATTCTTCTTCACTTTCACTCAGGATAGCAATGTCATCAGCGAATCGTATCAATGATATCCTTTCACCTTGTATTTTAATTCCACTCCTGAACCTCTCTTTTATTTCCATCATTGTTTCCTCGATATACAGATTGAAGAGTAGGGGCGAAAGGCTACAGCCTTGTCTTACACCCTTCTTAATACGAGCACTTCGTTCTTGATCGTCCACTCTTATTATTCCCTCTTGGTTGTTGTACATATTGTATATGACCCGTCTCTCCCTATAGCTTACCCCTACTTTTTTCAGAATCTCGAACAGCTTGCACCATTTTATATCGTCGAACGTATTTTCCAGGTCGACAAATCCTATGAAAGTGTCTTGATTTTTCTTTAGCCTTGCTTCCATTATTAGCCATAACGTCAGAATTGCCTCTCTCGTCCCTTTACTTTTCCTAAAGCCAAACTGATCGTCACCTAGCGCATTCTCAATTTTCTTTTCCATTCTTCTGTATATTATTCTTGTAAGCAGCTTCGATGCATGAGCTGTAAAGCTGATTGTGCGATAATTCTCGCACTTGTCAGCTCTTTCCGTCTTCGGAATTGTGTGGATGATGCTTTTCCGAAAGTCAGATGGTATGTCGCCAGACTCATATATTCTACACACCAACGTGAATAGTCGTTTTGTTGCCACTTCCCCCAATGATTTTAGAACTTCTGATGGAATGTCATCTATCCCTTCTGCCTTAATTTCCGATTCTAATACTGGATCCCCTATCTCTTCTAAATCGACTCCTGTTTCTTCTTCTATCACAACAGACAAATCTTTACCATCATAGAGGCTTTCAATGTATTCTTTCCACCTATCTGCTCTCTCGTCTGCATTTAACAGTGGAATTCCCGTTGTACTCTTAATGTTACCACCGTTGCTTTTAATGTCACCAAAGGTTGTTTTGACTTTGCTGTACGCTGAGTCTGTCCTTCCGACAATCATATCTTTTTCGATGTCTTCACATTTTTCCTGCAGCCATTTCTTCTTAGCTTCCCTGCACTTCCTATTTATTTCATTCCTCAGCGACTTATACTTCTGTATTCCTGATTTTGCCGGAACATGTTTTTTACGTCCTCCTTTGATCAATTAACTGAAGTATTTCTTCTGTAACCCATGGTTTCTTTGCAGCTACCTTCTTTGTACCTATGTTTTCCTTCCCAACTTCTGTGATGGCCTTTTTAGAGATGTCCATTCCTCTTCAACTGTACTGCCTACTGAGCTATTCCTAATAGCTGTATCTATAGCATTAGAGAACTTCAAACGTATCTCGTCATTCCTTAGTACTTCCGTATCCCACTTCTTTGCGTATTGATTCTTCCTGACTAATGTCTTGAACTTCAGCCTACGCTTCATCACTACTACACTCCTGGAAATTGAAATAAGAACACCGTGAATTCATTGTCCCAGGAAGGGGAAACTTTATTGACACATTCCTGGGGTCAGATACATCACATGATCACACTGACAGAACCACAGGCACATAGACACAGGCAACAGAGCATGCACAATGTCGGCACTAGTACAGTGTATATCCACCTTTCGCAGCAATGCAGGCTGCTATTCTCCCATGGAGACGATCGTAGAGATGCTGGATGTAGTCCTGTGGAACGGCTTGCCATGCCATTTCCACCTGGCGCCTCAGTTGGACCAGCGTTCGTGCTGGACGTGCAGACCGCGTGAGACGACGCTTCATCCAGTCCCAAACATGCTCAATGGGGGACAGATCCGGAGATCTTGCTGGCCAGGGTAGTTGACTTACACCTTCTAGAGCACGTTGGGTGGCACGGGATACATGCGGACGTGCATTGTACTGTTGGAACAGCAAGTTCCCTTGCCGGTCTAGGAATGGTAGAACGATGGGTTCGATGACGGTTTGGATGTACCGTGCACTATTCAGTGTCCCCTCGACGATCACCAGTGGTGTACGGCCAGTGTAGGAGATCGCTCCCCACACCATGATGCCGGGTGTTGGCCCTGTGTGCCTCGGTCGTATGCAGCCCTGATTGTGGCGCTCACCTGCACGGCGCCAAACACGCATACGACCATCATTGGCACCAAGGCAGAAGCGACTCTCATCGCTGAAGACGTCACGTCTCCATTCGTCCCTCCATTCACGCCTGTCGCGACACCACTGGAGGCGGGCTGCACGATGTTGGGGCGTGAGCGGAAGACGGCCTAACGGTGTGCGGGACCGTAGCCCAGCTTCATGGAGACGGTTGCGAATGGTCCTCGCTGATACCCCAGGAGCAACAGTGTCCCTAATTTGCTGGGAAGTGGCGGTGCGGTCCCCTACGGCACTGCGTAGGATCCTACGGTCTTGGCGTGCATCTGTGCGTCGCTGCGGTCCCGTCCCCTTGGCAGTCCCCTCCCGGAGATCCGAATGGGGGACTATTCCGGAATCTTTTGCCAATGGAGAGATCATCATGACACTTCTTCAATTACAGGACACATGTCCCTTGGATACACGTTACGTGTCTTTAATGCAGTGGTTTCCATTGCCTTCTGCATCATGTCGTTGATCATTGCTGATTATTCCGCCTTTAGGGGCAATTTCCCACCCCTAGGACAAGAGAGTGCCCTGAACCTCTATCCGCTCCTCCGCCCACTTTGACAAGGCCGTTGGCAGAATGAGGCTGACTTCTTATGCCGGAAGTCTTCGGCCGCCAATGCCGATTATTTATCAAAATTTAGGCAGTACCGGGGATCGAACCCGAGACCGAAGACGCTTTGATTATGAATCAAAGACGCTACCACTTTTTATTTATTTTTTTTGCTTTAAATAAAGAAAATATTTAGTATCGCACAAGGTTTGAACTCTTAACCTTTAGCTTACTAACCCAACGCCTGAACCGATTTTTTTTTATACAAAATTAGGCAGTTCACAAACACTAAATGAAATGCATCCTCTGCAAAAAAGAAAAATATCTTTATAAAACAAATCACAAATGGAAAGGAACAGGGATACAGTGATGTTGTTTTTTATTTATTGATTTTCCATAAGGACCACTCTGTTAAAAGGAACATGTAGATCAATTCATGGTATAGTATGTGCATTACATATGGAGCGGTGAGAGAAGCGTGAGGTTCATTATCAGCTGTCAAATGTGCACACCGACTGCACCCGGCACATCTCAACTACGTGGGGGGTCGAGGAAGACTGCCTGAAGACAGTTGGCAAAGGTTTTCCGATAGTGTGACCATCTATGAACCTCATTGTGGGCTTGCTGCAAGAAATACCAAAAGTCGAGTCGCGACTTGGCAGCATCCCCATAGAGGTACGCGATCGTCCAACCTTTGACCCAGATGATCGACTGTGATTTAGTCGCCGGAAAGTAGTCACTTTCCGGATGTAAGAAGGAAGCGGGTTTAATATGTTGCGGGGTCACACGGCGGTAGCAAGCCACCATCTGTCTTCCTAGGAGCCATACGTCCTCCACCGCGATACAAGTTAAACGGTGATGGTCGTCATCCACTTGGCGACATTTCGGGCATAGTGGAGTGTCCACTAGTCCAATTGGATGGAGTCGTTGGTTGGTGTTGAACTTGCCACACGTGACAGAGAACCACAGTGCCCGAACGAAGGTAGGAAGGAATTTTTGGTGCACATGTCTCCAAATCTTCGGCCAATGCAACTTGGGGTGTTTGAGTTCAATGACATTACGACTTATCCGTCGTAGCAGCCAAACATAAAAATCCTTCGAGCATGGCGGTCTCGTGCGCGGAAGCTCGTCTCGGATATAACTAAGTTCCACGATAAATGTTGATACATGCGCAAAATGTGGCGTAATGTTGCCCACCGCCACCGGAGGTGTGAGGGACGCTGGAACTAGGAGATCCAGTAGGCGGTATGTAAGGGAATCACGCCCGCTACGCCATTGCTTGTACATCGTGGCTAGAAGGAGCGCCGTCGCTCGGCAGTGAACATTCGTAAGTCCGAGTCCCCCCTTGTCCGTAGGGAGCGTGAGCGTTGCGTATCGCACCTTGAGGGGCGACCCAATCGTCACAAAATAGCCTAGTGCTGATTGAAGTCGACGTCCGAGCGTGAGTGGTAGGGGCAGGATCTGCGAAATATGCACCATTCGAGAAACCACATAAGTGTTCAGATATTCGACTCGCTGCAAAGGATCAAGGCGCCGTAGGACATGTTGTCGGACCATGGTACGTGTTGTCTGTAAAATACGTCGGTAGTTAACTGCCGCAGTATGTTTTACAGATGAGGTAAAGTCTATGCCGAGATAGCGGAATCGTTGAACATAAGGAAACGGACTGATTTCTTCCGGCGTAAGGCCCCTTCCAACCGGCATTGCTGCCGATTTGTTCATGTTCACTGCACTACCCGCCGTCACACTGTGGTCCAACAACAGTTCAAGGACCGTCTTCACCTCTTCCTCAGAACGAACGAGCAGCAGGAGGTCGTCCGCATAGGCACGACATTAGAAGGTGTAGCCCCGCAGTTCCATCCCAGAAAGAGAATTTGTTAGCCTCCCAATCAATGGTTCCAACGCTATCGCGAACAGCAGCATCGAAAGAGGGCAGCCCTGGCGAATGGATCGTCGAATTTGAATGGGCCCTGCTATACGCCCATTAACCTGTACCAAGGATTGTGCGCCCCCATAAATCCTTCTAATGAGACCAGTAAAACGGTCTGGAAATCCCATTTGTTCCAGTACAGCCTACAGATAGTTGTGGCGCACCTTATCAAAAGCACTGTCAAAATCAACCGCCACCATCGCCGCTTTAAGCCGGCACTCCTCCGCCAGCGCTATCACATCACGGCATTCGCCAGTAGCTGTTTGCACATTCACCGATCCACCCGGTGTCGTCTGTTCTGGAGAGAGAACGCTACGAATTAATATACGACATCGGGACGCTAGCAACCGTGCAAAGATCTTATAGTCGGCATTAAGCAGGGTGATGGGGCGATAATGTGTGACCGTAATTCCTGGCTTCGGTTTATGTACTGGCACCAAGAGGCCTTCCATAAAAGCCGGTGGAATAGGCGCATCGGAATTTAACATCTCGTTGTAAATTTCCGTCCATCGTGGTGCCATTTCGTTGCAAAATTCTCGTCCCGGTACCGTCAATATGACAGACCGCTGCGGGTCTGATCGAACAGTTTCCATTGCCTCATCCTGTTTCGTAGAGGCTGTTGTGTCGGCTTGGTCCACAGGCACATCGTCGTCGGGGTAAGGGGAGTCATCCCTAGGAGATGTCGTGCGACGACGCCGTTTCCTCCTTTTCGTGGAACGTTGTTTGCGTTATCTTCCTTCCGTGTCCTCAGATTGTAGGGAATCACGGCTGCCCGACAGAAAAGGATCCGTAGGAACTGGAAGTGTTTCGAGTCACATCGTTGTACTTGGCGGGAGTTCGGTCGAAACTGATGTTGTCGTCACAGAGTGCGTTCCAGACGGAACAGCATCCGTAGTGGCTGGAACTGCTTCGTGTACTATCGGTGTGCTTGGTGGGAGTTCGGTCTAATCTGATGTTGTCGCCGTAGATTCTATGCTCGATGGAGCAGCATCCTCTGTCATCCCGACGTCTGCTACAAGGTTTCGGAGAGCGCCATCTTGACCTCCCACCGGGGCTGTGTCCTTCGGTCATCAGCGGACGCAGTGAGGGCTTTGGCGTAGGTGATCGGTAGTACTGTCATCGCCGGCGACGGCTCCCGGACATCTGAAGGCAGTTGCGTAATCCACCGTTGCATACAGTTCGACCTGAGGTGCCCCTCCTGGCCACAGCCAGAACATGTACGTGGTTGACCATCGTAAATCACCACCGCCCGACAACCACCAATTGTCAGATAGGACGGTACATGCTTCTGAAGATCAAGAGTGATCTGTCGCACTCCGTTAAGAACGGGGTACGTGGCGAATTGTGTCCAGCGTTCTGCTGTGTGACCATGTACCGTGCCGTATGGCTTAAAAGCCTCGATAACTTCGTCAGCCGGGAGCTCAAATGGCAGCTCAAAAACACGTATTGTCGGTACACCAAGACCAGCATTTTCTACAGTTCCCGTGCCGACATTCCCGTCACTTTTGTCGCCTGTAGAATTCTCTCACAAGCCGCGTCATTTACCATCTTAACATACACCGTGGGACTAACGATGGACAGGTGAATTCCGACAATATCGTTTGGCGGTATCTTGACGTCCTCTCGAATGAATCGTTCCACTGCTAAGGCATTTGGTCGTTCGTAGTCTTTGCAGAAATTGAATCGTAATGTAGTTTTCCTGTACTTGTTCGCCATGATCGTTGTTACTAGCCCGCGCGCAGACTAAGTCCACAAGTAAACAAACACTCGCACACGCCGCACAGGCGGAAGTATCGGACCTCCGCTTCGCACGGCCGCTAGCGTCGAACTGAAGACCAATACAAGCCTCAATTAAATATACAATGGATAACATTCGTGCCTTCTGGGGAAAAACCGTCGCTAATGACTACACTGTCGAAGAGACGTTAATCTATAATTTTCCTTTCTTCCTGATAACTTTCTTGGCGTGCATTGATTAAATAAAAAAAAGTTCAAATTGCGTGTGAAATCTTATGGGACTTAACTGCTAAGGTCATCAGTCCCTAAGCTTACACACTACTTAACCTAAATTATCCTAAGGAGAAACACACACAGCCGTACCCGAGGGAGGACTCGAACCGCCGCCAGGACCAGCTGCACAGTCCGTGACTGCAGCGCCGAGACCGCTCGGCTAATCCCGCGTGGCATTGATTAAATCATGCAAGTTATATAATGTGGTGATATTCAGCTACCTAACGTTGATTTCCTTATTTCAGATACGGCTCTGTGCCTATTGGCAAAATTACGACTACACAAGAGAGGTCGTCCGACTGTAGGTCCGCTCCTGCACAGGTGAGTCCTTCCTCATCTGTAGTCACTCATTAAGCCGCCTACAAACTCTCGACCAGTACTTCCCTCATCATCCTTTTGGAATGACTATCCAGCAGTCTGTTTATGCCCTCGAAAACCGTGGACGGTCAATGGCCTTCATGTGGGCCCTGGGACATGCGGGGGAATCCAGGCAAATGAACTTGCTGATAGGCTAGCCAAACAGGCTGCCGGTAAACTGACTCTGGAGATCTGTACACCGGAGACTGATCTCCGGTCAGTCTTACGCTGTAATGTTTTCAGGATCTGAAATACCGAATGGCACGCCATAAGTAAGCCAAATGAATTACGTGCTATATAGAAGACAACGAATGTATGGGGGTCATCCTTGCGAGCGACTCGCAGGTACTGCGTTGTCCTTTGCCGGCTCCGCGTCGGCCATACTTGGCTCCTTCACGGTCACATCCTCCATCGCGAAGACCCACCCCAGTGTGGACGCGGCTCTCGATTGACAGTGCTCCACATCCTGTCGGACTGCCCCAATCTAGTCGCACTGACGCAGTGTATTAACCTTTCTGACGCACTGCCTACTGTGATAGGTGACAATGTCTCAATGGCTGATCTAGTTTTTAAATATCTTCAACATTTCGCGGCCCTGTCAGCAACTGTATAAATATTAATTTTAATTTTAATAATCAACAGCCTCAGTTTCACCGTTTACCTAGAATTTACTTAGGTTTAAGTCGGGATAACCCAACCTTCTTCAGAATAACAGTAACTACCATTTGTCCATAGTGGACATCGTCAAGCTAAAATACAAATCCATAAATAATCGTCAGACTATAAAAGTTATCTGGAACTGCCTCGACCCCACTTCGCGACCGCGATGCGGCAGCCACGAGTGCTTTACTGGAACAGAGGCTGTTGATTATTAAAATTAAAATTAAAATTGATCTAGTTTTATTCGAGAGGGATTGGAACAGAGGCTGTTGATTTTAAAATTAAAATTAAAATTGATCTAGTTTTATTCGAGAGGGATTTTTCAATCGCTCAATGTAAGGGCGGGCTTGTGGCCTTCTCTCCCAGGCCTTCAAAGTACGTCCATTTCCTCGCTACTTCTGCTGCTGTCTGTTTCACTTCGCGTTCGTCTTTTCGTCATCTGTGTTTCTCTTGCCTTCTGTTCTTAGGCTGGAGATTTTAGCGTGTTGGAAAGTGGCTGGCTCATCATATTTCATTCTTGTGATCAGCCAGCACAGGCCATCTACCACATTGGGTTGGGTTGTTTGGGGGAAGAGACCAGACAGCGAAGTCATCGGCCTCATCGGATTATGGAAGGAGGGGGAAGGAAATCAGCTGTGCCCTATCAAAGGAACCATCCCGGCATTTGCCTGGGGCGATTTAGGAAAATCACGGAAAACCTTTATCAGGATTGCCAGACCTGGAATTGAACCGTCGTCCACCCGAATGCGGGTCCACCTCGCTCAGTACTACATTGTTTTAACACCTTATACCGCTTTTTCCCCTTTTAGTTATTGTTTTAACTTTTGGATTTCTTCTTTCGTTTTCTTCCACTGTATGGTTCCACATTTCGTTTGCTTTCCAGATTTTAGGTGATAGGATTCTTTTTGGGTATGGTTGAAACGTCCCCTTAAAAAAATTCATGAATTACTGTGCTGATAAACCTCTTACATTATTTGATTTTCAAACAGCTGAGCAGAACTGAACGTACTCAGACATTTCTCTCTTTACCTATTCTGATCAACACTAAACTGACACACAATATTTTTAGCGCAACGCAATCTGACTTTCAATAATCCCTACAAAAGAATGGCCTTGCGAACATTAACCTATATCTTTCATGAATCACTTACCTCACAAAAATCTTCGTTACTCGAACTACTGCAATACAGCGAGCGCCACTACTGCCAGCTAAATAACAGATTCAAACTACTGAAGGCACTAACTACTGATAGGCATAGTTAGCAAATGAAAGATTTTGATAGAGAACAAACAACGTATTTATCTTAATAGTGTTCAAATGTCGTAACATATATATCAGTTCATTACATCCAGTCTTACAAATTTACTGTCTCTGATGGACACACGTCCAGATCATCTGCTCTCAAACCTCTGCCATCTCTCTCCCCAAATCCACCACTGCTGGCGGCTCACCTCCAACTGCGCAACGCTACGCGCTGTTAACAGCCAACTGCGCAACACTACAATAGCATATGCTCCAACAATGCAAACCAACCACAGCCTTCACACAGGATAGTCAGTGATTTTCATATAGAGCGCTAGGTGGCGTTACCAACATAAAAACCTAAACAGGCTACTTACCTGGTTTTCATCCGAGACATGAGTGACCATGGAAAAAGAGGCTGATAACCATGCAGTTCAGTCCCTCCAACCCCCAAGCGGTTTAGTCCCTTTAAGCTCCGAAGAAACCAACCAACTGACTGTAGATATTCAGCACTACCCTTGCAAAGTTGAGGCAGGTCGCTAGTAGTTTAACAAAGCGAGCTCTGTGTTAAGGTTTCTGCACCAGCCTCCTTCAGGGAAGTATACCAGCAGCAACTGGAGTTAAGCTGCCCGAAGTCTGTTCCAGTCTACCGCGTCACACTGGGCGGCGCGCAGCTCCCGGCACCGCCGCGGCGCCGTCATTGAGAACGGCGGCGCTCATCGGATCCGACGGCGCGTTTTCCGGACGGAGAGAAGGCCGGCGGCGGATTAGCGAGCCCGCCGGAGCCCCGCCCGGCGCGGAATTCATAAATAAATTTCCGGCGAGTCGTAACTCAGTTAGCCGGAGCTAATTACTGCCGAACTCAAGACAAAGCCAAGTCTCGGCACATTAGGCGCCGGGCGGCGGCAGCAGGCGGCGGTAATCGCATTCTGCGACGGCGGGTCCCCAGACCCAGCCGGTTCTGCCCACCGTCTAGAGGTGGAGGGTGGGAGGGGAGGGTGGCGGTCTGCGCCGGCACTCCGGGTACCACCGACTGACACGATGCGACGCGCTGCAGGCAGGCAGGTAGTGATGGGCAGCTCGTGAATGAGTCGTTCAAATGAACGCTTCACTCCAGTGAAGTGTGAACTAACGACTCAATTTCAATGAACTGGTACTTCAAACTCTTTACAGATAGCACACTCCACACTTCTAGTTCACTCTCTTCCCCTCTCCCTCTCCCTCTCCCTCTCCCTCTCCCTCGGCGCTTCGTCACTCATCCTCCCTTCACTTCAGTCCTCCCTCTACTGCCTGTCGACGAATCGCGCGGTGCTTCTGGGGAACGATAGGTTTACGAGGGTTTGGGGAGGTGAGGGGAGAGGGTAAGGCGGCGTCAGCTGCTTCCTGCTGTGCTGACATCATTACCCGTCACTATTTGTACAGTTAAACTTCGCGTCTACGGGTAGCCTGCCATTGGCAGCGCCTGCAGACAAATGAATATTAAAGATACAAACGAAGAGGCTGGCTGTGTGAGCACGCACAGCCAACATGAAAATAAAAGGTTTCTTAATAACACTGAAAGAGGGATTTTACCTGAAATCGTACCAATGACTACAGGTGACAGTTTACGTTCTGAATCTGGAGGGTTATTATTCTCAACAAAAATAAAATCAACAGGAAAACTTCTCAATAATTACTTAACGTAGGTAGATAGACTTTGTGACAGTGGTAAACATACTCATTCTACTTTGGATTAAATTTTAAAAGTAACATAAAATTGGATTGCATTGCGTTGGTAGCCGTAGTTTTCAGTCCATGAATACAACAAATAATGAAACTTCCTGGCAGATTAAAACTGTGTGCCGGACCGAAACTCTAACTCGGGACCTTTGCCTTTCACGGGCAAGTGCTCTATCAACTGAGCTACCCAAGCACGAGTCACGCCCCATCCTCACAGCTTTACTTCTGCCAGTATCTCGTCTCCTACCTTCCAAACTTTACAGAAACTCTCCTGCGAAACCTGCAGAACTAGCACTCCTGAAAGAAAGGATATTGTTCAGTCAGAGACGCCTGGACACTTCCCTTGTTGAGACCCCTTCCAGCCACAAAGTAACAATGCGGACGCGATCGAACCGCGGTATTGACCGTGTAGGCATGGTGGAACTACATGAACCGTGTACCTCCTTCCTGGTGGAATGACTGGAACTGATTGGCTGTCGAACCCCCTCCGTGTTTCGAGAATGAGATTTTCACTCTGCAGCGGAGTGTATGCTGATATGAAACTTCCTGGCAGATGAAAACTGTGTGCTGGACCGAGACTCGAACTTGGGACCTTTGCCTTTCGCGGGTAGAGCACTTGCCTGTGAAAGGCAAAGGTCCCGAGGTCGAGTCTCGGTCTGGCAAACAGTTTCAATCTGCGAGGAAGTTTCATATCAGCGCACACTCCGCTGCAGAGTGAAAATCTCATTCTGACAACAAATAATGTTTCATTTGGCAGATAAAGACTTTTTTTGGGTGCTTAATGAGAAAATGTCGAGCAAGATATAATATAATACCGTACCTTCTTTATACGTATGTGACAGGCTTCTCTGTTTATCTTTCCTTTGTCCCCTTCGACCATGCTCTTTTTAAGTTAACTCAGGCGCTATAAGAGCGTAAAACGTTGCGTGCACGTTACTGCATAGTTCAGCCTTCTGTTGGTAAAATTGTGAAGTATTACGAAGCTTTACTGTAAGAGCGAGGCGAAGCGAGCGTAGCCGCGGCTGAGCGGCGAACTGGACAACTTCGCCAGGCTTCCGTACTTCATGAATGAACTACTTCATTTGAACACATCACGGCAAAGAATGAAGCGAATGAAGTAGTTCACGGGAATGAACGAGTTCGACCCATCTCTGCAGGCAGGTGGCAGGCAGGGACGCTCGTCTGACGTCACGCACGGGAGACCGTGACCGAACCGTCTCAGTGGCCTTGATGCTCCGCCGAACGCATTCACACACTGGGGCGCCTGTCACTTGTCATTCTATTCTCGTTTGCTGTGGCAGGCCTAGTCCCATGTGTAGGCTTTGCCAGTAAGACACCAATCTGGAAATGAATGAAGACACTTACGTTACACCAGTCATACGAAATTTAGAAGATTTTTTTCAAAATGTCGATTGTTAATATTTGTATGAGTCTCAGTTTCACATTGTAAATAATTTTAGGAAACATATAAAATTACATAACTAAATTTTATAACTTCCCATTACGTTGACATTTGACACACTTTAATTTGGTAAATATCTCATATGATAAAGATGAAGATGAAATGGGTGACGGGATATTGCGTGAAGGGTTTGATAGAGCACTGAACGACCTGAGTCGAAACAAGGCCTCGGGAGTAGACAACATTCCATTAGAACTACTGACGGCGCCGGCCGCGGTGGTCTAGCGGTTCTGGCGCTGCAGTCCGGAACCGCGGGACTGCTACGGTCGCAGGTTCGAATCCTGCCTCGTGCATGGGTGTGTGTGATGTCCTTAGGTTAGTTAGGTTTAAGTAGTTCTAAGTTCTAGGGGACTTATGACCTAAGATGTTTAGTCCCATAGTGCTCAAAGCCATTTGAACCATTTGAACTACTGACGGCCTTGGGAGAGCCAGTCCTGACAAAACTCTACCATCTGGTGAGAAAGACGTATGAGACATGCGAAATACCCTCAGACCTCAAGAAGAATATAATAATTCCAATCCCAAAGAAAGCAGGTGTTAGATGTGAAAATTACCGAACTATCAGTTTAATAAGTCACGGCTGCAAAATACTAACGCGAATTCTTTACAGAAGAATGGAATAACTGGTAGTAGCCGACCTCGGGGAAGATCAGTTTGGATGCCGTAGAAATGTTGGAACACGTGAGGCAATACTGACACTACGACTTACTTGAGAAGAAAGATTAATAAAAGGCAAACCCACATTTCTAGCATTTGTAGACAGAGAAAGGTTTTGACAATGTTGACTGGAATACTTCCTTTCAAATTCTAAAGGTGGCAGGGGTAAAAAACAGGGAGCGAAAGGCTATTTACAATTTATTCAGAAACCAGATGGCAGTTATAAGAGTCGAGGGGGATGAAAGGGAAGCAGTGGTTGGGAAGGGAGTGAGACAGGGTTGTAGCTTATCCCCGATATTATTCAATCTGTATACTGAGCAAGCAGTAAAGGAAACAAAAGAAAAATTCGGAGTAGGTATTAAGATCCACGGAGAAGAAATAAAAACTTTGACGTTCGCCGATGACATTGTAATTCTGTCAGAGACAGCAACGGACTTGGAAGAGCAGTTGAACGGAATGCACATGTCTTGAAAGGATGATGTAAGATGAACATCAACAAAAGCAATACGAGGATAATGGAATGTAGTCGAATTAAGTCGGGTGATGCTGAGGGAATTAGATTAGGAAATGAGACACTTAAAGTAGTAAAGGAGTTTTGCTATTTGGGGAGCAAAATAACTGATGGCCGAAGTAGAGAGGATATAAAATGTAGACTGGCAATGACAAGGAAAGCATTTCTGAATAAGAGAAATTTGTTAACATCGAGTATACATTTAAGTGTCAGGAAGTCATTTCTGAAAGTATTTGTATGGAGTGTAGCCATGTATGCAAGTGAAACATGGACGATAAATAGTTTCGACAAGAAGAGAATAGAAGCTTTCGAAAAGTGGTGCTACAGAAGAATGCTGAAGATTAGATGGGTAGATAACATAACTAATGAGGAGGTATTGAATAGAATTGGGGAGGAGTTTGTGGTACAACTTGACAAGAAGAAGAGACCGGTTGGTAGGACATGTTCTGAGGCATCAAAGTATCACAAATTTAGCATTGGACGGCAGTGTGGCCTAAAAATCGTATAGGGAGACAAAGAGATGAATACACTTAGTAGATTCAGAAGGATGTAGGTTGCAGTAAGTACTTGGAGATGAAGAAGCTTGCACACGATAGAGTAGCCTGGAGAGCTGCATCAAACCAGTCTCAAGACTGAAGACCACAACAACAACATAATAACTTACACTCAGTCCTTACTCACAAAATAGTTAATGAAACAATTGCAAAGTTTATATATTAAGCAACAACCAGTCACCCCTTAAGTTTTTCAAAAGACTACTTATTTCAAGCCATAATCGGTTTCGGATATTGCATACCCATCTTCTGATGGCCGTTACAGCTTTCCCTTCTTTCCCATTGGACCCTCTCTTCGTGTTCGTTGCTGGTATGTTCCACGAAGATAAACAAAAATTTACTCGTGCTGTGCTGTTTATTTACATGTTCATTCTTTATTTCCTGCAGGAAACAAGGAATACGAGCTTGATTACCACGATGACACTTTGCAGGTTTTGTTTACTTTACTTGTCCATAAGGTGGCTCTGTTCTTTCGTATTTACATTGTACCACTACAGAAAGTGCCATGAATAAATGACAGACCCATTCAGAGATGTACAGAGATGCAGCAGGACCGGTACAGTATTTCCTGGTCGCTAGATTGGAACGGGAGGTCCTGTTCCATGGCCTGCTTCGTCGTCTGACCTGAATCTCCTTGACTGTTTTCTATGTTGATATCTAAAGTCACTTGTGGATCAGACCTCAATGGATACGGAAACGGAATTAGTTGCCAGAATTGTAGCTGCTTGTGATTTGATTCGAAACACACCAGGGATATTTGTCAGGGTGCATCAGAATGTGGTTAGCCGATGTCACGCTTGAATTGAGGTTGATGGCCGTCTGTTGCAGCACATTTTGTAACATGCAGTACAATTGGTACGTTCATTGTGTCAATGATATTTGCATTTAACTAAAATAAATAAAAAGTAGACAGTAACGTGATTTTATTCCTATTATCTTATTAACCTGGCTTCTCCGATCCCAGGTTCCCTTCCTCAAATTGTTCAGTGAAGCATTCTCTATGTCCTGTTACATTTTTGCACGCTCTTACCGAAACACCCTGTATGTGCAGACTAAAGTGACTAATCGCTAGACTGGAACGGGAGGTCTTATTCCATTTCCTGCTTGGTCACCTGACCTGAATCTCCCCTGGCACAGTGGCTTTGCACAACTGTCCGGGCTACCCTAGCATGACTCCCACCTCAGTCAAAATTCCCATTCACGCCTCAGCCTGCATCGTATTCCCCCTAACGTCGAAGACCATTGCAGAGGCACACAAGCCGTACTGGAATAGCATCTCACCATCGAACGAATCTGGTCATCGTGCCTGAAATACAGGGATAGCTAATCAATGAAACTATATGGTTCCAGAGATCTCTCAAATATCTTTGACGACGGTTCAATTCCGCCTCCGGCCATCCTGATTTAGGTTTTCCGTGATTTCCCTAAATCGCTCCAGGCCAATGCTGAGATGGTTCCTCTGAAAGGGCACGACCGACTTCCTTCCCCGTCCTTCCCTAATACGATGAGACTGATGACCTCGCTGTTTGGTCTCTTCCCCCAAACA
Organism: Schistocerca nitens; assembly: GCF_023898315.1. NCBI lineage: Eukaryota > Metazoa > Arthropoda > Insecta > Orthoptera > Acrididae > Schistocerca > Schistocerca nitens. The sequence continues at coordinate 570,963,497 of NC_064620.1, forward strand.
ACCCAACCCAACCCAAATATCTTTGGTGTGACGTCACGTGTGCTGGACTGCTGTTGAAATTGCTAGTCAATATTTTATAAAGTTTTAGTCTTCAGTTACTTATTTTAAAGGTTATTTGTGTTAGTATTTGCTGTAAAAGCAACTTATTAGTGGATTTTCATTAATCTCAGTCTTTCTTCCTGTGTTATTGACTCGAGTGGTCTATCATTCGCGAGTGTGCATACGTAATTCGTCTAAGCCTCCCGCCTCAGTAGTGCCTTTACATTTTGCGGCGTGCACTGCAGCTGGAGCCGTTATAAAGCTAAGTACTGACAAACTTATTTGTGCTCTGTAACACAGTTCTTAAATTTAATAGTTTTCAGCGGTGTTTCGTGCCGTTTGTGGAGAAATAACGATTTAATAAGCTTTAGGAAACGTTTGATCGGTGTGTTTTTTTAGAATTTTCTGTGCGTTGAAGTCGTTTAGTAAATTTCGTGCTTTAGTTTTCAACTGACGTTACTTATTGTTTCTCCTGAAATATTTGTAAAATTTTCATTCAGTGTTATAACTTCGTTTAGTGTTGCAGTGGCCATTTGAATTTTTTTTTTTTTTGTTTTAGCTAATAATTTTGTGAAGTTTAGTTGGTATTGATATTAGCTGTGGTGCAGTAGTATTAATATGAGTAGTTGCTTTCTTAGTAGACGGAGAATTTCGAGACCGCTTTTGTCAGATTTGTAAATAGTTCTCCTGTTCTAATTCAACTTTGGTAACGTAGACGTATAGTTTTTTCAGTAACTGTAAAATTTTACCATCAGTGAGAAGTGTGGGCCTTGTCGTAGGTTTGTGAGAAGTGGATTACGGCGTGGGACTTTTTCAAATTATTTTCATTGGGGGGGGGGGTGCAGTGGGGAAGCGAGTGGGCATTCTAGGGAGATCAAATGGTTCAAATGGCTCTGAACACTATGGGACTTAACTTCTGAGGTCATCAGCCCCCTAGAACTTAGAACTACTTAAACCTAACTAACCTAAGTACATCACACACATCCATGCCCGAGGCAGGATTCGAACCTGAGACCATAGCAGTCGTGCAGTTCCGGACTGAAGCGCCTAGAACAGCTCGGCCACCGCGGCCGGCCTAGGTAGATCCTCTCCTAGGAATGCAGAAGCTGTAGTAGAAATAAGTTGATAGAGGAGGAGGAGCGTAAGATCTGTGCCCTGCAGGTGCACTTACAACGCTCAAAGGAGGAACTAGATAGGTTGAGGAGGGTGAAGGGTGGTGGTAAATGGGAACTGGCAGTTGGCAAGAAGGCAACTAGGAAGAGGAGGTATTCAGACAGTTATACTTCGCGTATATGGAATAGATTTGACCATCTGTCAGAGCTGAGTGGAGAGGACCCTCGTGTAACTGTAGATGTAGGGAATGTGCAGAAGTCCTCAGCAATCAGGAATCCTAGGTAAGTTGCAAAGTCTGACAGAAAGAAGAAGGTTCTGCTGCTAGGTAGTTCTTACGGTAGATGTGTGGGCCAGCAGTTTCAGGAAGTGTTGGGGAGTGACTACCAGGTCACCAGCATTGTGAAGCCTAGTGCAGGTTTGGCTCAAGTGACTGACAGCATAGGGGAGTTATGTACGAATTTTATCAGGTAGTGATAGTGGGTGGAGCAGTGAACAGTCTTGATAAAGATGGGGAATATGATGTAGGTGGTGACCTGGTGAAGATAGCTACTCAAACTGGTGGCACTAATGTGGATTTCGTGCACCTCTTACAGCGTCATGATCGGCCTCACCTTAACGTGGCTGTTAGGCGCGTTAACGTGGGGCTGGGGAGGGCACTGGCGGCAGAGGGCATGGGTCACATCTCAGTGTGGCCAATTGGGTCTATCAGTAGATCGGGATTCACTAGGCATGTCCTGCACCTCAATAGGTGTGGGAAATGGAGGCTGGCTAAGCTTACAGGTGACAGAGTAGTGGGTGGTGGTGGTGGTGGTGGTGGTGGTGGGGTCACTCATGGAAAAATTCCTGTAGTAGTTGGTGCCAGAGCTGCAGCTTTTTTAGACTGAAGACAGCTGATGGGTATATCTGCTTAAAGGAAGTTCCTCTAATTAAGGGCTCACCTTCTGAGGATGTAATGTTTCCAAGTAGAGAAGGAATTAGCATATTTCGTCAAAATATAGGAGGTATTAGAGATAAAGTTAGTGAACTGCTTATAGATGTTGACTCTGAAATTATTGGTATATCAGAGCACCACTTAAATAATTTGACAATTCAAAAATGGCTCTGAGCACTATGGGACTTAACTGCTGTGGTCATCAGTCCCCTAGAACTTAGAACTACTTAAACCTAACTAACCTAAGGACATCACACACATCCATGCCCGAGGCAGGATTCGAACCTGCGACCGCAGCGGTCGCGAGGTTCCAGACTGTAGCGCCTAGAACCGCTCGGCCACTCCAGCCGGCAATTTGACGATTCAGAGGCTTCCTTTACCAAGAGACAGATTAGCTGGCTGTTTTTCAAGGAGTTCCTTGCGGGGTGGGGGAGAGGCTATGGACATAAAAAACAGTGTTCCATTTGAGTCCATAGACGTATCACGACACTGTACTGAACAGATATTTGAATGTTGTGCAGGGGCAGTCGAATTTAGCGAAACTAAACTTCTAGTTGTTGTTGTTTATAGGTCCCCTAACTCCGACTTCAGAGCATTTCTGCTCAAGCTAGACAGGGTTCTTGATTCACTTTGTAGGAAATACCAGAAATTAGTTAAATGTGTTGACTCCAATATAAATTTTGTTTATGATGGTGCAAGGAAAAGGATGTTGTAGATCTCATAAATTCATCTGATCTCATGCGGACTGTGTTTTTTGCAACTAGGGTGCAGGGGAACAGTAGCACAGCCATGGGCAATATTTTTATTCGTTCTTCATTACTAGATGGGCATTCTGTTAGTAAAAGCGTGAATGGCCTCTCAGACCATGATGCACAAATTTTAACCCTAAAAGGCTTTTGTACTCAAACAAATGTTATATTTAATTAGAAACTATGTAGGAAAGTTAATCTAACAGCAATAGAGAGTGTTTTATACCTTGTCAAGGAAGAGGAGTGGCAGGATGTTTATAGTTCCGATAACATAGATGATAAATATAATGCTTTCGTTAACACATTTCTCATGCTCTTTGAGTGTTGCTTTCCATTAGAACGTTCTAAACGGGATAGTAACAGTAGGAGGCAGCCCAAGTGGCTGACCAGTGGGATAAGGATATCTTGTAGAACAAAGTGGGAATTATATCAGAATGTTAGAAGTAGTCACAATGAAGCTACAGTAGTCCATTACAAATAAAATTGTAAGGTGCTGAAAATGCTATTAGGAAGGCAAAGAGTATGTGTTATGCAAACAGAATAGCTAATTCACAGGATAAAATTAAAACCATATGGTCAGTTGTGAAGGAATTGTCTGGTCAGCAGCACAACGTCGACGATATTAAGTCAGTTCGCAGTAAAAATATTTCTGTTAGTGATAAATCAGATATATGTACAGTATGCAACAGTCATTGCCATTCAGCAATGTTTCTGCCCAGTGTTTGCAGAACTGCAATTTTTCTACTCAAAATATCGGAGTTAGCATGCCTTTTCCCTGGCTTGTGTATTACCTCATAATCAAATTCGCTAAAATGAAGTGCCCACCTTGTTAATCTGCTGCAAGGGACCTTCAGTTCTAATAACCTTTCGGCCATACAAATAACAGTGGAAGTACATAATACCATAGGTTACTGCTAGCACCTCCTCAGTCGTGGATTAATGTTGCTCTGCTTTGTTCGATTGTTGGGATGCGTACACCACACGACGCTCTTTACCAACTATATTCCATCCTAGCACAATTCTTTTTCAAAATCGGGGAATGTTAAAACTGAGTCCAATGTCAGAGCTCACTCTAAAAGTATCTGACCCATCTGACATTCGTTAGACCAATCAAGTTTCGCTCCTCTCCATAACAAATGGTTCAAAGCTCCAGCAATTTAAGCAAAGTCTTTTGTGAATCGTTAATTGTTACAGAGACCAACGAAACTTTGCAACTGTTTAAATGCCTTCGGTGGCGAAAAATTCTGAGCTGTTGACACCACACATGGATCTGATCTCATACCTACCTTGTTAATTATCTGCCCAAGATAGTTTACTTCTGTTGCTGCAAAATGACATTTATTGATGCTTCGCATTAGTTATGCTGTTCTCAGTCATTTGAATACCTCCTACAACCATCACACATGCTCTTCCATGTCTTTTGGAAACACTCTTATGTCATCCAGATGGATTAAACATTGTTTTCGTTCCAGTCCCCTAAGTACACAATTCAGTAATCTCTGAAAGGTGGTAGGTCCATTCTTCAGTCTGAATGGCATTCGATGATATTGGAAATGACCTTCCAGGACGGAAAACCTGTATTTAATCGATCCTCTGGCACTACTTCTATCTGATGATATCCTCTTTTTAAATCCAGTGTGCGGAAATAGGTATACTTACCCAAGTTGTCAATAGTCTCTATCGTGTCTGGTATCAGATATGCATCAGTGATCGTTCGTGCATTGAGGTATTGGTAGTCACAGCAAAATCTGTATTTTTAGTGCCATCTGGTAACTTCTTTGGGACCAAAATTATGGGTGCCCCAGGGGCGATCAATATACTCAAGAATAATACCGCTAGCTAGCTGCAGGTCGATAAATTCTTCCATTATCGGATGCATACTCTTTAGAACATGAGATAGGTTTTTGTACGCTGGAGCATTATTCCCTGTGGTATTCTGTGTTGTGAGAGTGGCGTTGCTGGTACGGATCCCCCAGATTAAATAAATCCGTGAACTGCAATAACAAAGCTCCCATTGCTTCTCTATCAATTCCTAACATATGAATCAGTTTGTTATGTAATACATCTGCACTTAAGGTTTGCTTGTGGCGGAAGTCTTCACTTGACCTATCTGTGTCATCTTTATCCACAATACCTAAATTAGCAATTAGTAAACCCTTCGTCTCTGCCAAAATTATCAAGGCTGACCAGAGCCGTAAAATCTCTGTCCACATCAGTGGCAAGTACTATACCGGGTGATCAAAAAGTCAGTGTAAATTTGAAAACTTAATAAACCACGGAATAAGGTAGATATAGAGGTAAAAATTGACACACATGCTTGGAATGACATAGGGTTCTATTAGAACAAAAAAAAAAAAAAAAGTTCACAAAATGTCCGATGGATGGCGCTTGACAGCAAAACGTTAACTGCTATCGTGACGGGTGAGAGGTACGCCGATATGTTACAGAATCGTAACATCCCCAGCCTGGTTGATAAACACGTGCTGGAACGTACGATGTTTACGTAGGATGGCGCTCCACCCCATATTGCTAGACGCGTGAAAGATCTCTTGCACGCGTCGTTTGGTGAAGATCGTGTGCTCAGCCGCCACTTTCCTCACGCTTGGCCTCCCAGGTCCCCAGACCTCAGTCCGTGCGATTATTGGCTTTGGGGTTACCTGAAGTCGCAAGTGTATCGTGATCGACCGACATCTCTAGGCATGCTGAAAGACAACATCCGACGCCAATGCCTCACTATAACTCCGGACATGCTTTACAGTGCTGTTCACAACATTATTCCTCGACTACAGCTATTGTTGAGGAACGATGGTGGACATATTGAGCATTTCCTGTAAAGAACATCATCTTTGCTTTGTCTTACTTTGTTATGCTAATTATTGCTATTCTGATCAGATGAAGCGCCATATGTCTGACATTTTTTTAACGTTTGTATTTTTTTTTTGGTTCTAATAAAACCTCAAGTCATTCCAAGCATGTGTGTCAATTTGTAGCTCTCTATCTACATTATTCCGTGATTTATTCAGTTTTCAAATTTATACTGACTTTTTGATCACCCGGTACTTCTGCATAGAAAACAGTGTGACCTAGCCAATTTTCGGTTAGTTTCCAGTGGCTCTACAGCGTATAATAAATCCTTAGGCAGGTCTGTATCTGTGCCCACGTACATAAATTTTCCTGTACCTTGAGGTATTGTATCACACAAATTGATCTTTAGTGCCTGTGTCCACAGATAATTTGGTACCACCTTCAGATCGGGGAATGTTGCAACAGTGTAACACTTGTACCTGTTGCCGCTAGCGAGAACAATGTCCCATCAAGTTCAGTTGTACGCTGCGAAAGGTAAAGTTTTGAGTGATGTTTAGCCAGAACGTCGAGTCCCAGGATCGCACAAGACCCCTCACCAACATGGTTCAAATGGCTCTGAGCACTATGGGACTTAACTTCTAAGGTCATCAGTCCCCTAGAACTTAGAATTATTTAAACCTAACTAACCTAAGGACATCACACACATCCATGCCCGAGGCAGGATTCGAACCTGCGACCGAAGCGGTCGCGCGGTTCCAGACTGTAGCGCCTTTAACCGCTTGGCCACCACGGCCGGCTCACCAACATGCGGCAATACTTCTACATGAACTCGAAAACAATTATATCCCACGTTAAACCTGAATAGTTTTATCCTTAATGACTTCAAGTCTTTACCAAGTATCTGCGTGACCTATACCGCGGCGACCAGTCTCTTTCTGTCCAAGAGATCCAGACTGACTACTGACATGTGAGCTCCTGTGTCAACCAGAAATTTATGTTCTGTACTGTTTACGTTGCCTAGCGAATAACAATCATTCTCTGCATATGTTTCTGCAGTATTGTTTCTACAGGGAGTTCCGTCCGACAGATGAAGCACCCCCCATTCTCATTTAACGACCAACGGTTAGCGGGGTGCTTGTCCTGTGGTTTCTTCAGACAATCACGTGCTTTTTGGCTCATCTCCCCACATTCCCACATTCATAACATTGGGGCTGAAGACGTTGTTTCCTGATGTGACGTGCCCACATCTAAAACACTCCACGATCGCTATGTGTTCGTGCCACAATGTCGATATCCTCCAACTGCGTGTCAATCCAAATCACAACAGATAAGTCACTTGGGCTCACCATTCTGATCTTCCTTGATATGTCAGCAGAAATACTTCTTAGAAACACATCGAGAGCCCTATTCTCTGCCTCACGCAGAATCACTCTACCGGCCTCCGCATTCTGCGTTAGTTCATACGTTCTCGAGTTGAGTTTCCTGTCAGAGAAGGATTCCACTAATTCGTCGTGCTTCTACGATAATCCATGGAGTTTGTCCGTTAAGAAACTCCGCACCCCATCAGTGTTTCCTCGGAAACGGGCAGCGCAGCTGGCAGCAGCAGTGTCTTTCCAGCCAGATTCGTGCTTTCACAGACAATCGGAGACAAAATTGTTAAGGCTTTCGTGGCCACTTGTTGACAAACTGCCTATTGGCTTCTGTCTCGGGTTCTTCGGCCGACGTTCATCTAATGATTTTTCTGACGTTTCGCCAGCACGAGTGGCTGGCATTGTCAAAGCTTCACCCTCCATTGCCGGTGGTGAACTGGAGGCGAGCTCGCGGCCGCAGACTATATGTACCTGGTGCGCCAACGTCCGAGGGCTTCTCCGCGGTCATTTCCGGTGCGGTTCTCCTCTTGCTACCTGCGACGGTCGTTCGCTGCAGTACGGGAAGCCAGGATCCGTTTACCTTAAGGCTTTCCTCTTTCTTGTTGAAACTGTTCGCGTGTTTTTGGATTTCTACAGCTTCTCTGAACAAGCGCGTGTGATAGTGCTTCTCTACAGCCAGAACTTCCGTGTCGGCGAATTTTATTACGTGGTCGGTCTCATTCAGTGCGTGTTCTGCCACTGGTGTTAATGGATCGTCCAGTCATTCCGACATAAACTTTTCCGCATGTGCAAGGTATACGGTATATTCCCGACATTGCAAGTGGGTCTCTTTTCTCCTTCGCCGATCTAAGACACTCTTTGATCTTCCTTGTCGGTTTGAAAATCGTCTTTACGCCGTGTTTGCGCAATATACGGCCGATTCTGTCCGTCACTCTGGGAATGTATGGCAGAAAGGCCGTACCCGACATTTCTTTTTCTGGTTCCTTACTTCGCCGAGTGTTTGGCTCTGTTACACTTCTAATGTAATTTGTGGAGTACCCATTGCTCCTCAGAACAGTTTCCAGGTGTTGCATTTCTCGTTTGAGGTGTTGAGTCTTTGTCACTAATATGATGGTATCGCTTGGCTTCCATGATGTAGTTTATGTTTCACTTGCAGTCCTGGCCGCTTGGTCGTTCCCCGTGTTGTGATAGCTTCTGTGTTCGAAGCAATTCGCTCAGCGTTTCCCCCTAGTTGGCAGTCTACTGGTCATTGGCACTGGGGCTGCCAAGGTAGAACTTGGACGAATTTTTAGGGTCTGCCACTGACACTATCTTTGGGTGTAACAGGTGTCATAGTTAGACGTGTCTAGTTACATTCTACCCATACTGAAGAAATTTATTGATATTAATAAATACTATATATTTATTACTAATTGATTACTGGCTGAGGATTTCAGATTAGAGGCCATAGAGGTCGCAATGTCGAGAGGTGAAAAAATACATAAATAAATCAGTAAATAAAATAAATTACTTACTTTAGCAGAGGTTTCCGCTTACCACCAGTTGCTTGTGCATGGTTATTACAAACTTCTATTCTAGGGGTATTCTTCCGATAGATCTCTCATTTCCTTTGGCATTGGCTATCGTTCCCCTCCAAATTGACCTCCTTCTGCCCCTTTTCCCTGATGGAGACCAACTGAGCAAACACTGTAGCCACTGTTGTTAATTCATCAATGGAATGTGTTCATAGAATGCCAGTGCTCGTGCATCAGTCCTATCTGTAACTGGTTCCGCAGCATCCATCTCCATTCTTATATATTCATTTCTCAGTCGATGAAGCAAGTCACTCTAATGCTCCGCCTAACCCATCCATTTCGACAGATTCAATTTCCTCTCTTTTTCTCTCGTTTAATGTCCAACACGCTGAGCCATATAATCAATGCTTTCAACCGCAGAACGTAGCATTTCCTCCTTTGTTCGTCCAGATATCGCCAGCTCCAAGAGATACCATTTCATGATCTAACAGCTGTGCTCGCTTGACTTATCCTGTGGGATACGTCCACACTAGCCAGTGTTATCGATTACTCAACACAGATACTTGAACACTTCCACATTTCTTACCCGGATACACTCAACAACGAAAACCTCACCTTGCCCACTTCCAAGAACTGGACATTTTCTGTTTTATCTGTTTTTGTAAGCCAGCCAGAGTGGCCGAGCGGTTCTAGGCGCTACAGTCTGGAACCGCGCGACCGCTACGGTCGCAGGTTCGAATCCTGCCTCGGGCATGGATGTGTGTGATGTCCTTGGGTTAGTTAGGTTTAAGTAGTTGTAAGTTCTAGGGAACTGATGACCTCAGAAGTTAAGTCCCATAGTGCTCAGAGCCATTTGAACCATTTTGTTTTTGTAAACATTGATGCTGCACTGCCACACCCAATCGTCTGCAATGTCTATTCAAGAAACCAAGAACAGAATTTAATACAACTTAAATAAGGTTGGCGGCAAGGAACATCCTTGTCTTTACTTGTTTTAAAACTTACCGATATCTTACCACCAACCTTCACAACTGCCTGCCATCGGAGGTACATCCTTTTCACCAACTGTATTAATGCATCACCGTCTCCGACATTTTCCAGTGCTGTCCATAGTAACTTCCTTGACATAGAATCATAGGGATTTTCTAAATCAGCGAATACCAAATGGAGATCTCGATGTTTGCCATCATTTTCTGACAGATGTGGCTTACACAAAAGTTGTTATCAACACAGCTTTTCCCAGCAGTAAAACCCGTCTGAGATACAACGATGAGCGCAACCTTTCCCAAACACTTCTTCACTGTGCTCCTGAACAACTTGCTCACCGAAGCCATCACACTGTAATACTCGGGTCTCTCCTGCCCCATTTCTTACATATGGCGGTAATGTATGACATCTTCCAGTCTTGGGGTACTTCGTCTCCCTGAACCGCCTTCCAGTCTTGGGATACTTAATCTCCCTGAACAACTTTATTAAAAATAGTTGCTAATGCGTTTACTCTACCCGGATAAAGCCTTTTAGAGGCTAACTACTTCTGATAAGCATTTCGGAGGTTAACCATTTCTGATAAGCAGCTTTATTATCTTCAGTCCTTTCTCTTAAGACCTGAGTAATGCACTCGATGTCCCTCTCTCTTCCTCCTTCTCTTCCAAGAGCCTCCCACTAAACGTGATTTTAAATCTTCTAATAGTGATACTGCGGTTCCATCGAGTTATGTTCAACTCACCTATGGTATATATCTCGTTTACTTCAAACCTGCAAGAGCGCTACGTCCTGAACTACTATACACTATCCCTCTTGTACATTCCTAGGTGGTTGAATCCATGTATATTTATGGATATCCTTATGTTGCAAAAACAATATTCATAATTGGACATTACTTCAATTACTCTCCCCTTATTCAGTGTATTTTTGGCAAATTTCCCAACAACATTATTGTTTAATCGAGACCAAACTTTACTGTTTGAGTCGCCCAGAAGATGCATTTTTTGATTTGGATAAGCTGATCAATGATATCCCTAAAGCAATAAAAGCATTTTTTTTTGTCAATGATGGTAGCATCGTCACAGGAAGCATATGTTGATGTTACAACCACTTCACCACCAAATTTCAAGAACCTCTCATAACCCTTCTCCCAGCTCTTTATTCCTTTTTTCCATTTGTTCTTTACCAAAACAGACACCTTAATTTCGCCGGCCGGCATGGCCGAGCGGTTCTAGGCGCTTCACTATGGAACCGCGTGACCGCTACAGTCGTAGGTTCGAATCCTGCCTCTGGCATGGATGTGTGTGATGTCCTTAGGTTAGTTAGGTTTAAGCAGTTCTACGTTCTACGGGACTGATGACCTTAAGTGTTAAGTCCCATAGAATCATGTGAACCATGTCTGAACACCCTAATTTCAGCCCATGCGACTATATCACCATCACCTCATCTATGATGATATTTAAGATATTAACTGCCTCTATCTTTCTTCTTTGTCTCTGTCAAATGTAAACCGTCTGCTTGGTGTTTCTCAACGTCTGATACCACATCTTGGAATTTATTGCTCAAGCCCTGAATGTTCCACGTACGAATTGGAATAGTCCTGAGCCATGGCGGCTTTAATTTTGCCAAACATGGCCCTCCGCTCGAGCCTTTTTCAAGGGGGAGGGGGGAATGATTGGTCTCAGGGGGGAGGTTGAGCTGTGGCTCCTTTAATTTTGGTAGCCATGGCCCTCCACTGGCACCACTATACTATTTGGTCTGTCGTTATCGATCCTGATCATATGTCGGGAGCTAGGGTCTTTTGTCAAGGCGTGTGTCCTTAGATTTGGCGGGCCCTGGTACTGACAATGACCCAGATATCACGTGGCTCGCAAGTTGTTGGTTTTTGGGGACTCCTGCTGTCCAGTACCGGCCTCGAGATGTCGTGAGTGTTAAATCAGTCGGAGGCAAGCCTTCACGGCTGGATTAAGAATTAATAGCGGCAAGTCGCGGCAGGAGCAATGGATGACACATACAAGTTCCCGGTGTACTCTGCAACCTTAAATTCTACGTCACATCGAAGACCGCCTGTACGGATTTGAGGCAATAACGCCCCAGCTTGGAATCCTGGAAGTCACGGCTTCTTCACATCTGAATGGAGTTACGTGTTGTTTTTTTTAGATTAGTAATTTTTATCGTAAGGCCACTTCTGTGTTAATGTGGAATTGGACCTGTTATATTTAAGTCCCCTCCGAGTGAGTGCGAGTATGGTCACTGGTCGGTGTAACTGGTGGTAATTTGTTATTCCAGGCCATATTCAGTGCAAGTGTACGAGAATTCTCTGTCATGGATTGAGTTGATCGAACTGTAATTGTAACATAGTCTGTGCCGAAGCAAGGCACCCTTTGTGGATGAGTATGCTCTAGTTACTGTACTATCGGGCGCTCATGTTTTACCCTTTTAGTTTCAAGTAAATTTAAGGAGAGCTTAGCTTCTAATTTTTATGTGTAGTCGCTTCTGCAATAAGTTAACACTTACATCCAAGACATTCTCTAAAGCCTTATTTGGGCAGATTACTGTTCCCTTCTGATGTGTATTGGCAGGGTAGTTTCGGGAGAGGACAACACGTTCCTGTTTCCTGGGCCCGGAGCAGAGAAGTGTTTTTTTTTTTTTTTTTTTTTTTTTTTTTGAGCGACATTTCTATCGTCGCACGACGTCTGGGTCGCCCTCAATCTGCTGCCTCTATCAGCCGCGTCGTGTTGGCTCAAACTCAGTAATTTGATCGTTTCATACGTGGCACGGCGGAGTGTCGCCAATCAATCGGGAACTCTTAATCTATCCAGGATTGTGAATTCAGTAAGCACACAAGCTTTGAAGCGAGTTTTACAAGCCTGAAGTTCCTAGTCACTATACTTGCTCTGTAACTACTCTTTTAAACCTTATTCCCTTATTGCTTCTTCTGGAGCGCACTAAATTTTAAGGCTTTTCATTAATCAGTATGAACTGTTGAGTTTTCCTTTTATCCGCTGTCATTAGCTAACTCCACTCATTGTAAAACTTGTCTGTTGGATACGATGGGCACCTGCTGTATTTGCCAGTTTATCTTGTATTTTAGGTATTGTATGTATATTTAAGGGCCATTATCAATGTTTCAGGTGATTTGTACCCGTTGGGATTCACATTTAAATTGCTTGTCTTCGCAGCTTATTTTGTATTTTGGGGACTGTATATTCATTTATGGGTCATTGTCAATATTTATACTGCTGTGTACCAGATGGGAGTCACATTTTAAACTGCATGCCTTCCCAGATTTGCTTGTATTTTGGGGATTCTGTATTTTATTGGTTAAGGCATTTTATTAATGCTTATAGATTGTTAAGGGCTTTCCAACAACCACAATCAGTGGCATGACTTATTATTCCCGAATGAGATTTTCACTCTGCAGCGGAGTGTGCGCTAAGTTTCATGACTTATTATTCTTTCTGTATTTTGCTTGGGCTTTGCCTCTTTGTTTAATGCGTTATCCATTCTTTGGAATCGTTAGTACATTTGGTGGAAGCCATTTGTAATTCATTTCACTGATAAAACTCACTTTTTTGAACCCGCTTGCAGGCACACCTATTTGGTGTGACTTCATACTTGTATTTGGGGACTGAGTATTCCTGGTTTCAAGCCCTCTTCTTGATGGTATATATTGTTAGTGTTTGTTAGTAATGAATTTATCCTGTTCAAGTTCTTTAAATTGTTGTGTGTTGTTAATCTTTTAGCAAGGTTACTGAATTGTGTTTACACTAATTGTTGTTATGCAATGAAGTCTATTCCTTGAAACAACAAATGACGAAATATGTGGGTCCACCTTTCATGAGTTTTTCCTTCAAAATTATCCTAACCCTTGTTGTGAGGTGTCAAGTCCTTTTAAGAAGCCATTTCCGTTTTCCATGACATCCACCGTTTTCTTTCTTTCTCAGATACGTAGAAATAACTTTTTTACCCTTACGTGGAGCTGATCGGTAGCAGAACGCCAAAGCCGGAGGATCAGGGGACATTTCGTTCGTGCATAGCCTCGTCCTAGTGGGACTACATTCACTGTGGCTGTGAGAGCTCTCTTCCCATCGCTTCTATACAACCCCTAAAAGCAGGATTGCTTAATCCACCAGCTCGGTTGTTTTATGGCCTCCATCTCCGCCTTCACTGCCAATGAAGTCTTCACTATACCCTGGCAAGGGTATAGTTAGCTGGGCCAGGTGTTCCAAAGTTTTTCAACGAGGTGTTGCTCCGCACCCTTCTCCTTTCTCAATAGGGCTTGGGAACATTTATGGAGGAACTAAAATAAATTACAGTTTAGAAAATGCAACTTGTTACTCTCTTGACTTGATCTGTACATGTTGTTTGGGCTCCAAAGAACATTACATTTCATCCATTCCGAAAAAGATGCCTATTACACATCAAAGCCGTGAGCTGTTTCAACAGGTGTCCTTTTGTCTTTTCCGTAATGTTATGTAGCAATTTTTTTTCATTTTTTCATTGTTTTGTCTTTGTTCGCTCTCAGTTTGTTAACTACTACGGATTTTTTTTCTCTCATTCTGACGAAAGTGCAGGTCCTTATAAACCACATTACAGCAAAATCCTCCACTCATAAATACGTCCTTTAATCTTACAGAAAACGTTTGGGTTACTATGAATTAACTGCTGTGAAATAAAAATTCTTTATCCAGTATGGTGTCCAACCATTGTGAAACTCACTCACCCTGCATTTCAGGAACTGGCTGTATTATTTATGAAATCTGTGTTCATGGGCGAGCATTCATCGACTCAGATGGGAAGTAGAGTAGCAACATAGTAACTGATATAATCACTTAGGTCCTCAAGTCACTGGAATTGAATTAGTAGTTTCGATTGCTGAGAAATTCATATTTTAACCGTGTTTAAACTTGCTGTGTACACGTCGAAACGTAGAGCCGACAACTGAGCGAAGTATCGTCAGATTTCAGAGTGTTGTTCTTAAAGAATGCTTCACATGTTATTTCATTTTCCCAGTCTTTAAGATGAGCATACACGTATCGGTTGAACATTGTTAAGAATCAAGTATAACGCATAATTCTGAAAATAGTGACATTGTAATGAGACGCTGAATTACTTTTCTAAAAGCCTGTAACTACTCTGCTCTGTAAAATTTTTAAAAAATAAATAAATAAACTGACATAAAATATTAAAAACTCGATGGAAATGAATCAAAGTGCGGGAGCATGTTGCCAGAAGTCTTCCAGTCTTCCACAGAAAGCTGCACGTCACATGACGAGAGGTTAGCGTGACTATAGCGCCAAATGGGGCTAGACCCTCAACGAGGCAGTTGAAGGAACGGGAAGAGTCAGCGTGTGTCAGTCAGCGAGCAGTTAGGGCCCATTATAGTGGTGTTATTCGTTACAACGTGGGCTGCAGACGACATATGGATGAATTCAAACGGGGAAGAATCATCGGATAACTGGAAGAAGGACAAAGAGCGGCGGGTGTAGCGAAGGAGTTTGGTGTTGCTCACGCGTTGTTTCTTCAGCATAGGGAGCGTTCCAAATCACAGGTACCGACGTCCGAAGGAGTGCAGCTGGTTGACCACGGTGAACTACAGCAGCAGGTGACCGCTTCATTGTGCAACAGGCAACGTCAAATAGCGGATGCAATTTCAGCTATATTTAAAAGGTCTGCCAAGGCACACAGTCTCACAATCCAAAATGACATAGCGACTGCAAGGGGGTGGTCTCTTTGCCTGACGATCAGTACGTTCTGTTCCTCTGACATGCGTTCATCCGCGGCACTGCTTGCGATTGTGCCAAGAGCATAGAGACTGGACCAACAGAGAGTAGTAGAGTCACGTGTTCTTCTCGATTGAGATCAGGCTCAGCCCGTGTCGTGAGTCTGGACGTACCTTCACATGGCGATAGGTGGGAACACGTAACGCATCCAGGAACAGCATCGAACATGATCGTTTCGGTGGTCTCAGTGTTATGGTGTGAAGAGGCATAACGTTGTACTGGCGTACTGACCTACAAATTTTTGAACACGGTACACTCACCGATCAAAGTACTTGAGATACTGTACTATTCTCCACATCCTTTTTAGGGGTGCATTCGGCCCTAACTTTATCTTTATGGTTGAGAGTGTACCAGCATGTTGAACAGCGCAGCTGGAGGTGGTCTTTGAACGAGAGAATATTCGGCGAATGGACCGGTCGGACCTTTCTCCCGATTTACATCCCATCGAGCACTTGTGGGAGGCGTTGGGGTGCCGTACTGCAGCACTTCCACCCGCACCAACGAGCATCCGTCAGTTGTCGGCAGCACTGCTGGAGGAATGGAGCGTCGTGCCACAAGAAGTCCTCACGAACGTTGTGGCCAGCATGCGAGCACTCTCTGGTGATCACACACCCTATTAACAACCATGTCCCGCCCTCTGTAATGTCCAACGTATCATCATAAATCGCAGTGACATCAGTCTAATTATTGTCTTTGAATAAAAGTGTCATTTGTGTTCGTCTAATTTCTTTCAGTTATTTACCGTACTGTACTGTAGGGGTGTCGTAACCTACATAGGATTGAGGGAAGACAGTGATACGCCCGCTAAACTCGCTGGGCAGAACAGGTAATTAGGATTGTGGAAAGGGCCAAACGCTATAGTCTGGAACCGCACGACCGCTACGGTCGCAGGTTCGAATCCTGCCTCGGGCATGGATGGGTGTGATGTCCTTAGGTTAGTTAGGTTTAAGTAGTTCTAAGTTCTAGGGGACTTATGACCACAGCAGTTGAGTCCCATAGTACTCAGAGCCATTTGAACCATTTTTAAAGGGCCAAATAGGCTGGGCTCAGTTTCATTTTCTAATTGCAATTTAATAACACTTTTACAACCAAAGCGGCACATAGCCGGACCTTTACCGAATGCAACTCTTTCGCGGCTGAAAGCCCCCAAACAAGAAATCTTAACAAATCAATAAGATAAAAATCCAGTTAAGATAGCAATGAAACAATTAAAAAAAAACTCGCAAGGTGGATAGAAGAAACATATCCAAGGTGCAATACCAATGGCTAAAGGCCACCATTAAGTTTCAAAATTTATTAATTTACAAAATTTTTAAGACAAAAACGGAAAATAACCGTAAGCCTTAAAATTTAAGCAACTGAAAACAGATAATTAAACACCGGTGGCACTCAGAAGCCTCCAGGGAGGTCGGTCTGCCCTCGTTTAATTACGCGAGACAGGTGCTGAGCCCAACTACACTTGATCCGTCCGAACGCAACCAAGGGACAGCTACGGATCGACCGACAAAATGACTTGTTTGCCACCAACCGGTACATGAGAATTCAAACACCATAATGTTACGGACGTAATTATCCACACTGAACCTTGACGTCCTGGGTCGGTGAGCCACGAAGCTCGTAGCGATCGGACAGCTCCACACACGCTCCGACTCTGCGCAGGGACCGGCAGCGGACCCAGCCGACCGCGCCGCACGGAGGGAGATATCCTCCCTGGTCCGCACAAGCCGACCGACTCCTCTCAGAATGCCGACAACATCTCACACCAACTACACACACAACCTGACAAACACGCGCACGAACAGCTGAACGATACGCAACAGTAACTAAACACGCACGAAGACAAGTCGGGACTCGATGCACACACACACAGCCGACTCATGAACGATCGCCGAGCCAAAACGCGTCGTCTGGTAGGACGACCGACCGACGATCCACCAGGACCGTGGCCCGGCTCAGGTGATGCGTGGCGGCAATGGTTGGGCGAGCCATGTCTCGACGCAGACCTCACTGTTGCTCCAACGAGACTGCACCAGTGCCGCATTGCAACCCCCCCCCCCCCCCAACAGGTAGACCCGGACCGCGCTCCAGGCGCGTTCAAACTGACTGGCAGACCCGAACTCCCGACCCGAGCTCGCTTACGACCGACAACGACCAGGAAGTAATAGCAGTCGAGCAAAGATACTACGAGAGGGGATATATCGATACACGCTGCTAGCGCAGCTGATGGTCAAGCAAAGCAGCAACTCAGTGACAGCAGTAATTTAAATTAATGTAGTGAGGTTGTAACACCATAGCTCTAATGCTGTACTGACTTATTTTGCTTTTGTTTCATTTAATGTTACATTGCTGAGCTTCTGTAAATGTGTGCGATTGAATCGATAACATAAAACTGTATATTTCTTTCTTTGCACAAACTTTGATGTCATGGTTTGGCTCTATGCAATTTAGTATATCTGTCATTTAAATGCTTTGTCCCATTTGGAGGGAACAAAACTTACTGTATGTAATTGTAATTTTCTGTGAATATTTTTTTTGTAGAAATGTCTATATGTGCAAATGTTCTGTTTTGTTTAAAATGATTGTTTACTATTATGTAAACTGCTGATCCTCACTTAGGGTTCTTAGTTAGTTTGTATGTAAAAGGTGTAGTGGTTCCCCTCGGGAACGGAACTGTGTAGCGCGCGCAAATTGTGGTTGGCCTAGGTGGAAAAGGTGGAACTAATAGTCAGTCGGGGACGAGCCACCAGTCGGGGACGAGCCAGCAGTCGGGGACGAGGCTTTTCCTGCTTCTTTCCAAGGCCTCGGATGGATGGATAAATAGCTGGAACTATTCTGGAATTTGTATCTATCATCGCCACCAAGAAATGACAGAGTCCAGCAATTGTGCCTGCAATTCCACCTACCAACATGCAGTTGCCACCACATTGCGCAATCATTGCAACGTAATACTATAATGATGTACAGTGAAGGATCAACTTAATGGATGTGTTATTGTGCTCAAATATAAGGTAATTTATATCTGAATTTATGTACCTACCTTGATTTTTCTCCTCATTATAACACCTCTCAGGTTCCTCTCCGTTTGAACTAAAGTGATATCCGAGTGTCCTTACTAAAAGAAATTAAAGCCTAGAGTTTTGCTAATTAATGCCTCTTGAACTTAGTAAAAAGAAAGTTAAAGTTAATGTGGCAAGAGAGTGAGGAGTGAGTTAAAGTAAATGTTATTTGGTGAAAATAATTTTCTTATTAAAACTGCTATTTAAAGTGCTGTTGCTAACTTCAAAATTAAAAGTTCTTAAGACTGAGGCTTATAAAGCAAATGATCACATTGTTGTCTGTAGTAAATTCTAAAAGGTGAGTCAGTTTCTTGCAATTTGGTCAGTATTGTATTTCGCTGTAGTAAAAGTGAGAAAGCTGCAGTTATGAAACGTTATATACTCATGTTTGCTAAGTGTTTGTCTATCTTGTGTATTAGAAGTGCATATTAATAGTAATGTTATAAAGACCATTCACTTTATGTAAGCCTGAAAGTAATAGGGTGTTTCGGTATCTCTTATAATTTTGCAAATAGTTTGTGTTGCTCCAGTTGTTAGCTTCAACCTTAAATCATATGTGTGTGTCAGAGTTCATTGCACTCGCGTGTGGCCAAGTCTAGGTTGTGTTTATCCATTAAAGTTACTAATAACTATTTTCTTGAACGAGAATGTTAATCATTCTCTTGCCTAGTTATGCTGGCGACCGTTTTCGTTATCCGTTAAACAGTGCAGATAGGCAATATTTTGTTTGTCACTGTTTAATTATTTACGTAATTCTGACTTTCATTTCCGATAAGCCACCTCCGTTAGGAATAACACGGTCAACATAACAAAATTCCTCTCAGAGGGTAACACTGCTCTGTTGCTATTTACCATAATTGCTTAAACAAAATAGTTTTATTTCACAACCTGTTTCCAACTTTAAGGTTATGGTACAGTAGTAGCAGACCGGGAGTGTTATACGTGGCTTTTCCGTGACAGGACTAATTGTTCTGTTGGGGCATCGTATGTACTAAGCCAAACTTGGTATTTGATTGAATAAGCTACGTAAATGCTGTTGCAGTGTTATAAGGTGGAAGTACGTTAAAAACAAGGTGTAAAATAGATGATGGCGGGAAACACGAGCCACGCACGGCTCAGTCAGGCCTGCCTACATTTCCCCAGAGGTTAGGAGTAATTGCAGCAAAGTGAACTTCAAGTGATGGCACGTTGAGTGCTTGGATCAGCGCCAAATACTGCCACAGAGCACCTACTTGAGGCACAGAGCTTGGGATTTGATGGGATGCTCTCAGTAGGAAACTCAAGGAATTCAGGGGTCTGACTAATGTTATTGAATTCCAGTCAGGCTAAGTATGAACTGGAGACTAACTCTAAACATTAGAAACAGCAAAGGGTGTAACTGATTGCAAAACATTAGTCAGTGTCTGAGTCCAAGGGGTGATAGCCAGCAGAAGTAGCTTCATTAGTAGCATCATAAGATACAAACTTCAAGAGTAGCACCTCAAGTGAGGAAAACAGACGTGTTGGACTTTCGAGAGACTAGCGACGAGCTACGCGGAGTTGGCACCCCAACGATGTGACTGCGAACTCTCTTCAATGCAGAAAATATATGCGTTTCTAAAGAAATGTGGCGACACACTTTTACTCCCTATCTATAGCGGGTCCTGGTACTTTAGAGGCATCGGACAATCTGAACTGGAGCTCTCCGCCTCGCCGATGCCTCTGACCAACCACATTTAGATCCTTTGCGCCCCCACCCCCTCCTATTCTGTAGATCGGTATACTTATGGCCTTTAGATAACTCTAGGATTGGTAGCAACAGCTTAGAGCTGCAAGCTAAACGTCACTGCCCTTCCTATTATGGCTAGCAACAACAGCCGCGCTGCGGTTTCTCTTGTGTGGGGAATGCTGTCCTAGCAATTTTCCCATTTCCCATCTCATTCTAACCTGTTAAACCCAATGACGTGGCAGTTCTCAAGGGCAAGTGTGAAGCTTGCTGGCTGTACTAAGACATGTCTTTTTGTGACCATCTTCTACCGTGACGCTTTACAACAATGCCTACACGGTGGATGGAGCTACCAATTAATTTTCTGAAGCGACAATTCTCCCATGGACAGCTGCCCAGGGTGTCTTCAAGTAGAAGGTCTCTAGTGTTACTACACATACCAAAAAAGTTTTGCATCATCTCGGTTCCGAGAGTTCCGGAACCTGTACAGGAAATTGGAATATAGATCAACATAAACATCATTTCCGCCCTTTTTGTTGCTCATAAAAACCACACATTGCATGTTGTACCACCATACAGCGAGACCTTCAGAGGTGGTGATTCAGATTGCTGTACACACCGGTACCCCTAATACCAAGTAGCACGTCCTCTTGCATCGATGCATGCCTGTATTCGTCGTGGCATACTATCCACAAGTTCATCAAGGCACTGTTGGTCCAGATTGTCCCACTCCTCAACGGCGATTCGGCGTAGATCTCTGAGAGGGGGCCGGCCGAAGTGGCCGTGCGGTTAAAGGCGCTGCAGTCTGGAACCGCAAGACCGCTACGGTCGCAGGTTCGAATCCTGCCTCGGGCATGGATGTTTGTGATGTCCTTAGGTTAGTTAGGTTTAACTAGTTCTAAGTTCTAGGGGACTAATGACCTCAGCAGTTGAGTCCCATAGTGCTCCGAGCCATTTGAGCCATTTTCTGAGAGGGGTTGGTGAGTCACGTCGTTCATAAACAGCCCTTTTCAATCCCTCCCAGCCATGTTCGAGAGTTCATGTCTGGTGAACATGATGGCCACTAGTCGAGTGATGTCATTACCCTGAAGGAAGTGATTCACAAGATGTCCACGATGGGGAGCGAATTGTCGTCCACGAAGACGAATGCCTCGCCAATATGCTGCTGACATCGTTCCACTGTCAGTCGGAAGATGGCATTCACGTATCGTACAGCCTTTGCGGCGCCTTCCATGACCGCCAGCGGAGTACGTCGGCACGACATAATGCCACCCCAATACAGCAGGGAACCTCCACCTTGCTTCACTCACTAGAAAGTCTGTCTAAGACGTTCAGCCTGACCGGGTTGCCTCCAAACGCGTCTCCGATGATTGTCTGGTTGAAGGCATATGCGACACTCATCGATAAAGAGAACGTGATTCCAACCCTGAGCGGTCCACTCGACATGTTGTTTGTCTCATCCGTATCGCGCTGCATGCTGTCGTGGTTGTCAAGATAAACCTCGCCATGGACGTCGCGAGTGAAGTTGCGCATCATGCAGCCTGTTGTGCACATTTTGAGTAGTAACACGATGCCCTGTGGCTGCATTAAAAGCATGATTCAACATGGTGGCGTAGCTGTCAGGGTTCCTCCGAGCCATAATCCGTAAGTAGTGGTTATCCACTGCGGTACGGCATGAGCGAGGCATGTCATCCACAATTCCTGTCTCTCTGTATCTCCTCCATGTCCGAACAACATCACATTGGTTCACTCCGAGACGCATGGACACTTCCCTTGTTGAGTCCGCACAAACTAACAATGCGGACGCGTTCGAACCGCAGTATTGACCGCCTAGGCATGGCTGAACTACGGACAACACGAGCCGTGTACCTCCTTCCTGGTAGAATGACTGGAACTGATCGGCTGTCGAACCACCTTCACGTAATAGGCGCTGCTCATGCATGGTTGTTCACAACTTTTGGTGGGTTTAGTGATCTCTCTGAATAGTCAGAGGGACTGTGTCTGTGATACAATGTGCACAGTCAACGTCTATCTTCAGGAGTTCTGGAAACCGGGGTGATGCAAAACTTTTTTTGATGTGTGTATTTAGCTGCGCTTACCTAAACGCTACAACCGTTGCCTGTTCCCTGCATTGTGTCTCTGATTTCCTATCGTGGAGTGCCCTCAGTGGCTTCCAACTGCCCTAAGCTTAACAATGTATTAATCAATACACCGTAAATTTATTATAGTTCTTCCTACGTGTGGTCCAAGTTTCACGATCTGTGTCACGTGCAGATACATCATGCCAAACTCACTTTCGTCCTTGAGTATAGCACCAGTATAGTTAACAGGCACTTCTTTCCTATGGTTACATTTCTTTCGTTTTCTTGTAGAATGATTACACATTAAATTGGGAAACTAATATAATGAATGATGAAAACCAGCAATCAAGCACACATTTTCAACAACAGTTTCTGGGTTTAGGTCTCACTCAAAATCTTCTGTGCCAGACTTCGAAGCGCCTTGAAATCCTGGTTTAACTTTTTTTCTGGAACACCTGATACATATTAGGTATAAATCTCATTGGGCACATAGTATCGTACTTCGACTGCGTAAGTGACCTGCTACGACGGTAATTCCTCAGAAAAGAAACATCAGGCAGCACGCTGAAGTCTCCTTTCCTTTTCTGCAGATAAATTTTCTTTCTTCTGTAGCCTTCTTCAAAAGAAATACTCTCGCACAGTGAATACTCATGTGTATACAATGAAAAGTGTTTTTTTTTACTAACATTTTATTCTGGGAGTGAAACGTGGACGATAAGTAGTTGAGGTAAGAAAAGAATATTAGGCTTTGAAATTTCGTACTGTGGAAGAGTACTGAACATTTTGGTGAGTAGATCGAATAACTAATGAGAAAGTACTGCTGAATCTGACTGGGGAAAAAAGGAAATTCGTGGTACCATTTGAAAAAAAAGACTGCATCGTTTGGTAGGAGACGCTGAAGCACCAAGGATTCATTAATTCCATAATGTAATGAAGTGTATAGGGTAAAAATTGTAGAGTGCAGGCAAGACCTGATTCCAGTAAACAGGTTCAGATGGCTGTAGTTGCGGGAGTTACGCAAAGACGAAGGAAGGAAGGACTGCTCTAACACCAGAAACTCACGTTCAGTTTCCTTAAATCATCCGTAGCCGGTTACGTACAGCAAACCAAATTATTGTGAAATTCGTAACAATACATGTTTAGTCTCGTAAAATGAAGAACAAACCGCCTTCAGTCACAAGTTGCGTTTATTTACTGTACTACGCATTTCGAGCCCTGGAGGCTCATCTTCAGTTGCTTTTTAGTGATTTACATCAGGGTTTTTAGTTGTTTGCCTGTTGATATTACATTTTTGTGATACAACATGGTATATCGTAGATATAAGTTTAACAACGTTAATAATATGAAACTAACTTACAGTTTAACATTGTATGATGTCTGCTTCTGTTGTGCAGTTGGTATACACAAATCTTTAATTTTGCAGTACATACTGGGATATATACATTGTCACACACTTTTTCGCACATTGTAGTAGCAAAACGTAAACATGCCAAAGATTCTCGTTCATACAGATGTTCTACTTCTAAATATAATCGATTTTCTTGTTTCACAGAACATAGTATGATATAGTATTACTAGTACACAGGTATTATTAAAATAATTGTTTGGCACCATGTTGTAGGTTGTCAGCTGTTTGTACTATTATAGATTTGATTCCTCAGGAAAAAATAAACTTTTAAAGGTGTAGAAAAAATTGTGGCTGTTAAACTCTGTTTGTTCATTCAAAAAGTTTTCGAAATATTTTTCTTTGTGTAGCATTATTTCTAACTGTTCTAGTAGATTAAGATTTTTATTGCTGGGTTCTGTGTGAAGTACAGTTAGGCTATTGTGGATGTCGTCAAGTCTGTGTTTATTAATATACATGTGGTTAACTATTGTAGATTTTTCAAAATGGTTTGGTCGAAAGGCGTCGGTGTATCCTTTATACCGTGTGTGGAAGGTTCTCCCAGCTTTTCTATGTAAAATGCAGGGCAACTGTTACATTGTAATTTATATATTCCACTGTGTTGTGTTATTGGCTTGTTTGTGTTCACTGTGTGAGGTAAGTGGTATCCAAGTTTGCTGTTTGTGGAGAAAGATATTGTAATATTTGTTTTTTGATTAAGTTAGCTATTTTTTGTGATACTGTGCCTAAGTATGGAACGCTTGTGTAGATTTGTTTTGTGTCAGTAGTTTTCTTTTCAGTGTTCTGCTACTACAATGTGCAAAAGAGTGTGTGACAATGTATATATCCCAGTATGTACTGCAAAATTAAAGATGTGTATTGAGTATACCAACTGCACAACAGAAGCAGACATCATACAATGTTAAACTGTAAGTTAGTTTCATTTTATTAACGCTGTTAAACTTATATCTGCAATATACCATGATGTAAAACAAAAATGTAATATCAACAGGCAAACAACTAAAAAACCTGATGTAAATCACTAAAGAGCACCTGAAGATGAGCCTCCAGGGCTCGAAATGTATAGTGCAGTAAATAAATGTAACTTGTGACTGAAGGCGGTTTGTTCTTCACTTTACGAAAGTAAAATAGTCGCGGACGAAGCACTGAAAAACAATGGATAAAATCAAACATGTTTAGTCCTTTTCTAGCTAAGTTTAGGTTTTTTACGGTTACGTTAGGCACTGAACTGTATCTTCCGTGGTGGACGCAAGATCTCTTTCTCCCGTTCTTACTGCTGTTGCTCAAAGAGCTCCCAACGTTTCGTCTGTACGGTGGCCAGCCGCCCTGAGCGATGAACTCGGGGGAGGCAGCGCTCGTGTGCTTAATTTTTTACGATTCCGGAAGTGAATTACCGGAGTTTGAAAGTCCCGAGCGTTTGCTAAGAGCTTTCGCTGCGAGCTTTCTGGAACCTTGCTCTTTCCCGCACGACTGCCAGTCATTGATTTTAGGCTGCTATCACAATCTCACTGACAAAGGTCGCCAGATGAAATCACCAGAGATCGCCCGACAATGCCGGACGACAGTTCACCCATACTGCGTCCGATTTCCTACGTCAGTTTTTCTCGAGACAGACGCCACGATTCTTCTGTGCTTAGAGGCGAGTCCTGCAATACGGATTTTGTTACTCGATATGGTAATTGGTGACAATGAAAAGCTGTCCAACTTCATAAAATGCCTTCCATCCGAAGAAACGCAAGTCGAAAACGTAAGGTAACTTTCTTTTTAATTAATTCTATTTCATACACTACTGGCCATAAAAATTGCTACATCAAGAAGTAATGCAGATGATAACCGTGTATTCATTGGACAAATAAATTATACTAGATCTAACATGTGATTACATTTTCACGCAATTTGGGTGCTTAGATCCTGAGAAATCAGTACCTAGAACAACCACCTCTGGCCGTAATAAAGGCCTTGATACGCCTAAGCATTGAGTCAAACAGAGCTTGGATGGCGTGTACAGGTACAGCTGCCCATGCGGCTTCAACACGATACCACAGTTCATCAACAGTAGTGACTGGCGTATTGTGACGAGCCAGTTGCTCGGCCACCATTCACCATACATTTTCAATTGGTGAGAGATCTGGAGAATGTGCTGGCCAGGGCAGCAGTCGAACATTTTCTGTATCCAGAAAGGCCCGTACAGGACCTGCAACATGTGGTCGTGCATTATCCTACTCAAATTTAGGGTTTCGCAGGGATCGATAAAGGGTAGATCCACGGGTCGTAATACATCTGAAATGTAACGTCCACCGTTCAAAGTGCCGTCAGTGCGAACAAGAGGTGGCCGAGACCTGTAACCAATGGCACCACATACCATCACGCCGGGTGATACGCCAGTATGGTGATGACGAATAGACGCTTCCAATGTGCGTTCACCGCAATGTCACCAAACACGGATGCGACCATCATGATGCTGTAAACAGAACATGGATTCATCAGAAAAAATGACGTTTTGACATTCGTGCACTCAGGTTCGTCGTTGAGTACACCATCGCAGGCGCTCCTGATGCAGCGTCAAGGGTAACCGCAGCCATGGTCTCCGAGCTTATAGTCCATGCTGCTGCAAACGTCGTCGAATTGTTCGTGCATATGGTTGATGTCTTGTAAACGTCCCCATCTGTTGACTCAGGGATCAAGACGTGGCTGCACGATCTGTTACAGCCATGAGGATGAGATGTCTGTCATCTCGACTGCTAGTGATACGAGGCCGTTGGGACCCAGCACGGCGTTCCGTATTACCCTCCTGAGCCCACCGATTCCATATTCTGCTAACAGTCATTGGATCTCGACCAACGCGAGGAGCAATGTCGCGATACGATAAACCGCAATCGCGATAGGCTACAATCCGACCTTGATCAAAGCCGGAAACGTGATGGTATGCATTTCTTCTCCTTACTTGAGGCATCACATGAACGTTTCACCAGGCAACGGCGGTCAACTGCTGTTTTGGTATGAGAAATCGGTTGGAAACTTTCCTCGTGTCTGCACGTTGTAGGTGTCGCCACCGGCGCCAACCTTGTGTGAATGCTCTGAAAAGCTAATCATTTGCATATCAGAGCATCTTCTTCCTGTCGGTTAAATTTCGCGTCTGTAGCACGTCATCTTCGTGGTGTAGCAATTTTAATGGCCAGTTGTGTAGTTCAAAAAACTTAGGTTGCTGTGCATCTGTTATTAACTTCAATTTTAGTAGAGTACTGCTCAGTCGGGAATCTCAAACTAAGCCTGGTGGAGAAATATACAGAGTAGGACCTACTTTTTTTACTTACTTTGCTCACAAATCATTTGCATCCTTCAGTTCATGCTATTAGTTAATCGTAAACTATACTATTTTAATGTACCTACCTTTAATACACAGGGTGATAATTTCCAGCGTGTACAGACTCTAGGGATTGATCGATGAGATGATATGGAACAAGAAAGGTCTACTGAACTTACGTCGAGAAATGGATGGTTTCATTGCTAGAGACCATTTATTCAATCACACTTTGTTACAGGGACTGTGGTCTAATACGCACTGTACCGTGCAGCAACAGTTATAGTTTGTCGTCGCGGCTGCTACGGTTGCAGGTTCGACTCCTGCCTCAGGCATGGATGTGTGTGATGTCCTCAGGTTAGTTAGGTTTAAGTAGTTTCTAGGGGACTGATGACCTCAGATGTTAAGTCGCATAGTGTTTAGAATCATTTGAACCATGGTTTTGGTCTAGAGGGTGGTACTATTTGTCGTATGTCATGCCCTAACGCCTTCTCCTGCCAGAGTGATTGGTAATGTTGTGTCCGATTCACTTCTCTTGCTGGGTCACTTCGTAGTGGATGTGATACAGTATTGCCGACATGGTGTTTACTAACGGAAAGGCAAATGGAAAGGGGCAGCGGGCAGCAGGGTTGTATAAGGAGACCTCTCCCCGTCTACAACAATAACAGCTGTAAATACTTGGAACAGTGTTTCGCCGTTTGTCAGAGACAGGGTCGTTTCAAGGAGCAGGAAATCATGAAGGACGTACCCGAAATGTTCGGATACCAGGCTTGGAGGAAAATGCTATTAAGCCCATGGAAGGCGACCGCGGTGTCAATAACAGGCAGCTGGCCCGCCAGTGCAGGGTAATCCAGACGACCGTGTGGAACATTCTCCATTGTTGTAACGGCGACCGGAAGGGTCGCGGGTTGAGGTGACGGAAAGCGCGGCGGGAGCCGCGCAGCTGCCCACGAACGACACCACAATGGCAGAGGACGGGCACAACCAACGAAGGACAGAACGAACCACGACAAGATCGAAACAACGGAGTCACAAGAAAACCTAACAACCACGTCCACTCGTACGCAGAACAAGAAAGTAAATAAGCTGTCTAAGGTGAGGCGAAGTGTCCAGAGACGTGCGCAAGGTTAGACTGGCTGGCTGAGCTTTTTTTTTTTTTTACTTTATTGTTATTTTAACACCTGAACAATCAGGTAGGCTGGCAGCGGCATGCTACGCCGCTCTTCAGCCAGAGAGTTGACAATCACAGTACAATAATGGAGAATGAAAATGAACATAGTGACGGGCAAAAAATAGGAGGCACAGACACACAAAAAACACGGAGCCGTTCACACTCGACGAGAAAGACACTGAAAACACGTTGGCACGGCGCACATAACACTGATGAATCCGACGGCACAAGTGAACGTAGAAGCGTGACGGCGGACACTAAAAACACAAACGACGTCACACACACGAGACACAGATGGCGATGATCTCCGGCGCGCGAAAGTCCATGTAGCGTGTGCGAGTCCGGGGACCTGCCAAGAGGGGAAGAAGGGTGAGGGCGGGCGGAGAGGGTGGAGAGGGGAGGAAAGAGATGCCAATGGCTGAGGAGATGGGAGGAGGAGTAGAAGGACAGGGAAGGGGAGGCCCGGGGGAGGAGTGAGGAGAAGAGGAGGAGGGATGGAGGGTGCCCAAGGAACAGAAACAGGAAGAGGGAGGGAGGATCAAAGTTGGTAGGAGGGGTAGATGGAGGGGAGGAGGGCATCATCAGGGAGGGGGAGCTGGCGGAAGCCACCTTGGGAGAGGGTAAGGAGGGTGGAGAGATGGAGACCGGGTGGGACGTGCGAATACAGGCGCGGCAGCGGACGGGGGTGGGAGAGGATCGGGGAGACGAGCGGGTGAGGAGGATCGAGTTTGCGGGAAGTGTACAGGATCCGTATCCTTTCAAGGAAAAGGAGGAGGTGGGGGAAGGGGATGAGATCGTACAGGATCCGTGTGGGGGAGGGGAGACGGATGCGATAGGCGAGGCGGAGAGCATGACGTTCAAGGATTTGGAGGGATTTATAAAAGGTAGGGGGGGCGGAGATCCAATCCGGATGGGCATAACAAAGGATAGGGCGGATGAGGGACTTACAGGTGTGGAGGATGGTGGAGGGGTCCAGACCCCACGTACGGCCGGAGAGGAGCTTGAAGAGACTGAGTCGGGAGCGTGCCTTGGCTTGGATTGTCCGGAGGTGGGGAGTCCAGGAGAGGCGACAGTCGAGGGTGACGCCAAGGTACTTAAAGGTGGGAGTGAGGGCGATAGGACGGCCATAGATGGTGAGATAGAAATCAAGGAGGCGGAAGGAAGGGGTGGTTTTGCCTACAATGATCGCCTGGGTTTTGGAGGGATTGACCTTGAGCAACCACTGGTTGCACCAAGCGGTGAACCGGTCAAGATGGGATTGGAGAAGGTGTTGGGAGCGCTGTAGGGTGGGGGCAAGGGCAAGGAAGGCGGTGTCATCGGCAAACTGGAGGAGGTGGACGGGGGGTGACGGCGGCGGCATGTCCACCGTGTACAAAAGGTACAGAGGGGGGGAGAGGACGGAGCCTTGGGGCACACCGGCAGAGGGGAAAAAGGTGTAGGAATCTGTGTTATGGATGGTGACATAGGAAGGACGGCGGGAGACAAAGGAACCGATCAGACGGACGTAGTTAATGGAAAGGGCGAAAGTTTGGAGCTTGAACAGGAGACCGGAATGCCATACGCAGTCATATGCACGTTCGAGGTCCAGGGAGAGGAAGATTGCGGAGCGACGGGAATTAAGCTGTTCGGAAAGGAGATGACTGGCTGAGCGAGAGGCAGGCGCTTAAGTACTCTATCGGGGGCGCCGCTATTGGCTGCTGGAACAACGTGTTCCACTGTGGCGCCCTCACACTAAAAGCGAGCCAGGAGGCGCGCGTCCACAGCGATGGTGCAGAGACCTGTAGGGGTCTTCGGAGTCCATGACGTCTGGCGGGGATCAAATTCCGCGGCGCGCTGTACCATATCCATGACAATTCTTACTACCCTTATCACTTACAGCGTGCGCAGGGCTTACTAGCAGCAGACTTTTCACATTGGGAGCAGTTTTGTCGCTGGTCTCTTCACGAGACAACCACTATTCCGGGATTTGTGGCATCCATCCTGTTCAAAGATGAGGCCACCTGTACACAGAGGGGTAAGTTCAACTTCCATAACAGTCATATGTGGGATAGTATGCAGAACCCCAATGGTATGGTGACAGCGAATCATTAGCATACGGGCCGGGATAATTGGCGACCGCATTTCGGGGCAAGTATTCCTCCCACGTCGCCTAACAGTCCGGAACTATCGGCGTTTCTTGCGGGTCGCTTTGCCTCCCCTGCTGTAAGAAGTGCCATTGACGATTAGAAAGGTTAAGTGGTTACTAAGTGACGGTGCTCCAGCCCAATTCGCCGTTAACGTCTGGACGCATCTCAGTCGTGTTTTTCCTTGTCGATGGATCTGATGAAGGGGTACAGCTGGAAGGCCTGCTCGTTCACCGTATCTCAACCTGCGCGATTTTTTGTTATGGTGGTATTTCAAAAATATCATGTATACAGAGCCCATTCCAGGTGGGGAGAGTCTGGACCAGCGTATTCATGCTGCCTTTGACACTGTTCGGATGCAGCCTGGCCGCCGTGAACGAGTGAAGCAGAACATGCTACGCCGCGTACACGCATTCGTTGGGGCACAAGGAAACCATTTTCCACATGTACTATAACTGTGGCTGCATGGTACACCTCGAAATAGACCGCAGTCTCTGTAACAATTTATGACTGGATAAATTTTCTCTAACATGGTAACCATGCATTTCCGGACATAAGTTCATTAGACTTTTTTCGTTCCGTATCCTCTCATCGATCAATCCATAGAGTCTGTACATGGTGGAAGAAATCACCCTGTATATTTGATAATTACACTACTGGCCATTAAAATTGCTATACCACGAAGATGACGTGCTACCGACGCGAAATTTAACCGACAGGAAGAAGATGCTGTGATATGTAAATGATTAGCTTTACAGAGCATTCTCACAAGGTTGGCGCCGGTGGCGACACCTACAACGTGTTGACACGAGGAAAGGTCCCAACCGATTTCTCATACACAAACAGCAGTTGATCGGCGTTGCCTGGTGAAAGGTTGTAGTGATGCTTCGTGTAAGGAGGATAAATGCGTACCATCACGTTTCCGACTTTGATAAAGGTCGGATTGTAGCCTATAGCTATTGCGTTTTATCGTATCTCGACATTGCTGCTCGTGTTGGTCGAGATTCAATGACTGCTAGCAGAATAAGGAATCGGAGGGTTAAGGAGGGTAATACGGAACGCCGCGCTGGATCCCAATTGCCTCGTATCTCTAGCAGTCGAGGTGACAGGCATCTTATACTCATGGCTGTAACGGATGGTGCAGCCACGTCTCGATCCCTGAGTCAACAGATGGGGACGTTTGCAAGACAACAACCATCCGCACGAACAGTTTGACGACGTTTCCAGCAGCATGGACTATCAGCTCGGAGACCATGGCTGTGGTTACCCTTGATGCTGCATCACAGACAGGAGCGCCTTCCATGGTGTACTCAACGACGAAACTGGGTGCAGGATTGGCAAAACATCATTTTTTCGTATCAATCCAGGTTTTGTTTTCAGCATCATGATGGTCGCATCCGTGTTTGGCGACATCGCGGTGAACGCACATTGGAAGGGTGTATTCGTCATCGCCATTTCGCCATACTGGCGTATCACCCGGCGTGATGGTATGTGGTGTCATTGGTTACACATCTCGGTCACCTTTTGTTCGCATTGACGGCACTTTGAACAGTGGACGTTACATTTCAGCTGTGTTCGACCCGTGGCTCTACCTTTCATTCGATCCCTGCGAAACCCTACATTTCAGCAGGATAATGCACGACCGCATGTTGCAGGTCCTGTAGGCTACGGGCCTTTCTGGATACAGAAAATGTTCGACTGCTGCCCTGGCCAGCACATTCTCCAGATCTCTCACCAATTGAAAACGTCTGGTCAATGGTGGCCGAGCAACTGGCTCGTCACAATACGCCAGTCACTACTCTTGATGAACTGTGGTATCGTGTTGAAGCTGCATGGGCAGGTGTACCTGTACACGCTATCCAAGCTCTGTTTGACTCAATACCCAGTCGTATCAAGGCCGTTATTACGGCCTGAGGTGGTTGTTCTGGGTACTGATATCTCAGGATCTATGCACCCAAAATGCGTGAAAATGTAATTACATGTCAGTTCTGGTATAATATATTTGTCCAATGAATACCCGTTTATCATCTGCATTTCTTCTTGGTGTAGCAATTTTAATGGCCTGTAGAGTAGTGAATAAATAATAGCGTAGCCATAGATTCCTAGATAAAGTGCTAATAGGGTATTCCTTATCCTAAGGATGCCACAAACTTCTTCTTTCTGGTACTAAAGTCATAAATCTCTCAGTCCTTGTTTTGCATATAGGGAATTCGCCTAATTCGTCTGAAGAAAAACAGACTGATCTGAAATCCGACGACTTCCATCTGTGACCTGTACTTTTGGGCCTTGAGATCTCTCTCTCTCTCTGGGGCCGCGCACCTACTGGCGTAGTGATCTGATCAGACAGACTCACCCGGGCGAGTCTCACGTCGGCGGAATCCCATGACGTCTGTGCCACTGTGACCCCAGCGTTAGAATTATAAAGCAGGGGCACTTACACACAGACTTATTGTTACTGAATGGAAGAAGTTTGGGATTTGGGGACAAAGACGGTCACTGCAGATGCCACCTGAGGCTGCGGTAAAACCGTGGACTCGTGTGCGGTGGAGCGGCAATTGATATCCGTCGTTTCTCCTAACCGCTTAAGCTTAAGGTAAATGCCGGGATAGCTTCATTGGGAAGGACATGGTCGAATTCTTTCCCACTGTCTCCCCTAATCTAAATTCAATCTTCATTATTATTATTATTGTTATTATTCTTTAACAGGTTGAATGATGCTCCTTCAAAAGCTTCCAAGTCCTGCACCACTGTCTCCAATCAAGAAGGGTACTTCTCTGCTTCCCACTGGGTGCTTTGCTTTCACAGAACAGCCAAAGGGCTTCCATGTCGAATACTTCAAATAAATGCCGAGCAGGTCACACAAAAGCAGCTTCAGTACATTTTCAACATTGTCACTGTTGATGAAACTAGAGTATTTCAATTTGCAAAATAAGTAATAGTTGACGATGTGGTTCTTTCCCGACGAACATTCACCAATGAAAGTTAAGTGCAGAAGATTCGCCGAAAGCAGTACAGACCA
Source organism: Schistocerca nitens (assembly GCF_023898315.1). Lineage (NCBI taxonomy): Eukaryota > Metazoa > Arthropoda > Insecta > Orthoptera > Acrididae > Schistocerca > Schistocerca nitens. The sequence goes on from NC_064620.1 coordinate 570,996,649, forward strand.
GTAACCATACATACGATTCTTTAACGAATCGAATTCCCTTCATGTCCAGAATAGTTTCAACCGTGTGATTACTTTGAAATTTCTATAGTAATCAGACGGTTGAAACTATTTTATACATTATGGGAATTCTGTTCTTTGAAGAATTTGATTCTTTAAAGAAGACCTATTGTCTAAAGCTAGTTTTTCAGGCATGCGAATTTTTATGACGTCATATATCCTGAATTATGCATCGTCCACTGACATAATTTTGCAGTTGTGCATTGTGGGACCTAGAAAGGATGGAGAGGCTTCGTCCCCGCCGGAGCCCTCAGTGGCTCATAACCCCACAACAGGCTACAACAGTGCCCTCTGATCGTGCAGCAATCGCCGACATAGTGTAACTGAGGCGGAGTAAGGGAACCAGCCCACTTTCGCAGAGCTAGATGGAAAGCCGCCTTAAAAACCATCTACAGGCTGACCGCCACACCGCACCTCGACGCTAATCCGCCGGGCGGATTCATGCTGCGGAGCGGAACGCCTTCCCGCTCGTGAAGCAGCCCGTTAGATCGCGCGGCTAGCCCGGCGGGCTTAATTTTGCACTTACTTTATACTGTCTGCAAAATGTGTTGTAAATAGAATTAATAGTAAAGCAGTAGTAAATTAAAACGTCATGCCTGATCTAAAGTTTTACTGCATGAACAACGAAGTAAGCGATTAACTTTTCTTCCTTTCACTATTGTGTGTGTGTGTGTGTGTGTGTTGTGTGTGTGTGTGTGTGTGTGTGTGTGTGTGTGTGTGTGTGTGTGTGTGTGTATGTGTATGTTTGTATGTGGCAGGGGGGGAGGGGGGGCAGGGGAAGGGGAGGGGGGGATTCATGGAGAAAAAAGTTCAGGAAGACTTGGAATTACGTGTAAAGCTTGTTACGAGCCGCTAAGTGCTCTCATTCCCAAATACTGGGTAATTTGTGCGCCATGTGCAATACTGCATCAACGCATATATGCAGTTTCTAACTTTAATATTTAGCTTATCACGTTAAATCTTTAAAGTAAGATGGTACAATTTCCCAAGTAGATTATGACAGCATCTAATTTTTTTTAATTCGGTCAGTAATTATGTGAATTACTTGAAAATCAATTTTTTGATGTCCCCAGAAGCGGTTAGATAGGCAGCCTGCGACAGTGACTCGTTAACTATGTGACCATGTCAGCTATTTAATACTTCAAACAGATTCGTTCCTCTGTAGAAACTAGCGACTGTTATTACTTAGTTGTACAGAACTGTATGTCTGCGAAGAACAATGATTAAATGTTGTCCTTAACGTCCCGTCGCAACAAGACAATTAAAGAAAAGCTGCTGTGTCTTCTTTAAGTCAACCACCCCAGCATTAGCCTTAAGCTAGGGGTGGTAGTAGAGTAAGACCAAGGTTATGCTACTTCAAACCCTCTGTCTTAATAAATAAAACAAATCAGAACCATTAAAACACCTGCATGCACTAAAAAATATGGAACCCAATTTACCTGTGTCCTAGTGTCAAGCAGGTGAAGCTTGCGCTAAGTAACATATCAAACGAGAGAGGGCATTAATGTTATGCGCGAGAATCTCGTGCAAATTAAAGGCTAGGATACATACTAGCGAAAACTAACCAAATGGTGTAGTAAATCGAAACCATCTGTCGTCATGAATAAAAACATAACAGAATCGTTTAAACCACACATACACATACAAAAACTGCAAACAACTATCATCAAAAATACCTAAAATCCCAACAAGACAGGAAAGGAACAACTCACCAGCATCAACAGACAAGAAAACTAGCTTCTAGTCAGCCAGACTATATTACGTTAGAGCAAGAAGCGGTTAGAAACTATCCAAAAATTTTGTTTCTAAGCTGAACCTGTTCGTTAAGAATAAAACCATCTTTTTGAGATATACGTTTGAAAATTTCTAATTCCTCGAGCAGGTCCGGTTTGTAATCCTTACTCACTTTGTGTAGCAATTCTATGTCATCTAGTTTACGTGGCGTATGTTGTAAGAGCAATAGATGTTCAGCAAACGTGGAATTGTACACGTTTTCCCCATTTTTACCTAGCATGTGTTCTTCATCTCTTACTTTAATGGGTCTGCCTGTCTGCCCAGAGTAATAGTTGAGGCAATCATTACAAGTAATTTTGTAAACTCCGGATTTAATGCCAAGTTCTTCCTGTGCCCTAATAGTATGAGTGACTCTTTGTTTTAAGCTGTTGTTTACGGAAAAGGCAACTCTGTTACTGTATTGTTTCTGTAGAAGTCTCCTTATCTTGTATGGCACGTGCCCCAAAAATGGAACAGAAATAAAGTTATTACCCTCACTCTTTATCGCCCTGTTATCTCCTAAGGTGGAACGTTATACAGCTGTTTTTTGCTTAACAGTATGGTCAATTAACATAGGGTCCTATCCATTGTTAATAGCTAAGGATTTTACTAGCGATATTTCTTTTTCTAAACAATTCTTATCTAAGGTTGTGTTCACGGCACGATGAACTGTAGAGTGAAAGAAGACAATCTTGTGAGTTTGTGAATGACAGGAATCTATTGGGATAATATTATCAGAAAAAGTATTTGTACGAAAACTGTCGAAGCTAATTGTATTTTCAAATAACTTAAGCTTCAGATCAAGAAAATTGAACTCTCATCGTCTTGCATCTCTTTCGTGAAATTCATTTTGTCGTGAAAACTGTTAAAAACATGGAACATTAGTTGCAGATCTTGGTCACTCCCTTGAAATGTTATGAGTATGTCATCAACGTAACGAGCATAGAAAGAAAACATATTACCCAACACAGGACTGTTTTTGAAAAAAATTCCTTCTAAAGCATTCACAAAGATATCAGCTAAGATACCAGCTAACGGGCAACAGACGTCCAAGACGAATGGTTGCTCATACATTTTGCCATTAAACTGAAAGTAATGATAACCGAGTACAACCTGCAATAGTGACATAAGTTCTGACAGTTGCGACTCACTTAAAAGTTTTATGTTGTCAAATGTTATTTTCAATAATTTTAAGATGATATCTACCGGAACATTAGTGTATAAACTTACAACGTCGAACGAGACAAACCGGGAGGAGGTAGTGCACTCTACCGCTTTTAGCTTGTTTATTACCTCAGCACTATTTTTAGCGGAATAATTATTTTCAAAAACGAAGGCTTCTCTAATTTTAGTGTCTAAGAATCTCGCTAATTTGTGATGTGGACTCTTTATTACATTAACGATGGGGCGAATTGGGTGTTGACTTTTGTGTACCATAAATTGACTTCTAAGAGTAGGTGCTCTGGGGTTCATGTTAAAGTTTTCTTTGGAAACTCTTTCATAAGATGTTTAGTTTTGCCTAAAATATCCCGAATATACTTCTGCAATGTAGGGGTAGGATCCTGCTCGATTTCGGAGATCCTATTTTCCTAGAAAAAAACCAAAGTTTTAGCAATACATTCGCTTCTATGGGCTACAACGAGCGAATTTGCTTTATTGGATTTCGTGGTAATGGCCCCATTATTTTTTAATTTACAGTTAATGATAGTGATAATGCTCCCCTCCCTCTGTTGTAACTCATTATTTTTTACAGAATTAACCTCTGTTTCTAAAATTGCGCTACATTGATGAGCAATCCTAGTTTGTTGGGATTTTTCTGTTTTTACTGATTCTAGACCAATTTTAAGGTCAACAATAAAATTATCCTCCACTTTAGGATCATTAAGACTATGCATAAAATTGTATTTAAAACCTCTTGCTAGCATGGCACTTTCTTGGGGAGTAAAGCTTATGGAAGTTTTATTTAGTACTGTATCAAAAAATTTGTGTTCACTGTCAACAATTCTTTGTGCACGGACAACCTTAGATTTAGGCATAGTATTTTCCAGCTTAAGAAGTTTAAAATCGTGCCTAAGCTGAATTTCACTCTTACGATTCTGTAAAAACTCATTAATACCAAGCCAAATACAATCCACATGAAAGATAAAATAATCTTTAAAAGTTCTAGTTATCAAGAGATACAAAGAGATTCAGTTGCTCCTTAATACTTCTTTCAGTTTACACATAGATTGTGTGGTGTCACCGCCAGACACCACACTTGCTAGGTGGTAGCCTTTAAATCGGCCGCGGTCTGTTAGTATACGTCGGACTCGCGTGTCGCCACTATCAGTGATTGCAGACCGAGCGCCGCCACACGGCAGGTCTAGAGAGACTTCCTAGCACTCGACCCAGTTGTACAACCGACTTTGCTAGCGATGGTTCACTGTCTACATACGCTCTCAGTTGCCGAGACAATAGTTTAGCATAGCCTTCAGCTACGTCATTTGCTACGACCTAGCAAGGCGCCATTATCAGTTACTTTTGATATTGATTCATGTACCGTCAAGACCGACGTTCACCATTAATGGATTAAAGTTCAGTATTCCACCAGCTACGTCCGTTTTTCTAAATTCTAATTTCCTTGTCCTGTTCGAGACGTCATGCCAGCCTGCGTGAGCTAAAACGCGTGCCTTTCGGCCTCCTCTAGTAACACGGTGTTGGCTCTCCTGCCAACCAAAACAGTTTGTACTCTGTACTCATTAGGGAGTTCATTCCATTCGACACGTCGTGACAGTCTTGTTCACTTTCGGTGAGGATATTAGACTTTTTTAAGGAAGTGTAAACAAGCACGTATGTGGGTAGAGTATGGTGTCAAGATCCTTGCCAACACTGCACAAATTAGCTACATCCCATCAGAGGTAGAATTACACTGAAGCACCAAAAAAACTGGTATAGGCAGGCATATTCAAATACAAAAATACGTAAGCAGGCAGAATACGACGCTGCGGTCGGCAGCGCCTATAGAAGACAACAAGTGTCTGGAGCAGCTGTTAGATCGGTTATTGCTGCTACAATGGCAGGTTATCAAAATTTCGCTCAGTTAGAACGTGGGGATATAAACGACGCACGAGCGATGAGACACAGCATCTCCGAGGTAGCGATGAAGTAGTGATTTTCCGGTACGACCGTTCCACGAGTCTAACGTTCATAACAGGAATCCAATAAAACATCAAATCTCCGGCATTCCTGCGGCCGGTAAAAAAGTCTGCTAGAACAGGACCAACGACGACTGAAGAGAATCGTTGAACGTGGCAGAAGTACAACCCTTCCGCAAATTACTGCAGATTTCAATGCTGGGGCATCAACAAGTGTCAACGTGCAAACCATTCAACGAAGCATCATCGATATGGGTTTTCGGAGCCGAATGCCCACATGTGGACCCCTGACGACTGCACGACACACACCTTTACGACTCGCCTGGGCCTATTAGCACCGACATTGGACTTTTGATGACTGGAAACATGTTGCCTGGTCGGACAGGTCTTGTTTCAGATTGTATCGAGCGGATAGACGTGTGCGGGTATGGAAACAACCTCATGAATCCATGTCCCCTGCGTGTCAGCAGGGGCTGTTCAAGCTGATGGAGAACCTGTAATGGTGTGGGTTCAGATGGCTCTGAGCACTATGGGACTTAACATCTAAGGTCATCAATCCCCTAGAACTTAGAACTATTTAAACCTAACTAACGTAAGGACATCACATACATCCATGCCCGAGGCAGGATTCGAACCTGCGACCGTAGTGGTGCGCGGTTCCAGACTGAAGCGCCTAGAACCGTTCCGCCACACCGGCCGGCAATGGTGTGGGGCAAGTGCAGTTGGAGTGATATAGGACCCCTGATACGTCTAGATACGACTCTGACAGGTGACACCTACGTAAGCATTTATCCGATTACCTGCATCCATTCATGACCGTTCTGCATTCCGACGGGCTAGCAAGCTAATGCGACACCCGCCACGTACAGATTTTCTACAGAGTGGCTCCAGGAAGACTCTTCTGAGTTTAAACACTTCCCACGGTCCACCAAACTCCTAACCGTGAAGATTATTGAGCCTATCTGGGATGCCTTGCAACGTGCTGTTCAGAAGAGGTCTAGACACCTTCGTACTCATACTGATTTATGGACAGCAGGATTCATGGTGTCAGTTCCCTCCACGCTGCTTCAGACATTAGTCGAGTCCTTGCCACGTCGTGCTGAGGCACTTCTCCGTGCTCGCTGAGGCTCTACACGTTATTTAGGCTGATGTATCGGTTTCTTTGGCTCTTTGTGTGTGTGTGTGTGTGTGTGTGTGTGTGTGTGTGTGCGCTCTTGGGTTGGTGGGTATGGGTTGCTGCGTTGGAGGCTGGGAGAGTGTGTTAGTGAGAGGTGAGTGCCAGTGAGTGAGAGTTGCAGTGTGAAGACGGTCTCGTGCTGCTTGGTGACGTCTGGTGCGGCCGGTTTTAGCGGCATCCTAGGAGAGACGGCCGTTGCGCAACTTTGGCCAGACAGCGGCCAGTCACGGCCACAGCTGGCGGATACAGGAGGCAGCCGGCGCGTGGCGGCGCGGCGCAGACGGAACTCGCTCCTGAAGATGAAAAACGCGCCGCTGCGAGTAAACACGGCGGACATGCCGACCACTGTGCGGTGCGGTCCGAGTTCCGCGAAACGCCTCGCTGCTGCCCGCAGTAAACCGTGTCCTCAAAATACACCGCGGCTCATATCTGTTGGCCGTCGGAGGAGCACCGCGTGTCGCCCTGGGCAGTGAGGTTGCGCCTCCGAATGTCGCTGTCGCTAAAATGACGGGCCTTGTCCTTGGCCTGAGTCATAGGAGTTTAAGCTTGATTAAGCTATTCCTCCTCAATTCCTCGCTGTTTGGGATGTTTTGCCTCTGGTTCATCCACATCTACATCTACATCCATACTCCGCAAGCCACCTGACGGTGTGTGGCGGAGGGTACCTTGAGTATCTCTATCGGTTCTCACTTCTATTCCAGTCTCGTATTGTTCGTGGAAAGGATTGTCGGTATGCTTCTGTGTGGGCTCTAATCTCTCTGATTTTATCCTCATGGTCTCTTCGCGAGATATACGAAGCAGCGAGCAATATACTGCTTGACTCTTGGGTGAAGGTATGTTCTCGAAACTTTAACAAAAGCCCGTACCGAGATGCTGAGCGTCTCTCCTGCAGAGTCTCCCACTGGAGTTTATCTATCATCTCCGAAACGCTTTCGCGATTACTAAATGATCCTGTAACGAAGCCCGCTGCTCTCCGTTCGATCTTCTCTATCTCTTCTATCTGGTACGGATCCCACACTGCTGAGCAGTATTCAAGCAGTGGGCGAACAAGCGTACTGTAACCTACTTCCTTTGTTTTCGGATTGCATTTCCTTAGGATTCTTCCAATGAATCAGTCTGGCATCTGCTTTACCAACGATCAACTTTATATCATCATTCCATTTTAAATCACTCCCAATGCGTACTCCCAGATAATTTATGGAATTAACTGCTTCCAGTTGCTGACCTGCTATATTGTAGCTAAATGATAAGGGATCTTTCTTTCTATGTATTCGCAGCACATTACACTTGTCTACATTGTGATTCATTTGCCATTCCCTACACCATGCGTCAATTCGCTGCAGATCCTCCTGCATTTCAGTACAATTTTCCATTGTTACAACCTCTCGATACACCACAGCATCATCTGCAAAAAGCCTCAGTGAACTTCCGATGTCATCCACAAGGTCACTTATGTATATTGTGAATAGCAACGGTCCTATGACACTCCCCTGCGGCACACCTGAAATCACTCTTACTGCGGAAGACTTCTCTCCATTGAGAATGACATGCTGCGTTCTGTTATCTAGGAACTCTTCAATCCAATCACACAATTGGTCTGATAGTCCATATGCTCTTGCTTTGTTCATTAAACGACTGTGGGGAACTGTATCGAACGCCTTGCGGAAGTCAAGAAACACGGCATCTACATTTGAACCCGTGTCTATGGCCCTCTGAGTCTCGTGGACGAATAGCGTGAGCTGGGTTCACACTGGGTTCACACGACCGTCTTTTTCGAAACCCAAGCTGATTCCTACAGAGTAGATTTCTAGTCTCCAGAAAAGTCATTATACTCGAACATAATACGTGTTCCAAAATTCTACAACTGATCGACGTTAGAGATCTAGGTCTATAGCTCTGCACATCTGTTCGACGTCCCTTTTTGAAAACGGGGATGACCTGTGCCCTTTTCTGGATGGGCCTCTGGTTATCTGTAAAGGAAAGAATTATCGGCCAGATGTCTCTGGCGGCTTCTTATTATTATTCTTCTTGTGGTTTCCAGGCTGTCTGTTCTTGATTTCGTTCAGACGGGAGTTGTCCACTGGTGGCGTCTGCTTTTTTATGTACAGGACGGCTTGATCCCTCATGCAGTTCCAGTCGGCGTCGTTGAAGATCGGGTAGAAGTTTATCAGCTCCAGATCTGCTTGCCAGACGAATTCGCTCCCATTGACCTTCTGGTTTAGGGGTTCACACTGTAATGGTACTTCAATTACGTAACCATTACGGCACCTCACCTCAGCCTCTCGATACCAGCAATATTCTACTGTGTTTCTGTAAAATAGTTAACATATTTCTGTGACAACATTGAGATTTGATTTCATTAATGTAGAGGTACTTCGATACATCTATATGTATATATTGCAACGATATTATTCTTATGTGTATTCTTTCTTTTGTCACTATGATCTTTGACGTACTTGTCACACTGATTTTTGGGCACGTAAGCGGTTATTAGAGAGTGAAGTTTTGGTCGACATGTTAAAAAGACGCAAATTGTAGTCAGTTTATGAAATGTGAACTTTAACAGTGAAGAAGATATTTTCAAGTATGTTTTATATTGTGAAGTGATGTTTTGGAACGAGTTACGTGATATTGCAACAAAAGTAATAAAAAAGAAGTGTAACTTAAATTCGGAGTGCTGATTACTTTTCTTGCATCACCATTGTCCTAACTTGCAAAAGTTTCATCTTCAAGAATGGTTTATGAAACACATCTATAAAACTTTTGAATATCGCAGAATAACACCTAGGCCTCTTTGCATCCGAGCTTGGAATCATCACTACCTAGATTTTCGACGATTGAGCCTTGAGTTCACAATGAGACCAGGGTGGGAAACGCGAAAAGATGAGTGCCTAGGTTATCCATTATTTCAAGAAATGACTTTATTAACTGTGCTCTAATGACACCTGCCACAGAATATAACTTTGTTGTTGCCCGAAAATGCAATATCTAGCAGCGTGAGCAACACTACAATCATAATTAATTTTTGATCTTTGTTGTGGTAGGGTTGTTAGAACACTCCCAGTGGAAAGAATACGGTTTATGGGGTAGGGGAGGGATATTGGTTACCGTGAAGGGATAGGGATTACCATGGTGGGGATAGCTGCCGTCGCGCAGGGAGTACCTCCCTCACACAATTCTTGTTGGGGAGGGCAGGTACTGGCTCGTCTTCTTCTCCCTCCGTGTCCATGGGCGTCTCTTCCGCCGTCTGCGTTTTTGCAGTGGCAGAAGGGACGGCTGCTTCCAAGGGGGGCGTCTTCTTGCTGTCGGCGGGTGTCCCCGACTCCATGACCTCCAACCTAGCGGGTAGCATTCATCTCACGCTAGGTGAGGAGAGCCCTACGTCATAGTGACGTAGGCACGCGTCATCATGAGTTTCACCAGTTGTCCTATCGACTGTTGTGTGCATTCTGTATATATCTACTGTTGTGTGCGTCTTGAATCTGCATTGTTATTTGTTTATGTGCTTTCATTGTCCTATTGTCCGGTGTTGCTAGCGTGTACGTCGTTCTGAACATGGGCTCTAACGGAGATGAGAGAACTTTCGAGCAGATCCATGAAGATAGTCTGAAAGGTTTCACTATCTTTCTTAGTTGATTTACAACACGAAGGCAAAATTAAATGGAACTAGATGGTTTAATGTTTCTAGCAACATTCGGAATTATCTTCAGAACCACTTCAGTTTCTCAGTTTAACGTTTCTGCCCACATGAATCATGTACAATTCATTGGATTTTATAAAAATACGAAACACTTTATTTGCTTCCTATTTCACGTTTTTATCCACATGATTTATTCAATATTAATCGGATGGAAAAAATGTCTAGAGACTTTTTAAACTTTCGTTATGGTTTGATTCCTGCATTCAGATATTCGTTACGTTCACGAAACACAAAATAAAATCCCACATTCTTTGGAATGCAGCTTCATAATTAATTACTTCACTTTTCTGTCCACACGATGTATGCACGATTCATCGAATTTGAAAGAATGACAAGCTTTTTTTTTTTATTTTGTTATGGCTCCTTCGCTCAGACATTAATTATGTTCATGAAATACACAATAACATCGCAAATTGTTGGGATTACATTTAACAATTCGTTCAGCTGGGATGAGCATATCACACAACTCCTGCCACTGTACACAAGTATTTACATTTAGCTTTGACGTTATCGGTACAACTGCAAAGATCGATATACACTCCTGGAAATGGAAAAAAGAACACATTGACACCGGTGTGTCAGACCCACCATACTTGCTCCGGACACTGCGAAAGGGCTGTACAAGCAATGATCACACGCACGGCACAGCGGACACACCAGGAACCGCGGTGTTGGCCGTCGAATGGCGCTAGCTGCGCAGCATTTGTGCACCGCCGCCGTCAGTGTCAGCCAGTTTTCCGTGGCATACGGAGCTCCATCGCGGTCTTTAACACTGGTAGCATGCCGCGACAGCGTGGACGTGAACCGTATGTGCAGTTGACGGACTTTGAGCGAGGGCGTATAGTGCTCATGCGGGAGGCCGGGTGGACGTACCGCCGAATTGCTCAACACGTGGGGCGTGAGGTCTCCACAGTACATCGATGTTGTCGCCAGTGGTCGGCGGAAGGTGCACGTGCCCGTCGACCTGGGACCGGACCGCAGCGACGCACGGATGCACGCCAAGACCGTAGGATCCTACGCAGTGCCGTAGGGGACCGCACCGCCACTTCCCAGCAAATTAGGGACACTGTTGCTCCTGGGGTATCGGCGAGGACCATTCGCAACCGTCTCCATGAAGCTGGGCTACGGTCCCGCACACCGGTAGGCCGTCTTCCGCTCACGCCCCAACATCGTGCAGCCCGCTTCCAGTGGTGTCGCGACAGGCGTGAATGGAGGGACGAATGGAGACGTGTCGTCTTCAGCGATGAGAGTCGCTTCTGCCTTGGTGCCAATGATGGTCGTATGCGTGTTTGGCGCCGTGCAGGTGAGCGCCACAATCAGGACTGCATACGACCGAGGCACACAGGGCCAACACCCGGCATCATGGTGTGGGGAGCGATCTCCTACACTGGCCGTACACCACTGGTGATCGTCGAGGGGACACTGAATAGTGCACGGTACATCCAAACCGTCATCGAACCCATCGTTCTACCATTCCTAGACCGGCAAGGGAACTTGCTGTTCCAACAGGACAATGCACGTCCGCATGTATCCCGTGCCACCCAACGTGCTCTAGAAGGTGTAAGTCAACTACCCTGGCCAGCAAGATCTCCGGATCTGTCCCCCATTGAGCATGTTTGGGACTGGATGAAGCGTCGTCTCACGCGGTCTGCACGTCCAGCACGAACGCTGGTCCAACTGAGGCGCCAGGTGGAAATGGCATGGCAAGCCGTTCCACAGGACTACATCCAGCATCTCTACGATCGTCTCCATGGGAGAATAGCAGCCTGCATTGCTGCGAAAGGTGGATATACACTGTACTAGTGCCGACATTGTGCATGCTCTGTTGCCTGTGTCTATGTGCCTGTGGTTCTGTCAGTGTGATCATGTGATGTATCTGACCCCAGGAATGTGTCAATAAAGTTTCCCCTTCCTGGGACAATGAATTCACGGTGTTCTTATTTCAATTTCCAGGAGTGTACATACTCATTCAGTTTGTACACATGTTTTTACATTTAGCTTTGACGTTATCGGTACAACTGCAAAGATCGATATACGTACTCATTTAGTCGATTTAGGTTATTTACCTCACGATGACGTAGCGTTACGTCATTATGACGTAGGGTTCTCCTCACCTAGCGTGAGATGAATGCTACCCCACCCTAGCAACATGCGTTGCCGCATCGGCCAGGGATGCGCTCGTTTGCGTTTCAGCGTCTACCCCGATATCGGTGAGGGTCGGCGCATCTTCGGGTGTCGTGCGAGATGCGAGGTACAGGGCTACCCTCAGCTGTGTCACCTCGCGACGCATCTCGTCGAGTTCCGCCCTCAGGCCGCCCTTTTCTCCGCCATGGTGGATTTGAGCGCGGTAAAGGCGTATTCGCTGGCTTTCCGTAACGTTTCGCGCAACACGCCCTCGTTCGTTTGTTGTGGCGCGGCCCGTTCCCCCTACTTGAGTAGGAAGTCGGAGTGTCCACCTCTTCTTCTTGGGCCACCTCTTCATGTGTGGTGACCACTTTCTGTGACTTCCATGACTTCAGCTAGCCGCAGCTGAGCGAATTTGCGGCGTGCGTGCCGCCGCAATTTACGCACGTTGCCGCGGTACCTCTCGGGTTTGTCGCAGTTGCGCGTGTCGTGCGGTTTCCCGCACTTCACACACGCCACCGCGGCGTCGCAGGCCCTGGCTGTATGTCCCAACTTCTGACACTTATAGCGCTGTAATTGTGCCACAGGCTGTCGCTTCTTCTTCTCGTTGCCGCAACCGCTGCTCCCGACTGCCTTTAGCAGCAGCTCGACGGCGACAGCAATCTTGCCTCTTCCTCCATTCCTAAGTCCGCACATGGCGATGGGCTAGTGGCGTACGCGAGCGACGGTAACGAAGTCGTGGCCTCCGAATGGTAGCGAGACGTCAACGTGCTGGGAAATGATACTCGATAGGCGAATGCCTATTGTAAACATGTACTGTCACTAGGTATGAATATATTTGTTTAAAATAACTTATGATCTATCTTGCAACATACTGCTTCTAGAGTTTATAAAATTTATTTTCCAGACTTTGGGGCCTCTTAGGTTGGCCAAACAGGAAGGAGACTGGAAATTAGGTTATGGGGAACATGTCACGTTGGGCAGAAAAAATACCACAGAGAAATCGAGTATGGTTGCTCATATACTTACAACAAAACATATATTGCCGACTTTGACATCTAATGTGTGGTTCCTGTATGAGTGTGAGAAGGGCAGATCCCTCAACCTCCTAAAAGAGCTGGAGACCTTTCGTCATTACATATATGTCAACTGCAACTTCAATAATGATCAGGTCATTATGAAAAAATCACAGTTTTGGGAATTGTTTGAAAACTTCTTGCTGGGAAGCGATGAAGGGTTCGTCCCAGGGGGTATGAAGTAGCTCCTAGCCGCGAGGGGTAGCCCCGCGGTCTAGGGCGCCTTGCCACGGTACCCATGTCTGCCCCCCTCGGAGATTCGAGTCCTCCATAGGGCATGGGTGTGTGTGTTGTCAACATAAGTTAGTTGAAATTATATTAAGTGGTGTGTAAGCCTAGAGACCCATGACCTCAGCATTTTGGTCCCAGATGAACTTACTATAGATTTCCAAATTTCCGAAGTAGCTCCTGTCGTCTTGCCAATATGTAGCAGCCATTAACGTAATACTTTATGAGTACGATGCTGAACCTACAGAACTTTCTCCGTGTACGTTAGTTTAGATGCATGTACATTGTTGATGACAGCAATTCAGTATATTGGTCTTATTGTATTTATAATTAAAATCTGTTTGAAGTGGTACAGAGACTAGTACTCTCTACATCTGCAGCGGAATGGCAAGTCACACCGAGTACCCATCTTACTGACATTTGGCGCCATCTCCGAACTATTCAGTAAATAACATGTCCGTCACCATGATTAAATAAAGCGAAAAATAGTATAAAAGACAAAAACATTTAAATCAAATCAATTCTATTAGTTGCACCATATAGAATGTGCCTCCTTGTGTCTTGTAAATATTAAAAAAGAGGTCTACCAATATGACGTTACATACGTGTTTTAAAGAATAAAAAACAATTGGCCCACAAGGAGTGAATCTGGAATCTTTTTATATTTTCTATGTTTACTATCAAATGTGGAGATAAGCACTTTATTTTGTGTTATTCCTAAGCAAAAGCTTTTTAGTAGAGACCATTGCTGCTTTCCTTTTACTATTATATATTACTAGCTCATATAGAGGGCGCCATAAAGCCAATTAATGTGTTTTCCGCGAAATCTAGCTTCATTACGCAGTAGTCTTGAACGAACTGTGACATAAACCCAAACAACAGGGAGGTGATGTACTAGAATTAATAATATGAAATGGTGGTATGTAATCTAATGTACAGGGTTATTACAAATGATTGAAGCGATTTCACAGCTCTACAATAACTTTATTATTTGAGATCTTTTCACAATGCTTTGCACACACATACAAAAACTCAAAAAGTTTTTTTAGGCATTCACAAATGTTCCATATGTGCCCCTTTAGTGATTCGGCAGACATCAAGCCAATAATCAAGTTCCTCCCACACTCGGCGCAGCATGTCCCCATCAATGAGCTCGAAAGCATCGTTGACGCGAGCTCGCAGTTCTGGCACGTTTCTTGGTAGAGGAGGTTTAAACACTGAATCTTTCACATAACTCCACAGAAAGAAATCGGATGGGGTTAAGTCGGGAGAGCGTGGAGGCCATGACATGAATTGCTGATCATGATCTCCACCACGACCGATCCATCGGTTTTCCAATCTCCTGTTTAAGAAATGCCGAATATCATGATGGAAGTGCGGTGGAGCACCATCCTGTTGAAAGATGAAGTCGGCGCTGTCGGTCTCCAGTTGTGGCATGAGGCAATTTTCCAGCATGTCCAGATACACGTGTCCTGTAACGTTTTTTTCACAGAAGAAAAAGGGGCCGTAACTTTAAACCGTGAGATTGCACAAAACACGTGAACTTTTGGTGAAATGCGAATTTGCTGGACGAATGCGTGAGGATTCTCTACCGCCCAGATTCGCACATTGTGTCTGTTCACTTGACCATTAAGAAAAAGTGTTGCTTCATCACTGAAAACAAGTTTCGCACTGAACGCATCCTCTTCCATGAGCTGTTGCAACCGCGCCGAAAATTCAAAGCGTTTGACTTTGTCATCGGATGTCAGGGCTTGTAGCAATTGTAAACGGTAAGGCTTCTGCTTTAGCCTTTTCCGTAAGATTTTCCAAACCGTCTGCTGTGGTACGTTTAGCTCCCTGCTTGCTTTATTCGTCGACCTCCGCGGGCTACGCGTGAAACTTGCCCGCACGCGTTCAACCGTTTCTTCGCACACTGCAGGCCGACCCGTTGATTTCCCCTTACAGAGGCATCCAGAAGCTTTAAACTGCGCATACCATCGCCGAATGGAGTTAGCAGTTGGTGGATCTTTGTTGAACTTCGTCCTGAAGTGTCGTTGCACTGTTATGACTGACTGATGTGAGTGCATTTCAAGCACGACATGCGCTTTCTCGGCTCCTGTCGCCATTTTGTCTCACTGCGCAATCGAGCGCTCTGGCGGCAGAAACCTGAAGTGCGGCTTCAGCCGAACAAAACTTTATGAGTTTTTCTACGTATCTGTAGTGTGTCGTGACCATATGTCAATGAATGGAGCTACAGTGAATTTATGAAATGGCTTCAATCATTTGTAATAGCCCTGCATAAGCCATATAGGTTTATGAGTTCTAACTCTGTATACTACCGCCTGACTATTAACTTCTTGTATTTTTTAGCACTGGTAATGACTAGGCTCTACCCAAAATTTAGATTTGCGGCCGGCCGCTGTGGACGAGCGCTTCTAGGCGTTTCACTCTGGAATCGCGCGACCGCTACTGCCGCAGGTTCGAATCCAGCTTCGGGCATGGATGTGTGTGATGTCCTTAGGTTAGTTAGGTCTAACAAGGGAACCTCCCCATCGCACCCCCATCAGATTTAGTTATAAGTTGGCACAGTGGATAGGCCTTGAAAAACTGAACACAGATCAATTGAGAAAACAGGAAGAAGTTGTGTGGAACTGTGAAAAAATAAGCAAAATATACAAACTGAGTAGTTCATGGCAAGATAGGGAACATCAAGGACAATAGGTACACAGGAGCGCCGTGGTCTCGTGGTAACGTGAGCAGCTGCGGGACGAGAGGTCCTTGGTTCAAATCTTCCATCGAGTGAAAAATTTAATTTTTTTATTTTCAGTTTATGTGACAAACTCTTATGTTTTCATCACTTTTTTGGGAGTGATTATCACATCCACAAGAAAACCTAAATCGGGCAATGTAGAAGAATCTTTTTACTCATTCGCCAAGTGTACAAGTTAGGTGGGTCGACAACATATTCCTGTCATGTAACGCACATTGCGTCACCAGTGTCGTATAGAATATATCAGATGTGTTTTCCTGTGGAGGAATCGGTTGACCTATGACCTTGCGATCAAATGTTTTCGGTTCCCATTGGAGAGGCACGTCCTTTCGTCTACTAATCGCACGTTTTTGCGATGCGATCGCAAAACACAGACACTAAACTTATTACAGTGAACAGAGACGTCAATGAACGAACGGACAGGTAATAACTATGCAAAAACAAAGAAAGTAAAATTCTCACTAGAGGGAAGACTTGAACCAAGGACTTCTCTTTCTGCAGATGCTCACGCTACCACGAGACCACGGCGCTCCTGAGTTGACATTGTCCATGATGTTGCCTATGTGGCCCATGGACTACTCATTTGTATATTTTGCATATTTTTTCACAGTTCCACACAACTTCTTCCTGTTTTCTCAATTGATCTGTGTTCAGTTTATCAAGGCCTATCCACTGTGCCAACTTATAACTAAATCTGAAGGGGGTGCGATGGGGAGGTTCCCTTGTAAGTAGTTCTAAGTTCTAGGGGACTGATGACCTCAGTTGTTAAGTCCCATAGTGCTCAGAGCCATTTGAACCATTTTTTTTTTTTTAGATTTCCGGAATAAATCCTGCAATAAAAGGACGACAGATTACTGTGCTCTGTCATTTGAAATAATTATGTATGTTTCTTTGCACAGATAGGAACAGATCTACATGGAGGGACAAATGTCAGTGCACTAGTGCGCCCAGGTGGCTTCTTAGTCGCAGTGTGGCGTTCTGTGGCACTGGTACGGATATGGCGGCGGACTGAGCATGATTCTTGAGTTACTTTGCAACCAAAGGACCGTCAGAAACTTCCACGGTTATGGGATTGTGTTGGACGTTGTAAGGAGTGGTCATCCCAGGATATACATGTCAGAGGAAAATGTACGATTGGTGTGGTGAATATTCGCCCGAAGCCCCAAAAATTCAACACGCCGGCAGCTTCTGAAAACACACTCCTGGAAATTGAAATAAGAACACCGTGAATTCATTGTCCCAGGAAGGGGAAACTTTATTGACTCATTCCTGGGGTCAGATACATCACATGATCACACTGACAGAACCACAGGCACATAGACACAGGCAACAGAGCATGCACAATGTCGGCACTAGTACAGTGTATATCCATCTTTCGCAGCAATGCAGGCTGCTATTCTCCCATGGAGACGATCGTAGAGATGCTGGATGTAGTCCTGTGGAACGGCTTGCCATGCCATTTCCACCTGGCCTCAGTTGGACCAGCGTTCGTGCCGGACGTGCAGACCGCGTGAGACGACGCTTCATCCAGTCCCAAACATGCTCAATGGGGGACAGATCCGGAGATCTTGCTGGCCAGGGTAGTTGACTGACACCTTCTAGAGCACGTTGGGTGGCACGAGATACATGCGGACGTGCATTGTCCTGTTGGAACAGCAAGTTCCCTTGCCGGTCTAGGAATGGTAGAACGATGGGTTCGATGACGGTTTGGATGTACCGTGCACTATTCAGTGTCCCCTCGACGATCACCAGTGCTGTGCGGCCAGTGTAGGAGATCGCTCCCCACACCATGATGCCGGGTGTTGGCCCTGTGTGCCTCGGTCGTATGCAGTCCTGATTGTGGCGCTCACCTGCACGGCGCCAAACACGCATACGACCATCATTGGCACCAAGGCAGAAGCGACTCTCATCGCTGAAGACGACACGTCTCCATTCGTCCCTCCATTCACGCCTGTCGCGACACCACTGGAGGCGGGCTGCACGATGTTGGGGCGTGAGCGGAAGACGGCCTAACGGTGTGCGGGACCGTAGCCCAGCTTCATGGAGACGGTTGCGAATGGCCCTCGCCGATACCCCAGGAGCAACAGTGTCCCTAATTTGCTGGGAAGTGGCGATGCGGTCCCCTACGGCACTGCGTAGGATCCTACGGTCTTGGCGTGCATCCGTGCGTCGCTCCGGTCCGGTCCCAGGTCGACGGGCACGTGCACCTTCCGCCGACCACTGGCGACAACATCGATGTACTGTGGAGACCTCACGCCCCACGTGTTGAGCAATTCGGCGGTACGTCCACCCGGCCTCCCGCATGCCCACTATACGCCCCGCTCAAAGTCCGTCAACTGCACATACGGTTCACGTCCACGCTATCGCGGCATGCTACCAGTGTTAAAGACTGCGATGGAGCTCCGT
This sequence comes from Schistocerca nitens, assembly GCF_023898315.1. Lineage (NCBI taxonomy): Eukaryota > Metazoa > Arthropoda > Insecta > Orthoptera > Acrididae > Schistocerca > Schistocerca nitens. Next base: position 571,015,073 of record NC_064620.1, read on the forward strand.
ATGCCACGGCAAACTGGCTGACACTGACGGCGGCGGTGCACAAATGCTGCGCAGCTAGCGCCATTCGACGGCGAACACCGCGGTTCCTGGTGTGTCCGCTGTGCCGTGCGTGTGATCATTGCTTGTACAGCCCTCTCGCAGTGTCCGGAGCAAGTATGGTGGGTCTAACACACCGGTGTCAATGTGTTCTTTTTTCCATTTCCAGGAGTGTAGTAAATGCATTACACGATGAAGTGTCGTTAAAAAGCAGTTGGAATTTCGTTTGCGAAAGCCACATTATTGCCCAGATCTGTCTGCACAGGATTTTGCCCGTCGGATGGCTTACGGAGAAATCCTGCGAGGTGTGAGTACTGTTGCGCCACGCGTTCAAACAGCGCGGTCGCCGCACGTAAGACGCGGCCACCGCCTTCTCGAGAACAGTGTTTCAACGCTCCAGTTGTCGGGAGCGCAGCAGACATCGAACTGCTCACAGTGGGGCCGCCATAAGAGATGCAGCAATCATACCGCTGGAATCCACGGAGCCAATCAGGATGCAGCCCCATGTGGTGAAGTCGCGTCGTCGCGGGTCGGCAGGAGAGTCGTCTGGTGGGCCACCTGCAGTAAGGAGCAGGTGTCGTCTCAGTGGCGTTTGCGGGAGATGAATTTTAGCTACGACCTGGACACGAGTGATTAGGCTGAGTTATGTTTCACCTTCTTTTCACACTAAATCTTCTAAGTTGTAATTAATTCCGTCTTTCCGTTTGGTAGTTTGTACCTGGGACACAACAAGTACCATCCCCAGTTATTTTCATCAGACGTAATCTGGAATGGTGAAGCTGTGTTTGACACGGGGCGCTATATAAGCTACCGTAATAACCATTACTGGACAAATGGTTCTCCACATGCCATCGATGAGAAAATGTAAAATCACCTCAAGGTAAAGGTGTGGTGCCGTATAACATCAAAACAACTTAGTGTTCTGTTCCTTCTCCAGAATATGGTGAACTCAGAGTCTAGCCGTGTTGGAAAAAGACCTATGCCATATGAATGTTAGTACCCTCCAGTTTTATGCAATCACTGCACACAAAGGCTCCCCAGTCATTTTGCAGGAACCGGCTGGGTCGCCGCATTCTCCACTAGTGGGCACTGTGGAGGTCCGATTTTACACTGTGCAACTTCTTCTTGTGGAGACGGAGGAGGAAATCTGTCGGGCCAAACCAAATGAGCTGCACTATCTGGACGCCAAAATGCGGCATTTTCTCACCATTCTACTGCAAGATACATGCCACCATAGCCGAGGACGTTAATCCATGCCTGGGTGCTGACGCTGGATGAAGATGTAAACTGATTTCGAACCCTGGTGATGAATGAAATTAACACTGCCAGTGTTTTCCTGCAAAAGGGAGGAGAGCTGGTGGCGTAAAGTTACTGATCGCCAGTTGTTTCGCTAATGTCTTGGATTCAGATCCAAACCTCTCTGCAGTGTCTCAAGAAGTGAGAACATGAGACAGTGTTTGACGTTGATCCCTCTGTCACAGGGCGACGTGGCCCCTTTGGTGCTATTTGAGAGGAATAGCCTATCTGTCGCCACCAGGTATCCCTTCTCTCATTACAGCGATACAACACAAATATTACCGAACTATTAGTTTAATAAATCATGGTTGCAAAATCTAACAGGAATTATTTACAGAAGAATGGAAAACCGATAGAAGCCGACCACCTCAGGAAGATCATTTTGGATTCTGGATAAGTGTGGGCACACGCGAGGCAATACTGACACTACGACTTCAATCAGAACATAGTTTAAGGAAAGAAAAACGTACGTTTATAGTATTTGTAGACTTATAGAAAGCTTTCGACAGTGTGTGTGTGAATACTCCCTTTGAAACTAAGAAAGTTGCAGGAGTAAAATAAAGGGGCCGAAGGGCTATTTACAACTTGTACAGAAACCAGACCGCGGTTATAAGAGTTGAAGGGCATGAGAAGGAAACAATGATTGAGGAGGGACTGAGACAGGGTTTTAGCCTATGCCAGATATTATTCAATCTGTACACTGAGCAAGCAGTAAAAGACCGAAAGAAAAATTTGGAGAAAGAATTAATGTTCAGGAAGAAGAAGTAAAAGCTTTGAGGTTTGCCAGATACATTGAAGGACTTGGAAGAGAAGTTGAACGGAATGGACAGTGTCTTGAAAGGTGGATATAAGATGAAAGTCAGCAAAAGAAAAACTACGATTATGGAATGTAGTAGAATTAAATCACTTGAAGCTGAGGGAATTAGATTAGGAAATGAGGTACTTGAAGTAGTAGGAAGTTTTGCTATTTGGGCAGAAAAATAACTGATAACGGTCGAAGTAGGGAGAATATAAAATGTAGACCGGGAATGGCAAGGAAAGCATTTGTGAAGAAAAGAAATTTGTTAATATTGAATGTACATTTATTAGGAAGTCTTTTCTGAAAGTATTTGTATCGAGTGTAGCCATGGAGAGTGTGTGTGAATTCCTAAGGGACCAAACTGCTGAGGTCATCGGTCCCTAGACTTACACACTACTCAAACTAACTTTTGCTAAGAACAACACAGACAACACAGCAGTTATTCGGAGATGAAGAGGCTTGCACAGGATACAGCAGCATCTAGAGCTGCACACATGCCCGAGGGAGGACTCGAACCTCCAGCGGGAGGGTCCGCACAGTCCGTGACAAGAGACACCTCAAACCGGGTGGCCACTCTGCGCGGCTGTAGACATGGACAATAAACTGTTTTGACAAGAAGAGAATAGAAGCTTCTTACATGTGGTGCTACAGAAAAATGCTGAAGATGCGTAGACCACGTAAATAAGAAGGAGATATTGAACAGAACTGGGAAGGGAAGAAATCTGCGTCACAACCCGACTAGCAGAAGGGATCAGCTGCTAGGACACATTCTAAGACATCAAGCATCAAGGGATGACCAATTTAGTATTGGAGCTAAATGTGAAAGGGGGGGGGGGGGGGTAAAAACGTATAGGGAGACCAAGAGTTGAATACAGTAAGCAATTTCAGAAGGATGTATCTTGCAACAGTTATTCGGAGATGAAGAGGCTTGCACAGGATACAGCAGAATCTAGAGCTGCATCAAACCAGTCTTCGGACTGAAGACCAGAACAACAACTTGTGAAATTTGCACTGTAAAAACAATTTAAACCTTACTGGTGACCGTAAGTCTTATTTCAATCAAACAGACGAGCTATTTTGGGGAATATTTGGCATTTCCAAAATGCACTTACTTTCGGCTTATTTGGCACAGAAGTCACGTACGCATAAAAAACAAATCTGCAGTGTGTCAAAACGAAAACCGACATATTGAGACTAACTGTAGAGGGAACAGTCTATTGACGCAGAGTCAACACCGATTTAGAAAACATCATTCTTGTGAAAGACAACTAGCTCTTTACATACACGAAGTGCTGAGTGCTACTGACAGGGGATTTCAAATTGATTCCGCATTTCTAGATTTCCAAAGGCGTTTTACACTGTACCACACAAGTGGCTCGTAGTGAAATTGCGTGCTTATGCAATATCGTCACAGTTATGTGACTGTATTCGTGGTTTCCTGTCAGAGAGCGACAGTTCGTAGTAATTGACGGCAAGTCATCAAGTAAAACAGAAGTTATTTCTGGCGTTCCCCAAGGTAGTGTTTATAGGCCCTCTGCTGGTCCTTATCTACATAAAGGACTTAGGTGGCAATCTGAGCAGCAATCTTATGTTGTTTGCAGATGATGCTGTCGTCTATGGACTGGTAAAGTCATCTGAAGATCAAAAGAGATTGCAAAACGGTTTAGAAAGTGTATCTGAATGGTGCGGAAATCGTCAAATGAACCTAAATAATGAAACTGTCTGAGGTCATCTACATGAGAGCTACAAGGAATGCGTTAAACTTTTGCTATACGATAAATCAGTCTAATCTAAAGAGCGTAAATTCAATTAATACCTAAGATTTACAGTTACGAAGAATTTAAATTGGAAAGAATACACAGAAAATTTTGTGGGGAAGGCAGACCAAAGACTGCGCTTCACTGACAGAACACTAAGAAAATGTAACAGGTCTACTAAAGAGAATGCCTGCACCACGCTTGTCTGTCCTCTTCTGTAGTACTGCTGCGTAGTCTCGGATCCTTTCCAGATAGGATTAACGGAGTGTCTCGAAGAAGTTCAAAGAAGAGCAGCACGTTTTGTATTATTGGGAAATGGGGGAGAGAGAGTGTCACGGACTTGATACAGGATTTGGGGTGAACACCATTAAAACAAAGGCGTTTTTAGTTGCGGTGGAATCTTCTCACAAATTTTCAGTCACCTACTTTCTGCTCTGAATGCGAAAATATTTTGTTGACGCCGACCTATGGGGGAAGAAATGATCGTTATAATAAAATAAGGGAAATCAGAGCTCGCACCGAAAGATGTTTCCGCGCGCTGTTCGAGACTGGAATAATACAGAATTATTGAGAACGTGTTTCGATGAACCCTCTGCCAGGCACTCAAATGTGATTTGCAGAGTATCCATGGCTAAGTGTAGATTTCTTGAGGAAAAGATAGGGGATAGGGCTCCGCGTAAGACATCATCAGTGTGTAACGGTTTCAGCGACAAGAGAAGCAGTGCAAAATTGGATTGCGAACTTCACACTTCTCTTACTACAGTTGACTTACTTGAAACATAGCCAGGCCGGTTGGCCGTGCGGTCTAACGCACGGCTTTCCGGGCGAGAAGGGCGCCTGATCCCCGGCACGAATCCGCCCAGCGGATTTGTGTCGAGGTCCGGTGAACCGGCCAGTCTGTGGACGGTTTTTAGGCGGTTTTCCATCTGCCTCGGCGAATGCGGGCTGGTTCCCCTTATTCCGCCTCACTTACACTATGCGGCGATTGCTGTGCAAACAAGTTCTCCACGTACGTGTACACCACCATTACTCTACCACGCAAACATAGGAGTTACACTCGTCTGGTGTGAGACGTTCACTGAGGGGGGGGGGGGGGGGTGTCCACCGGGCGCCGAACCGCACAATAACCCTGGGTTCGGTGTGGGTTGGCGGAGTGGTGAAGTGGACTGCGGTAGTCGTCGTGGGGTTGTGAGCCACTGCGGCTGCGGCGGGGACGGAGCCTCTCCGTCGTTTATAGGTCCCAGGTTAACATACAATACAATACAATACTTGAAACATTTAGCCTTTCCTGTTCTCTGGATACGCCGCTGTGTCGATCTCCACAACTGCTCCGAAGAAATAATGCTGGTTAGAGGAATTAAAAGAGACACACCCTCTTGGAATAACTCGTTACCCTCATAACACTTTCAGTTCAGTTCAGGTATATCTTCATTTCCACAAGTTTCACATAAGCATACAAACTCTTGAGAGTCAACTGCGTCGTTAACCATTAGATACTATTAAATATAATTACGGTGTGGTGGGTTTAATAACCACCAGAAATTCAAAAACAGGTCTTGCTTCTAGAAAGTCTAACACCAAGATTAAGTAGAATCTCTAGACAAATCATGTTTCAATGTTTGAATTATGTATAACAATCACAATTATTCGACCACCGAGGAATAACACGTAATTACTCTTTGTACTTTCCATACAGGTTCTATGGCGTGAGCGGCAAACACTTGCCGGCGTCGCTCGTCTGACGCAGCTCCTGCCCTCGCATGACCGACGTCCATCCTGCACACACACACACACACACACACACGTGTGTTGCTCAGTAAACAGGCTCTCAAACTCATCTTTAAAACATCGCGTGTTCGAGGCGGCAGAAGGTCGAGTGGTTCCAGAATTTACGTGGAAATTCTCGAATCACTACAAGTGTTGCTACCGAGTGGTCAAGTTAGACCACACGTGGAGCTGTGTAAGTGAATCTGTAAGCTTCCGGGGCCCACGAGAAAGACAGGCCGCAGCGCTTACGTCACCAAGGAAGAAACTACGTTTTTACACCTGTTAACTCATAACTAGGCGTGTAGCTACAAACGAGAATTGCATCTTCTACTGGAATCCACTACTATGCAGTTTTACTGTTATTAGTCCTACAATTATGGAAAGTCTATCCGTCTACTCATAATTTCTTAAGGCTGTACTAGGATGCAATAAAATTAAAATCATGCCAAAATGATTATCAGGTGCATAAGGAATCGCTTCTTGTATGAAATGAGGACTAAGAAGCAGATGAGACTAAGAGCCACAATCGAACAGTTATACCATTTATATCGAGTATTGATCTGAAATTAAATTTTGTTGTAGTACTGTTAATGAATAAGACTCCATAATACCAGATTCCAGTAGAAGATGTAATCCTCGTCAGTATGTACACGCCTAGCTGCAAGTTAACAGGTTTTGATACGCATTTTGTCCGCTGAGTTGAGCGAGCGAGCTCAGGCCTACCTACGTTACGTACGCGCCTTCTCGTGGTCTTCGGTACGTTGCACATTGACGTAACAATAGGCGTGGTCGTGTTGGGCGTCACCTACCGCCATGAATGCCGTCACTGCGACAAATTAATCACGTGATCCGTCAGCTAATAAAAAGATTTCAGCTATAGTGACCTATCGGCGGAAGTTAACCCTTATAACTTCGAATTCTCTGTAGTGGTGTTCGATATTGTCAGACACGAGTTCCTACCCTGAATTGTTCACCCTCTACTACACCTCAACATTTATCAAAATTTTCGGAAGTCAAACACCGAGTAGACAGGAGGACCAGCAACTTCATTTTAATGTCACTATTTCTTTAACTTCCTGACTTGCAAACAGAGATCCCAACAGTTGACTCGATTTTTGAAACCAAGTATCCCATGGTGTACGTTAGTGTCACTGGTATCATATCTAACAACCATTAGCCTCGACGGACTCTCGTTAACGGGTAACCGATGTAAGTAGGCTGTTTGTTTTCTTATTGGCAACGTTACGTAGCGCTCTGTATGAAAATCACTGGCTGTGCTGTGTGCAGTCTGTGGCTAGTTTGCATTGTTGTCTGCCATTGTAGTGTTGGGCAGCGGCAGCTGCATGTGAACAGCGCGTAGCGTTGCGCAGTTGGAGGTGAGCCGCCAGCAGTGGTGGATGTGGGGAGAGAGATGGCGGAGTTTTGTAATTTGTCATGAACTGCTATATATATTATGACTATTAAGGTAAATACATTGTTTGTTCTCTATTAATATCTTTCATTTGCTAACTATCCCTATCAGTAGTTAGTGCCTTCCGTAGAATCTTTTACTTAGCTGGCAGTAGTGGCGCTCGCTGTATTGCAGTAGCTTGAGTAGCGAAGATTTTTGTGAGGTAAGTGATTTGTGAAACGTATAGGTTAATGTTAGTCAGGGCACATTCTTTTGTAGGGATTATTGAAAGTCAGATTGCGTTGCGCTAACAAAATATTGTGTGTCAGAATAAGCACAGTCATCTATAAATTTTTGTAAGGGGACGTTTCACTGACAAAAAGAGTTCCGTATTTCTTGTGATACACCAGAGCATTAAAAATAGTTTCAGAACGGCGCCAATACGTAGCGGTTAATTTAATCGGCTTTTATGCTAAAGATTATGGATTATAGCCCAGTCGCGCGGTATCTCTGCTTTTACATCTTTACCGAAATTATTGTAATCATCTATGTTCGTCATGCTGGACGTAAATGACATCCATTCATTGTCTAATTACGTAGGGACTTCAGAGGGCAAGTTACACATGTTGTCCTACACTAACAACGGGACCACATGGCAATCGCATTTTTGTAGTTCGTTTTATTTATGGCACATGAAGTTCAGTTCTCAAATACACTTCTCCCAAAGCAGTTCGATGCAACTCTCAAAATTACTCGAGGAGATATATTTTGAAGTTGCTGTCAATTCTGGCGGGAAACAAAGGTTCGTATCCTATGAGCATTTACGTGAAGCATAAAACACAAAAGGACAGAAAAGAACTAAATTTGTTATTTTTTTAGTGATATAATTTTCATTAACCATATTTTATAAGAGATCGGTAATTAATAATTTTTGTTTGAAATGGAAACTGGATTTTTTTGTACAGATTATAATTAGGAAAAAGGAGAAGTGCGTTTTCCGTAAGAATATAATTACATGTGTTACTTAAATATTTAAATGGCGTTGGTATTCGAACTGAAGGGAAAAAAACTAAGAAATAATGACCGAAAAGAGACGCGATCTAGCGGCCACGAGTCTCGCGTGACCTACGTGGTCCACTCTTGTTGTTGTTGTGGTCTTCAGTCCTGAGACTGGTTTGATGCAGCTCTCCATGCTACTCTATCCTGTGCAAGCGTCTTCATCTCCCAGTACCTACTGCAACCTACATCCTTCTGAATCTGCTTAGTGTATTCATCTCTTGGTCTCCCTACACGATTTTTACCCTCCACGCTCCCCTCCAATGCTAAATTTGTGATCCCTTGATGCCTCAAAACATGTCCTACCAACCGATCCCTTCTTCTAGTCAAGTTGTGCCACAAACTTCTCTTCGCCCCAATCCTATTCAATACCTCCTCATTAGTTACGTGATCTACCCACTTCATCTTCAGCATTCTTCTGTAGCACCACATTTAGAAAGCTTCTATTCTCTTCTTGTCCAAACTAGTTATCGTCCATGTTTCACTTCCATACATGGCTACACTCCATACAAATACTTTCAGAAACAACTTCCTGACACTTAAATCTATACTCGACGTTAACAAATTTCTCTTCTTCAGAAACGATTTCCTTGCCATTGCCAGTCTACATTTTATATCCTCTCTACTTCGACCATCATCAGTTATTTTACTCCCTAAATAGCAAAACTCCTTTACTACTTTAAGTGTCTCATTTCCTAATTTAATTCCCTCAGCATCCCCCGATTTAATTTGACTACATTCCATTATCCTCGTTTTGCTTTTGTTGATGTTCATCTTATATCCTCCTTTCAAGACACTGTCCATTCCGTTCAACTGCTCTTCCAAGTCCTTTGCTGTCTCTGACAGAATTACAATGTCATCGGCGAACCTCAAAGTTTTTACTTCTTCTCCATGAATTTTAATACCTACTCCGAATTTTTCTTTTGTTTCCGTTACTGCTTGCTCAATATACAGATTGAATAACATCGGGGAGAGGCTACAACCCTGTCTCACTCCCTTCCCAAACACTGCTTCCCTTTCATGCCCCTCGACTCTTATAACTGCCACCTGGTTTCTGTACAAATTGTAAATAGCCTTTCGCTGCCTGTATTTCACCCCTGCCACCTTCAGAATTTGAAAGAGAATATTCCAGTTAACAGTGTCAAAAGCTTTCTCTGAGTCTACAAATGTTAGAAACGTAGGTTTGCCTTTCCTTAATCTTTCATCTAAGATAAGTCGTAAGGTTAGTATTGCCTCACGTGTTCCAACATTTCTACGGAATCCAAACTGATCTTCCCCGAGGTCCGCTTCTACCAGTTTTTCCATTCGTCTGTGAAGAATTCGCGTTAGTATTTTGCAGCCGTGACTTATTAAACTGATAGTTCGGTAATTTTCACATCTGTCAACACCTGCTTTCTTTGGGATTGGAATTATTATATTCTTCTTGAAGTCTGAGGGTATTTCGCCTGTCTCATACATCTTGCTCACCAGATGGTAGAGTTTTGTCATGACTGGCTCTCCCAAGGCCATCAGTAGTTCTAATGGAATGTTGTCTACTCTGTGGGCCTTGTTTCGACTCAGGTCTTTCAGTGCTCTGTCAAACTCTTCACGCAGTATCTTATCTCCCATTTCGCCTTCATCTACATCCTCTTCCCTTTCCATAATATTGTCCCCAAGTACATCGCCCTTGTATAAACCCTCTATATACTCCTTCCACCTTTCTGCCTTCCCTTCTTTGCTTAGAACTGGGTTGCTATCTGAGCTCTTGATATTCATACAAGTGGTTCTCTTCTCTCCAAAGGTCTCTTTAATTTTCCTGTAGGCAGTATCTATCATACTCCTAGTGGGACAAGCCTCTACATCCTTACATTTGTCCTCTAGCCATCCCTGCTTAGCCATTTTGCACTTCCTGTCAATCTCATTTTTGAGACGTTTGTATTCCTTTTTGCCTGCTTCATTTACTGCATTTTTATATTTTCTCCTTTCATCAATTAAATTCAATATTTCTTCCGTTACCCAAGGATTTCTACTAGCCCTCGTCTTTTTACCTACTTGATCGTCTGCTGCCTTCACTACTTCATTCCTCAGAGCTACCCATTCTTTTTCTACTGTATTTCTTTCCCCCATTCCTGTCAATTGTTCCCTTATGCTCTCCCTGAAACTCTCTACAACCTCTGGTTCTTTCAGTTTATACAGGTCCCATCTCCTTAAATTCCCATCTTTTTGCAGTTTCTTCAGTTTCAATCTGCAGTTCATAACCAATAGATTGTGGTCAGAGTCCACATCTGCCCCTGGAAATGTCTTACAATTTAAAACCTGGTTCCTAAATCTCTGTCTTACCATTATATAATCTATCTGATACCTTTTAGTATCTCCAGGATTCTTCCAGGTATACAACCTTCTTTTATGATTCTTGAACCATGTGTTAGCTATGATTAAGTCATGCTCTGCGCAAAATTCTACAAGGCGGCTTCCTCTTTCATTTCTTTCCCCCAATCCATATTCACCTACTATATTTCCTTCTCTCCTTTTTCCTACCGACGAATCCAGTCACCCATGACTATTAAATTTTCGTCTCCCTTCACTATCTGAATAATTTCTTTTATCTCGTCATACATTTCATCTATTTCTTCATCATCTGCAGAGCTAGTTGGCATATAAACTTGTACTACTGTAGTAGGCATGGGCTTTGTGTCTATCTTGGCCACAATAATGCGTTCACTATGCTGTTTGTAGTAGCTAACCCGCACCCCTATTTTTTTATTCATTATCAAACCTACTCCTGCATTACCCCTATTTTATTTTGTATTTATAACCCTGTATTCACTTGACCAAAAGTCTTGTTCCTCCTGCCACCGAACTTCACTAATTCCCACTATATCTAACTTTAACCTATCCATTTCCCTTTTTAAATTTTCTAACCTACCTGCCCGATTAAGGGATCTGACATTCCACGCTCCGATCCGTAGAACGCCAGTATTCTTTCTCCTGATAACGACGTCCTCTTAAGTAGTCCCCGCCCGGAGATCCGAATGGGGGACTATTTTACCTCCGGAATATTTTACCCAAGAGGACGCCATCATTATTGAATCATACAGTAAAGCTGCATGTCCTCGGGAAAAATTACGGCTGTAGTTTCCCCTTGCTTTCAGCCGTTCGCAGTACCAGCACAGCAAGGCCGTTTTGATTAATGTTACAAGGCCAGATCAGTCAATCATCCAGACTACTGAAAAGGCTGCTGCCCCTCTTCAGGAACCACATGTTTGTCTGGCCTCTCAACAGATACCCCTCCGTTGTGGCTGCACCTACGGTACGGCCATCTGTATCGCTGAGGCACGCAAGCCTCCCCACGGCGTGCGAGCGCACTACCAGTGAATCACATTGTTCATCGGAAAAAATGTACCTCATTTCAGCGTATTAAACATGGTTGGAAAACTCTAAAGTCGATTTTCTCGGGAATTTCTGAGAGTTGCGTCGAACTGCTTTGGAAAAGATATATTTGAATTCTGAACTTCACGTATCACAAATGTAAAAAATTACAAAAATACGATTCCCGTGTGACCCGTTTTGAAAACCATTGCGCAACAAGAGTTGCGCTTATTCATGTTAGAGTACATGTTTCAGGTGTCTTGCACGCACACGTTTCTAGCTGAATATTTGTTCTTCTCCACTTCGAGCAGTATTGAGTTTCTATTGCCATAGCTAAGCCACAGAAATTTGTTAGGGTGAGTCACAGCAGAGTTAGAACATTATAAAGTCATTCAGAGTTAGGTGTAGTTTTTCAAAATTTTATCAGGTTCGCTATAGGTAAGGTTCAGTCCATATTACGTTTCTTACGCAGACACTATTATTGTCAACGTGCAGGGTTACATTTGCGAGTGATCTACGCAGCATTTGGAAATTTCCTTAGCCAGTTTGCGCATGTAAAATCACAAGGCATTTTAGTAGAACAATTTGGGTTACTAATTCCTTCATAACTCCGTTGGTAAATTCATGCAGCATTTTTATTCGGGTAACTTTGAGTGTTGGAATTGAAAGTCACGTATTGTGACGTCACGCATTGTAGTATTGCACAGTTTAATACACAGTTAAGGTTTCCAGTCACTTTAGTAAATATAATTTAAAGAATAGTTACACACTTTCAGTTTTGGGGACTCATTATTATCAGAAAGCGTTTCCATAATAACACCACTTGTATTGTTCAGTACAACACAGGTACACGAGTAGGCCTATCCCTTAACTCACGAGGTTTGGTCTCTCAGACCGCGCGAAAATTTTCGAACTCGCCCTCCAACGCCAGTTGTGGTGGAATGCTCCTATTCTCTCCCTACCTTCCTTAAATTTCGAAGCATACGATGTTTTGTTTTCGGTTGCGTTATCGCCTTCTGGGTTTATTGTTGACACGTGTTACTGATACGTGTTGGAGTCTCCTAGACCGCGCCTCGTGCACTACGTACCTGTTTTCTTCAGTACGGTGCCGTATAGCTCAAAATGTGTTGGCACGAATGTGACATTTTTAACTTTCCCGAGTTTGAGGAAATTTTTGGTCTATGGAGGAAGGTGCCAGTGATAGAGATCAAGAAATAAACGAAAAAGACGACGACTTTGCATTGGCCAGTGATCACAGTTCTGCTATCCTGAAGTTGAGAGGAAGAAATTCAGGAAAGTTGTGATGGGGATCCGTCTGGTTCTTCAATGAAATACTTAAAGTGTCTGTTGAAATCGAATGTATTCTGAGTGGTGACAAAAATATAGTTCCCAGCAGTGAATGTCAATTTGACAGACTTTCTTTCTGTACCTATCGGGTGGAATTTTTGTGCGCGGATTTAAACCCCGTCATTTAGTTTTATTTGGAAATTTATTTCCTTCAATGATTGTATAATTTTTCAGAATGTAAAATTCAGTACCCTAACAGTCTATTTATGTGTACTATTTAAAAGAACCACACAAAATTGTATGCTTCCGTTTGATAAACAGTAAAATGCTGCAGTCTTTGTTTAGTACAATAAAATAAACTAGAAGCATTTAAACAACACTTAAATAATTGTAAAAATAAATTTTATATAGCATAAATTAAAAATTTAAAAGTTTTTTGCCTTAAATCTCAGTTTAAGCATAGGGGTCCCAGAGACCCCACCTCGTGTTATACGTTACAGGAAAGTCACCTCGCGAGTTAAGGGGTATAAAACACGGCAGATGAGTTTATTCCAGTTTCAGCTCACAAGAATTTAATGTAGAAAAGTTATAATTCTGTTGCGGTACTGATAACATGTGCCTCACAGGGTCCGAGTGAAATGTCGCGGCGACTGGAAACCTACTCCAAAGTAAAGTACCCGGAACAGTACGATTCCTCTAGCATTCGTACAAGAAGATGGGGGACCAAATACAATGTCGTGCCCAGCAGTAGAGAAATAGTGCCAATAATTTGACCAAGGCGGCACAGAGAAGTCCAGATCTCGCATCTTGCCAACTATATATTTTCGGCAAAATGAGAAAACGTTTGGTGAGGGGAGGAGGGGGGGGGGGAGGTTTTTCCAATGATTAGGGCGATCGTGCAGCGGTTCTCTAACGGCTCAGTGACCAACGAGCGGTTCTCTATCGCCAATGAACTGGGTGATTAGCAGAGCTTTTTGACGGCTTAGCATAGGCTTGGTGACCAAACTGAAAACTAGTCTTGTGTCTGTTTCATTTGAAATGTTGTACAGCATTCAGTAACCGCTTTGTAACGTATTTTTTCGAAGGCTGCTCGTAGGATGCAAACAACTACTTGTGTATTCTTTCAAACATAACAACTCTCAAGCCTTCTTGGTGGTATTATTATTTTTAGTAACCGTAGTGCCTATCATGGCAACATGACACCATGTCTCCTAATCGTTGCCACTGTACTGACAATGTCGACTACGTAAGGCCTGTCTGTAACCACTAAGACGCGCGGGATTAGCCGAGCGGTCGAGGGCGCTGCAGTCATGGACTGTGCGGCTGTTCCCGGCGGAGGTTCGAATCCTCCCTCGGGCATGGGTGGCTGTGTTTGTCCTTAGGATAATTTAGGTTAAGTAGTGTGTAAGCTTAGGGACTGATGACCATAGCAGTTAAGTCCCATAAGATTTCACTAACATTTGAACTTTTTTTTTGTAACCACTAAGTCCACTGCAAAAAAGTGGGAATTTAAGGAGATGGGACCTAGATAAACTGAAAGAACCAGAGGTTGTACAGAGTTTCAGGGAGAGCATAAAGGAACAATTGACAGGAATGGGGGACAGAAATACAGTAAAAGAAGAATGGGTAGCTTTGAGGGATGAAGTAGTGAAGGCAGCAGAGGATCAAGTGGGTAAAAAGACGAGGGCTAGTAGAAATCCTTGGGTAACAGAAGAAATATTGAATTTAATTGATGAAAGGAGAAAAAATAAAAATGCAGTAAATGAAGCAGGCAAAAAGGAAAACAAACGTCTCAAAAATGAGATCGACAGGAAGTGCAAAATGGCTAAGCAGGGATGGCTAGAGGACAAATGTAAGGATGTAGAGGTTTATCTCACTAGGGGTAAGATAGATACTGCCTACAGGAAAATTAAAGAGACCGTTGGAGAGAAGAGAACCACTTGTATGAACATCAAGAGCTCAGATGGAAACCCAGTTCTAAGCAAAGAAGGGAAAGCAGAAAGGTGGAAGGAGTATATAGAGGGTCTATACAAGCGCGATGTACTTCAGGACAATATTATGGAAATAGAAGAGGATGTAGATGAAGATGAAATGGGAGATACGATACTGCGTGAAGAGTTTGACAGAGCACTGAAAGACCTGAGTCGAAACAAGGCCCACAGAGTAGACAACATTCCATTAGAACTACTGATGGCCTTGGGAGAGCCAGTCCTGACAAAACTCTACCATCTAGTGAACAAGATGTATGAAACAGGCGAAATACCCTCAGACTTCAAGAATAATATAATAATTCCAATCCCAAAGAAAGCAGGTGTTGACAGATGTGAAAATTACCGAACTATCAGTTTAATAAGCCACAGCTGCAAAATACTATCAAGAATTCTTTACAGACGAATGGAAAAACTAGTAGAAGCCGACCTCGGGGTAGATCAGTTTGGATTCCGTAGAAATACTGGAACACGTGAGGCAATACTGACCTTACGACTTATCTTAGATGAAAGATTAAGAAAAGGCTAACCTACGTTTCTAGCATTTGTAGACTTAGAGAAAGCTTTTGACAATGTTGACTGGAATACTCTCTTTCAAATTCTAAAGGTGGCAGGGGTAAAATACAGGGAGCAAAAGGCTATTTACAATTTGTACAGAAACCAGATGGCAGTTATAAGAGACAAGGGACATGAAAGGGAAGCAGTGGTTGGGAAGGGAGTAAGACAGGGTTGTAGCCTCTCCGTGATGTTATTCAATCTGTATGTTGAGCAAGCAGCAAAGGAAACAAAAGAAAAATTCGGAGTAGGTACTAAAATCCATGGGGATTGTTGTAGACTGGCAAGACAGCCAATCCACAATGATGGGTAGCCGAAAGGCACGCGTTTAAGCTCACGCAGGGTGGCGTGAGGTCTGCAGCAGGTCAGGGATATGAGACTAGCAAAAATAGTACGTATCTGTTGGAATACTTAACTTTAATCCATAATTGGTGAACATCGGTCTGACGGTACATGCATCACAAGATAAATAGCAATTGATAATGGCGCCTTGCTAGGTCGTAGCAAATGACGTAGCTGAAGGCTATGCTAACTATCGTCTCGGCAAATGAGAGCGCAATTTGTCAGTGAACCATCGCTAGCAAAGTCGGCTGTACAACTGGGGCGAGTGCTAGGAAGTCTCTCTAGACCTGCCGTGTGGCGGCGCTCGGTCTGCAATCACTGACAGTGGCGACACGCGGGTCCGACATATACCAACGGACCGCGGCCGATTTAAAGGCTACCACCTAGCAAGTGTGGTGTCTGGCGGTGACACCACATTCCTCCCCCGCAAATCGGCGGACGATTGTGGCATAAGGCTTCCGCCCGCCGTGGAGAGGACCCCATGTTGACGTATGCGACGAGGTGGGGAGCCTAACAACAGGCGAGGCTGTGCCACCCGCACCCTGCCATTCGGTCCGTGGGGAGCTAAGAAACGCCTGAAAACCTAGTCCAGGGTGCACGCCAACATGCGGTGTACGCGCCCGTAAAGAGACAGGAGGGGCCGAAGGGTCGACCTCCATCTGGCCGGGGCACCCGACGGGCGAAGACGCCATGTGGTCCGGAGCGGGCAAGAGTTCCATGTCGGAGGACAGCTGGTCACGGGAAGCGATCGGCGGCGCGTGACCCAGGGAGGCACCCGGCGGTTGCAGCGACGCGTCCACTGCGGGCGTCGCCGGCGGGAGAACAGGCGGCGGCGCGTCGCCATGGGGCAAAATGGAAGGCAGCGTCGGTAACACCTGGGGATGAGGCGAGCCAGTAGATTGGTCCCCAGGGCGCTGACCGGACGGCACCGTCGCTGAAAGCAGACGGGGAGCGGCAGAACCCGTGTGACGACAGAGGCGCAGCTGATTGAGATGCCGACACACCTCACCAGAGGCCCCCAAAACCAGATACATAGCGGGGCCGAGGCAGCGAAGAATGCGCCCTGCGAGCCAACGCCGTGAACCTCGATAGTTGCGATAGTATACAGCGTCGCCTGGAGCAAAAGCAGGTGGCTGCCGCTGCACTGGAACCTGATGCGGCGGATGTAGCAAAGACATCAAGGTGCGATGAGGGCGACCGTGAAGCAACTCAGCCGGCGAGCGACCATCTCGAGGCTGAGAGCGATACGTGGACAAAAAGAGCAATAACGCGTCCTCCCAAGAATGAGACTCTTTCAACTTCAACATCTGTGACTTGAAAGTCCGGACCAATCGTTCAGCGGCACCGTTTGACTGAGGCGAAAACGGCGCGGATGTCAGATGTTGAATACCATTGGCCTTGCAGAATGACTGAAACTCTGCGGACATGAATTGTGGGCCATTGTCGGAAACAATAGTCTGTGGAAGACCTTCAATGCAAAAGATAGCGGATAACGCTTGGATGGTGGCAGATGAGGTCGTGGAAGACATCCGGACAACAAAAGGAAAATTACTGAATGAATCTACCACAACTAACCATCGATCATTCCAGAATGGACCAGCAAAATCTATGCATAAGCGTTGCCAAGGGGAAGCGGCTTTTTGCCACGCAAAGAATTTCCGCGGTGGTGGCGATTGTTGTTCGGCACACGCCATGCTAGAAGAGCACATATTCGTAATCGCAGCATCGATTCCGAACCAAGTACAGTGTTGACGAGCAAGTTGTTTCGTTCGCACTATACCCCAATGTCCTTGGTGGAGAAGCCGTAAGACAGAAGACTGAAACGAACGTGGGACCACGACCCTGGACTCATCATTATCAGAACGCAACAGCAAAACACCACGTCGTACGAAAAGTCTCTCCTTGTGAGCAAAAAATCGGCGAACCAACGGATCCGCGATCCGTGACTTTGACAAGGGCCATTGCGTAGCAACAAAACGCAAAACGGTAGCAAGGACAGGGTCAGCAGCCGTGGCTGTAGCTACACGACGAAAAACAATGGGAAACGATTCGACCACGTCATCGGTTTCCGCATCAATGAACATGCAAGCAAGTTCGGAGGAATCGAATGCACTATCCACAGCAACAGGCAAACTGGACAACGCATCAGCGTTTCCGTGCTTAGCAGTGGACCGATACAAGATATTGTAGCGGTACTGCGAGAGGAAAATACACCAGCGGATGAATTTCTGCGCTGTACGTGGAGGTACAGGCTTGGTCGGATGAAAAAGAGATGTCAAAGGTTTGTGGTCTGTGATGATGGTAAAGTGACGACCATACAAGAAATCATGAAACTTTGTAACACCAAATACGAGAGCCAAAGTTTCTTTCTCGATCTGTGACTAATTTCTTTGCGCTGACGAGAGTAATTTGGACGCAAAGGCAATAGGGCGATCGTGCGATCTATCTTTGTGCGCAAGCACAGCACCGATCCCGAAATCCGATGCATCCACCATCAACAAAAGGGGTTTCTGGGGATCGAATGGCGTAAGGCAAGTATTGGAAAGCAACGCCGATTTCAACTGGCGAAAGGCGCGTTCGCATTCCGTCGTCCAGACGAACGGACCACCTTTACGGCGTAAGTGATGATGCGGAGCTGAAATGGAAGAGGCGTGGCGCACATAGCGATGATAATAATTGATTTTTCCCAGCACACTCTGTAGCTGCTTCAAATTCTGCGGCGAAGGCAAGTCTTGTATGGCACGGAGGTGCTCTGGACTGGGATGTATGCCTTGGGCATTGATTACATGGCCCAGATAGGGTAAGTCCCGAGCAAAAAACACACATTTGTCCTTCCGCAAGCGAAGACCATTTTGATGCAAGACCTGAAATAATGTTCGGAGATTGGCTAAATGTTCTTCTTCCGTCTTTCCGAAGATCACAATATCGTCCAGATAGTTTGCTGCAGTAGGGACTGACGCACAAACAGTTTGTAGATATTGCTGAAACAATGCAGGGGCGGATGCACACCCGAATGGCAGTCGTTTCAATCTGTACAAACCAAGATGCGTGTTAACCACTAAAACGCGCTGGGATTCTTCGTCCACCGGTATTTGCAAGTACGCATCTGCTAGGTCCAACTTCGAAAAATATTTACCTGGGCACAGTTTGTCAAAAAGATCGCCCGGGCGGGATAAAGGAAAAGTTGCAATCACTAGTTGTGGATTCACTGTTGCCTTGAAGTCCACACAAAGTCTCAATTTTCCGGAAGGTTTTGGCAAAATTACTAAGGGTGATGCCCAGAGAGAAGCTTGCACACGTTCAATTACACCTTCGCCTAGAACCGCTCGGACACTCCGGCCGGCGGTTGCGCGTTTACTTTCAGTTCCAAATGTGCTTTATAGTCCTTAGCACAACCAAGGCCCGGTGCAAAAATGTCTGCAAACTCTTCACATAGACGAGAAACACTGTCTGAAGGCACAGTCTGGTTCACTGATAGGACCTGATTTACAATAGACAAGTTAAACAACTGAAATAAATCGAAACCAAACAAGTTCACTGCAGCAGAAGAACGAAGTACATACAATGACACAAGTTTTGTTTGTCCTTTGTATGTTGCAAGAAGGCTGCACTGTCCTAACACAGGGATTGCTTGTCCTGAATAACTACTGAGCTTAACATTTGCGACACGCAACGGAGGTGTGCCCAGCTTTTTGTACGTGTCTTGATTGATCAAGGAAACTGCAGCTCCGGTATCGAGCTGGAATGGTATCACGTTGCCATTAATGTCCAAGTCTACAAAAAGTTTGTTGTCCTGCTGACGACAAGAGCGACTGTCTCGTGCAACGTGAACTGACACTGGTACAGAATCCCTTGCGACTTGACGTGATTTCCGGCGATGTCGACGCACACTTTTTGTGGGACGAACACAGTCACTGTTAGAGAGAGTGGCACTGGGCGGAGTGGAATGAACTACATGAATGTCCATGGGCGAAGGTTCACGAGCCTGAGTATCTTTGGTTCGATTCCGATTCCGGCGCGAAGCAAAGGGCCTGGAATGGTCGTGAGTGTCCGTTCTGAGCTTTTTCTGGCAAACACTTTGAACATGTCCTGTTTTATTACAGAAAAAGCAAATAGCCTGGCGTGACTGGCAATTCTCACGCGAATGTCTAGTAGCACACCGCGGGCATGATTTTAGCACTGCATTTGCTTGCTTGCGCGGCACACGTGGCGGAGAGCTTGGCGGCAGCTGCGCTGATGGGCGCATGGGCTGTTTACACTTCCTTGTAGCTCGCCCCACGGGCCGGTTAATGTGACACACGGCTGTCGAAGTTTCAAATGATTCCTGAGCAAAGTCAAGTGTGTCCTGCCGATCCAATATGTCCATCACTTGTTGAAGGGAGGGATTGACTAGTTTCAAAATCTGTTCCCTTATATGAACATCAGAAACGTTCTGTGCAATAGCATCACGTACCATAGTATCTGAATAAGGGAGTCCACATTCACACTCAAAAGCACAATCCCTAGTGAGGCCTTGCAAAGTTGCAACCCACTCCCTATTAGTCTGACTCGCCGTACGTTTTGTACGAAAGAACGTATACCTTTTTGCAACTACATTGACTGATTCTTTGAAATATGCATCTAATGCAGACAAAATTTCGTCGTAGGACAGAGTTGTTACGTCGCGTCGGGGAAATAATTTCACTATCACACGTTACGTCTGGACGCCTACGGCGGAAATGAGAAAAGGCTGCCGCTCATTACCTTGAATTCTGTAGGCGGCGGGATGGAATCCAAATTGGCGTGACCACTCCGTCCAGCTTTCCAGTGCCGCATCAAAAGGACGAAAAGGTGGTGCAACTGCGTGTTGTGGCTGCGAGAGCGGTGGAGCGGCGGCTGCCACATCGTTTTGCAGTGCACGTTGACCCTGGACGAGCTGTCCAAGGGCATCCAATAAGGCCTGCGTCTGCTGGTTCTGCAAGCGATAAAATTCGGACAGTACATCTGGAGATTGTGGCGAAGCCATTACACAAGTATATTAGGGCAACAGTGGTACAAACGCGATTTAGCTCATCCCATCCTCGTCGCCAATTGTTGTAGACTGACAAGACAGCCAATCCACAATGACGGGTAGCCGAAAAGCACGGGTTTAAGCTCACGCAGGATGGCGTGAGGTCTGGAACAGGTCAGGGATATGAAACTAGCAAAAATAGTACGTATCTGTTGGAATACTTAACTATAATCCATAATTGGTGAACATCGGTCTGACGGTACATGCATCACAAGATAAATAGCAATTGATAATGGCGCCTTGCTTAGACATAGCAAATGACGTTGCAGAAGGCTATGCTAACTTTCGTCTCGGCAAATGAGAGCGCAATTTGTCAGTGAACCATCGCTAGCAAAGTCGGCTGTACAACTGGGGCGAGTGCTAGGAAGTCTCTCTAGACGTGCCGTGTGGCGGCGCTCGGTCTGCAATCACTGACCGACACGCGGGTCCGACATATACCAACGGACCGCGGCCGATTTAAAGGCTACCACATAGCAAGTGTGGTGTCTGGCGGTGACACCACAGAGATGAAATAAAAACTTTGAGGTTCGCCGATGACATTGTAATTCTGTCAGAGACAGCAAAGAACTTGGAAGAGCAGTTTAATGGAATGGACAGTGTCTTGAAAGGAGGATATAAGATGAACATCAACAAAACCAAAACGAGGATAATGGAATGTAGCCGAATTAAGTCGGGTGGTGCTGAGGGAATTAAATTAGGAAATGAGACACTTAAAGTAGTAAAGGAGTTTTGCTATTTGGGGAGCAAAATAACTGATGATGGTCGAAGTAGAGAGGATATAAAATGTAGACTGGCAATGACAAGGAAAGCATTTCTGATGAAGAGAAATTTGTTAACATCGAGTATAGATTTAAGTGTCAGGATGTCATTTCTGAAAGTATTTGTATGGAGTGTAGCCATGTATGGAAGTGAAACATGGACGATAAATAGTTTCGACAAGAAGAGAATAGGATTGGGGAGAAGAGAAGTTTGTGGCACAACTTGTCCAGAAGAAGGGATCGGTTGGTAGGACATGTTCTGAGGCATCAAGGGATCACCAATTTAGTATTGGAGGGCAGCGTGGAGGGTAAAAATCGTAGAGGGAGACCAAGAGATAAATACACTAAGCAGATTCAGAAGGATGTAGGTTGCAGTAGGTACTGGGAGATGAAGAAGCTTGCACAGGATAGAGTAGCATGGAGAGCTGCATCAAACCAGTCTCAGGACTGAAGACCACAACAACAACAAGTCCACTGCATAGCACATCCGAGTTAAATGGCATGGCAACTGGAAACCTACTCCAAAGTTGAAGTACGCTGAACGGTATGATTCCTGTGAGCAAAAAGACTAAATTGAACACAGTTTAGCCCTGAAATTCTTGCGAGGTATGAGGCCACTTAACATATATAGAAATATATCTACATCTACATCTACATGGACACTCTGCAAATCACATTTAAGTGCCTGGAAGAGTGTTCATCGAACCACCTTAACAATTCTCTATTATTCCAATCTCGCATAGCGTTCAGAAAGAATGAACACCTGTATCTTTCCGTACGAGCTCTGATTTCCGTTATTTTATCTTGGTGATCGTTACTCTCCATGTAGGTCGTTGTCAATAAAATATTTTCCTATTCGCAGGAGAAAGTTGGTGATTGGAATTTCGTGAAAAGATTCGGTGGCAACGAAAAACGCCTTTCTTTTAATGATGACCAGCCCAAATCCTGTATCATTTCTGTGACACTCTGTCCCATATTTCGCGATAATACAAAACCTGCTGTCTTACTTTGAACTTTTTCGATGTACCCCGTCAGTCCTATCTGGTAAGGATCCCACACCGCGCAGCAGTATTCTAAAAGAGGACGGACAAGCGTAATGTAGGCAGTCTCCTTAGTAGATCTGTTACATTTTCTAAGTGTCCTGCCAATAAAACGCAGTCTTTCGTTAGCCTTCCCCGCAACATTTTCTGTGTGTTCCTTCCAATTTAAGTTGTTCGTAATTGTAATACCTAGGTATTTAGTTGAATTTACGGCTTTTAGATTAGACTGATTTATCGTGTAATCGAAGTTTAACGAGTTCCTTTTAGCACTCATGTGGATGACCTCACACTTTTCGTCATTAAGGGTCAACTGCCACTTTTCGTACCATTCAGGTATCTTTTCTTGTTTTGATCTTCTGATGACTTTATTAGTCGATAAACGACAGCGTCATCTGCAAACAACCGAAGACGGCTGCTCAAATTGTCTCCCAAATCGTTTATATAGATAAGGAACAGGAAAGGGCCTATAAACACTACCTTGGGGAATGCCAGAAATCACTTCTGTTTTACTCGATGACTTTCCGTCAATTACTACGAACTGTGACCCCTTGAAACGGTACAGTAGTTTCCGCACTATAAGCAGCAGGTTTCGCTGCTCGCTCGCACCGGGAAATAGAAACAGAGGCGGCTCCACAGCCAATTTTATTACACGACGCGGCCGGCCGCGGGTGCAACAGAACCCATGTGGACGGGTGGAAAGAGATGTGTCAGGCTTCATAATACGTATTTATATGCGTCGTGTATTATGCATTTCTTGTACGTGAATGTGAATCTGCACATGAACTTTCCTAATCCTCCTCACACCTTTCCGTAAAGCGTGGCCAAATCTCTGTTGGGAAGTAGTTCTGTAATATAGTAGTGCCAACCTTACTCCTGGGTAGGGGATCAGAGAGACAGCATAGGCAGGTAAAAGTCAAAGACATTCCAGTGTCACAAGATTTGGGGTGGTTAGGTTGGTCACGGCCAAGTGGTTCGACCACCCCCTTCACCGGGGCCCAGGAAGACCTCCGGGTGCCCGCCATATTGGAGGAGTATTACAGAAGACGGGTAAGTGAGCAGACGTGCCCTCAGAGAGTCTGTCTCAATGTTCACGCATGGAAGAGAGGTATTTGAATATTTGTACTATTTATTTTATTTCCAGCTTCGGATTGTGTAAGGAAATGAATGATCTCGTTAATTTAGGAAATTTGACCCACTGTGTTAAAGTATCTGGTCCCCAGTTTGCCTGTTATCCTCCTCACGTAGTGGATGTCCTATGTAAAATATTGGGAGGCTTTGGTGGTATACATTTGGCCAACGCAATTCCGTGTTGCCCGTAGAAAAGTGCGTGCTGATTGGTATATAATACACCCGAGCTATAAGTTGTGAAATTGTAATATCTGTAAACTGGAACAATTGCTGCAATCGCTGTAAAATCGAGTGATAATACTTAAAATAAATACGTAATCAATGGTCATCAATCTTTAACATACCTTAAAAATCATATAGGAGTCCAGCTTAAGGAATTCATTTAAAAATAGAAGATACAGAATGCAGGGACCCACAAATCAGCGTGTGAGCCCTCCAACCCCTTGCCTAGTACCGTACAGAAAGGGCACACTCTCTAGGTAGCGCTCTCAAGCTCCCCTCCCCAGTTATCCGTTGCGCAATTTTTCATTCAGGGCTTGACGACATCAACTTTCATCTGGCGTCCCCAGTCAAGGAGGTTGGACGGTAAACTTTCACCCTCTCACAGGAAGTCAAAAATCCAGTCACATAACTGAGATGATATTCCATAAGCACGCAATTTCACTTCGAGCCGCTTGCGTGGTACAGTGTCAAAAGCCTTCCGGAAATACAGAAATACGGAATCGATCTGAAATCCCTTGTCAATAGCACTCAACACTTCATGTGAATAAAGAGCTAGTTGTGTTTCAGAGGAACGATGTTTTCTAAACCCATGTTGACTGTGAGTCAATAGACCCTGTTATGAAATTAGAATACCGAAATTTGTTTACACAGGAACGTGAAGTGTGTAATCATTTTCATTATTCCGTTTCAACAATTTTTAGATTGCTCGTTTCTTGGGTAAGCAGTCACCACAAACGTATTCTCGCCGTGTCTTCGGTTAGCTCCGTGTTGCATCAGTGGAACGCGCGCGCTTGGATCGTTGATGGGATAGGCTGGCAGGAGTTTGGGGGACTGTAGTCGCGGGATGGTTCCACGAAGCGCGCCGCTGACCGCCACACACCCTCTGCCTCAGGGCACGGTGGTCCCGTGGCTCTCTAGCCTACTCCTCCAGTCCTGCCAGGGCAGGCGGTCTCTCTCTCCACCTCGACAATTTCCTGCGTCTGCAGCGGTCTGCATTCTGCCCCTACGATGGTACCATACATGTTAATAAGCCGCCTCGCCATTCCATTAGCAGGCTGGTCAATAGTGTAGGTGTTGCAGGAGACTGGAGCAGCGACGCTGCCTTGGGGACACCTCTTATTCTGCAGCCACCATCTGCTTTCCACGCCGCTGGCTGTTGGAACTGAACCAAAAAGGAAAGCAAATAACGGAATTTTACTTACGATTTTTTTCCATTTTCCAGGCATCAATGTTTGGTCAATTCTCAAGGATGTTTGTAAGTTTGTAATTAAGATACATGTGCCATGTTGGGCTCATGTATGTGTTTGTTTAAACCTTGATTCCCATTCTGTGTTTGGTTTCCTGCGGTTATTGCGATTATGCTGTTGTTCGCTCTCTCTGTGAGAGGCGGCAGTGGTGCGTATCGATATTCGCACCTTGTACTACCTTTGGTCTGGTGCTTATAGTTTCCAGCTGTCCTGTGGACGAGCAGTCGGTCGGTTGGCGTGGAGCAGCGAGGAAATCTCCGCGGCTCATAGTTTGGCCGGGCCCGCTGGCGGTCTCTACGCTGTGTCGAAGTGTGTGGTACTTGTGATGCAACAAAATAAAAATGATGTTGTTATTCTATGGAAAAGTTGGAATTTGAGATTTCGTTTACTGTTTTATAAATCACAATTGGCGTAAGAATCATGGATTGACTATTGTCATAAAATATTGCATTATGAAATGTGAATAGTTTTTACTTGCAGTTTCGCGTGGCTGGAAGCAGTCACAGCTAGCGTGCTATTGATTAAGAAATTGCATTATCGTCTTTCTAATTACTTCATGATCGTAGATACGATCATACCCGGTTGTGAAGTTATTGTTATGACAAAACAATTTCCTAAGGGACCAGAAAGTTCTTAAGGGCGCAAAAAACAACTGTAACATCACACAAAAGGGAAATTCAATATTAGAGCTGATGCAAGCAGACGATAAAAGAGTTTTCTTTTTATCAATGTAACACGCACATTGGACTGCTGATCTTGGTGTCTGTAATCTTGGCAAAATGCATAATTAAAATGAAAATAATACTGAGGAGATGATAGGAATGAGCACTGCTAAATGATTCAGTATGCCCAGAACAAATATTTATTATAACTAAAACATATATCGTACCTTAAGCTTAGTACTACAATGACGGTAGATTTTTATGTCCGTTTCATGTCCATTGAGCGCTCTTTTATATATACCAATGTCCTTTAGAGTCACCCGTGCGTCGTCACGATAAGTTATAACAGTTCTTTCTACACTTCACTCAAACTTAGACGGAACACGTTTTTATTTATTTAGTAAAAAAAATTAGATCAGACCGCCACAAATCAGCGTCCGTCTTACTTAAGAAAACCAGTACAAGTCTTTAGCGCTCAAGGCTTCATTTGTTCTCCAGCGAACAAAATAGTGAAGGATCGCATATCCATCCGTATTTATCTCTTTATATTGCCGCCCAAAGACGACGAATTACATTATTTAGAAAATTCCATCGTCGCTATGCGACGCCTTATTACACATTAATCATTCTTTATAAACAAGCATTTGCCTTCTGGCTTAAAGTATTAACTATTTGCTGTTTTAATGAAGTCAAAAATAGCGAATATCACAGACTGTTCCCATTGCTACGAGGTCCGTGGCTCACATAAATCGAAATTACATTTATAAACATATATCAGGTATTTATCATTTTTCAAAATAAAGTTTTTCACTCTTTGTTCATCAGCCCCTTCATTCCTTAATACCAAGATTCACATGTATGTGCATATTTAAGTTTGGTCCATATTTGCTTATAACAACAAGTGAACGTTCACTTCACACTTCAGGGGATAGAATTCAGAAATTACATTCTCTTGAGCTTAACAACTAATACATGAGTACAAAATGGTTCAAATGGCTCTGAGCACTATGGGACTTAACATCTGTGGTCATCAGTCCCCTAGAACTTAGAACTACTTAAACCTAACTAACTTAAGGACATCACACACATCCATGCCCGAGGCAGGATTCGAACCTGCGACCGTAGCAGTCGCGCGCGTGAGTACAGTGAGTGCTTATTTTCACTAAACTAGAGTGGACAATGTTCGAGCTTCTGTTGACTCATTGTGGTTTAATTACAGTTCAATAACGTAGCACTACACTTCGTGATGCTTTTACTTTCTGTGTTAGCTGTTCACCATGCAGTACATCTGTCCTTTCCACTGTGGTGCCAGGAATTCAAGTGGCTTCCCGGGTTTTTATTTACAATATGAAACAGAAGTGGAAAATTATTAGTATAACTTACAATCTATTGGACACATTGGTTATGGATCGGGACTGGACTGGAGTTCAGGGTCTTCCTATAGTGCACATTCATTTTCTTTGTCCATCACGAGACAGGATTGTAATTCATTTTAGCAGTGTTCAGGAGTGCCGGTATTAATGGCTTTAAGGTCTGAGGAATCTGACAATCTACTTCTCACTCATCTTAACTTCAGCTCAAGAAAATTGCTTAATTTACTTATGAAAATGTAGTCACACAAGTGTGCAAAGGTCTTTCCTCCAGTATATACGATTGAAGTCATGGCGGTTAACAGTTTAAAGAATGGATTGTTTCGTCACCCACACGTCAGCCACTCACAGAGGCCGCACAGTGTTGCGTGGGCTCCAATACTCAGTATCCGTTCGCACTCAGGCTGTAACAGGGCTGCCGGTCGTCGATCGTTTTTTTTTTTTTTTTTTTTTTAACTTCGTATCACGAGAGTGCATCGATACAAACACCTCGCGCGCGTTTTCCATCGGAGGAGCCGGACACTGAAGCTGCCTCCATACTTTCCTGTCAACTGCCTCCCATGAGGCTCACAGGTAAGTGACGATGCATATTTTAGCTGTCGCTGCACTTATAACAACACGGAACTTTGCGTTGCAACTGTTGTCGTAGCCTTGATTTATTTTTACACTTGCAGTACAACACTACCACTAATGCACATTGAACAGTTGTTTTTATTATGCACGTCGCACTATAGTGTGCATCTTCACACAGAATTCGTGCTCAGTTTCTTCGTCGACAGCGTTCATTTACAAAACAATCAAATTAGCAGGTTTCCTCCATTGGTTCAGAAAGACTTATGTTCTACTATTTACAAAAGATCCCTTACGAGCTAATATTTACATTTAATGGTCACTACTTTTGTTAAGTCCAGTGAACAACTGCTTTAAGAATGGACTCTTTATATCTCAAGGTTTACTTTCACTAGTGAATCTAAAAATATTCTTTCAAACATTCTTTTAAGGGCTCATCTCTTCATTATGAAAACTACAGATTTCGCAACACTGGTTGCATTTATTCTTTGGTGCACCCAAGGTCATTTTCTACTGCCACGTAGCATATCTACTACTTAACTAATACACATTTAACGCTGAACCTTTTGTTTTGTGCTTTCCTTTGTGCTTGCCAAAATTTTTATATTTTAGGGCAGACTGGATAACAATAGGTCTCCCTCTTCGCTTCATGTACTCAGCAATCGTTCTCTGTTAAAAAAAAAAAAAAAAATAGGGTAACGCGTGTCTAGTAATTTCCGCATGAATGGAATTACCCACATTTCACTGGGTTTACGCAACCTGTGCATAAAAAAACATTACGGAAGCTAGCGAAGTTCATCGCGCTACTTGTCTCATTTCTCATAAGCACTGTTTTGCCTCCAAGTACACGTGCCTTTTACAAGTCGACCCTTGGTCTGGGTTAAGAACCAGGACCAAAAGGAACGGGCACAAGGAAAAAGGATTTCATAAGAGGAGTGTCTTAGGAGACATTTTTACAATAAAATCTGCCTGTAAATAAAATTATCATTATAAACATAGGCTCATATATAAATTTTTAACCACTTTCATTACAGCATGCTTTGCTACTTCTGCGTCTTACTCTGGTTATAGTCGGTATTAAGTTTAAATATCACTGCATTGCTTGTTCTTTAGATTAGACATCAATTAGGGTATTGAATGGTCGCTAGATTACACTACCAAACTTCTGAAGATCTTTACTTGGACTTATTTATGATACAGGGAGCTTGCTGAGTGGTTTTTTAGTACCTTGATTCTACTGAAATCAATTCGTCAGCTAACATTCCTCATATACTCTTTAGATTGGGCTCAGATCACAGGGAAACAGTTTCCTTCATGGCAATTAATGGCCTCGTGGTGTGCTTACACTACATTATTCATGCTTCATGGTTTGCCTCTCTTTTTGTACTGTACTTCGACTAACTTAGTTTACTACAGCTTATCGTCTCCTTGCATGAACACATGTAGGTTACCACTTGTTTTCTCATTTAACAGTACGCTTTAACTGAACTTTAAGCTAAGATATTTCCTCCATTCCTGTTAACTGTGTGGACGTTTTCAACATGTATTCTTTTTTTTAAGCAGGTAATTTGGGCTTTTACAACAGAACTTCAAGTACTTACATTACTAAAAATAAATCTATAAATCTTCTTGTACCTTGGGAGAAGTGATTATTTACGCACCCTCTTCCATTTCTCACCTTTACATATTTATATAGCTCCGGGCAATCACCTCGCAAGCACTCTTTTTTTTTGTACACTAACATAAAGTTAAATTGAAATTCTTGACGCAACCTTAATTTCCTGCTTCAGCTTGTTGAAGAAATATCAGTTCAATATCCATCACTGTAAACAATTTTTCCATACTTAACATTTAATACTTAAAGTTTACATGTAGTAGCCGTTACCATGTAGTCAGTGCGCTGTTCAACACAATACTTATCATTAACAGTTCACACAAGGAAATTTCCAGTACGCAAGAATTCATTTCCACGACAGTACTTAACCACTACCATTATAAAATTTCTTTAAGTCTTGGTGGTGAAATAAGCCTTTTACTCTTCCCGTAGCCGGGTCAGTTAATAAATAACTCCCTATGTGCGGTTTCCTTAAAATAAGGTAAGGACCTTGATACATATGTTGCCACTTGCGATTTTTCTTACATATTAAGTATGGCTTGAAATGAGTCTTGAGTAATACCTTTTCACCTACATGGTAATTTACAACTTTGTTTACTTTTTTATCATATCCTTTCTTCCTTAATTGAGCATTGGTGGTAATGGAACTTAAAAGCTTCTCGAATTTTGACATCTAGATCTACCTGAGGGCTAGGTATCTTGGGAAGGGGATCAACCCACTCATTCTGTTCCTTCTTTCGAGATATCAACTCGTGTGGAGTAAAACCTGTGGAAGTGTGTGGCAAATTATTGACTATCTCCTCAAAAGGTGTCACAAAATCAACCCAACGAGTTTCCCTGTCTGGAATGTACGTCCGAACAAATCTGTTAAACTCCTTGAAGATCCGCTCAGTCAAATTCGACTGAGGCCTAAAACGTGATATTAAGATCTGCTTGACATTGTGATGGGTCAAAAACTCACGCCATTTGCGGCAAGTAAAGTTGGATGCATTATCTGAAAGTACAGAATCGGGGACTCCTAATCTAGGGAAATAGTCATTTTCAAGACAGCGTATAATAGGCGGAGCACAAGATATCTTCATAACATTCATTCGAACATATTTTGTGAAGTTGTCAAGAACAGCAACAAGGTACTTGACACCTCCCCTACCCATCGGTAGAGGGCCAGCGAGGTTAATGCTAATGAGCTGATTAGGTCTTTCTGCGATGATCAGATTCAATGGAATTAAAGTAGGAATATTCAGAGCTTTCGCCTTTTGGCAGATGGCACAGAATTTTAGCAACTTGTGTATCCGACGATGTAGGTTGGGCACATAACAGTAAGTAGCAATCTTCTTTTTACACTTCTCTGGACCATAGTGGCCCCAAGAAATGTGGGTATACCACAAAAGATGTTCGACAAAACTGCTAGGTATACAAACAAGCCAGTTGTCTAATGACACAGAGGTACGATGAAATAATACCTGATTATGAATCTTGAAGAATTTAAACTATTTATGGTTTGGATTTTCTTGAAGAAGTCTGATTACTTTTCCCCACTTGGGATCTGTGCTCTGTAGTGTCTGGATTTGCTTGCACAGTTCCAAGAAATATTTCCTACGAATGGGATCCTGCATAAGAAGAACTTTGTAATTCGACATCTGTTTTACCAACTCACTTGTCTCAGGCAGACCTTCTGGTGAACGAGAAAGTGCGTCTGCAGTAATGTTATCCTTGCCCTTTATATACACAATATCAAAGTCGTATTCTTGCAAAAATAAACACCACCTGGTCAGGCGTGGATGTTGCAATTTACAGGTCAGAAGATGCGAAAGTGCTTGATGGTCCGTAAACACTTTTACCTTTCTGCCAAAAATGTAATAATTAAACCTCTTGAAGGCCCAAATAACTGCAAGTGCCTCCAGCTCAGTAACTGAATAGGACTTTTCACATTCTGTTAAGACCCTACTCGCAAAACTAATCACTCTGATTTGCTCTGTTTCGTCTACTAATTAAATCTGAAACAAACAAGATTCAATTCCAACAAACGAAGCGTCTGAGGTGATACAAAATTCTTTGTCCATTTGTGGATGACAGAGAATGTTACTGTTTAAAAGACCATCTTTAATCGCCTGAAAAGCTTTCTGACAATCTGGTGTCCAAATCCAATGCGTACTTTTCTTCAGAAGATTGTGCAAAGCGGGATTGTTAATTACTTGACCAGACACAAATCGTCGAAAGAAAGACGGAAGACCGAGAAATCATCTTAGTTGCCTCTTAGTTACCGGTGTAGGGAAATTCTTAATCTCAGACAACTTTTCCGAGTCGGGTTTAATCCCTTCAGGTGTAATCACATGACCTAAAAACTTTACCTCACCTTTTCCAAATTTTGACTTTTTCAGATTTGCTGTAACACCATGTTCTTGAAATCTCTGAAACACCTTTCGTAGAATAGCTAAATGATCTTCCCAGTTCTGGGTGGCTATCAACACGTCATCTACATAAACAGTTACCTCATCCAGAAGTTCAGGTCCTAACACAAAATCGAGAGCAGAAATAAATATTCCCGAGCTTACATTTAAATCAAAAGGCATGACCTTAAACTGATATGAGGGCCGGCAAATATAAAAGCAGTATATTTTCTAGATTCCTTGGCCAATTTCACCTGCCAATAGCTACTTCTTAAATCAAGTGTACTCAAAAATCTAATGCCATGAAATTTTTGCAAGTGCTCCTCAAGTGCTTCAGGTCGAGTCCTTATCGGTACAATTATTTTGTTTATTGATCTAGCGTCCAGTACTAGTCTGACACTACCTTCCTGTTTAAGCATGGACAACAAAGGACTTAAATACGGCGAATTCGATAACTCGATAACACCCCAACACAGCATTTTCCTAATCTCATGCTTTACAGCTTCTCGTCGGGCGTAAGGTACTGAATAGCTTGTTTTGCAGAACGTTGAGTGGGGAAGCACTTCCATTTTATACTCAAACCTTTTTATTACTCCTGGTTTCTTTGAAAAGATTTTCTTGTAACTTAGTAATAAATGGAACAACTCATCTTTTTGCTCCTCCCTGAGTTCAGTCGATTCCTTGGCTTTAGCATCGATCTCGTCTTTGTCAGGAAGTAAGTCTTCATACTCATTGTCTTTTTTGTCATCCCATTTAGTCAGGTCATTTGTCTGATCAAAGCACGGTTTGTCTGTCCTCTGTCGTCTCCAAACCTGATGCAATGTCAACACCGACTTCACTTTACTCCTTAACAAGTTAACAACAATTGGTTGTTGATTTACGATAAAGGTACACACTCCAGATTCAATATCTATCACTGCTTTTGATTGTCGAAGAAACTCCATCCCCAAGAGACATGGAACTGACAAGTTCTTTACTATTAGAAAGTGGCAAAAAAGCAAAACAGATTCTATCTGCAGTTGAAGCTGCGTCTGTAAACTAACTCTCTGTTTCAATGGACCAATCGCTCCCGATATGGAGCAACCCTGAATCGGCAATGATAAAACTTTTGAAACAGAAGACACCTGTCTGAAGAGACCTGATGACATGACATTGACGTTTGCTCCTGTATCAACAACGGCTGTGACAGGAATGTTGGCAATAAAAATCTTAATCAAAGCCTGGACCTGTTCATCATAAATGTCATTAATGTCTTGAGCTTCTTTGTCAGGTGCAAGGTCATCTCGCAAGTCGGTCTCATGGTCGTACCGTATCGCATTAACATACTCAGAATCAGAGTATTCGTTAGTACCCCCACTGGAACCGGCAGCGACCTCTAGGAGGCTGAAAGGCGCTGCCTCTAACTTTCCGCAGGATGCTTAGTCTGTTTGTCATTCATGGCCTTAAGTGTTTGTTCCGTTTCATATTGGTGCTGGTTATGTGGTACAAATGCCGGTGTAAAGGGGTAAAATCCACTGGGTGTGAATAGAATACTTGAGACGGCTGCTGTTGCCCGATCTTTTGGTTGCCGGCAAAACAATTTCCTTGTGAAGGAAAGTTCGCATTTGGTGCCGTTTGAAAATTGTTCCGCGGTCCTCTATCCTGTGAAAAGTTGTTCTGATGTTGTGCTGGATGGCCTCCACCTTGCCCATGGCACTTGCTATTTTTCGACCTATAACTTTGATTGTACACTGGCCCATTTGAAAAATTGCCACTCGTTTGTGGAGAATTTCCATACTGCTCAGGCGCAGAATTAAAGGGTGGGTTTCCTTACTGATGTTGTACCTGGTGGTTGTAAATTGGGTGGTATCTCTGCTGATTGCTGTAATTTGTTTTCTGCCTCCGTTTAAAATTATTGCCTTTTGTGTTTTCATAACGGCTGGCTGGTTGGTAACAGCGACTGCAATAGCTCGCTCTCTCCTTCGGCGCAGCATTGTTGTCCGCGTGCGATGCATTCTGCTGGCTGCCAGGGAAGTATGTGCCGTTGCCAACCTTGGAACGCACATCCTCGCTAATTAAATCTAAGGAATCCAGCACAGAAAGGAATACATCCGTGTCTTCTTCGGACACATTTACTAGTTTCTCTCTAATAGACACAGGGAGTATGTTTTGAGAATCATAATTACGTCCTGGGAAGAAATCGGAGAATCCGAGAATATAATTTTTGCTAGATACTTCTCAAAGTATCGCCGGAGACTTCCATGCTTCTCATTGAAAATTTCCGCACCATACACCTCCTTCCTTAATCTTTGCTGTACCCCATTACTCCAAAATTTTGCCTACAACATTTTCTCAAACTCTTTATAATTCCTACACGTGTCTACCATTTCCGTTCCCCACAATGCTGCATCACCGGAAATACAGCCAGTGACGAACTGAATACGCAGTCTATCTGTCCAGCTCCTGGGAAATATGCCGGAAAAATTCTTTAGAAACACGATGGGGTGTATTTCTCGCTTCTGCGGATGAAAAACAGGAAAAGTGCAATGCTTAATCACACTTTCCTCTTGCATTAAACGCACAATTGTGGCGGATCATTTATTTTCACCACTCGGGGCTCACTTTTCACCTGTTTCTGCATTTTCTGAATTTGATCACTGATCTTAGTTTGCACCTCACCCAAATGGGTATTTAATTCAGCCGTAATTTCTTTATGGAGATCTGTTTTGATTGTGCCTACCTGTGTTTTTACTGATTCGCTTACAGCATCTAATCTGGCGTTAACAGCCTCAATTTGTGTTTTTACTGATTCGCTTACACCACAGAGTCGGGCGTTAACAGTCTCATTTTGTGTTTTTACTGATTCGCTTACGGCATCTAATCGGGCGTTAACAGTCTCATTTTGTGTTTTTATAGTCTCATTTACTGCGTCAAACTGTTGTTTCAGCATTTCCATTAACGCGCCGAGGTCATCTGTAGCTGCAGCGGGAAGAGTTTGGACTTTAGGGTCACTTTCCCCTGTTACAGACATGGTTAGTTCTGTTTCCACACGGGAACCTAACGTTCGCGATCGTAAAGGGTATGGAATACTGTAAACGTCTTCACTCCCATCTCGTGTTGTCACCTGTCTCTGTTTACTATCTGCCATTTTCGTCAGTAAATCACGTGCTACGCAAGGGTTTCGTCGTTTGTCAGTGACGTAGTGAGTCCGCTAAGAGCACCGCTCTCGCGTGAGCAACAAATGAAATTCCATCTTGCGAGAAGACCAGATGGAACCTAAACGTTTCAGACAAATGAATGAAGATGCTCTTCACTGCAAATTGCACACAATATCCACCATGTTGAAAATGTAATACAGCTATTCTAACAATGGAAAAAGAATTTCTGTTATCATACTACGAAGAATTTTACTTCGAAAGATAAAATAAAGCAGATTTTCTATAGCGGGAAGGATATAGCAGGTATGTGGATCGACTTGGAAAAGCAACGTTGCTACTGAAGCACTACACTGCGTATGCAAAATTCTGACTTACTTTTTGATGGCTTGGTTACCGCTATGTTGTCTCAGCAAATTCGCGTCTCTTTTCTTTTCCTTGCTCTCAGTAACCAAACTGCGTTATTGACCAGCGTATTTTCCGTCATTCTCACAGAGAGATGATGTGTACATGAAACGACAGAACATTTATTAACAAAAGCACATAGAAACTTTTCCTAGAATTTGAACTAATTTTTGGTCAGGTCCCTGTTAGGGCGCCAAGTGTGATGTTACAAAATAAAAGTGATGTTGTTATTCAGTGGAAAAGTTGGAAATTGAGATTTCGCTTACTGTTTTATCAATCACAATTGGCGTAAGAATCATGGATTGACCATTGTCATAAAATATTGCATTATGAAATGTGAATAGTTTTTACTTGCAGTTTCGCGTGGCTTGAGGCAGTCACAACTAGCGTGCTATTGATTAAGAAATTGCGTTATCGTCTTTCTAATTACTTCATGATCGTAGATACGATCATACCCGGTTGTGAAGTTATTGTTACGACAAAACAATCTCCTAAGGCACCAGAAAGTTCTTAAGGGCCCAAAAACAACTGTAACATCACACAAAAGGGAAATTCAATATTAAAGCTGATGCTAGCAGACGATAAAACAGTTTTCTTTTTATCAATGTAACACGCACATTGGACTGCTGATCTTGGTGTCTGTAATCTTAGCAAAATGCATAATTAAAATGAAAATAATACTGAGGAGATGATAGGAATGAGCACTGCTAAATGATTCAGTATGCCCAGAACAAATATTTATTATAACTAAAACATATATCGTACATTAAGCTTAGTACTACAATGACGGTAGATTTTTATGTCCGTATCATGTCCATTGAGCGCTCTTTTATATAGCCATTGTCCTTTTGAGTCACCCATGCGTCGTCACGATAAGTTATAACAGTTCTTTCTACACTTCACTCAAACTTAGACGGAACACGTTTTTATTTATTTAGTAAAAAAAAATTAGATCAGACCGCCACAAATCTGCGTCCGTCTTACTTAAGAAAACCAGTACAAGTCTTTAGCGCTCAAGGCTTCATTTGTTCTCCAGCGAACAAAATAGTGAACGATCGCATATCTATCCGTATTCATCTGTTTATGTTGCCGCCAAAAGACGACGAATTACATTATTTAGAAAATTCCACCGTCGCTATGCGACGCCTTATTATACATTAATAATTCTTTATAAACAAGTATTTGCCTTCTGGCTGAAAGTATTAACTATTTGCAGTTTTAATAAAGTCAAAAATAGCGAATATCACAGACTGTTCACACTGCTACGAGGTCCGAAAGTTGAGTTTGGATTTAATTTACCAGCAAGTCAAGACTGTTCACATTGTGCCATTTGGTTCTCGTTGTTGGCTGTTGGGTCATTCCTGTGAGCAACAACGTGTGTTTTCGAGTTGGCGAAGGTTTAGCGACCGTCCGGTGGAGTATAACTGTATTTGGTTATTTGCAATTGGAGTGCCCCAGAGGAATTTTCTGCCTTGTGGCCGTTAACGTTCTGATTACCTGCCCCGGCCGTTGACGTAAATTTAGGCAGTGTCCTTTCCTCACCATGTTGTCGCTGTCCAGCACGGTGTGTAGTTCAACAGCTTGGTGTATGCTTGGTTATGGGCGTCCATGCCTTTTACGTTTGCACTGAAGCCCCAGTTGTGTGCTGGTCGAGTGGAACTTAAGTTTTGTCGGTGGGTCCGTTGACTGTTTGTTGGTTGGGTTGTCATCGGGTCGACAATGGTTGGGCCAACTACCTGTCTCACCTAAGTGAACGTTAGTATTTCAAATTCTGCGTTTTCTTATTTTCTGTTGTGTGTATTTGAATGGCTTATAGCTGATGGTTTTGAATTAAGGTTGAAGAGTTTTTAGTGGTATTTTAATTCATGGGCCTTCAGCCACTTTAAAATTAAAGTTCCTTACTTGTCAAATGTTAGATTGCTTGGGGCCTTCAGCCTAATTTAAGATAAGGCTTTCTGCCTTGTGTTTTTTTTTTATTTAATTTCACTTTGAGTGTTAAATCATCGGCTTTCAGACGTTTTTAAATTAATGTTGTTGCCTTTCAAGTGTTAAACTTTTTGGCCTTCAGCCAAATTATAGAACTTACTTAACGTGAGACCTTCTGCCATCCAAATATTCTTTTTGGCGTCTGAATTTTGAGGTAAGGGCTTTCTGCCATTTTTTAGATTGAAGTGGTTGTATCCTTAAGGTATAAGATAGTACAATGAATTAACACAAATATGCATCTATTCTTGGAGACAATGTGACCCCTAGATCTTTCTTTCTTTCTTTCACTGGTGCCATGTCCCGCACTGACGCAGGGTCGGCATTGTTAGGAACGGATTTGGCAAGGTTAGTGGAAAGGGGTGGCCGGATGCCCTTCCTGCCGCCACCCCGTACCCCCAGGATGCAATGAGTTTACCCCTGCTGTCTACATCCAGTGTAAGTCATGGAATGGTGCGGACGTTTTCAGATGTCTGCAAGTCGTGTAACTGAGGTGGAACATGGGGACCAGCCCGGTATTCACCTAGCGGGATGTGGAAAACCGCCTAAAAACCACATCCAGGCACTCTGGCACACCGACCGCAGCAGATTAGATCCGGGGTCGGTGCGCCTACCCGAGTCCAGGAAGCAGCGCATTAGCGCTCTCGGCTAACCTGGCAGGTTACCATGTGACCCCTAGATGCTGCGTCTATTTTCCTCAGCAGGATGGCATCTACCAGCAGGACAATGTAACGTCACGTACACCTGGCAACTAACTGCTCGGATTAAAACCCGATAGAGAATCTGTTGGAGCACCTCGATAGGACTGTTCACGTCGTGGATCCTCAGCCGGAAAAGCTAGCGCAGGCGGGGCGGCAATGTAGTTGGCATGGCTCCACATCCGTGTCCCTTCTTTCGAGAACTTAAAAAAAAAAATGTTCAAATGTATGTGAAATCTTATGGGACTTAACTGCTAAGGTCATCAGTCCCTAAGCTTACACACTACTTAACCTAAATCATCCTAAGCACAAACACAAACACCCATGCCCGAGGGAGGATTCGAACCTCGGCCGGGACCAGCCGCACAGTCCATGACTGTCGAGAACTTCATTGACCCTATTCCCGTACGTTTCCGAGCCGTCTGTGTTGCTAAAGGTGGTTATTCGGGCTTTTGAAAAGTGGTCAGATTAATGTGACTGGACGCCGTATGTTGTGCCTATAGAGTGGACTACAAAGAACACACGATTATATTAGGTTTAGTACAGGAACATCTGGCAACAACATTAATACCAACGTGACTGGGTATAGAGTCTACCTGAGCTTGGGTGACAGATACACTTATGTCATTCAGTGTTGCTTCATTTCTATGCCAGAGTTCAATAATCACAGTGGCTAGCGAGCGGGTACCTGCCAGTCGTCAGCACATCTGATCAGATGTTTGCAGTATTGATAATGTGTTGGCTAGGGCACTGTTGAACACCCTCTGTATCGAAGTATGTCAGGACAACAATAATAACATGCGGTCTTGCGTTATCATGTTGAAAAACTGGGTAACGTATAACACGGGGGCTGGAAGTTTGCGTCAAGTATAACGCTATGCTCACAGTTTAGTGTTACCCTCTGGGAGGATTTTTGAAGTTTGACCCTGAGTTCACTTAATGGGTAGAATGTATCGAACAATAATTTCGTATGTATGGCAGTTAATAGAAAACTAAACAGGTTTTACTTTGGAGGTAATACTAGTAATGACATTCATACAAATGAAATAATAAACGGTCGCCAGCCTAATTAGGCATCATAGTTTGAAACATTATGTTTTAAGAAAAATGAATATGAGTTACTAAATTGGCTTTGAAACGTCCCCTTGGAAAAATTTATGAATTACTATGCTGGTAAACCCTTACGTTATTTGATTTTCAAACTACTGAGCAAAACTGAACGTGCTCTGACATTTCGCTCTTTACTTATTCTGATCATCACTAAACTCACACACAACATTTTTAGCACAACGCAATCTGACTTTCAAAAATCCCTACAAAAGAATGGCCCTGACTAACAATAACCTATACCTTTCATGAATCACTTACCTCACAACAATCTTCGTTACTTGAACTACTGCAATACAGCGAGCGCCACTAGCGCCAGCTAACTAAAAGATTCTAACTACTGAAGGCACTAACTACTGATAGGCATAGTTAACAAATGAAAGATTTTGATAGAGAACAAACAATGTATTTACCTTAATAGTGTTCAAAAGTCATTGTATATATATCAGTTCATGACAGCCAGTCTTACAAATTTACTGTCTCTGGTGGTCACACGTCCAGATCATCCGCTTTCAGAACTCCGCCATCTCTCTCCCCACATCCACCACTGCTGGCGGCTCACCTCCAACTGCGCAACGCTACGCGCTGTTAACATCCAGCTACCCAACACTACAATAGCGACTATTCCAACAA
The DNA here is from genome assembly GCF_023898315.1 of Schistocerca nitens. Taxonomy (NCBI): domain Eukaryota; kingdom Metazoa; phylum Arthropoda; class Insecta; order Orthoptera; family Acrididae; genus Schistocerca; species Schistocerca nitens. The sequence goes on from NC_064620.1 coordinate 571,054,706, forward strand.
TGACAACCAGCCACTGACTTCACACAGCACAGCCAGTGATTTTCATACAAAGCGCTACGTGGCGTTACCAACTAAAAACCTAAACAGCCTACTTACAACTTTCATTAATACTCCTTTTAAATAGTGCAACGAATACACACGACTACCGGACGAACTGAGTAGTGGTTAGCAGTAGTTGCTATTTACACAAATCAGCAATCATAGGAAATTTAAAAGTTATTTCATTCGTAGTAATAATAGTTACTGTTGCAATGAATAGCTTATTGAGCACTAAGATGTTACTAAAGACCTCACGAAGCTACCGTGCGACTGCTACGGTCGCAGGTTCGAATCCTGCCTCGGGCATGGGTGTGTGTGATGTCCTTAGGTTAGTTAGGTTTAAGTAGTTCTAAGTTCTAGGGGACTGATAACCACAGCAGTTGAGTCCCATAGTGCTCAGAGCCATTTGAACCTCACGAAGCTAAAATTGGGCATGACAAGAGTCCTGGTTTAACTAACAAAAAGATACCACAAATGAGGTTAAAGAACACTGCACAGACACTTTTGATACTCACTCTTTTATGGAAATGCTTCAGATTTCTTTAGCGAAAGAAATATTTAGTTTATCTTTCTTATAATAGAAAAGAATGTAGTGGGGGCCCATAAACTGAAACTGTCTTTACATGCAAATTCTGTGACTATTTCAGAAGAAAAATGCGATTTGCCAATATTGCTATCTAACCGCACTTGAAATATCTTATATGTTCATACTTTAAAGCAAGTAATTCAAATATTAAGTTCAGTTAACTTCAGAAAATTGTTCATAGTAATAATCAAATCAAAATTACTGTTCATATAGGTTCAATTTGTGTGCCTTATCCATTACCTGTGAAGCAGGTATTTTTACAGTAACACTACACACTTTGGCACTGAACTTTAGCACATTTAGTACAGAAGCCAACCATTAATTCGTTAGAAACACGATACTTGGCCAGCCGAAGTGGCCGTGTGGTTAAAGGCGCTGCAGTCTGGAACCGCAAGACCGCTACGGTCGCAGGTTCGAATCCTGCCTCGGGCATGGATGTTTGTGATGTCCTTAGGTTAGTTAGGTTTAACTAGTTCTAAGTTCTAGGGGACTAATGACCTCAGCAGTTGAGTCCCATAGCGCTCAGAGCCATTTGAACCAGGATACTTGGTTTCTGCACATTTAGGATAGGACTCTGCAGTGGTTTCATGATTTTCAGGTTCAAACACTTGTTTATACCACTGGAATTATTATCGAAAAACATTCACACAAACATACTGGTCCATACTATGACACATATCTAAGTTCCTGAAGTTGGCGGAGCAGTGGCGCAATAGTGGTGGCAAGCACGTGGTGGCTATCTGGGCTCACACTCTTGATAATGAATGCTCTTTATAAATTCTTCTTGGCGACGTATTATCCTCGTTTTATAGCCATTACGTAATAACAAGAGCACCATACGACACACGAAACCACATCAGAGGCAATTTCAATATAAATTGGCTTTCAAATGCCTCACTTGACACCCCCGATTTTAATCGTACAACGGCTAGCCGCTGACTGCCTAGCGTGCTCACCCCGTAGCTGCCCAGATCGACCGCCAAAACCACCTCTTAAGGCGCTCGAGGCCACTTCCGTAGCGGAGGGGGTTCCCTACACCTTCTATACTATACAATACAAGATCCCTAAGTATGAAGCAGGATTCAAAGTACAATTTCTCTTTCTGAACTTACATATTTTATAAAGTACCATTATTTTCAAACATTATTTTAGTTCCCACAACACATACACTCCTGGAAATGGAAAAAAGAACACATTGACACCGGTGTGTCAGACCCACCATACTTGCTCCGGACACTGCGAGAGGGCTGTACAAGCAATGATCACACGAACGGCACAGCGGACACACCAGGAACCGCGGTGTTGGCCGTCGAATGGCGCTAGCTGCGCAGCATTTGTGCACCGCCGCCGTCAGTGTCAGCCAGTTTGCCGTGGCATACGGAGCTCCATCGCAGTCTTTAACACTGGTAGCATGCCGCGACAGCGTGGACGTGAACCGTATGTGCTGTTGACGGACTTTGAGCGAGGGCGTATAGTGGGCATGCGGGAGGCCGGGTGGACGTACCGCCGAATTGCTCAACACGTGGGGCGTGAGGTGTCCACAGTACATCGATGTTGTCGCCAGTGGTCGGCGGAAGGTGCACGTGCCCGTCGACCTGGGACCGGACCGCAGCGACGCACGGATGCACGCCAAGACCGTAGGATCCTACGCAGTGCCGTAGGGGACCGCACCGCCACTTCCCAGCAAATTAGGGACACTGTTGCTCCTGGGGTATCGGCGAGGACCAGTCGCAACCGTCTCCATGAAGCTGGGCTACGGTCCCGCACACCGTTAGGCCGTCTTCCGCTCACGCCCCAACATCGTGCAGCCCACCTCCAGTGGTGTCGCGACAGGCGTGAATGGAGGGACGAATGGAGACGTGTCGTCTTCAGCGATGAGAGTCGCTTCTGCCTCGGTGCCAATGATGGTCGTATGCGTGTTTGGCGCCGTGCAGGTGAGCGCCACAATCAGGACTGCATACGACCGAGGCACACAGGGCCAACACCCGGCATCATGGTGTGGGGAGCGATCTCCTACAATGGCCGTACACCACTGGTGATCGTCGAGGGGACACTGAATAGTGCACGGTACATCCAAACCGTCATCGAACCCATCGTTCTACCATTCCTAGACCGGCAAGGGAACTTGCTGTTCCAACAGGACAATGCACGTCCGCATGTATCCCGTGCCACCCAACGTGCTCTAGAAGGTGTAAGTCAACTACCCTGGCCAGCAAGATCTCCGGATCTGTCCCCCATTGAGCATGTTTGGGACTGGATGAAGCGTCGTCTCACGCGGTCTGCACGTCCAGCACGAACGCTGGTCCAACTGAGGCGCCAGGTGGAAATGGCATGGCAAGCCGTTCCACAGGACTACATCCAGCATCTGTACGATCGTCTCCATGGGAGAATAGCAGCCTGCATTGCTGCGAAAGGTGGATATACACTGTACTAGTGCCGACATTGTGCATGCTCTGTTGCCTGTGTCTATGTGCCTGTGGTTCTGTCAGTGTGATCATGTGATGTATCTGACCCCAGGAATGTGTCAATAAAGTTTCCCCTTCCTGGGACAACGAATTCACGGTGTTCTTATTTCAATTTCCAGGAGTGTTTTTTATATGTTCATACTTTAAAGCAAGTAATTCAAATATTAAGTTCAGTTAACTTCAGAAAATTGTTCATAGTAATAATCAAATCAAAATTATTGTTCATATAGGTTCAATTTGTGTGCCTTATCCATTACCTGTGAAACAGGTATTTTTACAGTAACACTACACACTTTGGCACTGAACTTTAGCACATTTAGTACAGAAGCAAACCATTAATTCGTTAGAAACAGGATACTCGGTTTCTGCACATTTAGGATAGGACTCTGCAGTGGTTTCATGATTTTCAGGTTCAAACACTTGTTTATACCACTGGAATTATTATTGAAAAACATTCACACAAACATACTGGTCCATACTATGACACATATCTAAGTTCCTGAAGTTGGCGGAGCAGTGGCGCAATAGTGGTGGCAAGCACGTGGTGGCTATCTGGGCTCACACTCTTGATAATGAATGCTCTTTATAAATTCTTCTTGGCGACGTATTATCCTCGTTTTAGAGCCATTACATAATAAGAAGAGCACCATACGACACACGAAACCACATCCGAGGCAATTTCAATATAAATTCGCTTTCAAATACCTCACTTGGCACCCTCGATTTTAATCGTACAACGGCTAGCCACTGACTGCCTAGCGTGCTCACCCCGTAGCTGCCAAGATCGACCGCCAAAACCACCTTTTAACGCGCTCGAGGCCACTTCCGTAGCGGAGGGGGTTCCCTACACCTTCTATACAATACAATACAAGATCCCTAAGTATGAAGCAGGATTCAAAGTACAATTTCTCTTTCTGAACTTACATATTTTATAAAGTACCATTATTTTCAAACATTATTTTAGTTCCCATAACACATATATTACAAACACTTACTTTCTATACGGAGCGAGGTGGCGCAGTGGTTAGCACACTGGACTCGCATTCGGGAGGACGATGGTTCAGTCCCGCGTCCGGCCATCCTGATTTAGGTTTTCCGTGATTTCCCTAAATTGCTATAGGCAAATGCCGGGATGGTTCCTTTGAAAGGGTACGGCCGACTTCCATCCCCGTCCTTCCCTAATCCGATGAGACCGATGACCTCGCTGTTTGGTCTTGCATGGGGGCTTAATTAAAACAAAATGAAAATAATTTTTAATTTTTTGATTCTGTAGCTGTCTGTTCGGTTACGAAGTCTCGTAACGGTTGGCCCTGACTAGTATTATTACGCTATCTGACTGCAAAGAACAACAACAAAGAATGCAATGGAAATTTTCATTAACACAATTAATTAATTAAGTCCCCAGCAACTATAAAACCTACGAAACCAAAGCACAAGTGTAACTGTTCTGTGTGTGGAAGTATGACTCAACGTACGCATCTGGCACGGTTCTTCTTCAACAACACAAGAAATTTTAAATATCATTTATACTGAATTAATTAAAGAAAATAGAAATACCATAATTACTCAAGAAAACCAGAATTACACTCTAATACAAGAACACAAGCCAGATGCTTTGTTGACTGAACCTGTAATGACGCATTATTCAGGACATTGAAATAATGAGAAAGAAAAGAAAAGTAGTTTGTTAGCTTAATTTATATTGATGAAAAGCACTCTAGACATTACAATCTCTCCACACCGACTCGCTACTATCACATCTCAACAAGAACTTTTCAGTATCACATCTCAGCAAGCACTGCCTACTAGCTCATCTCAACAAACACTCCTCACTACGACATCTCAGCACTGACTACCACGAGTTCTCCCAAAGCACTGACTACCACGAGCTCTCAATAATCACTGCCAGTGGAGGCGGCAGAACAATACTCTCTAGCGCGATCTCTGGCGCTGTGGCTCAGTGTAGCCACCTTTCAGTCTCTTCCGCCAAACAACCCAACCCCAACTTACTTTCTCTCTGACAATTCAGTGACCTTCATAGTGAAGAACAACTACTTCATAATTAGATACACACAGTTGCATAGTATAATCTACTTACTATCGATACTGGTGTTACAAACGGAGACCTCGAAAATACGATAAAGCCCCCGACCTTAACACATCAGGAATGTAATGGTCAAAAATAACACGTCTGTGAATCAGACTTGATCGTGTTGCGTACCCAGAGACACGCTATACTCGTTCACCAGTTGCTGGATCCAAACGATGATGTTTAGTGCAGTCTGGCAACGTCTGTTCCCCTCGGAGCCTCCACACTCGGAAACATTCATCGTGATGCTGCACGCAAAATCGGGATTTATCTAAAAATATTACGAAGTGTCATTAATGTTTCCAGTACTGTCTTTAGGAATACCAATGGCAGCTCGCACCCCTCTGTTGCCACATCGAGAGATGTCATAACAACGTTGCCGCGATGGCACACCGTGGGCAACAAACTCTGCCATACTGTCCGTGAGTGTGCTTGTCTCGCGGCAAATAAACGCAAGGCCTAACTCACTGTGCGAGACGTGGCTGCTTGATTTTCCAATGGCCGAGTGAGCAATAAGTGTGTCCTAAGAAGCACTGGTCATAAGGGGCCGCTGGGATCGTACGTGGCGTTGAGTATGGCCCTTATAATCTATGTAGTCCGCGCATGACAGTCGCGGGATCTCGATCCACAAGCTAGTAGGAGCTTCTCCTTCTTACTTGAGGCATTCCACGATCCTTTCACAAACGATAAACAATCAACTTTGAGTTTGTTTGCGTGGATATCCTCCGCAGCAAGCAGAAAAATATTTCTTTGGTAAATAAAAATCGCCTTTTCTTGTTGCACTGTACTTTATTTTCGCCAGACGCGTTTCCCCTTTTTCACTTTAAGATATCATCAGTGGGATCTAGAATGACACAGATTTGTTTTGATATGTGTTATTTCCAGTGCTTTTATTCTAAAAAAAAGTTTGAGGGTACTCCGACATTGGCCCGCATCTCGTGGTCGTGCGGTAGCGTTCTCGCTTCCCATGCCCGGGTTCCCGGGTTCGATTCCCGGCGGGGTCAGGGATTTTCTCTGCCTCGTGATGGCTGGGTGTTGTGTGCTGTCCTTAGGTTAGTTAGGTTTAAGTAGTTCTAAGTTCTAGGGGACTGATGACCATAGATGTTAAGTCCCATAGTGCTCAGAGCCATTTTTTTTTTACTCCGACATTGGATATAATGTTGTTGTTGTTGTGGTCTTCAGTCCTGAGACTGGTTTGATGCAGCTCTCCATGCTACCCTATCCTGTGCAAGCTTCTTCATCTCCCAGTACGTACTGCAACCCACATCCTTCTGAATCTGCTTGGTGTATTCATCTCTTGGTCTCCCTCTACGATTTTTACCCACCACGCTGCCCTCCAATACTAAATTTGTGATCCCCTTATGCCTCAAAACATGTCCTACCAACCGATGCCTTCTTCTGGTCAAGTTGTGCCTCAAACTTCTCTTCTCCCCAATCCTATTCAATACTTCTGCAGTGAAAATTACTTACAACTGAAGCATGGGCTACCACCCATCTGCTTTTAGCCGTGGCGTCATTTTCCATAGTCTTCTGTTTGGCACGAAGTATTATTTGGGCAGCAGCTTGATGAGTGGAACTTTCTTTATGTTTAAATACTTTTTTAAGCAAAGAAACCATTTCTTCTTTTCTGGAACCACCTGAAGATGACACAGATACTGTAGCTCAAGGCTGTGCAATGTTCATGCCTTGTTTAATTTTTTCTACGCCTGAACTTCCTACTTCTTTGCAAATTCTGCAGCCAAGTTTTTTGTTTGAAACGATCAACCAATCATTTTTCTCACAAAATGCGATTTCTTGTTCCAAAGTACAGCATTCTGGACGACCATTTAATTTTCTAACATGCACATGTTAGTTCACTGCATTTTACACGTAGGTTCAGTACTCAGGTTTACAGTTTCACTTTCGTCATCCACTGATGTTGAACTTCCTGGCTTTTCACTCGCACACAAATTATTGACAGTTTTTGGTTTTTTAGACGCAGGAGAACAAGTAAAATAGTTTGTTGGTTTTCTGCTCATCTCTTACCTCCAGCTTAACGTACAAGTTGCAACGAAAGACAAAACACACTGTAAAACTTCGCACAACCAACAAGACTGGAACAGCAAACGCAAACGAATAAAAAACAACAAAACGAAGATGGCAATGAATCGCGAAGGATTATGGTAACGGGACCATAGAGACATCTATCGGTAGTTCGGCGTTTGAGCGTACGCATATCCGTTTAGCATTACCATCGCCCACTATTAACGGGCGAGGGCACTACATGCTTGTCCAACTGGCTGCCAGCGATTCGGTTGTCGAGAACGGTTGCCGCAGATTCGAAAGGCTTGAAACAGTCAATGACATCGCTTTTCCCACCAAAAACTGCACTGGTATCGTTCGCATTGCAATTACCAACACGAAAAAATGAAATAAAATATTTATGTCCGTGAAATAAATCTTTGGCACTATTCCAAGTTCTCAACATCGTAAAAAAAAATTACTTTGTCGACCAAAATGTTTAGGGGTACGCATCCCCCAGCGTTCTCCCAGAAAAACTGCACCGGTTATTTCTAGATTATAAAACAGTTCACATATCTCTTTTATGTAAGTAATCATTAATTTACATAAAAACGATACGTTAAATGTTATATAATCTACAAATAAAATATATCAAAACGAAACTTTATCATTCCAGATGCCATTGACTATGCCTTAAAGTGAAAAAGGTGGAACGCTTCTGGGAGAAATAAAATACAGTGCAGCAAGAAAAGGAGGTTTTTATTTACAAAACAAATAAACCAAGTTTGATTTTTAAATGAGAAATCCTCTACGTATTATTTCTTTATAAGCCTATTAGCTGACAAACCCTGAGTTACCTGGTGTTTATTTACTCCAGTCTTCCATTAGTCCGTCTCCTCCTTCCTCTCTCTCTCTCTCTCTCTCTCTCTCTCTCTCTCTCTCTCTGTCCGCCTCCTCCACCGTCCACTCACTCTCCATCTCCCCCTCTCGTCTCTCTATCTCCACCTCCTCCTCTCAGTTCTCTCTGTCCGCTTCCACCTCTTTCCTTTCGCTGTACATTTCCTCCTACATCTCTGTCTGTTCATCTCCTCTTTCCCCCATCTCTGTGCCTGTCTTTTTGTCCCCTTGTTTCTCTCCATCTCCTCTTCTTTCCTTCCTCTGTCTATCTGCTCCTTTCCCCTCTCTGTCAATTTCCCTCTCCTCTATGTCTGTCTATCTCCTCGTCCTTCTTTCTCTGTCTACGTTATCGCGTGCTTGTACACATATTTCAACTAAATGTCTTTTTCCAAAGCTGTTTCACAGAGGAAGACTGGACTGTATGTAGTTCCTTCTCTAGATTTTCGCACAGATGACAAAATGGTAGATATCGAAATAGACGACAGAGCGATAGAGAAACAATTAAAATCGCTCAAAAGGGGATACCAGTTCGATTTTACACAGAGTACACGAAGGAACTTGCCCCCCCCTCCCCCTTCTTGCAGCGGTGTACCGTAGGTCTCTAGAAGAGCGTAGCGTTCCAAAGGATTGGAAAAGGGCACAGGTCATCCCCGTTTTCAAGAAGGGACGTCGAACAGATGTGCAGAACTATAGACCTATATCTCTGGCGTCTATCAGTTGTAGAGTTTTGGAACACGTATTATGCTCGAGTATAATGACTATTCTGGAGATTAGAAATCTACTCTGTAGGAATCAGCATGGGTTTCGAAAAAGACGGTCGTGTGAAACCCAGCTCGCGCTATTCGTCCACGAGACTCAGAGGGCCATAGACACGAGTTCTCAGGTAGATACCGTGTTTCTTGACTTCCGCAAGGCGTTCGATACAGTTCCCCACAGTTGTTTAATAAACAAAGTAAGAGCATATGGACTATCATACCAATTGTGTGATTGCATTGAAGAGTTCATAGATAACAGAACGCAGATTCTCATTCTCAATGGGGAGAAGTCTTCCGTAGTAAGAGTGATTTCAGGTGTGCCGCAGGGGAGTGTCGTAGGACCGTTGCTATTAACAATATACATAAATGACCTTGTGGATGACATCGGAAGTTCACTGAGGCTTTTTGCGGATGATGCTGTGGTATATCGAGAGGTTGTAACAATGGAAAATTGTACTGAAATGCAGGAGGATTTGCAGCGAATTGACGCATGGTGCAGGGAATGGCAATTGAATCTCAATGTAGACAAGTGTAATGTGCTGCGAATACATAGAAAGAAAGATCCCTTATCATTTAGCTACAATATATCAGGTCAGCAACTGGAAGCAGTTAATTCCATAAATTATCTGGGAGTACGCATTAGGAGTGATTTAAAATGGAATGATCATATAAAGTTGATCGTCGGTAAAGCAGATGCCAGACTGAGATTCATTGGAATAATCCTAAGGAAATGTAACCCGAAAACAAAGGAAGTAGGTTACAGTACGCATGTTCGCCCACTGCTTGAATACTGCTCACCGGTGTGGGATCTGTACCAGATAGGGTTGATAGAAGAGATAGAGAGAATCCAACGGAGATCAGCGCGCTTCGTTACAGGATCATTTAGTAATCGCGAAAGCGTTACGGAGATGATAGATAAACTCCAGTGGAAGACTCTGCAGGAGAGACGCTCAGTAGCTTGGTACGGGCTTTTGTTGAAGTTTCGAGAACATACCTTCACCGAGGAGTCAAGCAGTATATTGCTCCCTCCTACGTATATCTCGCGAAAAGACCATGAGGATAAAATCAGAGAGATTAGAGCCCAAACAGAGGCATAACGACAATCCTTCTTTCCACGAACAATACGAGACTCTAATAGAAGGGAGAACCGATAGAGGTACTCAAGGTACCCTCCGCAACACACCGTCAGGTGGCTTGCGGAGTATGGATGTAGATGTAGATGTAGATGCATGTCTAGCGAATTTCGTCACGAACTTTCTTTTTCACTCAGCTTAATGTTTATGACATCGTATCTGCTGAATCAATTCTGCGGGTACATTCAGTGATATACGTGCCTACTGTCTGCGAAATGTGTTGTTAATGGAGGAAATAGCAAACAGATAATAAATTAAAACCTCATGGATGTTTCGACAGTTTTCCTCGCATCTCAGTATTTGAAGTCATATCTCCTGAACTAGTATCGTACAGTGATATATTTTTCTAGGTAAATTCAGCGGCAAATTTAGTAGTAGTAGTAGTAGTAGTAGTAGTAGTAGAATATTCATCAAAAATGGTTCAAACGGCTCTGAGCATTATGGGATTTAACTGCTGTGGTCATCAGTCCCTTAGAACTTAGAACTACTTAAACCTAACTAACCTAAGGATATCACACACATCCATGCCCGAGGCAGGATTCGAACCTGCGACCGTAGCGGTCGCGCGGTACCAGACTGTAGCGCCTAGAACCGCTCGGCCACCCGGGCCGGCTTTATTCACCGTAGAACTCTTTTTACAAGGATATAGGACATGTCAAAGTATTTAAAAATTTAGATCAGTTTAAAATAAGCTAATTCGTATAGACATATATTTACAGACTTTAGTTAGAGACAATCATTAGATTTACTCTTGGTATAGAATATTTTTTTTACAAATAACTTATTAAATAATGTAATGCCACATTGTTCACTCATATCTCACTATCAGTCACTGCAAACACTATACACACATTGGTTCATATCACTTCACACACTACACACACACACACACACACACACGCGCGCGCACGCACGCACGCACGCACACTGATGATCTCTGGGCCATTTTCTGTACCACAGCTTCCCATATGGTATTCTGTTTGCGAAAAGTGTTTCGAGTAGTATTAGTAGTGACGAAGTAATAAATTTAAAGAGTCATTCAGTATTTATGGCGTCGTATCTTCTGCTCCGCCGTACACTGACGTAATTTTTCTGGTACATTCAGTGGTAAACGTGATTATTGTCTGTAAAACATACCACGAACGCAGTTAGTAGTAAAAGGTAAAAAATTAAAACGTCATGCTTCATGTAGCAGTTTTATTGCATCAACAGCGAAAATGTAGTAAGTGACAAACTTTTCTTCTTTCTTCATTTTGTAGGCGATGCCGGTGAGAAAAAGTTCCTTAAATGTTTAAAATTATGTATAAAGTTTATTTTGCAAAAGTCTGCGTGCTCTCATTCTCAGATACTGGATAACTTAAATACAGGCTACATTGCTTTTTCACCCCCACCCTCATCCTTTCATAGACGAGTGGTTCTTATCCCCACAGTGAATTTTTCGAGAAATGACATGTGTACTAACTTCGGTTGAAATCGGTCGAGTGGTTTACGAGGAGATGGTGAACATACATACATACATAGGTACATCCATTTTTATAATTTTTATGGATGCGTAATGCAGGAGTCGTTAGTTCTACTTACTTTCTATGGTTGCGCTACGATACTAATCATTGGTCTTTCCGCCACTTAATGACTACTTGACATTTGTTCCACGCTGCCTTCAGATTGCTCGTGTTTTATTATTCAGCTGGCATTTTCTTTAAAAAGTCTTGGAAAGAAGCACCTGGTAAGTTAGTAATAATTTCAAGTTTCTCTCACAAGCATACGAATACCATTTCTGGAGCTTTTGGCTCAAACATCGTAAGGCATCAGCATGTGATGATACCTTGTGAAACATTTGTCACAACGCTATTTATTTGACTTATAAGAATAGCTGTTACGCCTTCTTTGCGCCTAGACCTTTATTACTGTTATCAGTCAAATATTTTTCATCAATTTGCATTAGGTATCTTCAGCAGTTTTTATGTTTCCTACGCGTTATGTTTGTCCAGTTGACAGCAAATGAGATGCCTAATACAAACAATAATAAAAATTCAATTCCAAAAGACAGGTTGCACTCGTTCCTATCTGCACAACAACTAACAGCATTGAATTAGAAACTGAGGAAGTAGGCGGCAAATATTGACGATATACTTATCGAGACTGTAATTAGATTCCCTTGGTAGGTGATCTCTCACTAATGCTGGTACTAAACTCTTCCAGAATGTTATGGAACTTTATGTTGAACATGTTATGTATTAAAGACGGAAGGGTGCTGACTGATATTTGTAGCTTTGATTACCCGAGGTTTATAGCAATTATTTTAAACGATAAGGCAATTTCAAATTAGTTTCTCATATTACATATAAGGTAACCGATAAAATCGCAGTGCCCAGTGGGTGGAAGATGAAAGAAAAGTTGTTAACTAGTAAGAAAGGTGCCTGTAGTATGTTTATTAAAGGCAATAGCATCGCACATCAGTACTACCATAATCATGGCCATCCTTAAAAAAAGACTGTACCATCTGTAACATGAAGCAAAAATGAAATATATTAAAAAACAACTCAACTCCAACAAAGTAAAAGAACAGAAATTTCAGAAAAGGGGCCGTAAGATGTGCATCGAAAACTTGCAAAAAATATAAACGAAAGTAAAGCTGCTTCCTTAAAACAGTAAAAACACCTCACAGACGAAATATAGGTATCCACAATATACAGAATAGCCACAACGACAAGAGAAGCAGATAAAATGTAAGGACAACGGAGATAAAATGTATAGAAAACTATTTATCGCTATAATCAAGAATAGAAAACAAGACATATGAAAGTAAAACGACTGAGCAATCCCATTTCAAGTTCAGTTCCAGAACATGAGAAGAGTTGTGTTTCTCTGGCCTCCCGACGCACAGAATGAAGATCACACACGAGCAAGCAAACCAGTAGACATAAACATTTACGTAGAGCCAATAACAGCTGGAAAGCTAAATGAAGCTTTGTCAACATTACGACAGAAACTGACACAGGGTTCTGATGACATAAAGGCTGGCCTGTTTGAGCATGTGTCACTGAATCTCTTAATACCAACGCTGACCTTCTTAGGGTGGTATCGGTGGACTTGTGGAGGAACAGAAAGTATTAATAACGCTTAAAAATATTTTAAAACGGTTGCAAGTTGAGAATTGTAAACAGCACGTGCGTAGGCATACTGTGAACATCATGAGAAATCTGTTCGAGTTATTCCAGAGACATCTACCTTCCTCTCTCTCGCAAATTTTTATCATTTAGAAAATGCATTCAAAATGACTTCGATACGCATTTACCTTTTTCCATAATCATGTAGCAAGTAATACAAAAGCATAGATAATGCTATACCAGCATCCAAAGACACTTGTGAACTCATTAGCGCAAAAAAGGACACCTGTACTTGGGTATATTCTGAGCGAATCTCTCAGTACGTATTTAAGTGCGATTTGACAAAGGCTTTAAACGTTCCTGCTGCAGCATCATGGCGGATGGCTTGCCGACAACATAGGCCCACAGGTATTCTAATGTGACAGCTCACGAGAAAGCAGGAGAAAAGACAGTGTTGCTTCAAATGGTTCAAATGGCTCTCAGCACTATGGGACTCAACATCTTAGGTCATAAGTCCCCTAGAACTTAGAACTACTTAAACCTAACTAACCTAAGGACAGCACACACACCCATGCCCGAGGCAGGATGCGAACCTGCGACCGTAGCAGTCCCGCGGTTCCGGACTGCAGCGCCAGAACCGCTAGACCACCGCGGCCGGCAACAGTGTTGGTATAAGTCGTCTTTCGAAAAACTGTCTAAGAGTCCTCCCCATACCCCCCCCCCCTTTTTTTGGTTTAGCTGGATACAGTCCTGCTAACACATAAAGTGGAATGGGTTGAAAAATTGGCAGTACATTGGATTCTTCGATCGCATTCTTGGAATTGTTGGAGTGACGAATGCTATTCGAGTATGTAAGATATAAAACTGTTTCACCAAAGCGGTGAAGGTTTGTCTGCTCTGTTTCTATTCTATGTTTTGTGTCATTAATCTTACGGCCGGTTTTACGTGACATACCTCTATCTTCAGTCATGTAAGAACATCGACATCATCTCTGAGTAGCACTGATGCACAACACTCTCAATTATTTGTTGTATACAGTCCAGTCTCTGACCTCGAGTACAATTTTGGGCTCTTATGACTCCCTTTAGTACCATGGAAGGAAGGAAGACTAGGGTTTAAAATCTTGTCAACAATAAGCTTATTAATGATTGAGTACAGCCTCGGATTCTGGAAGTATAGGGACAGAAAATCGATCGTGTGTTCGAAATGAAACCACCTCGACAATCGCCTTAACCTGTTGAGGAAAATCACAGAAAACTTAAATAATACTTGTTGGGCAGAGTTTTTAATTACCTTCCTCCCGAATGTGAGTCCACTATCTGCTAATGACTACGGCACCTTGGTCCGTCAGGAACGAGTGGTAGTCGGAAGTCACAACTATAAAGTTGTCGAATAATTTTTGGACATTCACAGACAAAACGACGCAACTCACTGATAAAATGTAGCATCAAGTAGTATTTCTTTGCTAGATTTTAAGGGGAACAACGCTCCAACAACCTACGCTGTATTGTTGGGAGTTTACGGCAACAATGTACTGTCATATGCACTCTCATACTGCAACACTATAATGAGGGTTTAGTGCCTCCTATTAAAATTAAACGCTGTTTAAATGAATTTTCCCGCACAAGGGTTGTCGCGTGTCACGCCATCACTAGCGAGGGATGACAATTGTAACATTACCACACCAGTGCTGCAGAAGCGCTTGTTGAAAATGCAGTCTCCCGGTTTGGTCACACTTCTACGCACTTGGATGCAATACAACACTATCACAGCAGACAGGGGAATGAATGTTCGAAATATCGTCTGCCACTGTACTTGGGTACACAATGTGTCGTTTACAAATGAAATGGTGCGTCCGCACCTACTTATCATAACTGAATTATAGCCAAGTTTTTAACCTCGCGTGCCTTACATGTTGCCCCCCATTGGTTTTTTCTCCGTCGGTCACGAGCCCTAACACTTGTGCCATAAACAGTGCATAATCGTGTGACAAGTGAGTAGGTTTATGCTAAGTGTCGCCAGGCTTGTTCATTAAAAGGTGACTGATTGCGATCTAGACCTTTATAATTTATCCCAAAGATCAAATACTAAGCATAATAAGAATATTAAAACGTTAGGGTGCCACTAAATTTTGTTTTATTTCACCAGTCGCAAAATTATTAAAACGATATGAGCCAGTCCGTCGTTAATTCATAACAAGATTCCCGGTCATTATTCATTAGTTCCCAAGCACCGCAAAACGCCAAAGTCACAAAATTGCTTCACGCGATCTTGGAATTAACATGAGATAGTTTCCGGGCCGACGTCAACAATCAATTCCGTCTACATGCGGAGTTGCACTTCACACACTAGTTAGCGTATTGCCACCTCGAAAAGCGAAGACTGCCTTGAATTAACACAACATTGCACAATTACGTCATCCGAGGCTATTTTTCACCAAACCGTTGCCTCTTTATATGGAATCAGGTTTTATATACAGATTCACGTACTGCCTCCTGCAAAATCGATCGTGAGCTCTCAGGGTGCACTTGTGATTTTGGTCCATCCTTACCAACAATAAGCATTGTCGATAATTAAAATCTGTAAATAGCGTTTGCCGGCCACTGTGGCCCAGTGGTTCTGCGCGCATCAGTCCAGAACCGCGCGACTCCTACGGTCGCAGGTTCGAATCCTGCTTCGGGCATGGATGTGTGTGATGTTCTTAGGTTAGTTAGGTTTAAGTAGTTCTAAGTTCTAGGGGACTGATGACCTCAGATGTTGAGTCCCATAGTGCTCAGAGCCATTTGAACCATTTTGAACAAGCACGCATACTACTTCATTGCAGCATCAAATTTTGCCTCACTCCAGCTACTCTACTGATGTAGCACCCAGCGACATCTTCTTCTTTGCACTGCTTGCCGAGTATTTCCAGGACGACGGCGAGTTATTTTCGAGGTAAAACGATGCCTGAACAGCCAGACTGTATACTTTTACAGCCAAATTCTCCATCTAGTCAGCCGTCGTTGGAAAAAAGTGTCGCACTGAAGGAAGAATATGTAAACAGTAAACAAGCTTACAGGAATTCGGATCTACCTGCTATGTAGACAACTGTTGTGTATAAACGCACAAGAATGTATTGGCACCGTCCCGCATCATCACTGTGTACTTTAATTCAGTTCTTGTACCACACATTATTAGGTTCTTTAGAACCCTCTTTACATTATTGTTGTACAAAAGAATAACGCAAAGAAATTTCTACAGAAACCAAAAGGGTTGAGATCTGGGATCAAACGACAGAGCGGACCAGGTTATAATTGTGGAAAGGGGCCAAAGTCAGTTACTGTCAGTTGCACAAAACACACTATTTTATTTTCCTAAAAACACTTAATCACACATGCCCTTAAAAGGATTCAAAACAATATGGCTGAAAGCCCGAACACAAGTTATTAAAATTGCTTTAAGGAATACACGCGGCTAAAGGCCTTTTTTAAATAAATAATAATAAAAAAATTACGTAAATACTCGCCTGAAGGCCGCACACTGGACATAGAGTAAAACTTTCTTAAAAATTAAATTGTAACCTCCCCACAAAAATATTAATTAAAATGAACCATGAACCAAGTGTAACCTCCCACGGAAATAATAATTAAATGAATTTTTAATATTGTAACCTCTGAACAAAATTAGTTCCCATTCATAATCTCTGTGCAGAAATGCATTCACATTTAATGTACCCACAAAATTCTTTTCTCATTTAATGTTAAGTTCGAAACAGAAAAATTCCTAAACCCAAAAATAATAAAAAAAATTAAGTAACCTGGTAAATTTTATGACGACAGCAGCGCTGCGCCTCGGCCCTGTATTCTGAATAAAAAAGCAAAAAAATTCTTACCTCAATAAAAACTGCGAATATATCTGCTCTTACATAAAAATTTTCGGCACAGCTCCGTGCAATGCTGGCCTATGCTTTGTGATTCATGAAAGGAATTATCATGCATTGGAAAAAATCTTTAAATTGAAATGAATGCTTTTTTTTTAAAAAATTACTTTATACTATAAAAATTATTATTGGGGCATTTTCAGAAGAAATTGGATGACAGTTAACATACATTACTAGATATGCGCAAGGCTGCTTCTTTACCTTCTACAATAACACTCATCCTCCAGAGTCCCGACCAGAGCAGACTGCCGACACGCGCAGACACGCGCCGACTACCGCAGACAACTCACGCAGACTACTGTCGACTACTGCATACTAGCACAGACTACCCAAGACTAATGCCGACTAGCGACAAGCAACAACTAACTACATACTGCTCTCTGGTCAGAGACTCTCCTAAGTCTTGCCTGTTGCAGGCAGCGCATATAGCGCATACCTCTTACAAAATAAAGAATCTTCAGAATTTTAACTGAAGGCGGCTGAAGACCTAATCTTAAAAAATATATTTCACGTAAAAGCTTGGCTGAAGGCCATATACTGAACATGGAACAACTCAAGGCTTTGGCCTGGATAACAAAGATTTCAAATGGAGCCCTAATATCCATTTCAAAATTAGTTTTAGGCAAATTAATCTTGAAAGCTTAGTTTAAGTCGGCTGAACGGCTTATTTTAAAATCAAACCAACTAAATTAATAGGCGGCTGAAGGCCTCGCACAGTACTTGAGACAAAAATCACAATCTAAAAACAACAGAATAGTGGTGCTCAGAAGTGTTCCAAGAGTCGGCCTGAGGAGGTAACTCTAACGTAAGTTTAGGTGAGACAGGCAGCCAAGAATAAGACTAAATAATCGGAGGTGAGACAGGCAGCCTAGAATAAGACTAAATAATCGGAGGTGAGACAGGCAGCCTAGAATAAGACTAAATAATCGGAGGTGAGACAGGCAGCCTAGAATAAGACTAAATAATCGGAGGTGAGAAAGGCAGCCAAGAATAAGACTAAATAATCGGAGGTGAGACAGGCAGCCTAGAATAAGACTAAATAATCGGAGGTGAGACAGGCAGCCTAGAATAAGACTAAATAATCGGAGGTGAGACAGGCAGCCTAGAATAAGACTAAATAATCGGAGGTGAGACAGGCAGCCTAGAATAAGACTAAATAATCGGAGGTGAGACAGGCAGCCAAGAATAAGACTAAATAATCGGAGGTGAGACAGGCAGCCTAGAATAAGACTAAATAATCGGAGGTGAGACAGGCAGCCTAGAATAAGACTAAATAATCGGAGGTGAGACAGGCAGCCTAGAATAAGACTAAATTATCGGAGGTGAGACAGGCAGCCAAGAATAAGACTAAATAATCGGAGGTGAGACAGGCAGCCTAGAATAAGACTAAATAATCGGAGGTGAGACAGGCAGCCTATAATAAGACTAAATAATCGGAGGTGAGACAGGCAGCCAAGAATAAGACTAAATAATCGGAGGTGAGACAGGCAGCCTAGAATAAGACTAAATAATCGGAGGTGAGACAGGCAGCCTAGAATAAGACTAAATAATCGGAGGTGAGACAGGCAGCCTAGAATAAGACTAAATAATCGGAGGTGAGACAGGCAGCCAAGAATAAGACTAAATAATCGGAGGTGAGACAGGCAGCCTAGAATAACACTAAATAATCGGAGGTGAGACAGGCAGCCTAGAATAAGACAAAATAATCGGAGGTGAGACAGGCAGCCTAGAATAAGACTAAATAATCGGAGGTGAGACAGGCAGCCAAGAATAATCCTAAATAATCGGAGGTGAGACAGGCAGCCTAGAATAAGACTAAATAATCGGAGGTGAGACAGGCAGCCAAGAATAAGACTAAATAATTGGAGGTGAGACAGGCAGCCTAGAATAAGACTAAATAATCGGAGGTGAGACAGGCAGCCAAGAATAAGACTAAATAATCGGAGGTGAGACAGGCAGCCTAGAATAAGACTAAATAATCGGAGGTGAGACAGGTAGCCTAGAATAAGACTAAATAATCGGAGGTGAGACAGGCAGCCAAGAATAAGACTAAATAATCGGAGGTGAGACAGGCAGCCTAGAATAAGACTAAATAATCGGAGGTGAGACAGGCAGACTAGAATAAGACTAAATAACCGGAGGTGAGACAGGCAGCCTAGAATAAGACTAAATAATCGGAGGTGAGACAGGCAGCCAAGAATAAGACTAAATAATCGGAGGTGAGACAGGCAGCCTAGAATAAGACTAAATAATCGGAGGTGAGACAGGCAGCCTAGTATAAGACTAAATAATCGGAGGTGAGACAGGCAGCCAAGAATAAGACTAAATAATCGGAGGTGAGACAGGCAGCCTAGAATAAGACTAAATAATGGGAGGTGAGACAGGCAGCCAAGAATAAGACTAAATAATCGGAGGTGAGACAGGCAGCCTAGAATAAGACTAAATAATCGGAGGTGAGACAGGCAGCCAAGAATAAGACTAAATAATCGGAGGTGAGACAGGCAGCCAAGAATAAGACTAAATAATCGGAGGTGAGACAGGTAGCCTAGAATAAGACTAAATAATCGGAGGTGAGACAGGCAGCCAAGAATAAGACTAAATAATCGGAGGTGAGACAGGCAGCCTAGAATAAGACTAAATAATCGGAGGTGAGACAGGCAGCCTAGAATAAGACTAAATAACCGGAGGTGAGACAGGCAGCCTAGAATAAGACTAAATAATCGGAGGTGAGACAGGCAGCCAAGAATAAGACTAAATAATCGGAGGTGAGACAGGCAGCCTAGAATAAGACTAAATAATCGGAGGTGAGACAGGCAGCCTAGAATAAGACTAAATAATCGGAGGTGAGACAGGCAGCCAAGAATAAGACTAAATAATCGGAGGTGAGACAGGTAGCCTAGAATAAGACTAAATAATCGGAGGTGAGACAGGCAGCCTAGAATAAGACTAAATAATCGAAGGTGAGACAGGCAGCCTAGAATAAGACTAAATAATCGGAGGTGAGACAGGCAGCCAAGAATAAGACTAAATAATCGGAGGTGAGACAGGCAGCCTTGGAAAAGGCTAAATAATCGGAGGTGAGACAGGCAGCCTAGAATAAGACTAAATAATCGGAGGAGAGACAGGCAGCCTAGAATAAGACTAAATAATCGGAGGTGAGACAGGCAGCCAAGAATAAGACTAAATAATCGGAGGTGAGACAGGCAGCCTAGAATAAGACTAAATAATCGGAGGTGAGACAGGCAGCCTAGAATAAGACTAAATAATCGGAGGTGAGACAGGCAGCCAAGAATAAGACTAAATAATCGGAGGTGAGACAGGCAGCCTAGAATAAGACTAAATAATCGGAGGTGAGACAGGCAGCCTAGAATAAGACTAAATAATCGGAGGTGAGACAGGCAGCCAAGAATAAGACTAAATAATCGGAGGTGAGACAGGCAGCCTAGAATAAGACTAAATAATCGGAGGTGAGACAGGCAGCCTAGAATAAGACTAAATAATCGGAGGTGAGACAGGCAGCCTAGAATAAGACTAAATAATCGGAGGTGAGACAGGCAGCCAAGAATAAGACTAAATAATCGGAGGTGAGACAGGCAGCCAAGAATAAGACTAAAAAATCGGAGGTGAGACAGGCAGCCTAGAATAAGACTAAATAATCGGAGGTGAGACAGGCAGCCTAGAATAAGACTAAATAATCGGAGGTGAGACAGGCAGCCAAGAATAAGACTAAATAATCGGAGGTGAGACAGGCAGCCTAGAATAAGACTAAATAATCGGAGGTGAGACAGGCAGCCTAGAATAAGACTAAATAATCGGAGGTGAGACAGGCAGCCAAGAATAAGACTAAATAATCGGAGGTGAGACAGGCAGCCTAGAATAAGACTAAATAATCGGAGGTGAGACAGGCAGCCTAGAATAAGACTAAATAATCGGAGGTGAGACAGGCAGCCTGGAATAAGACTAAATAATCGGAGGTGAGACAGGCAGCCTAGAATAAGACTAAATAATCGGAGGTGAGACAGGCAGCCTAGAATAAGACTAAATAATCGGAGGTGAGACAGGCAGCCTAGAATAAGACTAAATAATCGGAGGTGAGACAGGCAGCCTAGAATAAGCCTAAATAATCGGAGGTGAGACAGGCAGCCAAGAATAAGACTAAATAATCGGAGGTGAGACAGGCAGCCAAGAATAAGACTAAGTAATCGGATGGCAACCCGACCCAGGGACGGCTGAAGGACCGACTAACAACCTAATTAATTTCCTTCCGCCGACCAACGGCACTACAACGGAGAATATCAGCCATGACGAAGATACCAGCAGCACTACGTCTTCAAAATTGGCGTCTAAAAACAGCCAAGGCACAACATCCACTCTAAAATATGAACAACACCTTAGGCTGTCGAACTACACGCAGTGCCGGACAGCATCAACACGGCGAGGAAACATACACGCTTGCTGCTCTGTCGCAACAGACCGACTGCCTACTCCAGTACGCAAACAGCATTCATAACTGCTCAGTGGAAATCACACAAGTTACATACAGTTCCATGTAGACACTTGCACCAAGAACTCCGAAAACCCTAAAACCAATCACAGTGGAACAACAAGGACGAATCACAAGTAGACACACACAGAGTTTCCATAGAGTCCGATGAGACGACCGACCGAACGACCAACCAACGGTCGTCCCCGCTCAAGCCTCTTCTGTTGGACAGTGCATGTGTGTCGCCAGTGGTAGGGCGAGTACTGGCTGTGCAGACCTCACTGCTGCTCCCTCCCAACTCCACTCCTGACTAACGACGAACCGGAAATGCTAGCGGTCGCTTCAAAGATAATACGACAGTGCTCTTATCGATACGCACTGCTCTTGCCACTCACGGGCAGGCAAACCAGCAACTTAGCGACGCCAGTAAATCGAATAAGTAACGAGGCGACAGTTCCGTAAAGATAAGCTGTCAAGCAAGAAACGCAATGAGCACAAGCCGCGCACGGCTCAAGGGTAAAGTTCCTACACTTCAGGTGGTTGCCTAATTCCGGGTAGCTGAATACCTACCTTTCTTTGTGTTGCACTCCATAGCTCGCTCCGGGAAGCAGTATTCACATGAGACAGTGGTTTGAAGCATGCTCTTTCTTACTTTAGTGACAAAACGTACCGGCCACAGTTACTTAGGGGTAGGCTGTGCCAAAATGGAGGTAAGATTTGGTCCGTAATAGCGGGTACAATAGGTTTCATTGTCTCGGGTACCGGAACTTTGGCATGTTTGTACAAACAGATGTTCAGAGTTTTCCTCCAGACAACACCGTTTCAATGTTTGAGAGACAAAGACGTTGAGCCATTGATGCACTGGGCATACTTCGGAGCTGCAACAATGCAAGTGCATGCAAATTGTTTCAAAAAATGTGAGATTTATCCTCGTGACTCCACGGTTTCTTCGTCTATGTATTTTCCTCCTCAGCAGTGTGCAGCAAATGCGGATAAGGCCTCAGAAGCCACAGCGGGGCCATTGTCGACTGCAGTTAATGGAATGCAGCAAACAGTGTTTTCTATTTTTGAAGCAAGCCCAGTTCATGAAGTTTCACCATCAAATTCAACATCTTCTTTTGAATTATCAGTCTTCCGACTGGTTTGATGCGGCCCGCCACAAATTCCGCTCCTGTGCCAACCTCTTCATCTCAAAGAAGCACATGCATCCTACGTCCTCAACTATTTGCTGGATGCATTCCAATCTCTGTCTTCCTCTACGATTTTACCCTCTACAGCTCCTTCTAGTTCCATGGAAGTCGTTCCCTGATGTCTTAACAGACGTTCTGCCATCCTGTCTCTTCTCCTTATCAGTGTTTTCCGTATATTCTTTTCCTCGCCAATTCTCTGGAGATCTTCGTACTACTTACCTCATCAGTCCACCTAATTTTCAACATTCTTCTGCAGCACCACATTTCAGATACTTCTTTCTATTCTCTTCTGTTCCGGTCTTCCCACAGTCCATGTTTCACTACCATACAATGCTGTCTCTAACCGCACATTCTCGGAAATTTCTTCCTCAACTTAATGGCAACGTTTGATACTAGTCCACTTTCTTGGCCAGGAATGCCCTTTTTTCCAGTGCTAGTCTGCTTCGTATGTCATCCTTGCTCCGTTCGTCATCGGTTATCTGCTATCTAGGTAGCAGAATTCCTTAACTTCATCTTAAAGTATTACTCATGGAAAGACAAGGAACGAAAGAAGCCCCCAGACTTAGTGGATATTCCTTGAGCGTGATAAATAATTTATTTTTTTCTCTGAGTAAATAAATGTGTAAAATGACTTGAAACTGTATGCAAGCGAAAGATTTAATTATATGTTAACAATATATCTTTTAAAAGCAATGACATGTAATTAATTTTTGCTCTCTATGAAACAAGAGAGCGCACTACCTTCTCTGGTCTTGAGTGAAAAGTGATGGTTACTCCCTCTCTCTCTTCTTAGCCGTCATAGCAGACGTATTTAATAAGTGTCGCTCATGTTTTTGTATTTTAACTGAATAACTACGGTGGACTTACGTTAAGTAGTGCAGAAATAATCAAAATTATATAAGGGAGTAAAACTATGACGAAAATTTATCTTTTTCATGTTTTATTCTGCAGAAGCAGGGCCTCCAGCTAAGCATTATATTAAATTATGGTGTTTCAGCGTCATGCAGTCAAAATTCATACTAATATTTTCAAAGATATAAATTATATTAAATCCGCAAGAGAAACGCCATACTCTACTTTATTACCGCCAATCCCGATGTTAAGTTTCTCGCTGCTTCCATTTCTACTACTTCTCATCACTTTCGTCTTTCTTGGATTTACTCTCAATCCATTTTCTGTCATCTTCAGACTGTTTATTCCAATCAGAGGATTCAGTGATTATTCTTCATTTTCAGTGAGGATAGCAGCGTCACCAGTGAACCTTATCACAGATAACCATTCACCGTGAATTTTAATTCCACTCTTGAACCTTCATTTTATTTCCGCCATTGTTTCTTCGATGTATAGATGTAGGGGCGAAAGACTACATCCCTGTCTTACACCCCTTTAATCCGAGCATTTCGTTCTTGGTCTTCCACTCTCATAATTCCCTCTTGGCTCTTGTACATGTTGTACGTTACCCGTCTCTCCCTATAGCTTACCGCTATTTGCCTCACAATTTCGAACATCTTACACCATTTGACATTGTCGAGCGCTTTTTCAAGGTTGAAAAATCCTATGAAAGTGTCTTCATTATTCTTTAGTCTTGTTTCCATTATCAACAGCAACGCCAGTATTGCCTCTCTGCTGCCTTTAGCTTTTCTAAAGCGAAACTGGTCGTCATCTAACACATCCTTAGTTTTCTTTTCCATTTCTCTATATGTTACTTTTGTCAGCAACTTGGATGCATGAGCTGATAAGCTAACTGTGCGATAATTCTCGCACTTTTCAGCTCTTGCAGTCTTTGAAATTGTGTGGATGAAATTTTTCTTATGTCAGACAGTATATTGCCAGACCCATACATTCTGCACACCAAAGTGAAAAGTCGTTTTGTTGCCAGTTCCCCTAATGATTTAAGAAATTCTGAGGAAATGTTATCTGTCCCTTCTGCCTTATTTGATTTGAAGTCTTCCAAAGCTCTTTTACACTCTAATTCTAATACTGAATACTCTATCTCTTCCAAATCGACTCCTGTTTCTTCTTCTATAACATCAGATCAATCTTCTCCCCTCGCCTTTGCATTTGACAGTGTAATGCATGTTGCATTCTTAATGTTACCATCCTTGCTTTTTATTTTGACTTTACTACGTGCTGAGACAGTCCTTCCAAATGGCTCTGAGCACTATGGGACTTAACATCCGTGGTCATCAGTCCCCTAGAACTTAGAACTACTTAAACCTAACTAACCTAAGGACATCACACACATCTATGCCCGAGGCAGGATTCGAACCTGCGACCGTAGCAGTCGCGCGGTTTCGGACCGCCGGCCGGCGACAGTCCTTCCAACAACTATTTCTTTTTCAATTTCTCCACATTTCTCATGTAGCCATTTTGTCTTAGCTTCCCTGCATTTGTTATTTGTTTCATTTCTACGAGATTTGTATTTCTATATTACTCAATTTCCGCGAACATTTTTGTACTGCCTACTTTCATCGATTAGCTGAAGTATTCCTTCTGTTACCCGTGATTTCTTCACACTTACCTTCTTTGTACCTATATTTTTCTTTCCAACTTCGGTGAGTACCGTTTTGAGAAATGACAATTCCTCTTCAACTGCACTGCCTACTGAGTTATTCCTTATTGCTGCATCTATAGCCTCAGAGAACTTCAAGCGTATTTCGTTATTTCCTTGTACTTCCGTATTCTACATCATCGTGTATTGATTTCTTATGACTAGTCTCTCAAATTTCAGACTGTTCTTCTTCACTACTAAATTGTGAGCTGAGTGTATATATGCTCCTGGTAATCCCTAACAATCCAGTAACGGATTTTGTAATCTCTCTCTGACCCTGATGTAATCTAACTGCAGTCTTCCCGTATCTATCGGCCTTTCTCAAGTACACCTCCTCCCCTTGTGATTCTTGAACAGAGTATTCGGTATTATTAGCTGAAATTTATTACAGAACTCTATTAGTCTGTCTCCTTTCTCATTCCTAGTACTGGACTATGTTCTACTATAGGGACAGATATTTCCATTAAATGCTGACAACCAGCATTAGCATGTAATCTTTGGCTTTAATTAAACTTTTGCTCCTTGAGCCAGTGTAGACGGGAAATTGTTTGCGTATGGGTATTAGAACGATATTTTTAAAAATATCAGGAATCCGACATATTGATATTTAAAAAGATATCATAATGCCGCTCGATATAGTGAAAAAGATTTCAATATAACACTGGTTTTAGAGCTGTATATTTAAGTATCGATTTATTATTAGCTGTTCTGTACATCAACGAGCTAGGAGCCTGCTTATCCCTGAAAGAAAAACGATGCATGAATACGGTAGGGGATAACCACTTTGCTAACTATGGTAACTGCAAGTAAGTGCACAATAAAATGTGTCCGATGGGTATGTCGTTCGGTTTCGTCACATATCGGATTTGTCCAAAATACTTCATCTCGACTTTCGTGTTTTATCATTTCTGCAAACTTCACCGACTTAGCAGTTGTAATGTCAAAAACTGCGTAATGAAGTTAAACTTTTCAGTTGCTGTCGGTAGCGCCAAGAGCGGATTACGTCGGCATTTCACCTCACACGTCTCTACCCACTGCAAAGACCAATCATGTCATATACATTTTTGTTCATCATTTTCAGAAACTGTTTTTGAATTTTTTTATTTTTTATTTTATTTTATTTATTTATTTATTTTTTAAATTATGGTAAGATCTTATGGGACCAAACTACTAAAGTCATCGGTCCTAAGCTTACACACTGCTTAATCTAACATACGCTAAGGACAACACACACACACACACACACACCCATGCCCGAGGGAGGACTCGAACCTCCGACGGGGTGAGCGGCGCGGACCGTGAAAAGACGCCTTGGCCCACGCGGCTACCCCGCGCAGCTGTTTTTGAAGAAAGTCGATGTGAAGAGAGAGCACACTAGTTTCCTTAAAAAAATTTAACGCAACAGATCTGCCGTTTCTTCACATTCGAAATCTTGGTAGTCTATTCACACTACCAGCCCCCAGTGGTACCGTACTTCTTTTTTGTGCCAGCTATACTTGCTCCACACAGTCAAAGAGAAATACTGGACGTGATGAAAGCCCAAAAAGTAATGAGGTTCCTTCACACAGTGAAAGTAAAGTTACGTTCTACTACAATTTCAAAAGCACAATTTAAAATATTTACCGAAAATTGCAAAGCAGAAAAAAAGGAATGAAATATAAGAATTAAATCTATCAGCACTCGATACTGGTATTTCGTAATCGATATATCTGTAAAAATGTCGCCAACATACAGGGTGATACAAAAAGAATACCACAACTTTAGGAATTTAAAACCCTGCAACGACAAAAGGCAGAGCTAAGCACTATCTGTCGGCGAATTAAGGGAGCTATAAAGTTTCATTTAGTTGTACATTTGTTCGCTTGAGGCGCTGTTGACTAGGCGTCAGCGTCAGTTGATGCTAAGATGGCGACCACTCAACAGAAAGCTTTTTGTGTTATTGAGTACGGCAGAAGTGAATCGACGACAGTTGTTCAGCGTGCATTTCGAACGAAGTATGGTGTTAAACCTCCTGATAGGTGGTGTATTAATCGTTGGTATACACAGTTTACAGAGAATGGGTGTTTGTGCAAAGGGAAAAGTTCTGGACGGCCGAGAACGAGTGATGAAAATGTAGCACGCATCCAGCAAGCAGTTGTTCGCAGCCCAGGAAAATCGACTCGCAGAGCTAGCAGAGAGCTGCAAATTCCACAATCAACTGTATGGAGAGTCCTACGAAAAAGGTTAGTTATGAAACCTTATCGTCTGAAATTGGTTCAAGCACTGTCTGCAGCTGATAAGATTAAAAGAATCGATTTCTGTGATTTTATCCTTGCTCAAATGGAAACAGATGAATCTTTCGTTTCAAAGATGGTGTTTAGAGATGAAGCAACTTTCCACACTAACAGGAAAGTCAACCGTCACAATGTCTGTATATGGGGCACTGAGAATCCGCGGGAAACAACTCGGTATGAACGTGACTCGCCTAAGGTGAACGTTTTCTGTGCCATTTCAGCCAATAAAGTTTTTGGTCCCTTTTTCTTCGAAGGTGCTACTGTAACTGGACTACAGTATCTGGAGATGTTAGAGAATTGGCTGTTCCCTCAGCTCGAACAAGAAGCACAACAATTCATATTTCAGCAGGATGGAGCGCCACCACATAGGCACTTATCTGTCCGTAACTACCTGAACGTCAACTACCCGAGGCGATGGATCGGCCGCCAGGCAGCCCGTGACAGAGCACTTCATCACTGGCCTCCAAGAAGCCCTGATCTTACCCGCTGCGATTTTTTCTTATAGGGGTATGTTAAGGATATGGTGTTTCGGCCACCTCTCCCAGCCACCATTGATGATTTGAAACGAGAAATAACAGCAGCTATCCAAACTGTGACGCCTGATATGCTACAGAGAGTGTGGAACGAGTTGGAGTATCGGGTTGATATTGCTCGAGTGTCTGGAGGGGGCCATATTGAACATCTCTGAACTTGTTTTTGAGTGAAAAAAAAACCTTTTTAAATACTCTTTGTAATGATGTACAACAGAAGGTTATATTATGTTTCTTTCATTAAATACACATTTTTAAAGTTGTGGTATTCTTTTTAAATCACCCTGTATATATTGACTGTTTTTTAAAACTACCGATATATCGATATTTTATTAACGCGCTATTCGGTTTCCAACAATCTAACAATGATGTTCAGACTATAAGCTGCAGCACTGGCTTTGTCAGCAGCGTCTAGTGTCACGATTTGCCGTTAGGCGTCGCCATTGGTACGGCAACGTCGGGTTGAAACACTGCGTCGTTGTGCATTACGACTGGAGACAGTCAACGTGGGTCTGGATAAGGACAGCCAGCAGGGCGTTACTCATAAAGCAGTTTTATCGAAACAATAGCAGTAATGTTGCTGCTCTTCGCGAGTGTCGATACATTAAAGGAATTCGGAGAGGTCCACTTTCCGCAACGAGGTTGGAGAACATGATTCGGAAGTTGGAATTATCTGTCGATTTGGGAAGTGCTCTTAGGAGACGCCGACGGCCAATTGCTCCGTTAATTGTTAAAGAAGTTGCTGTTGCCGTGGCTGATAACGCTGCACACATCGTGCGATCTTTACGCAATGCATGAGCTGTGTGACGACAGCTAAATATTCCTTCGTCCACCGTACGGAAGTGCTACGAACGGTTGTGAAACGGTATCTCTAACGCGGTTGCAGGCTGTCGTGGATGCACAATGAGCGACGTTTGGAACTTGGACCGAAATATATTATACAATTGATAGAAGTCACACTGTAGTGATAAATGTGATCCCCCCATGTTGTTGTTGTGGTCTTCAGTCCTGAGACTGGTTTGATGCAGCTCTCCATGCTACTCTATCCTGTGCAAGCTTCTTCATCTCCCAGTACCTACTGCAACCTACATCCTTCTGAATCTGCTTAGTGTATTCATCTCTTGGTCTCCCTCTACGATTTTTACCCTCCACGCTGCCCTCCAATGCTAAATTTGTGATCCCTTGATGCCACAAAACATGTCCTACCAACCGATCCCTTCTTTTAGTCAAGTTGTGCCACAAACTTCTCTTCTCCCCAATCCTATTCAATACCTCCTCATTAGTTACATGATCTACCCACCTTATCTTCAGCATTCTTCTGCAGCACCACATTTCAAAAGCTTCTATTCTCTTCTTGTCCAAACTGGTTATTGTCCATGTTTCACTTCCATACATGGCTACACTCCATACAAATACTTTCAGAAACGACTTCCTGACACTTAAATCTATACTCGACATTAACAAATTTCTCTTCTTCAGAAACGATTTCCTTGCCATAGCCAGTCTACATTTTATATCCTCTCTACTTCGACCATCATCAGTTATTTTGCTCCCTAAATAGCAAACCTCATTTACTACTTTAAGTGTCATTTCCTAATCTAATCCCCTTAGCATCACCCGATTTAATTTGACTACATTCCAGACTTATGACCACAGCAGTTGAGTCCCCTAGTGCTCAGAGCCATTTGAACTACATTCCATTATCCTCGTTTTGCTTTTGTTGATGTTCATCTTATATCCTCCTTTCAAGACACTGTCCATTCCGTTCAACTGCTCTTCCAAGTTCTTTGCTGTCTCTGACAGAATTACAATGTCATCGGCGAACCTCAATGTTTTTACTTCTTCTCCATGAATTTTAATACCTACTCCGAATTTTTTCTTTTGTTTCCTTTACTGCTTGGTCAATATACAGATTGAATAACATCGGGGAGAGGCTACAACCCTGTCTCACTCCTTTCCCAACCACTCCTTCCCTTTCATGCCCCTCGACTCTTATAACTGCCATCTGGTTTCTGTACAAATTGTAAATAGCCTTTCGCTCCCTGTATTTTACCCCTGCCACCTTCAGAACTTGAAAGAGAGTATTCCAGTTAACGTTGTCAAAAGCTTCCTCTAAGTCTACAAATGCTCGAAACGTAGGTTTGTCTTTTCTTAACCTTTCTTCTAAGATAAGTCGTAAGGTTAGTATTGCCTCACGTGTTCCAACATTTCTACGGAATCCAAACTATTCTTCCCCGAGGTCAGCTTCTACCAGTTTTTCCATTCGTCTGTAAAGAATTCGCGTTAGTATTTTGCAGATGTGACTTATTAAACTGATAGTTCTGTAATTTTCACATATGTCAACACCTCCTTTCTTTGGGATTGGAATTATTATATTCTTCTTGAAGTCTGTGGGTATTGCGCCTGTCTCATGCTCACCAGATCGTAGAGTTTTGTCATGACTGGCTCTCCCAAGGCCATCAGTAGTTCTAATGGAATGTTGTCTACTCCCGGGGCCTTGTTTCGACTCAGGTCTTTCAGTGCTCTGTCAAACTCTTCACGCAGTACCTTATCTCCCATTTCATCTTCATCTACACCCTCTTCCAATTCCATAATATTGTCCTCAAGTACATCGCCCTTGTATAAACCCTCTATATACTCCTTCCACCTTTCTGCCTTCCCTTCTTTGCTTAGAACTGGGTTTCCATCTGAGCTCTTGATATTCATACAAGTGGTTCTCTTTTCTCCAAAGGTCTCTTTAATTTTCCTATAGGCAGTATCTATCTTACCCCTCGTGAGATAAGCCTCTACATCCTTACATTTGTCCTCTAGCCATCCCTGCTTAGCCATTTTGCACTTTCTGTCGATCTCATTTTTGAGACGTTTGTATTCCTTTTTGCCTGCTTCATTTACTGCATTTTTATATTTTCTCCTTTCATCAATTAAATTCAATATTTCTTCTGTTACCCAAGGATTTCTATTAGCCCTCGTCTTTTTACCTACTTGATCCTCTGCTGCCTTCACTACTTCATCCCTCAGAGTTACCCATTCTTCTTCTACTGTATTTCTTTCCCCCATTCCTGTCAATTGTTCCCTTATGCTCTCCCTGAAACTCTCTAGAACCTCTGGTTCTTTCAGTTTATCCAGGTCCCATCTCCTTAATTTCCGACCTTTTTGCAATTTCTTCCGTTTCAATCTGCAGTTCATAACCAATATATTGTGGTCAGAATCCACATCTGCCCCTTGGAAATGTCTTACAATTTGAAACCTGGTTCCTAAATCTCTGTCTTACCATTATATAATCTATCTGATACCTTTTAGTATCTCCAGGATTCTTCCAGGTATACAACCTTCTTTTATGATTCTTGAACCAAGTGTTAGCTATGATTAAGTTATGCTCTGTGCAAAATTCTACAAGGCGGCTTCCTCTTTCATTTCTTCCCCCCAATCCATATTCACTTACTATGTTTCCTTCTCTCCCTCTCCCTACTGACGAATTCCAGTCACCCATGACTATTAAATTTTCGTCTCCCATCACTACCTGAATAATTTCTTTTATCTCGTCATACATTTCATCAATTTCTTCATCATCTGCAGAGCTAGTTGGCATATAAACTTGTACTACTGTAGTAGGCATGGGCTTTGTGTCTATCTTGGCCACAATAATGCGTTCACTAGGCTGTTTGTAGTAGCTAACCCGCACTCCTATTTTTTTTATTCATTATTAAACCTACTCCTGCATTACCCCTATTTGATTTTGTATTTATAACCCTGTAATCACCTGACCAAAAGTCTTGTTGCTCCTGCCACCGAACTTCACTAATTCCCACTATATCTAACCTTAACCTATCTATTTCCCTTTTTAAATTTTCTAACCTACCTGCCCGATTAAGGGATCTGACATTCCACGCTCCGATCCGTAGAACGCCAGTTTTCTTTCTCCTGATAACGACGTCCTCTAGAGTAGTCCCCTCCCGGAGATCCGAATGGGGGACTATTTTACCTCCGGAATACTTTACCCAAGAGAACGCCATCATCATTTAATCATACAGTAAAGCTGCATGTCCTCGGGAAAAATTACGGCTGTAGTTTCCCCTTGCTTTCAGCCGTTCGCAGTACCAGCACAGCAAGGCTGTTTTGGTTAATGTTACAAGGCCAGATCAGTCAATCATCCAGACTGTTGCCCCTGCAACTACTGAAAAGGCTGCTGCCCCTCTTCAGGAACCACATGTTTGTCTGGCCTCTCAACAGATACCCGTCCGTTGTGGTTGCACCTACGGTACCGCCATCTGTATCGCTGAGGCACGCAAGCCTCCCCACCAACCTCAAGGTCCATGGTTCATGGTCATTAAAATCTGTTTCTTTCAATGGTTTCTTCGCAATTTCTCTTCCGCGTGTGCTTTTGAAGTAAGCTGAGCCGTGCTCACTCCCAACTATGGGTTTTCGTGAACTTCGCTGCCTCTCTGTGTTTGGTTTCCCGCCCTTCTCGCAGTCACGTCGTGGTTCTTCTTCCTTCCACGTGTGGCAGCAGTGATGTGAATCGATATTTGCGCCGTGTACCATCTTTGGTTTGGTGCATATAGTTTCCGGCAAGAGGGCCTGGAGTGAGTCGGTCGGTTGTTGCGGGCGAGGGAAGTTATCTCCGAACGGTGCAGTCGGCTGGGGCCGCTGGCAGGGTTTCTCGGTGAGCAACACCGAGAGGTTCTACTGCTGAGATTTAGCCGCCATGCGGTGCAATTAACTATTTTGAAACCTTGAAAGTCTCTTCGGGTTTGCTGCCGGATCCTAAAGTCAGTTTGACTCGATATTTTGGTCTACTACGATTTGAGTGCACCAGTGGAATTTTCTGCCTAGTGGCCGTTAGTGTTCTGGTTACCTGCCCTGGGCACTGACGTAAACTCAGGCAGTGTTCCTTCCTCACCTATTGTAGCTGTCCAACATGGTGTGTAGTTTTGACAGCTAATACATACTCCATTGTGGATTATTACGTTTGTAACATTACCGGTTTGAGTTCTCATGTACTGATTGGCGGGAAGCAAGTCGTTGTGTCGGTCGGTCCATGGCTGTCCCCTGGTTGGGTTCTGATGGATCAAGTATAGTTAGGCTCACCACTTGTCTCACCTAAGTGAATGAGGGCAGACCGAACTCCCTGGAGGCCTTCTGAGTTACACCGGTGTTTTATGATCTGTTGTCAGATATTTTAAATTTTAGGCTCATGGTTATTTGTTTTGTTTCTTAAAATTTTGCAAAATTAATTTTAAAATTAATTTTTCTAGCTTACACACTGCAGCCTTCTGCCTTTAAAGATTATGGTAATATTTTTTAAAAAAATTTGAAGTTAATTGTGGCCCTCAGCCATTGGTATTGCACCTTGCATATGTTGCTTCATACAATTATTTTATTGCTGTCTTAATTGGATTTTTATCTTGTTCACTTATAAGATTTCTTGTTGTTAAATATGCTGGCCTTCTGCCTTTAAAGGTTATATTCTGAAGTTTTGAAATTTAAATGTAGCCCTCATCCATTCGTGTGGAACCTTGCATACGTTGCTTTTGGGTTTTAAAACATTTTATTGCTACCTCAATTGAATTTTTCATTTTTTTAAAGATTTCTTGTTGGCCTTCTGCCTTTAAAGGTCTATGCTAATATATTCTAAAATTTTTGAATTTAATTGTAGCCCTCAGCCATTTGTATTGCACCTTGCGTATGTTGTTTTTTGAATTATTGTTATCTTAATTGAATTTTTATCTTGTTTAGATTTCTTGTTCGAGGCCTTCAGCCGTGAAAGATTTGCATTCGGTAAATATTCGGTTATGTGCCGCCTTGGTTGTAAAGGTTATTAAATTACAATAAATGACAATCAGAAGCAGAAACTGACCTCAACCCTTGGCCCTTTCCACAATCGTACTACCTGTTCTGCCCAGCGGGTTTAGCGGGTGTATCAAAAGCTTTCTACATTTTGCACGACGCGTTTCGGGAAATGATTCCCATATTGAACTAAATTTTTCTCTGTGTACTATGCCATTTTTTCGTACACATTATTTCTGGTGTGTTCACTTTACTGCAAACACATAAAAGACGAGCAAATTTTAGTTGATTAGCGATCTTTATATATAGCTAGAGGTGAAATTTGGAAGAATTTGTACTTGCAGTTATCTTATGGTCCATTGCTGCCGAGTCTCACACATGTTAAACATCACACGCAATTTTCTGTGCGCAGTACATACATACCGCGAATAACAAACTTTCATATACAATACTTCCAAAGATGTTTTTAGATGTAGTCAAAAGAGATAATGTTAGAGTTTCTCCACAGAGTACGATATGCATTTATACAGAGAATATTTTTCATAATTTACTGATATGTATTATAATGGTTCTTGAAATCCCTGGTCTAGCATGACAGAGCGAGTGAGGTTATATTTATGGAAAAGGGTCAAAATATGTTGCTATCAGTTACACTCAACATATAAATTTTATTAGTTAAAACACACACAATAACATAAGCGCCCGCATCTCGTGGTCGTGCGGTAGCGTTCTCGCTTCCCACGCCCGGGTTCCCGGGTTCGATTCCCGGCGGGGTCAGGGATTTTCTCTGCCTCGTGATGGTTGGGTGTTGTGTGCTGTCCTTAGGTTAGTTAGGTTTAAGTAGTTCTAAGTTCTAGGGGACTGATGACCATAGCTGTTAAGTCCCATAGTGCTCAGAGCCATTTGAACCACCAATAACATAAGCAAGAATTAAAAACTCTCACGGTTTTAACGAAAGAGCTCTTTTTATTTAAATCGGCTCAGAGCCGTATACGAAAATCCAGGGCCCAAGGCCTAAGCAAGGAATTTAGGTACAGTAGTTATTCTGGACGTTTAATTTCTTTCAATAATTTTTTTTTACTTCAATAAAAATAGGCTGAAGGCCACACACTAAGCAAGAACAGTGTTACAGCTTAGGGCCAAAACAAAGAATTTCACTGTTAATTTTAAATAGGCTCAAACCCGGCTCAAGGCCGCATATCAACCAAACAATTTACCGGCTTAAGGCCTAGGAAGAATGGCTTTCAATTTAACAGGCTGAGGGCCTCAGCCTAAAACATTTCATGCAAACTCGGCTGAAGGCCTCATACTAAAGAATAATAATGTTATGACTTAAGGCAAGACCAAGATTATAAATTTTTAGTTTAAGAGAGATTAAATCTCGGCTGAAAGCCAGATACTAAAGAATACCAATCTTATGACCTAAGGGCAAGACAAAATTTTAAAATTTTAATTTAAGAGAGATCAAAAGTCGGCTGAAAGTCACACACCATGTCAAAACAATTTCATGGCTTAAGGCCTAAAGAGAGAAATGGCTTGGTTCAAATGGCTCTGAGCACTATGGTACTCAACTGCTTTGGTCATTAGTCCCCTAGAACTTAGAACTAGTTAAACCTAACCAACCTAAGGACATCACAAACATCCATGCCACGAGGCAGGATTCGAACCTGCGACCGTAGCGGTCTTGCGGTTCCAGACTGCAGCGCCTTTAACCGCACGGCCACTTCGGCCGGCTAAAGAGAGAAAGCTTACAATTTTAATAAGCTAAAACTCGGCTGAAGGCCACACAGAGTACTTGAGACTAAAAGCAAATCACTATGTAAAACACAAGAAGCGGCGTTCAGAATGTTCCAAAGGTCGGCCTGGGAAGTAACACTAACGCACGTTTAGGTGAGACTGGCAGTCAGACCGGCAACCTCTTAATCGGAAGGCAACCCAACTGAAGGCCAACCGACTAACCAACCAAACAAATCAGTTCTGCTCCACCAGACGAGCAAAACGACAACAAGACGTCGTAGCAAAACGTTCTGGATACTGGTGCCCAATCCAGCCAAGTCAGAATAAACGCCCAAAACTACCAAGACACCTCAGCTGTCGAACTATACGTCGTGCTGGACAGCAACAACATGACGAGGAAAATACACTTCCAAAAATTACGTCAACGCCCAGGGCAGCTAACCGGAACGTTAACGGCCACAAGGCAGAAGATACCGCTGGTGCACTTCATTAATGAAGGGGTGAATTAAATTAAGTTAAACCCCATCCAAGACAACCGCTGACTTAAACACACGCACGTTGTTGCATGTGGGAATCTCGCAGAAAGCAACAACCAGGATCAAACGAAGAGAAGCGATAGCAATTGAGGCTTGATAGTAGGTTAAGTGAGAACTCAACTTAAGAGGCCAAGATCGGTGAGCGACGAACTTCGTAACCCTCGCAAGGAGCGTGTAACCTCCCCACAAAAATTTCTAAAGGTCAACAAATTTAAATGTTGTGCTATGTGTAACCTCCCCGTAATTATATTTAATCACAACAACAATAAATCAGAAATAGCAATCTGACCCTAGTGTAAGCTCCGCACAAAATGAAAGTCAGTTCAGTGATAATAAAATCTCAGAGACAATGAAAAAGCAAACAAACCGAAATGTCGATCTTAGGCCCTGTTCACTAATTAAACTGAAATTCTTACCTTAGTAAAACTGCATCTGCTCTTATTTTTCACCATATCTCGAAGGAAATGCATCGCAAAAATTTGAATTTAAGGGAAACTTTTCTTTAAGGAATTGTAACGGAAATATTCTTTCAAAAAAGGATTCTTTGTTAAAAATGGTTGGTTTAAAAAACAGAATTATTATTGGGGCGATTGTTGAACAAATTAGTTACAGTTAATTTACATTACATTATCAAATGTGCGCAATGCTGCTTCATTACCTTATTTAAAATATATACCTTGTCCTGAATCTTGGCCAGAGTGCCATGTCGACGCCCGCCGACTCCTCACACACAACTGCGACTCTCTCTCGCGCGCTACTACCACAGACTACGTCATCTTGCATGCGCTACTACTCTCGAACTGCTACTCGCGACTCTCTGGTCAAAGATTTTACCATGCCTCACCATCGCCGCCACACAACATACGTGTTTTAAGCGCCTCACAACTCCAACCACGCGTGCACGCCGCGCAACGGAGACCTCCTCGTTGCTCTGCGCCAACCGACCGACTGCCACCACCTGAAACGGTCAAAGGACCACACAGACGTCAGCTGATGGGACGACCGACCGAACGACCGACCAGCGGTCTTTCCCGCTCCAGTCTCCTTCAGTCGGACAGTGCATGTGTGTGGCAAGCGTTCGGCAAGTACTGGCTGTTCGCACCTCACTGACGCTCCGTCCCCGACGCTCCTTCGTCGCCAACCACTGCTCCGTCCACGACTGCATTCCTGGGCTCCAACTGGGCTCCCGACTCAACCACTGGTCCGTCTCCCCGTGACTTACAGACACACAATGACACGAAAATCCTATCAGTCGCTTCAGAGATGGTACGACAGTGCACTTATCGATAAGTGCTGTTGCTGCCACTCACGGCAGGTAAAGCAGGAAGTTAGTGACGCCAGTAAATAGAGTAAGAAAACGAGGGGGCAGTAGCGTAAGATAAGATGACAAACAATTAACTCTGAGCTCTGAGCACTATGGGACTTAACATCTATGGTCATCAGTCCCCTAGAACTTAGAACTACTTAAACCTAACTAACCTAAGGACATCACACAACACCCAGCCATCACGAGGCAGAGAAAATCCCTGACCCCGCCGGGAAGCGAACCCGGGAACCCGTGCGTGGGAAGCGAGAACGCTACCGCACGATCACGAGATGCGGGCCAAACAAACAATTAACGGCATGAACACGGCTCAGTTCTTATTTATATTATGAAACGTCCCCTTTTGAACAATTATACCTGACTGTGCTCAAACTGATACACAATATTTTTTAGCGCAACGCAATCTGACTTTCAAAAATCCCTACAAAAGAATGGCCCCGACTAACATTAACCTATACGTTTCACAAATCACTTACCTCACAAAAATCTTGGTTACTCGAGCTACTGCAATAAAGCTAGCGCCACTACTGCCAGCTAAATAAAAGATTCAAACTACTGAAGGCACTAACTACTGATAGGCATAGTTAGCAAATGAAAGATTTTAGTATAGAACAAACACTGTATTTACCTTAATAGTCATATTATGTATAGCAGTTCATGACAGTCTTACATATTTCAAAACTCCGCCATCTCTCTCCCCACATCCACCACTGCTGGCGGCTCACCTCCAACTGCGCAACGCTACGCGCTGTTCACAGCCAGCTGCCTAACACTACAATGACGAGTATTACAACAATGCAAAGCAGCCACAGACTGCACACAGCACAGCCAGTGATTTTCATACAGAGGTGGCGTTACCAATGAAAAAACCTAAACAGCCTACTTACATAGCCCCCATGCTTCCCACAAAAAATTTTACAAATTGTTTTGGTCACTGGGCAATACATATTTGTTAAAATTTTTCATAATCGTAATTACAATAACAAATAAATCAAATGCACACACTTATTGATACAATGTTGGTCAAAAGCTAAAATTTTCTCACAGTCCATAAAGATAGTTCTGATCATTCATCATAATAGTAATTACAGTTTTTTTTCACCTGAGTCTACAATATTTGCAAAATTGTGTCCTGTCATTCCCGATTCCTGAGGCGAGCTGTTGCCGACCGATCGATCGATAATGCTTCCCTCTTCACTAACTGTTTCACTGTCCACAGCCTACTTACAATATATGCTACTGCTTTTATTAAGATATACTG
Organism: Schistocerca nitens; assembly: GCF_023898315.1. Classification (NCBI taxonomy): domain Eukaryota; kingdom Metazoa; phylum Arthropoda; class Insecta; order Orthoptera; family Acrididae; genus Schistocerca; species Schistocerca nitens. The sequence goes on from NC_064620.1 coordinate 571,093,372, forward strand.
TCAAAACATCTGAAAGAATTCACAGATTCAGTTACAAGTTTTCGTTTTATACACACGTCAAAAAAAGTTTTGCGTCATCCCGATTCCCAGAACTACTGACTATAGACGTTGACTGTGGATATTGTATCACAGACACAGTCCCTTTGACTGTTCAGCGATGTCACTAAACCCACCCAAAGATGTAAACAACCATGGATGGGCAGCGCCTATTAGACGGAGGGGATCCGACAGCCGATCAGTTCCAGTGATTCCACCAGGAAGGAGGTACACGGCTCGTGTTGTCTGTAGTTCGACCATGCCTAGACGGTCAATACCGCAGTTCGATCGCGTCAGCATTGTTACTGTGTGCCAGGAAGGGCTCTGAACAAGGGAAGTGTCTAGGCGTTTCACAGTAAACCAAAGCGATGTTGTTCGGACATGGACGAGATACAGAGAGACAGGAACTGTCGATGACATGCCTCACTGAGGCCGTCCAGGGGCCAGTGGATGACCGCTACCTACGGAAAATGGCTCGGTAGAACTCTGAGAGCAACGCCACCATGTTGAATAACGCTTTTCGCGCAGCCACAGGACGTAGAGCTACGACTGAAACTGTGTGCAACAGGCTGCTCACTCCCGACGTCCATGGCAAGGTCCATCTTTGCAACCACGACTCCATGCAGCATGGTACAGATAGGCCCAACAACATGCCGAATGGACCGCTCAGGATTGGCATCACGTTCTCTTCACTGAAGAGTGTCGCATATGCCTTCAACCAGACAATGATCGGAGTCGTTTTGGCAGGCAACCTGGTCAGTGTCCAGCGAGTGCAGCGAGGTAGAGGTTCCGTGCTGTTTTGGGGTGGCATTATGTGGGGCCGGCGTTCGCCGCCGGTGGTCATGGAGGGCGCCATAACAGCTATACGATACGTAAATGCCATCCTCCGACCAGTAATGCAACCATATCGGCAGCATATTGGAGAGGCATTCGTCTTCATGGACGACAATTCTCGCCCCCATCGTGCACATCTTCCTTCAGGATAACGACATCTCTTGACTAGAGTGGCCAGCATATTCTCCAGACATGAACCCCATCGAACATGCCTGTGATAGATTGAAAAGGGCTGTTTATGTACGACGTGACCCACCAACCACTCTGAGGGATCTACGCCGAATCGGCGTTGAGGAGGGGTACAATGTGGACCAACAGTGACTTGAACTTGTGGATAGTATGCCACGACGAATACAGACGTGTTACTGGGTATTACAGGTACCGGTGTGTACAGCAATCTGCACCACCACCTCTGAAGGTCTCGTTGTATTGTGGTACAAGATGCAATGTGTGGTTTTCATGAGCAATAAAAAGGGCGGAAATGATGTTTACGTTGATCTCTATTCCAATTTTCTGTACGGGTTCTGGAACTCTGGGAACCGAGGTGATGCAACCATTTTTTGATGTGTGTATTTTGTGTTTGTGTTTTCTGTAAGGAGAATACAGCATCAGTTCTTCTAACATTTCATTTTCTTCACTTACTTTTTTAAAAAAATAAATAGAAATTAATGTAAACAGTGTTACACCAGCTAATACTTTCTCCTTGTTGCGCTCTAATAAGCGTTCTAGAAACATTCTACATTTTAAATCTATTTTGTTTACATGATTACCCTGCTGTCTTATTCCAGCAGGTAATTCTATCGCTGACTTGAGTGTGTTGTCTTTATCGCCATTTTCCGTCCTTCATCTGTAAACTAGTGTTACAACACACTGTGTCTTTGATATCACAGTGCCCTGAAGGCTTCACATCTACGTCAATAACCCACAAAGCACGGGACATTGTGAGGCGGAGGCCTTCTGATGCCTCTCGCTGAACCCCCCACCCCACCCCCACCCTATTCCATTGGTGAATGGCGCGTGAGAAGAATATTGTCGGTAAGCCTCTGTATTGGCTCTAACTTTCGGAATTTTCTCGTTGTGGTCATTTTGTGAAACGTATGTAAGAGCAAGTAATATGTTGCCCGACTCTTCCCGGAAAGTGCACTCTCGAAATTTCAACAGTAAACCTCTGCGTCACACACAACGTCTCTTCGTAGCATTTGTCACTGGAGTTTGTTGAGCATCTCTGTAACGCTGTCGCGCGGACGAAACGATCCCCTGACGAGAAGCGCCGCTCTTCGTTGGATCTTCTCTATTTGTCTTACCTGGTAAGGCTCCCAGACTGATGAACAATACTCAAGAATCGTCGAACAGGCGTCTTGTAGACCGCTTCTTCACTGGATGAATCACTTTTCTTTAAGATTATTACCTTTTCTTATCTCCTTCAATTATGAAAATGAAAATCTCTGACGCTTTTCAACGTTATCACTGTTCTTGCCCCGTGCGCCCCTTCCACTCACAGCTTCAGTTCCGTCAGGACCTCTCCCCAGTATTTCAAATTTCACAGAATTTTTCCAGCGCACCTTGCGGATCTGTTACTCAGGGAATAAAGGATATTGCAGAGAAATGTCTTAACCTCAGACTGGGCAGTGAGAGCAGTAACAAGGAGATGCCTCCCGAAAGCTGTGCAGTAAGTACAAAACCACGAAAGTACACTGCCGGAAAAAAAGTAATACACCTGGAAAGATGACGTCGATTTTGATTCGATGACGGCATATACCACTTGGAGGATAATAGATGTACTGGTAATGGCCGGCCGTTGTGGCCGAGGGATTGTAGGCGTTTCAGTTCGGAACCGCGCTGCTGCTAGTGTTGCAGGTTCGAATCCTGCCTCGGGCATGGATATGTGTGATGTCCTTAGGTAAGTTAGGTTTAAGTAGTTCTAAGTCTAGGGGACTGCTGACCTCAGACGTTAAGTCCCATAGTGCATAGAGCCATTTGAACCATTTGATTCTTTCTATGCATCTCAATCTAGCATCTGTTTTGCTGCTACTTGTTTCATGTGTTCATTCCAGTTATGGTCGCTCCCGATAACAGCTGATATATCATTAACTGGCATTTAATCGTAACAAATCGCACCAATAACGAAGATTTCTTGATAAATGCTCAGTTTACCGTTGCCTTGGGAAGAAGTATTTTCCTAACAAGCAAATTATAATACGGAAACCACAAAATAAGAAAATTCTTTAACCATGAGTGTGACACATACCGTCATTTCATTCCAAGAAATCTCATTAATAACGACACGATTTCCAGAGATCACAGGTGTGCTGGTCCTTTGAAAGAGAGTACAGGAAGTAAGTAAAAAATAAATTAATTAAAATCCACCTGTTATGGACTTCATCTGCAACTATGTAATTCGTGCGTCTGTAAAAATATCTGTGCCCGAAGTATACAAACCACCGTCACAGCCCGCATCTCGTGGTCGTGCGGTAGCGTTCTCGCTTCCCACGCCCGGGTTCCCGGGTTCGATTCCCGGCGGGGTCAGGGATTTTCTCTGCCTCGTGATGGCTGGGTGTTGTGTGATGTCCTTAGGTTAGTTAGGTTTAAGTAGTTCTATGTTCTAGGGGACTGATGACCATAGATGTTAAGTCCCATAGTGCTCAGAGCCATTTGAGCCATTTGAGCCACCGTCACACCTTACCAAAAGATCTGACAGAGAACTCGAGAAAATTGCGACGTAAAATTGGCAATCGGGTCTAAGGCTTCTATTTAGTTCCTTGTTGACCAGTCTGGTGTGGTATGTGAAGATAGCAAAACGAAAACCCAGGTTTTAAATTTGACGTTCAAGAAATCGTTCACACAGAAGAATGTTACAAACATACCGTCATTTGACCATCGGACAGACTCGTGTATGGACGATGCAGTAATAAGCATTGCTAGGTAGAGAAACGAGTGTAAGATTTGAAAACAAATAAATCACCAGGTTCGGATGGAATCCCAGTTATCTTACAAAGAATACTCTACAGAATTGGCCCCTTGCGTTTATCGTGGATCCATCGCCCATCACAAAGTCCCAAGCGAGTGGACACAAGCGCGGGTGACTCCAGTACATACGAAGGGTAAAAGAATGGACCAGCGAAACTACAGATGAATATCCTTCTGTTTGCTGCAGAATCCCTGAACATAATCTCAGTTCTAATATAACAAACTCTCTTCAGACTGAGAATCTTATGTCCATGAAAGCATCGCTCGTGCGTAACTCAGCTTGCCCTTTTCTTACGTACATATTGCGAACTGTGGATGAAGGGCGACAGGCAGATACAATATTTCTAGATTTCCGGAAAGCATTTGACACGGTGCGCTATTGCAACCTGTTAAAGGAGGCACGAGCGTATGGAATAAGTTCACAGATGTGTGAGTGAATAATAGAACCCAGTATGTTGTCCTCGACGGCGAATGTTTATCATTGACAAAGTTATCGTCAGGAGTGCCCCACAGAAGCGTGATAGGGCCACTGTTGTTCTCTATATACATAAATGATTTAACGGACGGGGTGGACGGCTGACAATGCCACGATGCTACGGTAAGGTGCCGAAGTCGAGTAACTGTAGGAAGATACAAGACGACTTAGCCAAAATTTCGAGTCCATGTGATGAATGGTAGCTAACGCTGAATGTGGAAAAAAGTCTAAGTTGACACATATATATATATCAAACCTGTAATGTTCAGATACACTATTACTAGTGTCCTGCTTGACTCAGTCAAGTCGTTTAAATATCTGGGCGTGACGTTGCAGAGCGATATAAGATGGAACAAGCACGTGCAAACTGGTAGGGAAGGCGAATAGTCAAGTTCGGTTTGTTGAGAGAACTTTAGGGAAGAGTGGTTCAAGGGGCTCCGGAACGCCCTATACTTGCAATGTTAAAATAATGCTTATAAATTACATCTTTCCTCACAAAGTATTTGAGGTAGGAAGTTGAACTTTTTACAGATTATTTATTGGAATATGGGCTACACCTTAACACAGGGATTTTACAAAATTTTAGTTCAGTTATTAAAGATGATTTTTTTTCAATTGTAATGAAAGTTCACAACATTTTTTGCAATTTTTTATTTATATATTCAAAAATATATAGTTTTTTGGAAAAAGGCTGTGTTAAATTATGCAGAAGGTACTGTGTAACATTTACTGAAAGTTTGAAACAAATATGTTTGGAAGATCCTTAGAAAACATGTAATTAGTATGAGAAAATAAAAGTTTTGGGAATCGAGCGACAAAGATTGGATTAACTTTTTAGTGCATTCCAGGTCCATAGGATGGATTATCTTCATCCTCGGCAAACTCCTCCTCCAGCTTCCTCTTGTTCCTCCTCCTGTTTACTCTTGCTTGTATTTCTAGACTCTTTACAGCCCTGTCTGCAGCCCGAAGGCGTTCCTTGTCTAAAGCAAGCATCGCTCGTACCATGTTAGAACCTATCTTCATTCCCATATTTCTAAATACCTTTGGCTTTCCAACATTTCTCCTTTTCTTAAAAGCCTTCAGAGGATTTCTAATAACTTTACTTTTACTCATTGTTATACGTCAACAAAACAGAGACTCAAGAAACAGAATTAATTGCGAATATTTTCGAGATAACGACAGAGTAAATAAACATGAAACAATCGACAATCACACCAGCGATATATATTGAACCATCACAGGTTAGCCACAACACATACTTTATCTCACATCACTAAAATGTACCTGATGAACACGGACGTTAATAATAACACCATTTGACAGCAGTTTAACAGCGCCACAGTGGGTCACGCCCATGTAGAACACATTTCAAAAAAAATTTAAAAATAGTTGTAGTCTTCGGAATTGAATAAATTATATATCTATTAAAAGGCAATAGTCTGCAGATTCAGAAAACGCAAAAAAGTAAAAATTGAACTTTTCATGATTTTGAGCCTTTCCGGAGCCCCTTCAACTGTAAAGGAGGCCGCATATAGGACGCTGGTGCTACCTGTTCTTGAGTACTGATAGTGTATTTGGGATCCATACCGGGTCGGATTGACGGAAGACATCGAAGCAATTCAGGGTCGGGCTGCTACGGTGATCCTTCGGGAATTCAATTGGGAATCCCTGGAGAGAAGGCGACGCTCTTTTCGAGAAACGTACTTACAAAATTTAGATAACCGGCATTTGAAGGTGATTGCCGAACGATGATACTGCCGCCAACATACATTGCGCGTAAGAACCACGAAGATAAGATACGAGAAATTAGGGCTCATATGGACGCATATAGACAGTCATTTTCCCATAGCTCTGTTTGCGAGTGGAACAATAAAGGAAGTGACTAGTAGTGGTACAGGGTACCCTTCACCATGCTCCGTACGGTGACTTGTGGAGTATCTGTGTAGATCTAGATGTAGATGTAGATGTACATTCATGCTCATAATTTATGGATAATTGCAGAATGTGTTGCCACACTACGTGATACTACACAAAACTGGCACTAGTAGCATAGGCACATAGGGAACACATACGACACAGATCTGTAAGTCCATGGTATTGGTGATAAGTTGAGAAAAGCGTCCCAAAAACACATGTGCTACAAAACGTCACTGTTGTCTGCGCATGTACCCTGACATCTGTATGGGATATGATCACCATGCACATGTACACAGGCCGCACAACGGGTCGGCATACTCTGGATCAGGTGGTCGAGCAACTGCTGAAGTATAGTCTCCCATTCTTGTACCAGTGCCTGTCGGAGCTCCTCAAGTGTCGTGGGGGTTTGAAGACGTGCAGCGATACGTCGAGCGAGAGCATCCCAGACGTGCTCGATGGGGTTTAAGTCTGGAGAACAGGCAGGTCACTCCATTCGCCTGATATCTTCTGTTTCAAGGTACTCCTCTACGATGGCAGTTCAGTGGGGCCGTGCGTTATCATCCATAAGGAGGAAGGTGAGAACCACTGCACCCCTGAAAAGGCGGACATACTGGTGCTAAATGATGTCCCGATGCACCTGACCTGTTATAGTTCCTCTGTCAAAGACATGGAGGGGTGTACGTGCACCAATCATAATCCCACCGCACAGCATCAAATCAGGACCTCGATACAAGTCCCTTTCAAGGACATTAAGGGGTTGGTATCTGGTTCCTGGTTCACGCCGGATGAAAACCCGGCGAGAATCACTGTTAAGACTATACCTGGACTCGTCCGTGTACATAACCTGGGACCACTGTTCCAATGACCATGTACTGCGTTCTTGGTACCAGGTTTTACCGGCTCTCCTGTGACCAGGGGTCAGTGGCACGCACCTTACAGGTCTCCGGGCGAATAAACCATGTCTGTTGAGTCGTCTATAGACTGTGTGTCTGGAGACAACTGTTCCAGTGGCTGCGGTAAGGTCCCGAGCAAGGCTACCTGCAGTACTCCGTGGCCGTTTGCGGGCACTGATGGTGAGATATCGGTCTTCTTGTGGTATTCTACACTGTGGACGTCCCGTACTGTAGCGTCTGGACACGTTTCCAGTCTTCTGGAATCGTCGTCATAATCTTGAGATCACACTTAGTGGCACACGAAGGGCCCGTGGTAAGACCTGCTGCGTTTCACCAGCTTCCAGTCGCTCTAGTATTCTACCCCTCACAACTTCATCAATATGTGTTCTTTGGTCCATTTTCAACACATATTCACCATCAGCACGTCTGAAAACGTCTGCACGCTTACTCGCTGCACCGTACTGTGCACACACTTATGCGTATGTGCACTGCTGCCAGCTCCACAGTGCGACGACCGCAGGTCAGATGCACCGTACGGTCATACCCGGAGCTGATTTAAACCCGCAAACCACCCACCCGAGCGGTGTTTCACTATGTACCAGCATTATCCTTAATTTATGAGCTTGATTGTAGATATGCCACCAACCAGTTTGTGTTTGAGCCGTAGAAAGAAAGAAAAATCTGACTTTTCCTTAATGTTCAGTTCCCAGATTTCTGTCTTTCACGCTTGAGAGTGCAGCGGTATGTTGAACGCCACAGTACGACGTAACAAAGTTCCCGCCAGCTCCTCGTCCACGGACCCTTTCACGTCCCGTCTGACGTCGCCCTTAGCAGGTGCCCTCTCGAGGCTCGCCCTTGCTCGGGGTCCGAGGGCGCAGGGCTGCGGTGGCGGTTCACCCGCCGCGTCCACGCGCCGAGCCGTCTGTGCAGCACGGCAGGACGAAACACACACTGCTGCTTCGCCATTCCTAGTTGCTTTAAGAATAAAGCTGTTGGCAAGCTGGTGGTCAAAGTTCTAAGATTAGAATCGCGGCAGAGCGCCAAAGTGCTCCTTGTTCAGCCATCACCGACACGTGGGACAGGTGCTGCTGAACGCGGAGGAATGCGCTGCGAGAAAGAGACACTAGCGTTAGAAGCGAAAGAAAGAATTCAAGGAGAACGCTGGAGTAAAAAAGGGTTATTTTACATAAGTACGGCAGCACGTGTGCGGTCACAATGCAGTTGACCTCAACACCCTGAAACTTCCCCTTTGAATGAAAAGAATGACTTTTCTGGTAAAACTTCTACGTTACTTGATTTTCAAACTCCAGAGTGAAACTGAATGCACTGAGACTGTTTTCTCTGTACTTATTCTGATTACTACTAAACTCACACACAGTATCTTAGCGCAATAATCTGTACAGAAGAATAGCCCTGACTAACAATAACCTATGCCTTTCATGAATCACTTACCTCACAAAAATCTTCGTTACTCGAACTACTACAATACAGCGAGTGCCAATACTGCCAGCTAAATGAAAGATTCTAACTACTGAAGGCACTAACTACTGGTAGGCATATAGCTAGCAAATGAAAGATTTTGATAGAGAACAAACAATGTATTTACCTTAATAGTGTTCAAAAGTCATTATATATATATATATATATATATATATATATATATATATATATATATATATGTATATATATACCGAGTGATCAAAAAGTCAGTATAAATTTGAAAACTTAATAAACCATGGAATAATGTAGATAGAGAGGTAAAAATTGAAACACGTGCTTGGAATTACAAGGGGTTTTATTAGAACCACTCCATATTGCTAGACGTGTGAAAGATCTCTTGCGCGCGTCGTTTGGTGATGATCGTGTGCTCAGCCGCCACTTTCGTCATGCTTGGCCTCCCAGGTCCCCAGACCTCAGTCCGTGCGATTATTTGCTTCCCGGTTACCTGAAGTCGCAAGAGTATCGTGATCGACCGACATCTCCAGGGATCCTGAAAGGCAACATCCGACGCCAATGCCTCACCATAACTCCGGACATGCTTTACAGTGCTGTTCACAACATTATTCCTCGACTACAGCTATTGTTGAGGAATGATGGTGGACATATTGAGCATTTCTTGTAAAGAACATCATCTTTGCTTTGTCTTACTTTGTTACGCTAATTATTGCTATTCTGATCAGATGAAGCGCCATCTATCGGACATTTTTGGAACATTTGTATTTTTTTGGTTCTAATAAAACCCCATGTCATTCCAAGCATGTGTGTCAATTTGTACCTCTCTATCTACATTATTCCATGATTTATTCAGTTCTCAAATTTATACTTTTTTGATATATATATATATATATATATATATATATATATATATATATATATATACTGGGTGATCAAAAAGTCAGTATAAATTTGAAAACTGAATAAATCGCGGAATAATGAAGATAGAGAGGTACAAATTGACACACATGCTTGGAATGACATGGGGTTTTATTAGAACCAAAAAAATACGCATGTTCCAAAAATGTCCGACATATGCTTGACATCCAGTTTAACAGAGTTCCTTTTCTGTTGGATTCCTTTTTCTGTTGGACACACGTCCAGATCGTCCGCTCATATTAACATCTCAAAACTTTGGGATTTCTCTCCCCACATCCATCACGCCTGGCGGCTCTCCTCCAACTGCCCAACGCTACAGGCTGTTCACATCCAACTGCCCAACACTGCACTAGCGAATAACGTCCAACAATGAGTCCAACCAGCCACAGACTGCACACAGCGCAGTCAGCGATTTTAATACCGAGCGCCTTGCGGCGTTACCAACATAAAAGCAGCCTGCTTACAACCCGAATGTACAGATTTCAGATAACTTTCTTTCTTCATTCGATTTGGGCGACGTTGTCACACGCGAAATGTGGACTGTGAGACATTGGTAAGATTAGACAATCAAATAAAGTGTTGAGAAACAAGAAGATTGTGGCATCCTCAACATAGTAGGGCCTAAATACACTGACAGGAAAAAAATCGCAGCACGAAAAAATAATTGATGTAGAGCCGAGAAATTTCGAAAATACGTTTATCTAGGTCACATACTCTATTTAAGTGATTAACGTCTCAAGATCACACGTTAATTTAAGCGCGAAATAAGCCATTGCCTATGTGAAATGCTGATACATTAACAGCCGGTGTAACCACGCGATGTTGAATGCAAGCATGCAAATATTCGTGCATTGCGTTGTAAAGGTGTGGGGCGTCAGTTTGTGCGATAGACTTCCATGCCTGTTGCACTTGGTAGGTCAACACTGGGACGGTTAATGCTGTTTGTCGATTATGCTGGAGTTTTTGTCCTATAAGTCCAATATGTGATCAATTCCGGATCTATCTAGTGATCGAGCAGGCCGGTGCAACATGTCAACAATCTGTAGAGCATGTTGTGCGGTATCTGGCCGAGCTTTATCCTGTTGGGCAACACAACCTGGAATGCTGTTTATGAACGACGGCACAACAGGTCGAATCACCAGACTGACGTACAAATTTTCCAGTCATGGTACGTAGGATAACCACGAGAGTGCGCCTGCTGTCATATTAATTCAGGGGCGGGCAAACGTTGCACGCGGCTCATGAGCGCACAGCGCTGCACGTGTGCTGCTCGCGTGCAGGCGTCGACCGGGGCTGTGGCGACAGCCGGCAGGTTGCGGCAGTGTAGTGCCAGGCTAAGCTGCGGACGTTGATGCGAAGCAAGCACTATGTAGTGAACGTTGCATTTCAAAAAACGGAGAAGTGGAGATTTGCTATCTTTTAAAAAGTAATGGGAGAATCATTTTTTCTTTGTGCAAAAACGTGAAAATTCGAAATGTTTAATATGTGGCAGTATTCTCGCTGGTCAACGGAAGTTTAGTATTGAAGGCCATTATAATAAATTTCACAAGGACGAGTACAATTTAGTGTCGGATTCTGAGCGGATGGGGAATTGACTGAGCTTAAGAAGACCGATCTGACGATTCCAGATGAATCTGTCGTAGTTGGCCGGCCGGAGTGGCCGAGCGGTTCTAGGCACTACAGTCTGGAACCGCGCGACCGCTATGGTCGCAGGTTCGAAACCTGCCTCGGGCATGGATGTGTGTGATGTCCTTAGGTTAGTTAGGTTTAAGTAGTTCTAAGTTCTAGGGGACTGATGACCACAGCAGTTAAGTCCCATAGTGCTCAGAGCCATTTGAATTTGTCGTAGTTGCTGTTGTCACGAGAGATCTGCGACTTTCTCTCGTCATGTCTCTCATCTAACTGATCTAACATTTTATGGAGCACTGTTTTCAAGTTTTCAGGACGACAACAGTAATAGCCCAGCGGTATGTGCAAGTTATAAGACTGCGCTTAATATAGCGAGAGCTGGAAAACCATTTGCCGAATTAATAAGTCTCGGTTAAGAGCAAACATCAGTGATGAAAATTTACGTAACTGTTTGTGTTTGTCTGTATGTAGAAATTTTGTTCCAGATATTAAACGTGTTGTAAACTCCACCTGTGATAATTAAATAAAACGTATCGTAGGTAATAGGTACTCTTTCAAACCATGATTTCTTTCAAGCACTCCTACTAACCTTATTGATTCACTCAATAAAGCAAGCTAGGAAACAAAACGCATTACAGAGGAAGGAGCGGACAGAAGGTATGGTGGGGATGGGAAATAAGCGGGTGGCCAGCTTGCCCCTATGTGCACGCGGAACACCTGTTAACTGCACGCGTGCAAGTGCACCGCACATGTGCAGGATTCCTGCCCGCCCCCGTATTAATTCATACCCCGGACCATAACTCGAGGGTCCAGTGTGCGTAGCATGCATACAGGTTGGTTGCTGGCCATCGTCTGGCCTCCTTCTAACCTACTCACGGCCATCACTGGCACCGAGGAGGAACCAGCTTACACCAGAAAACACGACAGATCTTCACCCTGCCCTCCAATGAGCTCTCGCTTGACATCACTGAAGTGGCAAATGGTGGTGGTTTGGGATCACTGGAATGCGCAGTAGAATGCATCTGGCTCGGAGCTGTAACCGATTTGTAACAGTTCGTTGTCTCACTGTGTCGCCAACTGCTGCTCAAATTGCTACTGAAGACGCAGGACGATGCGCTAGAACCATACACCGAACACGACTGTCTTCCTTCTGTTGGCCGTACAGAGCCCGGTCACCTCGCGATCGTACTTTCTCTCGACCACCGCTGCCAGGAATCGTGTACATTGACTACATTCGTGCCAAGTCTTCCTTCAGTGTCGCAGAAGGTTCATCCAGCTTCTCGTAGCCGTATTACAAGACCTATCTCAAAATCAGTGAGGTGTGGATAATTGCGTCTTTGTCACCTTAAAGGCAATCTTGGCTAAACATCAACTCACCACGTCCAGTCTCAAAGGTAATTGACACTCACGACCGTTACAGCGTGAGTTTAAAGCAAACCTGATTTGAATCCTCATAGTGGTGCCAATAGCGCCCCCCTTACGCGACTGGAGCGAAATCAACTTTCAGATGTTGATGTTCAAATGGTTCAATTGGCTCTGAGCACTATGGGACTTAACTTCTGAGGTCATCAGTCCCCTAGAACTTAGAACTACTTAAACCTAACTAAGGACATCACAAACATCCATGCCCGAGGCAGGATTGGAATCTGCGACCGTAGCGGTCGCGCGGTTCCAGACTGAAGCGCCTAGAACCGCTCGGCCGATGTTGATGTTTCTACATCTTACCAACATCCGTTTATGTCGCACAATTCTTTTTTTCGCGTCAGTGTGTCATAACCTGGATATAACTAGGAATCTAGGCCGCGAAATTGCAGCTTTATTGGAAACCACAACTAGGCGAACTCTTTATCGGCAATTTTATGCGTAATTTATAGCCTCTAATGTTTGTTCAAATGAGAACTGTGGCGTATCTCGTGCTTAAAGATACTGTAGTGGATCCTTTGTGGTAGGTGAGCATTAGCTGTTTTTATGCCAGTAGAGTGGTGATTGCCGGCAGCTGTGACCGAGCGGTTCTAGACGCTTCAGTCTGGACCGCACTGCTGCAACGGTCGCAGGTTCGAATCCTGCCTTGGGTATGGATGTGTGTGATGTCCTTAGGTTAGTTAGGTTTAAGTAGTTCTAAGTTCTAGGGGACTGATGACACAGATGTTAAGTCCCATAGTGCTCAAAGCCATTCGAACCATTTTTTGAAGGGTGGTGATTCTTTTATACGAGGTGGTTTGCAAATAGGTTGGATGTGTCTCAACTTTTCAGTTCTTCAAGTGTTCAGAGTATGTTACTATAACTTTATGTTTGTCTTTCACACGTATTCTGAATGAGAGTCATATAAGGTTAACCGAAAAATGTCTGTTTTTCGGAAATTTTTTGAATTTGTGCAGAGTGTTTGTAGTCTTGCCTTTCAGTGTCAACAAGAATGATCTCGAGGATGCAGTAGAACGTTTCTCCCTTCATATCATGCAGTCTTAAAACCTGTCTGGTTATTCCAATTACTGAGGAAAGAAATGGTTCAAATAGCTCTGAGCACTATGGGGCTTAACATCTGTGGTCATCAGTCCCCTAGAACTTAGAACTACTTAAACCTAACTAACCCAAGGACATCACACACATCCATGCCCGAGGCAGGATTCGAACCTGCGACCGTAGCAGTCGCGCGTTTCCTGACTGCGCGCCAAGAACCGCTAGACCAACGCGGCCGGCAACTGAGGAAAGAGTGTGCAGCACTAGCCACGTTGTTTTCGAAACAGGTGCAGCTCATTCACATGAAATTGCCGTCTATGTAACACCAAAAGCTTCAACGCCGCACATTGCAATGCCGTGGCTCCAATCCCGCCCAAGGTGGTTGAAACAGCTACACACCTCATTGCCAGAATAGATTCAGAACGTAACGGAACATCGTTCACCATGGCAAAAGATTACGAAGGAGATCGAAGGCACTGTGACCAAGCTGTTGGCCGATTTTATTGTCGGCGTCTGGCTACCGTTGTCGGTGCCTCTGAGAAGGCAGTTTGGTCTGTAAAGCTCGGTATTCTTAGGAGCAGGAAAGCTGCGCCGCGTTGTAGGTAATTCACCCAGCGTACTGCGTCATCCACTCAACAGTGAAATTGGCGTGAATGTGTTTTCTGACAGAGCGCAATGCGTACTTCACCAGCGCCTTATGTCATGCGTGACAGGTGGACTGGTTGTGGACGAATACTATGTGTTTCACTCTGCGTTCTAGTGAATGAGTGCCAGAATCGGTGGAAAAATATCCGTCATCACTACAGATCACAAAAGAAGAAATAGGCATAACAGGATCTCCTGCAGAAAAAGAAGCGAATCAGCTACAGCGACAGACTGAGTTTATTGTATGTGCAGTAGATGAAAGGTACACCACCAAAGTTCTACATTACACGTCCAAAATATGGATAGCTTCCCTACCGTATCGGCGGAATCCAATAATTCTCTCTGAAGCAAAGCTCACGATAACTGTTCAGAAATAACTGATTGTGAAGCACTTTTCCTCGAATTTCAGCAAACTTCGGAACTACCTCTTTTAGCCACATGCCAACATCCTCCGATCATAAAGAGGAAGGAAAGTGATGACCTTCTGCAGTATTTAAATGGGAACAACGAAGACAAATATCACTGTAAAGACTGTAACAGCTGCCGAAACCATCACCACAAGGGGACGAAATAGACATTTTCTTCAAAACCGCGGCTACGACAGAGAAAAAATTTCGGCCAGATCCCATTCCGCAAAATGAGATCGGAGTTTCAATAATCTTCTGAGAGATGGAAGTGTTAAATCTACAGCATCAATGCGCTTCTAGTTCATTAGTGAATTATAATTAAAGTCATTCATTCTCGCAGCACTCGTCAGCACCGTTCGGCAGGTTCACCACTGACACCTCTACTACACCATTAGTGACATTACTGAAACAGGTGACATTGTCGCTCAAGCAACCGGTTTTTACTAAATGACCTTACTGGAGAACAGTACTAATACAACAAGGAATACAGAACAAGCGGATGGTTTGTGCACGTTTCCGTATTTTATCTGCTTTGTAAAACTCACTGGGATTTGTAAAAATTTTGTGTCTGCATATAGCTGAAGTGCTTGTTGTGTGTTACATGACTGCAAAACAATAATATCAGAAAATTAAGTCTTTGATGCAAAACATATTTTAGTCGTTTATTTCTTTATTCTCCAAAACTAGTTTCGGCGACAAATATCACCATCATCAGTGGTTTCTTTTAAATCTAAAACATGCAGAAAATAACATGTTTATACAAACACAGTAGCACATTATTACATTTTTACTATTCGTTTTCTTAAATACTGTTTTCTATGGATGCTTTTATACTACCTTATTTATTGTATGTTACAACCTGTTTTAAGCAATTATTGTCGCTGTCTGCGACATATTTTCTGTGCGCTTTTTTTTCTGTTGCCGTTTTTTACTTAGCGAACATCATATCATCTGTAACCATGTGAGCGACTGTTAGTAAACGAAGTACTAAAAGGTGACCTTCGTGTGTCAGCAATATATACTATATATAATGAATGTATGATATTTCTGTTTTTCTATGCAAACACGGACCAAATGGAAGAGTTCCAAGATAAAATCATAGACTGCAAAACATTTATCTTTCCATTGAATTTCTTGCAAATAACGAAATTTTTTAATAACAACTAAAAGTGAACTGCTTTCACACGATGTACACCGCAGACAGCACTTGTAGATCGAACAATTTATGCCCTTGCATTTTCATTTTCTGGCAAAAGACAAATGCGCTATGTATTTAACCTTCGATTTGGGATGTGGAGTGGGCGCACAACGCCACAGATGGAAAAGTTGAAAAGTATTTAGGGAAGCGCGTTGCTCACAGTGTTGAGCGGTTTGTTACCTTCGTTCAAATGGATGAACATTGTAGCGAAACCATTGTTTGTGTTTTAAAAGATACGTGACAACGTACACCACAAGTTTAATCGCTGGGGTGCTGATAACACGCGACCCACATAGTAATGCGAAATTGTGTACTGAGCAGAGTATATCATGATGTCATATGAGGAGCAGCAAAAGCATCTTAGAAGGCTCTGTTGGAGGGAATTTTGAATGAAGAGGATAATGAGTATTACATGCCGGAGTTTGAAGGTTCGGATGACAATGAAGAAGAAGGGCACTACGAAGAAAATGAACATGTAGCTGCAAGTGATCAAGCCGATGACGATGCAGGAGAGGATATAGCATCTTCCTTCTCAACAAGACCACACAAGTTTATGCTGGGTAAGTATAAAATAACTAAATGGATGATTAATGCTAACCCTAATAATATCAGAATCAGGAAGTAAATTATAGCAACTCGTGTTCCTGGTAGCAAATTAATTGCTAAAAACTGCAAGCCTGCTGTATAATGCTTCGAGGTTCATAAATTCTTAAATAATTCGCTCAATAATCGAGAGCACCAGCTGATCGCATAGAGCCCCCCACAAAAACAGAAACACATGCCGCAAACAGATGTAACGGAAATACGATCTTTCATTGGATTACTTATAATTCGCCAAAGAGCGGCCAAAATGAATTTATAAGCTCTTTTTCTAGGACTAGGAGCAGAAATATTTCACACTACTGTGTCAGTGTACAAGTTTTTATAACTTATGAGGTGTTTGATATTTGACAATATTCATGGTAGCGCACAACGTAAGGAATTGGATAGAATGGCTGCAATACGAGAAGTATTCACCTTGTTCAACGGAAACTGCAGAAATGCGTACAGCCGTGGAAGTTATACTACAACAGATGAACAACTGGTGCCCTCCAGAGGTAAATGTCCCGTTTTGGTGTATATTGAGCAAGCATGATAAATACGGAATAAAGATAAAGACATTGGTCACTTGGTATACATCTCAAATAGAAGTGCATGCCGGAAGGGCCTTTCCAAGCTCCAAATTCAGGCAAAGACTTTGTTTTGAGAGTTACTGAGGGCATTCAAGGAACTGGTCGAAACATCACAACAGATAACTGGTCACAAGTATCTTGCATGCCGAAGAATTACTGAAAAAACAACTAACACTTGTTGACACAATGAGAAAAAGTAAGCCTCAGCTGCCTAAAGAAGTGGCTACCATAAGAGGGCGAGAAACTACAAGTTTTGCTTGCAAACGGGACATCACTTACCTTTCATATATACCTAAAAAAGGTAAAAATGTTATACTGCTGGTGATGACTGGGTGTTGTGTGACGTTCTTAGGTTAGTTAGGTTTAAGTAGTTCTGATGACCATAGATGTTAAGTCCCATAGTGCTCAGAGCCATTTGAACCATTTTTGTTATACTGCTGTCAACAATGCATCCAAATTCCCAGAGTACTGACACTTCAACATATGACACGAAAAAACTTGAGATCATTGCCTTCTGCAACGGTACAAAAGGCGAAGTTGACAACTTGTGTGCAACATACAGCGTACCAAGAACAACAACGATGGCCATTAGCGGTGTTCTTTCGGATGTTAGATGTTGCTCTCATTAATGCTCAAGTTATAAACATCCGCAATTTTGCTGTGGAAAGAAAGCAATTTATAAAGCAGCTGGGGTAAGAGCTTGTGCGTCCTCGGGTTTTAAAAAGAGCTTCAAACACGGCCGTATACAGATGCATTCGGATGAAGACAGATAAAATCCCGAACACGGAAGAGGTTATTCCACAGGTTCAAAGCGATATACGGAAATCAGCAAGATGCACAGTTTGCCCAAGAAAATTAATGCTGACAAAAAACCGAGTTCTTCTGTTGCAAGTGAAAATGGTTGATGTGTTTAAATAATACGGAAAATGTCTGCAGTAAATACATTTATTCAGAAGTTGTTCTTGTGATGATGAAAATGATCAGTGTTAAAACTGCTTTCTACCAGACTTCTGACAGGAATGATTGTTGTGACATAAATGCATCTGTTCCTTTGCCTGTTAACATCTCTCTACAATTTTAAAACGGTTAAAGTTTTTTCATTTTATTAGTTTAAGAAACAGTACGTCCCCTAACATTTAAAACCACTGTACGCATATTAATGACTTTTCAATATTGGGTAATTATTGAAGCAAATAGTGATTAAAATTGTACTGAATTTCATCAATAAAAGATTAAATACGGCCCCTAATGTATAATAAACATTTTTTTCTAAATTATTGACCTCAATGTCGTATTTGTGTATGGTGTTGTGGACACCCCTCCTTCATAGTTATGTTACGAAAGTTGAACTCCCCATTTACAAATTAAGTTTTGCGTCGTGGCCGACGCAAAACAGCCTCACAAGTTAGCACAGAAGAAAATTCCCACCAGCGTAACGGAAGGGCACAAGAAATTGCTGCTCCGGCAGCACAAGTGCAACTAGCATCAGCGTGTTTCATCTCGTGCCATTTCACGAAACCACAGTGTGCGGTGAGTTGGAGACACGGCAGGCGGCGAACGGCATCGGTGTGGTGGGCATTTAGGCTGTGGTCACAGTGGTTTCCGATATCGGTGGGATCGGCAGGCGATCGACATCGGCCGGAGATGGCCGATCTTTTCAAATCAGTGCGCCACTACGTGCTCGGTCACACTATAACCGATCTTGTCTCCCGAACATGCAGACTTCGGACGACGATCGATGAAATTGTTTGTTTTCTTCGGACACACGAAATATGGAGCATGAGAAACTGATAGGTTTACTCCAAGGAAGAGTGAGTTTGTGGCATCCTGAGGATGAAAATATAATCGGGATATAGTTCGGAATCTATTGACTGAAATCGCCGGTTTATTCGCAACCTCAAATAGGCAAAATCTTTATTGGAAATTTCAGGCGTAGATTACAACCTCAAAAAATAGTTTGTTAAACAGCAAAGGGAGGGGTACCTTATATGCTTATAGCTACTGTACTGGACCTTTTTGATGGTAGGTTCCGTTAGTTGTCCACAAGTTATTATTACTGCTTTCTGGCGTTCCATGCTAGTGGGATAGTGATTCCGTTAATACGAAGTGGTTTGCAAATGTGGCCGACCATATGTATTCCCACTTTTACACTCACGAGTCAAAGAATCTTGCACACGTGCCTCAGCCGGCCGAAGTGGCCGTGCGGTTAAAGGCGCTGCAGTCTGGAACCGCAAGACCGCTACGGTCGCAGGTTCGAATCCTGCCTCGGGCATGGATGTTTGTGATGTCCTTAGGTTAGTTAGGTTTAACTAGTTCTAAGTTCTAGGGGACTAATGACCTCAGCAGTTGAGTCCCATAGTGCTCAGAGCCATTTTTGAACACGTGCCTCATATCGTGTCGCGCCCCCGCGAGCACGCACAAGTGCCGCAACACGATGTGGCATGGACTCGACTTGCGTCTGAAGTAGTGCTGGAGGGAACTGACACCATGAACTCTGCAGGGCTGTCCATAAATCCGTAGGAGTACGAGGGTGTGGAGATCTCTTCTCCACCAGCTTGAAGAGTTCCCCGCCGACATGCAGGGTTCATGGATTCATGAGCTTGTCTCCGTATCCGTACACGTCCACCTGCTCAGTACAATTTGAAACGACACTCGTCCGACCAGGCAACATCTTTCCAGTCATCAACAGTCCAATGTCGGTGTTGATGGGCCCAGGCGAGATGTAAAGCTTTGCGTCGTGTACTCATCAAGGGTACACGAGCGGGCTTTTCAGTTCAGAAAGCCCATATCGATGATGTTTCGTTGAATGGTTCGCATACTGACACTTGTTGATGGCCCAGCACCGAAATCTGCAGGAATTTCCGGAAGGAGTGCACTTCTGTCAAATTGAATGATTCTCTTCAGTCGTCATTGGTCCCGTTCTTGCAGGTCCTTGTTAAGACCGCGGTGATGAAGAGAGATTTGATGTTTTACTGGACTCCTGATATTCACGCTACACTCGTCAAATGGTCGTACGGGAAAATCCCCACTTCATCCCTAGCTCGGAGATGCTGTGTCCCATCGGTCGTGCGCCGACTACAACAGCACTTTCAAACTCACTTAAAACTTGATATCCTGCTATTATAGCAGCAGTAACCGACCTGACAACTGCGCCAGACACTTGTGTTATATAGGCGTTGCCGACCGCAGCGCCGTATTCTGGCTGTTTATATATCTCTGTATTTGAATACGCATGCCTATAGCAGATTCTTCGGCGCTTCGGTCTATGTGCTGTACGTTATCCGAGTATCTTATGCTACACTTTGCGCTTGGCTTTCACTTGTGCGCCAAATGACATTCGCTGAAGGTTTATTGACGCACGTCTACACAAGTTTAAATAAATACATCGAAACAGAGTGTTTATAACTTGCTTTTCAAGGTCACCACGAATTATCTCCAGTACGTAACAAAACGTTCTCCCGTCATCTTACACATTCGTGAGATTTGTCTGGTTATTCCGACAGCTGAGGACAGAGTGTAGAGTACTCGCCACGTTCTTTACGACACAGGAAAGCTCATTCATATGCTCGGCGTCTCCTTAATAGCAGAAGCCGCTATTAAGCACTCGTAGCCAAGAGCAGAGGCCTTGTGGTATCCACCCCACCCTAAGAGATTAAAATTTGATCTGCTAGATACATAGAATATATTCTAACCTAACCTACTTTGACCCTGCCAAAAACTGACGAAGGAGGTTCTACATCTACATTTATACTCCGCAAGCCACCCAACGGTGTGTGGCGGAGGGCACTTTACGTGCCACTGTCATTACCTGCCGGCCTGTGTGGCCGTGCGGTTCTAGGCGCTTTAGTCTGGAACCGCGTGACCGCTGCGGTCGCAGGTTCGAATCCTGCCTCGGGCATGGATGTGTGTGATGTCCATAGGTTAGTTAGGTTTAAGTAGTTCTATGTTCTATGGGACTGATGACCACAGATGTTAAGTCCCATAGTGCTCAGAGCCATTTGAACCATTTTTTTGTCATTACCTCCCTTTCCTGTTCCAGTCGCCTATGGTTCGCGGGAAGAACGACTGCCGGAAAGCTTCCGTGCGCGCTCCAATCTCTCTGATTTTACATTCGTGATCTCCTCGGGAGGTATAAGTAGGCAAGCAATATATTCGATACCTCATCCAGAAACGCAACCTCTCGAAACCTGGACAGCAAGCTACACCGCGATACAGAGCGCCTCTCTTGCAGAGTCTGCCACTTGAGTTTGCTAATTATCTCCGTAACGCTATCACGCTTACCAAATAACCCTGTGACGAAACGCGCCGCTCTTCTTTGGACCTTCTCTATCTCCTCTGTCAACCCGACCTGGTACGCAGCCCACACTGATGAGCAATACTCAAGTATAGGTCGAACGAGTGTCTTGTAAGCCACCTCCTTTGTTGATGGACTACATTTTCCAAGGACTCTGCCAGTGGACTCACTATGGCCACGCTATCGCCCGATGTTATCAGGTGATCTCTGGCGACGGTGTCTGACGACCGTCGTCGGTGCCACTGTGAAAGCAGCCACAGAAACGAGTGCCGCAGTCACCGTGCCGGCCTTCCAGGTCAGCAGACATGCCGGCGTATTTCGGCAGCTGGCAGCTGGCAGCTGGCGCGCTCCCAGGCGACGCGGCCTCGGGTGTCTGGCGGACAGGACAGGGCTGTGCTGTGCTGTGCTGTGCAGCGCTGTCCGCGGGAAGGCCGCGCAGCAGGGTCAGTTTTGGCAGCTGCCGCGAGGCCGCCGTAAACACGGCTGCTGCTCCGCCTCCGGCTGTGGGACACACATGGCCCCTGGCTGGCCCTCAGCACACCACTGTGCGCAGCACACACTGGAGCAGGGGCTGCGCAGTTCGGCGCGTAGCGCTCGCGCAGCACGACACGCCGTGTAACGTCCACTGCAAACCTCTCGATGCAAATAGGCTTTGATTCTGATTCTCATTCGGCACAGTAATCTGAAACATAAAACAACCACAAATGAGAATCGCAAATCCCGTGTTAAAAGATGGAAACAAGGAGCGACAGCAACGCCCCTAGTGATGCGGAGACGAACCAAAGCAAACATAAACATTGCGGATTGGATCCACTGTAGCGAATATAGTAGGACCCTTGATATTTTTAAAAGTATCAGATTTACCATTGCACGCACTCGATATATCGAAGTGGAGTATCGATGTATCTATATATAACCGAAAGGATATCGACTTACGTTCAAAAATGGTTCAAATGGCTCTGAGCACTATAGGACTCAACTGCTGAGGTCATTAGTCCCCTAGAACTTAGAACTATTTAAACCTAACTAACCTAAGGACATCACAAACATCCATGCCCGAGGCAGGATTCGAACCTGCGACCGTAGCGGTCTTGCGGTTCCAGACTGCAGCGCCTTTAACCGCACGGCCACTTCGGCCGGTTATCGACTTACGTCCCCAGTAAAAATATCGGCTGCGCGTTGTAAATATACTGCCAGTTTAGAGCTGTATATTTTACTATTTATACACTAAGATGGTATCTGTTCTTTCGGACATCTCCGAAAGAATAGATATCATCTTAGTATGTATATAGTTAAGGCTCACCGGCCACTTGACCATCTTCTTCTTCTGTGCGAATGCACAAACAGTGCCAGAACTCTTACGGGAATCGGCAACGCGCCGCGAGTAATGAGGATAATGGGCGGGGGCACTACGAATATAGTGTCGGACAATACGTTCAGAATGTGGGTTTCGCAGGAGGCGTGTCAGAGATAAATCCCTGCAGTCGCGCTATCGTCTGTGTCTTCGGTGGCTCAGATGGATAGAGCGTCTGCCATGTCAGCAGGAGATCCCGGGTTCGAGTCCCGGTCGGGGCACACATTATCATCTGTCCCCGTTGACGTATGTCAACCCCTGTAAGCAAAGGGTGTTCATTTAATTGTAATTTATTTAACTACTTATTTATTATTAGATATATTGTACATCAACAGGAAGAAATTTCTGAGACTGTACGTCTAGACTACAGTATTGCATGTTAGTGAGACGGGGACTCTGGGGAAACCGGAACAGCGAAGAATCGAAGCACAGACGAATCTTCAAAATTAGGTGGACTGATAGGGTAAGGAATGAAGAGGTTCTGCGCGGAATTCGAGAGGAAATGAATACGTGGAAAACACTGACAAGGGGAAGGGACAGGAAGATAGGATATCTGTTAAGACCACAGGGAATGGCTTCCATAGAACTAGAGGAAGCTGTACAGGGAGAAAACTGTAGAGGAAAACAGAGATTGGAATACATCCATCAAATAATTGAGGACGTAGGTTGCAAGTACTATTCCGAGTTGAAGAGGTTGGGACAAGAGAGAAATTCGTGGCGGGCCGCAACAAACCAGTCACAAGACTGATGACACAAAAAAAAAAAAAAAACATCAACAGGCTAGCAGCCTGCCTATCGCAACGATGCACGTTCACGCTTGCCGTTAAACACTTTGCAAACAATGGTAACTGTTCGTAGGTGGAACAGTAAAAGGTGTCCAATGGGTCTGTCGATCGGTTCCGTCACAAATGGTTCAAATGGCTCTGAGCACTATGGGACTCAACTGCTGAGGTCATAAGTTCCCTAGAACTTAGAACTACTTAAACCTAACTAACCTAAGGACATCACACACATCCATGCCCGAGGCAGGATTCGAACCTGTGACCGTAGCAGTCGCGCGGCTCCGGACTGAGCGCCTACGGTTCCGTCACATATCGGATTTGTCCGAAACACTTCATGTCGACTATTTTTTTTTTTTTTTCATTTCTGCCAACACCACTGACCTAGTATTTGGAGTGTCAAAATGCATGTTGAAACTAAACGTTGCAGTTTCTGTTGGTTGCGCCGAACGCCGATTAAACCAGTTGTTCCCCTCACTCGTCTCTGCAAGGACGAATCACGTCATTTAGATGCTTGTTCATCACTTTCACGAACTGTTTTTCAAGAATGCGTATTGAAGAAGTAGGACACCAGTTGCATTAAAAGTGTTTTTAATGCCACTGGTGAGCTATTTCTTCACATCGGAAATGTTGTTATTCCATTCGCACCGCCGCAGCCCCCCTCCCCCCAGCCCCACCCCTCCATGCAATAGCACTTCTTTGTGCGACATATACTTGCTTCTACATCTACATCTGCATACATACTCCGCAAGCCACCTGACGGTGTGTGGCGGAGGGTATCCTGAGTACCTCTATCGGTTCTCCCTTCTATTCCAGTCTCGTATTGTTCGTGAAAAGAAGGATTGTCGGTATGCCTCTGTGTGGGCTCTAATCTCTCTGATTTTATCCTAATGGTCTCTTCGCGAGATATACGTAGGAGGGAGCAATATACTGCTTGACTCCTCGGTGAAGGTATGTTCTCGAAACTTTGACAAAAGCCCGTACCGAGCTACTGAGCATCTCTTCTTTAGAGTCTTCCGTTGGAGTTTATCTATCATCTCCGTAACGCTTTCGCGATTACTAAATGATCCTGTAACGAAGCGCGCTGCTCTCTGTTGGACCTTCTCCATCTCTTCTATCAACCCTATCTGGTACGGATCCCACACTGGTGAGCAGTATTCAAGCAGTGCGCGAACAAGTGTACTGTAACCTACTTCCTTTGTTTTCGGATTGCATTTCCTTAGGATTCTTCCAATGAATCTCAGTCTGGCATCTGCTTTACCGACGATCAACTTTATATGATCATTCCATTTTAAATCACTCCTAATGCGTACTCCCAGATAATTTATGGAATTAACTGCTTCCAGTTGCTGACCTGCTATGTTGTAGCTAAATGATAAGGGATCTTTCTTTCTATGTATTCGCAGCACATTACACTTGTCTACATTGTGATTCAATCGCCATTCCCTGCACCATGCGTCAATTCTCTGCAGATCCTCCTACATTTCATTACAATTTTCCATTGTTACAACCTCTCGATACACCACAGCATCATCTGCAAAAAGTCTCAGTGAACTTCCGGTGTCATCCACAAGGTCATTTATGTATATTGTGAATAGCAACGGTCCTATGACACTCCCCTGCGGCACACCTGAAATCACTCTTACTTCGGAAGACTTCTCTCCATTGAGAATGACATGCTGCGTTCTGTTATTTAGGAACTCTTCAATCCAATTACACAATTGGTCTGATAGTCCATATGCTCTTACTTTGTTCATTAAACGACTGTGGGGAACTGTATCGAACGCCTTGCGGAAGTCAAGAAACACGGCATCTACCTGTGAACCCGTGTCTATGGCCCTCTGAGTCTCGTGGACGAATAGCGCAAGCTGGGTTTCACACGACCGTCTTTTTCGAAACCCAAGCTGATTCCTACAGAGTAGATTTCTAGTCTCCAGAAAAGTCATTATACTCGAACATAATACGTGTTCCAAAATTCTATAACTGATAGACGTTAGAGATATAGGTCTATAGTTCTGCACATCTGTTCGACGTCCCTTCTTGAAATGGGGATGATCTGTGCCCTTTTCCAATCCTTTGGAACGCTACGCTCTTCTAGAGACCTACGGTACACCGCTGCAAGAAGGGGGGCAAGTTCCTTCGTGTACTCTGTGTAAAATCGAACTAGTATCCCATCAGGTCCAGCGGCCTTTCCTCTTTTGAGCGATTTCAATTGTTTCTGTAACCCTCTGTTTCGATATCTACCATTTTGTCATCTGTACTACAATCTAGAGAAGGAACTACAGTGCAGTCTTCCTCTGTGAAAAAACTTTGGAAAAAGACATTTAGTATTTCGGCCTTTAGTCTGTCATCCTCTGTTTCAGTACCATTTTGGTCACAGAGTGTCTGGACATTTTGTTTTGATCCACCTACTGCTTTGGCATAAGACCAAAATTTCTTAGGATATTCTGCCAAGTCAGTACATAGAACTTTACTTTCGAATTCATTGAACGCCTCTCGCATAGCCCTCCTCACACTACATTTCGCTTCGCGTAATTTTTGTTTGTCTGCAAGGCTTTGGCTATGTTTATGTTTGCTGTGAAGTTCCCTATGCTTCCGCAGCAGTTTTCTAACTCGGTTGTTGTACCACGGTGGCTCTTTTCCATCTCTTACGATCTTGCTTGGCACATACTCATCTAATGCATATTGTACAATGGTTTTGAACTTTGTCCACTGATCCTCAACACTATCTGTACTTGAGACAAAACTTTTGTGTTGAGCCGTCAGGTACTCTGTAATCTGCTTTTTGTCACTTTTGCTAAACAGAAAAGTCTTCCTACCTTTTTAATATTTATATTTACGGCTGAAATCATCGATGCCGTAACCGCTTTATGATCGCTGATTCCCTGTTCTGCGTTAACTGTTTCAAATAGTTCGGGTCTGTTTGTCACCAGAACGTCCAATATGTTATCGCGACGAGTCGGTTCTTTGTTTAACTTCTCAAGGTAGTTTTCAGATAAAGCACTTAAAAAAATTTCACTGGATTCTTTGTCCCTGCCACCCGTTATGAGCGTTTGAATCTCCCAGTCTATATCCGGCAAATTAAAATCTCCACCCAGAACTATAACATGGTGGGGAAATCTACTCGAAATATTTTCCAAATTATCCTTCAGGTGCTCAGCCACAACAGCTGCTGAGCCAGGGGGTCTATAGAGACATCCAATTACCATGTCTGAGTCTGCTTTAACCGTGACCTTCACCCAAATCATTTCACATTTCGGATCTCCGTCAATTTCCTTCGATACTATTGCACTTTTTATCGCTATAAACACGCCTCCCCCCTTCACTGCCCAGTCTGTCTCTGCGGTATACATTCCATCTGGTTTCACCCAACTTTCTGTCCCTATTACTATGTCGGCATTGTGACCGTTTATTAATGAGAGCAGTTCTGGGAACTTTCTATAGACGCTCCTGCAATTTACTATTACCACATTAATATTGTTATTCCCTGTTGCATTTTGCCTACTCCTACCTTGCCGCGTCTCAGGAGGCGTCATGTGGGCCTAGGGAGGGAATTCTCTAACCTAAAAAATCCCCATGTGCACTCCACACGTACTCCGCTACCCTTGTAGACGCTTCCGGCGTATAGTGCACGCCTGACCTATTCAGGGGGACCCTACATTTCTCCACCCGATAGCGGAGGTCGAGAAATTTGCACCCCAGATCTCCGCAGAATCGTCTGAGCCTCTGGTTTAAGCCTTCCACTCGGCCCCAAACCAGAGGACCGCGATCGGTTCTGGAAACGATACTACAAATAGTTAGCTCTGATTCCACCCCGCGAGCGAGGCTATCCGCCTTCACCAGTTCCGCCTACCGCCTGTACGAACTGAGGATGACCTCTGAACCCAGACGGCAGGAGTCATTGGTGCCGACATGACCAACAATTTGCAGTCGGGTGCACCCAGTGCTCTCTATCGCCGCCGGCAGGGCCTCCTCCACATCTCGGATGAGACCCCCCGGCAAGCAGACAGAGTGAACACTGGCCTTCTTCCCCGACCTTTCCGCTATTTCCCTAAGGGGCTCCATCACCCGCCTAACGTTGGAGCTCCCAATAACTAATAAACCCGTCCCCCCGTGTGCCTGCTCGGACCTTGCTGAAGGAGCGGCCACATGTCCACTCACAGGCAGAGTGGGCGATGCCACACGGCCAGCCTCCACATTGACCCTCCGCCTCGTGCGCCGCGAACGCCGCTGAACCCGCCACTTCCCTTGGGGAGAGGGTGGCCCAACCGCGCCCGGTACCCGCGATGATGTCTCGACAGCAGGGACAGTGGGTGACGCATGTAACACCTGGGGTGTACCATGCGACGCACCAGACTCCCCACTGCCGCTACACTCCGAGGCAGCAGCCTGAAGACGGCTGACCGCGGCCATCAACACGCTGAGCTGTTCGCGAACAGTGGGCAGCTCCTCCTGCGTCCGTACACAGCAGTCACATATCCTATCCATCCTAAGGAATCAATTTACTGTAGAGAGTTAATCAACTTTTAACTAGACTGCTAATTCACTAAAGGCGGGTGATTGTTGACTAAACTGTGATTGCTAGCCACTTCTTGTAGAAAACAATGAAAATAGTACTACCTGTCTCTGGACTGTATTCAAAACAAACACTAGCACTACTGGCACTGTGGCTGACAAAAGGAACTCTCTCTGACTTTATTCAAAACAAACATGAAATCTATGGAACACTATTACTAGCACTCGACAATTAAAGCTTCCTAAAAGCAAAAAACACACGGAAGAAGAAGTGACAAGTAAGAAAATACAGTTAATACTTAAATTAAGGTAGCTCGCTGCACAGCAGACGCGAAGCAGGCGGCAGTTACGACGACACTCACTTCACACAGTCAAAATGAAAAGTGGACGTGATGGAAGCTCATAGAGTGGTAAGACTCCTTCACACAGAAGCTCTCCTGCGAACTTCTGTAAAGTTTTGGAAGGTAGGAGACGAGATACTGGCAAAAGTAAAGCTGTGAGGACCGGGCGTGAGTCGTGCTTCGGTAGCTCAGATGGTAGAGCACTTGCCCGCGAAAGGCAAAGGTCCCGAGTTCGAGTCTCGGTCGGGCACACAGTTTTAATCTGCCAGGAAGTTTCATATCATCGCACACTCCGCTGCAGAGTGAAAATCTCATTCTGGAAACACCCCCCAGGCTGTGGCTAAGCCATGTCTCCGCAATATCCTTTCTTTCAGGGGTGCTAGTTCTGGAAGGTTCGCAGGAGAGCTTCTGTAAAGTTTGGAAGGTGGGAGACGAGATACTGGCAGAAGTAAAGCTGTGAGGACCGGGCGTGAGTCGTGCTTCGGTAGCTCAGATGGTAGAGCACTTGCCCGCGAAAGGCAAAGGTCCCGAGTTCGAGTCTCGGTCGGGCACACAGTTTTAATCTGCCAGGAAGTTTCATATCATCGCACACTCCGCTGCAGAGTGAAAATCTCATTCTGGAAACACCCCCCAGGCTGTGGCTAAGCCATGTCTCCGCAATATCCTTTCTTTCAGGGGTGCTAGTTCTGGAAGGTTCGCAGGAGAGCTTCTGTAAAGTTTGGAAGGTGGGAGACGAGATACTGGCAGAAGTAAAGCTGTGAGGACCGGGCGTGAGTCGTGCTTCGGTAGCTCATATGGTAGAGCACTTGCCCGCGAAAGGCAAAGGTCCCAAGTTCGAGTCTCGGTCGGGCATACAGTTTTAATCTGCCAGGAAGTTTCATATCAGCGCACACTCCGCTGCAGAGTGAAAATCTCATTCTGGAATGGACAGTGTTTTGAAAGGAGGATATAAGATGAACATCTACAAAAGCAAAACGAGGATAATGGAATGTGGTCAAATTAAGTCGGGTGATGCTGAGGGAATTAGATTAGGAAATGAGACACTTAAATTAGTAAAGGAGTTTTGCTATTTGGGGAGCAAAATAACTGATGATGGTCGAAGTAGAGAGGATATAAAATGTAGATTAGCAATGGCAAGGAAAGCGTTTGTGAAGAAGAGAAATTTGTTAACATCGAGTATAGATTTAAGTGTCAGGAAGTCGTTTCTGAAAGTATTTGTATGGAGTGTAGCCACGTATGGAAGTGAAACGTGGACGATAAATAGATTGGACAAGAAGAGAATAGAAGCTTTCGAAATGTGGTGCTACAGAAGAATGCTGAAGATTAGATGGGTATATCACAGACCGTCGGCCACTGCGTTTTCCGTGGCGAGAGGTAATGAAATTTCGTATCCTCGCCACACTCTTGACACTATGGGTTTCGAAATATTGAATTCCCTAACGATTTCCAAAATGAAATTTCCAATGTGTGTAGCTCCAACTACCATTCCGCCTTCAGCGTCTGTTAATTCCCCTCGTGCAGCCATAATCACGTCGGGAACGTTTTCACATGAATCACTGACTACAAACGACAGCTCACCCAATGCATTGGCCTTTTATTCCCTGTGTACTCGATACTACCGACATCTGTGTGTGTGCATAACGCTATCCCATGACTTCTGTCACGTCAGTGTAGTTCTTTTATTACAGATTGTGCGTTTCCCCGTGTCCAAGTTTCATCAACTGCACATTCATTCTGAGAGAAAATAAAAAGCTTACGAATTTTCACTTAAAGAATTACTGTGAACCATTTCCACGAGATACGCAATTTTTAGTATTAGTAACCACACAAGGAACACTTGTCAGATGTTTCTGCACTTTGATTCATAAAGTGTTTTTCCGAAAAGTGGTCCTGAGAAACAGAAACACTAGCATAGATCACAACACAGTGGAGAGCTCACAAACACTTTCCCAGTTCAAGAAAAACTGTATAACTGATTCTGGTTTCTTTTCTCCGTTGAATTTACGTAGTAGCCAGGTAAACCACTTGGTAATTTACAGGAGTATTTCATCGTCAACTTCTTGCGATGGATATTCTGAAAAATGTAAAATCATTGATTACATTGACCAGAACAATTATTAATGACACATAAAAGCATAAATATGGCAAGCTGAAATTTAATATAAATTGTGTTATATGTAGTCTACGAGTTAATTATTTATTACTCATCCGTTCAGTACTTACTTTTCTACCGCTAACACCACAGGAAAGTTGTGAGATCGGAAATTTCCCTGGTGTAAGAACTTTCATCTAAATCTTCAACTGAGACTTAAAAGGAAGTTTAATACTCTTTCACATGAAACTGCCCTAAAAACTCATCATCACATAGCTTGTGAATCCAAACACAGTGAAACTAAACATCGGTGCCGCACATGCTGTAAATTTTTATGTTTCGAATACACTGTGTGTGAATTAAGAAAATATTGAATGAATGTTTCCTCCAAAAATTACATGTAATCAAACTATACATAAATCTAAAATTAGGATAATATAAGTGTGCTTATTATCTAATTTTTGTCAATGGGAGAATCATGATGGAAATTTTTTACAAAAAATTGTAGAACTTTAAAAAAATAGCGCTGTCATCGAAAACATTTTGTAATTGCATTAATAACGTTTCACCAAAATTTGGAACAAAACGTGATTCTCTTATTTCCAAATAAAAAGTTTAATATGGTGCTACACATTAGTTACATGGTTACATCAGTTGACCACACTAACAAAGGGTCAATGGCTATTGTCGATGCTTATTATAGATTTACTTCTACAGACGTGAGTTCAATGGGCATATTTCATGAAACACACATTTTTCAAATTCACTATTAGGAAAAAGTACCCCGCAAGGTAAACCACTTCCTCGCCGACAGAGTGGAACTCCTTACGTTTTCGTAGTTGATGATGCGTGTTTCTCATCAAAAAAACTCTAGGTTTATCGCAAAACCACTGATAACCAGAAAAATAAAAAAAATTTAATTACAGGCTTTTATTTGTGAACCAAAACACGATATTAAGTGATCTTGTTGAGGATGACGACATGGGGCCATTGTGTACTAGCCAGCGCCTATCGCCTGCTCCTTTTAGGCGGGCCGCAAGATGAGACGTAGGCCCGTGAGGTGATGGAGGGGGGCTCACACCAAATTCCTCACGGCAGCGTGAGTCACGGCGACAGTCATCGCAAATTGGATCGCAGTTTGCTGAGGAACTTTGGCTCTGCTATGTTAATTCTGAGTTTGAGTTCGAAACGGTGTGTTACATCGCTTTGATGAAACAAAAAGCATAAAAAAGTGCGTACATGAAAAGAAGACTAAGTCATGGGCAATTCGCTTTAACTAAGGAATTCGATGATGAAAAATTCACGAACTTTTTTTAGATGAAACCGTGATCAATTCCAAGAAGTGCATGGTCTCATCAAGAATGAAATTGACAGACAGGGATGCAACGCTACAAGGCCGTTTTGGACCAAGGAGAAACTAGCTGGGTTTTTAAGGTAAGCTATTATGATTAACATATATCTCTTTATATAAAAATGTGCTGTTGGTTTGTGTATAGACACTAACCTCCGAAAGCTCTTGACCGATTGCTTTGAAATTTTGACACAACGTTGCATTCTAATCTAGGATCGTTTTTAGGTACCTATTTCTTTAATATATTATATATAACCTATATACATGTAATTTATATATATATATATATATATATATATATATATATATATATATATATATATGCGCACATTCTAGTAGAACGTTGTGTCAAAATTTACATGCGTGTAGTCCAGTGCAACCTTGTGTCCAAATTTAAAATCATTGGAAGTACGGTTACAATATATCCAAATGAAGTAACCGAGGGTATTACAGTCTTTATGTGAACACAGTGGCTTAATTTTTTTAATATATAAATATAAAAGCATATTTCTCGCTTCCTCGAACTTTCTTAAGTAACTATTACTTGGATTAATTGTTTTCATAGATGTGTGAACATGTGAGGTCTTTATATGATATAAAAGGCACTGTCCTGATTGACTGAGTGATTGACTCATAACGCCCAGTCGAAACCATTGACGATAGTGTAGGATTTATACACATTTCCCATCCATATTTAGCAACTGCGGAAGTATAGCCGGGTCCGCTAGTTGCCTGTACTTCTATATGCAATATAATATTGCCATCACCGCGTACGGCTTCAATTAGCTTTTCCTCCATTTCGAACTACCAACAGCCAGAACCACCGTGAGCCTCGCAGTAAACTGCGTACAGGAGACTGCGGTCCGCAGGGTCACCGAGCGCAGGAACTGTGTCACGCCACGCTGCGCTCTAACGTGCGCGGGACCATTCAGTTGTGTGGTTCGCAAAAACTCACCGTGAGTCACCCTGCGTCACCTCACGGACCCGCGTCTCAACTTGCGGCCAGCCTTAAGGGCGGGTGCGCGAGTGTGGCTTTTCTTACGAGAGAAAAAGGTTTTGTTCAGTGGCAAGTAGAAGGTTTTGAAGGAGGCTAACACTGAAGTGATAAACATGTTATGTAGTTCATATTCCAAGGTTTAGTGTTAAGATCCATAAGAAATAAATAGGGAAAATAATAATTCTTAGTATTTGTATAACGCAGTTTCTCCCCCTTCTTCTTTGAAATTTCTTCTTATAACTTCATGTAATACAGATGACAGGTATGATAAAGCACTAACTGAATCAGGTATTCCATGATTAAATGCTTTTTATATGAACAGTGGAAGAGAACTGTGACATGATCGTGTGTTTTAGAGGCCAGCGGGCTGAAATGTGGCAACATTGTGTTAAGCCTACCACATGATACACATGATAGTCGGAGTGTGATAGTGAACCGAAGTATCTGTGCTACTGAACTATATACAAATATATGTTACAGGTTCTATTACAAACCTTCATTTGGCCAAGATCGTAAATTAGAAAACAGTGATTACTAGTTTCAACTTCATAAATGCACATCTTGAGCACTACTTACAAACATGTGATGCGTAATCAAGAGGAAAGGTAACACACTTTGTTATTATAATGTTAACATCGTTAAGGAAATGTCAATTTAGAGACGTATTTACAATATACGAATGTGAAGCATATTCTACAAACATCGTTGTAATTATTTGTCATCCACATTATAATGTAGGTCATAATCGCAGCATCAGTCAAAGTTAATCAGCTCAAGATAGTAAACAGTCTGTTTGCTACCTTGTTATTTAACATAAAAGTAGTCTGTTCTAATATGTTAATAATCAGTGCATTATTCCATTTGCAGATGCCAGAAAAATGTTGAGTTCCTGGTTGCAAGAGCAGTCACAAATCCAGCAAGTAAGAGGGCTATGTATCAGTGTTTAGATTCCCTACTGAAGAGTAAACAGATGATTTTGGATAAAAAGTTTGGATGCTCAGAAGTAACTGGAATCCATACAACAGAAGTGTTGCTTGTATTAA
The DNA here is from genome assembly GCF_023898315.1 of Schistocerca nitens. Classification (NCBI taxonomy): domain Eukaryota; kingdom Metazoa; phylum Arthropoda; class Insecta; order Orthoptera; family Acrididae; genus Schistocerca; species Schistocerca nitens. Next base: position 571,127,141 of record NC_064620.1, read on the forward strand.
ACATTTTGAGAAACATGATTTGTCACCAGTGGAAGTTTACAACGATTCTATTGAAAATTTTGAAGAGTTCCCTTTTCAGACGCCAATGCTTTATCAGAAGTCATGTCATGTCCTGGGTTTGATTTAAGCAAAGTGAAACCGCCAAAAAACTGTGATCCAGAAATCAGAGGGAAAAGTGCTTACGAAGACCAAGAGGTGAAGAATTAGACCTGGTAAAAGGAAGACATTGCATCAAACTATGAATTTTTGGGTTCTGAGTACCAAGAAAGCAAAAACTATGTAGGAAAGTGGAGTGTTATAGTCGAAGACAATCTAATATTGTCTGATGTCATATTTAAAGCCAAAGTGAATATTGAAATCATTGACAAACTCACCTAAAATGCATTGTTACTAAATAAATGTTTACTTCATTATTAGTCTGTTACTGCAAATGTGAATTCTTATTTGTTCTTATGTCACAAATCCCTCTTTTTAACTTTGTTCAGTTTCATGACACCATTAGTGCTTCTGTACATATGCCAGTGCAGCATACAGTTTTGAGGCGCAATATCAAACTTATTCCACTGAGACTAGAGTGTCCACAACACACAACAACTGGCACACATTTACCACGTATTACTTGAATCTTGATATGATTTTGCTGCGCATATAAATAATACTGAAATATCTTTTTTTTATATAATTACCTGACATTGTTAGTGTTGCAGGGAGCGATCTTTAAATACAGTGTTGCAGTCTTGTTTTAGAAAACTTTTTATTTGTAGAGACCGCAAAGAAGGATACAACGACTACTAGTTTCACCAAACTCAAAAATACAGGGTGTTTATAAACTAATATCGGGGTTTTAACGCTTTATAATATTTATTATATTAAACTTACAGTTATAAAAGATATGTCAAATGAAAGAGCAACTCAAACAGTTTTACCAAGAAGCATATAAAAATTCAATGTGAGCGCCATTTTTCACACGGTACACATCAATTTTATAGCCAAGTTGTTCCCAAACATTGATAAGGGCTTGCTTTGCATGGCCTCTACGTTCACCCGACCTAACGCCATGCGATTTTTTCCTTTGGGGCTTCATCAAGGATCGTGTGTACGTGCCTCCGCTGCCAGGAGACCTCCCTGAATTAAGAAACCGCTTGGAAGCAGCTGTTGCTACAATCACTAAAGACACACTTATCAACGTTTGGGAAGAACTCGGCTATAGACTTGATGTGTGCCGTGTGACAAATGGTGCTCACATTGAACATTTATAAGGTTCTTAGTAAAACTGTTTGAGTTGTTCTTTCATTTGACATACCATTTATAACTATAGGTTTAATGTAATAAATGTTATAAAGTGTTAAAACCCCGGTATTCATTTATAAACACCCTGTACATTGTAAATAGAATTTTTGAGTTTGGAATTGTAAACATGATTGTGACAAACCGTCTCGAATTAATAACCAATGTAGCCACTGTTTTCTGTTATGTGATCTGAAGATGGCCATTTAACTGGTCGAAACTAGTAATCGTGGTGTGCTTCCTTGGGACCATGACAAGTAAAAAATTTCCCATAAGAAAACAAGTGCAAATTTTTTGTGTACTACTGTTCCATATTCTAGACGTGCACAACTTCTTTAAGGAAATAGGACACTTAATCAGTTAACGAACCTGTTTTCTTGCAGCAGCATTTCGAATTATGTAATATGCACATCAAATTTAAATTAGTTTAATGACATTTACATGAAAATTAAGGTAATTATAAATTTCAAACAAAAATAGATTGCAATAACTTCAAGTCAGGGAAATATTGTACGTATGAATCTACATTACATCTATTACATCTACATAGATACTCCGCAAGCCACCGTACGGTGCGTGGCGGAGGGTACCCTGTACCACTACTTATGATTTCCTTGACTGATCCACTCGCAGACAGAGCGAGGGAAAAACGATTGTCTGTATGCTTCCGTATGAGCCCTAGTTTCTCATACCTTATCTTTGTGGTCCTTACGAACGGCAGTAGAATCGTTCGGCAGTCAGCTTCAAATGCTGGTTCGCTAAATTTTTTCAATAGTGTTTCTCGAAAAGAACGTCGCCTTCTCTCCAGGGATTCTCAATTGAATTCCCGAAGCATCTCCGTAACACTTACGTGTTGTTCGAACCTATCGCTAACAAATCCAGCAGCCCGACTCTGAATTGCTTCGATGTCTTCCTTCAATCCGACCTGGGATGGATCCCAAACACTCGATCAGTACTCAAGAACAGGTAGCACCAGCGTCCTACATGCAGTCTCCTTTAGAGGTGAACCACTCTTCCGTAAAGTTCTCTCAATAAACCGAACTTGACTACTCGCCTTCTCTACCAGAGTGGCCCCATGTTCGTTCCAATTCATATCGCTCTGCAAAGTCACGCCAAGATATTTAAAACACTTGACTGTGCCAAGCAGGACACAAGTAATAGTGTATACGAACAGTATAGTTTTGATTTTGCTACTCGTTCGCGTTAACTTACACTTTTCCTAATTTAGGGCTAGCTGTCATTCATCACACCAACTGGAAATTTGGTCTAAATCGTCTTGTATCTTCCTAGAGTCGCTTAAGGGGCTCCGGAACGCCCTATACTTGCAATGTTAAAATAACGCTTATAAATTACATCTTTCCTCACAAAGTATTTGAGGTAGGAAGTTGAACTTTTTACAGATTGTTTATTGGAATATGGGCTACAACTTAACACAGGGATTTTACAAAATTTTAGTTCAGTTATTAAAGATGATTTTTTTCAATTGTAATAAAAATTCACAACATTTTTTGGCCATTTTTTATTTATATATTCAAAAATATACAGTTTTTTGGAAAAACGCTGTGTTAAATTATGCAGAAGGTACTGTGTAACATTTACTGAAAGTTTGAAACAAATATGTTTGGAAGATCCTTAGAAAACATGTAATTAGTATGAGAAAATAAAAGTTTTGGGAATCGAGCGACAAAGATTGGATTAACTTTTTAGTGCATTCCAGGTCCATAGGATGGATTATCTTCATCCTCTGCAAACTCCTCCTCCAGCTTCCTCTTGTTCCTCCTCCTGTTTACTTTTGCTTGTATTTCTAGACTCTTTACAGCCCTGTCTGCAGCCAGAAGGCGTTCCTTGTCTAAAGCAAGCATCGCTCGTACCATGTTAGAACCTATCTTCATTCCCATATTTCTAAATACCTTGCACCTTACAATGTTGCCATCATTGAAAGTCGCAACAGCATCATACACACCAAAGTGAAGTGTTTCTATTCCAACAAATACAGTCTTGGGGATTCTCGACCATATGACACTATTTACACTTTCATTGGGGTTTTGAGTTTTTCGGTGAATACACTTTTTCAACAGTTCAGGTGCTGCTAAGTCTCTGAAAATAGGTTTTATCACCTCCATTATTGCATGAGGCAGACTATGCTTATGAGTGTACACTTCACCAGTTAGCAATCCTTTGTTATATTTACACCAACTGTCTTCTTCTTTGGGACACAAGCTATGTTGGGGATTTTCATCGTCTTTATTGTTTACAGTAATAACACATACCTTTGGCTTTCCAACATTTCTCCTTTTCTTAAAAGCCTTCAGAGGATTTCTAATAACTTTACTTTTACTCATTATTATACTTCAACAATACAGAGACTCAAGAAACAGAATTAATTACGAATATTTTCGAGATAACGACAGAGTAAATAAACATGAAACAATCGACAATCACACCAGCGATATATATTGATCCATCACAGGTTAGCCACAACACATACTTTATCTCACATCACTAAAATGTACCTGATGAACACGGACGTTAATAATAACACCATTTGACAGCAGTTTAACAGCGCCACAGTGGGTCACGCCCATGTAGAACACATTTCAAAAAAAATTTAAAAATAGTTGTAGTCTTCGGAATTGAATAAATTATATATCTATTAAAAGGTAATAGTCTGCAGATTCAGAAAACGCAAAAAAGTAAAAATTGAACTTTTCGTGATTTTGAGCCTTTCCGGAGCCCCTTAACTTCGACACCTTACCATGCACCACGGTATCATCCGCAAAGATCCGCAGATTGCTGCTCACCCTGTCAGCCAGATCATGTATGTATACAGAGAACAAAACCGATCCTATCACAATTTCCAGGGGCACTCCTGACGATACCCTTGTCTCTGATGAACACTCGCCGTCGAGGACAACGTACTAAAACTAAACTAAACTAAACTCCTCCCGAACAGGTCATGAAGGCGCAAAGGCACCGTCCGGCCGCCGTGTCAACCTCAGCCCACAGGCTTCACAGGATGCGGGTATGGAGGGGCATGTGGTCAGCACACCGCTCTCCCGGCCGTAAGTCAGTTTCCGAGACCGGAGCCGCTACTTCTCAATCAAGTAGCTCCTCAGTTGACTCACAAGGGCTGAGTGCACCCCGCTTGCCAACAGCGCTCGGCAGAACGGATGGTTACCCATCCAAGTGCTAGCCCAGCCCGACAGTGCTTAACTTCGGAGATCTGACGGGAACCGGTGTTACCACTGTGGCAAGGCCGTTGGCAGGACAACATACTGGATTCAATTATTTATGAAGTCTTCGAGCGACTTGCATATCTGTGAACTTATTCCATATGCTCGTACCTTCGTTAACAGCCTGCAATAGGGCACCGTGTCAAATTATTTTCGGTAATCAAGAAATATGGAATCCGCCTGCTGCCCTTCATCCATAGTTCTCAGTGCATCAAGTGAGAAATTGCAACCTGAGTTTCGCAAGAGAGATGGTTCCTAAAACCACGCTGATTCGTGCTCACAAGCATCTCAGACAGTCTCACAAGCCTCGGGTGTGAAAAGTCTCAATACTCTGTTACGAATTAGTTGTGTGTTACGGTAAAGCTTATCATAAAAGTTTGCAACCACTGCGACGTAATGAGAATAAAATACGCAATGGCGACATAAAGTCGTCACATTACTGCGAGAAATTAGTGTATTGAGGTTACTATGTTACTCATTGGCATAATATCTACAAAAAGGAACTGATTATAAATTTAGAACCGCTGTCCTGCCGTCTGCGCTCGGCGAATGGCCGAAATATAGAAATGGAATTCCGTAGTAGGAAAAGGAAGAGAGGGAAACGTAGTGGGAGAATATGGATTGGGGCTAAGAAATGGAAGAAGAAGCCGTCTGCTAGAATTCTGCACAGAGCACAACTTAATAATAGCTAACACTTGGTTCAAGAATCATAAAAGAAGGTTGTATACATGGAAGAACCCTGGAGATAGTAAAAGGTATCAGATAGATTATATAATGGTAAGACAGAGATTTAGGTTCCAATGGCTCTGAGCACTATGGGACTCAACTGCTGAGGTCATTAGTCCCCTAGAACTTAGAACTAGTTAAACCTAACTAACCTAAGGACATCACAAACATCCATGCCCGAGGCAGGATTCGAACCTGCGACCGTAGCGGTCTTGCGGTACCAGACTGCAGCGCCTAGAGATTTAGGAACCAGGTCTTAAATTGTAAGACATTTTCAGGAGCAGATGTGGACTCTGACCACAATCTATTGGCAGTGAACTGTAGATTAAAACTGAGGAAACTGCAAAAAGGTGGGAATTTAAGGATATGGGACCTGGATAAACTGACTAAACCAGAGGTTGTACAGAGTTTCAGGCAGAGCGTAAGGAAACAATTGACAGGAATTGGGGAAAGAAATACAGTAGAAGAAGAATGGGTAGCTTTGAGAGATTAAGTAGTGAAGGCAGCAGAGGATCAAGTAGCTAAACAGACGAGGGCTAGTAGATATCCTTGGGTAACAGAAGAAATATTGAATTTAATTGATGAAAGGAGAAAATATAAAAATGCAGTAAATGAAGCAGGCAAAAAGGAATACAAACGTCCCAAAAATGAGATTGACAGGAAGTGCAAAATGGCTAATCAGGGATGGCTAGAAGACAAATGTAAGGATGTAGAGGCTTATCTCACTAGGGGTAAGATAGATACTGCCTACAGGAAAATTAAAGAGACCTTTGGAGAAAAGAGAACCACTTATATGAATATCAAGAGCTCAGATGGAAACCCAGTTCTAAGCAAAGAAGGGAAAGCAGAAAGGTGGAAGGAGTATATAGAGGGTCTATACAAGGGCGTTGTACTTATGGACAATATTATGGAAATGGAAGAGGATGTAGATGAAGATGAAATGGGAGATACGATACTGCGTGAAGAGTTTGATAGAGCACTGAAAGACCTTAGTCGAACCAAGGACCCGGGAATAGGCAACATTTCATCAGAACTACTGACGACCTTGGGAGTGCCAGTCCTGACAAAACTCTACCATCTGGTGAGCAAGATGTATGAGACAGGCGAAATACCCTCAGACTTCAAGAAGAATATAATAATTCCAATCCCAAAGAAAGCAGGTGCTGACAGATGTGAAAATTACCGAATAATCAGTTAAATAAGTCACGGATGCAAAATACTAACGCGAATTCTTTACAGACGAATGTAAAAACTGGTAGAAGCCGACCTCGGGGCAAATGAGTTTGGATTCCGTAGAAGTATTGGAACACGTGAGGCAATACTAACCCCACGACGTATCTTAGAAGCTAGATTAAGGAAAGGCAAATCTAAGTTTCTAGGATTTGTAGACTTAGAGAAAGCTTTTGACAATGTTGACTGGAATACTCTCTTTCAAATTATGAAGGTGGCATGGCTAAAATACAGGGAGCGAAAGGCTATTTACGATTTGTACAGAAGCCAGATGGCAGTTATAAGAGCCGAGGGACATGAAAGGGAAGCAGTAGTTGGGAAGGGAGTGAGACAGGGTTGCAACCTGTCCCCGATGTTATTCAATCTGTATATTGAGCAAGCAGTGAAGGAAACAAAAGTAAAGTTCGGAGTAGGCATTAAAACCCATGGAGAAGAAATAAAAACTTTGAGGTTCGCCGATGACATTGTAATTCTGTCAGAGACAGCAAAGGACTTGGAAGAGCAGTTGAAAGGAATGGACAGTGTTTTGAAAGGAGGATATAAGATGAACATAAGGATATAAAATGTAGACTAGCAATGGTAAGGAAAGCGTTTCTGAAGAAGAAAAATTTGTTAACATCGAGTATAGATTTAAGTGTCAGTAAGTCGTTTCTGAAAGTATTTGTATGGAGTGTAGCCATGTATGGAAGTGAAACATGGATGATAACTAGTTTGGACATGGAGATAATAGAAGCTTTCGAAATGTGGTGGTACAGAAGAATGCTGAAGATTAGATGGGTAGGTCATATAACTAATGAGGAGGTACTGAATATGATTCGGGAGAAGAGAAATTTGTGGCACAACTTGACTAGAAGATGGGATCGGTTGGTAGGACATGTTCTGAGGCATCAAGGGATCACCAATTTGGTATTGGAGGGCAGCTTGGAAGGTAAAAATCGTAGAGGGAGACCAAGAGATGAATACACCAAACAGATACAGAAGGATGTAGGTTGATGTAGGTACTTGGAGATGAAGTAGGTTGCACAGGATAGAGTAGCATGGAGAGCTGCATCAAACCAGTCTCAGGACTGAAGACCACAACAACAGCAGATGTCATTATGTAAAAACACTATATTCAACTGAAATAATTGATATGAAATACGAATAATATTGGTCAACTTATGTATTTTGGATCTCCTTAAACAAAAATTACTCAGTGAAACCTATTTATTCACTAGGACTGTTTTCACTCACTATGCACGTAAATATCTATTTTAAACGAGAACCACTGTAATTTTTAATAATTCACGTTATTTACTTGTGTATGCAAATGAGAGAATTCAATTGATGTATCTCTGTAAAACGGCCTTTTGCAACAAAGAATTGTTCTGACAAGTTGACAAATCTGTCTGTCATTTTAATGACTTGTTAAATTATGTCACTCGATATAAATTAATAACTTTTTGCACAAATTACGATAACAGATGGATGTCTGACTTATATTTCTTCTTAGTAGTTCTTTGACAAGGTTATAAATACAAGCAGCAATAAGCCTCGCCAGCTCAGTCTTGATAGAACTTTTGTAAAGTGTGTATGTTATTGTCTTATGTGGAAAAACAATGCAAAGATGTTGTAAAAGAAGTGTTACTCTGTACTTGTGACAACGTCGTTGAGTGGTCAGCGGAGTTAAGATGGCTACCATGCCAATAAATAGGTGAAGTTCACTTATGCCGTCGTTCATTATTTATCACCAAGCACATCAGCAACACGTGACCTCATCTTTTTACCCCTAGACGAATACATATAGATCCAACATTAACATCAAGATACTGCAGTGAACCAACCAGCAGCAGCAGCAACTACTACAATACAATTTAATGGCGCCAACCCAATTCTCTACACCAAGTGCTAACAAGCTTCGTGTATTAGAGTGATATAGTGCGAATATAGGAATATCAACGATTGGGCGACCGTTATAGGCTGCAGTCGAGCCGTTTGGAGAGCAGCCGCGAAGAAGAACAAGTGAGAATGTCCGAGGGAATAATATTATCTACGGTAGTGGAGGATCAGAAATTGGTGGAATTTGTTTCAAAATTTCCTCGCATCCACGATGGATCCTTACCACTTGAGAGTTGGCAATACTCTCTTAGGACGTAAAGGTTGGCTACAGCGCGCATAGACAAGCTCTGGAATCTAAGATATTGTTGTCGCGCTTCGCAGCGCACGGATTAACTAGTGGCAACTTGGAAGTCAGTGTAGGAGCCCGCCTGCTGTGGTGCGCACGTGTGTTGGGCGAGGGGTCGTCGCCGAGCTGCCGTACTGCCGTGTCCGCCAGCAGCGACACAGGATTTGATATTGAGTTGATATTTCTTATAATTTGCAGCGTGCTTATTAATTTAAAGAAAAGGGTTTGTGCATGTGCGTAGCAGCAGATGGTAATTTTGATAATGATAGGAGTTGAATTCTTAAGGGAAACCATTGTTAGGTGAATAGATTAAGTATTGATTTTGTCATTGATTTCACTTTGCATTTAATTGAGAAGTATTTCAGTCTGTCTCAAGAGTTTGATTAATTTGTAATGCCACTGGAGGCAGATGATTTACATACGAAGCGATTGTTCAAAGAACTTCTAGCGTTTTGTTAATTGAATGGGAAAGAATCGCTTTCAGAATATAGTTTTTTAAAAAAGGAATTACTTGTTTAGGTTATCATTTATCGAGTTTAGATTTGACCAAACCCTTTCTCTTGAATGATATGTAGTTGTAGTAAGCAGCAGCAGCCGCAGCAACAGCAGGAGCCGCCTTACAGAACATTCATTGCACTCAGCATGAATAATAGGTTTCTTTTATGTTTTTGTTAAATAATGGAATGCAGGAGATCAAGCAGTGGCAGCAGGAAGACCAAGTAAGTTATTTGTTGCGCACAGGACCAATTTAAAAAAAAATAGAGTTCTGGCGATCTCTGCAATAGTAAAGTTAACAAGAGTACAAGCATGAGATTTTCAGTAGAAAACACGAGATAAGAAGATAGAGCTCGCGACTTTCACACTGTACAGTGACCAGATGATGAAAGATAATGCTTGGAGGAAGAAAGTGGTATTAGTGGAGAGAACGGGAAGAAAAAAATATATTTTCAATTTATTCATGTTAGTTATTATCAGTTTATCTTCAGATAGATAATGTGTATTACATTAACAAAAATAAATTATTTTTACCATTGTTCCACCTATTATTCATTTATTTGATAATAATAATAATAATAATAATAATAATAATTATTATTATTATTATTATTATTATTATTATTATTATTATTATTATTATTATAATGATGATTAGTACACAACGTTAATACCAGGAACTGATGTCTGTTATTCAAGTTCAATTTATAAGAATATGCGCACATAATTTTAAAAAATATCTTTAGTAACGCTAGCAAGTGCGAAGACTACTGAACCCTGTTTACGTGATTACTTTGACAGAGTGCTATCCCTCTAATAGCACGGCTGTTGAAGTATTCTACAAATGCATCCATAAGCATGTGCACAACTGCAACTCCTTGCTAATGGTTCAAGATTTTCAGTAGGTGATGGTTCATTTCTATTTAGTTCCAAGTGAGAATCATTATTTTTCTCTAAAAATGCAACTCTTAAGTAAGATGTGTAAACAGCAAGCAACAATAATAAAATTATCAATCATTTCTGGCTTCAGATTGATCGTCGAATAAAATATTCGATATTTTCGACTTAACAGAGTGAATGAATTTTCAGAAACTCTACGAGCTCCCGAAAGACGGTAGTAAAAAATAGATGCTTTATTGTCAGTACTAGCAGTCCGAAGACAGTAAGTTTTCATCAGGTTTGGATGTAACCGAAATGAGTCGTCACCTATAAAAACATGTGGTATTACTACGTCCCAATTGGGCAGAGGAATCTTACCACTTGCAAATAATTTCCCGACATTATTTTTGACAAAAGTTCCCCCGTCGACTTCCCTGAAATACCACCCGACTCAATGAAGGTGATTTCGTAGTTCGCGTCAGCCACAGCAAGAAGACGGCAAAGATAATATTTTTCTAACTACAATATGATGACCCTGGTAACGCACATAATGAGGTTTTTCGTAAGCTATTGACACCTTTCATCGCCAGTTCGTTCTCGAAAGAGACACTCCGTTTCAGCAATCAGTCGCCAACAAGAGAAATGTATCTCCCACTCATAAATGATGATGGTTCTTCGAATGAGAAAATTTTGGTGGAATCCCCGTGACCCTTCGTATTTTGAATAGTAAGCAACTGGAATGGAAATTTACCAAATTCCCCAACCGAGCAATATGAATATAATTACTAACGTGCCCTTCAGGCGGAGTGATGAACACATACTAGACGCTCGTTACTCACCTATTGCTAGCCGAAATGACAACATGTGATTCGTGGCTAAAAACAGTTATTATTGAGTAAAGTAACCAACTGATCCGCTATCGAAATGGTGCAAAAAAGGGCAGCTCGTTTTGTATTATCACGTAATAGGGGAGAGAGTGTGGCAGATATGATACGCGAATTGGGATGGAAGTCATTAAAACAAAGACGTTTTTCGTCGCGGCGAGATCTATTTACGAAATTTCAGTCACCAACTTTCTCTTCCGAATGCGAAAATATTTTGTTGAGCCCAAGTAGGTAGGAATGATCATCAAAATAAAATAAGAGAAATCAGATCTCGAACAGAAAGGTTTAGGTGTTCGTTTTTCCCGCGCGCTGTTCGGGAGTGGAATGGTAGAGAGATAGTATGATTTTGGTTCGATGAACTCTCTGTCAAGCACTTAAATGTGAATTGCAGAGTAGTCATGTAGATGTAGATGTAGATGTATACAACACGGTCGTCAGTGTTCTGTCAGCAGCTGAGTATAATGCACATGAGCAGAATGTGGAAGCTAGCCAGGTTCTCCTCGGGAGGGAAACAGTGCACGTCATTCGAAAAACTTTGTCATGAATGTAGCCCCATCTTTGTCAGCAATACATTTCAGCAAATTAAATATATCGAATGACGACACTCTTTCAGGATACTCACACTTTCGTAATAATGCCGATCACAATCTTCACTTGCGTTGTATGCTGCGTAATTAGTTTATTGGTGCCGATACCGTGTATGCAGTCACTGTAACGCTGTTTTATCGTCGCTAATAGACAATTAAAACACAGTCATTCTTGAGGATTTCTCGACTGTTTCTAGCTTACAGTGAAAATCTGACATCCGCATGCACGTATTACGATGATTCTTATTACATCCATATCCAAGTAACCAAAGTGAAAATTACGTACTTCAGATCTCGGACGCTTTCTAGCAGGAGCACAAATGGATATACCCGTAGAAATTCTCACTTTTCGAATTTTTTTAACAGATCTTAAAGATATTCCAGCATAACGGGCAGAACGTAATTTTTTCAGTGTATAATACCTCAAATTTCCTGCTCTTCTTCTTGATCAAAAGGTTTTTGTAATATTCCTTCCATTTCATTACCCTCACGATGAACCGTCTGTCCCTTCTTGCGATCTCAAGACATTGCGGCGGCAGAACATATAATCTTAGTGGCTAATGGCTCATCCGTCATTGAAATTTGTATTGTTCTTGATAAATGAAAAACGATAACGAAACAAAACACCAAAACGAAGCATATATAAGTAACTGAAAGACATAATGTACTAATGAAAACAAGATTGAGAGCTTAAACAGCGAAAAACGAAACACTACCGACAATTTTGTGATCAACTGTTTGAAACACTCTACGCAGTGGTCTAGGTTAAGGCCCAAGGAATCACACCATGCAGCCGTTCATCCTGGAGCGTCCTATTTTACAAGTAATCGGCGAAATTTTTTTCAGAATTATATGTTCATATGTGTGTGAAATCTTATGGGACTTAACTGCTAAGGTCATCAGTCCCTAAGCTTACACACTACTTATCCTAAATTATCCTAAGGACAAACACACACACCCATGCCTGAGGGAGGACTCGAACCTCCGCCGGGACCAGCCGCACGGTCCGTGACTGCACCGCCCTAGGCCGCTCGGCTAATCCTGCGCGGCTGAGAGTTTTGTTTGAAGCTATTAAAAAAGCATTAATTTGCAGACTGGTTGCACTGTGTAGTAGTTGACGTTGAGACGTCACAGGAAAAAGGTTGTGGGTTCCAATCTCGTCAGGTGCTTTGAAATTTGATTATTTTAAAATCTTTATCGAACTTACTGTGATCAACATTTTTATTCAATTAATTGGTTTAAATGCATTTTTTCATTCCTTTGTCACATCATATTTCTCATAGTGTGAAGCACATCATTTACTCTCATTTTTCTTCGTATCAGTCGTTTTCTACTTGGAATCATTGTTAATGTAATTTTGATTATTGTAATACGTTAAGTGCGCAGCTCGTGATCTTGTGGTAGCGTTCTCGCCCGGGTTCCATACCCGGCTGGGTCAGGGATTTTTCCTACCTCGAGATGACCGGGTGCTGTTGTGCCGTCTTCATCATCATCATTCATCCCCATTACGGTCGGAGGAAGGGAATGGCAAACCACCTCCACTAGGACCTTGCCTGGTAAAGCGGTGCGGGTCTCCCGCATCGTCCCATACGCTCCTCGGAGTATGGGACCTCATCATCATCAATACGTTAAGCTCAATTTAATTTCTTCTATTTTATTATCTTACATATTCATTCGTGTTGTATATTCAATATTTCTATTTCTCATTTTGCTCGAATTTGGTTTCAATTATAATCTCTACTTTCGTTAAATCATCATCTGTGTTATTTTGTCTGTACTTAAATAACAATATATACTTAGAATGTTTGTATGACGGTTGCCATCTTGTTGTGAAAAATACACTCTTGACAACATTGCACAGTCAATATTGATTGTTTCGTCTTTTGTGTTAAACTGACAGATCGGCATTTTCAAACATTTAAACATCATGATAAATAAACAGGAATAATTAAATACACATACGCAAAGAATACAGGAAGTAAGAGAATGATAGGAATAAAAAATAAGAGCAACTGAAGAAGTTAGTATACTGATTAAAATGACGTGACAACGGAATATTAATAAAGAAATGTGTGTAAACCAACTACATCTACATCTACATTTATACTCCGCAAGCCATCCAACGGTGTGTGGCGGAGGGCACTTTACGTGCCACTGTCGTTACCTCCCTTTCCTGTTCCAGTCGCGTATGGTTCGCGGGAAGAACGACTGCCGGAAAGCCTCGGTGCGCGCTCTAATCTCTCTAATTTTACATTCGTGATCTCCTCGGGAGGTATAACTAGGGGGAAGCAATATATTCGATACCTCATCCAGAAACGCACCCTCTCGAAACTAATTGAATAAAAATTACTTGCAAACGAGGGACTACCAGGGTGAATGGCTGCTCGGTGTGATTCCTTGGACCTTAACCTATATAACCATATAGACTGTTTCAAAAAAGTCGTTCCAACCGCTGGGAACCTCACCTTGTCAAAAAATGTTCAAATGTGTGTGAAATCTTATGGGACTTAACTGCTAAGGTCATCAGTCCCTAAGCTTACATACTACTTAACCTAAATTATCCTAAGGACAAACACACACACCCATGCCCGAGGGAGGACTCGAAGCTCCGCCGGGACCAGCCGCACAGTCCATGACTGCAGCGCCTCAGACCGCTCGGCTAAACCCACGCGGCCCCTCTCCTTGTCAGTGACAAAAGAGTTCAGTAGCAGGGCAACATTTTTCGGACGGCCAATGCTACCTCTGCCCATACGCTCTGTGCCGAGGTGAGCTTACCGGATGACTGCTTTCCGTCTCCCCTCCCCACCTCTCCCGTAGCACGAGCGTGGCTTGCGGGATGCCGCAACACCACCAACACCACGCAGGCACGTGTCTTGTCACCATCGCGTCGCGTCTCAATTTCAGCGGTCGTACTTGTTAGCTTAGACAAATGCGCGCAACACTACGCCGCGCCTCACGTTCTATACGCGCGCCCATCTCAGTTCGCTGCTAGCGCTACTGTGGCCGCAGACGAACCACACTGCCGCTGGAAGCCCAGCTCAGGCAGTGCACAGCCTGTGGAAACAGCAGACGCGCGCCGAGAACGCAGCCAACAGGTGCGACAGGACGGAGGCAGAGGGATACCTTGATTCTCGGATAGCCTGACATGGGCCTGTCCCACTTGAATGCCCGCCCGGCCCTTCTGCTGAGCCTCACTGGAATCGTGCTTCACAAACGCCTGGTCCTCTGTGGCTTCTGCTCTCTCTCACTCTCTCTCTCTACTGCATGGAGTGTTTGCGGGGTCTAGATCCTTGAACGACGACTAGTCAGCTAATTCGAGAGCTCTCCACTAGGCACGGAAGCACTGTGCCGCTTCGCACTTACGCTTGCAGCTTCACCAAAGTGTTTGGCAGAGGGCGTGAGAGAACCGTGTCATACCATATCTCTACCAATCTGCTGTCGAACAGCGCACAGGAAAACAAAAACACCCCAATACTGTGGTTCGGCAGCTGTCTCACAAACAGATCTCAAAGAATCGTCTGAGGCTTAGAGATGTTTTCTTCACAGAATCATGTGCCCTCTTGGCGTCGGGGGTCAGATGGGTTCCATCGTACAAAGCAACACAGGAGAGGAAAACAAATACAATACTAACCTGACTATAGCAGATGTTTAAGGCGACCGCCATTCGCCTCTTGGTACTTTTGGGCCCTGCTCGGCAAGTTGCTGCAGGCGGATCGAAGCTGGAGTGCTGGAATTGGTGCAACCTCACCCGAAATGCCCTACTGCAGTTCTGGGAGATTACAAGGGCTGTTGCGGTACACCTTAGACATGAGAGCTCCCCACACAAAGTAATCGCACACTCACAGATGAGGTGATCAGGGTGACCAGCTAGGGCCGTTACCAGAGTGACCTCTGTCTGCTAACAGTTCTGTCGGGCGTGAAGATCGTGTAAATGTGCTCCAAGATTCGGCGGGCCGTATGGGCAGTTGCACTGTCCTGTTGGAAGTAACTGTAGCTCTTTTCCTCTTCCTTGCCGCCTGTCCAGTCCACTATTATTTGCCACTCCCTGTATGTTTCTACGACTACGGTACCGAGACGTGAAGTTGTTACTGCAGTTTGTATTGTTGTTGTTGAGGTCTTCAGTCCTGAGACTGGTTTGATGCAGCTCTCCATGCTACTCTATCCTGTGCAAGCTTTTTCATCTCCAAGTACCTACTGCAACCTACATCCTTCTGAATCTGCTTAGTGTATTCATCTCTTGGTCTCCCTCTACGATTTTTACCCTCCACGCTGCCCTCCAATACTAAATTGGTGATCCCTTGATACCTCAGAACATGTCCTACCAATCGATCCCTTCTTCTGGTCAAGTTGTGCCACAAACTCCTCTTCTCCCTAATCCTATTCAGTACCTCGTCATTAGTTATGTAATCTACCCATCTAATCTTCAGCATTCTTCTGTAGCACCACATTTCGAAAGCTTCTATTCTCTTCTTGTCCAAACTATTTATCGTCCATGTTTCACTTCCATACATGGCTACACTCCGTACAAATACTTTCAGAAATGACTTCCTGACAGTTAAATCTATACTCGATGTTAACAAATTTCTCTTCTTCAGAAACGCTTTCCTTGCCATTGCCAGTCTACATTTTATATCCTCTCTACTTCGACCATCATCAGTTATTTTGCTCCCCAAATAGCAAAACTCCTTTACTACTTTAAGTGTCTCATTACCTAATCTAATTCCCTCAGCATCACCAGACTTCATTAGACTACATTCCATTATCCTTGTTTTGCTTTTGTTGATGTTCATCTTATATCCACCTTGCAAGACACTGTCCATTCCATTCAACTGCTCTTCCAAGTCCTTTGCTGTCTCTGACAGAATTACAGTGTCATCGGCGAACCTCAAAGTTTTTATTTCTTCTCCATGAATTTTAATACCTACTCCGAATTTTTCTTTTGTTTCCTTTACTGCTTGCTCAATATACAGATTGAACAACATCGGCGAGAGACTACAACCCTGTCTCACTCCCTTCCCAACCGCTGCTTCCCTTTCATGTCCCTCGACTCTTATAACTGCCATCTGGTTTCTGTACAAATTGTAAATAGCCTTTCGCTAACTGTATTTTACCCCTGCCACCTGTAGAATTTGAAAGAGAGTATTCCAGTCGACATTGTCAAAAGCTTTCTCTAAGTCTACAAATGCTAGAAACGTAGGTTTGCCTTTCCTTAATCTTTCTTCTAAGATAAGTCGTAAGGTCAGTATTGCCTCACGTGTTCCAATATTTCTACGGAATCCAAACTGATCTTCCCCGAGGTTGGCTTCTACTAGTTTTTCCATTTGTCTGTAAAGAATTCGTGTTAGTATTTTGCAGCTGTGACTTATTAAACTGATAGTTCGGTAATTTTCACATCTGTCAACACCTGCTTTCTTTGGGACTGGAATTATTATATTCTTCTTGAAGTCCGAGGGTATTTCGACTTTTTCATACATCTTGCTCACCAGATGGTAGAGTTTTGTCAGGACTGGCTCTCCCAAGGCCGTCAGTAGTTCCAATGGAATGTTGTCTACTCCGGGGGCCTTGTTTCGACTCTGGTCTTTCAGTGCTCTGTCAAACTCTTCACGCACTATCATATCTCCCATTTCATCTTCATCTACATCTTCTTCCATTTCCATAATATTGTCCTCAAGTACATCGCCCTCTATATACTCCTTCCACCTTTCTGCTTTCCCTTCCTTGCTTAGAACTGGGTTTCCATCTGAGGTCTTGTTATTCATACAAGTAATTCTCTTATCTCCAAAGGTCTCTTTAATTTTCCTGTAAGCAGTATCTATCTTACCCCTAGTGAGATAGGCTTCTACATCCTTACATTTGTCCTCTAGCCATCCCTGATTAGCCATTTTGCACTTCCTGTCGATCTCATTTTTGAGACGTTTGTACTCCTTTTTGCCTGCTTCATTTACTGCACTTTTATATTTTCTCCTTTCATCAATTAAATTAAATATTTATTCTGTTACCCAAGGATTTCTACTAGCCCTCGTCTCTTTACCTACTTGATCCTCTGCTGCCTTCGCTACATCATCCCTCAAAGCTACCCATTCTTCTTCTACTGTAGTTCTTTCCCCCATTCCTGTCAATTGTTTCCTTATGCTCTGCCTGAAACTCTGTACAACCTCTGGTTTAGTCAGTTTATCCAGGTCCCATCTCCTTGAATTCCCACCTTTTTGCAGTTTCTTCAGTTTTAATCTACAGGTCATAACCTATAGATTGTGGTCAGAGTCCACATCTGCCCCTGGAAATGTCTTACAATTAAAAACCTGTTTCCTAAATCTCTGTCTTACCATTATACAATCTATCTGATACCTTTTAGGATCTCCAGGGTTCTTCCATGTATACAACCTACTTTCATGATTCTTAAACCAAGTGTTTGCTATGATTATGTTGTGCTCTGTGTAGAATTCTACCAGGCGGCTTCCTCTTTCATTTCTTAGCCCCAATCCATATTCACCTACTATGTTTCCTTCTCTCCCTTTTCCTACACTCGAAATCCAGTCACCCATGAGTATTAAATTTTCGTCTCCCTTCACAATCTTAGTAATTTCTTTTATTTCATCATACATTTCTTCAATTTCTTCGTCATCTGCAGAGCTAGTTGGCATATAAACTTGTACTACTGTAGTAGGCATGGGGTTTGTGTCTATCGTGGCCACAATAATGTGTTCACTATGCTGTTTGTAGTAGCTTACCCGCATTCCTATTTTCCTACTCATTATTAAACCTACTCCTGCATTACCCCCAATTTGATTTTGTGTTTATAACCCTGTAGTCACCTGACCACAAGTCTTGTTCCTCCTGCCACCGAACTTCACTAATTCCCACTATATCTAACTTCAACCTATCCATTTCCCTTTTTAAATTTTCTAACCTACCTCCCCGATTAAGGTATCTGACATTCCACGCTCCGATCCGTAGAACGCCAGTTTTCTTTCTCCTGATAACGACATCCTCTTGTTTAGTCCCCGCCCGGAGATCCGAATGGGGGACTATTTTACCTCCGGAATATTTTACCCAAGAGGACGCCATCATCATCAGCCTTTTCAGTAGTTGCAAGGGCAACAGTCTGGATGATTGACTGATGTGGCCTTGTAACAATAACCAAAACGGCCTTGCTGTGCTGGTACTGCGAACGACTCAATGCAAGGGGAAACTACAGCCGTAATTTTTCCCGAGGGCATGCAGCTTTACTGTATGATTAAATGATGATGGCAGTTTGTAGATAGTTAATTAACTGCATAATTTTTAATATTTGTTCAGTGGTATAAGAACTGTATTAAAGGCATATTTGAACCATCAGCTGCTTTTTTTTAAGCCCAAATACGTACCAGTTTAGGTCTTGAAGATGGTCCAGAACTGAACCCGGTAGACTTTTGGGTTTAAAATAAAAGCAGCTGATGGTTCAAACATGCATTTTATACATTACTTAACGGCTGTTGAAAATCTCCTTCCAAAATGTTTAGATACAACAAATGTCCGTTAATGTTTATGGCATAACAAAATGTTATATTTCATCTTTATTTGCACAATTGTTTTATTTTTTACAATACAATTTGACTCCAAAAGAAAATGTTAATAAAATAATAAAATATTGCGACGTGCAAAATCTATTTCTAGGCACTGAAGCCCATAGTGTTTCTGTTCCAGTGAGTCTTGATCTGTCTGATACACTTAAAGTGATTTTTTACGGAGCGTACCAATAATGTGTTCTGATTTACTTGCATAATGGCGGCGAAACCTGGTTGAGTGTGTCGCTCATCTCATGATGACGTCACAGTAAATTTTCGTTGCAGTATTTTTGAGAGGAGATGATTAAATTAATGACGAAACCCACTGTTCATCTTTCATTGCTTGAGTTGAAAAGTATTATTACTTACTTCCCTCCTCCGCACAGGGCTGGCGCAAGGCACGTGCGAAACGTGCGGCCGCACGGGGCGGCACTTTCCGAGGGGCGACAAATCTGCCGCTCTCACCTTTTCTTTTTATTTTTTTTTTAACTAGGACAAACTCAACATTCATGCCCAAAAGGGGATTCCAAACCAAACCTCGGAGGGGGCGGCTTCGGGAACTGTGGCACGGCGCCTCGACTACCTGCCGGCCGCCCCTGTTGAACAAGGGGGGGGAGGAGGACTAATTTCTTCCTCGCCACTGTGGCAGCACCGTCGTGTTTACACTGGAGGAACAGAGAGGGGGAAGCAGCCTAACATACAAGCCAGTATTCTTCTTATGAGTGGAGCGCTGCCGGCCTGTTACGCGCCGTGCGTTTACTCACAACTAATTTCGCAGAAGACAAAATATAATTTGGAAATTCGAATGCAATGTTCGATACTGCGGTTCATATTAAACCTGAAGCAGTTTTGCTAAGCCCTTAAATGGCAGTTTCCGAGTGTTTTATTCTCCCCGCATTATGGAAAAAAATGGTTGAAGATTACTGCAGTGAAACATGTCCAACACCTACAATAGCTAGAAGTAATCCGAATGGGTAAATAGGCTGCGAGTAATTGCAAGGGCTCTGAGCCATGGTCTAGGGGTAGCGTCTTTGATTCATAATCAAAACGTCTTCGGTCCCGGGTTCGATCCCCGCCACTTCCTAAATTTTGATAAATAATCAGCATTGGCGGCCGAAGACTTCCGGCATAAGAAGTCAGCCTCATTCTGCCAACGGCCTTGTCAAAGAGGGCGGAGGAGCGGATAGAGGTTCAGGGCACTCTCTTGTCCTAGGGGTGGGAAATTGCCCCTAAAGGCGGAAGAATCAGCAATGATCAACGACATGAGGATGCAGAAGGCAATGGAAACCACTGCATTAAAGACACGTAACGTGTATCCACAGATCATGTGGCCTGTAATTGAAGAAGTGTCATGATGATTTCTCCATTGGCAAAAGATTCCGGAATAGTCCCCCATTCGGATCTCTGGGAGGGGACTGCCAAGGGGGAGATTACCATGAGAAAAAGACTGAATAATCTACGAAAGGATAACGTTCTACGAGTCGGGGCGTGGAATGTCAGAAGCTTGAACGTGGTAGGGAAACTAGAAAATCTGAAAAGGGAAATGCAAAGGCTCAACCTACGTAGATATAGTAGGGGTCAGTGAAGTGGAAGGAAGACAAGGATTTCTGGTCAGATGAGTATCGGGTAATATCAACAGCAGCAGAAAATGGTATAACAGGTGTAGGATTCGTTATGAATAGGAAGGTAGGGCAGAGGGTGTGTTACTGTGAACAGTTCAGTGACTGGGTTGTTCTAATCAGAATCGACAGTAGACCAACACCGACAACGATAGTTCAGGTATACATGCCGACGTCGCAAGCTGAAGATGAACAGATAGAGAAAGTGTATGAGGATATTGAAAGGGTAATGCAGTATGTAAAGGGGGACGAAAATCTAATAGTCATGGGCGACTGGAATGCAGTTGTAGGGGAAGGGGTAGAAGAAAAAGTTACAGGAGAATATGGGCTTGGGACAAGGAATGAAAGAGGAGAAAGACTAATTGAGTTCTGTAACAAGTTTCAGCGAATACCCTGTTCAAGAATCACAAGAGGAGGAGGTATACTTGGAAAAGGCCGGGAGATACGGGAAGATTTCAATTAGATTACCTCATGGTCAGACAGAGATTCCGAAATCAGATACTGGATTGTAAGGCGTACCCAGGAGCAGATATAGACTCAGATCACAATATAGTAGTGATGAAGAGTAGGCTGAAGTTCAAGACATTAGTCAGGAAGAATCAATACGCAAAGAAGTGGGATACGGAAGTACTAAGGAATGACGAGATACGTTTGAAGTTCTCTAACGCTATAGATACAGCAGTAAGGAATAGCGCAGTAGGCAGTACAGTTGAAGAGGAATGGACATCTCTAAAAAGGGCCATCATAGAAGTTGGGAAGGAAAACATAGGTACAAAGAAGGTAGCTGCGAAGAAACCATGGGTAACAGAAGAAATACTTCAGTTGATTGATCAAAGGAGGAAGTACAAACATGTTCCGGGAAAATCAGGAATACAGAAATACAAGTCGCTGAGGAATGAAATAAATAGGAAGTGCAGGGAAGCTAAGACGATATGGCTGCAGGAAAAATGTGAAGACATCGAAAAAGATATGATTGTCGGAAGGACAGACTCAGCGTACAGGAAAGTCAAAACAACCTTTGGTGACATTAAAAGCAACGGTGGTAACATTAAGAGTGCAACGGGAATTCCACTGTTAAATGCAGAGGAGAGAGCAGACAGGTGGAAAGAATACACTGAAAGCCTCTATGAGGGTGAAGATTTGTCTTATGTGATAGAAGAAGAAACAGGAGTCGATTTAGAAGCGATACGGGATCCAGTATTAGAATCGGAATTTAAAAGAGCTTTGGAGGACTTACGGTCAAATAAGGCAGAAAGGATAGATAAAATTCCATCAGAATTTCTAAAATCATTGGGGGAAGTGGCAACAAAACGTCTATTCACGTTGGTGTGTAGAATATATGACTCTGGCGACATACCATCTGACTTTCGGAAAAGCGTCATCCACACAATTCCGAAAACGACAAGAGCTGACAAGTGCGAGAATTATCGCACAATCAGCTTAACGGCTCATGCATCGAAGCTGCTTACAAGAATAATATACAGAAGAATGGAAAAGAAAATTGAGAATGCGCTAGGTGACGATCAGTTTGGCCTTAGGAAAAGTAAAGGGACGAGAGAGGCAATTCTGACGTTACGGCTAATAATGGAAGCAAGGCTAAAGAAAAATCAGGACGCTTTCATAGGATTTGTCGACCTGGAAAAAGCGTTCGACAATATAAAATGGTGCAAGCTGTTCGAGATTCTGAAAAAAGTAGGGGTAAGCTATAGGGAGAGACGGGTCATATACAATATGTACAACAACCAAGAGGGAATAATAAGAGTGGACGATCAAGAACGAAGTGATCGTATTAAGAAGGGTGTAAGACAAGGCTGTACCCTTTCGCCCCTACTCTTCAATCTGTACATCGAGGAAGCAATGATGGAGATAAAAGAAAGGTTCAGGAGTAGAATTAAAATACAAGGTGAAAGGATATCAATGATACGATTCGCTGATGACATTGCTATCCTGAGTGAAAGTGAAGAAGAATTACGTGATCTGCTGAACGGAATGAACAGTCTAATGAGTAAATCGGAGAAAGACGAAGGTTATGAGAAGTAGTAGAAATTGGAACAGCGAGAAACTTAACATCAGGATTGATGGTCACGAAGTCAATGAAGTTAAGGAATTCTGCTACCTAGGCAGTAAAATAACCAATGACGGACGGAGCAAGGAGGACATCAAAAGCAGACTCACTATGGTAAAAATGGCATTTCTGGCCAAGAGAAGTCTACTAATATCAAATACCGGCCTTAATTTGAGGAAGAAATTTCTGAGGATGTACGTCTGGAGTACAGCATTGTATGGTAGTGAAACATGGACTGTGGGAAAACCGGAACAGAAGATAATCGAAGCATTTGAGATGTGGTGCTATAGACGAATGTTGAAAATTAGGTTGACTGATAAGGTAAGGAATGAGGAGGTTCTACGCAGAATCGGAGAGGAAAGGAATATGTGGAAAACACTGATAGGGAGAAGGGACAGGATGATAGGACATCTGCTAAGACATGAGGGAATGACTTCCATGGTACTAGAGGGAGCTGTAGAGGGCAAAAACTGTAGAGGAAGACAGAGATTGGAATACGTCAAGCAAATAATTGAGGACGTAGGTTTCAAGTGCTACTCTGAGATGAAGAGGTTAGCACAGGAAAGGAATTCGTGGGCGGGCTGCATCAGACCAGTCAGTAGAATGATGACAAAAAAAAAAAGAAAAAAAAAAGATATTGCTAATAAGCCTGGCATAAGTTGGGTCGACATATTTTTGAAAATTTTTGCTATATGTTTCTGAGTGATAGTCGGACGTTCTGGTTTTTGAGCCATGAAACACCTGTCTCTGCCTGTATGAACAACAATTAAACTCTGACCGGCACTTTTGTTTGACAATACTACTCGCACACTAGATGTAAGCACATTTTAAAAGCTGTGAGACCTAGGTAGATCTGAAAAGTAAAAACAAAAATTGCAATTTATTGCTGACATTTCCTACAGATTTGTTTAAATATAATTCCACAAACGTTTTGTGAAAAAACCGGGGGTCGGGGGAGGGCGGCAAATTAGAAGCTCGCACGGGGCGGCACTTGAGCTTGCGACGGCCCTGCTCCGCACCAACTGTTAGCGTGTAAAACTAGTACTGACTGCAAAACTTCGATTGATCATATTACATACTTTGTCGAAAACTGATATATTTTCTCTGCTGATTTTATTTTACTTGTACTAAATTTGTCTTTCTTACACCCTCGGTATCCTATCGCAAATGGTAATTTTATCAGTCCATCCTATACTGTCCCACGACATCTACATATCTCCGACACTGTTACCATCCGATTCACAGTGGCGTATTACCCCTTCAAGTCGAATGTTTCTACCTGCGTTCCACGCTGAGGTGACAAGAACATCACGTAGGTGCTGGCAGCAACAAAACATGCACTTTTCACGAGGTTGTCGGGGAAGCACAATACTCTTCTGGACAATTGCTTTTCATTAGGATACTTTTATAATCTAACAGCTACAGCAAATAGCACTGAATTCGGAAGCAAATTCAAATACTCAATTACGTACAAAAATTTTTAATCATCTATTAATCTGTGCATTAATAAAAATGAGGTGACGTCTGAGGTGTCATGGGATGTTTTTGTTGTTGTTGTTGTTGTTATAGTGGCCTTCAGTCCGAAGACTGATTTGATGCAGCTTTCTATGCTAACTATCCTGTGAGAGTCTCTTCATCTCCGAATAACTACTGTAACTTATATCCTTCTGAATCTGTTTGTTATATTCATCTCCTGGACTCCTTCAACAATTTTTACCCCTAACACTTCCCTCCAACACTAAACTGGTGATCCTTTAACTTCTTAGACTGTGTCCTATGAGCCAACCCCTTCCTCTAGTTAGGTTGTGCCATAAATTTCTTTTCTTCCCAATTCTGTTCAGAACCTCCTCAGTAATTACGCGGTCTTCCTATCTAATCTTCAACATTCTTCTGTAGCACTAAGTTTCAAAAGATTCTATTCTCTTTTTGTCTAAACTGTTTATCGTCCATGTTTCATTTCCATACACTCATACAAATACTTTCGCAAAAGACTTCCTAACACTTAAATCCGTACTCGATGCTAATAAATTTCTCCCCTTCAGAAATGCTTTTCTTGCCATTGCCAGTCTACATTTTATATCCTCTCCAATTCGGCCATCATCAGTTATTTTGCTGCCCAAATAACAAAACCCATCTACTACTTTAAGCGTCTCGTTTCCTAATGTAATTCACTCAGCATCACCTGATTTGATTCGAGTATATTACACTACCCTTCTTTTGCTTTTGTTGACGTTCATCTTGCATGTTCCTTCCAAGATACTGTCCATTTAATTCAACTGCTCTTCCAAGTCCTTTTCTGTTTTCATTTCTTCTCCGTCATCTTCAATTCCTACTCAATTTTTTTTCTTTAGTTTCCGTTACTGCTTTCTCAATGTACGGATTGAGTGACATCTATGATAGGCCACGTCCGCAGATCGTGGTCGTGCGGTAGCGTTCTCGCTTCCCACGCCCGGGTTCCCGGGTTCGATTCCCGGCGGGTCAGGGATTTTCTCTGCCTCGTGATGACTGGGTGTTGTGTGCTGTCCTTAGGTTAGTTAGGTTTAAGTAGTTCTAAGTTCTAGGGGACTGATGACCGTAGATGTTAAGTCCCATGGTGCTCAGAGCCATTTGAACCATTTTTTTATGATAGGCCACCAATCTGTCTCACTCCACTCTCAGCTACTGCTTTCCTTTCATGCCCACCGACTCTTATAAATGCTGTCTGGTTTCTGCACAAATTGTAAATAGGCTTTCGCTTCCTGACCCCTGCTAACTTCAGAAATTCAGAGTACGCCAGTCAACAGTGTCATAAGCTTTCTCTTAGTCTAACAATGGTACAAACGTAGGTTTACTTTCCCTTGACCTATCTTGTAAGACAAGTCATAGGGTCAGTATCGCCTCACGTATTCCCATATTTTTCCGGAAAAATGATCTCCCCCGAGATCGGTTTCTACCAGTTTTTCCATTTTTCTGTATAGAATTCAGGTTAGTATCTTGCATCCATTACTTATTGTACTGATGGATTGGCAATATTTACAGCATATGATTTATTTGTAATTGTAATTATTATATTCTTCTTGGAGCCTGAGGGTATTTCGTCTGTCTCAATATCTTGCACACCAGATGGGACAGTTTTGTCATGGCTGGCTCTCCAAAAGCTTCTTCTGACGGCATGTCATCTACTCCCGGGGCGTTGTCTAATTCTTCTCGTAGTATCATATTTCTCATCTCAACTTTATATACGTCCTCTTCCATTTCTATAACGTTGTTTTCAAGTTCACCTCACCTTCCACATTTCACCTTCCCATTTTTGTTTAGAATGGGTTTTCTACCTGAGATCTTGATACACAGCTGCATCTCTTTTCTCAAAAGCCCTATTTAATTTTCCTGTAGGCGGTATCTATCTTTCTCCTAGTGAAATATGCTTCTCAGTCATTACATTTTTGCTCTAGCCATTTCTGCTTAGCCATTCTACACTTCCTTCCAATCTCATTTCTCAGACGATTATACTCCCTTTCGCCTGCTTTATTTGCTACATTTTTATAGTGTCTCCTTTTATCAACTAAATTCAATACTTCCTATGTTTCCAAGGATTTCTACTAGACCTTGTCTTTTTACCTATTAGATCCTCTTCTGATTTCACTAATCTCTGGAAGATACCCATTCGTCTTCTACTGTATTCCTTTCCGCTGTTCTAGTCAATGTTTGCCTAATGCTGCCTTTGAAACTCTTAACAACCTCTGGTTCTTTCACTCTATCTGGGCCAGAGTCCACTATGCCGCTGGAAATGTCTTACAATTTAAAATCTGGTTTACAAATCTCTCTTACCACCACAGAATCAATCTGAAATCTTCCGGTGTCTCCATGTTTCTTCCTCTTTCATCTCTTTCCCTGCAGTCGGTATTCAGCTGCCGATTTTCTACTATCGAAGTCCAGTCCTCCATCATAATTAAATTTTCATCTCCCTTAACTAGCTGAATAATTTATTTTATCTCTTCATACATTTTTCAACTCTTCATCATCTGCTGAATCAACTTGTTCTACTTTGGTGAATGTTGGCTTTGTGTCTATCTTTGCTACCACAATGCGTTCATCATGCTGTTAATAATAGCTCACCCACTTTCCCATTTTCTTATTCGTTATTGAACCTACTCCTGCATCACCCCTATTTGATTTTGTATTTATTACCCTGTATTTAGCTATCCAGAAGTCCTGGCCCTCCTGCCAACAAACTTTACTCAATCCCACTATATCTAACTTCTGCCTATTCATTTCCCTTTTTAAATTAAGGGATCTAACATTCGACGTTCCGATCCGTAGAATGCCAGTTTTGTTTCTTCTGATAACGAAGTCCTCCTGAGTAGTCCCCGCCCGAATATACGAATGGGGGACTATTTTATCTCCAGGATATTTTATCCAAGAGGATGCTATCATAATTTAACCATACAGTAGAAAAACGTACCCTCGGGAAAAATTACTGCTGTAGTTTTCCCTTGTTTTAGCCTATGTGGCTGGATACTGATAGCGAAAAGGAATTTATCTCATAAACAAAGTAGTCGAAAACTGCTCTGTGGCAATATCCACAAAGAAAAATAAACCAATGGCTTTTGTATGACTGCCACGCGGGATTAGCCGAGCGGTCTTAATCACTACAGTCATGGACTGTGCGTCTGGTCCCGGCGGAGTTTCGAGTCCTCCCTCGGGCATGGATATGTGTGTTTGTCCCTAGGATAATTAGGGTAGGTAGTGTGTAAGCTTAGGGACTGATGACCTTAGCCGTTAAGTCCCATAAGATTTCACACACATTTGATCATTTTTTTGTATGACTGGCCTCCTATTGCTGAACAGTTATAAATTATGTGATATCATATACGAGTATGACACTTCTGTGCTATAGCCGGACGTTTCTGTTTGATTATTCACGTTCGATAAGAATATACAGAGGACATTACGTAATATTATATTAATAAGGCTCGCATTTCATAAATTCTATGTATTCATTAATATAGATATTATAGTTATCATTCTTGTTATTTTATTATTATCATTATAAATTGCCTGACAAACAAGTTAAGCACCCAGAACACATGGTCAGGTATTGATGTACCTTTCTAAATGCGCACGCCGTCGTTAGAGGCGCAGTTCTCTGTGACGTATAGAACGGCCACTAGAGAGCATTAGTGTAGTTCCTGGTTAGTGTTATTATCAGGCCTGAGAGGTTCTGTAAGGGGCGCGAACAGCGTTTGATGTTGAATGGTCACTGAGAAGGATACGGAGATGCCGTATACTGGTGTGAGACAGCGATAGCAACACGTGGCAGACTTTGGAAGGGGCCACATTATGGGTCTCCGTTTGGCCAGCTCATCGAATCTTGCAATATCCTGGTTTGCGGGGAGCATGGACTACGTGGGCATATCCGTCTTCAATGTTTTAGTCAAATACGCCCCATCGCCATAAAAGTGATCTCCGTGTTATGTACCAAGTGCATGGCTACCCCTTCACCTCTGCACGAGCAGACCAAGAACAGGTGACGGACTCCTTGCAACATCCTGTGAGATCCTGTACCACTTGTCGGTGACTAGCAGCAGTCGGTCTAAGGAAGTACCGTACCATGCGTGGGCTACAGTTAAGACCACAGCACAAAAGTCTGAGTTTGGAGTGGTGCGTTAATCATGAAGCATGAACAGCTGATGAATGGTGTCGCATTCTGCACTATACGAGATAACCATCGTCTGTGTGTATGATGGTGACCTAGTGATAGGTCCCATTCTTCCATTATTTTGGAGAGTGACAATACAGGGTGGTCCATTGGTAGTGACCGGGTCAAACATCTCACGACACAAGCAACAAACGAAAAAACTACAAAGAACGAAACTCGTCTAGCTTGAAGGGGGAAACCAGATGGCGCTATGGTTGGCCCGCTAGATGGCGCTGCCATAGATCAAACGGATATCAACTCCGTTTTTTTTTTAGACAGGAACTCCAATTTTTTATTGCATATTCGTGTAGCACGTAAAGAAATATGAATCTTTTAGTTGGAGCACTTTTTTCTCTGTGTGATAGATGGTGCTGTAATAGCCACAAACGTATAAGTACGTGGTATCACGGAACATTCCGCCAGTGCGGACGGTATTTGCTTCGTGATACATTACCCGTGTTAAAATGGACCTTTTACCAATTGCGGAAAAGGTCGATATTGTGTTGATGTATGGCTATTGTGATGAAAGTGCCCAACGGAGGTGTGCTATGTATGCTGCTCGGTATCCTGGACGACATCATCCAAGTGTCCGGACCGTTCGCCGGATAGTTACGTTATTTAAGGAAACAGGAAGCGTTCAGCCACATGTGAAACGTCATCCACGGCCTGCAAGAAATGATGATGCCCGAGTAGGTGCTTTAGCTGCCGTCGCGGCTAATCCGCACATCAATACCAGACAAACCGCACGAGAATCGGGAATCTCAAAAACGTCGGTGTTGAGAATGCTACATCAACATCGATTGCACCCGTACCATATTTCTATGCACCAGGAATTGCATGGCGACGACTTTGAACGTCGTGTACAGTTCTGCCACTGGGTACAAGAGAAATTACGGGACGATAATAGATATTTTGCACGCGTTCTATTCAGCGATGAAGCATCATTCACCAACAGTGGTAACGTAAACCGGCATAATATGCACTATTGGGCAACGGAAAATCCACGATGGCTGCGACAAGTGGAACATCGGCGACCTTGGCGGATTAATGTATGGTGCGGCATTATGGGAGGAAGGATAATTGACCCCATTTTATCGAAGGCAATCTAAATCGTTCAATGTATGCTGATTTCCTACGTAATGTTCTACCGATGTTACTACAAGATGTTTCACTGCATGACGGAATGGCGATGTACTTCCAACATGATGGATGTCCTGCACATAGCTCGCGTGCGGTTTAAGCGGTAGTGAATAGAATATTTCATGACAGGTGGATGGGCCCGCACGTTCACCGGATCTCACGTACCTGAACTTTTTTCTGTGGGGAAAGTTGAAAGATATTTGCTATCGTGATCCACCGACAACGCCTGACAACATTCGTCAGCGCATTGTCAATGCATGTGCAAACATTATGGAAGGCGAACTACTCGCTGTTGAGAGGAATGTCGTTACACGTATTGCCAAATGCGTTGAGGCTGACGGACATCATTTTCAGCATTTATTGTATTAATGTGGTATTTACAGGTAATCACGCTGGAACAGTATGCGTTCTCAGAAATGATACGTTCACAAAGGTACATGTATCACATTGGAACAACCGAAATAAAATGTTCAAACATGCCTACGTTCTGTATTTTAATTTAAGAAAACTACCTGTTACCAACTGTTCGTCTAAAATTGTGAGCTATATGTTTGTGACCATTACAGGGACATCTATCACAAAGCGAAAAAAGTAGTCCAACTAAAACATTTGTATTTCTTTACGTACTACACGAATATGTAATAACAAATGGGGGTTCCTATTTAAAATAACACAGTTGATATCCATTTGAGCTGTGGCAGCACTATCTAGCTGGCCAACCACAGCGCCATCTGGTTCCCCCTTCAAGGTAGAGAAGTTTCGTTCTGTGTAGTTTTTTCGTTTGACGCTTATTTCGTGCGATATTTGGCCCGGTCACGGTCAGTGGACCACCCTGTATAACTCCTGGTGTCATGGTGTGCGAAGCCTTCTGGTGTGACTTTAGGTCTTAGAGTGACTGAGGGAATTCTGACGGCACAACGGTATGTCACGGACGTCCGGCGTCGAGGTATGTTCCCTTTGATGCTAAAGCTTCGTGGAGCCAGTTTTCAACAGGACAATGGTCGTCCACGAATGACAAGTGTCTCTAGAAACATCACGCGTGATTCTGAGACATTCACGCAGACAGCAACATCCTGAGCGCTGTCCCCAACAGAACATGTGTGGGACCAGCTCAGACGTGAAATCTGCCCCAGTGGCAGTGTCCGAGATATCAGTCGCAAACTACAACTGGTGGGGGCTAGCCTGCCTCAGGAGAGGACAGAACGGCTTTATGACATCCTCTTCCCGAACGAATTAGCGCGTGCATCCGGTCAGAAACGGTGCACGCCCATACTGACAACTGGCCCGTACTTCCAACTTCTTAGACAGATCGTGAGTACTTGGCACAATCTGGATACTTTTCAGCACACAACTGCTTCGTTGGTCTAATAGTTTCGGCGTAAACCATGTTAACTGTCGTACTGTGAAAGTCCCAATAACTTTACGACCAAGCTATCACATTGCTACAACAGAAGAACACAGACTGAAGGTCATCAAGCGCGCAGGTAAACAAAGAACCGTACCTCAGTTACGTGTTTGCTTACATTTGGCACAACAGGGGAGGCGTTGGTGGAACCTCTTCTCCTGACGACGGGACACTTGTTTACGGCGCTGTTATCTCGATACTGTTTCACCAAGTCCCACACATGTTACGTCAATAAAGTTCTATTAGAAGCTCCTTTCAGCAAAAAGTAAATTGCTCCATTAGAAAGAAACAAAAACGCTGTCCTAATTCGGTGACTATAAACGGCGACTTACTTCAGCAAGTTCATCATGATGTCTGCAATAACTTGGCAAGACTGTACCTGGGTATGTCTACTCAGTCTGTATATATTTGGGGTGACCTGTCTTAGCTGCCTTGGACTGTACACAGACACAGACACACACACACACACACACACACACACAGAGAGAGAGAGAGAGAGAGAGAGAGAGAGAGAGAGAGAAAGAGAGAGAGACACAGTTCGCTGGTATCTCATCAGTCACTGTATTGAATTGTATTGATGTATAATAATTGTCATATCCAATGGATGTGTAAGACGCAGTCAGTGTCACGTAATCACTGAAATAACATCACATACCCTCTTAACCTGTAATTTTTCATTTCCTCCTCTCCTTCAGCGTGCTTCACTTTTTTTTGTCTTGGTGTGTGCTTGCACGGTCTCTATGAGGCTCACAGACAGTCGGTCAAAATATCCACAAATTTCGCTCATACAGATAGTTGCTAAACTCTTTTTTAGCAGCTTCTCGCAAGCATGTACACCTCGCTGAAGTTTCAACTACTGATCTTATCGCTGACTTTTCTGAATAGAAAGCGGCAGCCTGTATGCTGACAAGAGCTTCACAGGGAGAAGAGACACTGCTAATAAGGGAATCCCGGCATCCTGCGGTACCTGATAACACAACTTAAATCTTCGTTGGCGGTCTGAGAGTTACTGCACTCTGTTCATCACAAGAATAAACCTGACGTAAGCCGGCCGAAGTGGCCGAGCGGTTCTTGGCGCTTCAGTCTGGAACCGCGCGACCGCTACGGTCGCAGGTTCGAATCCTGCCTCGGGCATGGATGTGTTTGATATCCTTAGGTTAGTTAGGTTTAAGTAGTTCTAAGTTCTAGGGGACTGATGACCTCAGAAGTTAAGTCCCACAGTGCTCAGAGTCGTTTGAACCATTTGACCCTGACGTAAACAAACACAAACGCTGTGATTGTTCACAAGACGTAGCACACGTACACTGGTGTTGTTACGCTCTTGGAACTAGGGCCTACTTATGTGTTAGATATATTATTACTAAGTTACGGTAAATGAAACTTTGATATATTCTAATGTATTAACAGCCATCAAAGTGTTTCTTAATCTCGCTTTAGCTATGTAGTTTTTGGTTCAAAAATCCTGTACATTCACAGCCATTCCAAGAGCTCCTCTGTTAATGCACAGTGTAAAAATGGCTGAGGCTACTTTCTCTTCCGTAGTAAAACACGAGTGTGGAATACGGTTAAAAAGTACGGAAAAATAGACTTTTCTTAATGTTTTTCATAAATTTACAGAAAATTTCGGCTTTGAGAGACTCTATTCGATACTGTTGAAATATTAACACCCATTGGCTGTATAGTTGAATCGGTAACCTAGTAGACAGGTAACGAGGTGGAGTTCGTGGATCGCCGGTTGAAGTCGCGCCGACACGGTAGCTCAGTGTCTTCTGTTTAATATATAATTATTTCTTAATTAATTAAAATATTCTTTACTTATTATTGTAAATAAATAATAATCTTTATGTGGACTATTATTTTAATTATTGGTTTAGTTATTGGTTTTTAGTTGGTTTAGCTTAGTGCGTTATTTCTTTTATCTTTACTCTCCTGAAAACCTGGAAAATGTAAATATTTCGTTTTAAATACCACAGAAGAGCAAGAGGTGTATTCCGCAGCGACGATCTCGCGGAAATTCCTCGTCGTTTATCTACTACACCTGTAATCTCTAAAACCTTTACTCGCTACGCAGATCGTTCGGCATAACTGTGTGCTTTGTTGATTGATGAGTCTTGATGTTAGGTCCATCAATTTAGCAAGTTTATTAATTCGGAGATAATCTCTCGACGAATTCTGACCGTGGAAAATGCAGGTTCCCACTATCGTTCCAAACTTCAGCTCCGAGAGATCTGCGTCTCGTAATATTTCGGTACGGAGATATACACACATTGAATACCTGATGTTAGTTATTGGATTTTATTTTGTGCAAAAAAACTATTTGAACATTTACTAGATACCGTAATGGCGTCTCACAACAATAGAATCTCTATATCCTCTCAAACGTCCGATCTCTCCATTTCCTTCACAAAGAGTCCATAAAACAAATCTTTGGTTCGGTAAGACACAGAAATGCGTTCTTAGCACGGAACGTCCGATTCTCGCAATCCACATATGCCGTTCACCACAATATCAAGTCGTCGCAGCCAAATTAGAGTTATGCATACACTGGTACTTCATATCGGTCAGAGGGTTAGGTGCCCTCTGTAATAAAAAAACTGAGTGAATGGATCAACGATGAACTTGAACAAGCGTCATGGGACTTCCACCCCGAACAAATACAACGAACAATAACGTACAAAATGGCACTTAGAAAAAGAGGACTGGTTACTCTCTGTAATAAAAAACCGAGTAAAGGAATCAACGCTCTACTTGAACGCATGTCATGTGACATCAGCCCAGACCAAACTCAACGAACAAAATAAACAGAATTTTAAAAAAATTCTCGCCTTAGGTATCTTTTTTTCGTTCATTTTCAATACCTTCATCTCATAATTGTAAAATTAATTATCATTTTTTTAAAATGAATAATGCACGTTTTCTTGTTTCTAGTTCCATATCGCACGCGAAATTCCTGTTTTCATTTCAAATATAAATTCTTAACTATCGATATTTTATGAAAGATTATTAAACAAATACTCTTTATTTGGACTATGTCCATTGTTTTACACCACAGATGTAATCTCACACGAACGGGAGTGAGAGGTGCCGTAGAAATTACAATATGAACACAACAAAGTTGATCTGGAGCCAAGCTAATGGATTTGGCTCGAGAAATAACAGAATTGTTAAGCTGGCAGACGTACTGGAACTAACGCACCCAGCTTTTTCACACGTCACTGCCGAACGCTGGCTGGATGTAGAACGGTACGTCACAAAAGAAGAGGAGAAAATGAGACGCCTGGGTAACTTCATGGATTCTGTTGTTGAGTGACTTGTTGTCAACGTAGCAGGTGACTGTTCCAGAACTGAAATGTATTTCTTGGATTCGGATAAGGAAGGGACTAAGAGGTTCCAAACGACCGACTTTAAATTAATACCTTCAGTGGCTTCAGTATTGCCGGCCGTTGTGGCCGAGCGGTACTAGGCGCTTCAGTCTGGAACCGCGCAACCGCTACGGTCGCTGGTTCGAATCCTGCCTCAGGCATGGATGTGTGTGATGTCCTTATGTTCGTTAGGTTTAAGTAGTTCTAAGTTCTAGGGGACTGATAACCTCAGATGTTAAGTCCCATAGTGCTCAGAGCCAAGCTTCAGTATTCAACA
This sequence comes from Schistocerca nitens, assembly GCF_023898315.1. NCBI lineage: Eukaryota > Metazoa > Arthropoda > Insecta > Orthoptera > Acrididae > Schistocerca > Schistocerca nitens. The sequence continues at coordinate 571,161,715 of NC_064620.1, forward strand.
GTACGGTGAAGTACCTGCAGCGTGCTATTGCATCATACAAAGCTCGCTCCGAAAAATCATCCAGTATTAAATTAGGCATTTTAATCAGTCTTGTTTGTGAAACGTCCCATTAGAAAAATTTATGGCTGACTGTGCTGATAAACCTCATACATTATTTGATTTTCAAACAGCTGAGCAGAACTGAACGTACTCAGACATTTCGCTCTTTACTTACTCTAATCAACACTAAACTGACACACAATATTTTTAGCGCAACGCAATCTGACTTTCAATAATCCCTACAAAAGAATGGCCCTGGCTAACATTAACCTATACGTTTCACGAATCACTTACCTCACAAAAATCTTTGTTACTCAAAGTAATGCAATACAGCGAGCATCAATACTACCAGATAAATAAAAGATTCTGACTACTGAAGGCACTAACTAGTGATAGGCATAGTTAGAAAATGAAAGATTTTGATATACACTCCTGGAAATGGAAAAAAGAACACATTGACACCGGTGTGTCAGACCCACCATACTTGCTCCGGACACTGCGAGAGGGCTGTACAAGCAATGATCACACGCACGGCACAGCGGACACACCAGGAACCGCGGTGTTGGCCGTCGAATGGCGCTAGCTGCGCAGCATTTGTGCACCGCCGCCGTCAGTGTCAGCCAGTTTGCCGTGGCATACGGAGCTCCATCGCAGTCTTTAACACTGGTAGCATGCCGCCACAGCGTGGACGTGAACCGTATGTGCAGTTGACGGACTTTGAGCGAGGGCGTATAGTGGGCATGCGGGAGGCCGGGTGGACGTACCGCCGAATTGCTCAACACGTGGGGCGTGAGGTCTCCACAGTACAGCGATGTTGTCGCCAGTGGTCGGCGGAAGGTGCACGTGCCCGTCGACCTGGGACCGGACCGCAGCGACGCACGGATGCACGCCAAGACCGTAGGATCCTACGCAGTGCCGTAGGGGACCGCACCGCCACTTCCCAGCAAATTAGGGACACTGTTGCTCCTGGGGTATCGGCGAGGACCAATCGCAACCGTCTCCATGAAGCTGGGCTACGGTCCCGCACACCGTTAGGCCGTCTTCCGCTCACGCCCCAACATCGTGCAGCCCGCCTCCAGTGGTGTCGCGACAGGCGTGAATGGAGGGACGAATGGAGACGTGTCGTCTTCAGCGATGAGAGTCGCTTCTGCCTTGGTGCCAATGATGGTCGTATGCGTGTTTGGCGCCGTGCAGGTGAGCGCCACAATCAGGACTGCATACGACCGAGCACACAGGGCCAACACCCGGCATCATGGTGTGGGGAGCGATCTCCTACACTGGCCGTACACCACTGGTGATCGTCGAGGGGACACTGAATAGTGCACGGTACATCCAAACCGTCATCGAACCCATCGTTCTACCATTCCTAGACCGGCAAGGGAACTTGCTGTTCCAACAGGACAATGCACGTCCGCATGTATCCCGTGCCACCCAACGTGCTCTAGAAGGTGTAAGTCAACTACCCTGGCCAGCAAGATCTCCGGATCTGTCCCCCATTGAGCATGTTTGGGACTGGATGAAGCGTCGTCTCACGCGGTCTGCACGTCCAGCACGAACGCTGGTCCAACTGAGGCGCCAGGTGGAAATGGCATGGCAAGCCGTTCCACAGGACTACATCCAGCATCTCTACGATCGTCTCCATGGGAGAATAGCAGCCTGCATTGCTGCGAAAGGTGGATATACACTGTACTAGTGCCGACATTGTGCATGCTCTGTTGCCTGTGTCTATGTGCCTGTGGTTCTGTCAGTGTGATCATGTGATGTATCTGACCCCAGGAATGTGTCAATAAAGTTTCCCCTTCCTGGGACAATGAATTCACGGTGTTCTTATTTCAATTTCCAGGAGTATATATATATATATATATATATATATATATATATATATATATATATATATATATAAGTTCATGACCTCCAGTCTTTCAAATTTACAGTCTCTGATGGACACACGTCCAGATTATCCGCTCTCAAAACTCCGCCATCGCTCTCCCCCCAACCACCACTGTTGGCGGCTCACCTCCAACTGCGCAACGCTACGCGCTGTTCACACCCAACTGCCCAACACTACAATAGCGAATATTATAACAATGCCAACCAGCGACAGACTGCACACAGCACAGCCAGTGATTTTCATACAGGGCGCTACGTGGCGTTACCAATATAAAAACCTAAACAGCCTACTTACATTTGTAATTAGAACACGTTGTTAGATGAGAAGGAGAGCATTTTTGCTTTCCGTCTAGTCACGTAAGAAGCCTGCAGTAGTGCTGGAATTTTGCCTGATATTATTTCATTCTACTTTGCTCATCCGTTTTTACGTCCGAACTGCAACTGCACACATCATTACAGGTTGGACCAGATAGCTGGCCAGTGCTGTCCAAGGTAAATGAGCCGGTAAAGCTGACATCCCGCATCATCGCGCAGTCTGTGTGCGTGTAATACAGCGTAAAACGTATCTTTATGATCGTACGTGGCTGTACTGGACACAGCTTGGCTTCCGATCTGCGTGAACCGAAATCCAATGAGATTCGAGAAAACGCGGGAGAATAAATGGCGTTATGTTTACACCAGGTTGATCCTTATGATGAACAGAGTATACACTCTAAGACTCACTGACTGGAGTAGAATTGTCTTCACCAATGAGTCGCGCTTCGAGTTGATCCCCGATGACCAGGCAAGACGTGTCCGCAGACGCCCTGAACGTCGGTGACATGAAAACCTGACTGTCGCCCTCCACACGGTCCGACAACCTGGAGTGATGGATGTCCTGGGGTGTCATTCCATTTCATAGCAGGATCCCTTTGGTTGCCATCCGCGGCAACATAGCGGTACGTCGACGATATTCTACGGCCTGTTTTGTCCCCCTTCATAGCAAGCCACACTGGGCTTACATTTCAGCGAGGTAATGCCCGAGAGCTTCTACTGCTCGTCTTCGTGCTTCTCAAACCCTACCTTGACTAGCAAGGTCACCGGATCTCTGCCTAACTGAGAGCTGTGAGCCGTTATTGGCTGGACCCTCCGACCAGATCGGGAGTTTGACGATCTAACGCGCTAGTTGGACATAATTTGACATGATGTTCCTCAGGAGGACATCCAGAAACTCTGTCAGTTAATGTCAAGCCTAATAAATGGCCGGCCGGAGTGGCCGAGCGGTTCTAGACGCTACACTCTGGAGTTGCGCGACCGCCACGTCCGCAGGTTCGAATCCTGCCTCGGGCATGGATGTGTGTGATGTCCTCAGGTTAGTTAGGTTTAAGTAGTTCTATGGGACTGATGACATCAGAAGTTAAGTCCCATAGTGCTCAGAGCCATTTGAACCTGATAAATGCTTCCGTAGAGGCAGAGGTAGACCAATGGGTTATTGACTTTGCTCAGTTTGTGAAGCTCTTTCTCTTGAATAAATCATCATATTTCACTAAAGGTTTAATCAATTGTTTGTCTGTTCATGAACGTCACATCTACCGATTTCGGTCCCACTCGAATAATCCTTTGTGCTGCGCCGTATTTTTTTCATTCTTGACTGGCAGTGCATTGGACAACGTCGGTAGCCATCAGCAGCTGGTCACAGAAATCTGCTCCCATTACTGGCTGCTCCTCTGGTCTGGCTAAATTACTTTTGGTCAGATGATGGTTAGTCTATCTGTGTTACTAATAGCTGCAACGATTTAACAGTTTCCAGGCGCAACAAAATTTGATTTTCCGTATTTCGTAAGTTAACCACCTAATTTAAAAATTTTAAATACTGTAAAGTGCCAGGACATGGGCACTTACACATTAGCTCACCAACATTAGTATTAATATAAAACGACTGGAAATGGCATCAGAAAATGACTTCATTGAATTATGATAAATATGAGGCACTCTCGAGCAGTATTCTCTGCATGTCTGCATGATTAAGTCACTAACTTTAAGCGTTGGTGAAAGGTGTCGGAAGTTGAGAATTGTGGAACATAAAGTCTGCAGCTGGACGTAGCTCGCCGGGCCGCCGTCGGCGCAGGTAGCGGTCACCGGAAACGCGGGACAATACGGAGCTTTTGGGAATAGCCCGGCATCCGAAGCCGCCTGTGCTGGGCAACACGTGGCGAAGACGGGAATTTCGTTTGCGTAGGGGCGATATGACCTACTCGATCATTGGGTAGATCTCAGAAATGCCGCTGGACGGATTTCGGCGATGATAGAGCGTTGGACATTGACCGAAACGGTGTATTCTTCCGCCGCGTTTTCGTACGCTGTATCGCAGCACTGCACCAACGCGTGTTCCGTGCAGAGTTCTGCAGTTAGAGCTTCTTTGTGTGCTGAGAAGCGAGATTTTCACCGACGCTTAACCACTTCCAACAACTTACCTAATATTCTTGATCGGGTAGTCATCCTTGCGAGGTGCCGACTATTTATCAACGCAGCTGCTGGTAATGGTGGCGCGTAATTGCAAATTGTTAATGTGCCATTCTCAGGAGTGTGTGGGTGGACAAAGAAATCCATATTTTTTTTGTAAATTTTCTCAGTTTTGGGGGACATCAAATTTCAATCGAATTATCGACTTCATTGTAGCTAGCATTTATCCTGTCCTAGTAAGCTTTACATGTACTCTAGTCACTGCACAGCTTGCCCAGACGGGAAGGACAGAAGGTTTGCGGTGTTCTATGTGAGCGACGGACAAATAAGCTTACAATACTATCAAAATCTATTTCTTAAGAGATATAACATTACGTTAAAAGTCGAACACAAGAAGACAAATATTGAAGTTAAAAACTGGCTGAATATCTTACGGCACTCCTATCCAGACTATACTCATCTAGAATTTTTTGAGAATGATAGCATATAAGGACTTCCACCAAACTTGACACATAATCTGAAACCTTTTCGAAACACTATCTCTCGCAAATCCACATTTAAATAATGAATGAAAGAAATGGTTATTCTTTTACTACGTTTTCGCTGTTAGTATAGTAAAACTTCAGCATATGGCATGATGCTTAAATTTACTACTTCTTCACTTCTAAGTTTATTTAATACGCCTTTGCAGAGAGCAACCACCCACACGACTGATTGAATTTGCAAAACTAAATCATTGTACGAAACCTTAATTCAGAAAATATGATTCATAAACTTTGAAATGCAAGAGAAACCATCTTTTCTTAAAACACAGAACAAATTACGCATACTAGCCATCATGTGTTTCATAACGAGACAACTTTTCCACTTCCAATAAATTTTGATCATAATTTAAAATTAATAAAAGTCAATATAATTGCGCTTTTGCGTCTTTAACCATAGGGGTTTTACGTGGTTATCATGGAGTACACTGAGATGACAAGTGAATGGATAGCGATATGCACATATACAGATGACTGTAGTATCGCGCACACGAGGTATAAAAGGCCAGTGTATTGGCGGCGGTCATTTGTACTCAGATGTCTCATATGAAAATGTTTCCGACGTGATTATGGCGGAATTACGTAGTTAACACACTTCGAACGCGGAATGGATTTGGAGCTAGACGCATGGGACATACCATTTCAAAAATCTTTAGGGAATTCAATATTTAATACATAAGGAACTATCAGCTTCGATTACGGTAATGAAACCAATCTTTACCTAGGTTTCAGCCCAAATAATTGAACCCTCTTCAGAAGATATCTCTGAATCTATAATTTGTCTAAGAGGGCATGGTCTAGAAATAAAACTAAAACAGCCTGAATAGGCGTAGTCACCGCATTTTTAAAATGTGACTACGCCTATTCAGGCTTTTTAGTTTTATTTCTAGACCATGCCCTCTTAGACAAATTATAGATTCAGGTAAATCTTCTGAAAAAGGCTTAATTATTTGGGCTGATACCTGGGTAAAGGTTGGTTTAATCGAGGCTGGTAGTTTCTTATATATTACATTATCACGATTGCTGACCGTGCTGCAATGTTGAAAGTACAAAAATTCAATATTCGCTATCTACAATGTTAAGAGTGTGCTGAGAATACCAAATTTTAGGCATTACCTGTCACAAGGAACACTGCGGTGGCCGACGGCCTTCACTTAGCGACCGAGAACAGCGGCCTTTGCATAGATTTGTCAGTGCTAACAGAACAGCAACACTGCGTGTAATAGCCGCAGAAATCAATGCGGAATGCAGCACGAACGTAGGACAGTGCGACGAAATCTGGTGTTGATGTGCTGTGGGAGCAGACGACCGACGTGAGTGACATTCCTAACACTACGACATCGCATGCAGCGACTCTTCTGGGCTCGTGATCATATAGGGTGGACCCCAAAGACTTGGAAACAGTGGTCTGAGCGTATGAGTCCCGATTTCAGATGGTAATAACTGATGCTAGGGTTCGAGTGTGACGCAGACCCCACGAAGCCTTGGACCAAAGTTATCAATAAGGCATTGTGCAAGCTGGTAGTGGCTGTATAATGGTGTAGGCTGTGTTTATAGGGAACTGACTGGATCCTGTGCTCCAACTGAACCGATCATTGACTGGCAATGGTAATGCTCGGCTACCTCGAGACCATCTGCAGCCGGAATATTCCTAAACTACTATGGAATTTTTATGGATGATAATGCGCCATGTCACCGGACGTACAGGGCCACCCACGTCGCACCGTGAATCCGATCTAAAATTTAAGGGACGTAAGCGAGAGGTTAGTTTGTTCACAAAGCCCTGTACCGACAATACTTTCACAGTTACTACAGCGGCTTCCAACAACTTTTTGAGCCCAGGCCACGTCGAAGTGTGCAACTATGCCGGGGAAAAGGGGGCCCGACAAGGCATTAGGAGGAATGGCAACACTTTTGTCACCCTAGTCTATTTAACACCTTCACACATCTGTAACGCAATCAGACATGCGAAGTTGCTTTATACATGGGAGTTCGATTCTTTTGAAAGATTACCGTCAAACCTCCTTACTAGGGACGCCAGATGAAAGTTGATGTCGTCAAGCTCTGAATGAAAATTGCGCAACGGATAACTGTGGAGGGGAGCTTGAGAGCGCTACCCAGAGAGTGTGCCCTTTCTGTACGATGCTAGGCAAGGGGCTGGAGGGCTCACACGCTGATTTGTGGGTCCCTGCATTATACATCTTTTATTTTAAATGAATTACTGTAACTTGACTCCTTTGTGATTTTTTGGGGTATGTTAAAGATTGATGACAATTGATTACTTATTTATTTTAAACATTATCACTCGACTTTACAGCGATTGCAGCTATTCTTCCAGTTTACAGATATTAGAATTTTACAACTTATAGCTCGGGTCTATTATATACTAATCTGCACGCACATTTCTACTGGCAAGACGGAATTGCGTAGGCCAAATGTATACCACCAAAGTCTCCCATACTGTACATGGAACATCCACTATGTGAGGAGGATAACAGGCAAACTGGGGACCAGGGGGGGGGGGGGGGCGGGGGGAGCAAATTTCCGAAATTAAACGAGAACATTCATTTCCTTACACAATCCGAAGCCGGAAATAAAAAATTAGTGCAAATATTCAAATACCTCTCTTCCGCGCGTGAACATCGAGACAGACGCACTGAGGCCATGTCTGCTCACTTACCCGTCTTCTGTAACACTCCCAGAATATCGCGGGCACCCAGAGGTCATCCTGGGTCCCGGTGGAGGGGATGGTCGAACCACTTGGCCGTGACCAACCTCTCCACTCCAAATCTTGTGACACTGGAAAGTCTTTGAATTTTACCTGCCTGTGCTGTCTCCCTGATCCTCCACCCAGGAGTAAGGTTGGCACTATCATACGACGGCAGTTCAATAAGTAATGCAACACATTTTTTTTCTCGGCCAATTTTGGTTGAAAAAACCGGAAATTTCTTGTGGAATATTTTCAAACATTCCCGATTCGTCTCGTATAGTTTCATTGACTTCCGACAGGTGGCAGCGCTGTACGGAGCTGTTAAAATGGCGTCTGTAACGGATGTGCGTTGCAAACAACGGGCAGTGATCGAGTTTCTTTTGGCGGAAAACCAGGGCATCTCAGATATTCATAGGCGCTTGCAGAATGTCTACGGTGATCGGGCAGTGGACCAAAGCACGGTGAGTCGTTGGGCAAAGCGTGTGTCATCATCGCCGCAAGGTCAAGCAAGACTGTCTGACCCCCTGCGTGCGGGCCGGCCGTGCACAGCTGTGACTCCTGCAATGGCGGAGCGTGCGAACACACTCGTTCGAGATGATCGACGGATCACCATCAAACAACTCAGTGCTCAACTTGACATCTCTGTTGGTAGTGCTGTCACAATTGTTCACCAGTTGGGATATTCAAAGGTTTGTTCCCGCTGGGTCCCTCGTTGTCTAACCGAACACCATAAAGAGCAAAGGAGAACCATCTGTGCGGAATTGCTTGCTCGTCATGTGGCTGAGGGTGACAATTTCTTGTCAAAGATTGTTACAGGCGATGAAACATGGGTTCATCACTTCGAACCTGAAACAAAACGGCAATCAATGGAGTGGCGCCACACCCACTCCCCTACCAAGAAAAAGTTTAAAGCCATACCCTCAGCCGGTAAAGTCATGGTTACAGTCTTCTGGGACGCTGAAGGGGTTATTCTGTTCGATGTCCTTCCCCATGGTCAAACGATCAACTCTGAAGTGTATTGTGCTACTCTTCAGAAATTGAAGAAACGACTTCAGCGTGTTCGTAGGCACAAAAATCAGAACGAACTTCTCCTTCTTCATGACAACGGAAGACCTCACACAAGTCTTCGCACCCGAGAGGAGCTCACAAAACTTCAGTGGACTGTTCTTCCTCATGCACCCTACAGCGCCGATCTCGCACCGTCGGATTTCCATATGTTTGGCCCAATGAAGGACGCAATCCGTGGGACGCACTACGCGGATGATGAAGAAGTTATTGATGCAGTACGACGTTGGCTCCGACATCGAGCAGTGGAATGGTACCGTGCAGGCATACAGGCCCTCATTTCACGGTGGCGTAAGGCCGTAGCATTGAATGGAGATTACGTTGAAAAATAGTGTTGTGTAGCTAAAAGATTGGGGAATAACCTGGTGTATTTCAATGCTGAATAAAACAACCCCTGTTTCAGAAAAAAAAGTGTTGCATTACTTATTGAACTGCCCTCTTACTACAGAAATACTTCCCAGCTAAGATTTGGCCACGCTTTATGGAAAGGTGTGAGGAGGATTAGGAAAGTTCATGTGCAGATTCACATTCATGTACAAGAAATGCATAATACACGACACATATAAATACGTAATATGAAGCCTGACACATTTCTTTCCACCCGTCCACATCGGTTCTGTTGCACCAAAGGCCGGCCCCGTCGTGCAATAAAATTTGCGGGAGGGCCGCCTCCGTTCTTAATTCCCGGTGCGAGCGAGCAGCGAAACCTGCTGCTTATGGAGCGGAAACTACTGTACCGTTTCACTTTAAGCAATCAAAGGCGAAGAGGTTGGTGGTGGAGGGAGAAACCGCCGCCCACACGCTAATCTCCAGATACCAGACATTCAGATCGGTACCAAACGTTGTGTATCGGTAGAGTGTCAACCAAATCTCCGATTTAGTTCGCGCTGTGGTGCTTTCGTCCAGTAGAACATGCGTAAACGGTAATTATACTTGGAAATTTTGAGGTAAGCTTCTACGGCACCAAACTTTTGAGGTCATCAGTCCCTAGACTTACACATCACTAAATCTAACTTTAACTTACACTGAAGACAACACATACACCCATGCCCGAGGGAGGACTCGAACCTCCGACGGGGGTAGGTAGCCGCGCAAACCATGACAAGGCGCCCGAGACCGCGCGGCTACCCCGCGCGGCTACCCCGCGCGGCTGGTAATTATAAGTATCACCATAGTTACGGAGCACAGAAAATCTAAGAGTTTTGTTCTGTAGCTCTCGCTTGGGTAAGAAGGTAGAGAGTTCGGTCGTCACACCCAAGTTCCAGCGTTATAATCTCACTGATGGCTTCTTCTTTTCTTTTTCTTTTTTTTTTAATGTTCATGTGTAAAACTGTTATGTGGGAGAACATGTTCCTGACATGTAAAAGGATATTTCGGAGTTTGTAGCTATGCTTTTTTGACAGTCTGCTTTCGCTTCGTTAGTTGAACGTTATGTACTTAATATTGATCTCATTTTTTGTTTATTATGAATTACTGTTATTTCCATTACTTCCACACGTGTGATGCATTTGTTTCTTTATATTTCTGTTCTGATTCTATATTCTGTGAAACTACTGTTTCAAAGAAACAAAGCGAAAGCAGACTGCCAAGAGAAGGTTGCTGTAAACTCCAAACAGCCCTTCTACATGTCATAAACACGTTGTCCCATTTACCCCTTGCAACATAATACGGTAAAAAAAAAAAAAAATCCATCAGTGAAGCTTGAACCACGCACCCTTAGTGTGAGGATCTATCGCTGCACTAACTTCCCTACAGATGCGACATGTAACCGTCACTCACAGCTGTGCTTTTTTCGTGTTACTTACAGCTGATGTTTATGCCAATTCTGCTGGACGTTAGAACATATTACGATCTAAATCGCAGTTTTGGTTGATAGTCTATCGACATACATTTGGTATCGATCTGAGTGTCTGCCATTTGCGGGCTTAGGAGAAAGTAAATAAATTGTGAAGTACTTTGTTATTTTTATTCTTATACCACATTCTACGTAATGGTCAACCACGTGTGGGAGATAGCGGCGGCCGTACACAAAATTAACTTTCTACACTACCGGCCATTAAAATTGCTACACCACGAAGATGACGTGCTACAGACGCGAAATGTAACCGACAGGACGAAGATGCTGTGATATGCAAATGATTAGCTTTCCAGAGCATTCACACAAGGTTGGCGCCGGTGGCGACACCTACAACGTGCTGACATCACGAAAGTTTCCAGCCGATTTCTCATATGCAAACAGCAGTCGACCGGCGTTGCCTGGTGAAATGTTATTGTGATTCCTCGTGTAAGGAGGAGGAATGCGTACCATCACGTTTCCGACTTTGATAAAGGACGGATTGTAGCCTATCGCGATTGCGGTTTATCGTATCGCGACATTGCTCCTCGCGTTGGTCGAGATCCAATGACTGTTAGCAGAATATGGAATCGGTGGGTTCAGGAGGGTAATACGGAACGCCGTGCTGGATCCCAATTGCCTCGTATCACTAGCAGTCGAGATGATAGGTATCTTATCCGCATGGCTGTAACGGATCGTGCAGCCACGTCTCGATCCCTGAGTCAACAGATGGGGACGTTTGCAAGACAACAACCATCTGCACGAACAGTTCGACGACGTTTGCAGCAGCATGGACTATCAGCTCGGAGATCATGGCTGCTGTTACCCTTGACGCTGCATCACAGACAGGAGCGCCTGCGATGGTATACTCAACGACGAACCAGGGTGCACGAATGGCAAAACGTCATTTTTTCGGATGAATCCAGGTTCTGTTTACAGCATCATGATGGTCGCATCCGTGTTTGGCGACATCGCGGTGAATGCACATTGGAAGCGTGTATTCGTCATCGCCATACTGGCGTATCACTCGGCGTGATGGTATGGGGTGCCATTGGTTACACGTCTCGGTCACCTCTTCTTTGCATTGACGGCATTTTCAACAGTGGACGGTACATTTCAGATGTGTTACGACCCGTAGATCTGCCCTTCATTCGATCCCTGCAAAACCCTACATTTCAGCAGGATACAGAAAATGTTCGACTGTTACCCTGACCAGCACATTGTCCAGATCTCTCACCAATTGAAAACGTCTGGTCAATGGTGGCTGAGCAACTGGCTCGACGCAATACGCCAGTCACTACTCTTGATGTACTGTGATATCGTGTTGAAGCTGCATGGGCAGCTGTACCTGTACACGCCATCCAAGCTCTGTTTGACTCAATGCCCAGGCGTATCAAGGCCGTTATTACGGCCAGAGGTGGTTGTTCTGGGTACTGATTTCTCAGGATCTATGCACCCAAGTTGCGTGTAAATGTAATCACATGTCATTTCTAGTATAATATATTTGTCCAGTGAATACCCGTTTATCATCTGCATTTCTTCTTGGTGTAGCAATTTTAATGGCCAGTAGTGTACCTTTGTGAAAGACGTCTTCCAGTTTTGTTAATTCCTTGATGTGTTTATTTCGTAGCAGAACAGTTCCAATTACATGTCCTGGTCGCCACTGTATGACAGACGTCTTGTTTCTCTCGATGTGACCAGCTGGCTTTCCGTGCAGAAGGTAACGCTTTCATCTCGTCTGCGTGCAGCCTGTGTCGTGTGGTCTACCAGTACGGGCCGCCCCTCCCAGCGGATGCCTCGTACGTCACAGCCTCGCGCTGCGCTTCGCCGCTGCATGGAAGCCATTAGCCGGCCGTCACGTGACAGGCGGAAGAGAGATTTCACAGAGCGGAGCGAGCAGCGAGGGCACGCACCGTGTCCTGTCACGTTTCTCACGATGATCAAGAGACTCGCTACAAATACGAGTCGGAAGGGACACTACATCAGCTGTCGCGTGCGATGTAATTCAACACTCGAGTTTCGTCCCGCTCTGCCGCTAATCAACACTCAGTGCTTGGGAATATGGTAACACGCGGATACATAGAGGGCACTATTCACAACAGTGTAGAAAATGATCTGTGTAGCATCTAGAGATATGAGATGAGAGCTCCGTATACTCGCTTTAAACTCGCCAGCGGGTCCTATCACGTCACCTCGGAAATCGCCGTCTCCGTACAATAGGAGACGCGATTTCCGTGTCGCCGCCACCGCCCCGGTTCACCGGAAAACTCGTCGCGTGAGTTTGTCACTGGGTACAAGTCGACTGTACCAACGTAGAAAAGGAGAGAAAGACACACGAGTTCGCTAGTATAAGCGAGAATTCGCGGCATTGTCTGCTACTTTCACAATCTCGTAGGGAGCACGTTGTGCTCATGTGGGAGCGATCTAGATGCTTGTAAAACAATAAACTGGTGGCCAAGATCGCAGGAATTCTTTTTATTCCATGATTACCGGTTTCGGCGAAACTAGAGCCGCCATCATCAGATCTTTGAACACATGCAGGTTACAACATCAAGGCAAACAATGGCGATATTAATAGTTGCCTATAACACGCAGGCCTTACAAAATTGTCGTAAGTAGCACATAGGCGTCCAAGAGAGATGACATTATAAATGTTAAGTGTCTCCATCACATGCAAGCGCCTATATGCTACTTACGACAATTTTGTAAGGCCTGCGTGTTATAGGCAACTATTAATATCGACATTGTTTGCCTTGATGTTGTAACCTGTATGTGCCCTAAGATCCGATGATGGCGGCTTTAGTTTCGCCGAAACCGGTAATCATGGAATAAAAAGAATTCCTGCGATCTTGGCTACCAGGTTATTGTTGTACTTTCACAACCGTTGGGCATGACGATTGTTATACACCATTTCGGATACTGATCAGATAGCAGCTAACAGTATGTGTGTGTGTGTGTTTGTGTGTGTGTTTACAGTGTGAGGCAGCTAAGACAGGCTACACCCAATACGAGGTCTGCTCAAAAAATTCCGGAACACTCGTAATTTCGCGCCAGTGGTGTGTTGGAGCGAAATGCGGTTGGTATCCCTGCACACGCCTGTGTTTATGTGTAACTGCCAAATATTTCATTGTTTGTATGTCTGTTAGTTAACGTTCAGTGCTGTACTGAGTAGAACGTTGTGTCGCACAGTTTGCGTATTAGAGGACCAACACATTAAATTTTGCGTGAAGCTCAAGAAAACCTTTACAGAGATACACCAAAGGATGCAGGAAGACTACGGTGATGAGTACTTAAGCCGTACCCTCTGTTACGAATAGTTCGCACGGTTTAAAATTATGGCAGGACGGAAGTTAAAGATGACCCTTGTTCAGGATTCCCTCCGACGTCTACCGAAGACGAACTTCAGACATTGTGCGTGCAAATCGATAAATCGAAGACTGTCCGAGAGATTGCAGAAGAATGTAACGTATCAGTTGGCTCATGTCATGAAATTCTGACACAGCATTCTCGAATGCTTCGTCTTGCCGTCAAGTTCGTCATATGGCTCATGGGACAGGACCAGAACGACCTTCGCCTAGCAATCTGTGTAGAGCTTTTGGATCGCGCAAATGAGAACGAGCTGTTCCTTAAGAGAATTATAACTGGTGATGAGACGTAGGTGCTGATGTTGAGACCAAGCTTCAGTCTTCACAGTGGGCCTGGAAAGGTTCCTCATGATGTCAGGTCAAATGTCAATGCCATACCAATAGTTTTCTTTGACTTTCAAGGATTAGTTCATCATGAATTCGTGCCACAAGGACAAACTGTTATTCGATGCTACTATCGGGACGTGTTGCGACGCCTACGAGAAAATGTGAGAAGGAAACGGCCTGAAATGTGGTGACACAATTCATGTCTCTTGCATCAGGACAACGCAACCGCGCATTCATCCCTGTTGGTGCGTGACTGTTGCGCAAAAAACGAAATTACTGTGCTGCCTCATCCTGCGTACACTCAGACCTGGCCAATGCGGACTTTTTTTTTTCCAAAGTTAAAAACCCCATTGAAAGGACGAAGATTTTCAGCGACAGACGAGTTAAAAGAATATTTGCAGACGGTGCTCCGCGCGATCCAGCAAAAGGAGTACCAAGATTGTTTCTGGAAGTGAAAACGGCGTTGGCAGCGGTATGTCAGTTGTGGAGGAGAGTATTTCGACGGAGACCGTGTATAATAAGTAAAAGGTAAGTGTAGAAAAATTTTGTGGACGAAGTTCCGGAATTTTTTGAACAGACCTCATCTATCCAGAATCAGTATATATAGGCCTATCCCGGAACTGTTTCGCCAATTTACAGTTTATAGTCACCAAATTAGGACACCGATTTTATTTCTTTCTAACAGAACTATTTACTTTTTTTCTGTGGCATTTGAAAGAAGCTTCTAAGATAACTTCAATGACATAGCATGTCTGGGACTTGGTCAATTAGTATCGAGATAACAGCTCTCGAAACCAATGTCCCGCCAGTAATTAAAACTTCCGGGCTAAGAGGCCGTGGTCCAATAGTAGAAATACTTCTCCCTGAACCGTTTTTTGAAGCATTTGAATAGCATCAATTCAAAAATACAATTCACTGTGGAGACAGAAAGTAATGGACAGATAAATTTTTTGGACGTCTCAGTAATTAAACGAGCAGATGGAACTCTGGGTCACAAAGTCTACAGAAAAGATACGCATACGGATCGTTATCTTCATAAGCATTCAAACCATCATCCCAGGCAGAAGAGGGGTATTATCAAGACATTGGTGGACAGGGCTAATAAAATCTGTGAGCCAGCTTATTTGCAAGAGGAACTAAACCACTTGCGAACCGCTTTCCAGAAAAATGGGTACACTGGCAAGGAGATAGATAGAGCACTCCATCCCAGAAGAAAAATGTCCGAAAACGTGCAACAACAACAACCATCGGTGGGGAAAGTTTTTCTTCCATTCATCCACAATATTACGGACCGTATAGGGAACAATCTTCAGACCCACCAAGAAGATTAGTGAATGCTTAAGATCGGCGAAAGATGCACGACGCCCTCTAGCTAATCCTGGTGTCTATAAGATTCCGTGTAGTTGTGGGAAGGTTTACATTGGAACCACAAAAAGAAGTATCAATACTCGCCTAACTGAACATAAAAGGAACTGTCGACTGGGACACACGGACAAATCGGCTGTAGCGGAACATGTTTTTGAAACGGGTGACCATGAAATAAAATTTAGTGAGACGAGCGTGCTAGCTAAGACATCGCATTATTATGCACGTATGTATAGAGAGGCTGTAGAGATTTTTAAACACCACAATAATTTTAACAGGAAAGAAAAAGGCTTGAAGCTAGATAAGATATGGCGATCGACTCTGTACCAAAGATGTGACAATCGATTACCTTCGATCGAGAGTAATGACGCCAGCCAGAGATAGTTTTACTGTTGACAACACGTGACGAGTGGTGGCGCCCTCTACGCGCTCTATATAAACAGCAGCCAGTCGTAGACTCACCTCAGATGATGTTGCCCGCAGCTGGCAACGAAACGTCAGGGAGAAGTATTTCTACTATTGGACCACGGCCTCTTAGCCCGGAAATTTTAATTACTGAAGACGCCGGCCGTGAAAGCCTACACGCTATGATTACAATGTCCCGCCATCAGGAAAAGGCTCCACAGACGTCCTCCCTGATTTAAAAAAAAAAAAAAAAAAAAAAAAAAAAAAAAAAAAAAAAAAAAAAGATCGTTTGGCATCGTTGGCCGGGAGGCCCACATTCGGAGAAGTTCGACCGGCAAGTGCAAGTCTTGTTTCATTCGACGTCACAGTGGGCGACCTGTTCGCCGATTGTGAGGATGAAATGATGAGGACAACACAACACTCCGTCCCCACCAATAGAAAACCTCCAGTCCGGCCGGCAATCGAACCCCGCCCCGCTTGCATACGAGGCAAGCACGTTACCATCCAGCTAAGCAGGCAGACCCTAACATACCAAATGTAAGGAAACACGTAACTCAGGTACGGTTCTTGGTTTACCTGCACACTGGAAATCCATCAGGTTGTGTTCAGCTGCTCTAGCAATGAGATAGCTTATACGTAAAGTTATTGAGATTTTTTGCAATGTGTAGGACAGTCGAACAATTGAATACCGTTTATGGCAAATGTCACCAAAGTATTAGAGCAGAGGTGCTGTCGTATGCTGTAGACTATCCAGATCGTGTCAACTACTCACGATCTGTCTTTGCAAACTTTATAAAAAAATATTTTTTGTCTCCCCATGGTTTTTAGACGACGTTTCTTCCTTAAACAAATTTTTTTATAAATATGACGCATCGCTTTCCACTTTTCACAGATAATATTCGGAGAACCATAACCAGTATTGGAAGTCATTGTCGCGATGCTATAGATGCACAGAAATGTGAAGGGGTCAAAATGTGACGGAATGAAGTGTTCACAGAACAAGCGTTTGGTTGATTCCTCTAGTACTTGCAAGATGCCTCACCTTAATTATATATGTGGTGTCTGTTCTTTTAGTCATATCCCGAAAAACAGGCACCAAAAATACAATTAAGGCGAGGGCGACCAACTGCAGATGCACACCACTCTCGAACTCATACGGGAATCGGCGAAATGCCACAAGTAATGAGGATGATTGTTAACGGCCACTGCATGAGTACTGTGTGGATAAACTGAGAATTTGGGTCTGATGGGAGGCACGCTACAATAATCCTGGCAGTCGCAATGCCCACTATCTCCAGATGGCGTACTGGTCAGCGCATCTGCCTAGTTAGCAGGAGGCTTGGGTTCGGATTCCAGTCCGGCATAATTTTCCAACTTGCCCCATTGATTTACACCAATGCTCACTATCAGCTAATGTCATTAATTTCTTTGTACCTTAAGCATTATGTGTATCATATTTGATTCAGATCGATGCAGGGGTTTCAGAGAAGTTTTTCAACGCACAACATCGCCCACATATACAAGGGTGAAAATTATTGAACTACAAGAAAAATGTAAGAAAAAAATCTTCATAGCCGGCCGAGGGGTTCTAGGCGCTTCAGTCTGGAACCGCGTGACCGCTACGGTCGCAGGTTCGAATCCTGCCTCGGGCATGGATGTGTGTGATATCCTTAGGTTACTTAGGTTTAAGTAGTTCTAAGTTCTAGGGCCCCCCATGACCCTGCCGTTGGTGGGGAGGCTTGGGTGCCTCAGCGATACAGACGGCCGTACCGTAGGTGCAACCACAACGGAGGGATATCTTTAAGAGGCCAGACAATCATGTGGTTCCTGAAGAGGGGCAGCAGGGCAACAGTCTGGATGATTGACTGAGCTGGCCTTGTAACACTAACATAAACGGCCTTGCTGTGCTGGTACTGCGAACGGCTGAAAGCAAGGGGAAACTACAGCCGTAATTTTTCCCAAGGGCATGCAGCTTTACTGTATGATTAAATGATGATGGCGTCCTCTTGGGTAAAACATTCTGGAGGTAAAATAGTCCCCCATTCGGATCTCCGAGCGGGGACTACTCAAGAGGACGTCGTTATCAGGAGAAAGATAACTGGCGTTCTACGGATCGGAGCGTGGGATGTCAGATCCCTTAATCGGACAGGTAGGTTAGAAAATTTAAAAAGGGAAATGGATAGGTTAAAGTCAGATATAGTGGGCATTAGTCAAGTTCGGTGGCAGGAGGAACAAGACTTTTGGTCAGGTGAATACAGGTTTATAAATACAAAATCGTATAGGGGTAATGCAGGAGTGGGTTTAATAACGAAAAGAAAATAGGAGTGCGGGTAAACTACTACAAACAGCACAGTGAACGCATTATTGTGGCCAAGATAGACACGAAGCCCACGCCTACTACACTAGTAGAAGTTTATATGCCAACTAGCTCTGCAGATGAAGAAATTGATGAAATGTATGATGAGATAAAATAAATTATTTAGGTAGTGAAGGGAGACGTAAATTTAGTAGTCATGGGTGACTGGAATTCGAGAGTAGGAAAAGGGAGAGAAGGAAACATAGTAGGTGAACATGGATTGGCGCTAAGAAATGAAAGAGGAAGCCGCCTGGTAGAATTTTGCACAGAGCATAACTTAATCATGGCAAACACTTGGTTCAAGTATCATAAAAGAAGGTTGTACACATGGAAGACTCCTGGAGATACTAGAATGTTCAAAAAAAAAATGGTTCAAATGGCTCTGAGCACTATGCGACTGAACTTCTGAGGTCATCAGTCGCCTAGAACTTGGAACTATTTAAAACTAACTAACCTAAGGACATCACACACACCCATGCCCGAGGCAGGATTCGAACCTGCGACCGGAGCGGTCACGGGGTTCCAGACTGAAGCGCCTAGAACCGCACGGCCACACCGGCCGGCTCTAGAAGGTATCAGATAGATTATATAATGGTAAGACCGAGATTTAGGAACCAGGTTTTAAACTGTAATACATTTCCAGGGGCAGATGTGTACTCTGACCACAATCTATTGGTTATGAACTGTAGATTAAAACTGAAGAAACTGCAAAAAGGTGGGAATTTAAGGAGATGGGAACTGGATAAACTGACTGAACCAGGGGTTGTACAGAGTTTCAGGGAGAGCAAAAGGGAACAATTATGACGAATGGGGGAAAGAAATACAGTAGAAGAAGAGCTAAAAAATTAAGCAAATTCCAGTGTTACATTGTTGATTTTCTTTCTTTAAACTTACGACTTGTCGCCTGAATATGTTTTTCATGTTTCATTTTATCTGTTTCTACTATCGTGTTATAATTTCATGTATTGACTCGTTCCATGACCATGGAGACTTTTCCTTAATATGGTCCCACGGAACAATAAATATTAAATAATTAAACAGAAGAAGAATGGGTAGCGCGGAGGGTTGAAGTTGTGAAGGCAGCAGAATATCAAGTAGGTAAAAAGACGAGGGCTAGTAGAAATCCTTGGGTAACAGAAGAAATATTGTATTTAATTGATGAAAGGAGAAAATACAAAAATGCAGTAAATGAAGCAGGCAAAAAGGAATACAAATGTCTCAAAAATGAGATCGACAGGAAGTGCAAAATGGCTAAGCAGGGATGGCTAGAGGACAAACGTAAGGATGTAGAGGCTTATCTCACTAGGGGTAAGATAGATACTGCCTACAGGAAAATTAAAGAGACCTTTGGAGAAAACAGAACCACTTGTATGAATATCAAGAGCACAGATGGAAACCCAGTTCTAAGCAAAGAAGGGAAAGCAGAAAGGTGGAAGGAGTATATAGAGGGTCTATACAAGGGCGATGTACTTGAGGACAGTATTATGGAAGTGAAAGAGGATGTAGATGAAGATGAAATGGGTGATATGATACTGCGTGAAGAGTTTGACAGAGCACTGAAAGACCTGAGTCGAAACAAGGCCCCAGGAGTAGACAACATTCCATTAGAACTACTGACGACCTTGGGAGAGCCAGTCCTGACAAAACTCTACCATGTGGTGAGCAAGATATTTGAGACAGGCGAAATTCCCTCAGACTTCAAGAAGAATATAATAATTCCAATCCCAAAGAAAGCAGGTGTTGACAGATGTGAAAATTATCGAACTATCAGCTTAATAAGTCACAGCTGAAAAATACTAACTCGAATTCTTTACAGACGAATGGAAAAACTTGTAGAAGCCGACCTCGGGGAAGATCAGTTTGGATTCCGTAGAAAAATGAGAACACGTGAGGCAATACTGACTCTACGACTTATCTTAGAAGAATGATTAAGGAAAGGCAAACCTACATTTCTAGCATTTGTAGACTTAGAGAAAGCTTTTGACAATGCTGACTGGAATACTCTCTTTGAAATTGTAAAATGGCAGGGGTACAATACAGGGAGCGAAAGGCTATTTACAATTTGTACAGAAACCAGAAGGCAGTTATAAGAGTCGAAGGGCATGAAAGGCAAGCAGTGGTTTGGAAGGGAGTGAGACAGGGTTGTAGCCTCTCCCCGATGTTATTCAATTTGTATATTGAGCAAGCAGTAAAGGAAACAAAAGAAGTATTCGGAGTAGGTATTATAATCCACAGAGAAGAAATAAAATCTTTGAGGTTTGCCGGTGACATTGTAATTCTGCCAGAGACAGCAAAGGACTTGGAAGAGCAGTTAAACGGAATGGACAGTGTCATGAAAAGAGGATATAAGATGAACATCAGCAAAAGCAAAACGAGGATAATGGAATGTAGGTGAATTAAGTTGGGTGATGCTGAGGGAATTAGATTAGGAAATGAAACACTTAAAGTAGTAAAGGAGTTTTGCTATTTGGGAAGCAAAATAACTGATTATGGTCGAAGTAGAGAGGATATAAAATGTAGACTGGCGATGGCAAGGAAAGCGTTTCTGAAGAAGAGAAACTTGCTATTATCGCGTATAGATTTGTCAGGACGCTGTTTCTGAAAGTATTTGTATGGAGTGTAGCCATGTATGGAAGTGAAACATGGACGATAAATAGTTTGGACAAGAAGAGAATAGAAGCTTTCGAAATGTGGTGCTATAGAAGAATGCTGAAGATTAGATGGGTAGATCACAAAACTAATGAGGAGGTATTGAATGGAATTGGGGAGAAGAGGAGTTTGTGGCACAACTTGACAAGAAGAAGTGACCGCTTGATAGGACATGTTCTGAGGCATCAATGGATCACAAATTTAGCATTGGAAGGAAGCGTGGAGTGTAAAAATCGTAGAGGGAGACGAAGAGATGAATACACTAAGCAGATTCAGAAGGATATAGGTTGCAGTAAGTACTGGGAGACGAAGAAGCTTGCACAGGAAAAAGTAGCATGGAGAACTACATCAAAGTAGTCTCAGGACTGAAGACAACAACAACAACAACAAGTTCTAGTTGACTGATGGCTTCAGAAGTTAAGTCCCATAGTGCTCAGAGATATTTGCACCATTTTGAAAATCTTCATAACTTCTGAACGGTTAGCATTAGGACGTTCAAACTGCTCGGTTGGCCGCGGGGCACAGTGGAAATTTATGGTTTGGGTTAGCGACCAAGCCCACTTTCATTTGGATAGATTCGTCAAGAAGTAACATTGGCTCATTTGAGGGACTGAGAATCCACATTTCGCGATCGATAAGTCTCTTCACATTCAGAGGGTAACTGTGTGGAGTGCAGACTCCAGTCACGGAATAATTGGTGCGATATTCCTTGATGGCACGGTGAATACCGAACGGTTCGTGGATATTTTGGAAGATGATATCCTCCACATTATCCAAAGAGTTACGGCGTAAACTAAGCGCCGGCACGCCAGTCGAGAACGACAGAGAAGAGAAGGCTGTGAGAAGAGGTCAGCCAATCGAAAGATGACTGACCTCCCTCCAGGACGATAACGCGACAGGTTAAGACGACATAAGCTCAGTTAGAGATCAGCAGTCACTGCAGTTCAGTTGACAGACTGTTGTTCGCAGCGGTCGCTAGGAGCAGAAGTGTTACTTGTGTTTGTCTATTCTGAAGAAACTAATTACTTTGTATGTCGCCATTTGCTTGTGACACAACTGTGTAATTGCACTTGTGGATGATCATGTATAAAGGACTACAAGAATTCTCAGATTAAGTTTTGTACTAGTCTTGTTGTAATAAAACTCTTTAATACGAGTTGTTTGATTTGCAGGATTCCTAGATACAACACATTGTGAGCCTGATTTCGACAGGATGTGATTCATGCAAGAAGGAGCTCGACCCATCGAATCAGGAGAGCGGTTGATGTCCTGGAGGAGCGCTTTGAAGCAGTCTGTCTCTGGGGTACCTAGAAGTCACTGGCAAGGGCCTCGATTAACCATCACATTCTTCGATCTGAAAGCATGTGGAGCTATATTAAAGTCAAAGTGTGCAGCAATAATCCCGAAACCATTGATGAGCTGGAAACAGCCATTCAGAAGGTCTCGACGGCGTTGATGTTCCGAAACTTCAGCGGGTATTGCAGAATTTCACTACTCGTGTACGCCAATCATCGCCAATTTGTAGTAGCAGTAGCAGCTTTATTGATCCGTAGATCTCTTTTTACAAGGAT
Source organism: Schistocerca nitens (assembly GCF_023898315.1). NCBI lineage: Eukaryota > Metazoa > Arthropoda > Insecta > Orthoptera > Acrididae > Schistocerca > Schistocerca nitens. The sequence goes on from NC_064620.1 coordinate 571,184,275, forward strand.
ATAAGACATGTCAAAGTATCAATATTAGATCAATTTAAAATAAGCTAATTCCTATACACATATACACTCCTGGAAATGGAAAAAAACACATTGACACCGGTGTGTCAGACCCACCATACTTGCTCCGGACGCTGCGAGAGGGCTGTACAAGCAATGATCACACGCACGGCACAGCGGACACACCAGGAACCGCGGTGTTGGCCGTCGAATGGCGCTAGCTGCGCAGCATTTGTGCACCGCCGCCGTCAGTGTCAGCCAGTTTGCCGTGGCATACGGAGCTCCATCGCAGTCTTTAACACTGGTAGCATGCCGCGACAGCGTGGACGTGAACCGTATGTGCAGTTGACGGACTTTGAGCGAGGGCGTATAGTGGGCATGCGGGAGGCCGGGTGGACGTACCGCCGAATTGCTCAACACGTGGGGCGTGAGGTCTCCACAGTACATCGATGTTGTCGCCAGTGGTCGGCGGAAGGTGCACCTGCCCGTCGACCTGGGACCGGACCGCAGCGACGCACGGATGCACGCCAAGACCGTAGGATCCTACGCAGTGCCGTAGGGGACCGCACCGCCACTTCCCAGCAAATTAGGGACACTGTTGCTCCTGGGGTATCGGCGAGGACCATTCGCAACCGTCTCCATGAAGCTGGGCTACGGTCCCGCACACCGTTAGGCCGTCTTCCGCTCACGCCCCAACATCGTGCAGCCCGCCTCCAGTGGTGTCGCGACAGGCGTGAATGGAGGGACGAATGGAGACGTGTCGTCTTCAGCGATGAGAGTCGCTTCTGCCTTGGTGCCAGTGATGGTCGTATTCGTGTTTGGCGCCGTGCAGGTGAGCGCCACAATCAGGACTGCATACGACCGAGGCACACAGGGCCAACACCCGGCATCATGGTGTGGGGAGCGATCTCCTACACTGGCCGTACACCACTGGTGATCGTCGAGGGGACACTGAATAGTGCACGGTACATCCAAACCGTCATCGAACCCATCGTTCTACCATTCCTAGACCGGCAAGGGAACTTGCTGTTCCAACAGGACAATGCACGTCCGCATGTATCCCGTGCCACGCAACGTGCTCTAGAAGGTGTAAGTCAACTACCCTGGCCAGCAAGATCTCCGGATCTGTCCCCCATTGAGCATGTTTGGGACTGGATGAAGCGTCGACTCACGCGGTCTGCACGTCCAGCACGAACGCTGGTCCAACTGAGGCGCCAGGTGGAAATGGCATGGCAAGCCGTTCCACAGGACTACATCCAGCATCTCTACGATCGTCTCCACGGGAGAATAGCAGCCTGCATTGCTGCGAAAGGTGGATATACACTGTACTAGTGCCGACATTGTGCATGCTCTGTTGCCTGTGTCTATGTGCCTGTGGTTCTGTCAGTGTGATCATGTGATGTATCTGACCCCAGGAATGTGTCAATAAAGTTTCCCCTTCCTGGGACAATGAATTCACTGTGTTCTTATTTCAATTTCCAGGAGTGTATTTACAGAATTCTAGTTAGAGACAATCATTAGATTTACTCCTGCCTTTTTAAATAAGTGTATTTTGGCAATTTCCTGTATCTCTTCTGGTAATTTATTGTACAGTTTTATTTCTTGGTAGAAAATGCTGTTTTGAGTTTTTATTTTTTCTTGGTAAATGTGAGTCTATCTCTTGTTGCATGGTCATAGACAGAGCTGTTTCTGCAGTAATTACCAATGTTATTTTTGATATGTACAACTGACTGGTAAATGTATTCTCATGGAGCAGTTAAAATACCCAGTGTTTTGAACAGATCTTTAAATGAGCGCAACTAGTATTTTTAGATATTATTCTTATGGGTGTTTTCTGGAGTTTGAAAATTGTGTTCATATTTTCTGCGTTTGTTCCCCGAAAAAGAATGCCATAGCTAAGAACTTAGTGGACATATGAATAATATGTAACTAAAAGACACTGCATGTTACACACTGATGATAGGATTCTAAGGGCATAACATGCTGATGACACTCTGTTTGCAGGTGCCTTTGTGTGTTCACACCACTTCAGCTGAGAATCAATATTCATTCCTAGAAATTTTGCATTTGTTACACAGTCTGTAGAGGTTCCATCTACATTTAATTTAACATTGTCATTTTTCCTCTTCAAACTGAAAGTCATGGCATTAGTTTTCTTTATGTTCAATGTCACTTTATTGCTTATTGACCAATCATAAACTTCCTAGAGAGTTTCATTCACTTTCTTGGCAAGGAATTCTCTAGTTTTCACAGTGACTATAATATTGCTGTCATCAGCGAAGAGAATTTTTTCACCATGCGCAACACTGCTGGGAAAGTAATTGATCTATATGAGGAACAGTATTGGTCCTAATATGCTACCTCGTGGAATCCCTATATTAATGTATTTTGATTCTGATAAGAGTTTTACTAAATGTTTGGATCTATTTGAAGTATGTGTTATCTCTACTCCTTGTACTCTATCTGCTAGGTATGATCGAAACCAGTCATTAGCTACACCTCTTATTCCTAATGCTTCTAATTTATTTAATAGAATCTTGTGGTCGACTGTATTAAACGCCTTAGAAAAATCTAAAACTATGCCTGTGGCACACTCATCTGTATCAAGAGCTTCAAGTACAACTTTTGTGAATTCTAAAATGGCTGATTCTGTATTTTTGCCACTTCAGAAACTAAACTGTGATTCGCTTAGAAGATTGTATTTATTCAGGTAATTCATTAATCTGTCCTTCATAATTGCTTATATTATTTTTGAGAATGCTGACAGCAGGGAAATGGGCCGGTAATTTTCTATGTCTTCTGCATTACCTTTCTCAAGCAAAGGTACAACTCCTGCCTGTTTTAACTGCTCTCGAAACGTCCCTGATGTGAAGGATTCATTTATTACATTTCTTAAGGGGCCTTGTATAATCCTTATGCATTGTTTCAGTACACGCATTGGTACTTCATCTAAGCCTACTGACTTTTTATTTTTTTAGTTTTTGAACAGTTTTATTGACTTTATTCTCTGTGGCTGGAAGTAACATCATTGTATTTAGTGCAACACTATTTACAGACGTCACATTTGTTTTGGTGAATTTTTGCTGTAACTTCTCTCCAATATTTAAAAAATGCTCGTTTACATACTTTGCTAAGTATTGTGGATCATTTATTACCTTATCCCCCTCCCATAGGAGTATGTTATTCTGCGTTTGTTTGCTTCTCCCCGTTTCCTTTTTTATATCATTCTAGATTGATTTGCTTTTATTCTGTGCATTACATATTATTTTGTCATTAAATGACTTTTTTGCAGCAGTCAGCACCTTCCTATAGATCTTTTTGTTTCTGTGATAGAAATTTAAGAATTCTGGATCATTGCGAATCTTTTTTATGGAACTGAGGTGTTTAAGTGTTTGGGAGGACTTCTTAATACCAGCTGTTATCCATCTGTTTTTGAGAGATGTTGATACAGACATGCATACTTTTGGAAATGCCTTTTAAAAGTTCAATTTAAACAATGTGGAGAATTTAGAGAATTTGATATTCACATTGGTTTCCTTATACACTTCATCCCAGCTTTCTTTTTCTAGTTCTTCTGAAAAATCATTTATTTTGATTTATGACAGATGTCGTTTGTAGGCTTGTAGTTTAGGGAATAATTAGATGCCTGATTTTAATGTTGTTATTTGACAGAGATGGTCTGATAGTCCGAAATCTTTTACAGCTACATCACATTTTTCCCTGTCCATATTTGTGGCCACATGGGCAATTACTGATTATTGCAGGCATATCGAAAATGTCATAACCTAAATCCGAATATCTGGAGTGGCGTTTACATGTTGAATAAGATGTGCGAGTACGCCATAGTTTACATTGTTTTTCATATAGTTCTTCTTCTTCGCTGATGGATCACTTAGGATTACGCGTAATCAACATTTGTTGGCCTTCCTTTTCCCCCAGTATTCCTTCATAAGCAACGAATGATCTAGCTTTCGTTGCGCAGACCACGTATGTCGGTTAGTTTTTCTCTCTTCTTCTTCAAAACCCCGTGTGTTTGTGATTTTTCTGATTTCATTTCTGTCATGTAGTTCAATAATTGTCACCATGTATTTAATATATTTCACCTATATTTGTCCACAACTTTCATTTGTATTTCTTGTGAATTTCAGCCAATTTAAACATCATGGATGATGCATCAGTATTTTGAACGTCTGGGAGTTTATGATGTATTTCCTGCACACCGAGCGAGATGGCGCAGTGTTTCGCACACTGGGCTCACATTCGGGAGGACGACGGTTCAACCCCATGTGCAGCCATCTTGATTTAGGTTTCCGTGATCTCCCTAAATCACTTCAGACATATTCCGAGATGGTTCCTTTGAAAGGGCACAGCCGACTTCCTTCCCCATCCTTTCCTGCTACGATGGGACCGATGATCTTGCTGTTTGCTCCCCTCCACCAAATGAACCAATCAACCAATCTCCTGAATTATATTTGCAAATATATTCAGTGGCATAAGTGGTAATGTCTGCAAAATACGTCACTAACTGAATTAATAATAAATAAGTAATAAATTAAATTGTCTTGCCTGATATGTCATTTTACTGCATGAACAGCGAAAATTAATTAAGCGACAAACTTTTTTTCCTTTCAGAGTTTGCTGCTAGTCACTAAGTACTCTCATTCTCGTATACTGGATGAATTAAGTCTGCATTTTCGTATGTGGTGGGCTGCGCGGCTTCTTTACACGCACCACTTTCATAGAAATGTGGTTCTTACCCCCCACAGCAGGTCTTTCCAGACAGTAAATGCTATTTGCCAAACTCGGTTGAAATCAGTCTAGAGTTAGGAGGAGAAGTGGAATACACATACAAACATTTTTAAAGTATATGTGGATTTAGCACAGTGATGTAATGTGACTTTCTAAAATGATAGTCAACGAAATGTATCTAATTGTTGTTAACTTTTTGTAATACACTTATACGTAGGTACATTCAACTCCTATATGCCCTCCTGTAATTCATTCTTTCTTTTAAAAGAGTTTAACAAAGAAATTGTGTCCTTTACATTAGTCGTAAACTGCTAAAAATGCTGAGGGTTTACGGTCAGTTAGACTACTGAACCACTAAAAACCCAAATAGAGTCACTGATGACGCCGAACAAGACAAAAGGAAGCGTTCAATTGATTGAAGGTTGACGTCATGCTGTGACAGCAGTCACTTACTTACCCCCAGCCCCCCACCCCTCACTGCCCCCCCCCCACCCCAACCCACCCCATCAGCATCCCCACGCTTGTCACTAATCACAGAGAGCATGGTGCTGCACTGCCTGCATACAAAAGACGAATAATTCAAAACGAATAAAAGTTTGCAGTTTTGAGCCTTTCGTTCACCATATGATTATTTTGATGGGGCAAGTAACTTTTATGAATGATGCACTACACTTCAAAATGACAGGGGTACATGACACTATTTTCCAACACAGTCCTCAAAGTCTCTGTAAACAATGGTCGGAGCTTTCTGCCAAACGTTCAAATTCTTGACCGTAGAAATCTCCTCTTTGGCCAGAGAGTCTCTTGAGAACCGCTGTGTGAACGCCCACATCGTTGGGAAATCTCCCTCCCCTCAACATCTACTTTCAGTTTGACAAGAAGATGGAAATCGCGTGCTGCAAGATATGGCGGACGCAGAACAATGCCTTCGCTTAATTTTCCACACCACTGTTACTTTATAAACATTGCGCCGTTGCAGGCGACAGTTATCGTTGAACTCAGTCTGATACTGCAGACAGTGGAATGAGCACAGTCTATTGCGATGTTTCCCAACTAGGAGTTACAGACGTTGGCAGCGAGTGGTCATTGATCTAAATCAGTGGGAAAAAATTGATTATTTGTGCTGGACCGGGATTGGAACCTGGATCTCATGCTCATTTACTACTTTAAGTGTCTCATTTTCTAATCTAATTCCCTCAGCATCACCTGATTTAATCTGACTACATTCCATTATCCTCGTTTTGCTTCTGTTGATGTTCATCTTATATCCTCCTTTCAAGACACTGCCCATACCGTTGAACTGCTCTTCCAGGTCCTTCGCTGTCTCCGACAGAATTACAGTGTTATCGACAAACCTCAAAGTATTTATCTCTTCTTTGATTATTTCTTTCTTGATTATAGCCAAAAAGGACTGTACAACATAATAAGACTAACAATTACGAAACTCTCACTTGAAAAATTACGGACATTTGAACCAGTTGCTTAATTCGTGATATGATGAAAACACAAAGATCAAATTAACACAAATCATGAACATTATTAGTTATCTAAGGGACAAAGACATTCTTCAATTGGTAGTTCTTACAAACAAACGTTTCATTCTTGCGCTTGTAGCGGTACCTTGAAATATTCCTCTACAAATGTTCTCCGTCAGTTCAATCAGTAAAACAGATTTACAAACAAGTTTTCATCCCCATAATAAAGTACTCCAGGTGATTTCTCCCAGATTCACAAATGTCCGCTCTCCAGCTCTGAAAACTCAACTGCTCGCTACAATGCCTTTAACAAGAAAGCCCTAGCGCTGCACAACTTACATTAAGGGGGAACGGCGTGACGGACTAAAACATTGCTAAAATTCAGGAGTTTTTTCCGTGCTGGAATCTGTTACACAAATGTGGTTTGCTGCAATGAGTAAGGCGTACATTGAAGTTTTTATTCGTATTTTTTATTAAACAAACATTAGTATTTTCACTGTGTAAATGAGATTTTCCCAAGGCAGCTCTGAAAGGAGGTAGTGGTTATCTGAAATATGAAATTAACGTATCAGCCTCATCCTTACAGATGCAATTTTAGTTTATCGTAGGCATTTACAAAGAAACAAACAAAAACTGGCGAAATTATAATTATTTGAAGAAATGGCCATTTTTGGACCCCCCCCCCTTCTGTGCCCGAAAAAAGACTAAATATCAACCCAAAAAAATCGGCTGCGATGGACTGAAGATAATTCAATTTCCTGCAAGGGAGACCAAAAAATCATTAAAATTTGAAGAAAATTGCAGCGCGAGCGACGACAATCATGCCGAAAAACCTGGTTTTGGGGAAAACGCGTTGAAAGTTTGACAAGTACTTGTCATATAAGAAAAGGGACAAAGCTTGGGACTTACGGGATATCATCGATGCTTGACCCATAATAACTATCGCCCCGGCTAGTGGACGGTTCCCTTTTGCTACTTTGACCTGATAAGCCTTCGTTTCCGTCCTCAAAGCCCTTCCCGTCGCTGGGAGCATTGACGATTTTGATGTGAAGGGCATCTGCCACGTGCATTAATGCAGTATGGCCTACACTGGAATAGACATACGCCCAAATTTGGAGCAATGCTGACAATTTCGTTTCGGCTGGATGTTATTCTAGGAGCGAGGCTTTAAATGAGACTATTGAAACTTTCTTTCACATTTTGAGTACAGCCGCCTAGGCAACGCTTCAGCAAATCAGGTTTACTGAAAACCCTAAACATCTCACGGATGCAACGAAGGGAGCGTGAGCGCGGAATCGGTTCTCTAATGCCGCTGCGTGCCATGCACGCTCAGGTTCAAAGTCTCATAGAATCATTACTTCATGGAATTCCCGCATAATATTTTAGGGAATTCTTCAATGTATAAACATTCGAATTCAGTACTAAAAAAGGTTTCGATCTTTTTCGACCGCCACCCGTCGTTCCCCCTCGAACCCACTATTCGTCCAGCGTGTTCATGACTTCTTGTCCCAGTACAGTAAAGATCAATCATTTACAATGTCATAAAACGTATGACAACCTTACAGTGTGCCTGCGGATTATCAGGTTCTGGGTACCACGAAGTAGACCTTAACCAATAATTATTCTTGGAAACAATTTCATGTTTTAATTTTCACTCTGGCTACATTTCTCATGTACTCAACTGAATGTCGTGTGTATAACTTTCCTATTTGTATTAGTAGCCAAGTGGCCCATTGCCGCTAATAGTTTTCGTAATTTGTAAGCTCAAACACACACACACACACACACACACACACACACACACACACACACGAGCTGCACGGCGCCGAGCGTATCTGGTGTGTCGATTACGTGACCTCGTTTCAGGTCATGAATTGTCATTTCGTTGAAACGTCTTCGTCTATTAACCTTGCTAGAAAGAAAACATTTAAAGATAAGATTGGAGTTTCTTTTATTGGTTTTAAATCTGCTCTGATAATCGTAATTTCCTACTTCATTCTGTAACCATTATTTTTTTAAGTAATTCTTTTTTTATTTATTTTTAATCATACTGACCAGTTAGGATCAAATTGACAACTTCAGTTCCTCTTCTTCCTTTGTTCTTGTTTCCTGTTTTTCCAGTATTCCCTCATTTTCTCCCCATGGAGTCTCTCCCTTTCTTTTGTCCATGTTGTTCCCGATTATTTATTTCTTCTGCTCTGAAAGCCTTCCAAATTTAGTATTTTATTTTTAAACGGTTTCTTTCTGCTGTTTCTGATTCTTTGATGTTGTTTCTTTCTAGATCTTTCCTTAATTCTGTAATCCATGCTATTGTCGATTTCTTCTTCCAGAAATGTAGGAGTATTTGTTTTGTTAACCTATTTCCGTCCATTCGGTGTTGGTGTCCGAAAAAGGTTAATCTTTGTTTGGCCATTACTTCAGATAGTTTCTCTAAATCTTTGTAGATCTCTTTATTACTTCTTATTTTCCAATCATGTGCAGCTTTTATTGCGCCCATTATTTTTCTAATAATCCTGCTTTCCAGTACCTCGAGTTTGTCCGTCTTGTAGTTCATCGTTGGGCTTTCAGATCCATATAAAGATTCTGGTCGTACCACTGTGGTGTAGTGTTTTAGTTTTGTTTTTCTAGATATACATTTCTTATTGTAAATATTTTTGGTCAGACCATATGCTCTTTCCATTTTGTTGATTCTTACATCTATTGCAGATTTTTCTAGTCCATTCTGTTGTATAGTTTCTCCAACATATCCAAATTTATTTACTCGCTCTATTTTACCTATTTGTGTTTCTATGAATTTTGGCGCATATTTTATATTTGTCATGAATTTTGTTTTTTCAGTTGAAATTCTGAGACCAGTTCTGTCTGCTGTTTTTTCCAGAAGGTTTATTTGAATAACTGCTTCTGTCAGGTTTTATGAAAGTATTGCAAAATCATCCGCAAAAGCTAAGCAGTTTACCTTAATTCCATTTGTTTTCCTTCTCAGAGTTATTGGTTCAATTATGTAATTTTTAGCTCCGAATTCCAGATCTTTACAATTTTTTCTAGTACACAATTAAACAGTAAAGATGATAAACCATCACCTTGTCTAACACCAGTTTTTATTTCAAGTGGCTGAGATACTTCTCCCATAAATTTGACTTTATATTGTACCTGTTAGTGTTTCACGAATTATATTTGCTAATTTTGATTTAACGCTAAATTCTCCAATGACCTTATCTACTGTTTGTCTATACAATCATATGCTTTCTTGAAATGGCACTATTATTTGTTTGCTGGTTAACATTTTAAAGCGAATTATTGACTTAAAGTTAAAAATTTGTTCTACAGATGACCTTCCCTTTCGAAAACCACCTTGATATTCTCCCAGTTCTTTGTCTACAGTATCTACCACTCTGTTCAGGAGAATTTTGTCAATATTTTGTATGCCACTGGCAGAAGTGACACTCTTCTGTAATTAGTGACATTTTGTTTGTTTTCCTTTTCATGCAGCTGGTGGATTAATGCCGTTTTACATTCAACTGGAATCTTTTCAGTTTTCTAAATGTTCTCAAAAACCAGCTGTAGATCCTTTATGATTTTTGGTTCTGACCACTTCAATAATTCTGCTGTAATGGAGTCTTCACCACTTGCTTTATTTATTTATTTATTTTTTTTTTGAGTGTTCTGATGTCTTCATGAATATCTACCTGTGTAGGTGGGAAATCTTTCTCTAGATTTTGAGGTGTCATTGGAAATTTAAATTTATCTGTTGGAAATGGACAGTTTAACAGCTTCTCAAAAAAATTTGCTAAAATTTCACAATTTTCTTTGTTACTTAATCCCATTCTGCCATTTTCATTTTTGAAACAAATACTTGGTGCCTGATATCCTTTAAGTATGTGTTTAAACGTTTGGTAAAAATTACTAGTATTATGTTTGGTGAAAATTCCTTCTATATCAATAAGCAAAGAATTTTCAAAGTTTCTTTGGATTTTTCGGATTATTTTTGATGTTTCTTTTCTTTGTTAGCTGAATAGTTCAAGGGCTTCCTCATTTTTAGAACATCTCCATTTTATCCATATTTGAGCTATTTGTGTTAGTGCTTCTTCACACTCCTCATTCCACCATGTCTACTCTTTATTCTTAGCTAATCCTACAGTTTTCTTTGCTGCTTGAGTTATTTGCATCTGGGGTTCACGCCAAGCACCTTCTTTACTTGTCTCAGTTTCTTCGCTAAAGCTTCTGTCTCTTGGAGAGAAGCTTGTACGTTACTAGGACAAGAGAAATTCCACACTAGTTGTGCAGATCAGTAAAATTTCCCTTTTGCCAAGCGGATGGATCAGAGCTGTGTTCCAGATGTCGTGCATGATCTCGGTCAGCTTGCTCACAGCATTGATTCCAGCACATTTCCAGAGTTCAGCAACGACAGAGTCCTCCCCAGCTGCCTTATTATTCTTTAGAAGTTGAATTATTTGTCCAAGTTCTTCCGGTGAAGGAGGCAGTGAGTGTGGTTAGTTTGTCTTCGTTGGGTGGATCACAGCTGAGTAGGTTTTTAAAGTAGTGAGCTAATAGGTGGCAGTCGTTCTTTTATACACTAGTTTCCCCTTCGTAGAAGTCTCTGGAGTTATTCTTAGCGAAGCTCTCTTCGATTTGGGTTAGTTGGTTTTGTGTGAAGGTCCGTTTGGTTCCTCGAATTATCTTAGCTATAAGCCTTCTTTGTTCCAAAAAGTTCTGCCAATTTTTCTTGGTTTTCTTACAATTTCACTTCCCCCAGAGTGTCTGTTTTTGGGCTATTGCATTGTCACAGTCTTCACTCCATCAGAGATGCTTTCTTCTTCTCGTGAGGCGGCGAGTTCATTGGTCATCTTCACAAGAGTCTCCTTCAATTGATCCAAGCTGTTGAAATCTGTGCTGTTCAGTGTCTGGCTTACTTCTTGTCTGTTCTTAAGTCGCTCTATATCAAATCTTACCATTCTGGAGGTTCTGTGTACTCTAGTGTTTCTAGCCTGGAGTCTTATTTTGTTCTTTGAGAGGTAGTGGTCGAGTCCAGATTTGCACTTCTTAATACCTTCACATTTTATATTTCCTTTTGAGATTTTCTTGAAATAGCCACATGATTTATCTGGAATTCACCAAGTTGGTGTTATGTGAAATCCGGGTCTTCTGCTTCCTTGGCAGATTGAAGGCTGTAGACTCTATAACCAACGCAAAAGTCCTATACAGATGCACCAGTCGCTCCCCATTGCGGTTGGTTCTTGTATGTGCCAGAGAGTTGCCCACTACATTGTAAGTAGCGTGAATAAAAGGACGCTATGTGCAAGAAGCATGAAGCCTCCTTTGAATGTATCCTGATAGCTAAAAGAGCCACGCGCACTTTGAATAAGAAAATGCTACTTGACACTGAAATCAATATAAAAGATAGGGTCGCCACCAACTCTAGCCACACGACAAAGAAGAGGTAGCACTGAGTCGGAAAATTACTTATTTTATTAATAAGAAAAACTCACAGAAGAACATTCATTGTAAAGTCATTGATAAAGAAAGGGATGTACTTATTAATATGATCCAGGCATTCTTCCCGTGAATCAAATATTGAGTAAAGTAAAGAGGGCGTGAACACCATGCGTAAGTGCAGCCTGCAGCAAGACTCGTGAAAACACGATCTATTCCAGAGCATCTGTTTCAGATAAAAAAAAAAAACACTAATCACTACACCTGTGCACATGGAAACGCTATAGGTGGGCCAACAAGGAAAACTACAAGGTAAATGGCGAAGGTAACGGCGACGTAACATCGGTACACAAGATAAGATTGAAGGCAAAATTATTTATTCCTTAAAACATTGATGTAGTGCATCTATAGCCTGCTGTTGCATGCTAACTATGTACAATTGCTTGTGAAATACTACAAGTTTCATGACAGACTCGCGTGCCCACTCGGTCCGCAGAGACAATTTCTATGGACCGTGGCCAAATTTTAATCACATGAGACAAAGAAAATTCACAAATACACAAAAATTACCAAGATCCGGAAAAGATTAGAAGCATACACACACAACTGTAGGCACATAAACTTTCACACTGAAGCGAGGGCACTTCAACATATGCAACTCCTTTGTGCTGCGTTCCTCTCACGGATCAAAGTCAAGACTGCATTGGGAATCAAACTGAAAGTCTACAAAAGCCTTGCATTCCCTGCTGCAACCCAGCAAATAAATCTTTATAAGACGAAATTCGAGACCAAAAGCTAAAAGCTCCCCTCTCTATGTGACAACGCGCCACGCGGTCAGTCCAACTCACCCTTCTTCGACTGGAGCACAGCTGTGTACGCTTCCCGTACCGGCGGCAGACTGCCTCCCGCTTCTCCAGCCTCTTCCACGCTCCGCGTGGACCGGAAAACCCCAGGATGCCATTTCCGCCACCAACCTAACGCAGGTGGATTTCTCACAAGTAGCGGAAACCTCTTTGCCGACTTGACCACTACGAGGGTTGACAATGAAAGGTCGCTACAGGACCCTTTCATCACCCCAAACGTCCCGGAGAAGACTGTGCCGCGAATTTTCGCGCCATGCTAGGAGATTCGCCAACAGTCTTCGAAACAAACATACCCTAACGAGTAACAATTGCAACAGTAAACAGCAGCACAAAAGAGTTGATTAATCTCTTATATCCAAGTGAGCTTTATCTAACCTTAGTCAGTAATTGTGACCTCATGCGGTCCGCAAAGCAAACAGAACAAATTAAATTAAGCGTGATATACTACGCTAACATCATGCCATCTTACCTACTACGACCACAACCATGAGATATTATTTTAAAATTGCTTTAACCAACTATCAAAAGTTAACATAGAGACATAGGTGAACAGGTATATAATATATATAAATATATAAACAAATAAAATGATGCAAAATCATTATCACGAACCAAAGCAGTATCATCTGGTGCTGACATACACTCCTGGAAATTGAAATAAGAACACCGTGAATTCATTGTCCCAGGAAGGGGAAACTTTATTGACACATTCCTGGGGTCAGATACATCACATGATCACACTGACAGAACCACAGGCACATAGACACAGGCAACAGAGCATGCACAATGTCGGCACTAGTACAGTGTATATCCACCTTTCGCAGCAATGCAGGCTGCTATTCTCCCATGGAGACGATCGTAGAGATGCTCGATGTAGTCCTGTGGAACGGCTTGCCATGCCATTTCCACCTGGCACCTCAGTTGGACCAGCGTTCGTGCTGGACGTGCAGACCGCGTGAGACGACGCTTCATCCAGTCCCAAACATGCTCAATGGGGGACAGATCCGGAGATCTTGCTGGCCAGGGTAGTTGACTTACACCTTCTAGAGCACGTTGGGTGGCACGGGATACATGCGGACGTGCATTGTCCTGTTGGAACAGCAAGTTCCCTTGCCGTTCTAGGAATGGTAGAACGATGGGTTCGATGACGGTTTGGATGTACCGTGCACTATTCAGTGTCCCCTCGACGATCACCAGTGGTGTACGGCCAGTGTAGGAGATCGCTCCCCACACCATGATGCCGGGTGTTGGCCCTGTGTGCCTCGGTCGTATGCAGTCCTGATTGTGGCGCTCACCTGCACGGCGCCAAACACGCATACGACCATCATTGGCACCAAGGCAGAAGCGACTCTCATCGCTGAAGACGACACGTCTCCATTCGTCCCTCCATTCACGCCTGTCGCGACACCACTGGAGGCGGGCTGCACGATGTTGGGGCGTGAGCGGAAGACGGCCTAACGGTGTGCGGGACCGTAGCCCAGCTTCATGGAGACGGTTGCGAATGGTCCTCGCCGATACCCCAGGAGCAACAGTGTCCCTAATTTGCTGGGAAGTGGCGGTGCGGTCCCCTACGGCACTGCGTAGGATCCTACGGTCTTGGCGTGCATCCGTGCGTCGCTGCGGTCCGGTCCCAGGTCGACGGGCACGTGCACCTTCCGCCGACCACTGGCGACAACATCGATGTACTGTGGAGACCTCACGCCCCACGTGTTGAGCAATTCGGCGGTACGTCCACCCGGCCTCCCGCATGCCCACTATACGCCCTCGCTCAAAGTCCGTCAACTGCACATGCGGTTCACGTCCACGCTGTCGCGGCATGCTACCAGTGTTAAAGACTGCGATGGAGCTCCGTATGCCACGGCAAACTGGCTGACACCGACGGCGGCGGTGCACAAATGCTGCGCAGCTAGCGCCATTCGACGGCCAACACCGCGGGTCCTGGTGTGTCCGCTGTGCCGTGCGTGTGATCATTGCTTGTACAGCCCTCTCGCAGTGTCCGGAGCAAGTATGGTGGGTCTGACACACCGGTGTCAATGTGTTCTTTTTTCCATTTCCAGGAGTGTATATAAAAACATGCAAGTGAAAGTGCAAAATACAATATTCACAACAAATACAGTGATACAAAATCATTAATGAACCCAATGGTATGACAGCTGGTAAATAATCACCTATGGAAAATAAGACATGAGTACAAAAACACATCCAGAAATCAACTCGTTGACACGCTGTCATTTTTCAGTTTCGCCACATGGTTGTTTCACTGGGTATTCTCTTTAGGTGCTGGGGTGGGCGTCTCTTCTAAAGGCGACTTGGAGGATAAGCTACTAGGGGACCACAACACTGAACTGGGGAGTTCGCAGCGGCGTTGATTGTAACGTCCTTTGTAACCCAGGTTGTTCATCCTAGACAGCACCCCGCGACGTTGCCTCGTGCCCGTTTCCACCCTCTGCGTCCATACTGTGGGATGGTTCGGCGTTGCAGATTCGCAGGACATCGCCACTTGTGGGCCCTGCCTCATCATCGAGAAGGCGGCTTGGCGGTCGTCGTCCGTGTGTTGTGGAGGAATGTGTTTTACTGACACACGCCCCCGTCTCCTGTCGTGTCAATGGGGAGACACGCGCTCTTCTGCGTCGGATCGAGGTCGACGTAAACTCGTGCGGGTGTCGGGCTTGAGACCCGCTTATCACCTCTTTGCACCGTCTCAGCTGATGCGTCAGTGGTGGGACCCGCGTCCCTCCGGGCAGTGGGCGTTACCTCACCGCAGCAGCCGTCTGGACTAGCGGCGCTCAGGGATCGGCGGCCTCGCCTGGTGTGCGTCATACTTTCCCTTTCGCTTGTCAGATGACTAGCGCATGGGGTGGAACGCCGGCCATCAGCTGGCGCTGCCGTGGTGACACGCCTGCGGGCTCCGGTGTGAGCCTGCGCCTGGGGGAAGACCAGCATCCCCTCCCCTCTGACGGGGAAACAGCTGTGACCGCTCGCCGCATCACTGCTTCGCCGTTGATACCAGGGTTCGGCAACGCCTGCCGGTGGACCAAGCCCTGTGCTTTCTGATGCGGAGGCTCCCTAGGCGGCCTTGCACCCACTTAAGAACTGCGCTCACAGGGATCGTTACAAAATATCATGTGTACAGATTACCACAAAATCTTCGGAGTTTCTCTCTCCTGATCAATACATGGAATAGTGCCCAAAATTAACTTGACAAAAAGGGCCTTCTTAACATTACTAATAAAAATAACAATGAAGAAAATTAAATAACCAATATTCAAACAAACAAAAAAATCCTTTTTATAAAATATAGTTCCAGCATTACATCTGCTATCAATCATTCAGGGTAGATCTTGTACAAGGTTTGGTCAGGATTTGGATAGGATTTGGCGCCGCTGCTAGCTACAGACACAAAACTCTACCTGCTCCTAACTACGCTCTCACACACAATCTACACAGCTCGTACTAGTCACCATCACCATATAGCCCGACTACAATTCCCACATATAAACAAAATATTCCTTTCAACACCAATACCCATATCGTTGTTCATTGACTGCTCCTCCAAGGTTTGCAGAACATGTTTGCTGATCTGTGAAAAATTTCTGAGACTTCTTTTCTATGGACATTGCATAATAAAAGTTATGATTAATGAGACACAGAAGGTTCATTCAAGTCACATCTGGAATGGTAAATGTTTCAACATCTATTCATCAGACTAATGCAAAAGGTCAGTGGGCATAAAAATGAAAATAAAAATCATCCTATCCTACTAGCAAACACATAAACACTTCGTCCTATAAGTACATAAAAAAATACTGTCAAAAGAAATCCATTGTCCAGGGCCATGAGTACCCAACTTACTGCTATCATAAGATACTCATAATGATTACACACTTACTCACCACATGTCCCCAGGGGTCCTCACCTACCGTCATGTTATTTTAGCTTGGAGGTAGTCGCATTGATTCTCTATTAAATATCAAGCTGCTTGAGTTTATAAGCTGTTTCCATATACATCTTCTGGGGTTTCACACCCTGGTGTCCTCAACCGTACCTAGTAGTATGTGACGGCAAGTTACACTTTCCAAATATCTTATAAGATGGCAACTCTGAAAATCAAACACTATTAATCTCCCTTCATACACAC
Organism: Schistocerca nitens; assembly: GCF_023898315.1. Lineage (NCBI taxonomy): Eukaryota > Metazoa > Arthropoda > Insecta > Orthoptera > Acrididae > Schistocerca > Schistocerca nitens. The sequence goes on from NC_064620.1 coordinate 571,200,927, forward strand.
GTCCTTCACCTACAAGTCACCAAGTTGCTTCATTAACATTGCAGTACATTTGAAAAATCTCACTGAATCATGCTCACCTAAGGGGAATAAGAACACTAAAACTGTAATTTATCATCAAGAATTACCTTACGACCATTGACTCGCCACGCCAACACACCCGATACCTTTTTAGTCATCAAGAAACAAAGCCACCTTACTGTAAAAGGAAACGCTTGATCTGAGCCTCATAATCATTCACATTCAGACGTTATAAAGCTGCACAACACTACTCTTTTCTGCTTAGAAGAAGAAATAACTACACATATATTGGGGGACCCTTTACAATTCATAGAAAATATACACTTTAATTTTAATCACTCCAGAGTGAATCAAAACACTGGAAAATATACACTGTAATTGTACTAAACAGACACGACTGGGTTTACCGCAGACACACCAATACTGTGGCCCTCCCTCAACAAATCTTCCATAATAACGTCTTCCTTTATCAAATGCACATCAGTATCGTCAATAGCACGGGTTCTCATTAAGTTGTCGCCAACCGAGTCAGCCGCTAGTCATTGATCCCTTTGATTAGGGTCATGTGGCGGATTGTGACGCGGGTTTGCGGGACGAATTTCAACACCCAATGGCGGACCACCCGTACTGTTTACAGCACCCCTGTTATTGCTTGTTCGATAATTATTCTGTGGTCGGTCACGACTACCGTTCCTAGGTCCGCTATAATTACTCCAATATCTCTGCTCATTACCATATCTTCTAAACTCCCGGGGGTGTCTTTGATTTACTCTCGGCGAATGATGACGATTGGCATCGTTCGTTCTGCCCGCGTTCCGTGAGGAATCGCGACGCTGCCAACGCTCGCGCGCCCTGTAACTCTGAGGCGACCCGTTACGTCTGGAGTGCCACCTGTCTCTACGGCTGCGGCTTCGCTCGCGCGGCCGCTGCTCGTAGGCGCTCTGACCGTAATTCTGCGTGGTGCCATTCGCATCGCACTCAAGCTCTAAAAGGAAATTGAGAAACCCCTCTACGTCATCCTTACATCGTCCTGCAAGGATAACGTGCCGCAACTGCATTGGAAACTTTCCCAGGCAAATACGAATAATTTCTGCAGGTCCATAAGGATCGTCAAGATGTTCATTCGCCTGCAGCATGTGCTCGAACATCTGCACAGGGCTGGAGAATTTTGACCTGTTTAACTCTGGTAGCGTAATGAGTCCGTGTTTTACACGACTTTGCGCTGCCACTGACCAATATATCGACAGGAAGTGTTGACGAAACTCCCCAACAGTGTAGCAATTGCGTGCAATTGACCTCATCCGCGCCGCTGGCTCACCTTCGAGGTAGCCGCACATATACTCCATCTTGTGCGCACTGGGCCACGTAGGAGGGAGGGAGAACTCGAAATGCTGTAACCAGGCCCGCGGGTGAATCCCCGTAGCCAAGTTACGGAAGACTTCAAACTTCTTCAAGGTCAGAAAATGTTTAAAGTCAAATTCGTGAGTTTCCCTTGGCGAACGTTCCTGAGGGGATCCGCGCCGTTCCCACCTGGTACGAGATCCGTGATCATGACGATGATCAAATTCGCCATCGTTCCCGGAATCATCGTCGGAATAATGGCCCTTTCGTTCATTTCTTTCAACTTCATGGGCCTTTAACCCTTTTAGGTGAAGTTCTAAACGGGCCATGCGCTCACATATTCCCTCGGTAACTCCTCTTTGTTGTATTTTTATTTCACACTGTCCACGCGGACATTTCGTTATCGACCGTATTTCGTCTGCATCCGCTGATGACGAGGTAATCGTTTACCTATTATTGTCAGACTTACGCGCCACTGCGTCTGAGATCCTGGCTATTTCTTCTCGCATCTCTCGGTGGGCCGTGTCTTGTTTTGTTAGCGTAAGCCCTTGCTCTTGCTCGAGAGCTATTATCGCCTGGCTGAGGGTTTCTACCTGCGCGCTAAGGTGGACCGGGCACTAAGCAGCAGTGTCCTCTATTCGGGACACAAGAGCCGCGTGGTCACTATGGCATCGTTCTGCTAACACGCGGAGATCCCTGGCGGAATTTCGTCCTACTCGGGACTCAAGAGCTACTTGTTCACTCTGGCATTGTTCTGCTAGTATACATATATTCCCAGCGAACCTTTCTTCTTGCACCATCACCTGCTTGCTAATGACTTGGTGCCCCTCTTCTAAGGCGGAGTTGCGTTGGTCAATGATCGCCAATTTCTCCCCAACACCCTGTACTATTTCACTAGTCAATCTTTTATTCGCTTCCTCGATATGCCTCTTATTTTCTTCTGCTTGTTTTTTATTCACTTCCTCGATATGTCTCCTATTACTGTCTAGTAATTGTCGTAGCATAGCCAGTAATGAATTTGCATCTATCGAATGATTCGAAATCACTATGGCGGCTCAGGATGGACAACACTTGTACTTGCGTTTTCCGCGTTTCGTTCCTGGTCGGACTCGACGTTTTGACCTCGTCCTTGTTCAGGGTTATTGTCTGGCAGGTTTTTCCGATCGCGGCTCCCTGAACAGCTACGTGTCTCCATCATAAGGATAGTTACTCCGTGCTCCAAAATACAACAAGAATAATGCCAAAGTCTCCTAATGGACTCACAGTCCCCACAAAGCACCCAAGATTTACTATATGACACCGATACACGCCACAGGACAAGAGTCAACCCACACTTGTAACACAATTGAATACTAAATCACAATATCTATACAGTAATACATATACAAGATAAAACATGTAAGAAAATGCACACCTATATCATAAATTCACGTAAATTCTGTATCACAGAAAGACAATATACCAATTAGCACTTCCAACTGAAAATAACTAATCCTCACTGCGCATCAGAAGATCTCTGGTTTACCGAAATCCGTGAGCAGGGTAAGCCATGTGTAAGTAGCGTGAATAAAAGGACGCTATGTGCAAGAAGCATGAAGCCTCCTTTGAATGTATCCTGATAGCTAAAAGAGCCACGCGCACTTTGAATAAGAAAATGCTACTTGACACTGAAATCAATATAAAAGATAGGGTCGCCACCAACTCTAGCCACACGACAAAGAAGAGGTAGCACTGAGTCGGAAAATTACTTAATTTATTAATAAGAAAAACTCACAGAAGAACATTCATTGTAAAGTCATTGATAAAGAATGGGATGTACTTATTAATATGATCCAGGCATTCTTCCCGTGAATCAAATATTGAGTAAAGTAAATAGGGCGTGAACACCATGCGTAAGTGCAGCCTGCAGCAAGATTCGTGAAAACACGATCTATTCCAGAGCATTTGTTTCAGATAAGAAAAGGGACACTAATCATTACACCTGTGCACATGGAAACGCTATAGGTGGGCCAACAAGGAAAACTACAAGGTAAATGGCGAAGGTAACGGCGACGTAACATCGGTACACAAGATAAGATTGAAGGCAAAATTATTTATTCCTTAAAACATTGATGTAGTGCATCTATAGCCTGCTGTTGCATGCTAACTATGTACAATTGATTGTGAAATACTACAAGTTTCATGACAGACTCGCGTGCCCACTCGGTCCGCGGAGACAATTTCTATGGACCGTGGCCAAATTTTAATCACATGAGACAAAGAAAATTCACAAATACACAAAAATTACCAAGATCCGGAAAAGATTAGAAGCATACACACACAGTTGTAGGCACATAAACATTCACACTGAACCGAGGGCACTTCAACATATGCAACTCCTTTGTGCTGCGTTCCTCTCACGGATCAAAGTCAAGACTGCTTTAGGAATCAAACTGAAAGTCTACAAAAGCCTTGCATTCCCTGCTGCAACCCAGCAAATAAATCTTTATAAGACGAAATTCGAGACCAAAAGCTAAAAGCTCCCCTCTCTATGTGACAACGCGCCACGCCGTCAGTCCAACTCACCCTTCTTCGACTGGAGCACAGCTGTGTACGCTTCCCGTACCGGCGGCAGACTGCCTCCCGCTTCTCCAGCCTCTTCCACGCTCCGCGTGGACCGGAAAACCCCAGGATGCCATTTCCGCCACCAACCTAACGCAGGTGGATTTCTCACAAGTAGAGGAAACCTCTTTGCCGACTTGACCACTACGAGAGTTGGCAATGAAAGGTGGCTACAGGACCCTTTCAACATTTCTGTACTTTTTCTCTCTTTCCAGTTCAGTATTGAAGTCACCAAGCAGTATGACGGTGGAACATTAGAGAGAATGTCTGATTTTATAAATTATGAAATCTTTTGCTTGAAATTAATGTAAGCTAAAGGAATAGCAAATTGACAAGGGAAACGTTTGACAGTAGACTGATAGAGTGCATCAACATTTGCTGATTGTTGGATGTCTTTGCATTGGATTCTAACTATTTTCTCAACTGTGATTTTTGTGTTTGGTTATTCTGTTGCATTTGTGTCTTCTTGGTGTTGACGCCAGCGTTTTGTTGATATTGTTGCCTCTTTTGGGTGGGGAGGGGGGAGGAGAATTTTGGAATACTTGTTATTTTGAATTCAGCAGGGGTAAAGATAGAACGTAATCAGTGATTCTGAGGTTCTGAACTAAAATCACTATGAGTAGAGGCAAGAGAGTGGTCAAAGACCACGCTTTTATGAAAGTGTAGTTCAATACTCCTGTGCCCTTTAACTGCTACTAGATCACTATCGTCCGCAGCTCGTGGTTCTGCGGTAGCGTTCTCGCTTCCCACGCCAGGCTTCCTGGGTTCGATTCCAGGCGGGGTCAGGGATTTTCTCTGCCTCGTGATGACTGGGTGTTGTGTGATGTCCTTAGGTTAGTTAGGTTTAAGTAGTTCTAAGTTCTAGGGGACTGATGACCATAGATGTTAAGTCTCATAGTGCTCAGAGCCATTAGATTACTATTATCTTGTATAATATGCCACCAACAACTGCTGTGTTGTGAAGAGGCAATATATCATTGTAGAAGACTGCATTAGAACTAAATGCCCATGTGAAGTGTGTAGTAAAATTGGTATTTCTCATGGGGAGTGTTATTTAGAATATAATTTATCCAGTTTCAGTTTCATTATCTCTACACAGTTGTATGATTCTATGAAAAGTAACAGGCACTTAATGGTTAAAACATATTTGACACATAACGTACGTTATCAACACTTGGTAATAAATTTCTTTTGTAGTTTAATGACGAAATATTCAGTGCAGTTATTGATACCTTTATATTCCAAGATCTGGTTTGTTTAGTGTATTTGTACAAACTAGTCACTTGTTACATGATGGTCTAGTAGAAAAAAAAACCAGTAAATAATTAAAATACCGAAAAAATGCATATTTTCTGCTTTATTATTTTAAATTATACAGAGACGCAAATTTTTGTTACATAAAAGTATCTCGGCGGGACACTGACGCCGCCATCGCGACCTTGGGACCCCGCGGGGCCCCATTTTTTTTATCAGTTGCAGAACCTCGAATCATGAAACGACGCAGTCATGTTTTCGATTCATGAGGGGCCCCCCAAGGTCGCGATGGCGGCGTCACTGTCCCGCCGAGATAATTTGTCCTTTAAGGACAATTATCTGAGCAAGCACCCACGCCAGCAAAAGGTTGCCCGACACGTGCTGTTCGATAACGTAATGTAAAACGGACTCGGAACAGAAATAAAGGATGTGTCATGCTGATATGATCACCAGTATAATCTAGGGATAAGAATCCAAATTAGAATGTAAAATTTGAAAATTTTTATATGGCAAGGTATCAGAATATTCATTTTTCAGCAGCTTTTTTGTGATTATATATACAGCGTGTCTCATTTATCTTGACCACCCTAAATAACTGTTGGTCCGGATGCAAATTACAAAATGTTTCAAGCAAATATTCTTTAACTGTCAGGGGGACATCAATCATCAATCAGCGTGATTGCTTTCGTTGTAGCTTTTTTTCAAAGATATGAACAGCGGTATGACTTTTTTAAATGGCACCCAGCATTTTTTATTCGGTAATTCATTTCCTGTCCTAAAGACCTATACAAAAATGTATCACAGTGTACCATTCACTGAAACACAACGTTTTAATTACATAACACAACACTGACGTTGACGCTCCCGAGGCTTAGTGCAGGTACTCGGGGCATGGAACACATCCACGTGCTGACGTTGGCAGAGGACAAACGTAAACATAAGTAGAATGCACACCCGTCATTCCCTCAACCATCGTCAATTGAAGAATTGTATGAGCAGAATGTACACCAACGAAGAGAAGGTAGAAATGCTACTCATCTATGGGGAATGTAAGTTGGCAGAACAGTAATTGCAATACTGTTTTCTTACGTATGGTACATTTAGTACAGTAGTTTAGTCCTTTTAAATACTGTTGTGTAGAGTAGACATACAATAAAGGCTGTCCTTCCTACAAACTGCATTGACATAACGTTACTTTTATTGTTGTTGAAGGTAGGCGAAATGCTAAGAGGGCAGCGGAAAAGTGCAGAGAGCGATATCCTGACAAGAGACCACCTTCCCGACGGGTGTTTTCTCGTCTAGTTACGACGCTTCAGGAAAAGGAAAGTTTAAACCTACGACAACGCAATCGTCATAACACTCGCACAGACAAAGCTGCTGAAGTTACTGTTCTCGCTTCCGTTGCTGTGAATCCACATGTGAGCACACGACAGATTGAACACGAGATTGGCATTCCTAAAACAAGCGTACATCGTATTCTTAAACATCACCGGTTCTATCCTTACCATGCACACCTACATCAAGAATTGCATGGGAATGATTTCCAGAATCGTGTAAAGTTCTGTCAGTGGGCACAGCAGTAAATCCTCGCCAATCCAAACTTCTTCTCCGATGTTCTATTTACCGATGAATGTTCCTTCTCAAATAAAGAATCGGTAAATAGAAGGAACATGCATTATTGGTCCAGCGACAACCCGCGTTGCCTTAGACAGGTGGAACATCAGCGTCAATGGAGAGTTAACGTCTGGTGTGGGATGCTTGGTACTACAATTACTGGCCCTTATTTCATAGCCCGCATCTCGTGGTCGTCCGGTAGCGTTCTCGCTTCCCACGCCCGGGTTCCCGGGTTCGATTCCCGGCGGGGTCAGGGATTTTCTCTGCCTCCTGATGGCTGGGTGTTGTGTGATGTCCTTAGGTTAGTTAGGTTTAAGTAGTTCTAAGTTCTAGGGGACTGATGACCATAGATGTTAAGTCCCATAGTGCTCAGAGCTATTTGAATCTTATTTCATCAATGGTAGTACAAACGGCACAGCATATGCCAACTTCCTCAAACGAATTCAATCTCTTCTGGATAAAGCGCCACTAAGAACCAGAATGCTTATGTGCTATCAACAAGATGGATGTCCAGCACATAATGCCTTGCGTGCACGTCGTGTTCTGAACCGAAGGTATCCTGTCAGATGGACTGGTCGAGGACGAACAGTAACTTGGCTTGCTAGATATCCTGATTTAAATCTCTGGATTTTTTTCTTTGGGGATGCATTAAAGACGTTGTCTATCGCGATATTCCAACAACTCCAGAGGACATGCAGAAACGTATCGTGCTTGCTTGTAATTCTTTTCAGCAGGCAACACTGGAAGCGGTATATAATTCTTTCATTCAACGAGTGCACCAGTGTATCGGTGTCCAGGGTCACCACTTTGATCACCTTTGAATATTCTACTCCTGGGCAATGGTACAGCAGAGTCAAATTCAATTTTGTGTTATGTTTTAACTTGGCTTTCATTTATTTTCTGACAACTCCAGCAAGTGGACGAGTTTGTGATCCCGGGCTCAAAGTCAATGTTGTGCTATGTAATTAATAACGTTGTGTTTCAGTGAATGGTACACTGTGATACATTTTTGTATAGGTCTTTAGGACAGGAAATGAATTACCGAATAAAAAATGCTGGGTGCCATTTAAAAAAGTCATACCACTGTACATATCTTTGAAAAAAAGGAAAAAAGCTACAACGAAGGCAATCACGCTGATTGATGATTGATGTCCCCCTGACAGCTAAAGAACATTTGCTTGAAACCTTTTGTAATTTGCATCCGGACCAACAGTTATTTAGGGTGGTCAAGATAAATGGGACAGGCTGTATATATAATCACAATAAAAGCTGCTGAAAAATGAATATTCTGATACCTTGCCATATAAAAATTTTCAAATTTTACATTCTAATTTGGATTCTTGTCCCTAGATTATACAGTTGATCATATCAGCATGACACATCCTTTCTTTCTGTTCCTAGTCCGTTTTACATTACGTTATCGAACAGCACGTGTCGGGCAACCTTTTGTTGGAGTGGGTGCTTGCTCAGATAATTGTCCTTAAAGGACAAATTATCTCGGCGGGACAGTGACGCCGCCATCGCGACCTTGGGGGGCCCCATTTTATTTATCAGTTGCTGACCCTCGAATCATGAAACGACGCAGTCATGTTTTCGATTCATGAGGGTCAGCAACTGATAAAAAAAATGGGGCCCCCCAAGGTCGCGATGGCGGCGTCACTGTTCCGCCGAGATAATTTGTCCTTTAAGGACAATTATCTGAGCAAGCACCCACGCCAGCAAAAGGTTGCCCGACATGTGCTGTTCGATAACGTAATGTATATAAAAGGTGGTAATAATTTATTTTTGCATTAATACGCCATTATTCAGAAGTGTATGTTGTGGTGGAGCATTAGATACTGTAAGTGATTCAGAGGAGGAAGATGTTGATTTTGCTGATATTTTGTTAAGTCCTGATGATGTCATGGTGATGTACTTGATGGCACTGACCTTACGTAATACTACGTCTTTAGCTCATTGTGATATCATTGACAGATTTTTCCTCTTGTCCCCTCCTAAGTGACATTGAATTTTTCATATATTCTGCATGTATAAAGAACATCAGAGATGTGTGAATGACATCACTTTTCTCTAATTACACAACTCAATATGACACAACGTGCCATTGCTAATGAGTTTCATCGTAGTGCTCGAAAAGTGTATCCTAGGTGGACAGTTATTACCAAAGGACTTGATGACTTGCAACAAGCTGATTTAGTGGAAATGAGTGCATATTCTAAATACAGTTCAGGTAAAATATACTAACACTGATTGATGTGTACTCGAAATATGGTTGGGCAGTTGCTTTAAAGACCAAGTCTGGAGATGAAGTTACAAAAGCTATTAAAAAATTGTACAAACATAGTGAGAGAGTACCTGCATTTTTACGAACAGATTTTGGGAATGAATTCTATAATTAAAAATGTAAAATGTTAATGATGCTATTTAACATCCATCATTATTCTACTTATTGCAATCTGAAGGCTTCAGTTGTTGAACGTTTCAGCAGAACATTAAAAGGACTAACGTTTAAAGAATTTGCAGCTACAGGCTCTTACAGGTGGATTAACATTCTACCACATTTAATTGATAAATATAATAGAACAAAGCATTCCACAATTAAGATGTGACACTGTGATGTTAATGATAATCACCTTTTATCCACAGTATACAGGGTGATTCAAAAAGAATACCACAACTTTAGGAATTTAAAACTCTGCAACGACAAAAGGCAGAGCTAAGCACTATCTGTCGGCGAATTAAGGGAGCTATAAAGTTTCATTTAGTTGTACATTTGTTCGCTTGAGGCGCTGTTGACTAGGCGTCAGCGTCAGTTGATGCTAAGATGGCGACCGCTCAACAGAAAGCTTTTTGTGTTATTGAGTACGGCAGAAGTGAATCGACGACATTTGTTCAACGTGCATTTCGAACGAAGTATGTTGTTAAACCTCCTGATAGGTGGTGTATTAAACGTTGGTATAAACAGTTTACAGAGAATGGGTGTTTGTGCAAAGGGAAAAGTTCTGGACGGCCGAGAACGAGTGATGAAAATGTAGCACGCATCCAGCAAGCATTTGTTCGCAGCCCAGGAAAATCGACTCGCAGAGCTAGCAGAGAGCTCGAACAAGAAGCACAACAATTCATATTTCAGCAGGATGGAGCGCCACCACATTGGCACTTATCTGTCCGTAACTACCCGAGGCCGCCGGACAGAGCACTTCATCACTGGCCTCCAAGAAGCCCTGATCTTACCCCCTGCGATTTTTTCTTATGGGGGTATGTTAAGGATATGGTGTTTCGGCCACCTCTCCCAGCCACCATTTATGATTTGAAACGAGAAATAACAGCAGCTATCCAAACTGTTACGCCTGATGTGCTACAGAGAGTGTGGAACGAGTTGGAGTATTGGGTTGATATTGCTCGGGTGTCTGGAGGGGGCCATATTGAACATCTCTGAACTTGTTTTTGAGTGAAAAAAAACCTTTTTAAATACTCTTTGTAATGATGTATAACAGAAGGTTATATTATGTTTCTTTCATTAAATACACATTTTTAAAGTTGTGGTATTCTTTTTAAATCACCCTGTATAATGAAATACGTACCATAGACAAATCAAAGCAGAAATTTAAAGTAGGAGAGTTCGTAAGAATCAGTAAAAGAAAGCCATTTTTGATAAAGGATACACACGAAATTGGTCTACAGAAATATTTAAGATAACTGGAGTCCAAGAAACAAATACTAGGACACACACTCTGCAAGATTTTGAACTAAATAATATTGCTGGTGTGTTTTATGGTCATGAATTACAGAAAACAAATTACCCCAATACTTATCTGGTAGAGAAAGTATTGTACAGGAAAGGAAATAAGGCATTTGTGAAATGGTTTGGTTTTGATAGAAAACATAACAGTTGGATTACAGTTACGTAAAATGTAATTTTATTATATAAAATTACAGTTATTTTTAAAGAATTATATAAAAATTACAGTTATGTTTTAAAGATATACCAAACAAACAACTGCTTCTTCAAGTTCCTAATAGTTATACCACAGATGCACACCATCACACAACACATCAGGAATTGTAAAGCATTTACAAAAAAGGCGTGAATACTAGGAAATGAAAGTAAGCTTCACAGTTTTCACATGATTCACAATTGTCTAACAGATCACACTTGCCTGCTTTTGTGAGGGTCCATTACACTCTTTCCTCCACACTGTTCGGCATAATTTTTTAAGTAGTACTCTTTGTACCACTTCACCAGCAGATTTGTATTCAATTTCGCAGTTACTGGTTGGTACCTGCCAATACCATTCAGCTTACGTAGAGAATGTAGTGAAAGGCAGCCTTTCTCCTCCACATTAGTTATTAGGCAGTCAGGTAAGAACTCTCTTACCCATTTCACTTTTTCAGTACCTTTAACAAGTACAGTGCAGTTTGTTGGTACCATTGATTTGATGGAGTTTAATGCACTATCCAGCGAGACTCCAACTGAATTAATGTTGTAGTGGTGTTGGTTCTCTGCCAACCATTTTGCTGATTCGATATCAAGTTCGTAAATTCGGTGTTGTACATTGAAGAATGTAACTTCCAGAGGCAAACACTGTTCCATCATCGCACAGCATTTGGAATGCTAAGTCCTTAGGAACAAATTCATTCGCACATGTCTTGAAGCCTTGACAGTCGAATATTACAGTATACATCTTGAAAGAAGGTTACACACACACACACTTGCTCCAGCAGCTCGTAGATGCCGACGTTATCGGTACAGAGGACATGATGTGCTGTACTCCAAATCATCCTCCTTATATACTACAATTCGGATACAGCCGGTTACAACAACTCCTGTTATCAACACGTGTCGGGCAACCTTTTGCTGGCGTGGGTGCTTGCTCAGATAATTGTCCTTAAAGGACAAATTATCTCGGCGGGACAGTGACGCCGCCATCGCGACCTTGAGGGGCCCCATTTTTTTTATCAGTTGCTGATCCTCGAATCATGAAACGACGCAGTCATGTTTTCGATTCATGAGGGTCAGCAACTGATAAAAAAATGAATCAAGTAGACTTTGTTTTCTTTGTTATCGTATATTATCTGTTTACGTATGTACTCTCTGAGGCTGAATTTAGAGACCAACTGAGCATTTACTTGGATGAGCACAGGGAAGTCTTTTATCAGTTGCTGACCCTCGAATCATGAAACGACGCAGTCATGTTTTCGATTCATAAGGGTCAGCAACTGATTAAAAAAATGGGGCCCCCCAAGGTCGCGATGGCGGCGTCACTGTCCCGCCGAGATAATTTGTCCTTTAAGGACAATTATCTGAGCAAGCACCCACGCCAGCAAAAGGTTGCCCGACACGTGTTGATAACAGGAGTTGTTTTAACCGGCTGTATCCGAATTTTAGTATATAAGGAGGATGATTTGGAGCACAGCACATCATGTCCTCTGAACCGATAACGTCGGCATCTACGAGCAGCAGCAGCAATTGTGTGTGTGTAACCTTCTTTCAAGATGTACACTGTAATCTTCGACTGTCAAGGCTTCAAGACATGTGCGAATGAATTTGTTCCTAAGGACTTAGCATTCCAAATGCTGTGCGATGATGGAACAGTGTTTGCCTCTGGAAGTTACATTCTTCAATGTACAACACCGTATTACGAACTTGATATCGAATCAGCAAAATGGTTGGCAGAGAACCATCACCACTACAACATTAATTCAGTTGGAGTCTCGCTGGATAGTGCATTAAACTCCATCAAATCAATGGTACCAACAAATTGCACTGTACTTGTTAAAGGTACTGAAAAAGTGAAATGGATAAGAGAGTTCTTACCTGACTGCCTAATAACTAATGTGGAGGAGAAAGGCTGCCCTTCACTACATTCTCTACGTAAGCTGAATGATATTGGCAGGTACCAAACAGTAACTGCGAAATTGAATACAAATCTGCTGGTGAAGTGGTACAAAGAGTACTACTTAAAAAATTATGCCGAACAGTGTGGAGTAAAGAGTGTAATGGACCCTCACAAAAGCAGGCAAGTGTGATCTGTTAGACAATTGTGAATCATGTGAAAACTGTGAAGCTTATTTTCATTTCATAGTATTCCCGCCTTTTTTGTAAATGCTTTAAAATTCCTGATGTGTTGTGTGATGGTGAGCATCTGTGGTATAACTATTAGGAACTTGAAGAAGCAGCTGTTCGTTTGGTATATCTTTAAAACATAACTGTAATTTTTACATAATTCTTTAAAAATAACTTTTTTTTTTAAGATGTGAACAGCGGTATGACTTTTTTAAATGACACCTTGTATTTTTTATTCGGTAATTCATTTCCTCTCCTAAAGACCTATTCAAAAATGTATTACAGTGTACCATTCATTTTAACACAACGTTTTAATTACATAACACAACACTGACGTTGACGCTCCCAGTGCTTAGTGCAGGTACTCGGGGTATGCAACACATCCACGTGCTGACGTTGGCAGAGGACAAACGTAAACATAAGTAGAATGCACACCCGTCATTCCCTCAACCATCGTCAATTGAAGAGTTGTATGAGCAGAATGTACACCAACGAAGAGAAGGTAGAAATGCTACTCATCTATGGGGAATGTAAGTTGGCAGAACAGTAATTGCAATACTGTTTTCTTACGTATGGTACATTTAGTACAGTAGTTTAGTCCTTTTAAATGCTGTTGTGTAGAGTAGACATACAATAAAGTCTGTCATTCCTACAAACTGCATCGACATAACGTTACTTTTATTGTTGTTGAAGGTAGGCGAAATGCTAAGAGGGCAGCGGAACAGTGCAGAAAGCGATATCCTGACAAGAGACCACCTTCCCGACGGGTGTTTTCTCGTCTAGTTGCGACGCTTCAGGAAAAGGAAAGTTTAAACCCACGACAACGCAATCGTTATAACACTCGCACAGACAAAGCTGCCGAAGTTACTGTTCTCGCTTCCGTTGCTGTGAATGCACATGTGAGGACACGACAGATTGAACACGAGATTGGCATTCCTAAAACAAGTGTATATCGTATTGTTAAACATCACCGGTTCTATCCTTACCATGCACTCCTACATCAAGAATTGCACGGGAATGATTTCCAGAATCGTGTAAAGTTCTGTCAGTGGGCACAACAGTAAATCCTCGCCAATCTAAACTTCTTCTCCGATGTTCTATTTACCGATGTATGTTCCTTCTCAAATAAAGGATCGGTAAATAGAAGGAACATGCATTATTGTTCCAGCGACAACCCGCGTTGCCTTAGACAGGTGGAACATCAGCGTCAATGGAGAGTTAACGTCTGGTGTGGGATTCATGGTACTACAATTACTGGCCCTTATTTCATCAATGGTAGTACAAACGGCACAGCATATGCCAACTTCCTCAAACGAATTCCTCCTCTTCTGGATAAAGCGCCACTAAGAACCAGAATGCTTTCGTGCTATCAACAAGATGGATGTCCAGCACATAATGCCTTGCGTGCACGTCGTGTTCTGAACCGAAGGTATCCTGTCAGATGGACTGGTCGAGGACGAACAGTAACTTGGCTTGCTAGATATCCTGATTTAAATCTCTGGACTTTTTTCTTTGGGGATGCATTAAAGACGTTGTCTATCGCGATATTCCAACAACTCCAGAGGACATGCAGAAACGTATCGTGCTTGCTTGTAATGCTTTTCAGCAGGCAACACTGGAAGCGGTATATAATTCTTTCATTCAACGAGTGCACCAGTGTATCGGTGTCCAGGGTCACCACTTTGAGCACCTTTGAATATTCTACTCCTGGGCAATGGTACAGGAGAGTCAAATTCAATTTTGTGTTATGTTTTAACTTGGCTTCAATTTATTTTCTGACAACTCCAGCAAGTGGACGAGTTTGTGATCCCAGGCTCAAAGCCTCGAATCATGAAACGACGACGGACATGTTTCGATTCATGAGGGTCAGCAACAGACCCTCGAATCATGAAACGAGGACGGTCATGTTTCGATTCATGAGGGTCAGCAACTGATAAAAAAAATGGGGCTCCCCAGGGTCGCGATGGCGGCGTCACTGTCCCGCCGAGATAATTTGTCCTTTAAGGACAATTATCTGAGCAAGCACCCACGCCAGCAAAAGATTGCCCGACACGTGCTGTTTGATAACGTAATGTAAAACGGACTCGGAACAGAAAGAAAGGATGTGTCATGCTGATATGATCAACTGTATAATCTAGGGACAAGAATCCAAATTAGAATGTAAAATTTGAAAATTTTTATATGGCAAGGTATCAGAATATTCATTTTTCAGCAGCTTTTTTGTGATTATATATACAGCCTGTCCCATTTATCTTGACCACCCTAAATAACTGTTGGTCCGCATGCAAATTACAAAATGTTTCAAGCAAATGTTCTTTAACTGTCAGGGGGACATCAATCATCAATCAGCGTGATTGCCTTCGTTGTAGCTTTTTTCTTTCTTTCAAAGATATGAACGGCGGTATTACTTTTTTAAATGGCACCCTGTATTTTTTATTCGGTAATTCATTTCCTGTCCTAAAGACCTATACAAAAATGTATCACAGTGTACCATTCACTGAAACACAACGTTATTAATTACATAGCACAACATTGACTTTGAGCTCGGGATCACAAACTCGTCCACTTGCTGGAGTTGTCAGAAAATAAATGAAAGCCAAGTTAAAACATAACACAAAATTGAATTTGACTCTCCTGTACCATTGCCCAGGAGTAGAATATTCAAAGGTGCTCCAAGTGGTGACCCTGGACACCGATACACTGGTGCACTCGTTGAATGAAAGAATTATATACCGCTTCCAGTGTTGCCTGCTGAAAAGAATTACAAGCAAGCACGATACGTTTCTGCATGTCCTCTGGAGTTGTTGGAATATCGCGATAGACAACGTCTTTAATGCATCCCCAAAGAAAAAAATCCAGAGATTTAAATCAGGATATCTAGCAAGCCAAGTTACTGTTCGTCCTCGACCAGTCCATCTGACAGGATACCTTCGGTTCAGAACACGACGTGCACGCAAGGCATTATGTGCTGGACATCCATCTTGTTGATAGCACATAAGCATTCTGGTTCTTAGTGGCGCTTTATCCAGAAGAGGAGGAATTCGTTTGAGGAAGTTGGCATATGCTGTGCCGTTTGTACTACCATTGATGAAATAAGGGCCAGTAATTGTAGTACCATGAATCCCACACCAGACGTTAACTCTCCATTGACGCTGATGTTCCACCTGTCTAAGGCAACGCGGGTTGTCGCTGGACCAACAATGCATGTTCCTTCTATTTACCGATCCTTTATTTGAGAAGGAACATTCATCGGTAAATAGAACATCGGAGAAGAAGTTTAGATTGGCGAGGATTTACTGCTGTGCCCACTGACAGTACTTTGCACGATTCTGGAAATCATTCCCAAGCAATTCTTGATGTAGGAGTGCATGGTAAGGATAGAACCGGTGATGTTTAACAATACGATATACACTTGTTTTAGGAATGCCAATCTCGTGTTCAATCTGTCGTGTCCTCACATGTGCATTCACAGCAACGGAAGCGAGAACAGTAACTTCAGCAGCTTTCTCTGTGCGAGTGTTATGACGATTGCGTTGTCGTGGGTTTAAACTTTCCTTTTCCTGAAGCGTCGCAACTAGACGAGAAAACACCCGTCGGGAAGGTGGTTTCTTGACAGGATATCGCTCTCTGCACTGTTCCGCTGCCCTCTTAGCATTTCGCCTACCTTCAACAACAATAAAAGTAACGTTATGTCGATGCAGTTTGTAGGAATGACAGCCTTTATTGTATGTCTACTCTACACAACAGCATTTAAAAGAACTAAACTACTGTACTAAATGTACCATACGTAAGAAAACAGTATTGCAATTACTGTTCTGCCAACTTACATTCCCCATAGATGAGTAGCATTTATACCTTCTCTTCGTTGGTGTACATTCTGCTCATACAATTCTTCAATTGACGATGGTTGAGGGAATGACGGGTGTGCATTCTACTTATGTTTACGTTTGTCCTCTGCCAACGTCAGCACGTGGGTGTGTTCCATACCCCGAGTACCTGCACTAAGCCTCGGGAGCATCAACGTCAGTGTTGTATTATGTAATTAAAACGTTGTGTTTCAGTGAATGGTACACTGTGATACATTTTTGTATAGGTCTTTAGGAGAGGAAATGAATTACCGAATAAAAAATGCTGGGTGCCATTTAAAAAATCATACCGCTGTTCATATCTTTGAAAAAAAGCTACAACGAAAGCAATCACGCTGATTGATGATTGATGTCCCCCTGACAGTTAAAGAACATTTGCTTGAAACATTTTGTAATTTGCATCCGGACCAACAGTTATTTAGGGTGGTCAAGATAAATGAGACACGCTGTATATATAATCACAAAAAAGCTGCTGAAAAATGAATATTCTGATACCTTGCCATATAAAAATTTTCAAATTTTACATTCTAATTTGGATTCTTATCCCTAGATTATACTGGTGATCATATCAGCATGACACATCCTTTATTTCTGTTCCGAGTCCGTTTTACATTACGTTATCGTACAGCACGTGTCGGGCAACCTTTTGCTGGCGTGGGTGCTTGCTCAGATAATTGTCCTTAAAGGACAAATTATCTCGGCGGGACAGTGACGCCGCCATCGCGACCTTGGGGGGCCCCATTTTTTATCAGTTGCTGACCCTCATGAATCGAAACATGACCGTCGTCGTTTCATGATTCGAGGGTCAGCAACTGATAAAAGACTTCCCCGTGCTCCTCCAAGTAAATGCTCAGTTGGTCTCTAAATTCAGCCTCAGAGAGTACATACGTAAACAGATAATATACGATAGCAAAGAAAACAAAGTCTACTTGATTCATGGACAGATGGCACACACAACTTCTCTCCCTAAGTTTACCACGGTGGCTGTGGCGAGACAAAGGGCACCCAGCCACTTATTTAACTTAGTAAGTTCCTGAGGATATTTTTGTTCCATCGTTACGGCTACAGGAAAGTGCTTTCTTTTTTGGTCAGACTCGTTTCGCTTTGTTGAAGTGAAGCGTTATCAGTGGTCTGTAATTAAAGATATTTGCAATTTGTTTTGTTTTTAAGATCAAAAAACAGTTTGTTGACAATGTGTTGGTTTTTAGTTACTGTAATTTCTGCTTGGTTTGTCGCCTACTGCAATAAATACCACCTGCTAGCACGTTGTTGGTTTCTTTCTTCTTTAGATACTGATACTTGTAGTCTAATTTTTCATTGCTTTGTAGAACTATGCATTCTTTATATTTTACACAGGACACTGTTTCGTACACCACTGTTTTCTATTTATTTAAGAACTTCTAAGTGGGTATTGCGTTTTTTATTGTTGCCAACATTGCCACTAGAATGTTTGTGACCTATAATTTATTTTTGTTTATTATTTTCTTTTTTCTTATCTTTTTCTTTTTCTTTTCCTTAATTTTATCAAATGAAATAGTAAACAAAATAAAGTTTGCCATGTCCAGAGAAAACCGTCCATCTACTAGACGTGATAAATGCCTTTAAAAAGAAGATAAACTATGAAATCAAAAGTATGCGGATACCCCAAAAACGTACGTTTTTCATATTAGGTGCATTGTGCCGCCACCTACTGCCAGGCACTCCATATCAGCGACCTCAGTAGTCATTAGACATCGTGAGAGAGCAGAATGGGGCGCTCCGCGGAACTCCCAGACTTCGAACGTGGTCAGGTGATTGGGTGTCACTTGTGTCATACGTCTGTACGCGAGATTTCCACATTCCTAAAAATCCTTAGGTCCACTGTTTCCCATGTGATAGTGAAGTGGAAACGTGAAGGGACACGTACAGCACAAAAGCGTGCACGCCGACCTCGTCTGTTGGCTGACAGAGACCGCCGACAGTTGAAGAGGGTCATAATGTGTAATAGGCAGACATCTGTCCAGACCATCACACAGGAATTCCAAACTGCATCAGGATCCACTGCAAGTACTATGACAGTTAGGCGGGAGGTGAGAAAGCTGGGATTTCATGGTCGAGCGGCTGCTCATAAGCCACACATCACGCCGGTAAAAGCCAAACGACGCCTTGTTTGGTGTAAGGAGCGTAAACAGTGGACGATTAAACAGTGGAAAAAGTTGTGTGGAGTGACGGATCACGGTACACAATGTGGCGATCCGATGACAGGGTGTGGGTATGGCGAATGGCCGGTGATAGTCACCTGCCAGCGTGTGTAGTGCCAACAGTAAAATTCGGAGGCGATGGTGTTATGTGGTGGTCGTGTTTTTCATGGAAGGGGCTTGCACCCCTTGTTGTTTCGCGTGGCACTATCACAGCCCAGGCCTACATTGTTGTTTTAAACACCTTCTTGCTTTCCACTGTTGAAGAGCAATTCAGAGATGGCAATTACATATTTCAACATGATCGAGCACCTGTTCATAACGCACGGCCTGTAGGGGAGTGGTTACACGACAATAATATCACTGTAATGGACTGGAATGCACAGACTCCTGACCTGAATCCTATAGAACAACTTTGGGATGTTGTTGAACGTCGACTTCGTGCCAGGCCTCACCGTACGACATCGATACCTCTCCTCTATGCAACAGTCCGTGAAGAATGGGCTGCCATTCCCCCAGAGACGTTCCAGGACCTGATTGAACGTATGCCTGCGAGAGTGGAAGCTGTCATCAAGGCTAAGGGTGGGCCAACACCATACTGAATTCCAGCATTACCGATGGAGGGTGCCACGAACTTGTGAGTCATTTTCACCCAGGTGTCCGGATAGTTTTGGTCATATGGTGTATAAGACACATCAGTCAACGAAATTATCTCTGCTTCGTAGGGTTAGTATGTGCATAAGAACGGAGATCTGATGTGGAATGCTAATATTGTTTAAGAATTGTTCAGAAGCAGCATGCCACAAAATCGGAGTAGTCACAGATTTTTTCGAAGAATGACGTGAAGCTTGAAAAAATCATGTGACCAGATATACGCAGTGAAGTGCACTTACGCCAATAAGAATGGAACGGGCAAAAGAAATGAATGGCGAACAAAAGCAACTGAGTTGTCGGAGGAATAACTGACGGGATTCCCCGATATCCAAATTAATTTCCCTTCTGGGATGAAACGGCAACAGGCGAACCGGGCGCCGAGTCTCGTCCGCATTTCTCTTATTTTCTTTTCTATTTGTATTCTTTTCATTCCTTTTTTTGCGTTTTCTTTCTCCCGCTCGCTCGCTCCTCCTCGGCGAGTGGAGAAATGAAGTGAGTCCTGTCAGAGCGTTTGTAAGTGTAGGAGGCAGCGCCGGGGGGTTAGGACCGTGCTGCGCTGCAAGTCGGAGGCTAATTGCTAGTGGAGCCGTCTACTGGGGGCAGCGGGGGCGGTGGGGGCGGCAAATGGAGCAGAGCGGGAGCAGACTGCTGCAGGCGCGTCGCTTCCTGCCTCTGTCTAAACTGCGGCGTCGGGCCTCATCGGCTCGACTGCTAAATGCAGTGGGCAGCACAAAGTGACGAGCGATGCATCACAGGACTGGAACCCATCGAGAGCACGAGTCTGGAGCAACACATTAACGAGTCGACGACCACCAAAAGAGGCTCGTACTGTATGCAAGATGAAACAAAAGCATCTGAAGCCACATTTTGCGTCTGCATATGCACACACAGCGCAACTCATACCCCCTTCTGTTCCAATCGCAAATGTAGCGACGGAGGAAGTACTAACTATTGTGTTGCCTGTATGTAACGGAATGAACATCTACCGCTTTCATCACGATTCTACTGTTTCGTCTGTCTTCAGCAGACGATGTAGCTGCTGAAAGAAAGACAACGCGTCGGTCTGCAAGAACTCCCCACACGTTCTAAAATTCTAGAAATGTCTCAGTTCAGCTGGTGAGTCCGTTGATGGTGGTACCAGGGGCGTACAATATAACTCGCCATGCTTTCCCACCCGCTTTTGCAATAGTTAAACCAGTCCGTCCTTGAACTGACATAGTGGTGGCTGGTATCCTCTTTTACAACACAGCTGCACATACCGGGTGATCAAAAAGCCAGTATAAATTTGAAAACTGAATAAATCACGGAATAATGTAGATAGAGAGGTACAAATTGACACACATGCTTGGAATGACATGGGGTTATATTAAAACAAAAAAAAAACACAAAAGTTAAAAAAAATGTCCGACAGATGGCGCTTCATCTGATCGGAATAGCAATAATTAGCATAACAAAGTAAGACAAAGCAAAGATGATTTTCTGTACAGGAAATGCTCAATATGTCCACCATCATTCCTCAACAATAGCTGTAGTCGAGGAATAATGTTGTAAACAGCTCTGTAAAGCATGCCCGGAGATATGGTGAGGCATTGGCTTTGGATGTTGTCTTTCAGCATCCCTAGAGATGTCGGTCGATCACGATACACTTGCGACTTCAGGTAACCCCAAAGCCAATAACCGCACGGACTGAGGTCTGGGGACCTGGGAGGCCAAGCATGACGAAAGTGGCGGCTGAGCACACGATCATCACCAAGAGACATCTTTCACGCGTCTAGCAATATGGGGTGGAGCGCCATCCTGCGTAAACATCGTACATTCCAGCAGGTGTTTATCAGCCAGGCTGGGGATGATGCGATTCTGTAACATATCGGCGTACCTCTCACCCGTTTCGGTAGCAGTTACAAAACCATAATCACGCATGTCCTCGAAGAAAAAAGGCCCGATAACGGTAGATGAGGTAAATCCAACCCATACCGTGACTTTCTCGTCGTGCAATGGAGTTTCCACGGCAGTTCTAGGATTTTCGATAGCCCAAATACCTGCAGTTGTGGGCGTTGACAGACCATCGGAGCGTGAAATAAGCTTCGTCGGTCCACAACACGTTACTCAACCAATCGTCATCTTCCGCCATCTTTTGAAACGCCCTCACCGCAAATGCCCTCCGCTTCACTAAATCGCCAGGTAACAGATCATGATGCCGATGGATTTTGTTCGGATGGCATCGGAGGGTATGCCTAAGTGCCAACCAAACAGTAGTGTATGGAATGCCGGTGCGACTGCACGAGCGCTAACTTCCCCGAGCATAGACGAACCCGCTACAGTCTCCATTTCTTCCTGAACTGTCTCAGCAGCATTACGCCTTGTGCTCGGTCGGCCACTACGGGGTCTATCGTCGAAACAACCCGTGGCTTCGAACTTCGAAATCCTTCTCGCCACAGCTGCATTTGTCAACGGACCTTTACCCGTTCTAATCTCCTTCCTATGGCGATAGGATCGTAACGCTGAACTAGCATATTCCCCATTCTGATAATACACCTTCACTAAAAGCGCCTTTTCAGGTAACGTCAACATGCTGCGACTGCTGGCGCATCTGATTCTCTTATTACAGCTCCTTTTATACACGATTGTCATGCGCATCACTGACTTTTGCTGTTTTTTTGTTTTTCTTTGGTTCTAATAAAACCCCATGTCATTCCAAGCATGTTTGTCATTTTTTACCTCTCTATCTACATTATTCCGTGGTTTATTAAGTTTTCAAATTTATACCAACTTTTTGATCACCCAGTATGTATTAACAAGTGTCTTTATTTACATGAACAGGAGCCTAATTATCTTAAGGGACTCCATGTGTTGTGGTAAAAGCTCACCACGTTAGCCTCACTGTCAGAATGACAGACGTCAAACTGGAGTGCAAGTTGGTGCGCCAGTGACTGAGTGGCTGAGCTATTGACTGAGCTAGTCACTGAGTCCTCCGGTCTGTGGCGGTGATCTAAATATTTGTGGTCGAGAGGGCGTTGGCAGCGCGTTGCTTGTGAGTCTGTCTCTGGCCTCTCTCCTGATAGGCGCGCTTGATCTAGCGCCTACTATCGATCTTCTTGCTACATCTTTGCCCACCGATGTGCTGGCGACAGCTTATGCCAGCAGAGTGAGCCTCCACATAGAAATTCTTCGTACCTGTTATGTGGAGATGCTGTCACAGTTTTATGTCCCCTTGCACAGCCGTAGCATCGCCATCGGATTCTGAAAGTGTAGTACGTTTTCTACATCTACATCTACATTCATACTCCGCAAGCCACCCGACGATATGTGGCGGAGGGTACTTTGAGTACCTCTATCAGTTCTCCCTTCTATTCCAGTCTCGTATTGTTGGTGGAAAGAAAGATTCCCGGTATGCCTCTGTGTGGGCTCTAATCTCCCTGATTTTATCCTCATGGTCTCTTCGCGAGATATACGTAGGAGGGAGCAATATACTACTTGACACCTCGGTGAAGGTATGTTCTCGAAACCAACAAAAGCCTGTACTGAGCTACTGAGTGTCTCTCTTGCAGAGTCTTTCACTGGAGTTTATCTACCATCTCCGTAACGCTTTCGCAGTTACTAAACGATCCTGTAACAAAGCGCGCTGCTCTCTGTTGGATCTTCTCTATTTCTTCTATCAACACTATCTGGTACGGATCCCACACTGGTGAGCAGTTTTCAAGCAGTGCGCGAACAAGTGAACTGTAACCTACTTCCTTTGTTTTCGGATTGCATTTCATTAGTATTCTTCCTGTGAATCTCAGTCTGGCATCTGCTTAACCGACGATTAATTTTATATGGTCATTCCATTTTAAATCACTCCTAATGCCTACTCCCAGATAATTTATGGAATTAACGGCTTCCAGTTCCTGACCTGCTTATTGTGGGTAAATGATAAAGGATAGCTAAATGATAAGGGATCTTTTTTTCTATGTATTCGCAGCACATTACACTTGTCTACATTGAGATTCAATTGCCATTCCCTGCACCATGCGTCACTTCGTTGCAGATCCTCCTGCATTTCAGTACAATTTTCCATTGTTAGAACCTCTCGATATACTACAGCATCATCCGCAAAAAGCCTCAGTGAACTTCCGATGTTATCCACAAGGTCATTTATGTATATTGTGAATAGCAACGGTCCTACGACACTCCCCTGCGGCACACCTGAAATCACTCTTACTTCGGTAGACTTCTCTCCATTGAGAAAGAGATGCTGCGTACTGTTATCTAGGAACTCTTCAATCCAATCACACAATTGGTCTGATAATCCACATGCTCTTACTTTGATCATTAAACGACTGTGGGAAACTGTATCAAATGCCTTGCGGAAGTCAAGAATTGAAGTGGGAAGTAGATTTCTGTGAAAATAATTTTTACAGGGGATGCCATTATGGTACATTTATTTAAGAAACACCATAAAATGAACTTGTTCACGCTGTTTATAAACTAACTATTAACGGTACGAGAGTATGATCTACCGCATGACCAGATTGAAAGGCATGCCGTTGACGACCGCCGAGTGTGGTGCACAGTCTGTAACTTGAATTTAGAATCGGCGAATGTCCTATAAGGCCGTATATCTTCGGTTATGGCAAAGGTATTCATTTATTTACTAACAGAAACGTCTCCTGGCATTTTAAAATTAGTGAAAGATAGTATTTATGACCTGTAGATTCCTGCTAATGTCTGAATGGCAAAAGGCAACATTTGTTAGTAAATATTTATTAATAACAATTCCTTGACTCACACCAGAATAAATGTACCTTCCCTACGTACCCCTTTGCTGACGTCTGTAATATTAGTATCTGTTTCGATAAGTTAAAAAAACTTACATTCGATAATCTAATCATGCAGGCTCATAAAAGCCATACAATTTGTGTAAAAATTTATTAGATCGTCGCTGAGCAGCATATTTCAAAGAATACCTTACACGCCATGGCGCAGAATACGAATTGTTCATAAACTGTATCGATAGCGATATTTTGTGTTTCTTAATTTTTGACAGCTGAAGAATTGTAATCCTCTTCTCCTACCACAGTCCTGATATTTTTTTTTTTTAAGACGGTGGACGCGTATGTGGCGTGGTCCGCAATCACTAATTACTTATTATAAAATATTGCTATTGTTCAGTGCTATGTAAGAATTTATGTGTGCAGCTAAGATGAAATGTCGAAAATGTTAAAGGACTTTATGTAAAGAAACAGCCAGCAAGATAGAAAATTGGAATGTTACGGAGCCTATTAATGCAATACTGACTAAGGTAATTAAATTGGTTAGTGTGCTCTCAAATGCTGTAGTGCCTGCTTATTACTTAAAGTATTTCCATGCTATCCATCTCCTATTAATGGCGACAGAAATAACGGTGTTTTTATAGTTTTCATACAGCTACCAGGCATGTCGGCAAACGTCGTAGTTAAGGCAGAAGGCGCATTGCCATTTACCTTGTTTGTGATTTAAATCCAATTTCTTTTAATGTGTGGTGTAGTATAGCAAAGAAATTTTCCAGCTCTGTCTGGTCCCTTAGGTTTCTCGGTTTGTAGTTGCTATGTCTCATATCCGGTCGCGATCGAACATGATCACGACACAAATAAATTAAGTGGCAATGCGAACTCTGTTCTTAATCTTGAGAACGCTACGGCTTCTGCAAACGATTTCAGGTGACATATAAACTATCACATACAGTACTGTAGTTTTTGAAATGTCTTTGCTCTTCCCGCCAAGAAGTGGTGCAAAACTAACAACAGATTTCTGGATCTTCACAAGAGAATAGTAATTTAATCAAAATATAAATATATTTTTTTAAAAAAACCACACGTCACGTGTAGTTTACGCAGCGACATCTCGCCGCACTGGCTCTGTAAGCGCCAGACGGCCAACACCCCCTGCTACACAGCATTGGAACCTACCGCTCGCTCCTTACTCCTTACGTACTGCAGCGGTGCCACACTCACTTCACATATGTGAATTAGCAAACCTGGAAATACAGTAAAATGCTCTCCTATCTGTAAGTATCGCTTTTTCTGAAGCAAGACAAGCCTTTGGGCACCAGGAACGCTTAACGTGCGTTTACACGGGACAGTTTTTACGGCAATGTGTATCCACAATAGTGCTGTCGGAAACTTTGCTGCGATTTGTTTGCAATACACGTTAGTGCTACGAAATGATCGGGCAATATTGCTGATGGAGGAGGCTGTTGCATCTAGTTGCTGACGTGCTGTCGAGACGTTAGGTGCGTTGTCCACCAAGGATGTAGTGTATTTCGTATCGCTGGGCCACATCTACCTCTGCTCCTGTCTGTAAATGCTTCCCTTCCACTTCCGGTCTTGCTTCCTCCTTCTCACGCCGACAGCGCTGCAGTGCCAAGTCACGTAATGCCGTCACCACACGAACCGTTCTTTCGAGCGTCCGTGGCCCGGAAGTCACAGCAAGTGACTGGCACTGTAGGTCTTACAAGTACCAACTGCGGGGTTAGTGTAACTGTTTCAGACGAGTTTGACTGCATATTTAAATGCACTCAAGTTCTCCATATCTCACGACAAAATTAAGACCTTTAGTGGGTACCTTTGCAGTTATACAGGGTGATTCACGAAGATATGCAGATTGAGCCGTGCACGGCTCGTGTTCATCCCGTTAATTGTTTGTCATCTTCTATTACGGTAGTGCCGCCTCGTTTTCTTATTCCATTTGCTGGCGTCACTAACTTCCTGCCTTACTTGCCCGTGAGTGGCAGCAGCAGCGCGGATCGGTAAACGCACTATTGTACCATATCTGGAGCGACCGATAGTATTTCCAGGTCGTCGTGTGACGTGTAGAGTGAGTGGGAGACGCATCAGCAGGGCAGTCGCAGACGGAGCAGCAGTCGCGGACGGACCAGCAGACTAGAGATGGGTAGTTCGCGAACGAACGGGTGCAAAGGAACGGTTCACCAAGATGAACGAAAGGACCCAGGAACGAATTCCAAGGAACGCTCGGTTGATAGTTCACTTCGATCGCGGAGGTCTATTTATAGTTCCCGGGAACGAGGAACGATCGGTTCATAGTTCACTTCGGTCGCGGCGGTCTACTTATAGTTCCCGGGAACGAGGAACGATCGGTTCATAGTTCACTAGTTCACTTCGGTCGCGGCAGTCACTTCGGCAGTTCTCGTTCCAGCCTCGGTCGCGTGCTCGTCTCAGTCTCGGTCTCCCTCGGCCGCACTCGTCGTTCTTCGCATGACCACCTGCCTCAGTTCCACTGCCGACTGCTCCTAGTTAGTTCAGTATCCAGATGTTCGTTTCGTTCACTGCGCTCCCCATTTTACATGTGTTCCAAAGAGTTCTTGTGCTTGATTCTGGCTATTCAGCGTCCACGACCGGTAATCAAAAAGTATTTTATAGTTACGTAAATTACATAAACATTACGTTGTATGTAATAGGTACGTCTTTTCAGGTAACAATAGGGCATATCAGCTCACTTCATTATATCGATGAACAGCAGAAGACATACTTATAACAAGACCAGTTTTTTTGTTATTCATATATTTTTTGGTTTCATCGACTTGATTTAGTAGCTAACTTTCAATAAATTTTCTTATTTTTAGTGTAAGAAAATTCATATAAAACGATTTTTGTGTATCTTTCATATACAAAACATTACAGTTACGAAGACTAACTATTTTTAAGTTTGGTTGTTTCTAATTTGCATTACCTGCTAGTTTGGCTTCTTTGAAAAAAAAAAAAAAAGAATGTGGGTTGTGGGTCATTTTGGCTCAGTAGGAAAAGCCGGCATCTCCATTTGAAAAGACATAGATTGCCATAAAATCGTATTTACTTATTATCTCAAAAACATTTTTTCAGAAGGAGCTTTCAAACCAAAAACTTTACTATTGCGAACTTAATTATTATTATTATTGCTGCATTAACTTTAATAATGCAACATAAAAACCTAATTTTTACTAAGCGTGTGACGCAAGTAAGAGAAAACCACGTTTTATTTTATGCTTCCATAAAGTCTCTACTTCACCTATGAACTCAGAGACAATGTGAAGTATTTATAGGGTGTAAACGATTATTGTTTACAACGTAGCATAGCTATGTAGTGGAAGTCGAAACGAAGAATTTTATACAAGACACTTGTGGTCTATTAAGTTGGGAAACAGCCACCAACAGGTTTACAAGACTACATGAGCTATAGCCCATGCGCGTCGCGTCTGATTTTCATGTTCTCTTCTCCAGCTCTCTACACATCGTCATCGATTGTTTCTCAATTGTTGCTTGCATTAGCTTGTTATTTCTTCACTGCCTAATTATTACATGTTTGTCTGTTGGTTGTATCTGCTCGTAACGGGCAACACATCGTCCGCAATTGGCGAGCAGTCTGTACTCGGGGCCGGTTTTTCGTGCGCCACCCTCTATTATTTCCCTGCCACACAAGGCTACAGTTGTCTAAACGAGAGGTTCTGCAGAATCACAGAAATTACTTCTAAAAGTGTGTAAGAATTCTGTAATGAATCAAATCTCTGTACTCCAGGGGGGAGGCAAGAGCCCCCTCTTGGTGCCCTGCAGCCTTCAGTCAGCAGTGAACTAGTTCCTCAGGATGAACGAGTTTGCCCATCTCTACAGCAGACCAGTCGGTCGGTTGGCGTGGAGCAGCAAGCAAACCCCCATCGCTCGGAGTCAGGCTGGAGCCGCTGGCGGGGTGCACGTGTGGTCGGAGTGTGAGGTGCTGCCTCCGAGTGATACGAAGTTCGTCGCCCACCGATCCTGGACATGAAAGTTCAGTCCTCACTTAACTTACTATCGAGCCTCAACTGTTTACATTCCTTCGTTCCATGCTGGTTGTCGCTTTTGCGACATTCCCACAAGCAACAACGTGTGTGTATTTAAGTTGGCTTAGATTCCAGCCATCTCCCTTTGAAATTTAACTTAATTTATTCCCTGTTATGGAAGTACACCAGCGGTACCTTCTGCCTTGTGGCCGTTGACTTTCCGGTTACCTGCCCTGGTCGTTGACGTAATTTTAGGCTGTGTATTTTCCTCGTCGTGTTGTTGCTGTCCAGCATGGCGTGTGGTTCGACAGCTGAGGTGTTGTTGGTCGTTGTGGGCGCCAATATTCTGCGTGATCGTGTATTGAATTCTTGTGGTCGTTTCGCTGGTTGCGTGGATCGGAACTGATTTGGCTGATTGGTCGGTGGGCTGTCTGTCGGTTGGGTTGCCTTCCGATTAAGAGATTGTTGGTCAGGCTGCCTGACTCGCCTAAACGGGCGTTACTGTTACAATCCCATGCCGACCCTCGGAACTTCTGTGCGCCGTTCCGTGTGTGCTACATAGTAACTTGCCAGTTTGAGTTTTAGTTACTTGGTTGATGTGTGGACTTCAGCGGAGTTTTAATGTATCCTGAATGAATGTTCTTGTCTTGCCCTTAAGCCATGAGATTGTTGTTCTTATAGGGGCTTTCAGCCTAATTTTACATCAAATCTTTAAGAACTTAAGCCGTTAAATTATTGTGTTGATGTGTGGCCTTCAGCTGTGTTTTAATATCTCTTAAATTAATGTTCTTGTCTTGCCCTTAAAGCAAATATTGTTATACTTTTGTATCGGGCCTTCAGCCTAATTTGCATAAAATGTTTGAAGATAAGGCCTTCTGCCTTTTGATTGAAACTCCTCTTATTGCTTAAGGGGCTCCGGAACGCCCTATACTTACAATGTTAAAATAACGCTTATAAATTACATCTTTCCTCACAAAGTATTTGAGGTAGGAAGTTGAACTTTTTACAGATTATTTATTGGAATATGGGCTACAACTTAACACAGGGATTTTACAAAATTTTTGTTCAGTTATTAAAGATGATTTTTTTTCAATTGTAATGAAAATTCACAACATTTTTTTGCAATTTTTTATTTATATATTCAAAAATATACAGTTTTTTGGAAAAAGGCTGTGTTAAATTATGCAGAAGGTACTGTGTAACATTTACTGAAAGTTTGAAACAAATATGTTTGGAAGATCCTTAGAAAACATGTAATTAGTATGAGAAAATAAAAGTTTTGGGAATCGAGCGACAAAGATTGGATTAACTTTTTAGTGCATTCCAGGTCCATAGGATGGATTATCTTCATCCTCTGCAAACTCCTCCTCCAGCTTCCTCTTGTTCCTCCTCCTGTTTACTCTTGCTTGTATTTCTAGACTCTTTACAGCCCTGTCTGCAGCCCGAAGGCGTTCCTTGTCTAAAGCAAGCATCGCTCGTACCATGTTAGAACCTATCTTCATTCCCATATTTCTAAATACCTTGCGCCTTACAATGTTGCCATCATTGAAAGTCGCAACAGCATCATACACACCAAAGTGAAGTGTTTCTATTCCAACAAATACAGTCTTGGGGATTCTCGACCATATAACACTATTTACACTTTCATTGGGGTTTTGAGTTTTTCCGTGAATACACTTTTTCAACAGTTCAGGTGCTGCTAAGTCTCTGGAAATAGGTTTTATCGCCTCCATTATTGCATGAGGCAGACTATGCTTATGAGTGTACACTTCACCAGTTAGCAATCCTTTGTTATATTTACACCAACTGTCTTCTTCTTTGGGACACAAGCTATGTTGGGGATTTTCATCGTCTTTATTGTTTACAGTAATAACACATACCTTTGGCTTTCCAACATTTCTCCTTTTCTTAAAAGCCTTCAGAGGATTTCTAATAACTTTACTTTTACTCATTATTATACTTCAACAAAACAGAGACTCAAGAAACAGAATTAATAACGAATATTTTCGAGATAACGACAGAGTAAATAAACATGAAACAATCGACAATCACACCAGCGATATATATTGAACCATCATAGGTTAGCCACAACACATACTTTATCTCACATCACTAAAATGTACCTGATGAACACGGACGTTAATAATAACACCATTTGACAGCAGTTTAACAGCGCCACAGTGGGTCACGCCCATGTAGAACACATTTCAAAAAAAATTTAAAAATAGTTGTAGTCTTCGGAATTGAATAAATTATATATCTATTAAAAGGTAATAGTCTGCAGATTCAGAAAACGCAAAAAAGTAAAAATTGAACTTTTCATGATTTTGAGCCTTTCCGGAGCCCCTTAATATGCGACCTCCAGCTTTGTTCCATTACAATTCAGGGATATTCTCTACCTCGTGATGACTGGGTGTTGTGTGTCCTTCATCATCATTGACTTGTAAGTCGCCGAAGTGGCGTCAACTAAAAAGGACTTGCAATACGGCGGCCGAACTTCCCCGTATGGGGCCTCCCGGCCAACAATGCCATACGATCATTTCATTTTTTCATTTGCATTAGATTGAAGATTTAGAAAATATCCTTGGGTGCAACCTCCAGAAGTAACTTGTATTTCAATTTTGTTTAAGCCTTGTGTCTTGGATTTTGAATGTGGCCTTCAGCCGATCTAAAGTTATTCAAAGGAGGTTGATTAATGTTTTCAGTGCTTTGCGTCCTTGTTGTAAAATTGTGTGAGTGCAACTGACGGGAACTAATTTCGCCCCTTTCCACAACCTAATCCACTCTGGCCGACTAGCACAATTTAATATAAACATAGGTCGGCAAATGTTTAGTTGCGGAGTTACGGCTAATAAAAGATTTTGCCTGAAATTTAGCAACTAAACTAATATGAAGCTATCTAAAAACTGTACGAGGTTAAAGGAAGGCGCGATTTCCATTTATTTTATTGTTATTGATCTGATGAATCTAATAAAACATGCCCCAAACGTAGCACGTAGTACAACAAAAAAAATTTCTTGTAACTGCTAGTAGGAAGAATTAGACTTTATATCGCCTACATTAAATTATTTCTTAAACAGAATATTTATGGCACTAGTTCATTTAAGAAGATGATAAAGCTGTAAATATGGCTGCGTTGTCTTCCGAATTAATTATAATCTTAATGCTGACGATTTCTGGACACAGATTATCGAACATTTAGAAATTTGTAAACAAGGTATATTGCGTAAGCACGAAAAGAAATTTAGTAAACTTTGTCTGAATCCTGCTGAAAAATGTACTCAAAGTACTTTTAAGAAAAGTAGCCATGTATGTTATAAAAATTTTTAAAGAAGACTAACATTACTTTTACACAGACTGAAACTGTCTTACTTGATAAAGGCATAAAGTACAATGTCATGCCCATTTGGCAGACAAAAGGTAATAGAAAATATGCTTGCCGACGTAAAAACTGGTCTTGATTGTATGAAAGTGGATAATTCAGGTTAAACTAGAATTGCCTTTGACGTAGCTAATATTCTGAGTAAAAACACGGCCTGTTTTCTAAATATTAACCACAACGATAGGAAATTGGTTAAATCTAGCAATAATAAACTTAAAGAACCTGACGCTTTTAATAACTAAGTCTGACAAAGGTTGCTCTTTGGTTACTGGCTACAATTCTGAATATATTTCAAAAACATTAGATTTTTAAGGAAAATAATATTTCGGAACTGTATGAGGATCCGACTCCGGAATTAAAAAAAAGTCAGGTCAGTTATCAGTGACGCAATATTTTTAATAAAACCTTTTCATAAGGAAATGTTTATCAGCTTGAACCCTCAGCCCCAAAAACTTCGTTCTCAATTCAAACTTCACAAACCTAACCATCCAAAACGCCAGATTTCTGATAGTATGATTAGTGCGTACCATGATTTAGCCAAATTTCTTCATTAAACTCTGAAAAAATAATTCGTTTTCGAGAACAATTATTCCATAGCCAATAGACACGCCTTAGTCCATAAAATAAATGATTTAGAATGCAGCCCAGATACCAAGTAGTTTTCACTAGACATCACAAATCTCTATAAAAACGTTCCCGTACAAGAAACGCTTATCGTCGTGGAAAAAAATTTAAGTCGTTTCAAAAAAGAACTTTTGGAGAACAAATTACTGACTTTATGAATATAATCGCATTCGTAGTCAAATAAAACTGTTTTGAATTTAATGAACAGTTATATCAGCAAACCGACGGTCTGAATATGGGAAATCCGTTAGCTGGTATCCGTGCTGACATTTTCATTAACTCTCTAGAAGAAAAGTTCTTCAGCTGTTTCTCAGCTACAGCGCTATGCATTATCCCCTATTTCAGATTTGTCGATGATATTCTGGTCATCTACAAAGGACCTGTTGATGGCATTGACCGTATTTTCAATGAACTTCACGAGAAAATATCCTTCACCAGCGAACTCGAAAAACTGGCCCATCAGTTGAATTTTCTTGATTTGACGCTTATAGCAGAACAAAATAAAATCTGATTTAATGTTTCTCATAAAGAACCATTTACCGATCAGATCATACCTGCGTGTATTACGCTTCCACAATCTCATAAGAACGTTTTTTTTTTCACTCGGCTATTCACAGAGCCACTTCTATTCACTCTCGAAAGAAAAATTCGAGGAAGAAATTAATATAATCAAAACGGTAGCAGTTAATAACGAATACCAACCTGCCATAGTGGATAACATCCTTAAAAAGATAACTGTAAAATGAGTTACTACACTCGGCAACTCTATCATTGAGTGCAACCAAAAGAAGAGGTATTTTTCTATTCCTGTCTTGGGGCCTTTCACCTATCAGATCCAACGCCTTCTTCGTAATAAATACAACTGTAATGTCTCCTGTTCAACCAATAATAGTTTGAAAAAACGTTTTATTCATAATTTAAAATCGATCCGTTCCCCTTTGAAAAACCCTGGTGTATATAAGATTCTTTGCGACATCTGCTCCTCTTACTACACTGGACAAACAGGACGCTCCTTTACAGTCAGATATAAAGAACATCTTTTAAGAAAAAAATGGTACTAACACCCAAAATTCGTCTTTTTCTGAGCACCTAATTACAGGCCGCGCGTCTAAAGCTGTTCAAGATATTAACATTTTGCAGACTGAGAAGAAAGAACGTAGATTAGGTGTTCCCGAAATTTTAAAACATCTTTCTCGAAATGATGGCCTCATTCTTACTGAGCAGCTACAATTACACAACAAAAGCTTCTTCAACGGTATAAAGCCGTTACTTGATATTTGATTTCGTGTTCCCGAAATATTTCTTCTATCTAAGTCGATTGATAACTATTTGTTCATTAAATAGTTTATACTAACTACAATTCATGTTATACCGTTTTTCTATTGGATGAGTTATTCAGCTCCTTTTGTAATTCTGTAATGGCGTGTTTCAGTCTTTAAACTGTACTTCTAAGCTCTTATGTAGACAAATTGTTAACATGTCTTCTGTCCATGTTTTCTGCTGTAAGATAAAATATTGCCTGTTAATTAATGTATTACACATTTCACCTGCCTATATTTGGAATGTTAAGTAGCAGGTTTGTATTTGCGACTACCAGATGGCACTTTTGGTATAACGTTCACCTGCCAGCAATTGTTAACGCAGGCTCCTCAATCTGATGCTACCGCAGCTCGACATTTGGTGCAGTCCTTAGTGGCCTCTCTCTACGTTTTATATTTCGATATTTTATGACTAAAGCGTTATCGCTTCATATTTACTTTATACGCGAATTGCCGGTTTTAAATGTTTTATTTCTGATGAAGGCACCCTTAGAAGTGGCCGAAACCCAGGTCAAAAAGACTTCATTTTCGCGACCGAGGGCTGCAAGTGTTTTAAGAAATTGATATATCTTTCGGGAGACGCATACTGTACATATGACGAGTGTTCATGTACAAAACTAATGTACAAAACTAACTGAATCAACCTGTGGGTCAGAAAACTACTAAGTTGTTCTTCGATTCTTGTTTTGGGTACTGTTTTCTAAAGCTTTGCGTAGTAATTCTGCCACACGAACACTAATTGTTACCTAAACAGTAAATGGTTTGCTTGTTTTGCCGCTCATCGACCACTCCTACCGACAGCGCTTCCTCTGTTACTTTGTTTACGTTGGATCTGGCCAGGGGGACAGTCCAGTCCAGAGCAGTACTGTGCGGTCTCTCTCTCTCTCACTCCTATGCCGACACTAGCGACACACGGTCGCGGACGGGGCGCTGAACTACACTGCCTTGCGCCGGGCGCAATTCTTGGATGAGCCTGATATAGGTTGAGCATTTGCATTTCCCATTTCCCAATTTATAGCTTCCCTACCTTGTTAAAGCTGTGACGTTCCCCACCCCGACTCGTTGAACGTTATCCTTTCGTTGGTTACTCAACCATTTTCTCACGATCAACTGCCCCTTGGCAGTCCCTTCCGTGAAATCCGAGTGGGAGACTATTTCGGAATCAGATCATCATGACACTCTTTTCGTTACAGGCTGTATGCTCTGTGGATACACATTATGGGTCTTTTAATACAAATGCATTGGCATCTACAGTCTCATGCCGTTGATCATTGCCGCTTCTTCTACCTTAGGAGGCAGTTTCCCAGCCCATGGGCAAGAGAGTACCCTGAACCTCTGTCAGCTCCTCCGCTCTCTTTGCCAAGGCCGTTGGCAGAATAAGGGTGACTTCTTATGCCCCAAGTCTTCGGGTAATGCTGCTTTTTTTTTCAAAATTTAAGCGGTGACAGATTTCGAAGATGAGACCAAGGACATTTTGATTACTAACAAAGATACTATTAAAGATGGTACCCCTAAATCATGAGTATTTTCTTACCAGATAAAATTTTGCTAGCCTGTGAGTTTCCTTATTTCAAATGGTTCAAATGGCTCTGAGCACTATGGGACTCAACTGCTGAGGTCATTAGTCCCCTAGAACTTAGAACTAGTTAAACCTAACTAACCTAAGGACATCACAAACATCCATGCCCGAGGCAGGATTCGAACCTGCGACCGTAGCGGTCTTGCGGTTCCAGACTGCAGCGCCCTTAACCGCACGGCCACTTCGGCCGGCTTTCCTTATTTGCTCATAGTCTGTGGTACTTCTTTCAGTTCTGGACCAGCAGTTGTCCTGAGCACCACTGGTTCTCTCTTTTGGGGTGGAAGATACTGTAAGTCTGAAGAGTGTTACCATTATGTCGCAACCAATTTTGAAACGAGCATTTTTTAGATCAGTCTCTCTAACGGTTTGACCTAAATATTGGCACTGATGAAAAAAGTGGTGATCCTACTTCAGCAGTTTCGCCAAACATGTGACAGCAACAGCGTGGCCAGTAATGTTACCCGTTAACTCTACACTGTCTGAACTGCAGTTTTTATGGCCTGTGTAAACATACCTTTACGTTTGTCAGAGAATGTAACCATAACCTTCAGTCGCGTGGAATCGCAGGTAGCACCTTTCCGTGAATAGGCATACTGTCCAACTGAGCAGGTAGGGCCTTCTCCCGATGAGCTGCGCTTCAAGCTGTAGGTAACGACCTTTCCAACGTTCTTATGCATGTTTCTGCGTTTTCCGTCAATACTGAAGACACTTGTGAGTGCCCTAAAGTCGCAGAATTTAGATTACTTCTTTTTCGCAAATTTTAGCATCCAAATGTTCAAATGTGTGTGAAATCTTATGGGACTTAAATGCTAAGGTCATCAGTCCCTAAGCTTACACTCTACTTAACCTAAATTATCCTAAGGGCAAACACACATACACACCCATGTCCGAGGGAGGACTGGAACCTCCGTCGGGACCAGCTGCACAGTCCATGACTGCAGCGCCCCAGACCGCTCGGCTAATTCAGCGCTGCTGCATACAGTCAATCAGTCTTTCGACACGTGCTCTGATACACGTGGAAGTTCTTGCTTCCGCTACTCGTTTTCCGTATTTTCTCATACTTATCGATTTGTTTTTCAATGCGCTACTTATAATTGTATTCATTACAAGAGTTCTGTAGGTTTACATTTTCAGTAACACAGGGTCACGTATTGTGTGCCTTCAGTATCCGGGGCACGTGATATGTTTACATTGTGGTTGGAACCCCAACTACGTTTACGTTCTTCTCACTAGGGGAACGTGTCTACTTGTCATCACCGACTTGGTCCAAATTTACGGTGTACGCAGGACTTACCCAGAAATGGAGCAAGCAGTAAAGGAAACAAAAGAAAAATTCGGAGTAGATATTAACATTCATGGAGAAGAAGTAAAAACTTTGAGGTTCGCCGATGACATTGTAATTCTGTCAGAGACAGCAAAGGACTTGGAAGAGCAGTTGAACGGAATGGACAGTGTCTTGAAAGGAGGATATAAGATGAACATCAACAAAAGCAAAACGAGGATAATGGAATGTAGTCAAATTAAATCGGGTGATGCTGAGGGGATTAGATTAGGAAATGAGACACTTAAAATAGTAAAGGAGTTTTGCTATTTAGGGAGTAAAATAACCGATGATGGTCGAAGTAGAGAGGATATAAAATGCAGACTGGCAATGGCAAGGAAATCGTTTCTGAAGAAGAGAAATTTGTTATCATCGAGTATAGATTTAAGTGTCAGGAAGTCGTTTCTGAAAGTATTTGTATGGAGTGTAGCCATGTATGGAAGTGAAACATGGACGATAACCAGTTTGGACAAGAAGAGAATAGAAGCTTTCGAAATGTGGTGCTACAGAAGAATGCTGAAGATAAGGTGGGTAGATCACGTAACTAATGAGGAGGTATTGAATTGGGATTGGGGAGAAGAGAAGTTTGTGGCACAACTTGACTAGAAGAAGGGATCGGTTGGTAGGACATGTTTTGAGGCATCAAGGGATCACAAATTTAGCATTGGAGGGCAGCGTGGAGGGTAAAAATCGTAGAGGGAGACCAAGAGATGAATACACTAAGCAGATTCAGAAGGATGTAGGTTGCAGTAGGTACTGGGAGATGAAGAAGCTTGCACAGGATAGAGTAGCATGGAGAGCTGCATCAAACCAGTCTCAGGACTGTAAACAACAACAACAACCCAGAAATGAAACTGCGGAATTAAGAGCTCCAGATGGCCAAAGGTTTAGAAAAAATTGAATTTTTGGCGCGTTTCGTGTGAGGCATGAGCTTAAAATATTTATGTTAGCGCGGCTCGCACTGTGGGAAGAGTAGCGAACGGTACCCAAAAATTATTAGTTCGATTCCGTATGAAGAATCTTCTACATCTACATCTACATCTACATCTACATCTACATCTACATTGATACTCTGCAAATCACATTTCAGTGCCTGGCAGAGGGTTCATCGAACCACCTTCACAATTTTCTATTATTCCAATCTCGTACAGCGCGCGAAAAGAATGAACACCTACATTTTTCCGTACGAGCTCTGATTTCCCCTATTTTATCGTGGTGATCGTTCCTCCCTATGCAGGTCGGTGTCAACAAAATATTTTTGCATTCGAAGGAGAAAGGTGGTGTTTGGAATTTCGTGTGAAGTTTCCGTCGCAACGAAAAACGCCTTTCTTTTAATGATGTCCAGCCCAAATCCGGTATCATTTCTGTGACACTCTCTCCCATGTTTTGAGATAATACAAACCGTGCTGCCTTTCTTTGAACTTTTTCGATGTACTCCGTCGGTCCTATCTGGTAAGAATCCCACACCGGGTAGCAGTATTCTAAAAGAGGACGGACAAGCGTAGTGTAGGCAGTCTCCTTAGTACGTCTGTTACATTTTCTAAGTGTCCTACCAATAAACGCAGTCTTTGGTTAGCCTTCCCCACAACATTTTTTATGTGTTCTTTCCAATTTAAGTTGTTCGTAATTGTAATACCTAGGTATTTAGTTGAATTTACGGCTTTTAGATTAGACGGATTTATCGTGTAATCGAAGTTTAACGAGTTCCTTTTAGCACTCATGTGGATGACCTCACACTTTTCGTTATTTTCAGTTCTTACTTTACTTTCACTGCAAATAAAACGAAATAACGCTGAATACATTGCGGTTATTTATATTTTCATTCACGAGAACTTTGTATATAAAATGATTCACCTTTATTACTGTGCAGTTGATGATTTACACTTTCTGGGATAATATTCATCGTAAAATCTGCGGGTGCAGTAATTTTCTAGTCATCTTGCACAAGTTACAATTCCATGGTGGTTTTAAAGTTTCTATACAAAAACAAGATTGGTTTACATTCATAAAATATTCCCTCTTGTTGCACAGTTTGACCATGCGTAACGAATCAGTTCGTCAGATATTCTAGCGACCGATGACCCCAGCAGTTTGGTCCCTTAGGAATTCCCACGCATCTGAACATTTTTGAACAAACATGCATATGCTCTTATAGAAAAGACTAAACATTAAAGGGCAAACACTGTACATCACACAGTAAGTGTGGTGTCACTGCCAGACACCACACTTGCTAGGGGTAGCTTAAATCGGCCGCGGTCCATTAGTACATGTCGGACCCGCGTGTCGCCACTGTGTGATCGTAGACCTAGCGCCACCACACGGCAGGTCTCGAGAGACGTACGAGAACTCGCCCCAGTTGTACGACGACGTTGCTAGCGCCTATACGGACGAAGCCTTTGCTCTCATTTGCCGAGAGACAGAATAGCCTTCAGCTAAGTTAATGGCTACGGCTTAGCAAGGCGCCATTAGCCTGACATAGTTTGATAGTTATCGTATGAAATGTCTCATCAAGAATGCTGTATTCACAACAAGGATAAATAAAAGTTAAGTATTAGAGGAGCTGCATACTTTTCTTATTAGAATTCACTACTTACCTTTTCCAGAATTCACGCCCGTCTGCGTTAGATAGCGTGCATTTTCGGCCTCCTCTATCTACAAGGTGTTGGCACATTCACCAACACATCATTGGCGACGAGGATGGGATTCTTCGTCCACCGGTATTTGCAAATACGCATCTGCTAGGTCCAACTTCGAAAAGTATGTACCCGTATGCGAACATCAGAAACGTTCTGTGCAATTGCATCACGCACCATAGTATCTGAATACGGAAGTCCACATTCACATGCAAAATCACAATCCCTAGTAAGTCCTTGCAATGTTGCAACCCACTCCCTATTAGTCTGACCGGCCGTACGTTTGGTACGAAAGAACGTATACCTTTTTGCAACTACATTAACTGTTGCTTTGAAATAGTCATCTAAAGCAGACAAAATTTCTTCGTAGGACAGAGTTGCTATGTCGCGTCGGGGAAACAATTTCACTATCACACGGTAGGTGGACACACCGACACAAGAAAGCAAAAACGGCTGCCGCTCTTTACCTTGAATTCTGTAGGCGGCTAGATGGACGAAGCCTTTGCTCTCATTTGCTGAGAGACAGAATAGCCTTCAGCTAAGTTAATGGCTATGACTTAGCAAGGCGCCATTAGCCTGACATAGTTTGATAGTTATCGTATGAAATGTCTCATCAAGAATGCTGTATTCACAACAAGGATAAATAAAAGTTAAGTATTAGAGGAGCTGCATACTTTTCTTATTAGAATTCACTACTTATCCTGTTCCAGAATTCACGCCCGTCTGCGTTAGATAGCGTGCATTTTCGGCCTCCTCTATCTACAAGGTGTTGGCACATTCACCAACACATCAGTAAGTACAACAATAGTATAGCCTCAAGCGTCCGTAGATATCATATGTGATACCTCTAGTCTAAAATTTTTTACCCGGTTTTAGACCACTTTAGAGAGAGTGCCTGCCGGTATCACAGAGTATACATTCAGCGCATTCTGTTCGTCAGTTGTTTAAACTTCTTCACGCCATCAACAAGTGGCAGCAGCAGCTGAAAAGTGAGTGTTACGACGGCATGCACCATGTCGGGAATTAAAAAAGTTAAATATTCTTATCTTTTGAAATTTCACACATTTAGAAGCATATTTAAATTCGCAAATCATTTATCCCGTAAATAAATATCTCTACCCGAGAAACTACACTTCATGAACAAAATGTTCTACTTAATTGCGGGTATCATCCCTGATACCTCGGGACTCTATTACTATAAATCTCTTGTCATTGTTTACTTCGTTATAGTGGCGCGCGTGTTTGTGTCTTCAGTTTTTGCTAAATGTTCTTTTGTTTGCTGTTGTTATCCTGTATTAGATTACGTGTTTCCCATACATGTAAATATATTTATTGTATTATTTTAATGAAAATAATGAACCCAGTAGTCCGATTTTTCTCTGCTGTAGGGCTAACTGATGAAGAAACAGCAAAACTTTTGGTAGTGGAAGATACAAATATTTCTGAATTTGAGCTGTCTGAAGAAGAAGATGAGCTTGATATAGCTGTCAGAACACAAACTTCAGCAGCTGAAGAGTCATTATCCGAACCAGATGACCATGGGGTACCTTTGAGTGAGATCCAACACGGAGGTGCTAAATGGAGACACACGACAGAGTAAGTAGTTGCTAGATGAAAATTTGTATGTCACATTTAGAGTATAGTTTGCAAAGATTTATGTTATTTTACTTTAATTTCTAGGTTTAATCCTGAAGTACTAGAATTTGCGACACTTGAAATTCCAACTGTGAAGTCACCATTTGAATATTTCACGCAATATATTGACCAAACATTGTTTGATGGTAAGGCTTATTATATAAATTTACGTCATGTTACGCTAACAGGAAAGTCAATGGACTGTAGTGGAGCAGAATTAAGAAAGTTTTTTTTTTTTTGGGGGGGGGGTTAGTATGCTGACTGCATTACTGGGGTTCCCTAGATTGAGAATGTTTTGGGGAAGGCGAACACGTTATCCACTGATTGCACATACAATAAGCAGGGACAGGTTTTACCTGATAAGAAATAATATGAGACTGGTTAATGACACTGCTGTATTAGAGGAAACCAAACGAAGTGACAGCTATTGGAAGATACGACCACTCCTTGACAGGCTAAGAAATACATTTCTAAGTCATCCCCGACCACCTCATGCATGTATATATGAGCAGATGATACCGTTTACAGGTAAAGTAAGAACAAGACAGTATGTTAGGGATAAACCTCACCCAGTTGGCTTGAAGAACTTTGTGCTAGCTACATCCAACTTAACTTTTTGCTATACCAAGGAAACGGTAAAGATATCATATCTGTAAAAATTACAGTACCTGACGACCTTGATATTGGAGGGCGTGTTGTTCTAAAGCTTTCAGATTCATTGCCACCTGGGTCACTAACGTACATTAATAGATACTTCACATCTGTCCCCTTACTAGGTAGTCTCCTAACTCATGAGCCAATCTTAGTAACTGGGACTATCATGGCTAATCTTCTTCCAAAAGCTGTCAGGTTCAAAAGAGATTTAGATTTGAAAACGGAGGGCAGAGGTTCTTTTGATCAGGTCGTAAGGAGTGATGAAAAAGTAGCTGCAATGAAATGGTTTGACAATAAACTTATTTACGTTGTATGTTCTGCTTTTGGTGTTCATCCCACTGTCCAAATTCAACGATGGTCAAATAAAGATAAGTTTTATGTCCAAATTCCTAGGTCAAATGGAGTTACCAAATATAACAAATATATGGGTGGTGTGGATCAATTAGATATGGTATTGAGAAAATACCCAATGAGAAGCAGAGCTAACAAATGGACAGTACGCGTGATCCACCATTTCATAGATTTTGCTGCAGCAGCAGCTTGGAAGGAATATAGGCAACCCAAAGTAATAAATTTATGAAAAAAGACTTTATGCAATATCAAGCTCTCAAGCCTGATGTTGCACACAATATTATTTTTTATGGTGCGCCAGAAAATGAGCAAAGATCAGACTCGAGCAATGATGATGATGAGGGTGATGATGATGAAGGTCCACGACCAAAACGGGCAAGCGCACCAAAAGCTTTACCAACTTTGTCATTCATTGTCTCAAATGCTAAGCACATGCCTCAGTTGATGAACAACTTACAGAAAAACACATCAAAATGCAGGTTAGAAGGTTGTAGACGTCTAACGTTTGTACGATGTAGCACATGTCAAATGTCCCTGTGCTTTACATCTGAAAGAAATTGTTTTACTCTTTTTCACAAGAAGTGAATTTGAACTTATGTTAGGTATCTC
Source organism: Schistocerca nitens (assembly GCF_023898315.1). Classification (NCBI taxonomy): domain Eukaryota; kingdom Metazoa; phylum Arthropoda; class Insecta; order Orthoptera; family Acrididae; genus Schistocerca; species Schistocerca nitens. The sequence continues at coordinate 571,243,390 of NC_064620.1, forward strand.
ACACGAAAACAGGATTATTTTATATGTTAAGAATAATCATGTTGTAACACTCAAATGTATTTATTTGTATTAACGTATACCGCAGGTATCACATGTGATACCATCTGAAAAATATATGTAAAAATGAAAATAAATTTTTATCTGTATTTTTCACTTATTTGTATCCTTATAGCTTGTGAATATCAGTTGGAATAAAATCAGACTTCGGACCAACCTTCAGGACTCTAGAGGATAGAACAGAAGTGCAAATAACATCATATAACAATGTGAGAAGTGTAACATACAGACAGACGTACTTAAAATAAAAGAAAAACCAAAATGACAAACACAATACAACCAACGGTATGTATAATAGTGCCAGTAAAACAGTGACATAAAATGTACAAGGGAGCAATAATGAAAATGTAATGTACAAAGAGAGGTCCGTACGCAAATTAGCTTGTCAATACAGATTTATTCGAAATTGAGGTTACTGATTTCGAACACGCTTTCATAATGTTTCGCAACGCTCGGGCTGCCTTTCACATGCTCGCTATTTCGTTGCATACGCCAGCTACATAAATATCCTTTGCTCCGTCGGCACATGAAATATGTTTTTCGCACCATGAGTCTACCTGAGGGGGACAGGTGCACAAAGAGATCCTGTTGCGCAGATTGTTATTGACTGTTAATTCATTTCACGACTGTGATTTGAGGGCTGTAAGAGGGGCTGTTAATGCACATAAATTATAGGCTTCACCAAGTGACAGTAGTATAGTTTTCCAATACGATGGATTGTTAAACATCATTGGGAAACGTTAACAAGTAAAAGTACCATAGCTTCATTTCATTATCGGTCACAAACCAAGTAAGCAATCAAAAGCAATATAGCTTCACTATGCCTTTCCGCACGACTCCTGATTTCGCTTGCCTTGTGTTCGTGGTGCTTCGGCGAGGTGCGTGTCGGTGACAGTAGAATCGCCCTGCTGCCTGTCACAAATGCCGGTTCTCTAAAAATAAAACTTCTTGTTCCATCCAGGGATAGACATTTTAGTTCAGGGAGCATCTGCGTAATGTTCGCGTGCTGATCGACCCTACCGCTAATAAATCTAGCAGGACGCCTCCGAGTCTCTCCGACGTCTTCCTTTAATTCGATCTGGTGGCAATAAAACACACAACCAGTACTCGAAGATCGGTCGCACTAGTGCTCCGCATGCGGTCTACTCTACGGATGAGCTACGCTTTCCTAGAATTCTCCCAGTAGGCCGAAGTCGATCATTCGCCGTCCGTAAAACCGACCTTATGTGCTGACTCAATTTAATGTCACTTTGCAACGATACGGCTAGATATTTAATAGCAGCACATTATCAATATTGTACTCGAAGATTACAGGATTATTTCTCCTATTCACATAATCCATGTGAACCAAGCTGTTATCCATAACATCAAATAGAAATTCTATCCTAGTCGTCTGTATCTCTGTACTGTTACTCAAAGGCGGTACTTAGTGGGGCTGTGGCTGAAACACCGATACATCGATATCTCTTCCAAGAAACATCGATATATAACGCCGATGTTTCCTCTCCGATATAGGATATCTCGATATGAATGTGGCAATATCGAGTGCCAATATTTTATTTTATATTATACTTTTTTCACAAGTTTCGTTTCATATCTGAATCTGTTCTTTTGATAATGTAGTAGAACATAATTTTACTTTCACTGTACTAAGGAGTCCTACTACTTTTTACGCTTTTATCACGTCCAATATTTCTCTTCGATTGTGTGAAGCAAGTATATGTGGCACAAGACAAGAGTTCCGATTGCATTGTGGGGTGGCGGTGCGAATGGAGTAACAAGATTTCCGATGTTTGAATAACAAGATTTTCGATAATGAGAATTTCACTCTGCAGCGGAGTGTGCGCTGATATGAAACTTCCTGGCAGATTAAAACTGTGTGCCCGACCGAGACTCGAACTCGGGACCTTTGCCTTTCGCGGGCAAGTGCTCTACCATCTGAGGCACCGAAGCACGACTCACGCCCGGTCCTCACAGCTTTACTTCTGCCAGTATCTCGTCTCCTACCTTCCAAACTTTACAGAAGTTCTCCTGCGAACCTTGCAGAACTAGCACTCCTGAAAGAAAGGATACTGCGGAGACATGGCTTAGCCACAGCCTGGGGGATGTTTCCAGAAGGAGAATTTCACTCTGCAGCGGAGAGTAAAGTTTGGAAGGTAGGAGACGAGATACTGGCAGAAGTAAAGCTGTGAGGACCGGGCGTGAGTCGTGCTTCGGTAGCTCAGATGGTAGAGCACTTGCCCGCGAAAGGCAAAGATCCCGAAATCGAGTCTCGGTCGGGCACACAGTTTTAATCTGCCAGGAAGTTTCATATCAGCGCACACTCCGCTGCAGAGTGAAATTCTCATTCTGGAAACATCCCCCAGGCTGTGGCTAAGCCATGTCTCCGCAGTATCCTTTCTTTCAGGAGTGCTAGTTCTGCAAGGTTCGCAGGAGAACTTCTGTAAAGTTTGGAAGTAGGAGACGAGATACTGGCAGAAGTAAAGCTGTGGGGACCGGGCGTGAGTCGTGCTTCGGTAGCTCAGATGGTAGAGCACTTGCCCGCGAAAGGCAAAGGTCCCGAGTTCGAGTCTCGGTCGGGCACACAGTTTTAATCTGCCAGGAAGTTTTAAGATTTTCGATGGAAAGAACCAGTACACAAATTGCGTTAAAAAATTAAAAAACAGTTTTTACCGCAACTAGTGTGTTACTTTTTCACATCGGCATTCTTCAAAAACAGCTCAGATGGTAGAGCACTTGCCCGCGAAAGGCAAAGATCCCGAAATCGAGTCTCGGTCGGGCACACAGTTTTAATCTGCCAGGAAGTTTCATATCAGCGCACACTCCGCTGCAGAGTGAAATTCTCATTCTGGAAACATCCCCCAGGCTGTGGCTAAGCCATGTCTCCGCAGTATCCTTTCTTTCAGGAGTGCTAGTTCTGCAAGGTTCGCAGGAGAACTTCTGTAAAGTTTGGAAGTAGGAGACGAGATACTGGCAGAAGTAAAGCTGTGAGGACCGGGCGTGAGTCGTGCTTCGGTAGCTCAGATGGTAGAGCACTTGCCCGCGAAAGGCAAAGGTCCCGAGTTCGAGTCTCGGTCGGGCACACAGTTTTAATCTGCCAGGAAGTTTTAAGATTTTCGATGGAAAGAACCAGTACACAAATTGCGTTAAAAAATTTAAAAACAGTTTTTACCGCAACTAGTGTGTTAATTTTTCACATCGACATTCTTCAAAAACAGTTACTGAAAATGATGGTCAAAGATGTAAATGACAGGACTGGTGTCTGCAGTGGCCGGGAATGCTGACGTATTCGGCGTTTGGAACTACCAACAGAAACTGCAACGTTTAGCTTCACCGCGTAATTTTGACCTACAACTGCTAGGTCTCTGGCGTTGGCAGAAATGAAGAATCGGGGTAGTCGCCATGTTCCGCACCAATCCGATATGTGACGAAACCAAGAGACGGATCGGACACCTTTTATTGTGCCACTTACGTGCAGTTACCATATTTAGCAAAGTGGTTATCGCCAAGCGTGAACGTGCATAGTTTTCCTTTTAATTCTTGCTCTATGGTGGATAGGCTGGCTGCTACTTTGTCGATATAAAGAATATCTAATAATAAATCAATACGTAAATATACACCTCTAGAACTGGCAGTATACCAACAATGTGAATCCGATGTTTTTATGAACCTGTACGTCGTTTATTTTTCTGTCGATTCATCAATGTATAGATACGTTTTGTCGACACATCGAGAGCCTAAAAGATATTTCCTTAAATATCGATATATTGGATTCACAATATTTTTAAAAATATCAACAGTCCTTGTAATTACTGTTGCACTACGGCGTCTTCAGCAAACAGTCTCAGACTGTTACTTAGCCAGACCGTCATGTTCTTTATGTATATAGAAAACAAGAGCGGTCCTATCAGACTTTCCTGGGGCACTCCCGACGATACCTTTGTCTCTTATGAGCACGACAGCCCAGAACGTGCTACTGAGTAGTACTAGTTTAAAAGTTATGAGCTACTCACATATCTAGCAATCTATTAATTACCAGTAATTACCGAGGTATAGATACTGTATTGCAGGAATCAGTCGAGTATAGACTGTAAGCTGAATACTTTTTTCATACAATTATATATGCAGACTGAAGCTATGAATGAAAATTTATACCCAACCCAGGTCTCCTGCTAAAGAGGAAGATGCGCTAACAACTACGCCGTATTGACACAGTGGCTTTGCACGATTGCATGGACTACCCTAGTACGCCTCCCTCCTCAATCCATATTCCCATTCATGCCTCAGCCCTCTTGGTATTTTGATGTAACTGGAAAGTTTATTTCCCGCCTTACCTGAAAGGTGTTCCGCTGGAAATTGGTATTTCTCTTGTCCGATAACACGTTTCACATAGAAGAATACTTCGAAGAGAAGCACCTCTCACTTCTATATCTAGAAGTAGCTTTCTGTTTGGATACTCTGCTAGACTGAGGGAAACGCCGCGAGGAAAGCATCTAGCTCTAGTCTCAGGCAACGGAAACACATTTTGCGAACGCAATGCGAGGCTGTATAGCAGGAAGGTGACGTACCCTTTCCCCTAAAAAAAGTCCTGACACAGAAACGAGTATTAACTACCCCCCTCTCCCCCCCCCCGCCCACCACACACACACACAGAGAGAGAGAGGGGGGGGGGGGTAGTGCCAAAAGCAGCAAGAAAAAATGGTGTGAGTCTCCAGCTGATCTGCATCAGTATGAAACTGCTGAGCGCCAGATCGCTCGCTTACTAAAAGTTGGCTGGCTCTGAGCACTATGGGACTCAACTGCTGTGGTCATCAGTCCCCTAGAACTTAGAACTACTTAAACCTAACTAACCTAAGGACATCACACACATCCATGCCCCAGGCAGGATTCGAACCTGCGACCGTAGCAGTCGCACGGTTCCGGACTGCGCACCTAGAACCACGAGACCACCACGGCCGTAAAAGGCTCTGAGCACTATGGGACTTAACATCTAAGGTCATCAGTCCCCTAGAACTTAGAACTACATAAACCTAACTAACCTAAGGACATCACACACATCCATGCCCCAGGCAGGATTCGAACCTGCGACCGTAGCAGTCGCACGGTTCCGGACTGCACGCCTAGAACCGCGAGACCACCGCGGCCGTAAAAGGCTCTGAGCACTATGGGACTTAACATCTAAGGTCATCAGTCCCCTAGAACTTAGAACTACTTAAACCTAACTAACCTAAGGACATCACACACATCCATGCCCCAGGCAGGATTCGAACCTGCGACCGTAGCAGTCGCACGGTTCCGGACTGCGCGCCTAGAACCGCGAGACCACCGCGGCCGTAAAAGGCTCTGAGCACTAAGGGACTTAACATCTAAGGTCATCAGTCCCCTAGAACTTAGAACTACTTAAACCTAACTAACCTAAGGACATCACACGCATCCATGCCCCAGGCAGGATTCGAACCTGCGACCGTAGCAGTCGCACGGTTCCGGACTGCGCGCCTAGAACCGCGAGACCATCGCGGCCGTAAAAGGCTCTGATCACTATGGGACTTAACATCTAAGGTCATCAGTCCCCTAGAACTTAGAACTACTTAAACCTAACTAACCTAAGGACATCACACGCATCCATGCCCCAGGCAGGATTCGAACCTGCGACCGTAGCAGTCGCACGGTTCCGGGTGCGCGCCTAGAACCGCGAATTCACCGCGGCCGTAAAAGGCTCTGAGCACTAAGGGACTTAACATCTAAGGTCATCAGTCCCCTAGAACTTAGAACTACTTAAACCTAACTAACCTAAGGACATCACACACATCCATGCCCCAGGCAGGATTCGAACCTGCGACCGTAGCAGTCGCACGGTTCCGGGTGCGCGCTTAGAACCACGAGACCAAAGCGGCCGTAAAGTGCTCTGAGCACTATGGGACTTAACATCTAAGGTCATCAGTCCCCTAGAACTTAGAACTACTTAAACCTAAGGACATCACACAACACCCAGTCATCACGAGGCAGAGAAAATCCCTGACCCCGCCGGGAATCGAACCCGGGAACCCGGGCGCGGGAAGCGAGAACGCTACCGCACGACCACGAGCTGCGGACTTAGTAAAAGTTATGAAACGGATCTGACTAGAGTAATTTAACGGAAAAAGGAAGACCCTGACACTGAATCCCAGTACCGATATCCTCATAATTTACGTTAACTACCTTCATGAAGAAATTCACTAATTACAAATCAAAAACTTGGCCCAGATGAATGGCAGTCTATATTTCAATTATTAGTCTATACAAATTTTCAACTCACATTACAAGAGTTCTAATGAAAAAAGCAGGAAAAACCTCAAGAATTATACTTTAAACTAAGTTAGAAGCAGCAGTGGTACGGTTGGCAAACACAATTCGCCAGGGGAACAGGGTTCTTGCAAATCAGCTTCCGTCGTGGTAATACCGCACAACACAACCGCGAAATTAAACCAGTGATTCCCAGAAAGAGAACATGACACTACATCTACATCTACATTTATACTCCGAAAGCCACCCAATGGTGTGTGGCGGAGGGCACTTTACGTGCCACTGTCATTACCTCCCTTTCCTGTTCCAGTCGCGTATGGTTTGCGGGAAGAACGACTGCTGGATAGTCTCCGTGAGCGCTCGAATCTCTCTAATTTTACATTAGTGATCTCCTCGGGAGGTATAAGTAGGGGGAAGCCTTATATTCGATACCTCATCCAGAAACGTACCCTCTCAAAACCTGGACAGCAAGCTACACCGCGATGCAGAGCGCTTCTCTTGCTTAGTCTGCCACTTGAGTTTGCTAAACATCTCCGTAACGCTATCACGCTTACCAGATAACCCTGTGACGAAAAGCGCCGATCTTCTTTGGATCTTCTCCATCTCTTCTGTCAAGTTCCGGGTCCCACACTGATGAGCAATATTCAAGTATAGGTGGAACGAGTGTTTTGTAAGCCACCTCCTTTGTTGATGCACTACATTTTCTAAGGACTCTCCCAATGAATCTCAACCTGGCACCCGCCTTAGCAACAATTAATTTTATATAATCATTCCACTTCAAATCGTTCCGCACTCATACCCCCAGATATTTTACAGAAGTAACTGCTACCAGTGTTTCTTCCGCTATCATCTAATCATACAATAAAGGATCCTTCTTTCTATGTATTCGCAAAACATTACATTTATCTATGTTAAGAGTCAGTTGCCACTCCTTGCACCAAGTGCCTATCTACTGCAGATGTTCCTGTATTCTGCTGCAATTTTCAAATGCTGCAACTTCTCTGTATACTAAAGCATCATCCGCGAAAAGCCGCATGGAACTTACGACACTATCTACTACGTCATTTATTTATATTGTGAAAAGCAATGGTCCCATAACACTCCCCTGTGGCACGCCAGAGGTTACTTTAACGTCTGTAGACGTCTCTCCATTGTGAACAACACGCTGTGTTCTGTTTGATAAAAACTCTTGAATCCAGCCACACAGCTTGTCTGATATTCCGTAGGCTCTTACTTTCTTTATCAGGCGACAGTGCGGAACTGTATCGAACGCCTTCCGGAAGTCAAGGAAAATGGCATCTACCTGGGAGCCTGTGTCTAATATTTTCTGCGTCTCATGAACAAATAAAGCGATTTGGATCTCACACGATCGCTGTTTCCGGAATCCATGTTGATAGCTACAGAGTAGATATTGGGTTTCCAGAAATGACATGATACGCGAGCAAAAACCATGTACTAAAATTCTACAACAGATCGATGTCAAAGATATAGGTCTATAGTTTTGCGCATCTGTTCGACGACCCCTCTTGAAGACTGTTTGTTTGTCCGCCTAGTCATGTAAAGCCAGCGTGAAATTACTGATACGTTAACAAATATTTACTCCGTGCCACCCTAACAAGCTGATGGCACCGGATTTTCTCACCATTACAATGAAGTGACGAAAATCATGGGAGAGCGATATGGAGATATACAGATAGCGCTAGTATCGCGTACACAAGGTATAAAAGGGCAGTGCATTGGCGGACCTGTCACTCGTACTCAAGTGATTCATGTGAAAAGGTGTCCGATACGATTGTGGCCGGACGACGCGAATTAACTGACTTTTAGGGCGGAATGCTAGCGGAGCTAGACATGGGACAATGTGGCTCTGAGCACTATGGGACTTAACATCTATGGTCATCAGTCCCCTAGAACTTAGAACTACTTAAACCTAACTAACCTAAGGACATCACACAACACCCAGTCATCACGAGGCAGAGAAAATCCCTGACCCCGCCGGGAATCGAACCCGGGAACCCGGGCGTGGGAAGCGATAACGCTACCGCACGACCACGAGCTGCGGACAGACATGGGACAATACATTTCGGATATCATAAACAGCCGACCAGTTGCAATGGATAAAGAATTCTTTACCTAGGTTCCGACAAATATAAATTTGTCTTCTTCAGAAGGTTATGAGCTCTGCAAGATCCATTTACGTGACAAACCCTAATTCTAGGGCTATATTTCACTTTTGACAAATGGATCTATGCTAAAATTTGTAAAAACGGCGATGGTACATTAGTCCTTACTAATGTAAAATTGCCACCTTCTGAAGAAGACAAATTTATATTTGTCGAAACCTGGGTAAAGAATTATTTATCCATTGCAACTGGTCGGCTGTTTATAATTTTATTACGTGGAACTGTTGCTGTTGTGCAGTTATGTTTGAAATATTTCGGAAATCGTTAGGAAATTCAATATTGCGAGATCCACAGTTCCAAGGCTGTGCCGAGGATAGAACATCTGAGGCGTTACCTCTCACCACAAGCAACGCAGTAGCCGACGGCCTTCACTTCACGACCGAGAGCAGCGGCATTCGCATACAGTTGTCAGACAAGCAACAGTGTATGAAATAACCGCAGAAATTGATGTCAGACGTACGACTAGCGTATCCGTTAGGACAGTGTGGCGAAATCTGGCTTTAATAGGCTACGGCAGCGGACGACCAACGCGAGTGCCTTTGCTAATAGCACGACATCGACTGCAGCGCCTCTTCTGGGGCTCGTGACCATATAGCTTGCTCTGTAGATGACTGGAAAACCGAGACCTGTTCACATGAGTCACGTTTGAAGTTGGTAAGAGCTGATGGTAGGGCTCTAGAGTGGCGCCGACCTCGCGAAGCCATGGACCACAGTCGTTAACAAGGGACTGTGCAAGCTGATAATCGTGTGGGCTGTATTTACGGGAATGGACTGGACCTTGTGCTCAAACTGAATCGATCACTAACAGAAAATGGTTATGTTCGGCTACCTAGAGTCCATTTTCAGCCATTCATGGACTAGCCTAACCGAACGTAAAATATTGTTTGCAAGTGAACAGTACATGAGAATTAGAACAACACACTACAAATGTAGTGCCCCTTGCCCTTTATCCTCAATACTCGTGGCATTTCGTCGGTTCCCGTAAGAGGTCGTGCTTAGTGTGCACCATGAACGCCTTTCAGTGTCGGACTGATCATCTAGCAGTCCTTTTTCAGATTTCAAACTGTGTACTAATCCCTACCCAACCCATTCCTAATCATCCAACCCGCCAAATCCACGATTATTCTCATGCAGACTGGGAAGCAAACCGTGTTCAAATCCATACTCTATTCTAAAGCTATGCCTCCAACTTCCAATATCCTGACAACATCCTACGTGAGGCTGTTTTCTGACAACACGCCATCTCAAATCAAATTTCCAATAACATCCCACTCCGAACCACTGTGCAGTCCCACTTTCCCTCCACGTGCTCCAACAGCCATCTCGAGAGAGAATTCCTTACTACTCGTGACTGACAAGCGTTCTCACGCCACCGGCAGTTCCAGCGACATGTTCACAGCTACTCACAAGCTAGGACCCGCACATGATATGCACTATCCCAAACTAAACACCAATAACTTCTAAGTACTACAGGTCCATTAGAGACAACTCAAATCCCACGTATCCCATCCTAAACATTAACAACGACCTTCATGCCAACCTCTGATAACACGACGGATGCCTATGTGTATGAACGTACGAACACATCACCTCTCGCAAGAAACTTCTAGTACAGCCGCGCGGGATTAGCCGAGCGGTCTCAGGGGCTGCAGTCAAGGACTGTGCGGCTGGTCCCGGCGGAGGTTCGAGACCTCCCTCGGGCATGGCTGTATGTGTTTGTCCTTAGGATAATTTAGGTTAATGAGTGTGTAAGCTTAAGGGACTGATGACCTTAGCAGTTAAGTCCCCTATTATTTCGCACACATTTGAACATTTGAAACTTCCAGTGCATACACAGCACTCCGTGTACAGGACTAAACACGCCAATAACAGCTCAATGCATAAGGCAAACATTCACTTACAAGTGGAACACTGCTCCCGGTGACAGCACGATTACCCATCGCCATCTCAAGGGATGACCGAGTGTCCTCCATGAAATCCTTGTCGTTCTTTACAGTACCATTCTATACACTTTACGCCTTGCTCCTATCTATCGTCTGATTACTGCCTGATTCTCAATTTAATGTCGTTAACAATCCGACATATATGCCGTGGACTTTGCGAAGCCACTGTGCTTCGTATCACATCATTCATAGTCTCTGTATTTGCAAGTTCCGCTGAGTGCAATGTCGTCTGAAGTCAATAAGAGAATTTAATGCAGTTTGGTTCAATGATTTATCTATTGCGTGCACTGGAAACTTCTACCTAAACGACTTGCGCATGATGACCAAGAAAATAATTTTATTAATCGTTTAAAAAAACATTTCTCACGCAGGACAGCTATTGTGAATAATCACAGGAGGTGGACGCAGTGGTGGAATGCAGGTGGGAGAAAGACTAACGAACTATGTAACATCAAAGACGAAATTTATTATCTGCGTTCTTTTAATAAACCAAAGTCTTATTAATGTGGTTCGTTATGAAGTGTGGGTTCTTAATAGACTCTCTTGACATAGATCTCGCAGCAAAGGCTCGTGTCATCAGAAGGATGGGACAAGCGTGCTCTTATGAATGCACTCGCTATACGTGGAAAAGAAATTTACTGCAAGAGGAGGCCACCATACCATGAAAATCTGTTTAATTCGTACGAATTTCAATCTCTTGCCGTCAGCCCCGGCTTGTGACCAATAATTCTACTCAAGTAATTCTATAGACCGAAATGGAAAAATTCTAACTTGGTATGGCATTCTACGAGTAGATTGCTCTTCAGACTACAAACCTATGCAGTCACTCCTCCCCCCCCCCCCCTCCCTTAATTTCGTCCACTTCATTACTTCCTTCCTTTAACACCATCATGCCATAGTCAATACCACCTGGCCCACATAGGAGGGCTTGTTTAAAAGAATGACTTCAATTTTTTTGTGTGAAAACTCTTACAGCTTTATAAGTAAAACAAAAGTTAATAACGTTTTACATTTTGTTCTTCATGTCTACATACTTTTTTCTCAGCATAGTCACCCTGACGACGAACACATTTCTCCCAACGACAGACCAGTTTGTAGATACCGTCACTGTAGAATGTTTGGCTTTGTTGGGGAGCCACAACCTCACCTCCGTTGGCACCACTTCGTTGCTGGCGCCACTTCGCTGCTATCAAAGCTAAGTCTTAGAAGGTGTTCATTAAGTTCTGGAAACATGAAAATCGGAAGAGGCCAAATCTACACTACTTGCCATTAAAATTGCTACACCACGAAGATGACGTGCTACAGACGCGAATTTAACCAACAGGAAGAAGATGCTGTGATATGCAAATGATTAGCTTTTCAGAGCATTCACACATTGTTGGCGCTGGTGGCGACACCTACAACGTGCTGACATGAGGAAAGTTTCCAACCGATTTCTCATACACAAACAGCAGTTGACCGGCGTTGCATGGTGAAACATTGTTGTGATGCCTCGTGTAAGGAGGAGAAATGCGTACCATCACGTTTTCGACTTTGATAAAGGTCGGATTCAAGCCTATCGCGATTGCGGTTTATCGCATCGCGACATTGCTGCTCGCGTTGGTCGAGATCCAATGACTGTTAGCAGAATATGGAATCGGTGGGTTCAGGAGAATAATACGGAACGCCGTGCTGGATCCCAACGGCCTCCTATCACTAGCTGCCGAGATGACAGGCGTCTTATCAGCATGGCTGTAACGGATCGTGCAGCCACGTCTAAATCCCTGAGTCAACAGATGGGGACGTTTGCAAGACAACAACGACCTGCACGAACAGTTCGACGACGTTTGCAGCAGCATGGACTATCAGCTCGGAGACCATGGCTGCGGTTACCCTTGACGCTGCATCACAGACAGGAGCGCCTGCGATGGTGTAATCAACGACGAACCTGGGTGCACGAATGGCAAAAAGTCATTTTTTCGGATTAATCCAGGTTCTGTTTACAGCATCATGATGGTCGCATCCGTGTTTGGCGACACTGCGGTGAACGCACATTGGAAGCCTGTATCCGTCATCGCCATACTGGCGTATCACCCGGCGTGATGGTATGGGATGCCATTGGTTATACGTCTCGGTCACCTCTTGTTCGCATTGACGGCACTTTGAATAGTGGACATTACATTTGAGATGTGTTACGACCCGTGGCTCTACCCTTCATTCGATACCTGCGAAACCCTACATTTCAGCAGGAAAACGCACGACCGCTTGTTGCAGGTCCTGTACGGGCCTTTCTGGATACAGAAAATGTTCCACTGCTGCCCTGGCCAGCGCATTCTCCACATCTCTCACCAACTGGAAACGTCTGGTCAATGGTGGCCGAGCAACTGGCTCGTCACAATACGCCAGTCACTACTCTTGATAAACTGTGGTATGGTGTTGAAGCTGCATGGGCAATTGTACCTGTAGACGCCATCCGGGCTCTGTTTGACTCAATGGCCAGGCGTATCAAGGGTCAATTCTAGTATAATATATTTGTCCAATGAATACCCGTTTATCACCTGCATTTCTTCTTGGTGTAGCAATTTTAATGGCCAGTAGTGTAAAGTGTATGGAGGCTGATCGATGACAGTGAGCTCAAGGATTCGGATCGTTGCAGATGTCTCAGCGCTCGTGTGTATTCTGGCATTCTCATGGTGAAGGTAAGGCTGTTTCATGTGTGGACAAACTCTTCCAATTCGTTACTCGATTACAGCGTGTATCTCAAACAACGACAGGGTTACGTTACACACCGCCATGTTAGTCGCTACAATTCGGAGCTCTCTAACGACAGAGGGCTGCAGATGTGTACAAATGAAAAATAAAGATTCAGACTGTTAACAACATTTGTTTTACTTAAAACGCTTTCAGATCTTTCAGATAAAAAATGGGATGCTCTACTTCTCAGCACACACTTGTTTTTGACCCTACTGCAGGTGTGCCTCAGTTGTCTGTCCTCACCCCCTTCCTTTATATGTACACCACAATTCCGAAGTACCTCCTCCAATATGCTGACATCGACTACCTAGCTATCCCGAGTTCGAGTCTCGGTCGGGCACGCAGTTTTAATCTGCCAGGAAGTTTCATATCCACCTAAACTTAGAACTGCCTCATGCCGCCCTCCAACGCTATCTGGATCTCCTGGGCGAGTGGTGTAGCACGTGTAATATTCAAGTAAATCCACAGAAAAGCCAAGCCACGATCTTTGGTGGTGCCACTTGGCGCTTCTGTCGACCAATCTCCAGCTCTCCACTCACAACCAATCCATCCCTCTAGCTAACACAGTACAGTATTTCAAGTATTTAGGACTAACTATCGACAGAAAACTAGCATGCAATGCACACCTACAGGGTGTGAACTGTTGAAATTCATGAAGAAAAAAGTAAATTACGAGTAGTTACAAACTGCAGCGTGCACACACCTTATTCAACATGTAGATGTAGACGTCAATACAGAGATTCGGATTTAGGTTATGACATGTTCGATATGCCTGCCATCATTGGCGATGATGTGGCTCAGAGGAATAGCGACATTCTGCATTACCCGCAGAAGTGTCGGAAAATCGATACTGTTGATGATATTCTGAATGGCAGTTGAAAAAAAAAAATGAAATAAAAATGGATCAAATGGTTCTGAGCACTATGGGTCTTATGAGGTCATCAGTCCCCTAAACCTAACCAACCAAAGGACATCACACACACCCATGCCCGAGGCAGGATTCGAACCTGCGACCGTAGCGGTCGCACGATTTCAGACTGTAGCACCTTGAACCGCTCGGCCACTCCGGCTGGCTCGCTGTTTTCAGCTCAGTAACGGTTTAGGTTATTGCTGTCTTTAATATAGCGCTACAAAAAGGAGTCACATGCGTCCAGATCCGGAGAATATAGCGGCCAAACGAGGCCTATTCCAGTGGCCTCTGGATGCCGCAGAGCCAGGCTGTGGTCAGCAAAGTGTTCCTCCAGGACATCAAAGACTCTCCTGCTTCAATGGGGTCGAGCTCCGTCTTTCATGAACCACATCCTGTCGAAATCAGGGTCACTTTGTACAATGGGGAAGAAATCACCTTCCAAAACCTTCACGTACCGTTCGGTAGTGACCGTGCTATCAAGGAATATCTCACTGATTATATCGTGATTGGACATTTCACACCACACAGTCACCTGTTGAGGGTGAGGAGACTTCTCGATCGTGAAATGCGCATTCTCAGTTTCGCAAATGAGCCAATTTTGCCTATTGAGGAACTCATCAAAATAAAAGTGGGCTTCATCGCTAAACCAATCCGTACAGCGCATACCAATTCCCATCATCCCCCGCGGCCAACGGTGCAGTTTGAGCGTCCTAACGCAAATCGTTCAGAAATTATGACGCTTTTATTGCATGTAGATCAACAATTTATCGCCCTGTGCTTTCCAACAACACAAAATCGGAAAAGACTATAGGTACTAACGGACCACATCTGAGGTCTACATACTTATACTACCATCATCCGGCCCACACTACCATATGTTGACTTCGACTGGCTCTCTGCCTTTGCTATGTCCTACAAGTCCCTTGAAATCCGAGAAACACATGCACTCTCACCCGCCTTCCGCGTCCCCCTACGCTGCCTAACTCGCATCGTGTAGCAAATCACCCACTTCTCATGCCTTCCTCTCTTTATGTAGCACCTTCTCATTCATTACAGTAACTACAAACGTCAGTCGCAGCATCCAATACCCTACCACTAATCACCACTCCGTGTACTTTGCTGTGCCACGACAACCAAACTCCACCTTCCATGACCCTTCATGTCTTATCCATCCTCTCCTGCTGGAACGTCAACCGACTCTCACTACCCAACAATGTAATGTGTCACGAGATAGACCTTTCCAGGCCTAGTCGCAACGCCGCATCCTTCCAGTTTCCTGCCTCCACCTTCCTCCTCTTTCATGACTTTTTGTAGCTACCCGCAGTTCCCCACAGTCATACCCGTCATTCCACATCCATAATGGACGTTATCATTTTCAGACACCAGCATCACCACCACTATACCGTACCAGCATTACTATCATTAGCGAACATGTCTCAATGGTAATATAAAATAAAATAAGGAGATTTAAAATTCACGAAAATTTGCCACCAAAATGTGTTTTAAAAACATCACTTATTTCCACCTTCTTTTAAATATGCAAACCCTTAGGCTGAAGATCAGTTTTACCTGTTGCCAATCCGTCACTTCGTGGGGAATTGAAATGTCAATAAAAAAAGACATCAAGTAAACTCTCCTTACCCCCAGTGTGTAGCGCTTTCTTACAGTAGTTAAGATCTAGAACACAATGTCTTTCTACAGTAATATGTACATCGAAAGCCGTCTTATTCTACTAGTAGGTAGGTGTTCTTCTTAAAGAGACTCTCAAAAGGGGGCGCCCGTGCGGCCAATGTAATACTGGTCACATTCGTTGTAACGAGCTTTACATGCTTTTGAACTAAGAAATTTATCGCCTTCGCCACATAACACGCTGCAACCTACGCTCAGTCCTAGAGCCTCTCTGGCCTGGATATTTAAAGTTCTCGAGAACAACAAAGTAAACGTCTTCTTAACAAAGTTCTTTACTAGGCGTGGTTCTGTTGGATCTGGTATGCCCTTGCACTCCGCCGACATTTGAAATGAGTTAGCCAGCCATTTATAGGAAAACGTACAGCTAAGCATGGACTGAGAACTACGATTTAAAACCACGGTGCTACTTGGCACCTTTCACTTTACCAAATCATTGTCAGAGATAAAACAAATGATAAATAACAGATAAGTAAGCTATATGATATGAGTACAAATAGGTGGCGCACGGTGGGAATGTGGATCGGTCGTGAGGAGTGCCGAGACATTCAGCGCAGCAGCGATAACACTGTGTCCCTGATGATGCAGTGGTTAACGCAGCTGCCTAGTAAGTTGTAGATCCTGGGTTCGAATCCCGGTCCGGTAAACATATTCACTCGTCGATGCCGATTCCACGGAATGTCTCGCTACAGCTGGCAGCAGCGATCCCATTAAGTTTACATAAAAAAAAAACACGGGAGACTTGCGGATTACTTGCCAAAGACCTTACCGCAGGCGGTAACACTGGTTCCCGTCGTATCACCAAAGTTAAGCGCTGTCGGGCTGGGTTAGCACTTGGATGGGTGGCCGTCCGGTCTGCCGAGCGCTGTTGGCAAGCGGGGTGCACTCAGCCCTTGTGAGGCAAACGGAGGAGCTTCTTGACTGAGAAGAAGCGGCTCCATGTCCGCATCCAGTGACGCCACTGGGCTGAGACGATGACACGGCGGCCTATAAAATGACTTTTATCTTAATAATATGAATATTTATGTATGTGTTTTGAGTGAAAGATAGATTGATTTTTGATTGAGATTTTTACTTTAAGTCGTAACTGGTTCCTGAACTTTGGTTGCTGCCTCCTTGAATGATCAGCTTCTGCACCAGTTGTTGACGTATTATAATTTGGAGGAAGTTATTGTTCGTTAAGGTTTAAATACGACTCTGTTAGTTACTTGGCCGTATTGCGGATAGATTTGAGCACAAGTTTTCGTAGCTTTTCGTACCTAAGGGACCACTGTCCTAAGTAAATAAGATCAAACAGCAATCTGCTTTTCGTCAGAAAAGGAGATTGCTTGTCACACAAACTTCCTTCAAACTACACGTCCTGCTACATCAAAATTGGTCAGTGGAGTTCATCATCATACTATTGTACAAGAACATACGCCAATTACTGTAATTAAGAAATTATGAGAGGTTGTTACTTATTGAATGAAAACTATAGAGAATGGATTTCTTTTCCTATATTGTAGCGAATTTTGTACACTTACAATTCTGTCCATTGATCAACGGCGACGACAATGAAGTTCACCTCCTTTTCCAAAAACGAGATATTTCTATTCTTCACTTCCAGAAAATTTGTATAGACAAATGTTTGGCAACTCTTACATATACTTTACTCAGTTTTATCACTACAATAGCAATTTTCATTACATGTAACAATACGTTCTGAGCGACGGCCTAGCAACACGCCCTCTTTTCACAAGATACAGATTAACAGTCCTTTTTTTAAAATAAACCAATCGTCTTTTTTTTCAGAGTCCATACTCAAAGAGTCACAACTACTATCGTTGCGGGTACTGCGTGCTAAAGAGTTTCTTGCTGTCCAGCTGCGCTTCATTTCACTTCAAGTACTTTTTGAATCAAATTTACATTTACGGTATTTACATATATTACTGAGCTTCTCAGAATGAAATCAGACACAAATTACACTCCTGGAAATTGAAATAAGAACACCGTGAATTCATTGTCCCAGGAACGGGAAACTTTATTGACACATTCCTGGGGTCAGATACATCACATGATCACACTGACAGAACCACAGGCACATAGACACAGGCAACAGAGCATGCACAATGTCGGCACTAGTACAGTGTATATCCACCTTTCGCAGCAATGCAGGCTGCTATTCCCCCATGGAGACGATCGTAGAGATGCTGGATGTAGTCCTGGGGAACGGCTTGCCATGCCATTTCCACCTGGCGCCTCAGTTGGACCAGCGTTCGTGCTGGACGTGCAGACCGCGTGAGACGACGCTTCATCCAGTCCCAAACATGCTCAATTGGGGGACAGATCCGGAGATCTTGCTGGCCAGGGGTAGTTGACTTACACCTTCTAGAGCACGTTGGGTGGCACGGGATACCTGCGGACGCGCATTGTCCTGTTGGAACAGCAAGTTCCCTTGCCGGTCTAGGAATGGTAGAACGATGGGTTCGATGACGGTTTGGATGTACCGTGCACTATTCAGTGTCCCCTCGACGATCACCAGTGGTGTACGGCCAGTGTAGGAGATCGCTCCCCACACCATGATGCCGGGTGTTGGCCCTGT
This sequence comes from Schistocerca nitens, assembly GCF_023898315.1. Taxonomy (NCBI): domain Eukaryota; kingdom Metazoa; phylum Arthropoda; class Insecta; order Orthoptera; family Acrididae; genus Schistocerca; species Schistocerca nitens. The sequence continues at coordinate 571,261,765 of NC_064620.1, forward strand.
GTGCCTCGGTCGTATGCAGTCCTGATTGTGGCGCTCACCTGCACGGCGCCAAACACGCATACGACCATCATTGGCACCAAGGCAGAAGCGACTCTCATCGCTGAAGACGACACGTCTCCATTCGTCCCTCCATTCACGCCTGTCGCGACACCACTGGAGGCGGGCTGCACGATGTTGGGGCGTGAGCGGAAGACGGCCTAACGGTGTGCGGGACCGTAGCCCAGCTTCATGGAGACGGTTGCGAATGGTCCTCGCCGATACCCCAGGAGCAACAGTGTCCCTAATTTGCTGGGAAGTGGCGGTGCGGTCCCCTACGGCACTGCGTAGGATCCTACGGTCTTGGCGTGCATCCGTGCGTCGCTGCGGTCCGGCCCCAGGTCGACGGGCACGTGCACCTTCCGCCGACCACTGGCGACAACATCGATGTACTGTGGAGACCTCACGCCCCACGTGTTGAGCAATTCGGCGGTACGTCCACCCGGCCTCCCGCATGCCCACTATACGCCCTCGCTCAAAGTCCGTCAACTGCACATACGGTTCACGTCCACGCTGTCGCGGCATGCTACCAGTGTTACAGACTGCGATGGAGCTCCGTATGCCACGGCAAACTGGCTGACACTGACGGCGGCGGTGCACAAATGCTGCGCAGCTAGCGCCATTCGACGGCCAACACCGCGGTTCCTGGTGTGTCCGCTGTGCCGTGCGTGTGATCATTGCTTGTACAGCCCTCTCGCAGTGTCCGGAGCAAGTATGGTGGGTCTGACACACCGGTGTCAATGTGTTCTTTTTTCCATTTCCAGGAGTGTAGTTTAAAGAATAGGGGCAGTGAGGCTCACGTAACATTACAGGCCGGTCGGTATCGTTGGGCCTATTCGGACGTAGCTTTTATGGCTTATTACAGTGGCATTTCCCGAATAAGATGCCGAGTCATCAAGATAACAAATTTGTGAGAAATCAGTGATTGTTTCAAGAACATGTTCCGATTGTTAAGCAGTCTTAAAAAACACTTAAAAATTTCAGAGGAGGACCACAAACTTCAGTTCCGAATTGACATGGAACTGACTCTACGTCGGACGAATACGCCCCATCACAGAACAAAGATAACCATACAACACGTTGTTCGTTATGCAAATTAACCAAATGGTCTTAGGAAATATAGCGGAAGCATTGCAAGTGGCGAACTTCCCGACGAAGATGTACTGTGAAACCGCGCTGAAGTGGAAAGGGGAGAACGATACAAGAATTAAGTTTTGCTTATACTGATACAACGTCACGTGACATTTTGGCGTTCGGAAGGGAGAACGCGGCAGCTAAATGAATGTAAAGCAGTGAAGAAAGATGTATGCTGAGACGTTTTGTAGCCGATATTTCTGGGCGGAGATTAAAGTACTAATTAATAAATTAAATATTACCAAGAACAAAAATTCCAAAAATTTGAAGCCCAAAAAGAGATCTAAACAAGTTGTTCTCTTGGTGCTGGCGTACTACATCTACATGAACTTATATAATCCGCACGCCGTCTTACGGTATGTGAGCACTGTGTGACCTCTGTCACTCTCTCCTTTGCGTATCTGAGTCCCGAAATATGCGCGGGGTGAGCAATTATTGGTAAGCTTCTGTGTCAGCCAGAATCGAATTTCATACTTTATAGCCAGTTCGTGAAAAATAGCAAGACGATGAAACATGTAGGCTGACTCTTGTACACCCGTATCCTCTTGGAATCATGACAGGTTATTACAAGACGATGCGCTGCGGCTCTCCTGTAGCGCCTGCAGCTAGAGCTGCATTTGCATTCCTATGAAGTGAAACTTGAGCTTCGTCCGCTGTGTGAAATGTTGAAACATCTTTCACCTCCATCGTGAATATTTCGGTGGAGCGAAGTCAGGTGTTCTACACTCCTGGAAATGGAAAAAAGAACACATTGACACCGGTGTGTCAGACCCACCATACTTGCTCCGGACACTGCGAGAGGGCTGTACAAGCAATGATCACACGCACGGCACAGCGGACACACCAGGAACCGCGGTGTTGGCCGTCGAATGGCGCTAGCTGCGCAGCATTTGTGCACCGCCACCGTCAGTGTCAGCCAGTTTGCCGTGGCATACGGAGCTCCATCGCAGTCTTTAACACTGGTAGCATGCCGCGACAGCGTGGACGTGAACCGTATGTGCAGTTGACGGACTTTGAGCGAGGGCTTATAGTGGGCATGCGGGAGGCCGGGTGGACGTACCGCCGAATTGCTCAACACGTGGGGCGTGAGGTCTCCACAGTACATCGGTGTTGTCGCCAGTGGTCGGCGGAAGGTGCACGTGCCCGTCGACCTGGGACCGGACCGCAGCGACGCACGGATGCACGCCAAGACCGTAGGATCCTACGCAGTGCCGTAGGGGACCGCACCGCCACTTCCCAGCAAATTAGGGACACTGTTGCTCCTGGGGTATCGGCGAGGACCATTCGCAACCGTCTCCATGAAGCTGAGCTACGGTCCCTCACACCGTTAGGCCGTCTTCCGCTCACGCCCCAACATCGTGCAGCCCGCCTCCAGTGGTGTCGCGACAGGCGTGAATGGAGGGACGAATGGAGACGTGTCGTCTTCAGCGATGAGAGTCGCTTCTGCCTTGGTGCCAATGATGGTCGTATGCGTGTTTGGCGCCGTGCAGGTGAGCGCCACAATCAGGACTGCATACGACTGAGGCACACAGGGCCAACACCCGGCATCATGGTGTGGGGAGCGATCTCCTACACTGGCCGTACACCACTGGTGATCGTCGAGGGGACACTGAATAGTGCACGGTACATCCAAACCGTCATCGAATCCATCGTTCTACCATTCCTAGACCGGCAAGGGAACTTGCTGTTCCAACAGGACAATGCACGTCCGCATGTATCCCGTGCCACCCAACGTGCTCTAGAAGGTGTAAGTCAACTACTCTGGCCAGCAAGATTTCCGGATCTGTCCCCCATTGAGCATGTTTGGGACTGGATGAAGCGTCGTCTCACGCGGTCTGCAGATCCAGCACGAACGCTGGTCCAACTGAGGCGCCAGGTGGAAATGGCATGGCAAGCCGTTCCACAGGACTACATCCAGCATCTCTACGATCGTCTCCATGGGAGAATAGCAGCCTGCATTGCTGCGAAAGGTGGATATACACTGTACTAGTGCCGACATTGTGCATGCTCTGTTGCCTGTGTCTATGTGCCTGTGGTTCTGTCAGTGTGATCATGTGATGTATCTGACCCCAGGAATGTGTCAATAAAGTTTCCCCTTCCTGGGACAATGAATTCACGGTGTTCTTATTTCAATTTCCAGGAGTGTATAAATGCTGTTTCTAAGGTTGATCATTTCTGGTTGTGTGGAGGCGCTGGTGTTAACGATGTGTGTGTGTGTATGTGTTGTTTCTCTCCGTATGTCGTGCATACCGAGGTTTGAAATTTCCTTAGACAGAGTTCTCTGAGTGCTTACGTGTCTTTAAAATGATAGTCGATGTTGAAACATCAACAATTCTCGCATACGTCGCCCGGCTGAGTTCGCTAAGTTGTCTAGACACCACTACGTCGCTCTCGGGCTTACTAAACCAACCTATGGCGGAAAGGAACCCGCTGCTGTGTTTTCACCTTGTCCATGATCCTTGTCAATACTATGCTGTAAGCGTCCCAGACTGACAGAAAACACTCATTTGTCGGTCGAACGAGATTTTTTTGATCTTCCTCCTCCTTGAGTGGACTGCGCTTCCCGAAGATTCTTCCAGTAGATCTGACTCTTGCCGCTGCCGTTCTTATGACTGTTTTTATGCGGACGTTCCACTGTAAACCATTCTGTATACTTACTGGCGGATATGTAATGGATCAAAATCATACAATAACGACTATATCCGCCTATTTACAGGCAACACGCTACATTTATTTATGTTGAACATCAACCCCCAGTCCTTGCACAAACTGCCAGTTCTCTGTGAGATACCCTGTAACTCACTACAATTTTCTAACCTTGCATTTGTTCCGTATGCAGAGTGAGTCACTAACTATTGCCGCCAAGAATAACTCCGAATGTATGATAGTAGCTGAAAAGTTTGTGGGGCAAAAGTTGCATTGGACAATGGGGACAATAATATGACGTTGGTTTTTTGTTGCTAGGAGGGGTCGCTTCACAGATATGAAGGTGAACTTTGTTTTTTTAAATGGGATGCTATAGTTTGGTACTTATTTTCTCATAGCACCTATCGAGACGAATCCAGTCATGTCTTTGAAGGTCAACTAAGGTCAAAAAGGTGCCATGAAAGTCCATTTACAGGAGATGTTCGAAGTGATCACCATTGGTATCAATGCAGTGCTGCAATTTTCTTATCGTGGATTGAGTGGTATTCCTTATCACAACGGCACTTATCGAAGCGCATGCTCTGACAGTTCTCTCTCGCATTTATTCAGGTGTAGCTAGAACGTCTTTATAAACAATATCTTTTACGAATCCCCACAAGAAAAAATCCATAGGCGTCAAGTCTGGCGAAAGAGCCGGCCACGACACATCTCCTCCGCGTCCTATCCAACGATTTCGGAATTGCCTCTGGAACTTATTTCTAGCCATCAGCGGAAAATGTGCCGGACACCCATCGTGTTGATACCACATTCTGTTCCTTGTTCCTAAAGGTATTTTTCCCAATAACAGACCCGATGTTTCTTGAAGGAATGTGGTTTACTTCCTTCAATGAAGCTTTCCTTCGATGGAATAGGGGCCTATAATTCTGTCCTCCAGAATAACACACCACACATTCACCGACCACGGTTTTTCTTTTTTATTGTGCAACTTGCCGCAGCCAACATGGAATTTCAGTTGCCCCAATAGTGCATGTTATGCGAATTAACGTTTCCATGCTTCGTGAATGTAGCCTCCACAGTAAATAAAATCAAATAAATAAATGTGTCATCCCTCTGAATCAGAAGTTGAGACCATCGGCAAAATTCAATGCGACGCGTACAGTCCTTACCAGTTAATTCTTGGTGGAGACTGACATGATAAGGATCATAGTTATGGCGTTGCAGAACACGAACAACACTGCTGGCTCATGCCAGATTCCCTACCGATTTGACGCGAACTAACGCAAGGATCTCGAACCACAGTGGCAAAAGTACCAATTTCCGTTTCCTTTAGTGGATATGTTTCCCATGCGTTAAGGATCCAGTTGTTCTCAATTTATCATACACATATGTAAATGTACGACGTGTAGGTTGGGTTCGTTGAGGATATCTTTCAGTGCATAAGTCTCTAGCTCTCAGTGAATTTCGTTGACATTCTCCGTAAATGAGAAGCATATCGACTTGTTCTTCGATGGAAGACACCATTCGCATTCGCTTGATTCTACGATATTAGTCTTACCATTCCTAACTGTGTTGTGTTGCGAAACCTTCGAATGGTGTTTACGTGTCAATGGCACGTTAGATGGATACGCCGTATTCGGCGAATATTTACTATCTGCACGATATACGAGAGAGAATTGTCAGAGCATGTGCTTCGATAAGTGCCGATGTGATAAGGAATACCACTCAATCCATGATAAGAAGATTGCAGCACTGCACTGAAACCAATGGTCATCACTTCGAACACCTTCTTCATGCCATCTTTTTGACCTTCGTTGACCTTCAAAGACCTTAATGTTACACGCCATTGGATTCGTCTCGATAGCCGCTATCAGAAAATAAGTACCAAACTATAGCATCCCATTTAAAAAAAAAAGTTGTCCTTCATATCTCTGACGTGATCCCACCTAGCAACAGGAAACCAACGTCACATTACAGTCCCCGTTGTCCCTTGTAACATTTGTCCCACAAACGTTTCAGCTACTATCATACTTTCGGAGTTATTCTAGGTGGCAATAGTTAGTGACTCACCCTGTATAGTAGCATCAACCACGAAGAGCCTCATGGATATCCCGATATTATTCACATCATTCTTACCCAGAGTGTCCCATTAGGAACGGTCAGTATTGAAATGTTTAAGAGGAACGAAGTCCAATAAATATGGAGTCTAGAATGCATAGACTTCCTTAAGAGCTAGGAGTACTTCTTCATTTACCATATTGTGAAACAAATCTATTCTACTCCAAGCATTTTGCTTTCCACATTTTGAGAAGAGGCAGTATAGACGAAAATAAGAAAACATTGTCTAGCAGTGAAGTGCATACCTTAACAATTGTGAGCACTTATTCAGTAGAAGAGATGTGTTTCACAGTATCGAAGATGAAGAAGTGCCCATAACTATGAAGGTATGCATTTTACAGCCATTGTTTACTAGAAAATGTCTTCTTTTTTTGGTCCATCTACTACCTCCTCTCAAAATTTGGAAAGCAAAGAGCTTGCAGTAGAAGAGATTTGTTTCACAGTATGAAAAATGAAGAATGTCATAGCTCTTAGGATACGCAGTTTAGAGCCCATGTTGGCTTCGATCATCGTTCCTGTCGTGACACTGAGTACTGAACATCCCTCCTGCTACACACTGTACCCAGGCGCCGTTGCCCTGTACACAGGATGTCTTACCTCCTATATTTCCTAAGCGAAACAAAATGAGGAAAATGCAGTTGGCCAGGGATGCAACTATATCAGAGGTCCACACAATGGGTAACAATGCACAATCCGTACAAGTAAACTGACTTCCCTTTTCACACAAAGGTTTTCACATACGTTTTTTCATCCGAAATGAAAACAAGAGGTACAATTAGTGAACGCAAACTTGATTTCAGTGCTCTGGACATTTTAGTTTCTGGAATGTGTAGACGGTACCACAGTTTCTGCCGTAAAGCCATAATCGGGGTTGCGTGCACTGTCCTGAAGCCTGCTGTGGGCAACCCGCCCTGCACATTACGGTATTTAAGACTGTACCAGGTTTAGAACAGTGAAAACGAGCCAGCCATCATTAATTATACCTCATTGTACCCCCAGTTTTCATTCCAGTAAGAAACATACAGGAGCGACAAAAAAAAAACTTTGTGTTGAAAGTGATGTCTGTTTACATTTATGGTGTGTGCGTTTCTGTCCATTTTCTGAGACTCTGACGTAACTGCATACCTGACCAATTCCATTTTTCGCATTCTGTTTCGTTTCGAAAATATATGGTGTGACATAGTTGGGACACACTGAATATTGCTCGCGTAACACTCTCTTGGGGTGTTCCCGAAATAACTTTTACGGCTGAAGATTGCTCTCCATTAAGAATTACATGCTCTTTTCTATTTGGTAAGAACTATGCAATACAGTCTCGCAGTTAGTCCGATATTCCGTACGCCCACATATTTGTCATTGGGCGGCAGTAGCGAACTCTGTCGAAAGAACACTGCATCAAATTCGCTGCCTGTATCTACCAGCTTCTGAGTCTCGAGGACATGTAGAGTGATTTGGGTTTCACACGTTGTTGTCTGGATCCGTAATGGTTCCTACAGAGGAGATTTTAATTCTCCATAAATGTCATACTAAGCGAGCATAATAATTCTTCCAGATTTTACTACAGACTGACGTCTGTTATATAAGTCTACAGTAGTGTACGTCTGTTCACCAGAAACAGGAATAGCCTGTGGGTGTTATTTCGACCTCCAGTGGCTCCCCTCTGCTGAGCTATCGTTGTCGACTTTCTGTCCCCCAGTCACTTACTTCCATGTCTGTCAATCTGGCTTCTGTGCGACGGCTGAATGAAGGAACCGCAGTACGATCTTCCTCCTCTTTGTCTTACTCCATTTCGGTGTCACTAAAGACACAGAGTGTCTGGAAAGATGATTTCGATTCGTATTGGTAGATATAAACTTACTTTAGAATTCGTTGAACACTTCAAGCATTACACTTTTTACCCTAATCTAGGATTTGTTCAGTTTTTGTCTCCGTACGACGCTTTCGCACGTTTACTCTGAGGTGACAAAAGTCTTGGGATACCTCCTTTTGCCAGGCGTAGTGAGGCACCCCGACGTGGAATGGACTCAACAAATCGTTGGAAGTCCCGTGCAGAAATAGTGAGCCATGCTGTCTTTATAGCGTTCATAATTGCGAAAGTGTTGCTGGTGCAAAATTTTGTGAAAGAACTTGCGAGGTGCCGGGGCTAGCAGTGTATTTAACACTAAATTCTTCGAGAATCTTCATAAATAAATGATGCTCTAAGCCCCCCCTATCCTAACTCCGACTTTTGCTGTTGCACATGGATTAAAAAGAAACGCGAACTGACTGTAATAGACCCTGCAAGTGGAGTAGAAAAGAGTTTGGCACCTGCAATAATTTAATTTGATAGACATTAATTAAATAAAGGAAAGTTTCATTAACGTAGTGAGAAATGATAGGGTTGCTCTACCGATTAACAGAATGAAGTTCTGTCCAAAATAACAATATTATTTATTAAGACTAAACACAAAATAATAAACAAAAACACATGAAACATTTATAACACATCAAATTGGCTCAAATTGGATACTCAAACAAACGCTGTGAAGGTGAAGTTGTCCCTAAACTAGATTGTGAGGTTTATGACGAAGTGGTATGTGGAGCCAATTCCTTGCCACTCAAATCTTAAGAGAGACACACAGCTAACCCAACATTAATTGCTGCTACCCAAGACAGAACAAAGTTAGAAAAAGACGAACAGGCGCGCTCTGCTGAGCTCTGATTATCACCTAGGAAAATCCCTATCTGCCGGTGCTGCGGACATACATTACCAAACTGTCTTCTTAACTGCCAGAACACGATCTGGTGTACCGGAGGCGATGGCTGGTTGCTTCGACGTCCTGTCGTGGTGATGATAATGTCGCGAGTATAGCCCGAAACGAATTATCCTGGTCTGGTTCTTCCAGACTAAAGACTTCCTAGCAATACAAATGCGCCTCTGAGGGAGACGAAGATGGCTCGCCACACAATCACTGACGGTACAGTGATTGATTTTAACAAGCGAAGTCACACTGTAACTCCGATACAGTCAACTTTAGCCAAAACTGCTCAAGACAGACAACATAGGCCGCTTGTACGCAGAACGCTCAATTGCCAACTGTACTCGGAAAGTTACGTTGAAGTCGAAACTTCAGCAACTTCGTCAAACAGTTACAATTAAATAAAAGTATATTAGACAGCCAACGGAAAGCAGGCTGTCCAGAGTAGCGAGAGCTCAGTCTTGTAACCTACTTCGACCGAAAGGCGAGAGCCGACTACCTAGAGCACCCGTACAGGCCGAACACACAACATTCCCGCCCCCACGACAGTGGCCGTGGTTAAACGTTCCAATCAGCAACTCGAAAACCGGCGGAAAATTCCACTCTATTGCCGGAGCACTACCATTCCACCAATGGAGATTCTTGGCGCCAATTTCTGCGCTGATTTTGCTACGTCACAGAGCTATGCCCTGAGCAAGCCAATCACAGTTACTATTTTTCAGAAAGAGCGGGAATTTTCCCGCCACAACTGCCTGGGTACACAAGTCATTCCCACGCCTCGCTGGTAGCCCGCCAGAAAGTGTTTTCGCTAAGTTTCTGCGAAGTAACGGAACCTCTAGCCCAGCCGCTACTTCAGGCCCCTGCGGGCGTGTCTCTTGACAATGTCGGCGTCTGGAAAGCATTCACTCGACTCCCTGACACCTGTCGGCTTAACCCTCTCGAGATCAGCGGAGCCCGCCTGTCACCAGACCACCTGGGTGACGAGAGACGCTGCGTGGGAAGTCCGCGTGTTAAGGAATAGCAACTTTTCACCGCATGCAATTAGAGAGGAGAATCGAAAGATAGAAATATGAGAGGGGGCTCATGCCACCTCTCAAACTGACCTCTCGATCGTGGCCCGATGACATGGTGTGCATTGTGATCTATAAAAATTCCATCGTTGTTTGGAAACATGAAATCCATGAATGGCTGCAGATGGGCTTCAAGTAGCAGAACATAACAGCGGACCCAGTCCATTCGACATAAACACAGCCCACACCATAATGGTACCACCACATGCTTGCAATGTGCCTTGGTGACTACCTGGATCCATGGCTTAGTGGGGTCTCCGCCACACTCGGATCCTATATCAGCTCTTGCCAACAGACATCGGGACTGATCAGATCAGGCCACGGTTTTGCAGTAGTCTAGGGTCCAACCGATACGGCCACGAGCCCAGGAGAGCCGCTGCAGGCGATGTCGTGCTGTTAGCGAAGCCACTCGCATCGGTCGCTGCCGTAGCCCATTAACGCCAAATTTCGCCCCATTGTCCGAGCGGATACATTCGTCGTACGTCCCACATTGATTTCTACGCTTATTTCACGCACAGTTGCTTGTCTGTTATCACTGACAACTCTACACAAGCTCAGCTGGTGGTCGTTAAGTGAGGACGTCGGTCACTGCCTTACCTGTGGTGGGAGGCTATGCTGAAATTTGGTATTCTAGGCACACTCCTGACACTGTGGATTTCACAATATTGAATTCGTTAACGATTTCCGAAGTGGAATGCCTCACGCACCTAGCACCAACTATGATTCCGCGTTCAAAGTCTGTTAAGGGGCTCCGGAAAGGCTCAAAATCATGAAAAGTTCAATTTTTACTTTTGCGTTTTCTGAATCTGCAGACTATTACCTTTTAATAGATATATAATTTATTCAATTCCGAAGACTACAACTATTTTTAAATTTTTTTTTTAAATGTGTTCTACATGGGCGTGACCCACTGTGGCGCTGTTAAACTGCTGTCAAATGGTGTTATTATTAACGTCCGTGTTCATCAGGTACATTTTAGTGATGTGAGATAAAGTATGTGTTGTGGCTAACCTGTGATGGTTCAATATATATCGCTGGTGTGATTGTCGATTGTTTCATGTTTATTTACTCTGTCGTTATCTCGAAAATATTCGTAATTAATTCTGTTTCTTGAGTCTCTGTTTTGTTGAAGTATAATAATGAGTAAAAGTAAAGTTATTAGAAATCCTCTGAAGGCTTTTAAGAAAAGAAGAAATGTTGGAAAGGCAAAGGTATGTGTTATTATTGTAAACAATAAAGACGATGAAAATCCCCAACATAGCTTGTGTCCCAAAGAAGAAGACAGTTGGTGTAAATATAACAAAGGATTGCTAACTGGTGAAGTGTACATTCATAACCATAGTCTGCCTCATGCAATAATGGAGGTGATAAAACCTATTTTCAGAGACTTAGCAGCACCTGAACTGTTGAAAAAGTGTATTCACGGAAAAACTCAAAACCCCAATGAAAGTGTAAATAGTGTTATATGGTCGAGAATCCCCAAGACTGTATTTGTTGGAATAGAAACAGTTCACTTTGGTGTGTATGATGTTGCGACTTTCAATTATGGCAACATTGTAAGGTGCAAGGTATTTAGAAATATGGGAATGAAGATAGGTTCTAACATGGTACGAGCGATGCTTGCTTTAGACAAGGAACGCCTTCGGGCTGCAGACAGGGCTGTAAAGAGTCTAGAAATACAAGCAAGAGTAAACAGGAGGAGGAACAAGAGGAAGCTGGAGGAGGAGTTTGCAGAGGATGAAGATAATCCATCCTATGGACCTGGAATGCACTAAAAAGTTAATCCAATGTTTGTCGCTCGATTCCCAAAACTTTTATTTTCTCATACTAATTACATGTTTTCTAAGGATCTTCCAAACATATTTGTTTCAAACTTTCAGTAAATGTTACACAGTACCTTCTGCATAATTTAACACAGCCTTTTTCCAAAAAACTGTATATTTTTGAATATATAAATAAAAAATTGCAAAAAATGTTGTGAATTTTCATTACAATTGAAAAAAAATCATCTTTAATAACTGAACTAAAATTTTGTAAAATCCCTGTGTTAAGTTGTAGCCCATATTCCAATAAATAATCTGTAAAACAACCTCCTACCTCAAATACTTTGTGAGGAAAGATGTAATTTATAAGCGTTATTTTAACATTGCGAGTATAGGGCGTTCCGGAGCCCCTTAACTCTCGTTGTGCGGCCGTACGTCGGACACTTTTTCATGTGCATCACCTGAGTTCACGCGACAGCTCCACTAATGCGCTCCCCTTTTACATGTTGTGTACGTGATACTGCCACCATCTGCATATGATATGCATCCCTTGACTTGTCACCTCAGTGTATGAAGTCACGCTTAATAAGCAAAATATCGTCCTAACTTTCTTCAAATTCCTCTTTATACTCATAGTGAGTGACGCTGTAACAGCCTTGTGATCACTAATTCACTGCTTTACAACGTCTGAGTCGTAAAGTTCGGGCCCTTTTGTAACCAGGACATGTAAAGTGTGTAAGTAGGCTGTTTAGGTTTTTATGTTGGTAACGTCACCTAGAACTTTGTATGAAAATCACTGGCTGTGCTGTGTGCAGTCTGTGGCTGGTTGGCATTGTTGTAATATTCGCTATTGTAGTGTTGGGCAGTTGGATGTGAACAGCGTGTAGCGTTGCGCAATTGGAGGTGAGCCGCCAGCAGTGGTGGATGTGGGGAGAGAAATGGCGGAGTTTTGATATTTGTAAGAATGGATGTTATGAACTCCTATATATATTATGACTTTTGATGACTATTAAGGTAAATACATTGTTTGTTCTCTATTAAAATCTTTCATTTGCTAACTATGCCTATCAGTAGTTAGTCCCTTCCCTAGTTTGAATGTTTTATTTAGCTGGCAGTAGTGGCGCTCGCTATATTGCAGTAGTTCGAGTAACGAAGATTTTTGTGAGGTAAGTGATTTGTGAAACGTATAGGTTAATATTAGACAGGTCCATTCTTTTGTAGGGATTATTGAAAGTCAGATTGCGTTGCGCTAAAAAATATTGCGTGTCAGTTAAAGCACAGTCTTGTATAATTTTTCAAAAAGGGGACGTTTCATAAGTGTTACCCTTAACACTCGGTTCTCTGACTAAATGCTCAAACTGATTTTCGGATGACACATTTGGTACACGATTCTCTGTCCCTACGGCCCACCCCGATCACTTGAGCAACCTACTCTACACCTGGAGTGTTGAATTCTTACCGTGATACTCCACCAAGACCAGAATATGTACGTGCAACCTTCTCCGCGTTTGCCCTGAACTGTTACGCTACTAGTGTTCCTGAGGCAGAGAGTGTAAAAAAAAAAAGCATCCGATAACCATGACTGATGCAAATTTAACTCTTGTTTTCGTCTAAATTAATTCGCATTCGTATTCTATACCAACTTCACTAGATATCATCGTATAATTTATGCGTATAAACACGCCACACCCAGGCACGTTTAATCTATGTTTGCTATACGCATCACAATCTGAATATAGAATTTCATTGCCTTTGTACACATTACAATCGGAATATAGAATGTCATTGCTGTTGATATCTGCTTTCAGTCAGCTTTGTGTCACTAGTACTGTGTCGACATTATTACCGCTTGTAAGCGGGATTAGTTCTGTGGGCTTCTGATGGACTGTCTTGTAGGTAACTAATTCTATGCTCGTATTTACATTCTCTTTCTCCGACCTACTATAACGGTTGTTACTCTCTCTAATTAATGGAGCTGATATTATTCCCTCTACGAAACCAGAATATAACTTATCAAGATTATGGAAGGATTACATTACAGAGACAGATGCACACCACACATACTCTGACTGCACTATCCGAAAATTACCTAGAGAAATTAAACAGAGATCCGACTCGTGGAGATAACATATTGGACATACTGATAACAAACAGACCCGAACTTTTCGACTCTGTAAGAGCAGAACAGGGAATCAGTGATCATAAAAGCGTTCCAGCTTCCCTGAATATGGAAGTTAATAGGAATACAAAAAAAGTGAGGAAGGTTTATCTGTATAGCAAGAGTAATAGATGGCAGATTTCAGACTACCTAACAGATCAAAACGAAAATTTCTGTTCCGACACTGACAATGTTGAGTGTTTATGGAAAAAGTTCAAGGCAATCGTAAAATGCGTTTATACAGGTACGTGCCGAGTAAAACTGTGCGGGACGGGAAAAACCCACCGTGGTTCAACAACAAAGTTAGGAAACTACTGCGAAAGCAAAGAGAGCTTCAATGCAAATTTAAACGCAGCCAAAACCTCTCAGACAAACAGAAACTAAACGATGTCAAAGTTAGCGTAAGGAGGGCTATGCGTGAAGCGTTCAGTGAGTTCGAAAGTAAAATTCTATGTACAGACTTGACAGAAAATCCTAGGAAGTTCTGGTTTTAGGTTAAATCAGTAAGTGAATCGAAACAGCATATCCAGACACTGTGGGATGGTAATGGAATTGAAACAGAGGATGACACGCGTAAAGCTGAAATACTAAATACCTTTTTCCAAAGCTGTTTCACAAAGGAAGAGTGCACTGCAGTTCCTTCTCTAAATCAGCGCACGAAAAAATGGCTGACATCGAAATAAGTGTCCAAGGAATAGAAAAGCAACTGAAATCACTCGGCAGAGGAACGTCCACTGGACCTGACGGGATACCAATTCGATTCTACACAGAGTACGCCACAGAACTTACCCCCCTTCTAACAACCGTGTATCGCAAGTCTCTAGAGGAACGGAAGGTTACAAATGATTGGAAAAGAGCACAGGTAGTTTCAGTTTTCAAGAAGGGTCGTCAAGCAGAAGCGCAAAACTATAGGCCTATATCTCTGACATCGATCTGTTCTATAATTTTAGAACATGTTTTTTGCTCGCGTATGGTGTCATTTCTGGAAACCCAGAATCTACTCTGTAGGAATCAACATGGATTCCGGAAACAGCGATCGTGTGAGACCCAACTCGTTTTATTTGTTCATGAGACCCAGAAAATATTAGATACAGGCTCCCAGGTAGATGCCATTTTCCTTCCGGAAGGCGTTCGATACAGTTCCGCACAGTCGCCTGATAAACAAAGTAAGAGCCTACAGAATATCAGACAAGCTGTGTGGCTGGATTGAAGAGTTTTTAGCAAACAGAACACAGCATGTTGTTATCAATGGAGAGACGTCTACAAACGTTACAGTAACCTCTGGCGTGCCAGAGGGGAGTGTTATGGGACCATTGCTTTTCACAATATATATAAATGACCTAGTAGATAGTGTCGGAAGTTCCATGCGGCTTTTCGCGGATGATGCTGTAGTATCGAGAGAAGTTGTAGCATTAGAAAACTGCAGCGAAATGCAGAGGATCTGCATTGGATAGGGACTTGGAGCAGGGAGTGGCAACTGACCCTTCACATAGATAAATGTAATGTTTACATAGAAAGAAGGATCCTTTATTGTATGATTATATGATAGCGGAACAAACACTGGTAGCAGTTACTTCTGTAAAATATCTGGGAGTATGCGTACGGAACCATTTGAAGTGGAATGATCATATAAAATTAATTGTTGGTAAGGCGGGTGCCAGGTTGAGATTCATTGGGAGAGTCCTTACAAAATGTAGTCCATCAACAAAGGAGGTGGCTTACAAAACACTCGTTCGACCTATACTTGAGTATTGCTCATCAGTGTGGGATCCGTACCAGTTCGGGTTGACACAGGATATAGAGAAGATCCAAAGAAGAGCGGCGCCTTTCGTCACAGGGTTATTTGGTAAGCGTGATAGCGTTACGGAGATGTTTAGCAAACTCAAGTGGCAGACTCTGCAAGAGAGGCGCTGTGCATCGCGGTGTAGCTTGCTGTCCAGGTTACGAGAGGGTGCGTTTCTGGATGAGGTAACGAATATATTGCTTCCCCCTACTTATACCTCTCGAGGAGATCATGAATGTAAAATTAGAGAGATTCGAGCGTTCACGGAGGCTTTCCGGCAGTCGTTCTTCCCGCGAACCATACGCGACTGGAACATGAAACAGAGGTAATGACAGTGGCACGTAAAGTGCCCTCCGCCACACACCGTTGGGTGTCTTGCGGAATATAAATGTAGATGTAGATGTAGATGTCCTAGTAGCTTCTTTCGGTGTTAGTACACCGCTGACATACACTGCCTGACAAAGAAAGTGTGAAGCACCCAGAGACATGGTCGAATGTCAATGTAACTTCGTGCTCGAACAGACTATAGATGGGTATGTAAATGATGTTGTTGTTGTGGTCTTCAGTCCTGAGACTACTTTGATGCAGCTCTCCATGCTACTCTATCCTGTGCAAGCTTCTTCATCTCCCAGTACCTACTGCAACCTACATCCTTCTGCATCTGCTTAGTGTATTGATTTCTTGGTCTCCCTCTACGATTTTTACCCTCCACGCTGCCCTCCAATGCTAAATTTGTGATCCATTGATGCCTCAGAACATGTCCTACCAACCGATCCCTTCTTCTAGTCAAGTTGTGCCACAAACTTCTCTTCTCCCCAATCCTATTCAGTACCTCCTCATTAGTTACGTGATCTACCCACCTTATCTTCAGCATTCTTCTGTAGCACCACATTTCGAAAGCTTCTATTCTCTTCTTGTACAAACTGGTTATCGTCCATGTTTCACTTCCATACATGGCTACACTCCATACAAATACTTTCAGAAACGACTTCCTGACACTTAAATCTATACTCGATGTTAACAAATTTCTCTTCTTCAGAAACGATTTCCTTGCCATTGCCAGTCTACATTTTATATCCTCTCTACTTCGACCATCATCAGTTATTTTACTCCCTAAATAGCAAAACTCCTTTACTACTTAAGTGTCTCATTTCCTAATCTAATCCCCTCAGCATCACCCGATTTAATTTGACTACATTCCATTATCCTCGTTCTGGTTTTATTGATGTTCATCTTATATCCTCCTTTCAAGACACTGTCCACTCCGTTCAAATGCTCTTCCAAGTCCTTTGCTGTCTCTGACAGAATTACAATGTCATCGGCGAACCTCAAAGTTTTTACTTTTTCTCCATGAATTTTAATACCTACTCCGAATTTTTCTTTTGTTTCCTTTACTGCTTGCTCAATATACAGATTGAATAACACCGGAGATAGGCTACAACCCTGTCTCACTCCCTTCCCAACCACTGCTTCCCTTTCATGTCCCTCGGCTCTTATAACTGCCATCTGGTTTCTGTACAAATTGTAAATAGCCTTTCGCTCCCTGTATTTTACCCCTGCCACCTTCAGAATTTGAAAGAGAGTATTCCAGTTAACGTTGTCAAAAGCTTTCTCTAAGTCTACAAATGCTAGAAACGTAGGTTTGCCTTTTCTTAATCTTTCTTCTAAGATACGTCGTAAGGTTAGTATTGCCTCACGTGTTCCAACATTTCTACAGAATCCTAACTGATCTTCCCCGAGGTCCGCTTCTACCAGTTTTTCCCTTCGTCTGTAAAGAATTCGCGTTAGTATTTTGCAGCTGTGACTTATTAAACTGATAGTTCGGTAATTTTCACTTCTGTCTATACCTACTTTCTTTGGGATTGGAATTATTATATTCTTCTTGAAGTCTGTGGGTATTTCGCCTGTCTCATACATCTTGCTCACCAGATGGTAGAGTTTTGTCATGACTGGTTCTCCCAAGGCCATCAGTAGTTCTAATGGAATGTTGTCTACTCCCGGGGCCTTGTTTCGACTCAGGTCTTTCAGTGCTCTGTCAAACTCTTCACGCAGTATCTTATCTCCCATTTCATCTTCATCTACATCATCTTCCATTTCCATTATATTGTCCTCAAGTACATCGCCCTTGTATAAACCCTCTATATACTCCTTCCACCTTTCTGCCTTCCCTTCTTTGCTTAGAACTGGGTTGCCATCTGAGCTCTTGATATTCATACAAGTGGTTCTCTTATCTCCAAAGGTCTCTTTAATTTTCCTGTAGGCAGTATCTATCTTACCCCTAGTGAGACAAGCCTCTACATGCTTACATTTGTCCTCTAGCCATCCCTGCTTAGCCATTTTGTACTTCCTGTCGATCTCATTTTTGAGACGTTTGTATTCCTTTTTGCCTGCTTCATTTACTGCATTTTTATATTTTCTCCTTTCATCAATTAAATTCAATATTTCTTCTGTTACCCAAGGATTTCTATTAGCCCTCGTCTTTTTACCTACTTGATCCTCTGCTGCCTTCACTACTTCATCCCTCAGAGCTACCCATTCTTCCTCTACTGTATTTCTTTCCCCCATTCCTGTCAATTGTTCCCTTATGCTCTTCCTGAAACTCTCTACAACCTCTGGTTTTTTCAGTTTATCCAGGTCCCATCTCCTTAAATTCCCACCTTTTTGCAGTTTCTTCAATTTCAATCTGCAGTTCATAACCAATAGATTGTGGTCAGAATCCACATCTGCCCCTGTAAATGATAAGCGTTACAATTTTCTGTGAGAGGAAGAACCGCCACCAAAGGGATTAGTGTTACTCGTTTACAGTGGTGTTACAAGGCCTTATTAGGGGCGTGAACAGGGTCAGACGTCTAGTGGTGACCGTGAAGGACACGGAAATGCAGGGTTCTCGTCTGAGACAGCATCGTCAGCATCTGATAGAGTTTGAAAGAGGCCTTATTGCGGGTCTCCATTTGGCCGACTGATCGAATAGTGCAATTCCACATTTGTGTAGCATTTGTTAGCGACAGTAACCCAATGCTGGACCGCATGGAAACGGGATGACCGATATCTCAGTAGTCATTGTTCCGTTCGACCGTGTCTGACCTCTGCAAGGGAAGATATCCGTAGTATGAACTAAGAACATAATAATACATTCACACATGCCATAAGAGAACTGTTAATTGTCTCCCTGCAACATTGTGTCATCTCACATTATTGGCTCTAGTAGGGAATTCCCGTCTCAGGCTTAGGCCACCGTTAAGCTAAAAAAAAATGGTTCAAATGGCTCTGAGCACAATAGAACTCAACATCTGAGGTGATCAGTCCCCTAGAACTTAGAACTACTTAAACCTAACTAACCTAAGGACATCACAGACAGCCATGCCCGAGGCAGAATTCGAACCTGCGACCGTAGCGGTCGCGCGGTTGCAGACTGTAGCGCCTAGAACCGCTCGGCCACCTTGGTCAGCCGTTAAGATCAAAACACAGTCAGCTGCGTTTGGACCAGCAAGCACGGACTGCTGGTGAATGGCATTGAGTTCAATGATGAGCTGCACTGAACTGGATGATCATCGTCGGCGTGTGTGTTTCGGAGACGTACAGCGGTGCTACTTCTGGTAACATGGTGGATGGTATTGATTGAGGGAAATTTTATACGTAAATTGAAGGTGGAAAGGGCAAGAAAGGAATGGAGAGGGAAGGGCGGGGAGCACTGCCTTCAGCTGCAGCTGGACATTACGCGGAATCAGCGGCGACGAGTGAAAATGTGTACCGGACTGGGACTCGAAACCGAGACCTCCTGCATACTAGGCAGGTGCGTTAACCATTGCACCATCCAGGGCAGAGCGTGATCCCAGCTGCGCGGACTGTCTCCGCACGCCTCAGTTCCGATCCACATTCCCATCGAGCGCCACCTATCCGCACTCCCTGTACATTTTCTCCGTGTTCGCTCTCTGACATTCCCACAGGAGATCGGACGTATTTGTGCATCCGCGCTGAGGAATTTGGATCCATTGCCCAGCTAAGCCAATCAAATTATATGAAAGCGTGGTGCTTGTTCTTTCGGACACTACGTATTCGTATAATGAGAGAAATTTGACGGCAGAACGAAATGTCACAAAAAATACACGTACTCGTGTGTCACCTCTTATATTTTCGTGCTGCTATTTCTCAATGGGATAATACCCCTCCACAAACGGCACGTGTCTCTATGAACTTTCTGCGTGATACTGAAGTATCCCTGGCCGAAAGATCCCCCGATCTGTCCCTGACCAGCACAGAAGTCGGTCCCAGTGACAATATCAAGCACCAGTTACAACAGTACGATTTTCCAGCGCCTGTGTTATTCCAAATTACTTTGCAAGGTTACTTCGGACGTCCATGTATGTGCGACGGAACATCGCACCCATAATTTGAAATAACACAGGCACTGCAGTATTGTACCGGGTGATCAAAAAGTCAGTATAAATTTGAAAACAGAATAAATCGCAGAATAATGTAGATAGAGAGGTACAAATTGACACACATGATTGGAATGACATGGGGTTATATTAGAACAAAAAAAAATTACAAAAGTTCAAAAAATGTCCGACAGATGGCGCTTCATCTGATCAGAGTAGCAATAATTAGCATAACAAAGTAAGATAAAGCAAAGATGATGTTCTTTACAGGAAATGCTCAATATGTCCACCATCATTCCTCAATAATAGCTGTAGTCGATAAATAACGTTGTGAACAGCACTGTAAAGCATGTCCGGAGTTATGGTGAGGCACTGGCGTCGGATGTTGTCTTTCAGCATCCCTAGAGATATCGATCGATCACGATACACTTGCGACTTCAGGTAACCCCAAAGCCAATAATCTCACGGACTGAGGTCTTGGGACCTGGGAGGCCAAGCATGACGAAAGTGGCGGCTGAGCACACGATCATCACCAAACGACGCGCGGAAGAGATCTTTCACGCATCTAGCAATATGGGATGGAGTGCCATCCTGCATAAACATCGTACGTTCCAGCAAGGTTTTATCAGCCAGGCTGGGGAAGATGCGATTCTGTAACATATCGGCGTACCTCTCACCCTCACGGTAGCAGTTACAAAACCAGAATCACGCATTTCCTCGAAGAAAAAAGGCCCGATAACGGTAGATGTGGTAAATCCAACACATACCGTGACTTTCTTGTCGTGGAATGGAGTTTCCACGACAGTTCTAGGATTTTCGGTAGCCCAAATTCTGCAGCTGTGGGCGCTGACAGACTATCGGAGCGTGAAATGAGCTTCGTCGGTCCACAACACGTTACTCAACTAATCGTCATCTTCCGCCATCTTTTGAAACGCCCACACTGCAAAAGCCCTCCACTTCAGTAAATTGCCAGGTAACAGTTCATGATGCCGACGTATTTTGTACGGATAGCATCGGAGGGTACGCCTAAGTGCTAATCAAACAGTAGTGTATGGAATGCCGGTGCGACGTTCGACCGCACGAGCGCTGACTTCCACGTGCATAGACGAACCCGCTACAGTCTCCATTTCTTCCTGAACTGTCTCAGCAGCATTACGCCTTGTGCTCGGTCGGCCACTACGGGGTCTATCGCCTAAACAACTCGCGGCTTCGAACTTTGAAATCATTCTCGGCACAGCTGCATTTGTCAACAGACATTTACCCGTTCGAATCCCCTTCCCATGGCGTTAGGATCGTAACGCTGAACTAGCACATTCCCCATTCTGATAATACAGCTTCACTAACAGCGCCTTTTCAAGTAACGTCAACATGCTGCGAGTGCTAGCTCACCTGATTCTCTGTCTCATTACAGCTCCTTTTATACACGCTTGTCATGCGCAGTCACTGACGTTTCGCTGTCCAGCGCCATCCGTCGGACTTTTGTGAACTTAGTTTTTTTTTTTGTTCTAATAAAACCCCATGTCATTCCAAGCATGTGTGTCAATTTTTACCTCTCCATCTACATTATTCCGTGGTTTATTAAGGGGCTCCGGAACGCCCTATACTTGCAATGTTAAAATAACGCTTATAAATTACATCTTTCCTCACAAAGTATTTGAGGTAGGAAGTTGAACTTTTTACAGATTATTTATTGGAATATGGGCTACAACTTAACACAGGGATTTTACAAAATTTATTTCAGTTATTAAAGATGATTTTTTTTTCAATTGTAATGAAAATTCAGAACATTTTTTTGCAAATTTTTATTTATATATTCAAAAATATACAGTTTTTTGGAAAAAGGCTGTGTTAAATTATGCAGAAGGTACTGTGTAACATTTACTGAAAGTTTGAAACAAATATGTTTGGAAGATCCTTAGAAAACATGTAATTAGTATGAGAAAATAACAGTTTTGGTAATCGAGCGACAAAGATTGGATTAACTTTTTAGTGCATTCCAGGTCCATAGGATGGATTATCTTCATCCTCTGCAAACTCCTTGTCCAGCTTCCTCTTGTTCCTCCTCCTGTTTACTCTTGCTTGTATTTCTAGACTCTATACAGCCCTGTCTTCAGCCCGAAGACGTTCCTTGTCTAAAGCAAGCATCGCTCGTACCATATTAGAACATATCTTCATTCCCATATTTCTAAATACCTTTGGCTTTTCAACATTTCTCCTTTTCTTAAAAGCCTTCAGAGGATTTCTAATAACTTTACTTTTACTCATTATTATACTTCAACAAAACATAGACTCAAGAAACAGAATTAATTACGAATATTTTCGACATAACGAGAGAGTAAATAAACATGAAACAATCGACAATCACACCAGCGATATATATTGAACCATCACAGGTTAGCCACAACACATACTTTATCTCACATCACTAAAATGTAGCTGATGAAAACGGACGTTAATAATAACACCATTTGACAGCAGTTTAACAGCGCCACAGTGGGTCACGCCCATGTAGAACACATTTCAAAAAAAATTTAAAAATAGTTGTAGTCTTCGGAATTGAATAAATTATATATCTATTGAAAGGTAATAGTCTGCAGATTCAGAAAACGCAAAAAAGTAAAAATTGAACTTTTCATGATTTTGAGCCTTTCCGGAGCCCCTTAAATTTTCAAATTTATACTGACTTTTTGATCACCCGGTAGTTACCCGCTGACACTAGACAGGACACTTGCAGGTAAAAGTCCCACCTGTACGAGAATATACACAATGGATGTTCGAGTACAAGTCGTAGACAGACGGTTGACGACATATGGATGTTTGGGTCTGCTCGGATAGCCTAATGGTAAGGTGGCCGCTCACGATGAGCGGGATATCCGAATTCGAGTCCCGGTCCGGCACAAATTTTCGTTGTCGTCATTCCACTATATAGCTGATGGTTTTCCATATTCGCAACTGCGATTACATTTCGTGGATTACGACAGTTGTGGGCCGGCCTGCCGCAGGAGAGGTCATAACAGCTCTACGACTCCCTTCCTACCCGAATCAATGCACGCTTCCAGGCCAGGCGGCTCGCAACATCGTAATGGTAAAATGGATATTACTGCCAAGTTCTTGGTACATTTCGCTCGAGTCAGTGAAATAAAGTCACGTATTGTCTCCACCTGGCAAGTTTTAGCTCCTTGCTTCTTTACTTTATTTGGCAGGAAGTGTACTAAGATGGTCCTACGATTCTCCAACCAATAGTGGAAGTCGAGAGATCGGCATCCAGGATTATCACAAATGCATCTGAGTGATTTAAGCCTTAATTCACTCCAAACCAGAGGACCACCATCGGTCCTCTGAAACTTGGACCTTCCACTTCACGCGCAGCGTAGCGAGACGCTAAGAACGAGGAATGGTCTTTCAACACAAGCAGTAGGCGTCATTCGTGTCGATAAGGGACACGATTTGCAGCTGGCCTTCCACCTCAGCTTTCCCGATACTTCCCTAAGGGGCTCCACCCAGCTTTGGAATACCAGAAAATTCGCCCTCTGCACTTGTTCGGACCTCTCACGAAGGTCGATCCCGGTCACAAGGGGCGCTCAGAGGTGTACAACTCCGCCACTGTTCGCCGTCCACTCTCAGGTCAGCGTGAACTGGTCAGGTCAGAAATATTTCCTTCAGACGGTAAAGCTTCAGTCCACAAATGGTTCAAACGGCTCTAAGCACTACGGGACTTAACATGTGAGGTCATCAGTCCCCTACAACTTAGAACTGCTTAAACCTAACTAACCTAAGGACATCACTCACATCCATGCCCGAGACAGGATTCGAACCAGCGACCGTAGCGGTCGCACGATTCCAGACTGAAGCGCCTAGAACCGCCCGGCCACACTGGCTGGCTTCATAATGATTTTAGAAAGCATTGCCCGTGCGAAACCCAGCTTCCCCTTATCTCACATGAAATCCTAGAAACCGTCGATGAAGAGCAACAGGCAAATTCCATATTCCCAGATTTCCGGGAAGTGTTTGACATGGTGCACCACTGCAGACTGTTAACGAACATGCATAATAGATTCCCAGATGTGTGAGTGGCTCGAATATAACCCAGTACTTTATCCTCGACGAAGGGTGTTCATCAGAGACAAGAGTCTCGCCAGCAGTGACGGACGGGGTGAGCAGCAATCTGCGGATGTTTGCTCATAATGCTGTGGTGTACGGTAAGGTGTCATCGTTGAGTGACTGTAGGAGGATACGGTATGACTGAGACAGGACTGCTAGTTGGCGTGATGACGGCGGCTTGCTCTTAACGTAGAAAAATGTAAGTTAATGCAGATGAGTCCGAAGAAAGGTCCCGCAAATTTCTAATCCAGCGTTAGTAGTGTTCTGCTTGACAGAGTCGCGTAGATTGAGTATCTAGGGGTAAGGGTGCAAAGCGATATGAAATCGAACGAACATGTAAGGGTTTTAGTAGGGAAGGCGAATTGTCGACTTCGGTTTATTGGGAGAATTTTGACGAAGTGTTGCTCATCCGCAAAGAAGAGCACATATCGAATACCAATGCGACCAATCGTTTATTTCTGCTATAGTTGGCCGTGCGGTTAAAGGCGCTGCAGTCTGGAACCGCAAGACCGCTACGGTCGCAGGTTCGAATCCTGCCTCGGGCATGGATGTTTGTGATGTCCTTCGGTTAGTTAGGTTTAACTAGTTCTAAGTTCTAGGGGACTAATGACCTCAGCAGTTGAGTCCCATAGTGCTCAGAGCCATTTGAACCATTTTTTTTTTTCTGCTCGAGTGTTTGGCATCCCCCAACCACTCCGATTAAATACAGACATCGAAGCAATTCAGAAGCGTGCCGCTATATTTGTTGCCGGTAGGTTCGATCATCTAGCAAGTGTTACGGTCATGGTTCAGGCACTCAAATGAGAAACCCTGGAGGGTTGGCCGGCCGGGGTGGCTGAGCGGTTCTAGGCGCTACAGTCTGGAGCCGCGCGACGGCTATGGTCGCAGGTTCGAATTCTGCCTCGGGCATGGATGTTTGTGACGTCCTTAGGTTAGTTAAGTTTGAGTAGTTGTAAGTTCTAGGAGACTGATGACCTCAGAAGTTAAGGCCCATAGTGCTCAGAGCCATTTTTGAACCTGGAGGGTTGGTGACGTCTTTTTCGAGGAACCCTATTGAGTAAATTTAGAGTACCAGCCTTTGAAGCTAACTGCAGAATGATTCTTCGGCCGCCAACTTACATTTCGCGTAGTGATCACAAAGCTATGAAAAATTAGGGTTCGTTCAGAGGCTTTTTCCCTCGCTCTGTTAGTGAGTGAAACAGGAAACGAAATGAATAATAGCAGTACAACGTACCCTCTGTCATGCACTATACAATGGCTTGCGATGTGAAGACGTGCACTATCGCTCAAAAGTTTTCGAAAGCCCTGAAAGTAAGATAAAAGAAGCTAGTTATCAGATTCAAACACGAATTAGCTATGCCATGCCATGCTCAATATAACGTTTAAGAGTAGTGTTCCACGTTTTTAAAAATGAAATCGTTCAAAACATAACTTTCCGTTGTTATGCTGTTCAGGTTCCAAGCACTGCATGCTGCTAATTTTGTATTGTGTTGACATAATATAATCTTTCGTCACTAGTTAGCGTTCATAGGGCGTCAAAAAATCTGTAAAGACGGTTACAGAAGAGAAAGGAGCACTTAGCTATGCATGTGATATCAAAGAGTGAACTTCAGTGACTGCTCAGTGTAAACATCGATAATGGGAGGAAGAAAGGAGTTTTCAATAGAAAGACGTTCTGCAGTTGTGTCTTTACGTGCAGCCGTTCTTACTACGCAACAAGTAACACGTCAAGAACATACATTCTTGGTATGTATCTAATATACCATGTAGAGGCATGCGAATACTGGCCAGAGTATGGACTGACATCGAAAGGGTAGGTCAAAGGTCACATTAAAAAGTGATGACAAATATGTAGTAGTTACAAGAAAAACGTGATCGCTTCAAAACAGCTCCAGTTTTAGCAGCTGAACTCAACCCTAATAGGGAAAAGCCGGTAAGTGTAATTACTCTGAAAAGACGTCTTCAGGCAATGAACCTTAACGGACGTGTGGCGGCTAAGGAACTATTACTGACAGCTATTAATATGCAGGAGGGGCTACACTAGCCAAGACAACATGAAAGTTGGGCAGTAAATCAGTGGAAAAAGGTACTTCTCAGTGACGATTCCAAATTTGAGGTTTCTGGCACAAAGCCATGCAAGTTTCTTCGTCAAGTGAAAGGATGTTACACCAATGTGTATCTCCAGCATTAAAGCATGGAAGGGGTTCCCTCATGGTCTGGGGATGTTTTGGAGGCGGTAAAACTGGTGATTTTGTAGAAGTAAACGGAACATCGCATTCTACAGTATCACGCAGAGTCATGTGGAAGACGTTTGATTGGCAAGGGATTCGTCCTACAGCAAGAGAACGACCCTGAACATACTTCAAAACAGTGTAAAGCGTATGTGGCGAATTTAGAAAAAAAGAAGAAGGAACGGAAAAATATGATCTGGCGCCACACACCCCCGACTGTAATCCCATTGAACTGCATTGGGATCACTTGGATAGAGAAATAAAATCAAGGCCTATTACCAACGTTTATCAGCTCCGAACCAAACTACTAGAGGAATGGCGGCTTAGCACCGACGAAGCCCTGACGAAGCTGACAGCAACAATGCTTCGCGTATGCAGAGCAGTAATTAAAGCCAAGGGAGACTACTTTGAGGAGAGTAAAATTTGACTGCATGTATTTAGTTTTAATAAGAGATTCTTCCAAATCTGACTTATGAGTATTTCTGATTCCAGTTTGCATTTTTTCCTCAAAATGACTAATGTTCAAAAACTTTTGAGCGATTGGGTAGATGTATACGTATCACAAAACGACGGTTACACGGGGGATCGCAACCGACGCTGCAGACAGCAGAAGTTCCACACCTAGCCTTCGCATCAGCTGTCTCAACGCCACCGCAACATACTGCAGCAGCCTGAAGACGTGGACCACGGCTAACGCCAGCTTCCAACAGTTTCCGGCCACTGGCCAGTTCCTCTTACGTCTTTATACAAAATGTGCAGTCCCTGCCAATGTTCACGCTAAGCGCGTGGATGAAATAAGGGATGTAACACTAACCGAAGCAGTCGATCGATGCAATCTGAGTACTGCAGCTACCCTGTTCCTTGCTATGATCACACACAAAAAAAGCTGAGCTACACTACTGCTCGAAAAGCACTCAAACACTTAGCGTATGTTTTTAAGAAAGGCCGTAAGACAGATCCACACAATTATAAACCTACACCGTTGACGTCAATCTGTTGTAGAATTATGGAAAATGTTTTATGCTCAAGAATCATGACGTTTTTGGAAAATGAATATCTCCTATACAAAAATCAACATGCGAGGGCAGTTCAATAAGTAATGCAACACATTTTTTTTCTGAAACAGGGGTTGTTTCATTCAGCATTGAAATACACCAGGTTATTCCCCAATCTTTTAGCTACACAACACTATTTTTCAACGTAATCTCCATTCAATGCTACGGCCTTACGCCACCTTGAAATGAGGGCCTGTATGCCTGCACGGTACCATTCCACTGGTCGATGTCGGAGCCAACGTCGTACTGCATCAATAACTTCTTCATCATCCGCGTAGTGCCTCCCACGGATTGCGTCCTTCATTGGGCCAAACATATGGAAATCCGACGGTGCGAGATCGGGGCTGTAGGGTGCATGAGGAAGAACAGTCCACTGAAGTTTTGTGAGCTCCTCTTGGGTGCGAAGACTTGTGTGAGGACTTGCGTTCTCATGAAGAAGGAGAAGTTCGTTCAGATTTTTGTGCCTACGAACACGCTGAAGTCGTTTCTTCAATTTCTGAAGAGTAGCACAATACACTTCAGAGTTGATCGTTTGACTATGGGAAAGGACATCGAACAGAATAACCCCTTCAGCGTCCCAGAAGACTGTAACCATGACTTTACCGGCTGAGGGTATGGCTTTAAACTTTTTCTTGGTAGGGGAGTGGGTGTGGCGCCACTCCATTGATTGCCGTTTTGTTTCAGGTTCGAAGTGATGAACCCATGTTTCATCGCCTGTAACAATCTTTGACAAGAAATTGTCACCCTCAGCCACATGACGAGCAAGTAATTCCGCACAGATGGTTCTCCTTTGCTCTTTATGGTGTTCGGTTAGACAACGAGGGACCCAGCGGGAACAAACCTTTGAATATCCCAACTGGTGAACAATTGTGACACCACTACCAACAGAGATGTCAAGTTGAGCACTGAGTTGTTTGATGGTGATCCGTCGATCATCTCGAACGAGTGTGTGCGCACGCTCCGCCATTGCAGGAGTCACAGCTGTGCACGGCCGGCCCGCACGCGGGAGATCAGACAGTCTTGCTTGACCTTGCGGCGATGATGACACACGCTTTGCCCAACGACTCACCGTGCTTTTGTCCACTGCCAGATCACCGTAGACATTCTGCAAGCGCCTATGAATATCTGAGATGCCCTGGTTTTCCGCCAAAAGAAACTCGATCACTGCCCGTTGTTTGCAACGCACATCCGTTACAGACGCCATTTTAACAGCTCCGTACAGCGCTGCCACCTGTCGGAAGTCAATGAAACTATACGAGACGAAGCGGGAATGTTTGAAAATATTCCACAAGAAATTTCCGGTTTTTTCAACCAAAATTGGCCGAGAAAAAAAATGTGTTGCATTACTTATTGAACTGCCCTCGTAGATTCCGCAAACAGAGATCCTGCGAAACTCAGCTCGCTCTGTTCCTCCATGAGATCCACAGCGCAGTGGACAACGGCGCTTAGATTGATGCTGTGTTCCTTCATTTAAGTAAGGCATTTGACACCATCCCCCATTGCTGTTTAATGAAAAAAAAATACGAGCTTGCGGAGTATCGGAACAGACTTCCGATTGGTTTCAAGACCTTCTTGCAACTAGGACTCAACACGTCTCCCTTAGCCGAACTAAATCGACAGATGTAAAGGCGATATCCGGAGTACACCGGGAAGTGTGATAAGACCGTTGCTGTTTACAATATATATAAATGATCTAGTAGAAAGCGTCGGATGCTCTTTAAGGTTATTCGCAGATGATGCAGTTGTCTGTACCAAAGTAGCAACGCCAGAACATAGTAAGAATTAGCAGAACGACCTGCTGAGAACCGATGAATGGTGCAGCCTCTGGTAGTTAATCCTGAACGTAAATAAATGTAAAATATTGCGCATACATAGGAAAAGAAATCCACTACTGCACAGCTACACTATTTATGACAAACAGCTGGAGATAGCGTCTGCTATAAAATATTTAGGCGTAACTATCCAGAGAAACCTTAAGTGGAATGACCAAATGAAACATACAGTGGGAAAAGCAGACACCAGGCTCAGATTCATCGGAAGAATCTTAAGAAAAAGTAACTCATCCACGAAAAAAGTGCCTTATAAGACGCTTATTCACCCGATTCTTCAGTATTGTTCATCTGTCTGGGATCCATATCAGATCGGACTGACAGAGGAGATAGAGAAGATCCAACGAAGAGCGGCGCTTTTCGTCACGGGATCGTGGGAGAGCGTTATGCAGATGCTAAATACACTCCACTGGCAAACGTTACAAGAGAGGTGTTGTGCATCACGGGATTTACTATTGAAACTTCGGGACAGCACTTTTCAGGAGGAAATTTACTTCCCCCCACGTACATCTCGCGTACTGACCACGAGGAGAAAATTTTAGAAATTAGAGTCAATACAGAGGCTTATTGACAATCATTGTTCCCATGCACTATTCGCGAGTAGAACAGGGTTGCAGAGATGAGATAGTGATACCGAAAGTACCCTCCGCCACACAACCTTATGTGGCTTGCGAAGTATGATGTAGATGTAAACAATAGTCAACACAAATAAATAGATACTATTCTCTTCTTCAGAACAGTTCTTTACAGCACGTAAGGAAAACACTAAACTAAATGCCGTGTAGGAAAAAAAAAAGGTTCAAATGGCTCTAAGCACTATGGGACTTAACATCTGAGGTCATCAGTCCCCTAGACTTAGAAACTAATTAAACCCAACTAACCTAAGGGCATCACACACATCCATGCCTGAGGAAGGATTCGAACCTGCGACCGGAGCAGCAGCGCCGTTCCGGACTGAAGCGCCTAGAACAGCTCGGCCACAGCGGCCGGCTTACCGTGTACAACCGGCAAGCGGAGTAAGAAACATTTTGAACTAAATACCAAGATATAAGAGCACTATCCTTTTTCAGGAAAACTTGTTTACAAGTAGTGGACATCATCAAAATCAGTAAGGAAAACGAAAATTTCTGGAAGAAGAGAAAATTTAAATGAATCAAAGAGGCGGTAACATTAAACATAAAGAAATAGTCACGACTTAGTGCAAACCGCCACTGAAAATAGTACATTTCTTATTACGGCAATCGGACCTGAAGACTATATTATAGGGAAGATGTAGCCGCCATGAGAAAGACGAATGTTAATACTGTTAAGCACAAATACTTTCGCACATTGCCTCGAACGCCTGTTTCCATATGATTAACGCAAATAAAAAAGTTCAGCGAGTTTCATAATTCCCATGAGATTTAATCTCGGACCATTCTCCAACCATTTACACTGAATAAGTGTTGCAGATAATCCTTAGTGTGAGTGCGATGAAGTAACTTCTTCTCCTAATGCAAACGAGAAAATCGATTTCCAGGCCAAAAATATAAAATATAACAATAAGTAAACAATTTTTGATGTTGCTGAGCAACAGTCATACAATAATTTTTAAATGAACACACCACCATTTGACTTTACTGTTGTTTAATTACGACCCAGATTTCGGTCTTTTATGCCATTTTCAAGTGATTGAGTTTATGTCATGTCAATGACACACTAACTGTTAATGACATAAACTCATTTCCTTGAAAATGGCATAAAACCCCGAAAAGTGAGTCCTAATTAAACAACAATATAGTCAAATGGCGGTGTGTTCATAAAAAAAATAAAACCCACACACAGGAAGTGTTGCTGTTGATCAATTCCGCAATTTTAGCTCTACATACAAACACACACACACACACACACACACACACACACACACACACACACTAATTAAAAACCTCAAAAATTAGTAATCGTTTCGGCTATCAAAGTACTTACAAGATTTGTACTGCCTTTGAGAGACACTTTTGAGTTGCGACGGTGTGAAATAGATTGTGTGTGAATGACAGTGTGAAAAATTTTCCCATGTGAAATGAAGGCAGTAATAGCTTAGCACAATGCACTCGTGGCAGCGGGGGACAATGATGCAAAATGGTTGTGTGGTTTCTATGCTTGTAATGAAATTCTTGTCTTGACCACAGAATCTTAATTTTATTATTTCCTTACGCGTTTCGACATTTTGCCATTGTCAAACGCGCAGAATACTGTGAGGCCGTACCTGTATCAATGGTATTCTGCGTTTCTGCAAATGGAGAAGAGCCGATACGTGTAAGGAAATAACTAAATAAGGAATTTGTGGCAATGCAATATGCCTTCAAGATTTCTATCGTGTAGCTTATCTTGCACGAATAAAGAAATTATACCGAGTTTTCTTTCTCTACCTCGATTTATCATCGTTATATAGATTTTATAGCGGAGAAATGTTTTTCATTTCTTATATATCGCTCAAATTGTGAAATAATTTTGTAGGTGGCTATAGCAGCTCCCTTTCTTACAAATGAGGTTCGAGTTTAATTAAATGTTATTTAATGTCCTCAGATCTCTAGCGGAATATTTCATATAATGTGACTCGGATGAACGACCACTGGAAGCGATGTAAAATAAAAATACCAAGAGAAAATTAATTTGCAAGAACAAAAATGATGACTGCGGGCCCCAGAATTCACACCCGACTGGCTTCAATAACGTTCCACCGCTGCAGGCATCGCTTAAAAATCCCAAGAATACCAAATGATAAATCAGAGAGTTAATATTTGCGTCTGTTTCACGCAGCAATGAAAAGAAAGACCTGCACAGTGCACTCAGTTAATGAAAGTAGAGTAAGAATACTTCAATTTCGCCTCACCGTGTAAAACAAAACCATTGTCCACTTATTTAAAAAGGCAATATATAATTTTTGAAAATTATGAGAGCCATAGTATTGAAATTCCTAACCGTCTTTAACAATATTAATGATAACCGTAGTCGGCCTAGCCAGGCGCAACTACACTGACGAGCCAAAGAAACTGGCACACCTGCCTAATATCGTGTAGGGACCCCGCAGGGCACGCAGAAGTGCCGCAACACGAGGTGGAATCCACTCGACTAATGTCTGAATTAGTGCTGGAGGGAACTGACACCATGAATCCTGCAGGGCTGTCCATAAGTCCGTAGGAGTACGAGGGGGTCGAGATCTCTTCTGAACAGCACGTTGCAATGCATCCCAAATATGCCCAATAATGTTCGTGTCTAGGGAGTTTGGTGACCAGCGGAAGTGTTTAAACTCAGAACAGTGTTCCTGGAGCCATTCTGCAGCAATTCTGGACGTGTGGGGTGTCGTATTGTCCTGCTGGAATTGCCCAAGTCCGTCGGAATGCACTAAGGACATGAATGGATGCAAGTGATCAGGCAGGATACTTATGTACGTGTCACCTGTCAGAGTCGAATCTAGACATACCAGGAGTCCCATATCACTCCAACTGCACACGCCCCACACCATTACAGAGCCTCCACCAGCTTGAACAGTGTCCTGCTGGCATGCAGGGTCCATGGATTCATGAGGTTTTCTCTGTACACGTACACGTACACGTCCATCCGCTCGATACAATTTGAAACGAGACTCGTCCGACCAGGCAACGTGTTTCCAGTCATCAACAGTCCAATGTCGGCGTTGACGGGCCCAGGCGAGGCATAAAGCTTCGTGTAGTGCAGTCATCAAGGGTTCCGAAAGCCCATAATGATGATGTTGCGTTGAATGGTCCGCACGCTGACACTTGTTGATGGCCCAGCATTACAATCTGCAGCAATTTGCGGAAAGGTTGCACTTATGCCGTCGTTGGTCCTGTTCCTGCACGGTCTTTTTGCGGCCGCAGCGATGTCGGAGATTTGATGTTTTACGGGATTCCTGAAATTCACGGTACAGTCGTGAAATAGTCATACGGAAAAGCCCCAACTTTATCACTACCTCGGAGATGCTGTGTACCATCGCTCGTGCGCCGACCATAACAGCACGTTCAAAATCACTTACATCTTGATGCCATTGTAGCAGCAGTATCCGATCTAACAACTGCGCCAGATACGTTTTGCGTTGTATAGGCGTTGGCAAACCGCAGGGCCGTATTCCGCGTGTTTACATGTCTGTATTTGAATACACATGACTATACCAGTTTCTTTAGCGCTTCGGGGTGTAATACACATCATCCTAGAACGAATACAACGCTCTGACATACGATCTCACGATTTTCCTGTTTCTTGTAAGGCTGTGCTGGGTTATGGAAGCCGTGCAGCTTAGACTATTGTTCACAGGGTACTACATTCCCCGGGACGCGAAGCTGGTGGCTCGAATGTTCTTAGACTTGGACACGAAAAAAAAAAAAAAAATTCGAAAATTATTCACGATGGGATTTTTTCCGGCACTCAGTAACAGATTGGTATTCGTTTTCCTAGCCTTATGTTCAAAATTGATGTTTTAGTGGGTGGTTAAGAAAATCTATGTACCTGGACCTTTACAAGGCGCTCAATTATTTTCGACCTTCGAGGTTGTTAATACCCTTGATTTTGTGTGATCCGCCGACGATGCAGTAATTCGGGGCAAGTTGTTGTTTTTGGGCTATTAATATTAGGTAAAATTAGTAAAATACATAAAAAATTGTATTTAAAGATAGAAAATACGAGTGTTGCCCAGAAAGTAACACACCGTTCTTTTTTGTTCAATAATTCTTTATTGTACATAATGAGAATTACACACTCGAAAGAATGATGTTTTATCTACACACCCTATTTTTCCACGTGATCTCCATCCCTTTCTACGGCCTTCCTCCAGCGTGAAACAAGGCTGTGTATGCCCAGTTGGCACCAATCCATGTCGTGGTGGCGGAGCCAGTGCTTCACTGTGTGAATCACATTGTGATCCTCCTCAAAATGTCTTTCACGAATGACATCCTTTAATGGCCCAAACAAGTGAAGTCCGAGAGGGCTAGGTCAGGTGTGACAGCCGTGGATGGTCTCCCCGGCCGCTGCAAATCGTGGAGCTCCGCCGAACCGCCTTTTGATGACCACCTCCCCCCCCCCCCCCCCGCCCCTAGCCCAGCGACTAACCGTACTTCTGTCGACAGCAAATGCTCCGTAGACTTTGCACAAGCGTTTGTGAATATTCCCCACAGAAATTCAATGACGGCACGTTACTTGTAGAGTATATCACCTACAGACGCCATTTTGAAACTGTCCTGCAGCTACGCTATCCTTCGTAAGTGAAGGAAACTTGGCGGGCTCACTCAGGAGACTTCAGATAACACATACGTCACGTTTCACGTTCATAGTATTGTTTCCGGCTGAGAAATAAAATGTTGGGCATCACTTTCTAGGCAACTCTTGTATTCTCTGTGCACGAAGTTTGTCTGCTGTTATCATTACAGAAACCTGCAACTAACGAACAGTTCACTCATCAAAATACGTACACTACCGCTCAGAAATTTGAATAAACCTAATAACTGACATCCGCACTGTGGTGTCACCGCCAGACACCACACTTGCTAGGTGGTAGCCTTTAAATCGGCCGCGGTCCGTTAGTATACGTCGGACCCGCGTGTCGCCACTATCAGTGATTGCAGACCGAGCGCCGCCACACGGCAGGTCTAGAGAGACTTCCTAGCACTCTCCCCAGTTGTACAGCCGACTTTGCTAGCGATGGTTCACTGACAAAATACGCTCTCATTTGCCGAGACGATAGTTAGCATAGCCTTCAGCTACGTCATTTGCTACGACCTAGCAAGGCGCCATTACCAGTTACTACTGACGCTGTAAAACATGTACCGTCTACAGCGATGTTCACCAATTATGGATTAAAGTTAAGTAATCCAGCAGCTACGTACGTTTTTTGTTAGTCTCATTTCCTTGACCTGTTCCAGACCTGCGTGAGCTAAAACGCGTGCCTTTCGGCTTCCTCTCATAGTGGGTTGGCTGTCTTGCCATTCCACAACACACACTGAGGTGACAAAAGTATAGGGTAGCGATTTCCGGCCGATGTGACCTAGCGGTGTGACCGAGCGGTTCTAAGCGGAACCGCGCTGCTGCTGCGGTCGCAGGTTCGAATCCTGCCTCGGACATAGAGGTGTGTGCTGTCCTTAGATGAGTTAGGTTTAAGTACTTCTAGCTCTAGGGGCTGATGACCTCGGATGTTAAGTCCCATTGTACTCAGAGCCATTTGAAACGTTTTTGGGTAGCGATCTGCACATACGAGTACGCAGATGGCGGCAGTATGGCGTACACGAGGTAAAAAAGGACAGTGCATTGGCGGAGCTGTCACTAGTTGTCCGGTGATTCATGTGGAAAGGCTTCCGACGTGGTTATTATGGCCGCACGTAGGGAATTAACAGACTGAAGTGGAACAGAAGTAGGAGCTAGACGCATGGGACATTACATTTCGGAAATCGTTAGGGAATTCAATATTCCAAGATCCATAGTGTCAAGAATGTGTCAAGAATACCAAATTTCAGACATTACCTCTCACTATGGACAACGCAATGGTCGACGGCTTTTTCACTTAACGACCGAAAGCAGTGGCATTTGCATAGAGTTTGTAGGGAAGCAGCCTACTCACGCTGTAGTAAACTCACATCAGTCTTTCCATTGTGTGCCAGCCAGTCTGCTGTAACTAGCTCTGACGTCATAAATGTTGCGCAATACTTTAAAAATCAAGCAAATAACCTAAAACATTTCTAGCAGGTCAGGAGTAATACTAAATTAATATGTGTTAAATATCAGTTCGGTAACTTAAGCCATTTTCGAAATTTGGACGTTTTTCTGTAAAAATCATTGGCGCAACAGAAAAGAGCTAGAGACTTCAAAATTTATATTTAGATTCAGCTTTCATAATGATTTAATAAAAACAGTACTTTGGATTTCACAAATTAAGATTTTAGTGGAAATTCATGACTTTGTGGTTTTCGTCTCAAAACTGAAGGAAGCAAGATAGATTAAGTAGGCTAATAAATAAGGCTAGGATGTTTAGATTTAAATAGGTTGGAGATCCGCTATGACTATGAAGATGTGAAAAGTTTCTTTTGAATACCTATAAAATTATAGCGATAGCGGATCTCAAAAGGGTCAGTTCAGAGCTCATCTACTGCGTGCAGTGTAATTAAATTAATTCTCTCGCCCAACATATTTAACTTAGCCACGTCAAAAATTTATTATCAATATTTACCTGAGTGCTGAATGCACATTTAAATTAAGAGCTGCATCGGCCATCAGCAAAAGAAGCTATAATTTATTATGTAACTTGAAGTGGTGCGTTACTAGCCCAGCGGCTAGTCGGGAGAGCCGATTTGATCAGGCGTTCCCTTAGCCGTCCGCACCGCGGCTTTATATATAAGAACGCTGCGCGAGGAAGCAAGGCCCCAGTTCTCTCCAGACGCTGAATAGCACGTCATCTGTGTCGGGAGTCGTGTCGCGTCGGTATCACTGCTACAAACAGCCTCGGGTGCCGTATTAAGTTACTAGAGATACGCGTAACCATGAAATCATTTCAAGTGAAGTGTTAATTCTGGGATGATTTTCACTATCTAGCTTCAGTTTGCGTATTTCCGTATTTTCACGTGCCGTCGCAGGACAGACATTCTACCAATTATTTAGTGTGGCGTTGATGAAACTAATCATCAAATTATGGCGAGCATTCATTTCAACATTTAATTCGGACATTTATAGTTGCATCAGCGCATTAGACTCTGAACTGCTCTGTTAGTTAGGTGTAGGGATACTTGTGTTTTTCATATGTGACTTTCAGAATATACTCAACTATTTTGGAATATCGTTTTTGATTATAATTCCCAGACAATCTCCTAATTCTTCAGAGCTATAAGCTGCAGCTATAAATATATTCTCAGATGAAGTGGGCACTAGGAACTCTAATTACAGGCTTCACGTTTTTTTAAATCACTTTCAGGATGCTAAAAAGGAATTAGAGAGCCAGTGTTGAGAACGGCGAAAAACAGCGTAAGTAACATTCTAAATGATAGGAACTGATTCAACATTCAAACATTTATGCAACAGTTAAACATTCATATTTTCTCCACGCACACGCCGCCCCACAAGTTGTCACCGCTAACAGACACGCAAGACTGCCTGAAATAACCGCTGAAATCAACGTGGGACAATGTATGCGTTTATGCGTTAGGAAATTGCTGCGAAATTTGGCATTAATGGCTTATCACAGCAGACAACCGACGAGGGTGCCTTTGCTAACAGCACGACATCGCCTGCAGCGCCTCTCCTGAACTAGTGACTGTATCGGGTGAACCCTAGACTACTGGAAAACGGTGGCCTGGATGAGACCCGAATTCAGTAGGTAAGAGCTGATGGTGGGACTCTAGTGTGGCGCATACACCACGGGTGCATGTACCCAAGTTGTCAACAAGGCACTGTGCAAGCTGGTGGTGGCTCCATAATGATGTGGTGTGCTGTGAACGGTTCGTTGACTGCAAATGGTTGTGCTCGGCTACTTGGAGACCATTTGCAACCACTAATGGACTTTATGTTCCCAAACAACGATTGAATTTTTACGGATGACAGTGCGCCATTTCACCGGGCTGCAATTGTTGGCGATTGGTTTGAAGATCATTCTGAACAAAACGAGCGAACGATTTGTCCATCCATAGGACTTTTCGGCAACGCTTTCGCAACTGTGGGCAGCTATAGAGGCAGCATGCCGAGGGTTTCCAACGACTTGTTGAGCCCATGGCAAGTCGAATTGCTGCAATACGCCGGGTGAAAGAAGGTTCGACCCGACGTTACGTGGTATCCCATGACTTTTGTCACTTCAGTGTAATTCTCTGCACATCCCATGAAATCTCACGGCTACGGTTGAGTAAGCAAAGGAATAACATAACATTTTTGGTAATCATGTCAGTTTCATGTGTTTTCTTTTTCATCTACATGCAGAAGAGAACACATGTACATACATAATAATTACTGGAATAGGTACGTATGTTTACCTACGTGACGAATGAAATGCCCATTCCATACTGCCCTGTTGTTCTCTGTTGTGGTGTGATGTCTGGCGTGTACTTCGAGCAGTGGTTCACCATATGGCTCCAAGAGTGGAGATATCCATAGAAAAACGTGTCGCAAACGGGTTTATCCATGCCACGAATCGCGAAACAATGAGGTATATCTTTAGGGGAAGTGCAATATACTCTTAGCCCCCAGAAAACAACAGTACCCACCACGATCGAGACAGCCTCTTAAGACAACTAAAAATGGTGACAACTTCATCAGAATTGCTAGTAAGACAACGGGTGCAAAACAGCAGCACAAATTCCCTCAGAAGTGTTAAAAGCTGGTCGGAGTGGCCGAGCGGTTCTAGGCGCTACAGTCTGGAATCGCACGACAGCTACGGTCGCAGGTTCTAATCCTGCGTCGGGCATGGATATGTGTGATGTCCTTATGTTAGTTAGGTTTAAGTAGTTCTAAGTTCTAGGGGACTGATGACCTCAGAAGTTAAGTCCCATAGTACTCAGAGCCATTTGAACCATTTGGAGTGTTAAAAATAAAGAAGAAGAACCTATATTTCGCAACAGTAGAAAGGAGACTCATTCATGCCGGCTTGAAAACACGTGTGGCAACGATGAAGCCCCTTGTGAAGCTCGTAAATAAAAAGAAGAGACTCGAATGGGTTATAAAATATAGTAGGTAAACACATATAGAAACTGTTATTCACTGACACACAGAAATTCGCGATTTTTGGTGCCAGAAGGACATTTGTTCGTAGATCTGAAGTAGAAAGTATGGCTCGGCAATGCATCCTATTTATGTTAAACACAATGGCGGTTCTATTATGGTTGGGGGTGTTTTGCAGTAGGCAGAGTTGGCAATATTATGAAAATAATGGACCAGATGCGCTACCACCGCATTTAATATTTCTGGCTTTACAGTCATCATATTCAAGTACAGGAAGCTCTTCTTAGAGAGGTTGAGAATGCAGCAGTGCGAAGATGAAGTAAAGTGATGTGAGGCAACGATGACAGATGGTTTGTTCGGTATGGCTGTCGTGAGAAAGACCGCCTAAACTGTGGTACTTCTCCGTGATTGACTTATACGTTCGGAAGTTTCGTCTCAAATTGATAATCTCTTGTTATTAACACCAGACAAACTAAACAGTGTATTTACTTGCATTTAAAAGTAAAGTATATCTCAATAGCGTGCTATCATTCCATTACTTCACAAGTATTAATGACCAGCAGAATAAGAAACAACTGCTAAACGAAATGCAGACGAAGCACTTCGGTGATGTTCGGATGGCGCCTAACTTGTACGGCGGGCGAAGTGGTCCGGCTGTAAGATCAGAGCTCGTTCGACAGTGTCGGAGCACAGACATATTGGTTAAGACTTTATTGACAACGTATGATTATTTGGACATGTTATTAAGAACGGTGTGATAGTAATTACGGAAATAGGCAGTTCATTATTTTTTTTAATAATGGAAATTATTTCAGACTCTTCAGTGCAATGTAATTGTACAGTTTCTCGTGTTCTGCTAATAAAAAGCGAGTGGTATCCCATATAAACAAAATGACTGGAAATTTAATTATTCACATAATATCAGTTTCTCGCTAACAGTTTGTTACTGCCTCAAGATAACGGATTCACGACCTATGTGCTGTTTTCCGCGCTGGGGACAACAACTGTAGACGACTGCAGGTTGGTGAACGTTTATTAGAAGTTAAGCATTCCATTCAGGGCGGTGGAAGCAAATGGGCACCTCGTGTGTACTGTAATATTAATACAAGTGAGATCAATGACACGCCACCTGTGGTATCACAGAGGGAGTATGAAGGAGAGAAATTTTTGAGGGAAGATATTTATCATACGCACATATCTATCTCCCCCCCCCCCTCACTTTTTCTACTTGCCCTACGCATACTTCAGTATCATACGATATCATGCAGATTGCACTTAATAGGGGAAGAGTTCGCATTGCAACAGGATAATGACCCGAAACATCGGTCGCATTTCTGTAACAACTACATTGTATTGAAGGAAAAACAGGAGGTACTGAAAGATATGGTGTGTTCGTCCCATGGCCCTGACTGTAAACCTAATGAAATGGTCCGGGTTGAAGTGGACAGACTTTTACGAAAACTTCACATAGCAAGCGAGAAACATTTCTGGAATGTCGCTAAGGTTGGGTTGAATCGTATAGATGCGCAATACTTACAAAAACTTACTGACTGCCCTTCTCCAGTTGCCGGCCGCGGTGGTCTCGCGGTTCTAGGCGCGCAGTCCGGAACCGTGCCACTGCTACGGTCGCAGGTTCGAATCCTGTGTGTGATGTCCTTAGGTTAGTTAGGTTTAAGTAGTTCTAAGTTCTAGGGGACTTTTGACCACAGAAGTTGAGTCACATAGTGCTCAGAGCCATTTGAACCATTTGAACCTTCTCCAGTTTTTGAGACAGTCATTAAATCCAAGAGAGGATACATTGATGAAAGAAATATATAATTTTTCTTTTTGTTATATATTTTTAAATGTACATATCTGCATAAAAACAAGTCATGGTTTACTGAAATTAATGAGTGGCATTGTGTTCACTAAAGTTAACTCTGCGCAGAGGCATGTCTCTCAGCGAAGGTTCGTCCGGTATTTGCGTGTGCGTGTGTGTGTGTGTGTGTGTGTGTGTGTGTGTGTGTGTGAGTGTGTGTGTGTGTGTATGTATCAGACCGCAGGGGGGGGGGGGGGGACGAAGACAACAGGGAGACGAGGAAAAAACTCCTCTGGCTTAACGCATCACTACTCCGGACCGCCAAGACGCGTCTTTTTCCCACTCCTTAAAAATATTGTCATGGCTTCTTCTTCGCTTTCTGCATCGAAACGCTAACCTGCTTTGTTCTCTCTCTCTCTCTCTCTCTCTCCCCTCCCGCGAGCCTCCATTCTCCGCGACACGTTGGTAAAACCACTTTCAACTGCCTCCATAAACATGCCTGATTCTATACAGCGTGATCCAAACTTCCCACACTTGGCTACCACAGTGCCATTCCTTACACACTAACAGTACGGAAATGTCTGCAACAAAATTTTTCGTCCCATACGTATTTTTGGTACAAGATGGATGTTAAGGAAAGGTAGTATGGCAGCAATGCAATTTAGATCTGCGCAATAATTTTGTTGTGTACATTGGTTCTTAAACGATACATGTGCTACAACTAAAATTGTTTTTAATATTCAGCATAATAACTCTCAGTCACGGCTGAAACATTCACAAAGAGTAATAATCAGTTAAAGATACATTATCTCTCATAGAGAAGAAAAAACAATTGCAAAACTTATCAATGTGAGGATGTTAGACACACATACCAGATTCAGCAAGAGCATTCACTTGTAATATCTTAAATACACTGTGAGTGACAGTTTATCACTGGACTGAAAAGCTGGGGAGAGTACAGTACGTGGAGGAGAACGGAGTAAAAGTATAAAGGCAAAACAGACTTCAAAAGCAGAATGGTAGAAACGATTGTACTCCCAGTATTAAATAATTACACTTGGTTTGTCTAAGATATGCTGTAATTACTGTATAACGAGTCAAATATCGTATCACACAGTCTAAACTTAGAAACAAAAAAAAACATTAAAATGGACCCGTAACGGAGCTCTGAAACTCGAGTACTCTAACACAAACTCTACAAGCAGCACTAACATATTTTTTTATTTGTCGTTCATGTGATTGCTGCGTGCCAAATTTCGTTTCTTGGAGCTCCATTTGCTACCGAATATATGCACAGCAGGTAATTTTGTTACAGACATCTTAGTACTGTTAGTATTCAAGGAATTCCACTATGGCTTCCGAGTGCGCGAGGTTTTCGTCGCCCTGTGTATTTTTGTGACACCCGCTAATGAATGCGTTACATTTCTACAATACTGCATGTCTTCTACACGCACACTTGGACCAGTATTTACGTCCTTGCAGACAGGGGTGTCTTATGAGTTAAACTGGCTGAGTACCCAACGTTGTGGTATTATTTATTCTCTGATTCTGCATAGAACCTCCTCATTCCTTAACCAATCAGTCCACATAATTTCCAACATTCGTCTGTAGCACCACATCTCAAATCCTTCGAATCTCTTCTCTTCCGGTTTTCCCACAGTCCATGTTTCACTACCATACAATGCCGTGCTCCAAACGTATAACCTCAGAAATTTCTTCCTGTGATAAAGGCTTGTGTTAGATACTAGTAGACTTCTCTTGGCCAGGAATGCCCTTTTTGCCAGTGCTAGTCTGCTTTAGTTGTCCTCCCTGCTCCATCCGTCATTGGTTATTTTGCTGCCTAGGTAGCAGAATTACTTAACTTCATCTTCTTTTGACCATCAGTCCTGATGTTAAGCTATTCGCAGTTCTCATTGCTGCTACTTCTCGTTACTTTTGTATTTCTTTGATTTACTCTCAGGCCATATTCTGTACTCATTAGGCTGTTCATTCCATTCAGCAAATCATGTAATTCTTCTTCACTTTCGCTCAGTAAAGCAATGTCATCAGCGAGTCGTATCACTGATATTCTTTCTCCTTGAATTTTACTTCCACTCCTGAACCTTTCTTTTACTTCCGTCATTGTTTCTTCGCTGTACAAATTGAACAGTACAGGCGAAAGACTACATCCCTGTTTTACACCCTTTTTAATCCGAGCTCTTAGTTCTTGGTCTTATTCTTCCCTCTTGGCTCTTGTACATACTGTATATTACCCGTCTCTCATTATCGCTTACCCACATTCTTCTCAGAATTTCGAACATCATGCTCCAGTTTACACTGTCGAACGCTTTTTGCAGGTCAACAAATTCTATGAACGTGTCTTGATTTTTCTTTAGTCCTGCTTCCATTATCAATCGCAACGCGATGATTACCTCTCTGGTGTGTTTATCTTTGCTGAAGCCCAACTGATCGTCATCTAACACTTCCTAAATTTTCTTTTCCATTCTTCTGTATACTATTGTTTACAGCAACTTGGATGCATGAGGTGTTAAGCTGATTGTCTGATAATTCTCGCACTTGTCGACTCTTGCAGTCTTCGGATTTGTGTGGATTATATTTTCCCGAAAGTCGGATGGTACGTCGCTAGGCCCACACATTCTACATACCAACGTGAATAGTCGTTTTGTTGCCACTTCTCCCAATTATTTTAGAAATTCTGCTCGAATATTATCTGTCTTATTTGATCTTGAGTCCTCCAAAGTTTTTTTTAAGTACTGATTCTAATACTTGGTCCCCTGCATCTTCTAAATAGGCTTCT
Organism: Schistocerca nitens; assembly: GCF_023898315.1. Lineage (NCBI taxonomy): Eukaryota > Metazoa > Arthropoda > Insecta > Orthoptera > Acrididae > Schistocerca > Schistocerca nitens. The sequence goes on from NC_064620.1 coordinate 571,305,079, forward strand.
GTTTCTTGTTCTATCATATCAGACATATCTTCCGTCTCAAAGGGGCTTTGAATGTATTCTTCCCTCCCATCTGTTATCTCCGCTGCATTTAACAGTGGAATACCCGTCTCACTTTTAATGTCACCGAAGGTTGTTTTGACTTTCTTGTACTGTCAGTCTGTCCTCCCAGCAATAATTTCTTTTTCGATTTCTTCACATTTTTCATGCAGCCATTTCGTCTTAGCTTCCCTGCACTTCCTGTTTACCTCATTCCTCAGCGACTTCTATTTCTGTACTCCTGAGTTTCCTGTAACATTTTTGTACTTCCTTCTTTCATCGATCAACAGAAGTATACCTTCTGCTACTCATGGCTTCTTCGCAGTTACCTTCTTTGTACTTATGGCTTTCTTTCCAACTTCTGCGATTGCCCTTTTTAGAGATGTACATTTCTCTTCAACGGTGCTGCCTGCCGGGCTATTCTTTATTGCTGTGTCTACAGCCTTAGAGAACTTAAAGCGTGTCTCGTCATCCCCCACTACTCCCATAACCCACTTTTTTGCGTATTGATTCTTCCTGACTAGTCTCTTAAACTTCAGCCTACTCCTCATCACTGCCACATTATGATTTGAGTCTGCTCCCGAGTACGTCTTACAATCCAGTATCTGATTTCGGAATTCTGTTTGACCATGATGTAAACTAACTTAAACCTTCCCATATCACCCGACCTTTTCCAAGTATACCTCCTCCTATTGTGATTCTTGAACAGTGTGTTCACGATTACTAGCTGAAGTTTACTACACAACTCAATTAGTCTTTCTCCTCTCGCATTCCTTGTCACAAGCCCATATTCTCGTGCAATCTTTGCTTCTGATCCTTCCCCTACAACAGCATTCCAGCCCCCTCGCCTATTACATTTTCATCTCCCTTTACGTAGTGTATTACCCTTCCACTATCATCAAATATTCCCTCTGTCTCTTTATCTTCAGCCTGCGACGTAGGCATGTGTACCTGGACTATCGTTGTCGGTGTTGGTTTCCTGTCGATTCTGATAAGAACAACCCTATCACTGAACCGTTCACAGTAACACACTCTCTGCCTTACCTTCCTTTTCGTAACGAATACTACTCCCGTTACACCATTTTGGGTTGTTGCTGATATGACCCTCACTCATTTGACTAGAAATCCTTGTGTTCTTCCCATTTCATTTCTCTGGCCCCTATGATATCTAGATTGAGCCTTTGGATTCCCCTTTTCAGGTTTTTTAGCTTCCCTAACACATTCAGACTTCTGACATTCCACGCCCTGACTCGCAGAACGTTATGCTTTAGTAGGTTATTATGCATTTTCTCATGGTCCCCTCCCCCTTGGCAGACCCTTCCCGGAGATACGAAGGGGAATCTTTTGCCAATGGAGAGAACATCATGACACTTTTTTCAATTACAGGCCAGATGTGCTCTGGATACATTTTACGTATTTTTAATGTAATGGTTTCCATTGCCTTCTCTATCCTCATGTCGTTGCAGTTACCTCTGGTCGGTCCTCTGCCCTCTTTGACAAAGCCCTTGGCAGAATGAGGGTGACTTCTTCTGCCAGATGTCTTCGGGCTCCAATGCTGATTATTAAAACTTAATCGGTGGCGGGTTCTGAACCCGGGACCGAGAACGTTTTGATTACTAAAGACGGTACCCTAGACCACGGGTTCATAAACAGTATAATATTATTTTGTGTATTTATCCTCCAGTTATAAAATATACCTCTTTTGGGTACTCTTGAAATGACCCTTACATCTCTCGATATCGTCCCATTATGAGCAACGCATTGAGTTATACCTTCCATTTGTTTAGGACAACATCTATTTTTCCCTGGTCATGCATACATCTACAGCCTTTCATTTGTTCTCTAGCGATATTTGCTTCATTGTACACTTGATACCACTCCCATTTTAAAGCTGTCTGTACTTACTTTTTCCTGCTTCAGTTGATGCTGTTATATATTTTCCCTTTTCGTCAGTTAAATCCAGTTTACTATCGGAGGATTCCTACTCGGCCTTGGCTGTTCGCTTATTTCATCAAATGCGGCCCTCACTATTTCATTTGTCGAAGTTCATCTTCTAGTGTATTCCTTTCCCTTGTTTCATTCTATCATTGCCTAATGCCCACTTTTGAATCGTCAACAACCTCACGTTCTCACGAAATATCTGCTATCATACCTTCCTAACAGTTTTATCAGTGTTAATGCGTAGTTCATAGTCAATGAGCCATCGTCATAGTCTATCCCTGGAAATTTTTTGCAGTTTAAAATCTCTTTTCGGAGTCTCTGTCTTGGCATCATATAACTTACTTGAAATCTTCCACGTATACAGACTTCTTTCATGCTTTCATGATTTTCATAACAAGTGTTTGCGATGATGTAATTACATGTGCCAAATTCTACCTGGAGTATTGTCATTTCGCTTCAGTGTTTCCTTCTCTTCCTTTTGCTGTTGTCGAATTCGAGTCTCCCGTTGCATTTAATATTTCGTGTCCCACTTCGTTTATCTCATCATATGAAGAGCTTTATTCAATAGTGGTACAAGTCCATTACCTCCACTTTTCTGCCTATAATGCTTCTGAAATTAATGATCCAAACAAACAGGAAGAAAGGTTCATCTCTAGCAAGAAGCCACATGCTTGAATATTTCTGGTATCTCAACTGCAGATTTTTCAGTGCTCATTTAACTTTAGGACTCTGCATCTCAAAATGAACAAAAATGGACTTGTACCACTATTGTAATAAGGCCTTCATATAAGTTTCATTCTATCATTTGCGTAGGCAGTAGATAGTTAACTTGTATTATCGTGGTGGATGTTGGCTTCTTGCCAACAATAAAGTGTTCACTACATTGTTGATTCCGGCTTCCCTGGATTCCAGTTTTCTTTCTCATCGTTACAGTCTTGCATTACCCGATTTGTGTCGACAATCCTGACTCACCTTACTAAACGTCTTATTCTTCGTGCCATCAAACTTCGCTAATAACCACTTCCCACATCATTTCAATTTTTAAATTTTGGAACCTAGTTAGCGGTTTAAGGGAGCAACGCTCCGACCCATATAGGGCCAGTTATCTTTTTCCACATGACAACATCCTCTTGAGCAGTCTCCTCCTGGAAAGCCGAATAATGGATCATTTTACCTCCGTAATACACTCCTGGAAATGGAAAAAAGAACACATTGACACCGGTGTGTCAGACCCACCATACTTGCTCCGGACACTGCGAGAGGGCTGTACAAGCAATGATCACACGCACGGCACAGCGGACACACCAGGAACCGCGGTGTTGGCCGTCGAATGGCGCTAGCTGCGCAGCATTTGTGCACCGCCGCCGTCAGTGTCAGCCAGTTTGCCGTGGCATACGGAGCTCCATCGCAGTCTTTAACACTGGTAGCATGCCGCGACAGCGTGGACGTGAACCGTATGTGCAGTTGACGGACTTTGAGCGAGGGCGTATAGTGGGCATGCGGGAGGCCGGGTGGACGTACCGCCGAATTGCTCAACACGTGGGGCGTGAGGTCTCCACGGTACATCGATGTTGTCGCCAGTGGTCGGCGGAAGGTGCACGTGCCCGTCGACCTGGGACCGGATCGCAGCGACGCACGGATGCACGCCAAGACCGTAGGATCCTACGCAGTGCCGTAGGGGACCGCACCGCCACTTCCCAGCAAATTAGGGACACTGTTGCTCCTGGGGTATCGGCGAGGACCATTCGCAACCGTCTCCATGAAGCTGGGCTACGGTCCCGCACACCGTTAGCCCGTCTTCCGCTCACGCCCCAACATCGTGCAGCCCGCCTCCAGTGGTGTCGCGACAGGCGTGAATGGAGGGACGAATGGAGACGTGTCGTCTTCAGCGATGAGAGTCGCTTCTGCCTTGGTGCGAATGATGGTCGTATGCGTGTTTGGCGCCGTGCAAGTGAGCGCCACAATCAGGACTGCATACGACCGAGGCACACAGGGCCAACACCCGGCATCATGGTGTGGGGAGCGATCTCCTACACTGGCCGTACACCACTGGTGATCGTCGAGGGGACACTGAATAGTGCACGGTACATCCAAACCGTCATCGAACCCATCGTTCTACCATTCCTAGACCGGCAAGGGAACTTGCTGTTCCAACAGGACAATGCACGTCCGCATGTATCCCGTGCCACCCAACGTGCTCTAGAAGGTGTAAGTCAACTACCCTGGCCAGCAAGATCTCCGGATCTGTCCCCCATTGAGCATGTTTGGGACTGGATGAAGCGTCGTCTCACGCGGTCTGCACGTCCAGCACGAACGCTGGTCCAACTGAGGCGCCAGGTGGAAATGGCATGGCAAGCCGTTCCACAGGACTACATCCAGCATCTCTACGATCGTCTCCATGGGAGAATAGCAGCCTGCATTGCTGCGAAAGGTGGATATACACTGTACTAGTGCCGACATTGTGCATGCTCTGTTGCCTGTGTCTATGTGCCTGTGGTTGTGTCAGTGTGATCATGTGATGTATCTGACCCCAGGAATGTGTCAATAAAGTTTCCCCTTCCTGAGTCAATGAATTCACGGTGTTCTTATTTCGATTTCCAGGAGTGTATTTTACCAATGAGGATACAATCACTACTAAGCCATATAACAGAGTGCGTGCCCTCGCAGAAAATTACAGCTATCGTTTCCCCTTGACTTTAGCCGTTTGCTGTACCAAAATAGGGAAGCCATGTTGGCTATTGGTACAAGGCCAGATCAGTCAACATCAGTAGTCTTGCCCTCGCAATTACTGAACTGGCTGCTACCCCTCAGCAGGAACCACAGGCTTGTCTGGCGTCTCTACAGTTACCCCCTGTTGTGGTCGCCCCGGCAGCACGGCTATCTGTATCTTACAGGATCACAAACCACGAAGCTTTGCCAAAGGTCACGGTTCACGGTGGGAGCCTCCATTATGATAGCTTCAACGTCATCTTTGATGCAATTTCGAACGACAGGCTCATTTCGGTTTAGCACTCTCTTTCATGCCAACGATACCTCTGAATATGTATGAGGATTTAGAATAGCTCTCTACCTGTTGGCAGATTTCTGACTGCAATTCTAAAATAACGCGTAATTTCTCTACGTTTCAGGAAATCAGTATTTGCTTAGCTTTTCTCTGTTAGTTTATAACGTGATAAATTGTATTTATCAACTGGAATGGATTTGCATTTAGCTCTTTTTTGGAAAGCTTTTTCTGTATTGCAGTTTAGTCTCACAGTTTTTCAATTTGTATCGCCTAATTTCTGTATATCGCATCACACTGCCTGTATCCGTGTAAAGTTGCCTCAAACAAGAAAATGAAACTTTTTTCATTTTCCTAATCTCTTTTTCACGTGAATAACATTTTATCACACTAACTGTTTCTAGTTTGTTACTGTTCATTCACTACACCATTGGACTTCTGTATTTGTATTTGGCAATGGGTTGGAGTGATCTCCCTCATACTGAGATCACGTCACGTTTCTCCTCTAATATTCCACAACTTGGACGCCATGCGCCCCTGCCACAACAGCTCTTTTGTGGATTAAGTTTCAACAAAATTAGGTATGCAAAGTGGTGAAAATGGACGTTAGCCAAAATTTTCTGTGACTGACATACTGGGTATGTAGTTGTTGTATGTAAATACTGTACATTTGGCTTGCAGATATGTATGGTACGTATTAATAAAGAATTTGTTGAGGATGGAATTCACCCCAAGTGCCTCTAAAATTCAGCTGTCACGTTAAAATGTGAGTTCTTCAGAAAAGCTGAAATGAGATTAGTAGGAGGTATAGGATTTGTTAGCGTCCATGGGAGGATGCGTTGTACTCTCTGGGCTACATCTGACATTTGATAATTGGGATTCCTGCTTTAGGGACAAAAACATGATGTCATCATGCACCTCCCCTCTAAAAATCCGTATACCCTTCCTAAACCACTGCGCCCCCAACCCCCTCCCTACTTCTCCCCATATGACTGGGATTCCAGTCGGAAGCTTTCCTTTCTACGTAGATGACCTGTTAAATTGATTATACATTTGCCTGGTGATTACTTTTATGATTTGTATCAGTTCTTTTGTAGTGGTATTTGGGGCTTTATGTCAGTTGTTCTTTTATGATATGGGTGACCATCCAGTTTGTCTAGGGCTATTGGAAAGCGAGGGTGCACTCAGCCTTTGCGAGGCAAACTGAGGAGTTACTTGACTGAGAAGTGGCGGCTCCGGCCTCGTAAACTGACATACGGCCAGGAGAGCGGTGTGCTGACCACATGCCCCTCCATACCCGCATCCAGCGACGCTGGTGGGCTGACAATAACACGGCGACCGGTCGGTACCGTTGGGCCTTCCAAGGCCTGTACGGACGGAGTTTAGTTTACTTTTTTTTTAGTTCTTTTATGATGTGCCACTGAGTAGGATTAAACTGTACTTGTTTTTGGTATCAAAGTGAATCCTTTTTGCAGTTATGGGCTTTGTGCATCTTTTATTTTATTCTTTAATTTTTTGGATTGGTGCTACGGAGTGTTATGTACTTCTTTTGTTCTCTAGTTCGTAATGTCCAGCGCATTCTTGAAACTGCTAATTGGTCTCATGAGGCTCTTATCTTAATGTATTTTGGACTGGCTCCTGAGCAATAGTGCTGCTTAGTTTTGTACTGTTTTGTTTCTGTGAATAGGTTTCTGACATTTTTAATGAGTTGCTCAGTTTCACTGTAGCTCTTGCCATCTTTTCCTGTACTTTTTCTTTATTGACTTAATTGTTTGTGTTCTTATTTTTGATTGAGCTATTTACTTGTTATGCTATCATTCCTATAATTGGTCCTGTTTTTACATCTTTGTGTTTTTTCTTTCCTTCGTGTGCTACAAATATTTTCTGTTTCTGTTATGACTACCTTAATGTCTGTATTTTTAATCACATTATACTAATTTCACATTTTGTGAAAATTCAGATTGTTTCTTGTCCAGTAGAGTAGGATGAGGGCCTTCTTGAATATGTGATAGATGTGCAATAGAAATAGTGTACCTGACAGGTAGTATTAATGTTGTGAATACTTGAAGCCATTTTGAAGCCATTGTTCCTCAGTTCATATATGTTTATGACGTAGAGAAGAACAAATATACATCACATAGCCTCAGCTAGGCCTAAAACCGAAACCAATGAAACCTATAGTAGTCCGTCAGTAACATAAATTACATTTTGCAGAGCGGAACTTCATGCATTACCATATTCTCTCCAAAAATGGTGTATGGTGAAGCAAACCGTTAGTGAAAAAACATTACTGGAAAAATATTCCAATCTAGCAGAAACTGAATAGCTCAAACACAATTTGGTAGCAGCACTAGAGAGAAAGTCTACACCTGAGTGCTTTGAAGAATTTTTTGATGAACAAGTACTGAACTTACCTGCTAGCGAATGTGTATGGCATACTACACAGTAGAATAATCACAGCTTTCAGTTATCCCTTGAATGTATAAAAATGTTAGGTACACTGCTCTTCATTGGATACCACGCTCTCTCACAGGAGAGAAGATGAGGACTTTTGGTATAAGGTGCATACGACAGTGTATGAGCCGCAACATATATTTGGAAATCAGGTGCCACCTTCACTGCAATGATAACACTCATCTGAACAGCAATCAAGCTAGCCAAAGGGATAAACTTTTCGAAATTCATCCCTTGATGAACTTACTCGATGATAACTTCATGAAATTTCAAGTTTTTTTCTGATAGCATCATCACTGATGAGGTAAAGGTTCGATATAATAGCCTCCATTATCTAAAACGATTGATTCATGAGACACCAGTGAGATTCATATTAAAACTATTTGCCTTGGGTGTTCCTGAAGCGGTTACTGAATACGATTTCTGTTCTGCAGTCTCTTGAAATTCACAAAATCAATTTTGACAACTTGTTCAGGAGTTTCCATTTGATGAAAGATCTCCCAGGAATGAGAGTAAGGCTGACTGGAACCTCGTGAATGAACCAAATGAATGACTACCCCATAGAAAGTGAGAAAAGCATGAAAAAGAAAGAAAAGGACTGTATGACTATGGATTTCACAAGATCATAGAGATAGTGTGTAAAACTCTTCTCAAACAACGAGACAGTGCATGCAGTAAGCCAAGTCAAGAGATGGAGCAAAGCTGAGAATCAACCAGTACAAGTTTCACAGTACAGAAGAATAGTATGTAGCAGACGTGGACAAATCGACCTGGAACGTGGAGAAGTATCATGTGAGAATTTAGGGTAATAAATGGTACCTTCCATTGTTCATCAACGCAATATATGTAGAACATCACCAACTGCCTCACAAATGAAGGTGGTATAAAGGGTGTATCTTTCCCGGTTATCCACTACTTCTGAACCAAAACAGGCAAGACGTCCATCATACCCAAAGCCATCCACTCCACATGTGTCAGTTAAATACAAATTTAAATTTCCATTTAAATGATGGCTTTAGTCTGTCTGGAGAGTTTTCAGCACACAAAGCAGTCGACTCTTATATGAGCTCACTGGCAATTCAAAAACTCCATGTTTTAACATAACTGAATCTCAGTCTTGGTTTTATCGTTGTATGTAATCAGTATGGGATAGGGCTGCACAGAGAACTTCTGATGCTCCTTCGCCCAAAATTTATTCCCTATATTCTGTAATTGTCCCCAAGCAAATCAGAAAATCTGCTTCTATTTGCTTTTAATACCCCATCTAATTCTTTCCATTCATTCAATGTTCCTGTATGATGCACTATTTTGTTCATCGTTTCAGCTAACTCCTTTTCCGTGTCATTTTTGCTGCACAATCCTATTGTAGTGTATAGGTTACTTCTCACCTGAACATAGGAATCTGCTCTTATACCAGGCAACTCACTCACAGAATTATGTTTGTTTATGCAGTCATCAAGTGTTAGTTTAACTACATGCCTACATGGCACAACTTTCTCTGAAATCGGTCAGACTGATAAGAACTTAAAGAGTCTAGGCCATCGATCATTTCAACAGTTAATACTGGGGTTATTAGTAAATTTGCATTGAGCGAGTACGATTGACATTGAAATCTAATTGTATTTGCAGCTCTGTTTATGCCATCTTTCCACGTACTGTGCCAGGGACATTCGTCATCTGTAGTGCTAGGACCTGCCAGTTCTGCTGACACAGCAACACATCTCCTTTTATGGGTGACAGTTTGCTACCATAGTCTAGAATACACTGAATAATAATGCAACTTACATTTATATTTCCTATGGGCCACTTAATGCCCTTTTCTTCCTCACCCTCTTCAGGTATTATCTTCTTAATATCGTTGAAACCTATCCACAGCATCTCCAGCTCTTGTTTCTTCTCCTCACTCTCACATTCATGATTTACCACATTCTCTAAAAGTCAACCCCTTTGGTTCCTAAATTTTCCCCCATTTGGCTCTTTATAGTAGGGGTTAGCTGATCAGATTTCCATGATGTCTGGAGGAGGCCTTTTCTCGTTGTTTGTGCATTATCATCAAAATGTCGTCAGTCATTGTAGTTGTGACACAGACCCCATAATGTCTAAGATTCCTGTCTCATCTCCAGTTATTACAGTTGTATAAGTAACAAAACCGATTAGGTAACATTGTCAAGCAAATCCTGATCAGTTCTGGCACATCATGTGGTACACGTAAGTACTGGTTGTGTTTTACTATTTCTTTAAAGTATGCGACGGAACGCCGGTGATCCATATCACCGTCTTGCTTAGCTTTATCCTACGTTGGATGCTCTACAACTGTGTAAGGCTACGACCTATCCTCCGCCTAGTTGGAAAAGAGTTGTTGAAGCTATACCCCCAGGCCATGACGCGAAATGGACAAATTGAAAGTCCATGAATAGACTGAGATCCGGAGATGGAAGATCAAAAGTTAACTTGGCAAGATGGGGATAGACTGATCCGAATGATATTCTGTGTGACTGTAGAGAAGAACAGACAGTTCGGCACATGCTTCGGTGTCGATTGTCCCTTGTCTCTTGTACCTTCAACAAACAACAGAAAATGCACTGGAAGTTTTGGTCAAAGGCAATTTAATCATAACTGTGTATAACGTATGCACATCTACCTGTATGATTCTGACATGACAATAATAATAATTTAGAAATACACCACAAAAATGGTCATATATTTTGCTGTTGCTTATAAAAATATGCATTCGTCTTGCTGCTTACTCTTGTGTATGACTACACTCACCTTTGAACAACGTTCCCCTTAAAAGTGGTACAGTGTGTTCAAACTGATCCAACCACATCCGTGGTTTTGTTCATTTGCTGCAATTTGATATCATGAGTCCTTCTGTAAAGATGGAAAATGCTGCCAACACTCATTGCCATTGATTTCAGTGCTTTCATAACCAGCAGTCAATGTCACAGGCCCGAGAGATCGGCGTACATTACACTACCTCTCTTCGAGATCGTGTAAATCTTACGATTTCGCCAGTCATTGCTAATCACTGTTGTCAATAGCTTCGATTTTTGGCGCCTATTCTTCAGACTTACGTTTGCTTTCTACAACTGAGATACTATTTCTTGATTTCAACTACTGATTTCATGTTGCATATGCCTGAAGTGTGGCAGTGATTGGACCTCATCGCTAGCAGAAACTGCAACCATTTGTGTAGAGTCTGATTCACTTTTACCCTCGAGGAAACCTGATTGACAGCAGTCGCAAGTACGTCTAATTTTTCAACTACTTTATACACCTCAGATTTCCATTTTTGAAACACAATTTCCCTGGGTGTGCTACCTCCTTTCGGATATGGTCTACTGTCCTCTGCTGTTCAGAACAAATTTCGCCCATAATTTCTAATCTGGCCACTATCCAGGTTTGTCCTATCAGAAAAAGTCATCAAATCATACTCGACCGTCGCCACTTGACTCTATAGTTGTTCAGTTAATTTCTGGTGGCCTTCTTACCCTTCACTAATTCTCTGTGGCACTTCGTCTTTCCACTAATTTACTATGCCAGTTTCTAGTTCAGTTCAGCCACTTTCTATTTGACTGAGTTTGTGGTGGCTCTTATTTCAGTAACTACTTAATCTAATTTCATTCCCAGTTCATCAAATCTCGTGTGCTGACTATATAATTTTTTGGGTGTTCGTCGAATATTTTTCAAAGATGTCTTTATGTTCCTCCAGGCTCTGAACAATCAGCGCGTGTGTATCACATTGGTGTTCTGTCTCGTCAGCCCTTGTCTTTACTGTATCAGCTTCAACTGGCGATGCCATTGCAGCAGTTTCGCCTCAGCGTTTCTAGTGCATTTTTGTTCATTCCGACAGTATTTAGTGACCTACTAAATTGGCCTGCATAGGCCTTGAGAAACGACCACACTGACTGAAACTACAGTCCTCATCAAGGCTGTCTCCCTCGCTGGCTCTAGTTCACACTGGTTTGGCATTCTGCATGCTTCCTTCAAATAGATTATCTTTTACATCTACATCTACATCTACATGTCAACTCTCCAATTCATATTTAAGTGCCTGGCAGAGGGATCATCGAACCAAAATCATACTATCTCTCTGCCATTCCACTCCCGAACAGCGCGCGGGAAAAACGAACACCTAAACCTTTCTGTTCGAGCTCTGATTTCTCTTATTTTATTTTGATGATCATTCCTACCTATGTAGCTTCGGCTCAACAAAATATTTTCGCATTCGGAAGAGAAAGTTGGTGACTGAAATTTCGTAAATAAATCTCGCCGCGACGAAAAACGTCTTTGCTTTAATGACTTCCATCCCAACTCGCGTATCATATCTGCCACACTCTCTCCCCTATTACGTGATAATACAAACCGAGCTGCCCTTTTTTGCATCCTTTCAATGTCCTCCGTCAATCCCACCTGGTAGGGATCCCACACCGCGCAGCAATATTGTAACAGAGGACGATCGAGTGTAGTGAAAGCTGTCTCTTTAGTGGACTTGTTGCATCTTCTAAGTGTCCTGCCAATAAAACGCAACCTTTGGATCGCCTTCCCCACAATATTATCTATGTGGTCTTTCCAACTGAAGTTGTTCGTAATTTTCACACCCAGGAACTTAGTTGAATTGACAGCCTTGAGAATTGTACTATTTATCGAGTAATCGAATTCCAACGGATTTCTTTTGGAACTCATGTGGATCACCTCACACATTTCGTTATTTAGCGTCAACTGCCACCTGCCACACCATACAGCAATCTTTTCTAAATCGCTTTGCAACTGATACTGGTCGTCGGATGACCTTACTAGCCGGTAAATTACAGCATCATCTGCGGACAACCTAAGAGAACTGCTCAGATTGTCTCCCAGGTCATTTATATAGATCAGGAACAGCAGAGGTCCCAGGACGCTTCCCTGGGGAACACCTGATATCACTTCAGTTTTACTCGATGATTTGCCGTCTATTACCACGAACTGCGACCTTCCCGACAGGAAATCACGAATCCAGTCGCACAACTGAGACGATACCCCATAGGCCCGCAGCTTGATTAGAAGTCGCTTGTGAGGAACGGTGTCAAAAGCTTTCCGGCAATCTAGAAATACGGAATCAACTTGAGATCCCCTGTCGATAGCGGCCATTCCTTCGTGCGAATAAAGAACGATGTTTTCTGAAACCATGCTGATTCATAATGTCTGAATACAGTATATGCTCCAAAACCCTACTGCAAACCGACGTCAATGATATAGGTCTGTAGTTCGATGGATTACTCCTACCACCCTTCTTAAACACTGGTGCGACCTGCGCAATTTTCCAATCTGTAGGTACAGATCTATCTGTGAGCGAGCGGTTGTATATGATTGCTAAGTAGGGAGCTATTGTATCAGCGTAATCTGATAGGAACCTAATCGGTATACAATCTGGACCTGAAGACTTGCCCGTATCAAGCGATTTGAGTTGCTTCGCAACCCCTAAGGTATCTACTTCTAAGAAACTCATGCTAGCAGCTGTTCGTGTTTCAAATTCTGGAATATTCCATTCGTCTTCCCTGGTGAAGGAATTTCGGAAAACTGCGTTCAATAACTCCGCTTTAGCGGCACTGTCGTCAGTAACAGTGCCATCGGCACTACGCAGCGAAGGTATTGACTGCGTCTTGCCGCTTGTGTACTTTACATACGACCAGAATTTCTTCGGATTTTCTACCAAATTTCGAGACAATGTTTAGTTGTGGAACCTATTAAAGGCATCTCCCATTGAAGTCCGTGGCAAATTTCGCGCGTCTGTGAATTGTAGCCAATCTTCGGGATTTCGCGTTCTTCTGAACTTCGCATGTTTTTTTCGTTGCCTCTGCAACAGCGTTCGGACCTGTTTTGTGTACCATGGGGGATCAGTTCCATCTCTTACCAATTTATGAGGTATGAATCTCTCAATTGCTGTTGCTACTATATCTTTGAATTTGAGCCACATCTCATCTACATTTGCATAGTCAGTTCGGAAGGAATGGAGATTGTCTCTTAGAAAGGCTTCTAGTGACACTTTATCCACTTTTTTTAAATAAAATTATTTTGCGTTTGTTTCTGGTGGATTTGGAAGAAACGGTATTGAGACTAGCTACAACGACCTTGTGATCACTAATCCCTGTATCAGTCATGATGCTCTCTATCAGCTCTGGATTGTTTGTGGCTAAGAGGTCAAGTATGTTTTCGCAACCATTTACAATTCGCGTGGGTTCGTGGACTAACTGCTCGAAATAATTTTCGGAGGAAGCATTTAGGACAATCTCGGAAGATGTTTTCTGCCTACCACCGGTTTTGAACAAGTACTTTTGCCAACATATTGAGGGAAGGTTGAAGTCCCCACCAACTATAACCGTATGAGTGGGGTATTTATTTGTTACGAGACTCAAATTTTTTATGAACTGTTCAGCAACTATATCATCGGAGTCTGGGGGTCGGTAGAAGGAGCCAATTATTAACTTAGTTCGGCTGTTAAGTATAACCTCCACCCATACCAATTCGCACGGAGTATCTACTTCGACTTCAAGATAAACCACTACTGACAGACACAAACACTCCACCACCAATTCTGCCTAATCCATCTTTCCTGAACACCGTCTGAGACTTTCTGCAGAACTTATTTCAGGCTTTAGCCAGCTTTCTGTACCTATAACGATTTCAGCTTCTGTGCTTTATATTAGCGCTTGAAGCTCAGGGACTTTCCCAGCACAACTAAAACAATTTACAACCACAATTCCGACTGTTCCTTGATCCAAGCACGTCCCGTATTTGCCATGCACCCTTTGAGATTGCAGCCCACCCCGTACTTTCCCGAGGCCTTCTAACCTAAAAAACCGCCCAGTCCACGCCACACAGCCTCCGCTACCCGTGTAGCCGCCAGCTGAGTGTTGTGAACTCCTGACCTATTCAGCGGAACTCGAAACCCCACCACCCTAGGGCGCAAGTCAAAGGAATATGCAGCCAACACGGTCGCAAAACCGTCTGAGCCTCTGATTCAGACCCTCCACCCGGCTCTGCACCAAAGGTCCGCAGTCGGTTCTGTCAACGATGCTGCAGATGGTGAGCTCTGCCTTCATCTCGTAAGCAAGACCAGCAGCCTTCACCAAACCAGATAGTCACTGGAATCCAGAGAGAATTTCCTCAGATCCAAAGCGACACACGTCATTAGTGCCGACATGTGCCACTACCTGCAGCTGGCTGCACCCTGTGCTCTTCATGGCATCCGGAAGGACCCTTTCCACATCAGGAATGACTCCACCCGGAATGCACACGGAGTGCACACTGGATTTCTTCCCCTCCTTAGCCGCCATATCCCTAAGGGGCCCCATTACGCGCCTAACATTGGAGCTCCCAACTACCAATAAGCCCACCCTCTGTGATTGCCCGGACCTTGAAGGCCGAGAATCATCCTCTGAAACAGGGCAGGCAGCTGCATCTGGCTCAGCCAGAGACAGTGCCTGAAACCTGTTTGTCAGACGCACCGGGGACGTCTTTCGCTGCCTGCCACGCCTTGGAACGACCTCCCAATCAACCACAGGCGAGGGCTCAGCCCCACTGCGGGCAGCAACCGGGGCAACCACAGCGGCAGACCGATCTGGGGACAGACGGGACGAGGTTGACATCCCCGTGATACCCAAGTCCGGCTCCCCACAGTGGTGCCCATTGGCAACAGCCTCAAGCTGCGCGACCGAAGTCAGCGCCGCTTGCAGCTGTGAGCGAAGGATGCCAACTCAGCCCTCATCCGAACACAGCAATCACAGTCGCTGTCCATTCCAATCGATGTTGAACAACAGTTACTGAAACACGAGTCCGTGCCTAGATAACGCAAGGGAAACACTATTAAAAATTTCTGATTTCGAGTGAGCAGTGATGCCCATCCCTCGTATTTACTAAGCACAATTCCCACTACACAAGTGCGCTTATCTCCATGAAACATCAAGTAAAAGTATTCAGTCATATTACAAGATACAGAAATAAAATCTAACAAACTCTCCAGAATTTGTTCACATACACACACATATAAACAAAGCAATTTCCCGCAGTGGGGAAACAATGTCATTAATGTACGCTGAATATGAACACAAACAAAATTTGTGACCTCTGGAAAAAAAAAACATAATTATTTTACATCTTACCATCAGTCTGCCTTTCAGAAAATTGTCATGCTCATGGTGATACTGACAGGGTCGTCTCATAAAGAGAGGGGTAGCATCGTTTAATCGACTTTAACTCTGTGTTGTTAACAAGAGTGAGTTATTCAAGGTGCAATACGATATTAATGGAGATCACAAATTAATGTACATTCACACCAGGCTATTTTCCCATGAATGAATTTGTGTGAGTCAAATAGATAAGCAAATGATCTGAATCTATCTCAGTTTGTTTCAGCCACGATCATTAACATCGATTTTGTGTGCAGTGGCAACTTGCATTATCACACTTGCTCAAGAATGCGAGTGGTGTGTGGAGGAACTTTATAAGCATCTCAATTATTAATGTCTTCAGACTTTGTACCAATCATTTCGTCGAGGTAACAGCCTAGTTCGTGGAACGGTTTACGGTTGGTACTATATAGATAATTAACAAAAGACAACTGGTCAATGATCACGAGTTAATGGATATTAATTCTCTGATCACATACCATGGCCATCGACCTTTATAATAAAGAGCCAGTGAAAACGGCTTCAGGCAATGAAGTGTGGACAACAAGCAAATGATGAATTACATGGTCTCCCAAAATAATTGATAATTCACTTTCAGTGACATTGGGATGCTACTGCAGACATAGATAATTTTGTATGCACGGGAGGTAAGAGGAGTGGTACAAACGATGGCAAAGGGAACACTTGTATGAAGCTCACGAAAATTATCATACGAGGATTCAGAGAGAGAAACAAGTAAAGACCTGCAGCTGCTCAATTACTACAGGCAAAGTGAAGTGAAATCAGGACAAATACATGCATGTCACTGACCAGACACCGAAACAGTGAAAACCACCTTTAACTCTACAAATGCCAAACGAGGATAAATTCATTACGCATGTCGGTACTGGTTAGGTTCGTAATTTTATGTATATGGAGTAAACCAACGTTAGTTTGATGCCACCTATAAGACACGTGGCAGATTCTGTCTATGACTACTGTTTGCAGCAACGAGCAAATATTTCCAAAAGAAATGACGCGAAATGAATGAATGCAATTACTGGAGTGGGGACGTTCATGAAACTGACGGAAAACGTCAATTTTATCAGTAGAGCTCCTGGATGAAATCGCATCTGAGATGCCTGAAAAATAATTAAATCTGGAATATGACCTTCTTGCCATGCCCACTTCTTGAAACAGCACTACATTAGCTCAGTGGACAACGATTCCGTGAATTACATTCGAGAAAAGTAGCACAGGACACATGTAGAGGGTTGTGATATATACTCTCTGGTTTTATAGATCATCTGTGACTCCGTTCACTATCTCGGTGTCACTAAACTCACTCATATGGAAACGATGCTATAAAACATTTTCATCTCCTACAGTGTCCGGCCCCGGTAGCTGAGTGGTAAAAAAAAAAAAAAAAAAAAAAAAAAAAAACAGTGGTCAGCGTGACGGAATGTCAAGCCTAAGGTACCGGGTTCGATTCCCGGCTGGGTCGGAGATTTTCTCCGCTCAGGGACTGGGTGTTGTGTTGTTCTAATCATCATCATTTCGTCCCCATCGACGCGCAGGTCGCCGAAGTGGCGTCAAATCGAAAGACCTGCACTAGGCGAACGGTCTACCCGACGGGGGGCCTTAGCCACATGACATTTCATTATCTCCTAGAGTTGTAAGAATTGCAACTTGTGAAGCAGTTCTTTTATTTATGGGAACGTAGGGAGCATGAAGGTATTAGAGAGAATGGCCTTTAAGATAAGAAATTTCACTCAAAGTATCTTGAGAAAAACAGATTTACAGCGCCTCTCTGCAGTTGAACAAAGGTAAAGGAAAGAAGGTAGAAAACAAGTAGCCAGAAGCGAAGCATTGAAGGGAAAGAAGACCCTGAGTACAAATCTGGGGCCTTCTGAAAAAGTGATAAACGAAAAAACACTACGTTGGACTTTAAATTGCATTTCCTGATAATTATGTTTTTTAATGTTTATGTACCTCTTTCTCAGACTCTATGAAAACTCTAATTGTGAAATTGTTTCTCTTATTTCTATGTTGTCACAAGAGAAAAATTTTGAAATTAAAAGTCTAAGCTGAGATGTGGGGCAAAGTACTTGGACGTTTGCATGTATTTTATATTATAGTTACAGAAGTATAATTAAACAGTTATTCAAATTATTCTATTCAATATAATCAAAAAAACCTCATAAGAGAAGCTTACTATATGTAAAGAGGTTAAACAGAGAAAATTTTTTAAAAAATCTCTTGAATAGTTTCCGAGAAAAAAGAGCATAAATTTTAAAAAAAATTATATTCCAAAGTGAAAGTTAAAAATCTCTGTAATCCAAGGAACTTAACAGTAAATGTGTTAATTTCATGTAAAGCATGGTACAAAATTTCATCGCCGTCTCTTAGATGTCGTGGATTTAGTGCGTCTTTTAAATAGTGTGCATTTTTCATGAACGTTCCCCCGTAAGGGGATAATAGATTTATTTAAACACCTCGAAATGAGCTTTTATCGATAACTATGCCATGTGGCGTGGTCCCCAACAATGATCAAGACCAGCGCAGGAATGAGCACATTAAAACCACACGGATTCCTTTTGAAAAGATCTTAAGCGTTTCCTGACTAAGAACACATTTGAATTTAGAAATATACTGGAGCTCATTGACCTTTAAGTACACTTGAGATAGTTTCCTCACAGACAAAGGGTATCTCACCAAGACTCCCACACTAGAAAATTGTCTAAAGGTAACCGAAAATATAAAATGTCTACTGAATTTAAGCACTAAAGCGAAGACGATTCAAAGTTACTACATGATAAAATTACCCCTCGTTGAGTAACTACAAATTATTGCAGTAAACTCAAGGAAGATACGGGTTCTATACTCACAGAGAGATGACCACCAGAAAAGTGCCGTTTGGTACAGATTTTGGTGGGCTCATTTGCCAGCTGCTGGTTCCAAGCAACGCAGCTTCGCTGATACGCCCTGTGTTCTCCAATAGTCTTACGCCTACCAAATTACAGTACGTTTCGCGATAGCTCGTGGAGGTCGGAGTTGAGCGTCTGGTCCCCGCAGGAATTTTAAGACAGACTGACTACCCATTCACTCATTAAGGAATGTCTGCAGGGTAGAAAACGGGTTAGGAAGTACCAATGGGCTATGAATAAACTCTTTGTTCTGCCCATCCTTCCTCCACAGGCTCCATAAAAGAGTGAAATTTATAACTCGCCTGGAGATGCGAAATAGCAGATAGTGTGAAAAGAAACTGATAATAGCGTTTCACACGGTATTTGCAATGCCAGAAACCCATCTGCCATCTGCCACAATCTGATTCTGAGGACATCTCTCATGATCTGCAGCTGTCGCAAGCGATCTCTCACCACGGTGATGAGCAGTGGAACAGATCATTGACGGGGTTGGTTCTGAAAGTACTGTACTGTATATGACTAGACATGTTTATCTAACTGTGAATGTAGAGCTAATTGGTTCATAATGTTGATGAGGGAAGCACCGCATTCGGTAAAACTGATTTTCTAAAGCACGGAAAATTCACGGTATTGTTTCGTTTAGTTTACTGTACTTTTTTTTGTTACTGAAATATTTATTGACGGATATATCAGAAAATTCTCTGCCATGGCTTGAATAGCATATCTGCATGACTGCTCCGCAATTAACATGGAAGTTCTTGCCAGAGAATTCGTCGAATCAGTTTCGCCTATTTCCTGCCGTTCCACCCTCGAATAGTACGTGGGAAGAATGGACGCTTATGTCTTTTAGTGTGTACCATGAATTCTGTTATTTTATTACGACGGTCATTTACTCCTATAGTTTCATTTTCTACGAGGGTACCAATTCTTTAGTCCTTCCAGGCTACTGACTACTTGATGCTGCCGAACCTCTGCTCTATCTTCGACGTCAGTACTTGTCGAGGAAGTTTATTTACGACAAGAGCCAGCAGTCAAAGAGTAGATTAATAACCCTCTCATTAAACACAGTCTTCCGCTCATAGGAGGTGCATCGGAAATCTGGAACCTTTGCCCTCTACTTGAGGCGGCAAAAGCGAGTGCACCACCGAACGTTTAATAACTCAACACTTCTGTTTGGAGATCCGGATATGAGATGGGAAATCTCGATATTCACAGTTTCGGCACCATCAACTCATGTTTCAGTCTCTGTATTAATCTTTATTGACTGCACTTTGTTCGTATGTCTCCAGATGGCTTTAGACATGAACGGAAATTAGCAGTAGGATGTGGTCGTCCTGCAGATCACCACAACCTGCTGATTGTGTGACTGTTGTGAGAAAGCGTATTGCAGTGTACTGTAAACCTAAAGTGAAAAGGTAAAATCAATATTCAGACACTACGCATTTTACTAGAATCTTTGTGAAATGAACGGCATGCTGCGGTAATGGCCTTTATGTAGGCCCCAGTCCATGAACGGTTTATTTAAATAATATGGTCGACCAGTGGCGAAGAAGGCGTCCTACGGACGATGGTTCATTACAGGGCTAGGAACACTGGCCAGTGTTTCTAGCCCTGTAACGAACCGTCCTCCGATTTCGTAAGGAAACAGGTCGATAAAAAAACTATTAAAAGAAAGAAGAAGAATATGTAACCCACTACCGTTTTATCGCAATTCCTTCCAAGTACGGAAAACTTTCTCCTACGAACGCTTGTGGAGCAAAATGTGCCATCTTCTACAAGACATCCTTTTCTATTGTGTCGTCGAGAAAGCCTTCTTTATTTTATAAGAAATAGTAAGGTGTGTATGTGAATTCCGGTGCACTATCAGTGGTTGAATAAACTCTCTAATCTCCAGATTAATGTTTCCAAACCTCTGTTGCTTTTTGTTTTACGTTGTCATCATGTGAAGATTTCTTAGCTATAATTATTGTACCTGTCTGTAAACTGTAGCCGGCCGGGGTGGCCGAGCGGTTCTAGGCGCTACGGTCTGGAACCGCGCGACC
Organism: Schistocerca nitens; assembly: GCF_023898315.1. Taxonomy (NCBI): domain Eukaryota; kingdom Metazoa; phylum Arthropoda; class Insecta; order Orthoptera; family Acrididae; genus Schistocerca; species Schistocerca nitens. The sequence goes on from NC_064620.1 coordinate 571,325,627, forward strand.
GCTACGGTCGCAGGTTCGAATCCTGCCTCGGGCATGGATGTGCGTGATGTCCTTAGGTTAGTTAGGTTTAAGTAATTCTAAGTTCTAGGGGACTGATGACCTCAGAAGTTAAGTCCCATAGTTCTCAGAGCCATTTGAACCATTTTATTTTTTTTGAAACTGTAAAATAATCTTAAATTATTGATCAAGCAGTTCATGTTCTTATTGTTCTGTACTTATTATTTTAGATCTGTAACAAGCTTCTGACAATATGGTTCAACAGACCCAAGCCAAACTGAAAAGAAGTGACTGTTTGTATCGCATCATGTTTGTGCTAGACATCCATTATAAGGTAGACTTACCAGGAAAGTGTCTCCTGGCTGTTTGACGGCTAGACGATTAGAAACCTACGAAGACAGGCCGATCTTACGTGCTGACCAAAGGGAACTTCCAGTGTGTGACGGTGGATAGTATTGGCACCACTTCCATTTTTCACCTTTCCTGTTATATTCGTGTATGGTGCGTGGGAAGCACGATGGCCAGTGAGACTCTGTGCAAGCTCAAACGCCTCTGATTTCTTCGGAATTTCGTGAGAGGAAGTAATACGTGGCCAAGCTATTCTTGGAACATTCTCGGAATGTCAACAGTAAACCTCGCCGTTATTGTGAACGCATCACTTGTGCCCTCTGTCCCTGGAGCTAGTGAAGCATCCGAGTAATGTTCTCCCGTCTACGAAACGAATTCGTGACGTGCAGAAGCACGTGGCTCTTCTTTGATTTTTCTCTAACTTCTCTACTAATCCTCTCACTAACGGGTACATACTGAAGTGCAATAGCCAAGGATCGACAGAACGAAGGTTTCGTAACTAACCAGCTTCAAAAGGTGACTGAAAATTCCTCCATTGGATTTCAGTCTGGCATCCTCTTTTCCTATAAATAATTTTGTGTGGTTGTTCCATTTTAAACCACTCCACAGGCGTACACCGGCCGTTTAAAAAGCTTCGACAGTGATTTTATTCCTGTCTTTTTAGCGGCGTCAGTGCAGTAACTACAGCAGCAGCCTGAACTAACAGTTGTCAACCACAGATATTCGTTCGACCAGTCAGCTGTGAGCAGGCAGTGAAAAGTACTGGCAGCGCCGCCGTAATACCTCGAAGTTGTCGTGTCATAAATCGCAATGAAACGACAGCTCTAAATCAACTGTTCGCTTCTCCTAAATTTTTTGAGGAAGAGAAAAATGTATGCAAAGTTTGTTCCACAGACCTTGAGTTCGAAGAAAAAACGACAGTTCTGCAACATGATTTAAATTCAACAGGCAGACAGTTATTTTCTGGAAGAAATCATAACTGGTCAGAAGATTGATATTATCATTACGAACGTACCAATAAACGACTAAGTCCAGAAATTCACGTTAAGGATCAGTTCTTTTACCACATAACCCAAAGAAGAACTTTTCAGACATTTTTACATCGCTGTCTGAATGTTCTGTGCGTTGTATTCAAGTGGGGGGAGTCGATGTAGAACACCTGAAGCATTAAAACAGTTACCTCAATTTTTCTGTTTTTTACTACACTCGTGTTGAAAATTAAAGCAACAAACCACTATTTCTCCGTCCTATGTCTAATTCACGATATAATCACACAAACTGTCAACAGATGTCGTTACGATCGTCTTCTGTACCGAAGATGGCATTCCCATCAACGGACAATCACATCAGTAGAATCAAGCCGGCTAGTGGTAAATGGCTCTGAGCACTATGAGACTTAATTTCTGAGGTCATCAGTCCCCTGGAACTTAGAACTACATAAACCTAACTAACCTAAGGAGATCACACACATCCATGCCCGAGGAAGGATACGAACCTGCGACCGTAGCGGTCGCTCGGCTCCAGATTGTAGCGCCTAGAACAACACGGCCACTCCTACCGGCGCCGGCTAGTGTTTTTGGGGTAGTCTCGCATCCACAATCGCTGTGTACACAGTCACAGACGGTGTTGTATGACATAGATAAGACTCCTAGAGACTGTCTGCTGTGCATGGTCATATGGTGAGTGGTGCTTAAGATAGGTAAATAAATTAGAAAATAAATGAAAAAACTTTGTTTAGTTTAGAAGAATTACACACTGACAAACGGTAGGCAGAGCAGCAGTGACAGAAGAGCCAATGACCATGAACTCAGCACGTCATGAGAAGCCATCGCCCTCCCACATAAGCGGAAGCTGTCGATTCAGCCGTCAGGGCATCGCCTGACCGGCTCACGTGTTTCTCAGTTGTCACATGTGATCAAAGGCCCTCGCCTGCATTCCAAGAGCCAATGACCGACGTTAAGAAGATTCTTCGAGAAGCTTTTCAACGTGACAGAAGAGGCAATGACCGTGAAGTCGTTCACCTCCAGTGAACTGAAGTGAATAAATGCACGAGACGCAGTGGGCCCGACAAGAATAGTAGTTTTCAGTTCGGTTTCGGAGCTGAAGACCGTCATGCAGGAAGAGACTACATCGTACACAGAAGCACCAAGTCCGCCGCTGTAATGGAATAGCAAGCAGCAGCCTCGCCGCCAGAAGACAGAAGTTAGAATGTATTTGAAGACTGATTTTTACGTACCCGGGCGACTCGTGAGGACGGGAAGGAGACGGCCTCACATCAGCAGTCACCTGTGAGCTGGTGATAAAGATCTGACAGCTGAAGACTGGCAAGCTGGAGGCCGTTGTTCGAGTCCGGGACACTGGCCTTCCCCCGCCACGCCGCTCCACTGGCCGACGCACAACACACGCGGCCGCATAGAAAGAGAAACACTGGGACGCCACATCCAAGGTATCACCATCCGATTCACGACTTCGTTCTCAATAATTAAACGGGCCACAGCACGATGCGCGTCTCCAGTCAACTGGGCGAGACGTCGACAAGAGATACACACCGCCAGGTGTAATCAGACGCCGCCGCTGCCGAAGCAGAAGGCTTCGCAAACGACACAGCTGCCGCTCTCCCAGCCAGAACATCCATTAAGGAAACAGTTGTACAACACTTTCAATAAAAGTTATCTTATGTAAAAATGCTGTTTCATTTTACCTCATACCCGAGCCAAGGAAAAACCCACCCTGCCCACATGTTGTTAAGAAGGAAAAAGTAATTTATTTAGTCAAAAGATTAAAAAACAGCCACCCCGGCCGGCTACAGTTTCCAGACAGGTACAATAATTATAGCTAAGAAATCTTCACATGATGACAACGTAAAACAGAAAGCAACAGAGGTTTGGAAACATTAATCTGGAGATTAGAGAGTTTATTCAACCACTGATAGTGCACCGGAATTCATATACACACCTTACTATTTCTTATAAAATAAAGAAGGCTGTCTCGACGACACAATAGAAAAGGATGTCTTGTAGAAGATGGCACATTTTGCTTCACAAGCGTTCGTAGGAGAAAGTTTTCCGTACTTGGAAGGAACTGCGATAAAACGGTAGTGGGTTACATATTCTTCTTCTTTCTTTTAATAGTTTTTTTTTATCGACCTGTTTCCTTATGAAATCGGAGGACGGTTCGTTACAGGGCTAGAAACACTGGCCAGTGTTCCTAGCCCTGTAATGAACCATCGTCCGTAGGACGCCTTCTTCGCCACTGGTCGACCATATTATTTAAATAAACCGTTCATGGACTGGGGCCTACATAAAGGCCATTACCGCAGCATGCCGTTCATTTCACAAAGATTCTAGTAAAATGTGTAGTGTCTGAATATTGATTTTACCTTTTCACTTTAGGTTTACAATACACTGCAATACGCTTTCTCACAACAGTCACATAATCAGCAGGTTGTGGTGAACTGCAGGACGACCACATCCTACTGCTAATTTCCGTTCATGTCTAAAGCCATCTGGAGACATACGAACAAAGTGCAGTCAATAAAGATTAATACAGAGACTGAAACATGAGTTGATGGTGCCGAAACTGTGAATATCGAGATTTCCCATCTCATATCTGGATCTCCAAACAGAAGTGTTGAGTTATTAAACGTTCGGTGGTGCACTCGCTTTTGCCGCCTCAAGTAGAGGGCAAAGGTTCCAGATTTCCGATGCACCTCCTATGAGCGGAAGACTGTGTTTAATGAGAGGGTTATTAATGTACTCTTTGACTGCTGGCTCTTGTCGTAAATAAACTTCCTCGACAAGTACTGACGTCGAAGATAGAGCAGAGGTTCGGCAGCATCAAGTAGTCAGTAGCCTGGAAGGACTAAAGAATTGGTACCCTCGTAGAAAATGAAACTATAGGAGTGAATGACCGTCGTAATAAAATAACAGAATTCGTGGTACACACTAAAAGACATAAGCGTCCATTCTTCCCACGTACTATTCGAGGGTGGAACGGCAGGAAATAGGCGAAACTGATTCGACGAATTCTCTGGCAAGAACTTCCATGTTAATTGCGGAGCAGTCATGTAGATATGCTATTCAAGCCATGGCAGAGAATTTTCAGATATATCCGTCAGTAAATATTTCAGCAACAAAAAAAAAAAAGTACAGTAAACTAAACGAAACAATACCGTGAATTTTCCGTGCTTTAGAAAATCAGTTTTACCGAATGCGGTGCTTCCCTCATCAACATTATGAACCAATTAGCTCTACATTCACAGTTATATAAACATGTCTGGTCATATACAGTACAGTACTTTCAGAACCAACCCCGTCAATGATCTGTTCCACTGCTCATCACCGTGGTGAGAGATCGCTTGCGACAGCTGCAGATCATGAGAGATGTCCTCAGAATCAGATTGTGGCAGATGGGTTTCTGGCATTGCAAATACCGTGTGGAACGCTATTATCAGTTTCTTCTCACACTACCTGCTATTTGGCATCTCCAGGCGAGTTATAAATTTCACTCTTTTATGGAGCATGTGGAGGAAGGTTTCAATAGATATAAATCTATCTTCTTCAGAAGACGGCCTGGGGACAATGAACATCATAATTTATATCCAAGGTAAGATACATGAGTCAAGAATAAATTCTAACATATATTAGGAAAATCTTATATTACATGTGAGAAGGATTGCTGATACTTACAATATTACAGTAACATTGAGTGGAGTATCTTAGTCATTTTTGCAAACATTTACATAACTCAGTTGATCCAAATAAAACATAGCCCTGAGTACAGGGTTTGTCAAACGTATAGAAATTAAGAACATAGTAGTTGAAGAGCGCATGGGCGACTGAGTAAAATCGGCCAGCGTAGTAGCACTGCGGCCAGGGCAGGTGGCGCTCAGGTCGCAAACTATTTGCCGATTGGCGTACTGAAGTAACATGTGAGGTATCAATATTAAATGCATCCTTCGATAGAGTTACAAAAATAAATAAAATCATTTACCACTCCCGTTGTGACATACTGGGAGTTACAGGCGCAATCACGTAGAACATTCATCAAAAACAGGACAAGTGGCGCTTCCGCCATGAGTAATATGTAGTGGCATATACAGCCAGAATATAACTGTTACACATCAGAGGGTTGGATCCCCTCAGTCGACGACGTCAGGTTGCAACGCCTGGGCTACTCTCAGGTTGTAATCTCCGTCTTCGGCGGTTGTGTCTGTCTGTCTGTCTGTCTGCCGCTTCCTGCTGTCGCTGTTCGTCCGTCTGTCCGCCTGCCTGCTCGCTGTCCACCGCCGCCGCTGCTGCCTGCTGTCCGTCCGTCCGTCCGTCCGTCTGCCTGTTCGCCGCCGTCTGCTGTCCGTCCGTCCGTCTGTTCGTCGCCGTCGCCGCCGCCGCCGCCGGTGCCCGCCGCCGCCGCCGCCAGCCGGTGCCCGCCGCCATCCGGTGCCGCCTGGTCGCCGCCGTCGCCGCCGTCCTGACCCTGGTCTACGGCCGTCTTGTTCATCCGTTTTCGTCTTTGTCTGTCCCCAGTTTCTGTCCTTTCCTCTCCGTTCTGTTCGTTATTGTTTCTGTCTACCGTCATGTCCGCCCCCACCACCGCTGCCACCGCTGCCACCGCTACCACCACCGCCATAGTTTATACTCCCCCTTCCGCCGCCTCCACCACTATAACTTGGTGTGCCCAGTCCCACCCCCCTCCTTCCATCCCACCTCTCCTCACTCTCCCTTCACCCTCTATCTTTGTCGCCCCCTCTCCCGCTTCTTCCTCTCGCCCCTCTCGTTCTGATCCTTTCCCCCCACTCCCCCAGCGTGTCACTGCAGCTCCGGCTCGGGTGGTGGCCCGTCGGGCCACTGTCCACGCCCAGCTCTCACCGTCACCTTCGCCATCACCGCCGCCACTGCCACTGTCATCGTCATCGCCGTCGACTTCGCCTTCACCTTCACCGTCACCATCACCATCTCCGGCGCCGCCTCCGGCCCCAGGACCTGCCCCTCCCCGCCACATTCCCGTTGTTCCCGTCCCCCACACCTCCTCCACCGCCGTCAAGCGCCCCAGTGGCACCCCTGCTTCCTCTGCTTCCAAAAAGGCTCCGCCTCGTCCTCCTTCCCCCACCCATGATGCCATGGATGTCTCCCCGCCTGTCCCTGCCCCCTCCTCCTCCTCCTCTACCCCCTCCTCCTACCGCTACCTCCTCTCCCGTCCTGATCCCTCTCTCCTTGAAGCCCGAAACCTCACCCTCTTCCTTCGCCAGCATTGTCCTGGTGCCCCCATCTCCCTCCTCACTCCTCGCCGTGATTCGGTCCTCATCTCCTCCCCCAGCCCAACCCTCCACACATACCTCCTTTCCCGCATCCCTGTCACCCGCTTTGGCCCGCATGCCTCTCTCACCCCTGCTCCTTCCCCACCTCCCTCCCGCCAACCCCAACCTCCGCGTCGCCCGCCAACTCTCACCGCCGTGATCACTCGGCTTAGTCCAGTGATCACGGAGGAGGAGGTGTTGGCGGAGCTCAAGGCGCATCCCCATTTGGAGGTGCGTGCGGTTCGCCGCATACATAACGCTGCCGGCCCCACCCGCCTTATGCGGGTTTTTTCTGAGCACGCCCCCTCCATTGACCGTCTCCTGAAGGAGGGTGCCCTCCTTTTTAACCAGCGGTACAAGGTCGACCCCTCCCGTTCCCCTCCTCAATCCCTGCACTGCCAGAGGTGTCTGCGCTATAACGCGCACCCCACAGCTGAGTGCCACGAGGCCCCCACCTGCCCACATTGTCGGCAAGCGCACTTCCTCCGGCAGTGCCCTAACCTCCAATCCCCTCCTTCCTGCAATACCTGCAATCTCACCCATCCCACCTACTCCCAAAAGTGTAAAGCCCGACCCCCTCCAACCACTCCTGAACTCACCGTCCCTGTCCGTCCCCTGGACGCCCCCACCCCTCCTGGCAATTCCCTTCGTCCCCCCCCACCGCTGAGGACATCATCAGGTTCCTAACCATCGTCCTCCAGAATGTTCATCCCTTTCAGCGCCCCCACACCCTCCGGCAGATCTCCCTTGCAGCCCGTTCCGTATTCCAACTCAAGATGTACGCCACCTACTCCAACAACCAGGCCCATTTCACCTTCTCCCGCCTTGACACCCTCGTCTAAATCCCGATCATGGCGCGACAGCAACGTATCCTTTTCAACAACATCCGCTCCCTACCCGCCAACAGGAACCTCTTCCTGCACACCCTTGCCACCCACCGCGTGGATGCCTTCCTCCTTAATGAAACCTTCCTCCAACCCCACCACACCATTCACACTTCGCCCTACCTCCTCCACCGCTCCGATAATCCCCTCCCAATTGCGCGTGGCGGAGTTGCCATTGGTCACCACCGCCAGGTCCCCGTTCGGCTCCAACCTCTCCTTCCCCGGCCTTACCGTTACCTGGGCCACCATCTATGTCCGCCCCAACGCTCCTATTCCCTTCGACTTCCTCTCCCACGTCGATCGTACCTTTTCCTCCTACGTGATCGCCGCCGACCTCAACATCCATAGTCGTTCCGCCGCCCAGTTACGGCAGTGGCATCGGTTCCTCTCCTCCCTTCAAGGCGACCTCATTCCCATCCCCCAGCACACCCGTCTCGAATCCAACTCCACTCCTGATGTTATCCTCTCCTCCCCCAACCTCCTTGGCCGCATAACGGTGGATGTCCTGGAGCCTATTGGCAGCGACCATCTCCCTGTCCTCCTCACCGTTTCAGACGGTCGTCGCCCCCGCCCCGACCCTCGTAATGACCCTCCCCCTAAGTATGTCCATGACTACTCCCATGCCGACTGGAATGCCTACCGGGATACCGTTTCCACCCAGGTCGATAGCCACCCCTTCACCTACCACCACCCTGACGATGTTACCCATGCCGCTTCCTTTCTCCAGCAGACCTTGTCTGAGGCCGTGGAGGCCCACGTCCCTACTGTCGCCATCCACCCCCACCGTCCTCCCTTACCCCCACAGGCCGTCCTCCTCCTCCGTGAATCCCGTCGTCTCTACCGTGCCTTCCTCCGCACGCGTGACCCGGACACACTACGACGCCACCGGCAACTCCAGCGACACATTCATAATTTGCTCGCGGCTAAGAAACGCCGGGACTGGCGACAGACATGCACCCGTTTAAATGCTACCCTACCAATAAACTCGTCCAAGTTCTGGTCGGCCTTCCGTCGCCTTACTGGAACTAAGCCCTCCCCTTATTATCCTCTTCTCCATGATGATCACCCTTTCCCTGACTCCCTTGGTAAGGCCAACCACTTTGCCTCCTACCTCTCCGATGTATTTTCCATTCCCGATGATCCGCAGTTCGATTACTCCCTCTTCCCGGATATCCGCGATCGAACTGACACATCTGTCCCTCCCCTCGCTCCTGGTTTCCAGTACTTGGACGACATTGCACACACGGAACTCAATGCCCCTATCACTACACAGGATCTCATTGCTACACTCCGCACGAAACGCAACACCGCTCCTGGCCACGATCGTGTCACCTACCGTCACCTTCGTGAAGCTCCTGTCTCTTTCCTCTCCACCCTGGCCAGGCTCTACAATGTAGTCCTGTCCACCGGTTACTACCCCGACCTGTGGAAAACCTCCCGTATCCTCATGTTCCTTAAACCTGGCAAACCGCCATCAGCCGTCTCCTCCTACCGCCCCATCTGCCTTACCTCGGTCTTCAGCAAGGTCCTGGAATCTATCCTCACCCGCCGCATGCACCAGCATCTCCGCCAGCACCGCCTCCTTCCCGTTACCCAGTGTGGCTTTCGGCCGTCCTTCTCTTCCGACGACCTTCTCCTTCACCTCACTCATCTCCTTACCGAACAGCTTAATTCCCGTCGCTCCGCAATCTTCCTCTCCCTGGACCTCGAACGTGCCTATGACCGCATATGGCATTCCGGTCATCTCTTCAAGCTCCAAACCTTCGCCTTTCCCATTAACTACGTCCGTCTGATCGGCTCCTTTCTCTCCCGCCGTCCTTCCTATGTCACCGTCCATAACACAGATTCCTACACCTTTTTCCCCTCTGCCGGTGTGCCCCAAGGCTCCGTCCTCTCCCCCCTTCTGTACCTCTTGTACACGGCGGATATGCCGCCGCCGTCAGCCCCCGTCCACCTTCTCCAGTTTGCCGATGACACCGCCTTCCTTGCCCTTGCCCCCACCCTACAGCGCTCCCAACACCTTCTCCAATCCCATCTTGACCGGTTCACCGCTTGGTGCAACCAGTGGTTGCTCAAGGTCAATCCCTCCAAAACCCAGGCGATCATTGTAGGCAAAACCACCCCTTCCTTCCGCCTCCTTGATTTCTACATCACCATCTATGGCCGTCCTATCGCCCTCACTCCCACCCTTAAGTACCTTGGCGTCACCCTCGACCGTCGCCTCTCCTGGACTCCCCACCTCCGGAAAATCCAAGCCAAGGCACGCTCCCGACTCCATCTCCTCAAGCTCCTCTCTGGCCGTACGTGGGGTCTGGACCCCTCCACCATCCTCCACACCTATAAATCCCTCATCCGCCCTATCCTTTGTTATGCCCATCCGGCTTGGATCTCCGCCCCCCCTCCCTTTTATAAATCCCTCCAAATCCTTGAACGCCATGCTCTCCGCCTCGCCTATCGCATCCGTCTCCCCTCCCCCACGCGGATCCTGTATGATCTCATCCCCTTCCCCCACCTCCTGCTTTTCCTTGAAAGGATACAGATCCTGTACACCTCCCGTAAACTCGACCCTCCTCACCTGCTCGTCTCCCCGATCCTCTCCCACCCCCGCCCGCTGCCGCGCCTGTATGCCCACGTCCCACCTGGTCTCCATCTCTCCACCCTCCTTACCCTCTCCCAAGGTGGCTTCCGCCAGCTCCCCCTCCCTGATGATGTCCTCCTCCCCTCCATCTACCCCTCCTATCAACTTTGACCCTGCCCCCCCCCACTTCCTGTGTCCTTTCCTTTAGGCACCCTCCCTCCCTTCCCTTCCCTTCCCTTCCCTTCCCTTCCCTTCCCTTCCCTTCCCTTCCCTTCCCTTCCCTTCCCTTCCCTTCCCTTCTCTTTCCTTTTTTCCCGTCACCTCCCTCCACCCCTCTTCCCCCGGGCTTCCCCTCCCCCTTCCTCCCTCCCCCCTTTTCTCCTCTGCCTGTGGCATCTCTGCTCTCCCCTCTCCCACTCCCCTTCCTCCTCCTCCTCTCTTGGCAGGTCCCCGGACTCGCACACGCATAGTGAACATTCGCGCGCCGGAGATCATCGCCATCAGTGTCTAGTGTGTGTGCGCTTCGTTTTGTGTTTCGTGCAGTTACAACTCAACTGTTCACATGTGCTGTAGCCTTTCTCCGTGTTTTGTGCGCCGTGTCAACAAGTTTTAGTGTTTTTACCGTCCAACGTGAACGGCTTCTTGTTTATTGTTTTTTGTATCTCCATTTTTTGCCCGCCGTTTTTTGTATTGTTTGTATCGCCTCTGTGTCATGTTATTGTTCCACTTAAGGCTGAAGAGCAGCGTACTATGCTGCTGCCAGCCCGCCTGTATAGGTGATTAAAATTACAATAAAGGAAAAAAAAATACCGGTTATATTACCATAATAGTGAAACACATGGGATGTATATAAGTAACAAATTTTAGAAAATCGTAATGGCTCTTAAGTCATAATTATGAAACCTGGGCTATAATCCAGTTAATAGATATGTTAGAATGAAAAAATTATTACAGAGAAAGACAACAGTTTAAAAAGAAATCTTGTACAGTCAGTAGAGATTGCCAGGGATTGGTTTTCTAATTCAGGTATTTACAAACTAACCTGTAATAACTGCCCCTCATATTACATTGGTCAAACAGGCAGAGCTGTGAAAACACGATATAAAGAGCATCTATTAGGTAAAAAAGGAATAAATTTTCGCAACTCTACTTTTGCTGAACACCTCTTGATAGCCGGCCTTACGCCAAAACAGTTAGAAGACACGGTTATCCTACACAGACAAGTCAAAGGACGGAGACTAGATCCGTGGGAAGAGCTATTTATTTTCAAACATCTTGAGCTCAAAGACGGCAATATACTTAATGATCAGCTGAACCTTGCCTGTAGACAATTTTTCGAAGGCTTCAAACCCGTACTGATTAATATATACACTCCTGGAAATGGAAAAAAGAACACATTGACACCGGTGTGTCAGACCCACCATACTTGCTCCGGACACTGCGAGAGGGCTGTACAAGCAATGATCACACGCACGGCACAGCGGACACACCAGGAACCGCGGTGTTGGCCGTCGAATGGCGCTAGCTGCGCAGCATTTGTGCACCGCCGCCGTCAGTGTCAGCCAGTTTGCCGTGGCATACGGAGCTCCATCGCAGTCTTTAACACTGGTAGCATGCCGCGACAGCGTGGACGTGAACCGTATGTGCAGTTGACGGACTTTGAGCGAGGGCGTATAGTGGGCATGCGGGAGGCCGGGTGGACGTACCGCCGAATTGCTCAACACGTGGGGTGTGAGGTCTCCACAGTACATCGATGTTGTCGCCAGTGGTCGGCGGAAGGTGCACGTGCCCGTCGACCTGGGACCGGACCGCAGCGACGCACGGATGCACGCCAAGACCGTAGGATCCTACGCAGTGCCGTAGGGGACCGCACCGCCACTTCCCAGCAAATTAGGGACACTGTTGCTCCTGGGGTATCGGCGAGGACCATTCGCAATCGTCTCCATGAAGCTGGGCTACGGTCCCGCACACCGTTAGGCCGTCTTCCGCTCACGCCCCGACATCGTGCAGCCCGCCTCCAGTGGCGTCGCGACAGGCGTGAATGGAGGGACGAATGGAGATGTGTCGTCTTCAGCGATGAGAGTCGCTTCTGCCTTGGTGCCAATGATGGTCGTATGCGTGTTTGGCGCCGTGCAGGTGAGCGCCACAATCAGGACTGCATACGACCGAGGCACACAGGGCCAACACCCGGCATCATGGTTTGGGGAGCAATCTCCTACACTGGCCGTACACCACTGGTGATCGTCGAGGGGACACTGAATAGTGCACGGTACATCCAAACCGTCATCGAACCCATCGTTCTACCATTCCTAGACCGGCAAGGGAACTTGCTGTTCCAACAGGACAATGCACGTCCGCATGTATCCCGTGCCACCCAACGTGCTCTAGAAGGTGTAAGTCAACTACCCTGGCCAGCGAGATCTCCGGATCTGTCCCCCATTGAGCATGTTTGGGACTGGATGAAGCGTCGTCTCACGCGGTCTGCACGTCCAGCACGAACGCTGGTCCAACTGAGGCGCCAGGTGGAAATGGCATGGCAAGCCGTTCCACAGGACTACATCCAGCATCTCTACGATCGTCTCCATGGGAGAATAGCAGCCTGCATTGCTGCGAAAGGTGGATATACACTGTACTAGTGCCGACATTGTGCATGCTCTGATGCCTGTGTCTATGTGCCTGTGGTTCTGTCAGTGTGATCATGTGATGTATCTGACCCCAGGAATGTGTCAGTAAAGTTTCCCTTTCCTGGGACAATGAATTCACGGTGTTCTTATTTCAATTTCCAGGAGTGTAACATAAATGCTAGTAACCTCAGTACTCCATTTCCTCAGGAAGCTATAATGCACTTTCTTATCTTTTAGCTCACTGCCTGTTATGCAATATATTTTTCTCACGATGTATGGCTGCCAATATACGGGCCTTCATGTAATAATTTTTTCATTCTAACATATCTATTAACTGGATTATAGCCCAGGTTTCATAATTATGACTTAAGAGCCATTACGATTTTCTAAAATTTGTTACTTATATACATCCCATGTGTTTCACTATTATGGTAATATAACCGTTATATTCTGGCTGTATATGCCACTACATATTACTCATGGCGGAAGCGCCACCTGTCCTGTTTTTGATGAATGTTCTACGTGATTGCGCCTATAACTCCCAGTATGTCACAACGGGAGTGGTAAATGATTTCATTTATTTTTGTAACTCTATCTAAGGATGCATTTAATATTGATACCTCACATGTTACTTCAGTACGCCAATCGGCAAATAGTTTGCGACCTGAGCGCCACCTGCCCTGGCCGCAGTGCTACTACGCTGGCCGATTTTACTCAGTCGCCCATGCGCTCTTCAACTACTATGTTCTTAATTTCTATACGTTTGACAAACCCTGTACTCAGGGCTATGTTTTATTTGGATCAACTGAGTTATGTAAATGTTTGCAAAAATGACTAAGATACTTCACTCCATGTTACTGTAATATTGTAAGTATCAGCAATCCTTCTCACATGTTGTAATACAAGATTTTCCTAATATATGTTATACTTTATTCTTGACTCATGTATCTTACCTTGGATATAAATTATGATGTTCATTGTCCCCAGGCCGTCCTCTGAAGAAGATAGATTTATATCTATTGAAACCTAGGTAAAGATTACTTTATCCTTTGCAACTGGTCGGCTGTTTTTTAATCTTTTGACGTGGAACCGTTGCTGTATCGCAGCTGTTCAAAATACTGAATTTATTTAGTGTTTTTCACGCTGACATAATGCTTTAGAATTAAATGGCCTTTGCAGTAATGCTCATCCTGACAATTGACTAGCATCAAAAGAGGAAACCCAGTTACAGTGTCAGAAGAGTTACACATAGGAAGACTGCACCTGCTACCGATATATATTTTTTTCTGAATTGTATGTAAATATTTGTAATTTAAATGCCTTCTTTTAATAAGTAAGGACGTTGCTTCACTAGTTTGTGTAAATTTAGGTAGAAGTCTGTTGACGTCTCATTGTATTTATCTGTGTCTTACTGTGAAACTTATAAGTTCTGGGAAAAAGTCAAGGAATTCTTCTTCACTTAAAATTTCCGGGCTGATAGGCCGTGGTCGAGGTATAAAACTGTCTCCTAACGTTTCGTCTCCGACTGCGGGAGACATCCTCGGAGGTAAAGCGGCGAGCTGCGAAGAGGACTCGAGGAGGTGCTGATTATATAGGCAGTACAGAGGGCGCCACTGTCGATCACGTGGCGCGGGCTATGAGATTGTCTCTGGTAATGCCAACATTCTCGATTTAAAGTAATCGATCGTCACGCTTGCGGTGCAACGCTGACATCCAAATTTTATCCAGTTTAACACCTTCGTCTTTCCTGTTAAAATTATTACGATGTTTATCAATCTCGATAGCCTCTCTATACAAGCGTGCATAATAATACGAGGTTTTTGATATGACGCTCGTCTCGCTGAATTTTATTTCATGATCACCTTCCTGGTAAACATGTTCCGCTACGGCCGATTTATCCGTGTGACCTAGGCGGCAATTCCTCTTATGTTCGACAAGACGGGTGTTCACACTTCTCTTTGTAGTACCGATGTAAACCTGTCCACAACTACAAGGAATTTTATATACCCCCGGTGTAGCCAAAGGGTGCCGTGCATCTTTTGCCGACCTTAAAAATTCTTTTATTTTCCTAGTAGGTCTGAAAATAGTTTCCACCCCATACTTGCCTAAAACTTTCCCAATGCGATCTGTGACCTTGCTAATGAACGGAAGAAAAACTTTGCCCATGGACGACTGTTGTTCGTCGTTACTCCTGATTCTCTGCCTAGAGCGAAGTGCTCGATCTATATCCTTGCTAGAAAAGCCATTCTTCACGAAAGCTGACCGTAGATGTCCAATCTCATCTTTTAAATAAACAGGTTCACAAAGTTTATGCGCCCTGTCTACCAATGTTTCCATTACACCTCTTTTTTGTCCAGGGTGGTGGTTTGAATCTTTGTGTAGATAACGATCAGTATGTGTGGGCTTTCTATACACCTTATGGCCCAACGTTCCGTCCGGTGGTTTAATCACAGACACATCCAGGAAGTTCAAAGACGAAGGTGTTAAACTGGATAAAATTTGGATGTCAGCGTTGCACCGCAAGCGTGACGATCGATTACTTTCAATCGAGAATGTTGGCATTACCAGAGACAATCTCATAGCCGACGCCACGTGATCGACAGTGGCGCCCTCTGTACTGCCTATATAATCAGCGCCTCCTCGAGTCCTCTTCGCAGTTCGCCGCTTTACCTCCGAAGATGTCTCCCGCAGTCGGAGACGAAACGTTAGGAGACAGTTTTACACCTCGACCACGGCCTATCAGCCCGGAAGTTTTAAGTGAAGACAATACCGGCCGTGAAAGTTTACATTGTATGACCAAGGAATTCTTATTTGCATCGACTAGCAACGATAATAGCAGTGATTGTGCGTTGTAAAATCTTTGGGTAGGGAGTTGTTGTGCGGAGAACGCGGACAGAGAGAGAGAGAGACGGGTTCCAGTGCTTGTAGCGTGAGGAAGTGTGGTGTTAACGCTCTCACAGTAGAGAGTACCATTTCGGCAGCATCATGTACCCATGCCGGCCAGGTGTCTAGAGCAGGAGTACTGACAGTGGACGGGCAGAAGAGGCTGTATTAATTACGATTGTCCGTTCCTGTAATTAGCTGTGCTCCACAAGATGATACTGTCTTCAACAACAGCAGCAGTTCCAGCAACACAGTTTCGTCGTCGGCTCCGAGTTTCGTCGTATGCACAGCACTGAAGTATGTTCACTGCTAGAAAGTATTAACGGCTAACCCAGCAGCACAACTGAATGTGATTTGATTGATAAAATTTATTTAAATAATTTATTTAAATATTTAAATTTATTTAAATATTTAAATATTTAAATTTATTTAAATAACCATGGACCTTGCCGTTGGTGGGGAGGCTTGCGTGCCTCAGCGATACAGATGGCCGTACCGTAGGTGCAACCACAACGGAGGGGTATCTGTTGAGAGGCCAGACAAACATGTGGTTCCTGAAGAGGGGCAGCAGCCTTTTCAGTAGTTGCAGGGGCAACAGTCTGGATGATTGACTGATCTGGCCTTGTAACATTAACCAAAACGGCCTTGCTGTGCTGGTACTGCGAACGGCTGAAAGCAAGGGGAAACTACAGCCGTAATTTTTCCCGAGGACATGCAGCTCTACTGTATGATTAAATGATGATGGCGTCCTCTTGGGTAAAATATTCCGGAGGTAAAATAGTCCCCCATTCGGATCTCCGGGCGGGGACTACTCAAGAGGACGTCGTTATCAGGAGAAAGAAAACTGGCGTTCTACGGATCGGAGCGTGGAATGTCAGATCACTTAATCGGGCAGGTAGGTTAGAAACTTTGAAAAGGGAAATGGATAGGTTAAAGTTAGATATAGTGGGAATTAGTGAAGTTCGGTGGCAGGAGGAACAAGACTTTTGGTCAGGTGATTACAGGGTTATAAATACAAAATCAAATAGGGGTAATGCAGGAGTAGGTTTAATAATGAATAAAAAAATAGGAGTGCGGGTTAGCTACTACAAACAGCATAGTGAACGCATTATTGTGGCCAAGATAGACACAAAGCCCATGCCTACTACAGTAGTACAAGTTTATATGCTAACTAGCTCTGCAGATGATGAAGAAATAGATGAAATGTATGACGAGATAAAAGAAATTATTCAGGTAGTGAAGGGAGACGAAAATTTAATAGTCATGGGTGACTGGAATTCGTCAGTAGGAAAAGGAAGAGAAGGAAACATAGTAGGTGAATATGGATTGGGGGGAAGGAATGAAAGAGGAAGCCGCCTTGTAGAATTTTGCACAGAGCATAACTTAATCATAGCTAACACTTGGTTCAAGAATCATGAAAGGAGGCTGTATACATGGAAGAAGCCAGGAGATACTGACAGGTTTCAGATAGATTATATAATGGTAAGACAGAGATTTAGGAACCAGGTTTTAAATTGTAAGACATTTCCTGGGGCAGATGTGGATTCTGACCACAATCTATTGGTTATGAACTGCAGATTGAAACTGAAGAAACTGCAAAAAGGTGGGAATTTAAGGAGATGGGACCTGGATAAACTGAAATAACCAGAGGTTGTAGAGAGTTTCAGGGAGAGCATAAGGGGACAATTGACAGGAATGGGGGAAAGAAATACAGTAGAAGAAGAATGGGTAGCTCTGAGGGATGAAGTGGTGAAGGCAGCAGACGATCAAGTAGGTAAAAAGACGAGGGCTAATAGAAATCCTTGGATAACAGAAGAAATATTGAATTTAATTGATGAAAGGAGAAAATATAAAAATGCAGTAAATGAAGCAGGCAAAAAGGAATACAAACGTCTCAAAAATGAAATCGACAGGAAGTGCAAAATGGCTAAGCAGGGATGGCTAGAGGACAAATGTAAGGATGTAGAGGCTTGTCTCACTAGGGGTAAGATAGATACTGCCTACAGGAAAATTAAAGAGACCTTTGGAGAGAAGAGAACCACTTGTATGAATATCAAGAGCTCAGATGGAAACCCAGTTCTAAGCAAAGAAGGGAAGGCAGAAAGGTGGAAGGAGTATATAGAGGGTCTATACAAGGGAGATGTACTCGAGGACAATATTATGGAAATGGAAGAGGATGTAGATGAAGACGAAATGGGAGATAAGATACTGCGTGAAGAGTTTGACAGAGCACTGAAAGACCTGAGTCGAAACAAGGCCCCGGGAGTAGACAACATTCCACTAGAACTACTGATGGCCTCGGGAGAGCCAGTCATGACAAAACTCTACCATCTAGTGAGCACGATGTATGAGACAGGTGAAATACCCTCAGACTTCAAGAAGAATATAATAATTCCAATCCCAAAGAAAGCAGGTGTTGACAGATGTGAAAATTACCGAACTATCAGTTTAATAAGTCACAGCTGCAAAATACTTACGCCAATTCTTTACAGACGAATGGAAAAACTGGTAGAAGCCGACCTCGGGGAAGATCAGTTTGGATTCCGTAGAAATGTTGGAACACGTGAGGCAATACTGACCTTACGACTTATCTTGGAAGAAAGATTAAGAAAAGGCAAACCTACGTTTCTAGCATTTGTAGACTTAGAGAAAGCTTTTGACAATGTTGACTGGAATACTCTCTTTCAAATTCTGAAGGTGGCAGGGGTAAAATACAGGGAGCGAAAGGCTATTTACAATTTGTACAGAAACCAGATGGCAGTTATAAGAGTCGAGGGGCATGAAAGGGAAGCAGTGGTTGGGAAAGGAGTGAGACAGGGTTGTAGCCTCTCCCCGATGTTATTCAATCTGTATATTGAGCAAGCAGTAAAGGAAACAAAAGAAAAGTTCGGAGCAGGTATTAAAATTCATGGAGAAGAAGTAAAAACTTTGAGGTTCGCCGATGACATTGTAATTCTGTCAGAGACAGCAAAGGACTTGGAAGAGCAGTTGAACGGAATGGACAATGTCTTGAAAGGAGGATATAAGATGAACATCAACAAAAGCAAAACGAGGATAATGGAATGTAGTCAAATTAAGTCGGGTGATGCTGAGGGAATTAGATTAGGAAATGAGACACTTAAAGTAGTAAAGGAGTTTTGCTATTTAGGGAGTAAAATAACCGATGATGGTCGAAGTAGAGAGGATATAAAATGTAGACTGGCAATGGCAAGGAAAGCGTTTCTCAAGAAGAGAAATTTGTTAACATCGAGTATAGATTTAGGTGTCAGGAAGTCGTTTCTGAAAGTATTTGTATGGAGTGTAGCCATGTACGGAAGTGAGACATGGACGATAACTAGTTTGGACAAGAAGAGAATAGAAGCTTTCGAAATGTGGTGCTACAGAAGAATGCTGAAGATAAGGTGGGTAGATCACGTAACTAATGAGGAGGTATTGAATAGGATT